>NC_080783.1:132378715-133749965 GCF_028018385.1 Neofelis nebulosa
CGGAAACAACCTAAGTGTTTGTCAACAGATGAAAGAATAAAGAATATGTGACTATATGTATATATCAATTATGAGAAAGAAATCCTGCCATTTGTGAAACATGAATAAACTTGAGGGCGTTATGCTAGGTGAGATGAGTCAGACACAGAAAGACAAATATTGTAAGGTATCTATCAGCTATATGTGGAATCTATAGCTATATGTGGAATCTATAGAAAACTGAACTCCTAGAAACAGAATTGTGGTTACCAGGGGCTGGGGGTGGGGCACTGGTGCAATGTTGTTCAAGGGTACAAACTTGCAACTAGAAGATAAATAAATTCTGATGATCAAATGCACAGAATAATGATTACAGTCAACAATACTGTGTTATATCCTTCAAATCTGCTAAGAGACTGGATCTTACATGTTCTCTCCACAAATTAGCAGTGATCATTATGTGACATGAAACAGGTATCAGCTAAAGCCTTGTGGGAATCATGTTGCAACATATAAATGTATCAAGTCAATACTTCATATAAATTAAACTTACACAATGTTATATGCCAATTATATCTCAATAAAAACTTTAAATATACCATGTGTCACTTAATGTACTTTTAAAATTTCTAGTAGCTTTATTAAAAATGTGGTAAGAAAGAAACAGATAAATTAAATGTGATACTATATTTTAGTTAACCCAACCAATCCAAAATATTATCATTGTAACATGCAGTCATTACTAAAACATTATTAATGAGAACAGTCTGTCACCATAGAAACAGTATACTAAAATAGAAATTTCACGAAAGTAAGAAAAGAGGGGTAGAGTGTTTGAATCGGGCTTCAGACCCCAGTGAGCACTGCCTCTGAAAAAAAAAAAAACAATAAAACATAAAATATAAAGGATATAAACCAAAATCTTCAAAGCTAACTCACTGGGATCGCCTTAAAGAGTTACGAATCTTCCTTCTTATTTATATGGATGCTATCGTGAATTCTCTGAGCTCCCTGAAAAATTTAAATCTTTAGCTTTGCGTATCATTTACACTTCATTATTGGTTAAAGCCATTCAGTGATTTCAGTACTAGTCTCTGACTTGTCAAAATTCCTAACTAAATTTTAAGCCTGTTTTTAAAGTTGACATGATTATAACATTTCTATTTTCTTCTGTTTCTCTTCTTCCATTTTTGCTTCCAAAGCATCAATTGACTATTTGTCATTTGTTTTATCTTGTTTTCAAGATATTCCTCATATCTTGACCATCATATCTTCAAAAATGATTTTTAGCTAATTTAGAGTTGGAAATATATTTATGCTTCTTATAACTTCTTGTTATAAAGTCACATGTTGGAAAGGGGAAAAAATGGAATATAGTTTCCGTTCCACCTATTTAAAAAAAAATGTTTATTTATCTATTTTGAGAGAGTGAGATAGAGTGTGAGCAGGAGAGGATCAGAGAAAGAGGGAGACACATCCGAAGTAGGCTCCAGGTTCTGTGCTGTCAACACAGAGCCCCACGCGGGGCTTGAACTCACAAATCGGGAGATCATGACCTTACTTGAAGTTGGACGCTTAACCGGCTGAGCCCCCCAGGCACCCCTCCTCTCCACCTATTTTTAAAAAGTTTTTCCCACCTCATATTCTTTTCCCCCTAAGAACTTTTACTCTATATGTACATTCTCATCCACATTCAGGAGTTTATATATATTTTCTTTAGTTAGCATTTTCCAGAGATCTCATTTATGCCAGATGATAGTATAGAAAGTGAAATAAAACACAGTTCATTCTTATCAAAGCTTACTATTGAATTATATTATAAATGTACACTAAGTTGAATACATTTTTATGAGAACAAATTAGTACATATATTATGGTCTTTGAGACTAAAAGATAAATAGTTCTGCTTGGGGAAAAGATAAGATTTCTTCAAGCCAGTATAATTGAAACAATCTTTGAAAGATGAACAGTCATTGCTAGGAGACTAGGAGATTAACTTCTGTCTGTCATCAATGACTACCATGAATCTGACTCAGTCAGTTCTGTGTATTTTTATATCCTTACTTGTAGAATTAGTTAATACCTATTCTCACCTAGTGTTCCCATCTTATAAGCCATTGTGACAACATCTAATTTATTATCACCTTAAATTTACCTGTATCCAAGATGTGAGTACCACACTTTATGTGGATGATATTTAGAAAAACATTAGAAATAAGTATAGTTGTGTTATTTCAGATGAATATCCTATTAATCATTTAAGCTACTATCAAAGTTTTACTGAAAATAATCATTATATTGGCATGCTCATGGGTTATACTTTATAAGTATTATCCTGATGAAAACAAATTTATTTCCTGTTATTTTCTTGGATTTATTTGTTTTTATTTTAGTGATTTATATTTATACCCAAATATTGAAGCAGACTGAGAATCCCCTGACCAATATGTAAACTTTGAATTATTCCTTTTGTGTCCTTTACTTATTAGAATGATAGCATTCCTTAAATATTTTGGATATTGGGATTGAACAACCATCAAGCTAAGCAAATTCATTGTCTAAAAAGAGAAATTGTGTTATTTTAAAAGAATATTTGAGGGGCGCTGGGTGGCTTAGTTGGTTAAGCATGTGACTTCAGTTCAGGTCATGATCTCACGGTTTGTGAGTTCAAGCCCTGCATCAGGCTCTGTGCTGACAGCTCAGAGCCTGGATCTTGCTTCATATTCTGTGTCTCTTTATGCTCTACCCTTCCCATGCTCATGCTCTGTCTTTCTCTCTCTCTTTCAAAAATAAACATTAAAAACGAATTTCAAAGAGAAAGTAAAAATATAGAGTAATCCATGGGATTGAAAACTGATTTTATGAAACCTAGAAGTCATGAAACAGTTGATAAATAGCAATCTCTATGTCTAAACATGTATTTAGAATATAGGTTTCATTTAAATATCTGTAGATGAAATGCACAAATAAATAAATGTTTTATAAAGTTTTTTCTTCTTCCCTATCTAAAACTTTTCTTAGCTACTCAGAGAAATGTGAACACTTACACAATTTTTCAAATTTGTTAATTCTTGCTTTAATAATGTACTTGAATTTTAAAGTGTATAGGAAATTATAACTTCAAAAATGTCATTCTATATTCACTAGAAATATATAAACCTATAGTATTCTTTTAAAATATATTTGTATATGTGGGTGTCACTAATACCTTCCTTAATATTTTGTCTCAAAAATAGTTAATCATGATCAGGAAAGTCAAACATGGTCTTATCTTTAAAAACTTTCATCCAGCTTCCCAACTTTAGGTCACCTACATCTTTGAGAAATTGTATTGTTATTCAGCAAATATTGACTCCTCTATGCTTCTCTATTGAGGCGGAAGATACTACCCTGACCCACTGACTTTTAGCTAATGAAATATTAGCAGGTTGATGCAGACTGATTAAATGTACCTGTATAAATTAATAAGCCTGATGTGCATTTATGATTCTCCATGAGAAGAGTATGTTCTAGCTAGAGTCTGATCTAAGGGGAATTTGGAGATAGGAATGTTAGCTACAGATGAAAACCTAACTCACAATTTGGAATTTAGGCTTGAAGAAAAGCTATTCTATCTGACTTGCATAAAAGTAGCCATTCAACTCATGCATCACCCTGTGCTCATCACAACAAATGCACTCCTTAATCCCATCACCTATTTAACCCATCCCCCCACCCATCCTCTGGTAACCATCAATTTGTTCTCTATAGTTAAGAGTCTATTTTTCAGTTTGTCTCTTTTTTTTTCTCCTCTGCTCTTTTGTTTTGTTTCTTAAATTCCACATATAAATGAAATCGTTTAGTATTTGTCTTTTTCTGACTCAATTACTTCATTTAGCATTATACTGTCTAGCTCCATCCATGTTGTGCAATGGCAAGATTTAATTCTTTTTTATGGCTGAATAATATTCCATTGTACATGTATACCACATCTTCTTTATCTGTTCATCAGTCATCGGACAGTTAGGCTCTTTCCATTATTTGCCTATTGTTAATAATGCTGCTGTAAACCTAGGGGTGCATGTATCCATCCCTTTGAATTAGTGTCTTTGTATTCTTTGGGTAAATATCCAGCAGTATAGTTGCTGAACCATAGGGTAGTTCTATTTTTAGCTTTTTGAGGAACCTCCATACTGTTTTCCAGAGTAGCTGCGCCAGTTTGCATTCTCACTGAAAATGCAAGCAGGTTCCTTTTTCTCCATATCCTTGCCAGCACCTGTTGTTTCTTTTGTTGTTGATACTATATGCGAGGCCTTATTTTTAACCACAACTGTATTTACCAGTTTTCTTTTGTCTTTAATTATAGCAGACAGAGAATATAATTGTTAGTGCTGGTCTAGGGGAAAGCATATAGTAGGCAAAATTAGAATGTCTGGAGTCTGACAACACTCTGTCTACTCACTAATTGCACTGACTTATTTTCCTCCTAATGTCTTTATTTACTCTTTCCTTTATTGGGAGTTAATCTACATAGTTAGGTGCTACTTCCTTATTGTATCAACTTTTAGGGATGCTGGAACCTCCTTTTTGAGCTAAAAAAATCTACTTTCCTATTCTACATGTATCAAAGTACCTTTGTCTTCTTACCTTGTTCTTCCAGGGCAGTAGGAAATGTCTATAATATATCTGACAGAGGTTTATTTTACTATTGTGTGTGTATATGTGTGTGTGTGTGTGTGTGCGTTTGTGTGATGTGCAATAAAACTATAGTATAAAGTTTAAAGTAACTGCACTTACATATAACACCATTGGCTAGAAATTGGATGTTGTCAATAAACTGTGTATCTTACTACATCACATCCCTCTCCTAGATTTAAGTACTAATTCAAATTCTGGATATATCATACGTTTAATATTTTATAATATTATTGCTTATGTATGTACTCTGACAATTATTTTAACATTGTTAAAGTTTATGTAAATTAAGTCATCCTTTATATATTCTTTGGTGATTTCATCTTTTTGTTCAATGTTAGTTTTGAAAAATGCATCCATGTTGCTATGTGTAGTTAAAGTTTTTTTGTTGTTGCTATAAAATATTGTATGGAAAAATTATAGTTAACTATTATTTCCAGTTTCAACTTATTAAAAAAGAAGGGTGTTTAAAAACAATGGTGTTTCAAACATGCTTGCATATTTTTCTTGGTGTACATGACCAACATTTTCCCCTAGAGTTTGATATGTTAAAAGGATGTAGATATTAAATTTTACCATATAATTATAAACTTTTTCCAAAATGGTTGTATGAATTGATAAATCTACTTACAGTGTTTCAAATTATTGTACACAGCTGTCAACATTAATATTGTTAGACATTTTTATTTTTCTAAATATTTTGGATTTATAATAGTATCTTGATGGTGGCAATTGGAATTTGCCTGATTCCAAAGATTTTGAGCATATTCTCATAATTTATTGAACGTTTTTATTTCCATTTTTGTGAATTGTGCATCAAGTAGGTTATTTTTATGAAGTCCCTTGTCTCCTTTTTTATATTAATTTATCATTGTGTACTTTACATTCAACAAAAAGCATTCATTAAGTTTTCTATTGGATAAATTATGATAAATGGATATGACAGTGTAACGGGATATTTCTATTGCCCAAAAAAATTTCCTCTGGTTGTTTGCAGTTATTTCCCATCACGGCCCCAGACAATTACTGGTAATATTTCTATTACAATCACATTATTTAACCTGTTTACATTTGGATCCTTCCTTACCTGGATTCTTTTCCTTAGCATAGTGTTTTGAGATCCATGTTGGTGTGTGTATCAGTGGTTTGTTCCTTTTTTCCTGCTGAATATTATTCCATTGTATGAATAGTTCACAATTTGTTTATCCATCCAGCTGCTGACTTATATTTGAATTGTTTCCAAATTTGGGCTATAATGAATAAAGCTGAAATAACCATTTCTATATGTCTTTTTGAGAACATATGCTTTCATTTATTTTACATAAATAACTAGTTAAAATACTTAAAATAATGAGTTTAAAGCAATTTATGTTTAACTTTTAAAGAGACTACATTTTCCAAAATGTGTGTTAATACTTTAAATTCTTATTAATAATAAATAAGAGTTTTCTTTCTCTATGTCCTCACTACCACTCAGTATTACCAGTGTTTTCTAATTTTAGGCATTCTGCTGGACATATAGTGGTATCTCACTGTAGTATTAATATGTATTTCCTTGATGAATAGTTACAATTAGTATTTTTATGGGGTTATGTATATATATAGCTATATAAATAAAATTTGTGTATATATTTTATTTATATACATATTATATATAGAAATATACTTATAAAGTAAATATTTAGATACATATATCATACACACACATATATGGTCAATTTTCCTTATTCAATGATTCATATTTCAGAAATCTCCTACTTGCTAAAATTT
Organism: Neofelis nebulosa; assembly: GCF_028018385.1. Lineage (NCBI taxonomy): Eukaryota > Metazoa > Chordata > Mammalia > Carnivora > Felidae > Neofelis > Neofelis nebulosa. The sequence continues at coordinate 132,385,139 of NC_080783.1, forward strand.
ATTTGTATCTCCCAAAATCAATACTCATAGTCATTTATAGGCATGTAAAAACCAGTAAAAAAAATTGAATCCCCCAAAATGGACGTTCCCAGCTGAAGGTGAGCAAAGCAATCCTCTGCCTACTTGTTCACCTCTCATACTATAAACAGTGTCCATTTTGCACTCTATTTAGTGCCATGATTTTTGCATTTTTATGCTTTTTTTTGATAATGTTGCTGTTTAAAATTTACACCAAATGTAGTGCTGAAGTGTTGTGCTGAAGTCTAGTGCTAATAAGTGTAAGAGGGCCATGACAGACATGACAGAAAATATGTGCTGGGTAAGCTTTATTCATTCATGACTTACGTGCTGTTGACTTTTAAGGTTAATGTGAATGAAATAACAATATGTATTTAGTAGGCATCATTAAAAAGAAACGCACATAAAACAAGGTTATTTATTAATCACTTGATGAAAATGTTGTGACCAAGGCTCACAGAAAGCTAACCCTGTATTTCTGGTAGGATCAGTCATTCAATATTCTCTGATCCAGCATTTGTGGGAATTTTGCCATGCACATGCCTGCATGCACACATGAGTGTATATATTCTTAGTGAAATGTCTTTTCAAATATTTTGTTCAAATTTTTTGTTTGTTTGTTTCTGGGCTGTTTTATTCCATTGGTTTATGTGTCTGTTCCTGGGTTGATGCTACGCACCCTTAGTTTCTGGAGGTTTTATGTCTTGGTATTTAACAGGGTAAGTCTCTCACCTTGCTCTTCAGCCAGGGGCTCATTTATTCCTGGCCTTTATTTTTCTACCTAAGTTTTGGAATTAACTTGCCAAATTCTCTGAAAAATCCTGTTGGAATCTTAACTGAGATGCTTTGAAGTTATCAATTAGTGTAGGGGAAGTGCCATATTAACAATGTTGACTCTTCATATCCAAGAATATGGTAAATCTTTCTGTTTGCTCAGATATTCTTTAATGTCTTTGAATAAAGTTTTATAATTTTCTTCTTAAAGGACTTGATTTATTTCAGGAATTTCCTGAAATTTCTTTTTATTTTTTTTTTAATTTTTTTTAAATTTTTTTTTAACGTTTTATTTATTTATTTTTTTTTTTTTAATTTTTTTTTCAACGTTTTTTATTTATTTTTGGGACAGAGAGAGACAGAGCATGAGCGGGGGAGGGTCAGAGAGAGAGGGAGACACAGAATCAGAAACAGGCTCCGAGCCATCAGCCCAGAGCCCGACGCGGGGCTCGAACTCACAGACCGCAAGATCGTGACCTGGCTGAAGTCGGACGCTTAACCGACTGCGCCACCCAGGCGCCCCTTTATTTTTGAGACAGGGAGAGACAGAGCATGAACAGGGGAGGGTCAGAGAGAGGGAGACACAGAATCTGAAACAGGCTCCAGGCTCTGAGCTGTCAGCACAGAGCCCGACGCGAGCTCGAACTCACGGACCGCGAGATCATGACCTGAGCCGAAGTCGGCCGCTTAACCGACTGAGCCACCCAGGCGCCCCCTGAAATTTCTTTTTAAAGATATCTTTAAATCTTCACTTTTGAATTTCTTGTTTCTAATGTATAGAAATACAATTGATTTTTTGCATATTGGTTTTACCTAGGAACGAAGTGAAATATTTATTAATTCTAATGATTTATTTGTAGATTCTTTTTGGTGTTCTACATAAGTAATCAATCACCTTCAAATAAGAACACTTTTAAAAAAATTATTTCTAACTCCTATATAGGTTTTACCTTTGTTTTATTTTATTGCACGGGTCAAGATGTTCAACACAACATTAAATAAGGGAGGTGAAGCTGACGTACATATCTTGTTCCTGATCTTAAAGAATGCTTTTGACATTTTACTGGTAAATATTAGGTCTGCTATAGATTTTTTTCTTTTTTTTTAAATGTTTACTATTTTCTTTATTATTTTGAATTTTTTGAGTTTTTTTACTTTATTTTTAATTTTTTAAAATTTACATACAAGTTAGTTAGCATATCATGAAGCAATGATTTCAGGAGTAGATTCCTTAATGCCCCTTACCCATTTAGCCCATCCCCCCTCCCACAACCCCTCCAGCAATCCTCAGTTTGTTCTCCATATTTATGAGTCTCTTCTGTTTTGTCCCCCTCCCTGTTTTTATATTATTTTTGTTTCCCTTCTCTTATGTTCATCTGTTTTGTCTCTTAAAGTCCTCATATGAATGAAGTCATATGATTTTTGTCTTTCTCTGACTGACTAGTTTCACTTAGCATAATACCCTCCAGTTCCATCCATGTAGCTGCATATATATATATATATATATATATATATATATATATATACACACACACACCACATTTTCTTTATCCATTCATCCATTGGTGGAAATTTGGGCTCTTTCCATAATTTGGCTATTGTTGATAGTGCTGCTATAAACATGGGGGTGTATGTGTCCTTTCGAAACAGCACCTGTATCCCTTGGATAAATGCCTAGTAGTGCAATTGCTGGGTTGTAAGGTAGTTTTATTTTTAGTTTTTGGAGGAACCACCATACTGTTTTCGAGAGTGGCTGCACCAGCTTGCATTCCTACCAACAATGCAAAAGAGATCCTCTTTCTCTGCATCCTTGCCAACATCTGTTGTTGTCTGAATTGTTAATGCTAGCCATTCTGACAGGTGTAAGGTGGTATCTCATTGTGGTTTTGATTTGTATTTCCCTGATGAGGAGTGATGTTGAGCATTTTTTCATGTGTCAGTTGGCCATCTGGATGTCTTCTTTGGAAAAGTGTCTATTCATGTCTTTTGCCCATTTCTTCACTGGATTATTTGTTTTTTGGGTGTTGAGTTTGATAAGTTCTTTGTAGATTTTTGATACTAACCCTTTATCTGATAGGTCATTTGCAAATATCTTCTCCGATTCTGTCGGTTGCCTTTTAGTTTTGCTGATCGTTTCCTTCGCTGTGCAGAAGCTTTTTATTTTGATGAGGTCCCAGTAGTTCATATTTACTTTTGTTTCCCTTGCCTCTGGAGACGTGTTGAGTAAGAAGTTGCTGCAGCCAAGATCAAAGAGGTTTTTGCCTGCTTTCTCCTCGAGGATTTTGATGGCTTCCTGTCTTTCATTGAGGTCTTTCATCCATTTTGAGTTTATTTTTTGTGTATGGTGTAAGAAAGTGGTCCAGGTGCATTCTCCTGCATGTCACTGTCCAGTTTTCCCAGCACCACTTGCTGAAGAGACTGTCTTTATTCCACTGGATATTCTTTCCTGCTTTGTCAACGATTAGTTGGCCATACGTTTGTGGGTCTATTTCTGGGTTCTCTATTCTATTCCACTGATCTTAGTGTCTGTTCTTGTGCCAGTACCATACAGCTTTGTAGTATAGCTTTAAGTCTGGGATTGTGATTCCTCCAGCTTTGGTTTTCTTTTTCAAGATTGCTTTGGCTATTCGGGGTCTTTTCTGGTTCCATACAAATTTTAGATTTTTTATTCTAGCTCTGTGAAGAATGCTGGTGTTACTTTGATAAGGATTGCATTGAATATGTAGATTGCTTTTGGTAGTATCGACTTTTTAACAATATTTGTTCTTCCTATCCAGGAGCATTGAATCTTTTCCATTTCTTTGTGTCTTCTTCAATTTCTTTCAAAATCTTTCTATAGTTTTCAGTGTATAGATATTTCACCTCTTTGATTAGACTTATTCCTAGGTATTTTATGGTTTTTGGTGCAACTGTAAATGGGATTGATTCCTTGATTTCTCTTTCTGTCGCTTCATTGTTGGTGTATAGGAATGCAACCGATTTCTGTGCATTGATTTTATATCCTGCAACTTTGCTGAATTCATGAATCAGCTCTACCAGTTTTTTGGTGGAATCTTTTGGGTTTTCCATATAGAGTATCGTGTCATCTGCGAAAAGTGAGAATTTGACCTCCTCCAGGCCGATTTGGATGCCTTTATTTCTTTGTGTTGTCTGATTGCAGAGGCTAAGACTTCCAATACTAGGTTGAATAACAGTGATGAAAGTGGACATCCCTGTCTTATTCCTGACCTTAGGAGGAAAGCTCTCAGTTTTTCCCCATTGAGGATGATATTAGCATTGGGTCATTCATATATGGCTTTTATGATCTCGAGGTGTGATCCTTCTATCCCTACTTTCTTGAGGGTTTTTATCAAGAAACGTTGGTGTATTTTGTCAAATGCTTTCTCTGCATCTATTGAGAGGATCATATGGTTCTTGTCCTTTCTTTTATTGATGTGATGAGTCACGTTAATTGTTTTGTGGATATTGAAACAGACCTGCATCCCAGGTATAAATCCCACTTGGTTGTGGTGAATAATTTTTTTAATGTATTGTTGGAGCCGGTTGGCTAATATCTTGTTGAGGATTTTTCATCCATGTTCATCAGGGAAATTGGCCTATAGTTCTCCTTTTTCATGGGGTCTCTGTCCGGGTTTGGAATCAAGGTAATGCTGGCTTCATAGAAAGAGTTTTGAAGTTTTCCTTCCATTTCTATTTTTTGGAACAGTTTCAAGAGAATAGATGTTAACTCTTCATTAAATGTTTGGTAGAATTCCCTTGGAAAGCCATCTGATCCTGGACTCTTGTTTTTTGGCAGATTTTTGATTACTAATTCTATTTCTTTACTGGTTCTGGGTCTGTTCAAATTTTCTATTTCTTCCTGTTTCTGTTTGAGTAGTGTATATGTTTCTAGGAATCTGTCCATTTCTTCCAGATTGCCCATTTTATTGGCATATAATTGCTCATAATATTCTCTTATTACTGTTTTTATTTCTGTTGTGTTGGTTATGATCTCTCCTCTTTCATTCTTGATTTTACTTATTTGGGTCCTTTCCTTTTTCTTCTTGATCAAACTGGCTAGTGGTTTATTAACATTGTTAATTCTTTCAAAGAACCAGATTCTGGTTTCATTGATCTGTTCTACTGGGTTTTTTTTGGTTTCGATAGCATTGATTTCTGCTCTAATATTTATATTTACTGTCTTCTGTTCGTTTTAGGTTTCATTTGCTGTTCTTTTCCCAGCTCCTTAAGGCGTAAGGTTAGGTTGTATATCTGAGATCTTTCTTCCTTCTTTAGGAAGGCCTGGATTGCTATATACTTTTCTCTTATGACCGCCTTTGCTGCGTCCCAGAGGTTTTGGGTTGTGGTGCTATCATTTTCATTGACTTCCATATACTTTTTAATTTCCTCTTTAACTGCTGGGTTAGCTCATTCATTCTTTAGTAGGATGTTCTTCAGTCTCCAAGTATTTGTTACCTTTCCAAATTTTTTCTTGTGGTTGATTTTGAGCTTCATTGCATTGTGGTCTGAAAATATGCATGGTATGATCTCTATCTTTTTGTACTTACTTAGGGCTGATTTGTGTCCCAGTATATGGTCTATTCTGGAAAACGTTCCATGTGCACTGGAGAAGAATGTGTATTCTGCTGCTTTAGATGAAATGTTCTGAATATATCTGTGAGGTCCATCCAGTCCAGGGTGTATTCAAAGCTATTGTTTCCTTGTTGATTTTCTGTTTAGATGATCTGTCCATTACTGTAAGTGGGGTGTTGAAGTCCCCTACTATTATGGTATTATTATCAATGAGTTTCTTTATGTTTGTGATTAATTGATTTAAATATTTGGGTGCTTTCACATTTGGAGCATAAATGTTTATAATTGTTAGGTCTTCTTGGTGGACAGACCCCTTCAATATGATATAATGCCCTTCTGCATCTCTTGATACAGTCTTTATTTTAAAGTCTAGATTTTATGATATAAGTATGGCTACTCCGGCTTTCTTTTGTTGACCATTAGCATGATAGATCGTTCTCCATCCCCTTGCTTTCAATCTGTAGGTGTCTTTAGGTCTAAAGTGGGTCTCTTGTAAACAGCATATAGATGGATCTTGTTTTCTTATCCATTCTGTTACCCTATGTCTTTTTATTGGAGCATTGAGTCCATTGATGTTTAGAGTGAGTACTGAAAGATATGAATTTATTGCCATTATGATGTTTGTAGAGTTGGAGTTGGTGGTGGTCTTCTCTGGTCCTTTCTGATCTTTTGTTGCTTTTGGTATAAATATATATATATGTATATGTATATATATATATATATATATATGTATATGTATATATATATTTTTTTCATCTTTTCTCCCCTCAGAGAGTCCCCCTTAAAATTTCTTGCAGGGCTGGTTTAGTGGTCACAAACTCCTTTAATTTTTGTTTGTCTGGGAAACTTCTTATCTCTCCTTCTATTTTGAATGACAGCCTTTCTGGATAAAGAATTCTTGGCTGCTTATTTTTCTGATTGAGCACGTTGAATATATCCTGCCACTCCTCTCTGGCCTGCCAAGTTTCTGTGGATAGGTCTGCTGCAAGCCAGATCTGTCTTCCCTTGTAGTTTAGGGACTTTTTTTTCCCTTGCTGCTTTCATGATTCTGTCCTTGCCCGAGTATCTTGTCAATTTGACTATGATATGCCTTGTTGATGGACAGTTTTTGTTGACTCTAATGGGAGTCCTCTATGCTTCCTGGATTTTGATGTCTGTGTCTTTCCCCAGGTTAGGAAAGTTTTCTGCTATGATTTGCTCACATAACCCTTCTACCCTTATTTCTCTCTCCCTCCTCTGGGACCCCTATGATTCTGATGTTGTTCCTTTTTAATGAGTCACTGATTTCTCTAATTCTTACATTGTGATCTTTTGCCCTAATCTCCCTCTATTTTTTTTTGCTTCATTATTCTCTATAAGTTTGTCCTCTGTATCGCTGATCCTCCGTTCTGCTTCATCCATATTTGCCACCGTTGCATCCATACTTGATTACAGCTCAGTTATAGCATTTTTAATTTCAGTCTGGCTATTTTTTACTACTTTTATCTCTGCAGAAAGGTATTCTAATCTGTTTTCAACTCCAGCCAGTATTCTTATTATCGTGATTCTAAATTCTGGTTCAGACATCTTGCTTGTATCTGTGTTGGTTAAAATCCCTGGCTGTTGTTTCTTCATGCTCTTTCCTTTAGGGTGAATTCCTTCGTTTTGTCATTTTGAAGGAAGAAAAGGAATTAATGAGGTAGAGCAACTGAAATTTAAAAAATTAAAATTAAAAAAATAAAATTAAAAATTAAAAATACACACACAAAAATCAAATAGATGATGCTAGATTCTAGGTGTGTTTTGGTCTGTGTGTTGAAAGTGGTTTGACAGATTAGAGAAATGGAAAAACAGAAAGAAAAAAAGGTGGAGAAAAAAGAAAATAAGGAAATCGTTTGAGAATTTGAAGAAATGAATACACTAAAGTAGACAAAAATGAGATGATGTGGGCAAAATAGAATTTGAAAAAATATACACAAAAGTAGAGAATATAGTAGAAAAAAATTAAAGAAAAATATTTTAATAAAAATTAAAAAGAAATTTTTTTTTCATTTTCTGTATTTAAGAAAAAAAAAAGAAACAAAAAAGAGAAAAAAGAAAAATAGGAAAGAAAAAAAGAAATCGTTTGAAAATTTGAAAAATTGAATACACTGTAGTAGACTGAAATAAAATATAGGAGTAAGATAGAAGTTGATAAAATTTACATAAAAGCAAAAAATATAGTAATAAAAATTAAATAAAAATATTTTAAATAGAAATTGAAAGTAAAAGTGAAGTTTTTCTCTTTCTGCATTCAAGAAAAAGAAAAGAAATGAAAAAGTAAAAAACAAAAAAAAAAGGAATTTGTTTGAAAATTTGAAAAGGTGTGGGGCGCCTGGGTGGCTCAGTCGGTGGAGGGGCTGACTTCGGCTCAGGTCATGATCTCGTGGTCCGTGGGTTCGAGCCCCGTGTTGGGCTCTGTGCTGACAGCTCGGACCCTGGAGCCTGTTTCAGATTCTGTGTCTCCCTCTCTCTGATCCTCCTCTGTTCATGCTCTGTCTCTCCCTGTCTCAAAAATAAATAAAACGTTAAAACAAAATTAAAAGAAAAAAGAAAAGTTGAGTACACTGAAGTAGACTAAAATAAAATGATGGAAGTAAAGTAGACTTTTATTTTTTTTAAATTTTTTTTTTCAACGTTTTTTATTTATTTTTGGGACAGAGAGACAGAGCATGAACGGGGGAGGGGCAGAGAGAGAGGGAGACACAGAATCCGAAACAGGCTCCAGGCTCCGAGCCATCAGCCCAGATGCCTGACGCGGGGCTCGAACTCACGGACCGCGAGATCGTGACCTGGCTGAAGTCGGACACTTAACCGACTGCGCCACCCAGGCGCCCCGACTTTTAAAAAATTTACACAACAGTAAAAAATATAGTAATCAAAGTTAAAGACAGATATTTTTAATAAAAATTGAAAATAAAAATGAGTTTTTTCTGTTTCTGTATTCAAGAAAAAGAATTGTAAAAGGGAAAAAGAGAAAAAAAGGAAAAAAATTGAATAGATGAGCCTACTAACAGATTGAAGTAGGACTGAAATTGCTTCATTTTCCCCTAGAGGTTAGTCCATGTAGCTCTTTATAGTCCCTAAATTAAGCCAGTGGTGAGGTTTGTGTTCTTGAAGAAGGAATTGGCCCAGTTGGGTGGGATTCTGTGTAACAACTCTGCTCTCCACTAGATGGCGCTGCTAGACTACTGTAGTGGATTGTTGTGGTGCTCATAGGGGCACACGCTCATGCACGGCAGCAGTGAAAATGGCGCCACCAAGCCACACAATCTGTTCTCCTAGATCAGGAATCACGCACCAGTCCTCCGTCTTCAGCTCTCGTCCACTCCCTGCTTTTCCACTCTCAGTGACCAGGCCCCAGGCAGTACCTCTCTCCCAATTTTTGTCTCAGATGTGGCTGTTTTCCCTGGCCTCTTACTTCTGAAGAACTGCGGCTTTGACCTGTCCTGCCCCTCTGATGGAGGGTCTCACCGAGCAATGGCTGAATGAGCAGTGGTCGAATGTTGGCTGCACCCAGGAATGCCCACTGGACCCTGCTGTTGCCGGTGCCCTGAGACTGCGGCCAGGTGCCAGCCCGCCCCCAAAAAAGATCGAGAGACAGTGTAACATCAGCATTTCAGGGATTATGGAAAATTGCAACACACATCTGGCACCAGGCTTCACCCTTAATGACCTTGTTCCAGTACCAGCGAATGTGGCCATTTTCTGGGGTCTGCTGGGACCAGGTGGCTTCAACAGTCTGTACCAAATGTCCTTCCAGCAGCAGAACCGCTTTTCCCCGTGTGGCCTGAGAACCTCCCGGACCCCATTCTGTTCCTGGGGATTCACCTTTCCCACCAGAGCTCTGCCAGGTATCAAGCTGCAGAGTTGCAGCCTTTGTGCTTCCCTTGTTTACAGCATTAATGGAATTTAAACCCTCTCCTTTCTCCTTTCTCCCTTTTTAGTTTAGTCCCTGCAGCTGTTTCCAATTTCCCACTTTCTCTCCAGCTGCTTCTGGGGAGGGTTGCTTTTCCCGTATGCTCCCCCCCAGTCCCCATCCTCTCTCCACCCGCAAAAGGGATTCCCTACCTTCCGCGGCTTCTTGCTCCCCAAGTTCAACTCTTTGTGTCACATACCTGCTGAATTCTGTGGTTCAGGTTGTGCAGATTGTTGTGTTAATCTTCCAATTAGTTTTCTAGGTGTGTAGGATGTTTTAGTGTTGGTCTGGCTGTATTTCATGGATGTGTGAAACACATAAAGCTTCCATGCTGTTCTGCCATCTTGGCTCCTTTCTATTTTGTTCAAATTTAAACCACATAGTATTTCTTCATATTTTTAATCATGTATATGTGTAGATAGATAGATATAGATAGATGATATAGATATAGATATAGATATAGATATAGATATAGATATAGATATAGATTAGATATAGATGTATCCAGATAAGAAAAAAAGAATCCAGATAAGAAAGGATCCAAATGTAAGCAGATTAAATAATGTGATTGTAATAGAAATATTACCAGTGATTGCTTGGGGCTGTGATGGGAAATGACTGAAAACAAGAGGAAATGTTTTTTGGCAATATATTTTTGGGCAATATATATTAATAGAACAAAGAAGAAAGTTTTTTCTTTTTAAGTTCATTTATTTATTCTGAGAGAGAAAGGAGTGTAGCCAGGGAGGGGAGGAAGCAGAGAATGAGGAAGAGAGAGAAAATCCCAGGTGGGCTCTAACATGAGCTGAAACCAAGAGTAGGATGTTTGACTGAGCCACTCAGGCACCCCTATATATGTGTATTTTTTAAGTAGTAAGCCGCTGTCAGGGCACGTGGATGACTCAGTGGGTTAAGCCTCCAACTTCGGCTCATGTTGGGATCTGGTAGTTCATGAGTTCGAGCCCCACTTTGGGCTCGGCTCTGACAGCTCAGAGCCTGGAGCCTGCTTCAGATTCTGGGCTTCCCTCTCTCTCTGTCCCTCCTCCACTCATGCTCTGTCTCTTTCTCTCTGTCTCTCTTTTTCTCAAAAATAAATAAACATTAATTTTTTTTAAATACTAAGCCACTGTCAGTGTTGATAAGATTATCAGCTATCAACTTTATTTGCTTTTTTATTTTTTATTTTTTTCTTAAAATTTTTTTTAACATTTATTTATTTTTGAGACAGAGAGAGACAGAGCATGAACAGGGGAGGGGCAGAGAGAGAGGGAGACACAGAATTGGAAACAGGCTCCAGGCTCTGAGCTGTCAGCACAGAGCCCGATGCGGGGCTCGAACTCACGGACGGTGAGATCATGACCTGAGCCGAAGTCAGACGCTTAACCGACCGAGCCACCCAAGCGCCCCTTTATTTGCTTTTTTAAAGGTAATGTGTCTACTTCAGGTTTCCAGTTCTGTATGTAAGAAGCTTGGCGGTTGTCACACTATCCTAACCACAAGTATAAAAGCTAAACAGACTGAAACATCAGCAGCTCTTCTAGAATGTTTCAGAGGTGTGGAAACAGGGCAAACCCCCACCCCCAAAACTAGAGAGACAGATGAATATGGGGAGTCATGGCTTACCAAAGCATAGACTTACAAGCTGAAGCTGCCACAGAATCATTGAGGGCACAGGAAGACCTGAACAGTAAGTGACAAATTACTGGTGGCTCAATTCAGACAAATCTGAATGTTAAAAACGTCAGGGGGCCAGTCATAGGGTGTTGAGGGGCCAGAGTTTTGTGAGTTTTACCTGGTTCGGCAGAGAGAAGGCTAAAAGAAATCATTTCAAAAAATACAACACTCAGTTCCCCTGGAACAATGCCTGTTCCAAGGGAAACTAGTTAATAAGAGCATAACCAGCTGGGTTTTAGTCAGCTAATTACCCTTGTAGAAGGGAAATTCCTAAATCTACCCCACTGTAGCTATCTTGTCTTTCTATTGGAGGAACAATAAACTGAGAAAGTCTTGTGAAGTTCATAGACTAGAGGCACAGAGTCACTAAAAGGCTGTGACCTAATCATAGAACTATAGAATCCTTCCCCTCCCCCAGCACCTCACCACCATATTACTAAAAGACTACTTATACCCATTCCTTGTACGCAGTGTATCATATCCAACTATCAAGAAAAAAATTATAAGGCATAGCCAAAGGTAAAAAACACAACTTAAAAACAGAGTAAGCAACAGGACCAGATATGGCAAGGATATTGAAATTATCAGACCAAGAATTTAAAACACCTATGGTTAATATTTGAAGGGCTCTAATAGATAGACAGCATGCAAAAACAGATGAGCTATATAAGTGAAGAGAAATATTAAGAAACAACCAAAGAGAAATGTTAGAGATCAAAGATACTGTAACAGAAATGAAGAAGGGCTATGATGGGCATACCAATAGACTAGACACAGCTGAGGAAAGAAACTCTAAGCTAGAAGTATATCAACAGAATCCTTGAAAGTCAAAAAGCAAAGATGGCAAAAACTTAAAAAAGCAGAACAAAATATCCAAAGACTATGGGACAACTTCAATAAGTGTAACATATACATAATGTGAATACCAGAAGAGTAGAGAAAGGAACAGAAGAATATTTGAAACAATAATAACTGAGAATCTCCCCAAATTAAGGCAGATACCAAACCATAGATCCAAAGGTACAGACAAATCATTATTGGAGTATTTAATAAGCATTTATTGATCTTCTAAATCCATGATTACATATGAAACAAATTAAAGGATTAAAGCCAGTTTTGATTAGTCAAATTAAAACTACAATGAGAATTAGAAATTACTTAATATTAAATTATAATTTTATGAAAGCATTTTTAGTAATAATATTGCAGATAAACAATATTTTTATTGCCATATAATTTACATTTTAAAAAGATATAGAATTATTGAATAAGCATATTCATAATCGGGTAGTTTGAAATTGTACTTATAAAATTCTGAAACTCAAAATTTGAATTGAACATAAATTAAAATATCAACTTGGCCTTATAGGGTATAATTGTAAAGGACTTCAAGAAGTTATATAAACTCTCATATCTACCAATTAAAAGACCCAAATGTAGTTTTAAAGTATTTGAAGATTCAAAAGTAAAGTAATTTCATATTACTTCTTCATTTCCTATTCCCAAAGCATCTCTGACTGTGTCTTAGAATGTTCCTATTTAAAACAAAATTATAGCTACTTAATGCACTTTTTTGCCATGGTTCCTGAAAGATCAATCTTCCAAAAATTAGCTGCTGGTGCAGAATTGCTCTTTCTATTCCCTGGTTTTATTCCATTTGCTAGAGTAACAAGAAAAATTGCTTTGATAATTTTACTTCTAGAAGTTATTTCTCTGTGTCAGTTGTACACAGTTACTTTTTGTTCAGAAGTGATAGTGCCTCAAATCAGTAGCAAATATATTAAATTATAGTATCTTGTCATTAAATACCTTTGAGTTATTATTTTGTGTCACAGCTATTAATGGCACAATTACTGCTTGTTATTTCTAGATATATGAAATTCCAATACAAATATTTGTATTGCACTTAAGTATCTTTTATTTGTTCTGTTATAGAAACTAATTTTAATGCATGTTTAATCAAACTACATCTTACAAAAAAACACTTTACATAAGTACTAGCCATGGAAATTATATACCACATACCTGTGTTTGCTTGGAATGACAGAATTTTTATATTAAAATAGATCTCTGATATAATCTAACATAAAAGAAAATACGCTTATCCAAAAAACATGCAATTTTTCAAATTTTTTGGGCTATCAGAATTTTCCCTTTCAATTTAATCAACCTGAAAGTACCCTGCTTCCATTTTAATTAAAATTAAGTTAATATTTCTGTTTTTATAAATAATTGGCATATGGAACAATTAGATATTTTATTTTTGAGAGATTTGGAGTTTTATAACATTATGGGCTTTGTTAATCAATGGAATTACAAGTTCTGTGGATTTGGTGTGAGATGTTTTTATAGTTTTTCTTTTTGGCTCAATGGTTATTCTTAGCTATGATTTCAAATAGCTTCAAGAAGATAGCACTTTTTTAGGGCTTCAGTTAGTATTTCATTTGCAAACATATAGCAACTAAAAGGAAACTATGCAGGAGATCGCCATGTAAAGATAATAGATAGGTTACAAGTAGATAAAAATGAGATAGATGAATCTCATATATAATATGTATGAATGCTATATGTATATATAAAAGTAATTAATGTGTGTAATTACGTTTCATTCTACTAATTATTTTTTTATTTTTAATTCTTAAATAGTGTACAAGAAAAAGAATGATATAGAATGATTATGGCTCCATATCTCATTCTAATTGTACTGTCCCACAATCTCTCAAATTTAACTTTAGTCAATAAGACCTTGGGTAAATCAACAGAAATTTTACTTTTCTGTGCACAATATTTATAGTTATTAAACACTGCATGTGAAATAATAATAAAAATAGCTGTGGCCACAAAAAACATTGCAGGGGAAAGACAGCTAATTAAAATTTGATTAAACTAAATGTGAAGGTATTTCTTTGTATTAGTGTCTAACTAGAGGTGTATTCAAAAGATTTTCTAGTGTTCCAGTTCCTTACTTAAAATAATATTTAAAAGCATAAACTGTTGAAATCCCTGCCTGTGTTGAAATCCCTATTTGCCACTTATTGATTGGGACAGAATCTTCAACATCCACAAAAACTATTTCCCCTTTTCTGACACACACCAAATTACATTTCCCAGCCTCGAGTGTAGTTAAGTGTGGCCCTGTGCCAGTATCTCAGTAATGAAATGGGAATGGAAGTAATGTGTTTCTCTTCCATGACAGGGTCTTTAAGAAAGTGGCTGTGCTTTTCTTTTGTTCTCTCTACTTTCCCAGGCTGGGCTGGGGTTACAATGAGCAGAGTGACTTTCAGAAGCCAGAAGATGAAGGTGGCAATGCATCCATCAGCCTGGATCCTAGAAAGATAATGTAAACTAGAATTGCCTGTGACCTGAAAACCATAAATTGAACAATTATGTGATAAGGAACTAAACCTTGATATTTTTTTGCCACTAAAGTTTGAGGGTCTATGACCCTTTATCCTATCTACTCAATAAACAAGTTTTGTGACATCAGACCAATTATTTTGCCTATGAGCCTTGGTTATGTTTCCTAAAAAACGTTGATTGCTTTGAATGAATGAATGAGTGAATGAAATATTGATTTATATATATTCTAAGATTGAATAATTTGCTTTCCTACCATTAGCAAATACAGTTCAGTGTATCCTCACCTTTTTGTTTAATATTCCAAGTTAATTACTAAGTAGCTTGGCTTTTGGGTTAATCTTTTTTTTTTTTTATTTTTTTTAACGTTTATTTATTCTTGAGACAGAGAGAGACAGAGCATGAACGGGGGAGGGGCAGAGAGAGAGAGGGAGACACAGAATCAGGAGCAGGCTCCAGGCTCTGAGCCATCAGCCCAGAGCCTGACGCGGGGCTCGAACTCACAGACCGTGAGATCGTGACCTGAGCTGAAGTCGAATGCTCAACCGACTGAGCCACCCAGGCGCCCTGGGTTACTCTTTGATTATTACACTCAAGAATACCTTTGTGTTCCTGTGTCTGTCTTTTTTCACCTGTCATAATGTTCTCCAGGTTCATCAATGTTGCTCCAAATATGACACGATGCCACTTTTATAAAGAATCTAAAATAGAAAAACTCAGAAGTGCCTGGGTGGCTCAGCTGGTTAAGAGTCTGACTCTTGATATCAGCTCAGATCTCACACTCATGAGATCAAGCCCCACACTGGGCTCCATGCTAGGTGTGGAGCCTGCTTAAGTTTCTCTCCCTTTCCCTCTGCACCTTCCCTGATCTCTCTCTCTCTCTCTCTCTCTCAAAAGAGAAAAGGAAGGAAGGAAGGGAGGGGGGAGGGAGGGAGGGAGGGAGGAAGGAAGGAAGGAAGGAAGGGGAAGGGTTAGGGGAAGGGAAGGGAAGAAAAGTGAAACTCATAGAAACAGAGAGTAGAATGGTGGTTGCCAGGGGGTGGAGGGAAGGGAAAATAGGAAGATATTAGTCAAAGGGTACAAGTTTCAGTTACACGAGATGAATAAGTCCTAGAGATCTACTGTACTGCATAGTACCTATAGTTAACAATACTGAACAGTATACTTAAAAATTTCCCGGGTGGATAGATCCTAAGTTAAGTGTTCTTCTTCCTCTTCCCCTTTAAAAAAAACTTCCAGTATAGTTGACATGCAGTGTTAAATAGTATCAAGTATACAATATAGTAACTTAACAATTCTATATATTACATAGTGCTCATCAAGATAAGTGTACTCTTAATCCCCTTCAGCTATTTCACCCATTCTGCCACCCACCTCCCCTCTGGTAAGCATCAGTTTGTTCTCTGTAGTTAAGAGTTTGTTCCTTGGTTTGTCTCTTTTTTTTCTTTGTTCATTTGTTTTGCTTCTTGAATTCCACATCATGGTGAAATCATATGGTATTTGTCTTTCTCTGACTTATTTTTTAGCATTATACTCTCTAGCTTCATCCAGGTTGTTGTAAATGGCAAGATTTCATTCTTTTTTATGGCTGAAAATATCACATTATGTACACAAACTACATCTTCTTTATCCATTCATCTATCTATGGATTCTTGGACTGCTTTCATAATTTGGCTATCGTAAATAATGCTGCAAGAAACATAGGGATTCAAATATCCTTTCAAATTAATGTTTTTTGTATTCTTTGAGTAAATACCCAGTAGGGCAATTACTAGATCATACAGTAGTTCTTTTTTTTTTTTTTTTGAGGAGATTCTACACTGTCTTCCATAGTGGCTACACCTGTTTGTATCCCCACAAAAAGTGCATGAGGATTCCTTTTCCTCCACATCCTCATCAACATTTGATTCTTGTGTGTTTGATTTTGCCATTCTGACTGGTATGAGGTGGTCTTTCATTGTGGTTTTGAGTTGCATATCCCTGATGATGGGTGATATTGAGCATTTTTTCATGTCTGTCCGCCATCTATGTCTTCTTTGGAAAAAAATACTTATTTTTAATCAGATTATTGTGTTTTTGATGTGGAGTTATATAAGTTCTTTATATACTTTGGATATTAATCCTTTGTTGGATATTATTTGCAAATATCTTCTCCCATTCATTAGGTTGCCTTTTTGTTGTGCTGGTGGTTTCCTTCATTTGCTGTGCAAAATCTTTTATTTTGGTGTAATCCCATTAGGTTGTTTTTGCTTTTGTTTCCTTTGCCTGGGGAGACAAATCCATAAATACTTTACTAAGCCTCATGTCCAAGAGGTTAATACCTATGTTTTCTCTTAAAGAGTTTTATGGTTTCAGGTCTCACAATTAGATCTTCGATCTATTTTATTTTGTGTATGTTGTAAGGAAGTGGTCAAGTTTCATTCTTTTGCATGTAGCTGTCCTTTTACCCCAACATCACTTATTAAAAAGACCATCTTTTTCATCATATATTCCTTCCTCCTTTGTAATAGATTGATTGACTATAGAAGTGAGTTTATTTCTGGGTTCTCTATCCTGTTCCATTGATCTGTGTGTCTATTTGTGTGACAACACCACTGTTTTGATTACTGTAGCTCTGTAGTGTATCTTAAAATCTGTGGTTATGACACCTCCAGCTTTGTTCTTCTTTCTCAAGGTTGCTTTGGCTCTTTGGGGTCTTTTGTGGCTCCATACAAATAGGGTTATTTGTTCTAGTTCTGTGAAAAATGTTGTTGATATTTTTATAGGATTGTATTGAATCTGTAGATTGTTTTGGGTAGTATGGACATCTTAATGATATTAATTTTTCCAATCTAAGAGCATGGAATATTTTTCCACTTATTTATATTGACTTCATTATCTTTCATCAGTGTCTAATAGTTTTCAGATTGCAGTCTTTCACCTACTTGGTTAAATTTATTCTTACATATTTTATTCTTTTCGGTGCAATTGTAAATGGGATTGTTTTCTAATTTCTCTTTCTGCTACATCATTATTTGTGTATAGAAATACAACAGATTTCTGTTTATTAGTTTTGTGTCCTGCAACTTTCCTGAGTTTTATTCAAATAGTTTTTTTTTGGTGGAGTCTTAAGGGTTTTATATTTCTAGTATCATGTCATTTGCAAATAGTGACTTTTTTTTCTTCTTCCTTACCAATTTGTATGTCTTTTGTTTCTTTTTCTTGTCTGATTGCTGTGGCTAGGACATAAAGGACTATGTTGAATAAGAGTGCTGTGGCTAGGACATAAGGACTATATTATTACTGAACTTAGAGGAAGAAGTTTCCACCTCTTTCAGGTTTTCACCATTGAGTATGATGTTTGCTGTGGACTTTTTGTGTATGACTTTAGGATGTTGAGATATGTTTCCTCTAATCTCACTTTGTTGAGAATTTTTAATGCATTTTCTCAAATTCTTTTTCTGCATGTATTGCAATAATAATGTGGTCTTTCTTTCCTCTTGTTAGTGTGATGTATAATTTTTCTGTTTAACTTGTTTAAATTTAATTATTATTTATTATATATATCCATTATATATTTTAAAACATAGTTTTCTACTTCAGTATTTTTTTCTTTTAGTATTTTTAAATTATATTCATTTTACTCTTTTTTATAAAGACTTAATATGATATTCCCAGTTCGAAATTATCTTCCTGTATGCAGAAATTCCATTCATGTTATTTGTTCTCTTGTTAATTTTATTAATTCTCCTTACATTAGAGCCATTTGTGACAATCCAAGACAGTACCTTATAGAGTATAAATACAAATGCAGAAAGTTTTGCACTTGTACTTCACTTCAGTATTTTCTACATATTATGATGGTGCTGTGGACAAAGCAAGCACACAGTGAGCATAAGTAATATTATTGATATTTTTTATCAATCAATCTTAATGTTTAGTTATTTTTAAGAGACAGAGAGAGACAGAGCATGAGCAGGGGAGGGGAAGACAGAGGGGAAGACATGAAGCAGGCTCCAGGCTCTGAGATGTCAGCACAGAGCCTGAAGTGGGGCTTGAACTCACAAACCATGAGATCAGGATCTGAGCCAAAGTCAGACGCTTAACCAACTGAGCCACTGGGGTGCCCTTGTCAATGAATCTCATGTTGACCTACATTCACCTAAAACTCCTGTCATTTCTTACTTAATTATAGAATTGGTAATGTTTTAAAATTTTCTAGCTTCTAATAAATCTGATCTTTTAGATAAAAGTAGTAAAAATAAAATTTAATTTATCTCAATCATGTAGGTTATTATATGAATTCCATGAATATCTGCTGAGTACTGAAATGATAAAATGGAAACAAAGATAAAAAGGAGAATAGTCATGTTAGATTGTGCAGGTTTTAATTAACATATAGTGTTAATATTTTTCAATCTATTTTGAGGAACTGTGATACGATACTTTCTTTTTGTAATGTTTATTTATTTTGAAGAGAGAGTTCAGGCAGGAGAAGGGCAGAGAGAGACAGAGAGAGAGAGAGGGAGAGAGAGAGTCCCAAGCAGGCTCTGCGCTGTTAGTGCAGACCCCAACGTGGACTCATTCTCATGAACCAATCATGACCTGAGTTGAAACCAGAAGTTGGACACTCAACTGACTGAGCCATGCAGGTGTCCCATTTTATTTTTAAATGACAATACTTCCTTCTAAATTTTGTATCAGTCATTTTGTTATTATAAATTCCTTCCTTCTAAATTTAATTATTGAGAGTAGAAATCCACTGAAGTCAGAACATATGATTTATAGTTCTGTTATTATTTTATCCCCATAAAAACATTTTATGACATAGAATTTAATACTTTTTATTGCAATATTTATTCATTGTCTTCCAATATTTTCAAAACATTACCTCTTTCTAGGCTTCAAAGATCTTGAAACTTCTTAGTGCAAAGTAGGTACTTGATTTGG
Source organism: Neofelis nebulosa (assembly GCF_028018385.1). Taxonomy (NCBI): domain Eukaryota; kingdom Metazoa; phylum Chordata; class Mammalia; order Carnivora; family Felidae; genus Neofelis; species Neofelis nebulosa. The sequence continues at coordinate 132,404,400 of NC_080783.1, forward strand.
TGTTGTTATTGATTAACATGATTACAATTTTGCTGAATCCATTAAAAGCTGTTAATCTAAAATATTTGAAAATTTTTAAATGATGCACATACACCAACAATTTTAGGAAATGATTCTAGAATATTATTGGTAATATATTCATTCTAATTACTAGCTTCCACATTTTTATCTCTTAGATTGGTTAAGACATGTTGGTAACATTCTCGGATGATATAGTAAAGTTATTCAGTAACAGACCTAAAATTCTGTGGAAAATCACCCACAGAGATTGATATTTTTTTTCTTGATAATAGAAATCTATAGAATGTAGTGACCAGGAAAATCATCTGTAACCTATGGTAATTATTGTTTATTCAAGACAATCACATTTATTTTTGTTTAAGAGATAGACATAAAAATAGTAATGCTTATCTTGGCAAAAACCTCAAGATGGTAGGATATGTTTTTAACTGAAAACGGACAGTGGGAGCCCCTGAGGAGTGAAAGGACAGCTGGAATGACAACACTTGACATCCTGTGTGTAATTGGTTTTGAATGCTTGGCAGATTTTTATAATGGTACGGAAGCACTCAGACTAGCAGGTAACTGTTGGGAATAGATTGAATGGTGGTTAGCCCTCTTTCATACAACTCTTACATGAGAATCCTTTAGATGTACTTCACATCAAAGATAGATATTCTGAGTTGAGTCTGCCTACTAGTACACCCTATTTAATCATATTCATGAAGAATCAAACAACTTAGCCATCAATTATTTAATTAGTTCTGTTTTCCTTTCCTTCTACATTCAATGTGTTGTTGGTCAGGTTTAGATTGGAAGTGAAATTTTGTTATCTAGAAACAGGGGAAATAAATCATTTTGTGGGGATCTAAGTGTTTTTGACCAGATATCACTTGGGTATGGTATTTTAAACCAGTGCCAGCTACAGTTCCCATTGGAAGAATATTAAAATTTAAGTAAGAAAAGTGAACTTATTTGTTAGTGGAAATTTATAATGTACCTGTCCTGAAGATACATAAGAAACCAATACTTAAATCATAACATAAACTCTCATGTAGATAAAAGGAACCTATACAGAAAGTTAAAAGCCAGGACTTAAGGTTTAAGTCTATTGTTCACAACATGACAAATTCAAATATATCTTCTTTCATCTATAAAGTGAGGATGATGCTACTCCCCTGTGTTGTATGAAAATTAAATAAGATTACAATATGTAATCACTATATAAATATTGCATGTTAGTAAGCAAGCTATTCTCATCGAGCTTATTTTTTATATTATTTGTGTTGCTTTTGAGGGGAAGTGAGCTTTAATAGTTATAATATGATCAATGTCTGTGTAATTATTAATGACTCACCAGTTTTTCCTGCCTGGAAACCTCAGTAATTTGTGACCTCTTGCTCTACGATTGCATGCCAGTATGGACTTGTCTAACTTACTATTAGGTGGCTAAATTTTAAAAGCAAAAGAACACTAAATTTAAAAAGTTATTAGTATCAATAAGATATAAGTCTAGCCTCACAGATCTCACAATATAAATTGAAAGAACAAAATAGCTATAGTATAAAGCAGACAACTTTGTGCCCTATAATGTACAAATTGGGTATTCTAGCAATAAAAAGAATGAGGATTAATCATTGATTATAAAAATTGGTAGCTATTTCATAGAAAATGAGATATCTGAGATGAGACCTAAATGGATAAATTATGGTCAGAGGTGAGAAAATAATTTATTGATAATTTTATGATCTTATCACAATACATTAATTAGATTTTGGTTTGGATAAATGTTACACGTTTCTAAAAAACAACCTTTATGATTGTATCTTTTCATCTATTGAATACAAACACATCAAATAGTTCATGTTTAAAAATTATTGTTTGTCCTCTATGAAGGGCTTCCAAATTCTTTATAGACCTGAGATTTTGAAAGAAGAAGTAAACAATCCTGAAAGAAAGGCAGATGAGACTGAGAACAAGCAACCTGCATCATGGCCTCTGGGTACTGTAAACTGAAGCTCAGTTATAAACAAAGGGCATAATATATTGTGGTATATTGCAAATGAGAGTTCAAAAGAAAGTAGCTGAATAAGAAGGTGTTTGTTAAACAAAAAGTTGCTGTAGCTCCTAGCTAAGAGATTTTGTTCAATCTTGCTCAAAAAACATTCCCTTCCTGTTGTTCCTTAAATGGGCCTTTTAAAATTTGGCTTCCATTCAGAGGGCATAGTCCTTTAAAAAATGTTTCAATATTATTCAGTGTGAAAATAAAATGAGCTATCAAGCCAAGAGAAGACATGAGAAACCTGAAATATATATATATATATATATATATATATATATATATATATATATATATATATTTCTAAGTGAAAGAAACTGTTCTGAAAAGGCTACCAACTGTATGATTCTAACTTTGTAATATTCTGGAAAAGACAAAACTGTGGAGACAGTAAAAAGCTCAGTGGTTACCAGACCTTGAGAAAGGGACAGAAAAAGAGATAAAGCACTGACGATTTTTAGGGCTGTGAAAATACTCTGTATGATACTATAGTGATGGATCCATGTCATTATCCATTTGTCCAAACCCACAGAATATACAACACCACCAAGAGTAAACTGTAATGTAAACTCTGAACTTTGGGTTATTACAATGCGTCAGTGTAGGTTCATTAGTTGTAACAAATCTGCCACTCTGGTGGGAAATGTTGGTAATGGGGGAAGAGCTATGCATGTGTGGGGACAGGGCGTGCATAGGAAATCTCTGTACTTTTCCCTCAACTTTGCTAAGAACCTAAAACTGCTCTATGGAAATAAAGTCTTAATTTTAAAAAAAATGTTTCAGTCGTTACCAAAGGAGGTAAAATAATTATTTTTAATTGGATTTCTCTATGCAAATCTTAGATTCATTCATGACCAAAATTACCCAGAGGTACACTCTATTTCCTTTGCTCTGGAGTAAACAATAATTAACATTTATGTGAGTAAGTAGTTGAGCTATATTTTGGTTTTATGACTGCTTCAGATATTAAGAAATAGTAATAATAGCTAGCACTTTAATGCTAAAAATACATTCTAGGCAGGTTCTAAGTGCTTTATATTTTAACTAATGTGATGCTTGCAAGAATTCCATGAGATAAGAAATATTATTTCACTATTATTATGACTCTACTCACTTTTCACATATGGAGCATAGGAAACAAAGATATAAATACCTTGACAAAATAAATAGTAGTACATTGTAGAGCTGCGATTTAAACCTAGGCAGTTTTTTTATGGAGGTAATATATATATATATTTTTTTTTCACCTCTATACTCATGCTACTCAGAGTGTATCCAGAGAACCTGTGTGATCCAAGAAATGTTTGGATCCATTTTACTTGAAGATAAGTACACAGATTGAGCTTAAACATTTATAAACATAAGAGCTCTTTGACATTGATATGTCATCTAAATGCATGGTTGCTTTCTAATACTTTTTTTTATTTGAAAAAGTATTAGTCTGGATGAGCTGGCAACTAAACAACCATTTCCTTCACTCTAAATCAGAGATAGGCAAACTTTTCATAGAAAGGGTAAATAAAATTGATTTACAAAAGCAGGGTGATATATTAATTTATTATACTGTATTACTTTATTTTAGTTATATCATCTCATCTCATTTCATCTCATCTCATTCATATCATATGATGGCAAAGGGCAGAACTGTATTCTAGTGGAAAGCACATTCAATTGGGAATTGATAGTCCAGAGTTGTATTCCTTCCCTTGCTACGAAGTAGTTGTGCAACCTTAGCATGTCAGCACACCTTTTGAAATTACATTTTCAAACTTGAAAAATCAGGAATGGAAACAGGTAGTAATAGGATGGTTTTAAATGCTGAATTTATGCGTAAATTGATCCTTTTGACTTTTTAAATTTTTAATATGAAATTTATTGTCAAATTGGTTTCCATACAACACCCAGTACTCATCCCAACAGGTGCCCTCCTCAATGTCCATCACCCACCCCACATCAACCCTCAGTTTATTCTAGTTTTTAAGAGTCTCTGATGGTTTGGCTCCCTCCCTCTATAACTTTTTTTTTCTTCCCCCCCCTCCCATGGTCTTCTGTTAAGTTTCTCAGGATCCACATAAGAGTGAAAACATATGGTATCGGTCTTTCTCCATATGACTTATTTTACTTAGCATAACACTCTCCAGTTCCATCCATGTTGCTACAAAAGGACATATTTCATTCTTTCTCATTGCCAAATAATATTCCACTGTGTATATAAACCAAAATTTTTTTATCCATTCATCAATTGATGGACATTTAGGCTCTTTCCATAATTTGGCTATTGTTGAGAGTGCTGCTATAAACATTGGGGTACAAGTGCCCCTATGCATCAGTACTCCTGTATCCCTTGGGTAAATTCCTAGCAGTGCTATTGCTGGGTCATAGGGTAGGTCTATTTTTAATTTTCTGAGGAACCTCCACACTGCTTTCCAGAGTGGCTGCACCAATTTGCATTCCCACCAACAGTGCAAGAGGGTTCCCGTTTCTCCACATCTTCTCCAGCATTTATAGTCTCCCGATTTAGACTGGTGTGAGGTGGTATCTGAGTGTGGTTTTGATTTGTATTTCCCTGATGAGGGGTGACATTGAGCATCTTTTCATGTGCCTGTTGGCCATCTGGATGTCTTCTTTAGAGAAGTGTCTATTCATGTCTTCTGCCCATTTCTTCACTGGATTGTTTTCTGGGTGTGGAGTTTGGTGAGTTCTTTATAGATTTTGAATACTAGCCCTCTGTCTGATATGCCATTTGCAAGTATCTTTTCCCATTCCATCTGTTGCCTTTTAGTTTTGTTGGTTGTTTCCTTTGCAGTGCTTTTTATCTTCATGAGATCCCAATAGTTCATTTTTGCTTTTAATTCCCTTGCCTTTGGATATGTATCAAGTAAGAAATTGCTGCAGCTGAGGTCAGAGAGGTTTTTCCCTGCTTTCTCCTCTAGGGTTTTGATGGTTTCCTGTCTCACATTCAGGTCCTTTATCCATTTTCAGTTTGTTTTTGTGAATGGTGTAAGAAAGTGGTGTAGTTTCATCCTTCTGCATGTTGCTGTCCAGTTCTCCACACCATTTGTTAAAGAGACTGTCCTTTTTCCATTGGATATTCTGTCCTGCTTTGTCAAAGATTAGTTGGCCATACTTTTGTGTTTCCAATTCTGGAGTCTCATTTCTATTCCATTGGTGTATGTGTCTGTTTTTGTGCCAATACCATGCTGTCTTGATGTTTACAGCTTTGTAGTAGAGGCTAAAATCTGGGATTGTGATGCCTCCCGCTTTGGTCTTCTTCTTCAAAATTACTTTGGCTATTCGGGGTCTTTTGTGGTTCCATACAAAATTTAGGATTGCTTGTTCTAGTTTCGAGAAGAATGTTAGTGCAGTTTTGATTGGGATTGCATTGAATGTGTAGATAGCTTTGGGTAGTATTGACATTTTGACAATATTTATTCTTCCAATCCATGAGCATGGAATATTTTTCCATTTCTTTGTATCTTCTTCAATTTCCTTCATAAGCTTTCTATAGTTTTCAGCATACAAATCTTTACATCTTTGGTTAGGTTTATTCCTAGGTATTTTATGCTTCTTGGTGCAATTGTGAATGGGATCAGTTTCTTTATTTGTCTTTCTGTTGCTTCATTAGTGTATAAGAATGTAACTGATTTCTGTACATTAATTTTGTATCCTGTGAGTTTGCTGAATTCATGTATCAGTTTGAGCAGACTTTTGGTGGAGTCTGTTGGGTTTTCCATGTATAATATCATGTCATCTGCAAAAAGTGAAAGCTTGACTTCATCTTTGCTAATTTTGATGCATTTGATTTCCTTTTGTTGTCTGATTGCTGATACTAGAACTTCCAACACTATGTTAAACAACAGTGGTGAAAGTTGACATCCCTGTCATGTTCCTGATGTCAGGGGGAAAGCTCTCAGTTTTTCCCCGTTGAGGATGATATTAGCTGTGGATTTTTCGTAAATGGCTTTTATGGTGTCTAAGTATTTTCCTTCTATCCCGACTTTCTCAAGGGTTTTTATTAAGAAAGGATGCTGAATTTTGTCATGTGCTTTTTCTGCATCTCTTGACAGGATCATATGGTTCTTCTCTTTTCTTTTACTAATGTGATGTATCACATTGATTGATTTGCAAATGTTGAACCAGCCCTGAATCCCAGGAATGAATCCCACTTGATCATGGTGAATAATTCTTTTTATATGCTGTTGAATTCGATTTGCTAGTATCTTATTGAGAATTTTTGCATCATATTTATCAGGGATATTGGCCTGTAGTTCTGTATTTTTGCTGGGTCTCTGTCTGGTTTAGGAATCAAAGTAATGCTGTCTTCATAGAATGAGTCTGGAAGTTATCTTCCTTTTCTATTTTTTTGGAACAGCTTGAGAAGGATAGGTATTATCTCTGCCCTAAATGTCTGGTAGAATTCCCCAGGGAAGCCATCTGGTCCTGGACTCTTATTTGTTGGGAGATTTTTGATAACTGCTTCAATTTCTCCACTGGTTATGGGTCTGTTCAACTTTTCTATTTCTTTCTGTTTGAGTTTTGGAAGTGTGTGGGTGCTTAGGAATTTGTCCATTTCTTCCAGGTTGTCCAGTTTGTTGGCATATAATTTTTCATAGTATTCCCTGATAATTGCTTGTATTTCTGAAGGATTGATTGTAATAATTCCATTTTCATTCATGATTTTATCTATTTGGGTCATCTCCCTTTTCTTTTTGAGAAGCCTGGCTAGAGGTTTATCAATTTTGTTTATGTTTTCAAAAAACCAACTCTTGGTTTCATTGATCTGCTGTACAGTTTTTTTTAGATTCTATATTTTTTTATTTCTGCTCTGATCTTTATTTTATTTCTCTTCTTCTGCTGGGTTTGAGGTGTCTTTGCTGTTCTGCTTCTATTTCCTTTAGGTGTGCTGTTAGATTTTGTATTTGGGATTTTTCTTGTTTCTTGAGATAGGCCTGGATTGCAATGTATTTTCCTCTCAGGACTGCCTTTGATGTATCCCAAAGCATTTGGATTGTTGCTTTTTCATTTTCATTTGTTTCCATATATTTTTAAATTTCTTCTCCAATTGCCTGGTTGACCCATTCATTCTTTAGTAGGGTCTTCTTTCACCTTCATGCTTCTGGAGGTTTTCCAGACTTTTTCCTGTGGTTGATTTCAAGTTTCATAGCATTGTGGTCTGAAAGTGTGCATGGTATGATCAATTCTTGTCTATTTATGAAGGGCTGTTTTGTGACCCAGTATGTGATCTATCTTGAAGAATGTTCCATGTGCACTTGAGAAGAAAGTATATTCTGTTCCTTGGGATGCAGAGTTCTAAATATATCTGTCAAGTCCATCTGATCCAATGTATTATTTAGGGCCCTTGTTTCTTTACTGATCCTGTGTCTAGATGGTCTATCCATCGTTGTAAGTGGGATATTAAAGTCCCCCGCAATGACCACATTCTTATCAATAAGGTTGCTTATGTTTGTGATTAATTGTTTTATATATTTGGGGGCTTCTGTATTCGGTGCATAGACATTTATAAGTGTTAGCTCTTCCTGATGGATAGACCCTGTAATTATTATATAATGCCCTTCTTCATCCCTTGTTATAGCCTTTAATTTAAATTCTAGTTTGTCTGATATAGGTATGGTTGCTCCAGCTTTCTTTTGACTTTCGGTAGCATGATAGATAGTTCTCCATCCCCTCACTTTCAATCTGTAGGTGTCCTCAGGTCTAAAATGATTCTCTTGTAGACAGCAAATAGATGGGTCTTGTTTTTTATCCATTCTGATACCGTATGTCTTTTGTTTGGAGCATTTAGTCCATTTACATTCAGTGTTATTATATAAAGTTATGGGTTTAGAATCATTGTGATGTCTGTAAGTTTCATGCTTGTGGTGATGTCTCTGGTACTTTGTGTTCCTTGCAACATTTCACTCACAGAATCCCCCTTATGATCTCTTGTAGGGCTGGTTTAGTGATGATGAATTCCTTCAGTTTTTGTTTGTTGGGGGAGACCTTTATGTCTCCTTCTATTCTGAATGACAGACTTGCTGGATAAAGGATTCTCGGCTGCATATTTTTTTCTGTACATCATGTTGATGATTTCCTGCCATTCCTTTCTGGCCTGCCAAGTTTCAGTAGATAGGTCTTCCACTACTCTTATGTGTTTCCCTTTATATGTTAGAGTGTGTTTATCCCTATCTGATTTCAGAATTTTGTCTTTATCCTTGTATTTTGCCAGTTTCACTATGATATGTCATGCAGAAGATTGATTCAAGTTATGTCTGAAGAGAGTTCTCTGTGCCTCTTGGATTTCAATGCTTTTTTCCTTCCCCAGATCAGGGAAGTTCTCGGCTATGATTTGTTCAAGTACACCTTCAGCCCCTTTCTCTCTCTCTTCCTCTTCTGGAATTCATATTATACGGATATTTTTCCCTTTGATTGCATCACTTAGTTCTCTAATTCTCCCCTCATGCTCCTGGATTTTTTTTTATCTCTCTTTTTCTCAACTTCCTCTTTTTTCATAATTTTATCTTCTAATTCATGTATCCTACCTCTACATCTTCAATCTATGCTGTGGTCACCTCGATTTTATTTTGCACCTCATTTATAGCATTTTTTAGCTCCTCATGACTATTTCTTAGTCCCTTGATCTCTGTAGCAATAGATTCTCTGCTGTCCTCTGTGCTTTTTTCAAGCCCAGCGATTAATTTTATGACTATTATTCTAAATTGTTGTCCCATCATATTGCTTAAATCAGTTTTGATCAATTCATTAGCTGTTGCTACTTCCTGGAGTTTCTTTTGAGGAGAATTCTCCGCTTTGTCATTTTGGGTAGTCCCTGTGGTGGCTCCAAACTGCGGGCACTTCCCCTGTGCTGCCTGGAGTAACTTGTGTTGGTGGGCAGAACCACAGTCAGACCGGATGTCTGCCCCAAGCCCACCACTGGGGCCACAGTCAGAATGGTGTGTACCTTATCTTCTCCTCTCCCAGGGGCAGCACTGACTGTGGAGTGGTGTGGTCCCTGTCTGGGCTACATGCATACTGCCAGGCTTGTGGTGCTGCTTTGATAGGATCTGGTGTATTTGCCGGGGTGGATCTACAAGGTGTACAGGGGCAGGAGGGACAGGCTTAGCTAGCTTTTCCATTGGTGGTCCTCTGCGGGAGGGGCCCTGCAGCACCGTGTGGGAGGCAGGCCCCTTGGAGGGATGGATCCATAGAAGCATGGTGTTGGGTGTTTGCGCCATGCAAGCAAGTTCAGTGATGGGAACTGGTTCCCTTTGGGGTTTTGGCTGGGGAATGGGCGAGGGAGATGGTGCTTCCCAGTGCCTTTGTTCCCCGCGGAGCTGAGATCTGTCCTCCAGGGCTCAACAACTCTCCCTCCTGGTGTCCTCTTGCCCTGCCTGCTCTTCAAGAGCAGAGCTGTTGATTTTTAACATTCCAGATGTTAACTCCTGCTGGCTGTCAGAACTCACGGAGTCCAGCCACTCCACTTTTGCAAGGGGCTCTGCCTTGTGGGGCGGGCTGCCCCTCCAACCGCCCTGGCTCCTTCCTGCCAGTCCGTGTAGTGTGCATCACCTCTCTGCCCTTCCTACCATCTTCCATGGGCCTCTTGTCTACACTTGGCTCCAGAGAGTCTGTTCTGCTAGTCTTCTGCTGGTTTTCTGGGTTATTTAGGCAGATGTGGGTAGAATCTAAGTGATCAGCAGGACGATGTAAGCCCAGCTTTCTCCTACGCTTCCTATTCCACCATAATTCTCTATTCAATCCTTTTGACTTTTATTAACTTATCAATGGACACACACTTGCTGTTTTCCTGAAATACACAATTCCATCATTTCTGTATGAACTGAGATCCTTCCCTTTCCCTATATAAGCAGTTTAATTAAAAAGTTTTTTTAACATTTATTTATTTTTGAGAGACAGAGTGAGACAGAGCATGAGTGGGGGAGGGGCAGAGAGAAGGGGGACACAGAATCCAAAGCAGGCTCCAGGCTCCAAGCTGTCAGCACAGAGCCCCACACAGGGCTAAAATTCACGGACTGAGATCGTGACCTGAGCTGAAGTCAGATGCCTATTTGACTGAGCCATGTAGGTGCCCCATAAGCAGTTAAATTGAAAACATACTGTACATGAGGGGTCCCTGGCTGGCTCAGTTGATAGGCCATATGACTCTTCATCTTGGGGTTGTGGTTTGAGCCCCACATTGGGCATAGAGATTACTTAGAAAAATAATATCTTTAGAAATATATATATATATATATATATATATATATGTATATATATATATATATACATATATGTGTGTGTGTATATGTATATTCCTATGTACTATATATAGTACATATAGCACATTTGTACTATATATATGTGTATGTGTATATATATATATATATATATATATATATATATATATATATTACACAAAATAGGTGGTGGGCATTAAGGAGGGCACTTGTGGGGCACCTGGATGGCTCAGTCGGTTAAGTGTCCAATTTCAGCTCAGGTCATTTTCTTGCAGTCAGTGGTTTCCAGCCTCCGCATTGGGCTCTGTGCTGACAGCTTACAGTCTGGAGCCTCCTTCAGATTCCATGTCTCTCTCTCTCTCTCTCTGCCCCTCCCCCACTCATGCTCTGTCTCTATCCATCTCTCAAAAATGAATAAACGTGAATTTTTTTAAAAAAAAAGGAGGGCCTTGTGGTGAGCTTCAGTGTTGTATGGAAGTGTTGAATCACTAAATTCTACACCTGAAACTAAATATTATATTATATATTAACTAACTGGAATTTAGATAAAAACTTGAAAAAAAACACATTGTATATGATATTAACACAGTTGTTACCAACTATCTTTATGGATTTTCTGCATATCTCTAGTATGTTCATTGTAAATCATATGATCTTAGATAGCTAATCTTTTCCTGTGTTATGTGGTATCAAAAAAGTACTTAACACTGTTATCACAGTGTATCAATCAGCCAGTGGTCCCATGGCCCATGCCATGAAGCCACCAAGATATTAAATGGTTGAATCAAAGGAGATATTTTGCATTATAGGTCAGGTGAAATATTTGTGGGAAATAAAACTTAAATACAATATATGGAAGTCTGAATAACTGTAGGGATTTAGGAACTTATATTAGCTATTCATACAAATCAGTAATTATTTTTATTGTTTCAAAGTGCACAACATAATTTGTTATCTTTCCATCCATCACGGCAGCTATAGTATGTCCTTAAACACATGAAACAAACTCTGTTGAAGAAATATAGTATCTATTCTAGGAGAAATAAACATTTTCAGAATATTTTCCCCCAAATATTTAAAGCATACAGCCACAAAAGTTGATTTATAGATAACCCTGTTGATCTATCTTCTAATTTGTATCAAATTTTTAAAATTAATTTATTTATTTTTATCCAGGTTTTCTGTATACTTACAAAAAATGAAGCCATGATTATTAAAGTGTTAACTCGTTAACAGAATTTAGAATTTTTAAAAAGACAGTGCTTATCACAAAGAACTGGGCTTTACAAATGAGAACTATTAACTTTAAAGAAATAAAATGGAACATAAAGAATTGAAACTCTTGATAGTAACTTAAATTACATTTAAGAAAAAGAAAGAAGGAGGGGCACCTGTGTGGCTCAGTCAGTTGAGCCTCCAACTTTGGCTCAGGTAATGGTCTCATGGTTGGTAGGTTCAAGCCCCGCATAAGCTCACTGGTGTCAGCCTGTCAGCACAGAGCTCACTTTGGATTCTCTCTCTCTGCTCCTCCCCTGCTTGTGGTCTCTCTCAAAAAATAAATAAAACATTAAAAAAAGAAAAGAAAAAGGAGAAGCACCAATAGAGAATTATGATCTTAACACTGGTCAGAGGAATTTTTTTTAATTTTATGTATTTTATTTTTTTTATTTACATCCAAGTTAGTTAACATATAGTGCAACAATGGTTTCAGGAGTAGATTCCTTAATGCCCTTTACTCATTTAGCCCATCTCCACTCCTACAACCCCTCCAGTAACCCTCTGCTTGTTCTCCATATTTGAGTCTATTATGTTTTGTCCCCTTCCCTGTTTTTATATTATTTTTGCTTCTCTTCCCTACTGTTCATCTGTTTTCTATCTTAAAGTCCTCATATGAGTGAAGTCATATGATATTTGTCTTTCTAGGACTTACTAGTTTCACTTAGCATAATACCCTCTAGTTCTATCCACATAGCTGCAAATGGCAAGATTTCATTCTTTTTGATTGCTGAGTAATACTCCATTGTGGGTGTGTATGTATATATGTATGTATATATATATATATATATATATATATATATATATATATATATATACACACCACACCTTCTTTATCCAGTCATCCATTGATGGACATTTGGGCTCTTTCCATAATTTGGCTATTGTTGATAGTGCTCCTATAAATATTGGGGTGCATATACCCCTTCGAAACAGCACACCTGTATCCCTTGGATAAATACCTAGTAGTGCAATTGCTGGGTCGTTGGGTAGTTTTATTTTTAATTTTTTGAGGAACCTCCATACTGTTTTCCAGAGTGGCTGCACCAGTTTGCATTCCCACCAACAGTGCAAAACAGATCCTCTTTCTCTGCATCCTCACCAACATCTGTTGTTGCCTGCATTGTTAATGTTAGCCATTCTGACAGGTGAGAGGTGTATCTCATTGTGGCTTTTATTTGTATTTCCCTGATGATGAGTGATGTTGAGCGTTTTTTCATGTGTCCGTTGGCCATCTGGATGTCTTCTTTGAGAAGTGTCTATTCATGTCTTTTGCCCATTTATTCACTGGATTATTTGTTTTTTGGGTGTTGAGTTTGATAAGTTCTTTATAGACTTTGGATACTAACTCTTTATCTGATCTGTCATTTGCAAATAGCTTTTTCCATTCTGTTGGTTACCTTTTTTTTTTTTTTTTTTTTTTTTTTGCTAATTGTTTCCTTCACTGTGCAGAAGTTCTTCATTTTGATGAGGTCCCAATAGTTCATTTTTGCTTTTGTTTCCCTTGCCTCCAGAGACGTGTTGTGTAAGAAGTTGCTGTGGCCAACGTCAAATACATTTTTGCCTGCTTTCTCCTAGAGGATTTTGTTGGCTTCTACTCTCATGTTCAAGTCTTTCATCCATTTTGAGTTTATTTTTGTGTATGGTGTAAGAAAGTGGGACAGGTTCATTTTTCTGCTTGTCACTGTCCAGTTTTCCCAGCACCACTTGCTGAAGAGACTGTTTTTATTCCATTGGATATTCTTTCTGCTTTGTCAAAGATTAGTTGGCCATACCTTTGTGAGTCCATTTCTGGGTTCTCTATTCTGTTCCATTGACATGAGTCTCTGTTTTTGTGCTAGTACCATAGTTCTTGATGATTACAGTTTTGTAATGCAGTTTGAAGTCTGGGATTGTGATGCCTCCAGCTTTGGTTTTCTTTTGCAAGATTGCTTTGGCTACTGGAGGTCTTTTCTGGTCCATACAAATTTTAGGATTATTTCTTCTAGCTCTGTGAAGAATGGTGGTGTTATTTTGATAGGAATTGAATTGAATATGTAGATTTCTTTGGGTAGTACTGACATTGTAACAATATTTGTTCTTCTAATTAAAGAGCATTGAATATTTTTTCCATTTTTTTGTGTCTTCTTCAATTTGTTTCATAAGCCTTCTATAGTTTTCATTGTATAGATTATTCACCTCTTTGGTTAGATTTATTCCTAGGTATTTTATGGTTTTTGGTGAAGTTGTAAATGTGATCAATTCCTTGATTTCTTTTTCTGTTGCTTCATTGTTAGTGTATAGGAATGCAGCTGATTGCTATGCATTACTTTTATATCCTGTGACTTTGCTGAATTCATGGATCAGTTCTAGCAGTTTTTTTGGTGGAATCTTTGGGGTTTTCCATATAGAATATCATGTTATCTGTGAAGAGTGGAAGTTTGAGCTCCTCCTGGCCAACTTGGATGCTTTTTATTTCTTTGTGTTGTCTGATTGCAGAGGCTAAGACTTCCAATACTATGTTGAATAATAGTGGTGAGAGTGGACATCCCTGTCTTGTTCCTGACCTTTGGGGGAAAGCTCTCAGTTTTTCCCCATTGAGGATAATACTAGTGTTGGGTCTTTAATATATGGCTTTTATGATCTTGAGGTATGATCCTTGTATCCCTGGTGAATAACTTTGTTTAATGTATTGTTGGATATGATTAGCTAATATCTTGTTGAGGATTTTTGCATCCATGTTCATCAGGGAAACTGGTCTATAGTTGTCCTTTTTAGTGAGGTTTTTGTCTAGTTTTGGGATCAAGGTAATGCTGACTTCATAGAAAGAGTTTGGAAGTTTTCCTCCCATTTCTGTTTTTTGTAACAGCTTCCAGCGAACAGGTGTTAACTCTTCGTTAACTGTTTGGTAGGATTCCCCTGGAAACCCATCTGGCCCTGGACTCTTGTTTTTTGGGAGATTTCTGATTATTAATTTGATTTCTTTACCGGTTATGAGTCTGTTCAAATTTTCTGTTTCTTCCTTTTTCAGTTTTGGTAGTTTATATGTTTCTAGGAGTTTGTCCATTTCTTCCAGATTGCCTATTTTATGGCATATAAGTTGCTCATAATATTATTGTTTATATTTACAAACAAACAATTGCTCTTATTATTGTTTGTATTTCTGCTTTGTTAGTTGTGATCTCTCTTCTTTCATTCTTGATTTTATTTATTTGGGTCCTTTCCTTTTTTTTCTAATCAAACTGGCTAGGGGTTTATCAATTTTGTTAATTGTTTCAAAGGAACAGCTTCTGGTTTCATTGATCTATTCTACTGTGGTGTTTTTGGTTTTTTGTTTTTGTTTTTGTTTTGGTTTCGATAGCATTGATTTCTGTTCTAATCTTTATTATTTCCTGTCTGCTGCTGGTTTTGGGTTTTATTTGATGTTGTTTTTCCAGCTCTTTAAGGTGTAAGGTTAGTTTGTGTATCTGAGACCTTTCTTCCTTCTTCAGGAAGGCCTGGATTGCTATATACTTCCCTCTTATGACTACCTTTGCTGCATCCTAGAGGTTCTAGGCTGTGGTGTTATCATTTTCATTGGCTTCCATGTACTTTTTAATTTCCTCTTTGATTTCTTGGTTAGCCCATTCATTCTTTAGTAGGATGTTCGTTAGTTTTCAAGTATTTGTTATCTTTCCAAAATTTTTTCTTGTGGTTGATTTCGAGTTTCATTGCACTGTGATCTGAAAATATGCACGGTATGATCTTGATCTTTTGTCCTTTATTGTACTTGTTGAAAGCTGATTTGTGGCCCAGTATGTAATCTATTCTGGAGTACATTCCATGTGCCCTGGAGAAGAATATGTATTCCGCTACTTTAGGATGAAATGTTCTGAATATATCTGTGAGGTCCATCCAGTCCAGGGTGTATTCAAAGCTATTGTTTCCTTGTTGATTTTCTGTTTAGATGATCTGTCCATTACTGTAAGTGGGGTGTTGAAGTCCCCTACTATTATGATATTATTATCAATGAGTTTCTTTATGTTTGTGATTAATTGATTTAAATATTTGGGTGCTTTCACATTTGGAGCATAATTGTTTACAATTGTTAGGTCTTCTTGGTGGATAGACCCCTTGATTATGATATAATGCCCTTCTTCATCTCTTGTTACAGTCTTTATTTTAAAGTCTAGATTGTTTGATATAAATAAGCATGGCTACTCTGGCTTTCCTTTGTTGACCATTAGCATGATAGATGGTTCTCCATCCCCTTACTTTCAATCTGAAGGTGTCTTTAGGTCTAAAGTGGGTGTCTTGTAAACATCATATAGATGGATTTTGTTTTCTTACCCACTCTGTTACCCTATGTCTTTTGATTGGAACATTTAGTCCATTGATATTTGGAGTGAGTACTGAAAGATATGAATTTATTGCCATTATGTTGCCTCTCGAGTTGGAGTTTCTGGTGGTGTTCTCTGGTTCTTTATAGTCTTTGTTCCTTTGGTCTTTTTTTATTCATTTTTTCTCCCCTCAGAAAGTCCCCCCTTAACATTTCTTGCAGGGCTGGTTTAGTGGTCACAAACTCCTTTAATTTTTGTTTGTCTGGGAAACTTTTTCTCTCTCATTCTATTTTGAATGACAGCCTTGCTGGATAAGGAATTCCTGGCTGCATATTCTTCTTATTCAGCACATTGAATATATTCTGCCACTCCTTTCTGGCCTACCAAGTCTGTGGATAGGTCTGCTGCAAACCTGATCTGTCTTCCCTTGTAGGTTAGGGACTTTTTTTCCCTTGCTGCTTTCATGATTCTTTCCTTGCCTTCATATTTTGTGAATTTGACTATGATATGCCTTGTTGATGGTCAGTTTTTGTTGAATCTAATGGGGGTCCTCTGTGCTTCCTGGATTTTGATGTCTGTGTCTTTCCCCAGGTTAGGAAATTTTTCCGCTATGATTTGCTCACACAACCCTTCTACCACTTTTTCTCTCTCTTCATCTTTTGGGACTCATATGATTCTGATGTTGTTCCTTTTTAATGAGTCATTAATTTCTCTAATTGTTAAATCATGCTCTTTTGCCTTCGTCTCCCTCTTTTTTTTCATTATTTATTATTCTTCATTATTCTCCATAGGTTTTTCCTCTATATCACGGATTCACTGATCTGCCTCATCCATCCTTGCTTCTGTGGCATCCATTCGAGATTGCAGTTCAGTTACAACATTTTTCATTTCAATCTTACTAGATTTTACTTCTTTTATCTCTGCAGAAAAGGATTCTAATCTATTTTCGACCTCAGCTAGTATTCTTATTATCATGATTCTAAATTCTCATTCAGACATCTTGCTTGTATCTGTTTTGATTATGTCCCTGGCTGTAGTTTTTCCTGCTCTTTCTTTTGGGGTGAATTCCTTCGTTTTGTCATTTTGAAGGAAGAAAAGGAATTAAGAAGGTAAAAAAATTAATATTAAAAAATTAAAAAATTAAAAACAACACACACACACACACACACACACACACACACACACACACACAAATCAAGTAAATGGTGCTAGATCCTAGGTGTGTTTTGGTCTGGTTGTTGAAAGGAGCATGATAGATTAGAGAAAAAAGGGAAAGATAAGAAAAGAGAAAAAAAAGGAAAACGTTTGAAAATTTGAAAAAAAATGAATAAAATAAAATAGAATGAAATGAAATGATGGAAGTAAAATGGAATTTGAAAAATTTACAAAAAAGTAAAAAATATGGTACAAAAATATATATTTTAATAAAAATATTTAATAAAAATGTCTCACCCTCTGCATGAAGGTCTCACCGAGCAATGGCTGGATGCTGGCTGCACCCAGGAACGTTTGCTGGCCTGTGCTGCTGCTGATGCCCAGAGACTGTGGCTAGGTACCAGACTGCCCCAGAAAAAGTTCATGCGATCGTGTGGCAGCAGCATTTCAGGGATTATAGAAAATTGCAGCACACATCTGGCACCAGGCTTCACTCTTAACGTATTTATTCTAGCACCAGTGAATGTGGTTGTTTTCTGGGGTCTGCTGGGACCTTTGCCTGCGGGGTGGTGACACAGCCTCTACCAAATGGCCTCCCAGCAGGGGAACTGCCTCTCCCTGTGTGACCCAAAGACCCCCGGACTTCACTCTGCTCCTGGGGATTACCCCTTCCTACCAGAGCACCACTAAGTATTGAGCTGCAGAGTTTCAGACTCTGTGCTCCCCCTGTGTATAGAATCTTAATGGAACTTAAACCCTCTCCTTTATCCTTTCTCCCTTTTGAGTTCAGTCCCTGAAGCTGTTTTCTGCTTTTCCGCTTTCTCTCCAGCTGCTTTGGGGGGGGGGGTGTTTTTCCCGAACTTTCCCCCCATCTCCATCCTCTCTCCACAAGCACAAATAACTCCTTGCCCTCCACGTCTTCTCTCTCAAGCAGTTCACTTCTCTGCGCCACGTACCTGCCAAGTTCTCTGGTTCAGGTTGTGAAGATTGTTGTGTTAATCCTCAAATTAGTTTTCTAGGTGTGCAGGATGGTTTAGTGTTGATCTGGCTGTATTTCAGGGTAACCAAATGCAACAAAAACTTTGATGTTGTTCCTCAGAGGAAATTTTTTGAAAGAAAAATACAGATTTACTAACATAGAGAAGGAAAGAAGATAAAAGACAAAAGGGAAATGTAGAAACCATTAATGTAATCACAGCTGGCATACAAGAGTGAGAGAAGCAAGGATATGGACAAGATTAGCACAAGGCTTTCCCAAAAGTATGAGAAGCATCAATCTAGAGATTCAAGAAGCACTACTTACTCTAAAAAGAAAGCATTACATAAACACACATGTGTATGCACACACAGACACATACATACACACACACATCTACCAAAGCTGCAATTTCTAACCCACATTCGTTGTTACATTTCTGGCTTTATTTTTCTCCATACCACTTATCACACATTTCTGTACATTTTCTTATCTATCTTGATTGTTGTTTTTCCCACTCAACCAGAGTATAAGCCCCAAGAAAGACATTTATTTATTATGATATCTACAATTAACATTTTTTGCATAGTTGAATGGATGGGTGTTCTAGACCTTGCAATCCTCAGTAGCCTCCCTGGGAATTCACACCCATAAATTATACATAATATATGACACCACTATATTTTGAATTATGAATTCATGTAAGTTACAGCAAAATTTCATTGTAAAACACTCTATTTGAGGTAGGAATAAGACAATTTAAGACAATTTAATTGTCTAAGACCAATAAGACAATTTAAACTTATATTTTGAAAATTGTTTTTATATAGACAGCTTCAGAAATACTTAACTCTGGATCTTATCATTTCAATTCAGTAGCTGATTTGTATACAAGAAATGCTGTGTTTACTTACCAAAATAAATTACTAAACTGTTATAAGATTGTGCATATTCATATACAAAATCTCCATATATCCACAGGACCTCTGGAAATGTTCTGAGTGAATAACATATTCTTAAATTAAAGTTTCTGATTATGGACAGTACTACCTCCAAGTGATTGGTGTTCTCTCCTACTAGATTCCTTAACAAAATAACTGCAACTCCTAATAATCCACTGTCATTATTCTCTTAAAACTACAACTATGATTAGAAATTGCAAACAGAAGAAACATGTAACAAAGGGTGAAAGGGAACTCCCATTGGTATTTTGTAGTTTGGAAAATATTTCTATTATAATATATACTTTCCTTTATATATTGTAGCTATTTTTAAAAGTGTATTCATCATATCCTTCTAAATTGCTCTTCAATTTTTTTCCTGTTAGTTTTTTTTTCTTTCTATAAAGGTTTTAATTTAAAATCCAGTTAGTTAACATACAGTGAAATATTAGTTTCAGCTATAGAATTTAGTGATTCAACACTTCCATACATCACCCTGTGTTCATCACAAGTGTCCTCCTTAATCGCCGTAACCTGTTTAACCCCCATTAGTTTTTAATAGAAAGTTTGAGTCAGAGGGGTCTACATTTGTATATGATGTTTTCTGTGATAATTTAAACTAGTTAGAAGATCTAGCTGAAAGGATTGTTTGTGTTGCTGTTAGCGTAACATAAACTGTTCAAATTCTGAGTATTTGAACATACGTTTTGGAAGAACATGTGACTGAAGACATACAGGTTTCATTGGGTGTCAGTGCACATAGAGGTGGGAGATATATATGAACAGCATGGTTCCCAGATGAGATATAATTAGAAGAAAATTCTACAGTTTTATTAAACTTGTATAAACAAAACAATTCTAAAAATATTCAGTTAAGGCCTCCAATTGACCCAATTTAGAACAAATTCCCTGCATTTGGACTAATTATTGTTTGCAGCCTATTGGAATAGCCTACTTTTGTAGTCTATTGGAATAGTCTACTTCTGGCTCTAAGAGATAGGTTCTCTTGGGTCAACAGAGATAGGAGACTCTGTGACCTCAAAAAACGAGAGAGTGGCAATGTAGGAGTTTTATACCTTCTCCTATTACTCATTATGAGGCCCGGGTGAATTGTATTGAAAGAATAAATGACTTTGTCATATTTTGAAAGCACCACTTAGTATCTATAAACAAAAAGCTTTAATGTATTACTTTCTTAAATAAGGGAGTGCTATGGTGCTGGTCAGGCATGGTGTCCTTTAGCAAAGCATTCTGATATTTTATGAAGTATTTAAAAAGCCTTTGGCTTTAAGGTGGTGTTGGTTATAGAGGTTAAAGTGACTTGACATCAGTCTTGAGAATGTGGCATGTAATAGTTTGTACTGTATGTTGGGTAGAGATGTGTGTTTGATTACATCATCTTTAGAATAATGTCCACTAGAGTAAATTCACTGAAAACCTGAGGTCAAAAAATGAGGTAGATAGTGACTGGATAGCTTTCGGAAGTGGATTCACTGAAGTGAATTGTTATTGATTGAATAGATGGGTTTAAAAGCATGTTATCATGGACCAAGAATTATAATGGCCATAGAACTAATATTAATTGATTAAAAGTTCTTTGATTCTTATCTTATAATGAGCAGGGATATTTTAAAAAATTATTAAATAATTTTAGATTTACAGAGGAGTTGCAAAGATAGTTTAGAGAGTTCTCAAATACTATCGCTCAGCTTTCTCTAATGTGAATATTTAATAACCATGGGGCATTTATCAAAACTAAGTAAGTAACTTAAAAATTAAGCAAGTTACTTAAAATTATTTGTGTACTCTTGAGATTTAAAAATAATTTAACATTAGGACAATTATTAATGTTAAAAATCTTAACAATAGAATAAAATTTGAAAATCTAGTCATGTTAATAATAAGTATGGGTAATATTTAACACCATTCCTGATTTAAGAAAAATCTTCAAAACCTGAGAATAGAAGAACACTTTGTTACATGAAAAAATGCATATGTTAATATGAACTATTATTCATGAACATCATTCCAAAGGAAAAATATTATAGTTATCACAAGATAACCAGTTAACAATTTGGTAATATATAACTAACATAATCTAATGAGTAATTATATTAATGTTTCTATATGAGTAGAGTAACTATGTTACTCTTACATCCAAATTTTTTAGACATTTCATCAATGTCACTAATGTTGCCCATGATATGAATATTTCATTAAATTCTGTAGTCACCAATTGCAGCATCCAAGAAATTGGACAGTCTACTAATACAAAGTTATTGTTGCCAAAAAGATGCGATGAGAGATCAGTTTATGATTAGATAACAGTGCTAACATGGTGGTAGCACATAAGATGGATTTCTGGGTAATAAGACTATGGAGATTTTAATTTAAAACATCAGAAAACATGTCATAATTTTGATCAAATGTTACGTTTTTATAAATGAAAAAATTGAGCCACAGCCAGGAATTTACAAATGCCATCTTAGTTAGAAATATTACTTTTAGCTATAAACCAGAAGATGATGGTCTTTATGAAACCATGAGAAAAAGAATGACGATTGTCAGCACACCGTTTTTTTCAGTCATACTTGTACACATGGTCAGAAACCTGACCACACAAACATTATTCCAAAATATTCAGAATAAACTTGCATTTATTTATATCTTTCTTAATTTCCTAAATTGCAAAATTGGATAAAAATAGTGCCTAATTCATTGGGTTGTTTTGAGAATTAAATTAATTTAATTTTCAATGCATTTAGTATGCAAAGGGCTTAGAAGCATGTCTAGCACATAATATGCTTTTGGTAAATATTAATAACATTACTTTATAACAAACATACCAGGTTTTTACATACCCATTAAAATGCTATACACTTATAAAAATATATTCATTGCATTATATTCTTAAAGTATATCCCTTACTAATTTTTGTGAGCATGAAATAAGAAGTAGATAATAAAAGATATTATTCAAACTTTTAAAAAATCAAATGCTATGAAAATTTGAGGAAAAATCTTATTATCCATAATTTTCCTTTATAATTTCTCACTTCATATTTTTAGTCTAAGCTTCACAGGTGATGTAGTTTTTATCTTAACCATTTGGTTTTGGAGCCATTAAATTTTTTAATTAGTACTACAATAATACTTTTGGGACATTAACTATAGTTCACATATTTATTCTGGCTCATAAGAAAAATGATTTTGAGTTCATACTTAAATAAAAGCAAAGACAGATGATACCTTTGGCATTTAGATCAATTAATGTAATTACTTTTGTGCATAAATACATGTTTTTGAAGCTTCAATTTATTATTTGAGTTGCTGGTGTATCATTGTAACATCTGCAGAGGCTAATTTATTTTTTGAAAGACTAAGCAACACTTTTTTAAAACAAATCAACCACATGTGCACAGCAATAAAAAATACTTTAAAGTTTGGTTTTCATTGGTAGTAGCCCAAAATGTGTGTGTGTGTGTGTGTGTGTGTATGTGTGTGTGTGTATATATATATATATATATATATACACACACACACTTGTGTATATTTTATATTCAATGTATAGATATAGACAGTATTATAAATGATAAAATTAGAATAAGTTATAATGATGAATACATGATATTCTGAACATATTGTTGAATAATTGACATGGTGTTTGGCTAAATATATAGAATCCAAACATTATTTATGTATACTTGTATCCTATATAAAAACTTAATATTTTGTTAATACTCTGTAGAATCTGTTTTTCATAAAATCCTATATTGAAAAATATAGCAAATATTTTACCAATAGTTTTGGCATTTAATAGAGGGAAAAAGAAAATGTTTTCTTTTTTAAACTTAATATATTTCTTAGAATATTGTATTAAGACCACATATTATCAGGCAATTTATCCATTTTAAGCTTTTGATCAACTTGCCTAGAGAAGGTGCATTATAAGAAATACAAAAGTGATAGACAATGTCTATGTGAAAGATGTCAATTTATATTATAATTTTAATCTCAATAGTTATTATTTTTTAAATTTATTTATTTATTTTGAGAGAGAGGGACAGGGAGAGAGAGAGAGAGAGAGAGAGAGAGAGAGAGAATCCCAGGCAGGCTCCACACTGTCAGTGCAGAGCCCAATGCAAGGCTGATACTCACGAACCATGAGATCATGACCTGAGACAAAATTGAACACTTAACAAATTGAACTACCAAGGCAAACCTCAATATTTATTATTTTTAAGTGTTATTTACAAAGACATTGAAATTGTGGCAAGTTTTGTAGTTTTTGTGAATGAAATTCTGAATGGGGACACCCATAATCATAACTATACTGGTAAGAATGTACCAATATGTGAATATAATCTACTATGTGTATAACTGATTTAGCTTGGCTATTTTTACTGTAAAGTGGAATTATTAATAATAACATCAGTTAGGATTATGGGTTTAATGAGTAGCTACTAAAATGTTCATTAAATAAATTGGGATTCCACAAAATTTATTTATTCAGAAGCTCACAGTTCAAACTAAAGATGTGGCCGAAACAATGTTATTTCCTTAATGCATGATTATGAACTATATGTTTATTATTAAACTGCAGATATTTTATTGAAATATTGCACTGTGAGTATATTTCTATAATGATAAGTTTTTAATATAGAAAGATAAGGCAACATGTGCAAAATATAGTATATCCTTCCTTCTGAACATTATGGAGTTCTTTTTAGGATGAATATTGTGCTCTTTTCCACAGATAATATTTTCCCTTTGTTTCAATAGATAAGACTTAAATAAGACATGTTTATAGTAGAAAGTCTTCTTGGCTGTAACATATATAATCAAATAACACACATTTCTCATCCATAGACTCAAATGTGCAGGAGTGTCAACTACCTTTGTTCCACTGTGATTTATGTCTTGATCCTTCCTTCCATCAGGTGGCCATAATTTAGTATCAGTCAGTTCTAGAGAATTTCAAACAGGTCAAGGAGTTTTTTCCTCTGTAAATTATAGGCTTAGTCAATAAAGGGTCTATTGATTTCATAACTGGGGTAATTTAAATTCTTGCTGATCTCCTTTCATTATCTTCCCTTGCTGGCTTCACTAACTAAGTTGGGGATGACACTATCTATTTCTTGGTTGTAATCACACTCTTCATTTGCATTTGATGAAAAGTTTATACTACCATTTGATTTCTGGTCAAACAATTCATGACATGATTATGACTACACTTCCTCATCCCAGTCAAGGGTTTCTTCCAAGAGTAACAAAGCAAGAGTAATATATTAATGACACTATTGACATATGTAAACAAATTTGACTCCTCCCTCACTATTCTGTACTGTGTAAGAATCTCATTAGTCCTTTAAAGAAAATGTGCCTGAAATCTCATTAATGTAGATAGAGAACCAGAAAGTAAAAGAATGAAACATAAAATATTCCAATATTTTAGTTCAGGAAATAAGAAAAGATTCAGGAAATTGTTGGAGTAGATTGTCAAATAAGATATCAATAACACAATGTTAGTGTGATGTCCAGGAATGCAAGTAAAGAAAGTGTTTCTGTGATTTGGGATTGATCAATTGCATAAAATGTTTGTGATAAATCAAGCACAATAAAGACTGAAAAATGACAATTAAGTTGAGCAAATTAAACTCATTGCTGACTTTCCTTGACAAAAACAGTTTCCTAGAAGCTAGATGAGGTATTGTGGGAAACTCTATTAGAGTTATTTCAAAAATGAATATAATGAGAGGATTTGAAGACAAGAATATAAGCACTCTTCATAGTTCTGCTGACAAGTGAAAGGGAAAATGAGATGTAAGGGTAAGAAAATCATAAGATAAATGGAAAAAGCATGTTTCTATCATAAAGAGAGAGCCAAAAGCTAGGTGATACAGAAGAGAGAAAGGAAAGAAGCTGTAAATGTCCCATGTCTGTAGGATGGGATACAGGGGTGCCGGGGTGGCTCGGTTGGTTCAGTATCTGACTCTTGATTTTAGCTCAGGTCATGAGATTGAACCCCATGTCAGTTCCTGCGCTGACAGTGCAGAATCTGCTTGGGATTCTCTCTCTCCTTCTCTCTCTGCCCCACCCCCCCGATCACTCTCACTCTCTCTCCCTCAAAATTAATAAACTAAAAAAAAAGAATTACTACACACAAAGAGGGTATGACATACCATAATAACACAGAGGGTTCTTGGACAGCAATAGCATCTGGGTATATGCTATAAGTAGGTAGACTTGGTGATAGAAAATGTGGGAGTCCTCTTTGACAAAACTTGAAAATGAGGATAGTTGAGAGGTTATTGAAGGTTTGAGCAAGGGGAGAAATATGTTCTAAGTATTGTAAAGAATGGGAGAGGGAATGAGTGGATACTCTGGGGAAGTATAGTGTGATTGGCAGGTAGCCTTAAAGGCCTACTGAAGGGTGCCTTTCATTTATTTGTGATAAAACCAGTCAGCATGGTGGTGAAATTCTGCATTGTATGATTCAACTGCAGAGATAGAGTGGACATTAGATTTAAATAAGGTTAATATTTTACCAAGCAGTTATACCACAGCAAGAAAGGTAAAAGGGTTAAAGATATAGAGAAAGAGACTTCTGGAATTCACATGAATGGGATCCCTGTATTTATGGCAGAGGCTACTTTGCTCAATTCTGCAATGTCCAATAATAAAAGAGACCACGAAGTCACTGTTGTTTCTTTAATAGTGGTATCAGCATGCCTTTAAATTATAACAACAGAAAAATTAAGCAAGTCATACCTACTTCTATACAATCCATCAAGTTATATTTTGCATTTTACATTCTATAAAATTACATGTGGTTATTGTATAACATCCTGGCAGTAAGTGGCCATTGGTCCAATGCTTTTCCTAACTTTTGATAAGTATAAATAGAAGCATATAAGTAAAACCAGAATTTCTTTTTTTTTTTTTTAATTTTTTTTTCAACGTTTTTTATTTATTTTTGGGACAGAGAGAGACAGAGCATGAACGGGGGAGGGGCAGAGAGAGAGGGAGACACAGAATCAGGCTCCAGGCTCCGAGCCATCAGCCCAGAGCCTGACGCGGGGCTCGAACTCATGGACCGCGAGATTGTGACCTGGCTGAAGTCGGACGCTTAACCGACTGCGCCACCCAGGCGCCCCAGTAAAACCAGAATTTCAAATGATCTTGTATATTCTATTTTCAGTGTTTTAGAAAATAAGGCTAAACCCTAATCACAATGCTTATTTTTAAATACTATAACTACATAAATACAAACTTTAGATTGCTTTATGTCTTCCTATTTGATATATTTAATTAACTACAGTAGGTTAGTATTCCTATTTCTTTAGTCAACATCCACATTTTTAATATAGTCTTCTTTATCCTGTGTGATGGAATTTATATTCCTATATAGGCAGTGAATTTGACACTTTTGAGCTATATAATCAAGAATGACATCTTGGAATGTATCTTGGTAACTTATTTAATTACTACCATGGTGCTTACAAAATTGCTTCTCTTGTCACATCGCTGGCTGATACTTACTGTAAAGCCTTGTGACACTCTCCATTTATGCTGAGTTTTCATCTTCTGTTCTTTCATATTCCCACCTTAAGAGAGTTGCATCTTTAAGTTTGTCTTTATTTCCCCCAAATTAGACTAAATATTATACATTTTAAGACATGTCTCTGAAAAGAAACTTAGAACACCTTTCAAATAGTTTTGAATTCTTGGCTTTGTGGGGAAAAGAGTAGAAATTAAATCTATATGTTATTCTATGCAAGGAGACAAGATTCACATTACAGTGAGAACTTTACTGATTAAAAAAAAAAAAGTTTGCTGCCAGATCAAGGTCTGTGTGATATACACTTACCTGAAACCTAAATTTAACATCTTAGTCATCACCCCATAGAAGGAAATAGTAAATTTAAAATTAGAAATAGGCCAAAGTGACATCTTTTAATTCTTAATCATTGCAATCTTTAATATAGACCCCTAGGTCTACTAGGGACATTAAATAATTTAGCAGTGCTACTATGTTAATATGGCCTGCATGGCCTA
This sequence comes from Neofelis nebulosa, assembly GCF_028018385.1. Lineage (NCBI taxonomy): Eukaryota > Metazoa > Chordata > Mammalia > Carnivora > Felidae > Neofelis > Neofelis nebulosa. The sequence continues at coordinate 132,431,392 of NC_080783.1, forward strand.
TTATGTAGATAACACTATGAAACCAGGATTTCTCAATGGTGTAGATGGGCAATCTGACAAAGAAGTTTAGAAAAATAAAGAGGAAATGTTTTTTGTAGTTTTCATGTTTTAGGAATTTCTTGCCTTTATATTTTCTTTTTTATTTAAAATTAAATATTTCAAAGTTAAACAGAATGTTGTGTCCATTTTCACTAGAGTTTAGAGTTACAGATATAGAAAGGATAGAGATAGGAATGATAGTTCAGTATCGCGGTTATTTCAAGAAAATGGAGATGTTAAATACAATTTCTAACTGAAACACAGAAGTATATAGATTAAAAGCATGAGTCAATTTACTAAGAATAAAAACTTATTCCAACAACTCGACCTAACATAGCATCAAGGCAACTCTCTCATAATTTACCCTTTTTATCTTCATAGCACTTAATATATTACTCTTTGTGATAGTACAATTATATTGATCATCTCCTTATGACCCGTCTTTCCATCTTCTTCACCAGAATGTAACCTCCACAAAGTAGACAACTTTTATGTTGAAAATAGTCTCTGGTACATTGAAGCACTTTGTGTTTTTTCAATTAATAAAAGAAGTGAGAAGGAATAAATTATTATCTAATAACAAATATTTATTAAACACTTGCTACCAGCTAGGAGTTTATTAATACCTTTGTGTACATAATTCCCTTTGCATTGCATTTTTACAGTAACCAATAGGTAAACACCATTACACTGTTATTATTCCTACTTTACAAATATGGAGACTGAGAGTAGTAAATGAGTGCCAGAATTGTGGAATTTCAAAGCTTTTAATTTCAGAATAGGTATAATTAACCCAACTTCTAATCATATCCTGAAATCGGTAATTTGTTGTTAGTCAATTTGCCTGTCTGCTTTATATAATATGCATACCAAAAACTGATGTTATATTCTTTTTTTTAAGTCTATTTTAAATGTTTACTTACTTTTGAGAGAGAGCACACATGCCCAAGCGGGGGAGGGGCTGAGAGAGAGAGAGAGAGAGAGAGAGAGAGAGAGAGAGAGAGAGAATGACAGAATCTGAAGCAGGCTCTGAGCTATAAATGCAGAGCCTGACCCAGGGCTTGAATTCACAAGCCATGAGATCATGAACTGAGCTGAAGTCAGATGTTTAATCTACTAAGCCACCCAGGTGCCCCAAACGTTGTTATATTCTACACCTTTTTTCATTCCTGGAGAAATTTAAACACACATATAGACTCCTTAAATTTATAAAATATTTATTATTTGTGGTCATGCACCAGAAATATTCAAATGCATAATAGCAAACAAGATCATAAAAATATTTATAGTTTCTTCATATAAAACATTTCAAGCCTTATTTTTTTTGGAGTAACTGGATCTTTCTTAGGTAAAAACAATAACAATTATCTGTGGTTTGTCAAAATTAAATATGCCCTTGTTTCAAAAACTAGTATAAACTTGATATGAAAAAGTAAATCTGTATAGATAAATAGTAAATCCAAATAGATAAATCCATGTATGTGTGTATGCTTCTATATGTAAGTTCTCAGTGTTTTCTAATAAAAGACTGTTCTGTATTTATATTTTATTTTATAGTTTTGTTGTTTTAATTGAGGCCTCTAAATACCAGTTTTGCATAATGCATCATATATTTGAACTTAAAAGAGGTAGGTAACAAAAGGCAACCTCCACAGTAAAAGTGCTAAATGTAAAACGCCCATCACTTTGAAATCAAGTCAGATTTATCATCATTTATAATTCATTAGGACTCCTTTTAAACACGGTTTCAAGCGTCTCCTAGGTATTTATATTGGAGAGAGATAAAATGCATAGATGCATGTTGCTACCTAATAAATCTCCCTCATGCTTTTCACTTGCAGTAACAAAATAACCTGACCTTGGAGGAGAGCTGTCATCCAGTGTCTTTATAGAGATGTGAGAGCAGCTTCAACAAGCAAAAGATAAAACCTCGATGGTCTAGAACTCTCTTACCATTGCTTAATCTTCCTAATATACTAAGACAAATCCTTTTCTTCATTTTTATATTGACATATTTCAATTTTATCACCTACTTTTTTAACTCTTAAGTAGAGCTGTGAAGGATAAGGGAAAATGCTAGGCAAGCACACTATTAATGGAGAACTCCCTAGTTTAAAAAAGCCACAGGAAAGCTGATTTTAAATCAACACAAAATTACAAGAGGGAAAGATTAGGGCGGCAAGAACAAACCCATAAAACTATAAAGGATGAGGCAATAAAAGTAAAGCAGTGAGATGAAAAGTAATGTTTATTAATTGTCTAGTGACTTTTCTTCCTATTGGGTCTCATCTCTTCTTTGAAAGGAGTCTAAATAAAAATCACAGCATCTGCTTTTTTTTCTTCTTCTTCTTCTACAGATGAATCCGTGGTGTCATATATTTGCAGCTGCCTTCTTGAATCACAGGTAATTGTGTATGTGGGTTCTCATTTACAACAACAAACACAGTCTTTGAAGGAAAAAGGGAAATTTATGCATGAGTGCTTCCTGTATGCAGAGCCATGATTTTATTTCCTAGGATTTAGCAAACTACTTAAAGACATTTAGCCATTTGTTCATCCGCCCCCCATATGTTCTCCAAGTATCATAGTCTCAATGACAAATTATGTTAATTACCTAAAATTCTGAATAGATTCCATGTTCATGCTAATATAACCAAAACATATATTAAAAAATAACTTAATGCAGTTTAAAACATTGTCTGCTGTAACTTTTACATGAAGTTTTAAAATTTTGCTCTGTTCAATAGTTCCAAGAGATATATTAGGGTTCACTCTTGGTACCTTACATTTTATGGGTTTGGACAAATGTAGAGTAAAGTGTATTCATACAGAGTATTTCCACTGCCATAAAAATCATCTGTGCTTTACCTATTCATCCTCCCTGTCATCCTCTTAACTCCTGGCAATGACTGACCTTTTTACTGTCTCCATAGTTTTTCCTTTTTCAGAATTTCATATACTTGGAATCATACAGTATGTAGACATTTCACATTTGCCTCTTTTATTTAGTAATATACATTTGAGATTTCTCTGTGTCTTTTCATGGCTGATAGCTCATTTCTTTTTAGTGCTGAATAAAACCCAATTCTGGATGTACCATAATTTTCTATCCGTTCACCTACCTGGTTACTTCTAAGTTTTGGTAATTATGTCAGAGCTAATACAAACATCCATGTGTGGGTTTTCGTATGGGCATATGGTTATAATTCCTTTGGAAAAATACCAGGGAGTGCAGTTGTTGATTCTTATGGTAAGAGTATGTTTACTTTTCTAGGAAACTGCCAAATTGTCTTTCAAAGTGGCTGTAGCATTTTACATTCGTACCATAAATGAGTGAAAGTTTTCTGTTGGTCTGTGTTCTTGTCAGCATTTGGTGTGGTTAGTGCTCCAAATTTGGGCCATTGTAGTGTGTACTGGTATCTCATTATTTCAGTTTGCATTTCCATGATGATAAATTCTGTGGATCCTCTTTTCATATGCTTATTGTTCATCTGTATGTCTTCTTTGATGAGGTGTTTCTTAAGGTCTTTGGCCTTTTTAAAAAAAATCATTATTAAACCATCATCTCCATTAATCATTTAACCATTAATCATTGTTTTCCTGTTGTTGGGAGTTCTTTGTACATCTTGATAACAGTCCTTATCAGATGTGTCTTTGGAAATATTTTCCACTCGGGCTATGGCTTGTCTTCTTGTTCTTTTGACATTGTGTTTTATAGAGGAGAAGTTTTAAATTTTACTGAAGTCTAATTTATCAATTATTTCTTTCTGGATCATGCCTTTGTTATTATATCTCAAAAGCTATTGCCATTTCCAAGGTCATTTCTACTTTTCCTATGTTATTTTCTAGGAGTTTTGCATTTTACAATTAGATTTATAATCTGTTTTGAGTTAATTTTTATAGCTGATATAAAGTCTGTCTCCAGATTCTTTTTTAAAAAAAATTTGCATGTGAATATCCAGTGGTTCCAGTATCATTTGTTGAAAAGACTATTTTTGCTCCACTGTCAAAAAGATCATTTGGCTATATTTGTATGGGTCTATGCCTGGGCTCTTTGCTCTGTTCCATTGATCATTAGTCTTTTCTTTCACCAGTACCACACTGTCTTGATTACTGTAACTTTATAGTAAGTCTTTTAAGTCAAGTAGTGTCACTCTTCCAAGTCTGTTCTTCTCCTTCAACGTTGTGTTGAGTATTTTTACCCCTCCTGTTTTTCGTTTGTTTGTTTTTTGTTTTTTGTTTTTTTAATAGATCATCACTTTCTCACATCTGGTACAATTTATTTATTTGTGTTATTTCTTTTTTATCCTCCCTGACTAGAATGCAAGCTCAGCGAGGTTGGAAATTTTGTCTGATTTTTTGCTCCTGTATTCCCAGTAGTGAGGATAATTTTAGGCACATAATAGATCCCTAATGATACTTGTTGAATAAATGCAAAAAGTACAAAATAAATACTAAACAAATGTTAATTATTATAAGTTTTAAATGCAAAGAAGACTCAATCTACATATTGAATGGGCACTTGTGTTCTAGAGGAAAAAAAAAACACAAACCAAAAATATAAGATCCAGAAAATCTGTTCTTAAAATATGAAAGATATACATAACCCACATAACCCATGAGCTCTATTTGGTGGCAAAATGAGAGGATGAATTCCAACCAATCAACTGATGACTAGGGAAACTACAGCAAAAAGATCAGCAACAGATTGTATTTTTATTCTATTGAAAATGCAAGACTTAATTTGTATAAATAAACACTTTGTGTAACTTTCAAGTGTTGAAAAAGACCTCTTGATACCTACCTGAGAATCAAGAAGAAGTTGATGCAGCATTTTTACAAAGTGCTCTGCAAATTTCCCCTGAAAATTATGCCTAAGATACCATGTAAATTGGTTTATTAAGATATGTTAACTTCAGGGGGCACCTGGGGGGCTCAGTCGGTTAAGAGTCCAACTTTGGCTCAGGTCATGATCTCTCAGTTCGAACACCATGTCGGACTCTGTGCTGACAGCTTGGAGCCTGGAGCCTGCTTCGGATTCTGTGTCTCCCTCTCTCTCTGCTCCTCCCCTGCTCGTGCTCTGTCTCTCACTCTCTCAAAAATAAATAAACACAAAAAAATTAAAAAAAAAAAAGATATGTTATCTCCAAAGGAAGCTATCTTACTATAACATTACTACTGATTTGATAAAATTTTCAAAATATGAAAGATGGTTCATAGTATTTATATTAAGAGCTACACATTGCCAAAACAAACAAATCAGCCAGCCAGATAAAACTTTATAATCCATGAAGAAAATGTACCTATAAAACGTGACTATAAGCACAATATCACTTAAATAATTATTCAAAGAAATTAGGAATTTTTCAGGAGGAAAAATCACAAGGCATTTGTGACTGTCTTACAAAGAGAAAAAGGGAGAACATACAAGAAAGAGTAGATTTAATCAGTCTATATCTAGATCTAAGACCACTGGCAAGTGTCACAAGGAGAATATTTCAAGTTAGTAATATTAAGTTAAAGAAAATAATAAAGAAAATAATGCCAAATTATAGAATATATCCAGTTTACCGTGAAATTTCAAATAATTTCATCTGATCCTCAATAATCCTTTTATTTTCATAATACTGGTAAGTTTAATTCAGAGAGGTTATTGGATTCCTCAAGTATATAAATTTAGGGAATGTTGGAGACCAGACTGAAATTTATTTCTTCTTACTTTTAATTAATGCTGTTTTTCTTTCTAATGAGAGTCCAATCACTCTTAATATGGATATACTGCCTACTGCTGGCAGCAAAGACTTCATTTTAGAGAATGTAGTGTTTCTGAATTATGAAGTAAATGGGACTAGATGCTAATTAAGCTTTAAGTTTTAAACTATTAAATGGTTAGATAAATCAGACTAATCATTTTACCTTAATACACAATGTTTTTTAAACATTTAATGTTCACACATTTAATTTAATGTTATATGTAGGCAATATATGTACATTAGGTATATTATACTACTAAATATTAATTAAATAGTATCTATAAATCACATATACAAATGAAAAATATATTCTCAAATTATAAGCATTATCTAATTATAAATTAAAGTTTTATAAGCCAACCATTAAGCATATGTTCTATAATTAATAAATAAAAGTAAAATGAGGAAACATCACTTCAGTAAATTCAAACAATCTATTTCATTTTTCAAAGGAAATTTAGAAATTTTAGTATGTTCTCTTATTTAAGCTATTCTTGAGTGTGTTTATAAGTTAATATACCCATGCATATGTGTATACAGTAATGGCCTGGCTTACTCAGTATGATTGATATAGTTTAATTTCTTTGGAGACACTTTTCTTTATGATGAGATAAATGTCTTGAATATTTCAAGTGTCAAACAAAAAATAAAATGAAAATTGAAAATTTTTAAACAAGGACAATGTGTTTTTCTGCAATTATTTGGAAATCAGAACTTAACAGTAGTTTATAGCTGATATTACTTTACAACTTCATTACTTTATATGGATTAAGTTCATCCATTGAATATGTTTCTTGTTGCATATACAAAGCTTTTAGCCCAAGGGTAGAAAGAAGAAAAATGGAATCAATGACACCATTGAAAGAGATCTTGTGGAAAATAAGGATATAATCAAAATTTCATATTTGAAAAAATGATCAATCCATCTATCTCTATTTTTTCCCCTGAAATTGCATAGTAGTTCTAGCCTGCAAAACAATCTCAATTTTTTTTTTTAGTTTTATTGACTCTATTTTTTTTCAAAGATTTATGGAAATTGTATCATCGAAGTCCCATGACAACTTTATGACAAATGTTGAAAAGAAGTTTTGGTGGTTTTTAATTTTTTAATTATTGTGGTAAGGACACTTAATATTTTTGACAAATTTTTAAGTGCATAGTACAGTATTGCCAATTATAGGCACCAAGTTGTATGATAGATCTCTAGAATGTATTCATTTTGCATAACTGAAACTATATAGATGTTGAACAACAACTCTCCATTTCCCTCAGCCCCCAGCTCCTGACAACCACCATTCTGGCTTATTTTACTTAGCATAACATTCTCTAGGTTCATCCATGTTGTCACATATGGCAGGATTTCCTTCTTCTTTAAGGCTGAATAATATTCCATTGCTTGCATGCACCATATTTTCTTTACCCATTCATATGTAGATGAACATTTAGGTTATTTCCATGTCTTGGCTGTTACAGATAATGCTGCAATGAACATGGGAATGCATATATCTCTTCAAAATACCAATTTCAATTCTTTTTGGATATATACCCATAAGTGAGTTTACTAGATTCTGTGGTAATTTTTTCATTTTTTTAAAGATTTTCATATCGTTTTTATTCTTTAGCTTATTGATATTGTGGATTATATTGATTTTTTATTTAACTTTATTTTTTATTTTTTAAAAATTTACATCCAAATGAGTTAGTATATAGTGAAGCAATTATTTCAGTAGATTCCTTAATACCCCTTACCCATTTGGTCCATCCCCCCCTCCCACAACCCCTCCAGCAATCCTCAGTTTGTTCTCCATATTTATGAGTCTCTTCTGTTTTGTCCCCCTTCCTGTTTTTATATTATTTTTGTTTCCCTTCCCTTACGTTCATCTGTTTTGTCTCTTAAAGTCCTTATATGAGTGAAGTCATATGATTTTTGTCTTTCTCTGACTAATTTCACTTAGCATAATACCCTCCAGTTCCAACCATGTGGTTGCAAATGGCAATATTTCATTCTTTTTGATTGCTGAGTAATACTCCATTGTATAAACAATCTCAAGTTTTTATAAGGATTTCTGATGCCTGTTATGTCAAAGCTAAGAATAATCTAGTCAAATAGACTTATTACATTTCTGAGAATAACCTAGTGCCTACTATTGACAATTATTAGGGAATAGTCTTTTTCTTTTTTAAGTTTATTTTTGAGAGAAAAAAAAGGGGGAGGGGGAGAGAGAAAGGGATTCAGAGAATCCCAAAATGACAGCATGGAGCCCTATGTGGGGATCAAACTCACAAACCTTGAGATTATGACGTGAGCTGAAGTCAAGAGTTGGGCACTTAACCAATTGAGCCACCCACACGCGCCTGGGAATAGTTCCTTTCCAAAATATACATATTCGAATAGACCATATCAGAGCTTGGGAATACTTTTCTATTTATACTTTTATATAGAGAGGTTAACTGATTTGTCTAACTTAAGAAAGTAGCAAATGTTGGCAGCTAGACTCAAATTTAAAGATTACGCAAATATGCAAGGCTAATCATTAGCACATGAACACCAGAATAGCCATATCCATTTCCTACATCTGATATTTCCTCTGATTAGTTTCTATCATTACTGTTCTTCCATAAAATGTTTCCAAATATCAACCATTGCTCACCCAATGCTCTGTAGCCAGATAAAAAAAATACCCTGGTATCAATCTGCCAACTTTAATTGCCTCATTCATGTCTAGATATATGTGTATGGGTGACACAGTATTGTGGAAGGAAAGAGAGTGTACCCTTAAAAGCTCTGGTCACATTCAATCATTAGTCTAAAGTAGCCCCTGTAAAATAATCATAAAATTCATCCTATGAACACTGTTGGACTGAAACCAGATGCAGATAATATACTTAGTAATATGTAGCATGTACTTTCATGGTTGCATTATGGACAACCAGTTGCTGAACTTAGATACGTACTTTTAAGAAAATATTTGCAGATTCAACCTTTTAAACTCAGAAAGAAAAATATGAAAAAAAAATTATTTCCAGGAACACCTAACAGGCCATAAGGAAGATACCAGGGCCTTTTGTTCCTGTTCTCTGTTTTATGGTGTAATTTAAGTATGACTTCAGAACTAGTATCTATTTTAGACTTTAAGTTGCCAATGGACATTCTTTAAATATTTTCATTTCCAAATGATTATCATTAGCAATAAAGATGTAGCTTAATTTGTTACTATTGACTATTACTTTCTATTAGGGATATCTTTTTATTTTTTATTTTATTTTTTTAATTTTTTAATGTTTATTAATTTTTAAGAGAGAGAGAGAGAGAGAGAGAGAGAGAAAGAGACAAAGTGCAAGCAAGGAAGGTGCAGAGAGAAAGGGAGACACAGAATCCAAAGCAAGCTCCAGGCTCTGAGCTGTCAGCACAAAGCCCGGTGTGGGGCTGGAACTTATGAACTGCAAGATCATGACCAAGCTGAAGTCAGACGCTTAACCGACAGAGCCACCCAGGCTCCTAGTGACATCTTTTTAAGTCTAGGATATTGCACAGTTCTGTAACTCTTTCTACTACATTAATTTGCATTTTTCAATCTCCCTATTTACATGGCCTCTAAATTTCAGAAAGCAAGATTTTATCCTTTAGACCTCTTCTTATTTTGTTCTACACTCATCCTCTGGAATAATTAGTAGGTATGTAACAATATATCCCAAACCAAATTTTTGATGTTTACTTCCCTTCCTGTCCCTTCCACAGTTTTCCCCACCTTAGTAAATGGGAAATATGAAGTCATCCTTGACTTTCTCCTATTCCGGAATCTAGTCTGTCACAAATTCTACTGATTCTAACTTCAAATTATACCTGAATTTGATCAGTCTTACAGCCTCCATTATTACCACATTGGACCAAATCACAGTCATCCCTAATTTCAGTGATTGAAAGACCCTTCAAAAAATCCCTCTATATATTTCCAAAAGGGTAGTCACAATAATATTCTTAAAATGAAAATTATATAAACTACTACTATCTTTTACCTGACAGTGGGTTTCAGTATCACTCAATTAAAAGCAAAAGTTTGTGGTTTCTACTTGGTTGACTAACGGAGTTAGATAGACCATTCAGTTAAGAGCGAGAAAAACTAGAAAGATATTTAGGAAAGCTTTAAGAAATTGCAGAGTTCCCAATGAGTGAGTAGTTGTCCAAGATTCCAAAAATAAGGGAAGTACAGAGATATTAACATTACATATTTTCCTTTTGTGGATTTATTGTATTAAAATAATTTTTCTAAGGGTTCAGAGCCTGAGTAGAACTCTTCTCAATATTTGGGAGCATGATGGATGTTGGAGTGGGTGGGGGTGAGTGGGGAGTGGATAGTAGGAGGCCACAGGACAAAATTTAAATTTTAGAGCCTTGAAAAACACTCTAAACTTTTAGCTAGGATCCTTGAAAGACTATACCTTAGATATGGGCAGTGAAAATGCTCTGTATGATACTATAATGATGGGTACACATCATTATAAATTTGTCCAAATATAGGGGCGCCTGGGTGGCTCAGTCAGTTAAGCTTCTGACTTCAGCTCAGGTCATGATCTCAGTTTGTGGGTTCAAACCCTGCATTGGGCTCTGTGCTGACAGCTTGGGGCCTGTTTCAGATTTTGTGTCTCCCTCTCTCTCTGCCCCTACCCCGCTCATTCTCTGTCTCTCCCCATCTCTGAAAAATGAATAAACATTACATTTTTTTTTAATTTGTCCAAATATAAAATGAACAGCAGCAAGAATGAACCTTAATGTAAAACATGGATTTTACATTTTGACCTGTCAATGTAGGATTGTCAATTATAACTTGCACTACTCTGTTAGGGGATGTTCATAAGATGGAGTCTATGTATGTGTAAGGGTAAAAGATAATATGGGTAATCTTGGTTGTTTCCTTTCAATTATGCTGTGAACTTAACTAAAACTGCTTTAAAAATCAAAGTCGTAAGAAAAAGTCAGGAGGTAAAACAGAATGCAGAATAAATTGTTCAAGTGATCGCGGGCATTTTTTGCTATTTTAATGAAAGTTGTCAGAGAAGACAACTATGAGATGTGACAGAAGAATAGAAAATAATCCATATAACATCTGAGGAAATAGTTCTGAGGAAAGAGAACAGCCCATAAAAATGCCATGAGGTAGGAACATGTTTATCTTTATTTGAGGAGGTACAAAGAGTAGTGTTGCTGGAACACAAGTAACAAGGAGGATAAGAGACAATAGGCACATCGTATAGGATCTTAGAAGGCATGGAAAGGTCATCAGTGTTTTTGTCCTTTATGTAGGATGAGATTACAGCGTTTCCATTAAAATAGGGACATGATCTAGTTTTTAAATTCCAGTTAGTTAACATACAGCGTAATATTGGTTTCAGGTGTACAATATAGTGATTCAACACTTCCATAAAACACCTGGGGCTCGTCATGATCTAGTTTTTAATGTATGATACTTTCTGACTTAGAGAGACAAGATTTTAGAGAGCAAGCCTGGTAGCAGAATTTCTGTGAGATTTACCCTGAATTATAGACATGTGAAATGACAGTGATCTGGTCTAGGGTGATGGTGCTGGAAGAGGAAGAGGTAGTTAAACTTAGGGTATGTTTGAAAAAAATTTTTTTAATGTTTATTTATTTTTGAGAGAGAGAAAGAGACAGAACACGAGTGGGGGTGGGGCAGAGAGAGAGGAAGACACAGAATCTGAAGGAGGCTCCAGGCTCTGAGCTGTCAGCATAGAGCCTGACACTTGGCTTGAACCCTCAAACCACAGGATCATGACCTGAGCTACAGTCAGATGCTTAACCAACTGAGCCACCCAGGTGCCCCATATTTTAAAGGACAAATCTATAGGGGCGCCTTGGTGGCTACGTCAGTTAAGTGTCCAACTTTGGCTCAGGCCATGATCTCGTGGTTTGTGGGTTCAAGCCATGTGTTGGACTCTGTGCTGACAGCTCAGAGCCTGGAGCCTGCTTCAGATTCTGTTTCCCTCTCTCTCTGCCCCTTCCCCACTCATGGTCTGTCTGTCTGTCTCTCTATCTCAAAAATAAATAAATATTTAAAAAATTTTTAAGGACAAATCTATAAAAATTGATGATGAAGATGCAAGGTGTGAAATAAAATAAGGGATCAAAGATAATTTTAGCATCTGACCTGAGAAACTAATTGAATTGTGACATATGTTCAGATGGAAAATACACAAATAGGTACAGATTTCAGAGAAAACCCAGATTTGGGGTTTTTAGATGCCAGGAGATGTTGAGTAGGTAGTTGGGTATTAAGTTCAATCAAAATGTTGGGCTTTCATTGAGCATGTATACCGTAATTAAACCAATTGTAATGGAAAAGATTTACATGGAATGGAATGCAGATGAAAAAGAGGTCTGAGGACTGGTCCTGGTCTTCTCCAACATCCCTGTTTGTTTGTGAATGTATGTATTTTAAACTGAGATATTTTCTTTTGATTATGCTATTCTAATTTTCTTCCTTTTAACAGAGCTTTATTGAATTATTATGTGCTGAGAGGCAGAGAGTTTTATTTCTGATTTAACACTCATAGAAAATAAGGTTGAAAGTTTGAGAACTTGTCTTAGATCAGAGTTCCAGTAAGTGGCAGTTAGTAAATGGTCTTTCTTAATATATAGCAAGTATTTAGGCTAATCTGCCTCTGTTTTTAAACTACAAAATTTATTTTAGTTGTGGTTATTTTTCTACATAGTTTTTGGTTGACACAACACCATTTCTGGCTTTGGGCACTACGCAAGAAATTCAAAATGCTTCCCTTTATTATTGAAATTAAAATTGCCTATTCTAACAAAGAACTACATAGTCCACCAAAAATCGTTATCTCTGCAACATGTGAGCATTTCTCTTACCATTAAAATCCATTAGTGATGCCTGTCATTTATTCACTTACACTTTTGTCATCCAGAGGCTAATTTAGTTTCTGCTTGGAGACAAAATTGGCCACATGCTGCTGCTCACTGACCCACATTTTCATCCCCCCAAATTATTATCTCTTTTTTTATAGTAGTGTTTTGCTTTTGAAATGTGTAAATATTAAATGTCTCTTCTATGAAGAAATCATTTGCACAAAATACCACAGTCAGTTTAATTTCCTAGAGGCAAAATTTAATGCCTTTGATTTATTCAAGACAGTTAAGGATTTATTTCTTACAGAAAGCCTCTCCAAACCTATCAGTTGGGTTGTGACCTCTTCTGAGCTCCCATAGCCATCACTATATATATCTGCATCTCAATATAAAGCATAGTTTATTAAAATAATATGCTATATGCATGCTTTTCTCATCAAAGTGTAAAATTACAAGGGATGGGTCATTCTTTATAAATAACTTAAAACATTTTTAATGTTTATTTTTGAGAGGGAGAGACAGAGAGACAGAGACAGAGAGACAGAGTGTGAGTGGGGGAGGGGCAGAGAGAGAGGGAGCCACAGAATCTGAAGCAGGCTTCAGGCTCTGAGCTCTGAGCACAGAGCCCAATGCGGGGCTCAAACCCACGAACCATGAGATCATGACCTGAGCTGAAGTGGGACGCTAAACTGACTGAGCCACCCAGGTGCCACATAAATAACTTTTTAATCATAAGGTATTCACACAATATCTGTGCTTTAGCAGTCAATAAAGTTTTGTTGACATGAACTAAATAACAGATAATTACATAGACACGGTCATTGAGTAATTAATGCAAAGTCTTATTTTTACTTTAAAAATCTTCAGCAGCACCAATCTACTGTAAAAACTTTAATTTGATATAGTAAGTTTGGTTATCTGTTTAATATACATTAAATGTTTAATTTTATTCTTGTCCTTTTGTTTGTTTTTAATATGCTGTGAAATCATAGTAATTTAAGTACAGGAAGGTTATAAAAGATTATGAATTACTCTCAGTAATTATATTTAAAAAGTTAGAAAATATAAGAAGCATACAAAAGAAAAATAGTAGTAATGAGAATATTTAGAAGTATCAATACCTGTAATAAATGATTAAGATCAGCTTTATATAATCCATTTAAATAATTAATTAAAAGGACATATAGATGAAATTAAGGCAAATTTCTAGAATAAGAAAATACACAAAGGAAAAGGTAACAAGTTGCTATTCATAAGCCAGTGTTCTGAGAGAATAAAAAAAATAATTACAATAAGATTAGAGACTAATTGTTCCACTTTAAAAAATTATGTTTAATTTAATAAAACTTATTTGTTGATTATAAAAGCAGCATAAACTAATCATTAAATATTTACTGGGGTTCCTCTGTGGCTTAGTTGGTAGAAGATCTGACTCTTGATTTCAGCTAAGGTCATGATCTCACCATTCATGAGATCAAGCACCTCACAGGGCTCTTCACTGACAGAAAGTAATGAAAGGAATCTTAAATTGCAGAATTTGACCACCAGAGAATTACTTTTGATATTTTTCTCCTTTCCTTACACACACACACACACACACACACACACACACACACACCTGTGCATTCATGCACGTACAAAATTACATGAATATAGAACTCTGTGTGTATGTGTTATTTTATGAAATAATTAGGAAGAGTAGCTGATTTTGAGAATCTGACTCTGACTTGAAGCCACTTGGAGGTGGTAGTTGCCCTGCAAAGAACTAACCTCTGCCTCCATGTAGCAAAATAGAAGGAACTACCTTTGCAGAAAATATCCATTAATGCAGACACGTCAGGTTTCTATAGATTGAAACTGACCTTGACCTCACATCCATTATCAACAAACATATGTGGAAGGAAAAACAATATATACCAAAATAAAGAAAACATAAAAGGCACCTGGGTGGTTCAGTTGGTTGATTGAGCCTCCAACTCTTGATTTTCGGTTCAGGTCATGATTTCACAGTTATGAGTTTGAGCTGGCATCAGGCTCTGTGCTGACAATGTGGAGCCTGCTGGGGATTATCTCTCTCTCCCTCTCTCTCTGTCCCTCCCCAACTTGTTCTCTCTCTTTCTCTCTCAAAAGTAAATAAACTTTTAAAAAAAGAAACAATAATATATTTACTTCCCATTTAAGATATACTTACCTCCCACTATTAAAATTCTGCAGTGACAATACATGGACTGTGTGAACAAATGGCTATGAAAAAAAAAGTCTGAAGACAAAAAAACACACACAAAAAACAATGAAATTACAAACTTAGAAATCAGGGAATTATGAGAAATTAGCATAAAAACATGAAAAATTGAACTTTTATGAAATAAAAATATAATTGTAATGAAAGTCACATTGGATGGATGATACAAAGCCCAGATTAGACACAAGTGATAAAAGTAAAGGTAGAAACAGCAAAATGGAGGAAATTATAAAATTTCTCTTGTTGGGATCAATGGGGTAAAATTTAGATATCAGAAAAGAGGAAATATTTACAGATACTTTCTTCTTTCTTTTCTTTTTTCTTTTCTCTCTCTCTCTCTCTCTCTCTCTTAAATTGGCAGTAATAAAGCCAAAATATTTTATTATTCTCAAAATAGTCCAGTGCAGAAATTTTGTGGGATTTTAATCACTACTTATACCATGAGTGTAGAATCCTTTAAGATCCTTATAATCCTAAAAGCCTTCATTTTTATGCTGGGTTAATTTTCAGAGCAGATCCTTGGTGTTGCCTCCTGTTCCCTACACAAGCAAGTTCAGTAAAACCCAGCTCTGTACCATAATTACGACATTGAAAGAAGCTGCACGAAAATTCTAGCCTCGGTGATGCACTTACCTCTCCAGACTCTCCCTTTCTTGTAGTTTCTGGAATATGAACATTTCCCTTATTTTTTTTCTCGGCTCCGTAATTGATTTAAAATGATTTAAAAATGTAATTAATCACAGTCATTATTTGTATGAGAAGGGTTTTTCCATGCTATGTGCCAATTTGTTGGAAAGAAACTTGAACATTTCCTGTTCCATTTTTGAAAGTCAAAAGCATGAACTAACATCCACAGTGCATGACACAATATTACTATTGGTTCATGCTTGGCTTTATTGTGTTTATTTATCATTTCTTGATAATGATATTAATAAATGGTCATGAATATTCATGAACCTAAGGTACAAAGCAAGAAATAGTGTAGTAGTTTTTAACCATGGCCAAACTTTTGGTTAACTTGAAGATATTTTAAATCTCTAATATTCAGGACTCATCTTAAATGAATTAATACTAATATATGGAGGTGTGAATTAAAGGAAGAAGATGTGTATCAAAGGTGTGAATCAAAGAGAAAAGGGAGGATTGTAAGAGGAGAAGGAAGAAGGAAGGAAGGGAGGGAGAAAGGAAGGAAGGAAGAAGAAAAAAAGCAGAAAAAAGAGAAGGAGGAGGAGAAGGAGTTACTAAAACCTTGGAGTGGACAAATAGTCACCATGGGCTTTGTGTTCACACCTATTTAAGGCATTGCCTTGCAGCTGACATCTGGTGTTTGAACTCCCGGCTGACTGCCCTGTTGCTGGTAAACTACAGTGGGGAGGGCACCAAAGAGATCCTGCTCTAGGGGTGCTTGGGTGGCTCAGTTGGTCAAGCATCTGACTTTGGCTCAGGTGGCTCAGGTCCTGATCTCAGGGTTTGTGAGTTCTAGCTGGCATCGGGCTTACTGCTGTCAGTGTGGAGCTTGCTTTGGATCCTCTGTTCCCCTGTCTCTCTGCCCCTCCCCTACTGTTAAAAAAAAATAGAGAGAGAGAGAGAGAGATCCTCTTCTAATTATTTGAGTATGTGTGACCTGACAGGTGTTAACAGCCAGATAGGGGTAAATTTAGCTTGTTATTTGACCATCAAGATGCACAGCTCAGATAACTAAGGGGTTGCAGTATGTTGTTGGTGCCTTTGAGGAAGGGTGGTAAAGTGGTCCTGGGAGTGCCCCAAAAAGCTGGAGACTAGAGCTATAGTTGTTTTTTGTTGATGGAGAGAAGCTGACCTAAGGTCAAAGCAGGAAGACAGTCCTTTCTTTCTTCCTTCTGCATTATAATCTTTCATCAGTGAGTTTTATTGCTAGAACTTTCTTAACCAGAAGATGGTTGGCAAGGGAGTCTGGGAATGTGGTGTGCAGAATCAGCAACAGTGTCACAGAGCTGATTATGAAGGGATGGCCTAGACCTCACTGCCAAAAGTTAAGTAATCAGCTGGGCCCAAGTCCATGGCTTCTCGTCATTTATATATGTATATATATATATATATATATATATATATATACACACACACACATATATGTATATATATATATATATCATATATATATATATGTGTGTGTGTATATATATATATATATATATATATATATATATATACACACACACATATATATATATATATGGTCTTCTTATGGGAGATGAGGGTGCACAAATATTCAGTCCACAGCATACTCTTATCCATATGTTATGGAGGCCAAAGTGAGATACTGGGATGTTACGTAGTTTTTAATTTTCTCAAGGATACTTATTTGTCATTTGTTAGTTTATCTCCAAATGCCACATTATATTGTCTCCCATTGAAATACATCTGATTCTGAAATCCATGCTCTTCCTTATGTTTTTGTCATGTTCTATTCTAATCTATTAGTCCCTATATTATTTCTATTCTATGGTGATGCTTCAATGTCTTAATTTCTATGCCTTTATTAAAAAGCTCCATGAATTGGTATCTTACTTTTCTCCTTACAGAGTACATTTAAAATTTTTGTTCTTAATGTATCCATATAAATTTTAGAAGCAGTAGGTAAAATTGGACTTTAACACTATACAAACAAATGAAATGAATGAAATTCATACACAGTTTAAAATAGGACATAGTACTTAGCAAAATACTTTACAAATGAAATTGTTAAACATAAAGGCTGTGCTTAGATAATATTTACAAAGGAGAACATTATATCTCATTTTAGGCTGGAAAACATGAAAAATCATTTATCAGAAATAATCCATTTTTTTAAGTTTGATTTATTTATTTTGAGAGAGAGTGGGAGCACACTTGAGCAGGGAAGGGGCAGAGAGAGAGGGAGACAGAATCCCAGGCACGTTCTGCGCTGTCAGCTCAGAGCCTGATATGGGGCCCTATCCCATAACAACCCTGAGACCATTACCTGAGCAGAGACCAAGAGTAGGACACTTAACCAAATGAGCCACCCAGGTGCCCTCCGAATTAATCCATTTTAGTTCTGTTTTGTGTATTTGTATGTTTTATGGCTGTATATATTGTGTTGATGTTAATATGCAGAAAAACAATTAAGTTTCTAATAATTTCAAAGTTAATCTTACATTGTTCTTACCAATAACTGAGTAGGAAATGATATCTATAGGGGAAATTCACTTTATTCCTTAAGAATATATGTTTAAAAGTAGTTGTATCTTATTGCATGGTATTCAATCCCAGGACAACATCATGCTCTCCCAGTACTGTAGACTGTCCAGTATATCAGAATTTGTTATATTTTCAGCTGCCTAGAAATTATGGAAACATACACACAGACATACACATGCACACGTATACATACATATTTGTGCATGCATATGCATGTGTATATCCACACACAAATGTATATGTATACAAAACAAATATTTAGAATGCTACACTTTTTTTCTCCTATTGCAGTTTAATATGAAGAGTTGGGATCTCACAGATATGTAGTTCTCAAAAAAACAAAACTCATCAGTCTCATCATTTAGGGGAAAGGTTTGTTGTTCATGTCTGGTTTTCTGCAAGGACAAGTAGGCAATTTTCCTACCATAAAGTTCTTAGTCAAGAGAAAATAAGGCTTATTTGCATATCACTATGCACATAATTGGGAATTTGAATATGCAAATTGAGCACTCCACATTCTGGCCTTGTTTCTGGGTGTTCTAGGGCTTAATTGCCTTAAACAATTTTAAAAGGTTGAAAAGATTAGAGGTTGCCTTTACAATCAACAAACAAATAATAAAATTTGCCTATTAGTGTATGAGTACATGATTTTTTCAGGTAAAAATATTAAAAACATAAGGCTCAAATTAAGTGAATGGGGAACATTTAAGCTGTATCTCTTTTATTCTAACTCGCTTTATTTTTCCAGATAAGTTTAGCTTTTCCTTCTTTTATTTCACCTTGTACCATAAGCCTCAGTTTACACTTACCAGTATATATTTATGACATGACATGACATAATTAAAATATATCAAATAAATTAAGCTTTAGTAAGAAGTTTTAGGTATTTGAGACCCTTGCTGAAAGTGAGTTTATAAATGATAGTTTATTACTGAACAAAGGGTAAGAAGTCAAAATCATAAACAAGAGAGGAGTTCTGGGCTGAATTGAGCCTCTCCCCAAATTCATATGTTGAAGCCCTAGCTTCCAGTGTCTCCAAATCTGACTGTATTTAGAGATGGAGCCTTTAAAGAGGTGACTTAGTTAAAATGACACCATTAGAGTGGGCCATAATCCCATTTGACTGGGGTCCTCATAAGAACAGGATATTTGGACACACAAAGGGAGACACCAGAGATATATGCACATGGAGGAGAGACCCTGTGAGGACACAACAGGAAAACAGCTACCCAGAAGCTAAGGACAGAGGTGTCATAAGAAGCCAAACCTGATAACCCCTTGATTTTGGACTTGTAGCTTCTAGACTGTGGGAAGACAAATTTTGTTGTTTAGGCTACCCAGTCTGTGGTATATTGTATGGGAGCCCTAGCAAACTAATATAGGAAGTATATTTCTTTTTATTTAGATAAAAAGTGCTAGTTATAAGTAGGGGCAAGAGAAAATTCTAGATAAAATGAGATTTCATCTTTTTTCCAAATAAATTCATGTTAGCACTAAGTGGCTATGCTGTGGCATTGAATATTCATTACCAAATTGCTGACAATATAAAATATATGTAATTAAAGAATAAAAAGTCAATGTTTTTCAGGTATTTAAGTGAGTTTTTTTTTATGTTTCTTTATTACTTTGAGAGACAGAGTGTGTGCACAAGTGAGGGAGAGAGGGGGACAGAGGAACTGAAGAGGGCTCTGCACTGACAGCAGCAAGCCCCATGCCAGTCTTGAATTCTTGAACCATGAGATCATGACCTGAGCCAGAGTTAGATGCTCAAACAACTGAGCCATCCAGGCACCCCTTAAGTGAGTTTTGTTTTTTATTTTTAAATATAAGTAATCTCAGAGCAATGTGTTCTGTTTAGGCTTATGCATTTGGTAGCTTGGAGAACAAGTTTGACATAATGAAATGCAAATCTGGGAAGAATAAATCAGTCACACAATTAAATCTGTCGGTCTAATATGAGAGATTTTGGAATAAAAGGAAAAGTCTCTAAATGTTTAATGGTTAAGATATATTACCTCCAATAAAAAGCAGGATAGGTAAATTCAGAAGCCACCATTTTTCCCCCATGAAATGATCAGAATTAAATTAACGTCCTCTACCAACAGATTGTAAGACTGAGTCAATAAACAGGCACTAGAAGTACACTTTTTTCCATATATTTAAATCCTACATAAATGTATTTAGTGTATAAACACCCCATGGTATTTTACCTTTTGAATATTTGAGATCATAGAAAAAATATTTTATTTTTATATGAGACTTTAGTACAAATATTACATATGAATAAATTTTCAATGAATGCAATTTCAAAGGAAGGAAGGAAGGAAGGAAGGAAGGAAGGAAGGAAGGAAGGAAGACATAGACAGTGAATCAATTGTTGAATGGGTTTGGTCCAAGAATATTGTCACAGTTAGAGAAATAGTAATAACGTATAAATCACAGTATAGAAGACATCATAGTATAAGCCCAATAACGTGATAATAACCAACAAAATTCTGTGGGAGGTTAGAAAAGTAACCTAGAACATTGAATTTTAACTATCATTTAAAGAATGAATCATAATTCTAGGTGCTTGAGCTGATATAAAAAAATCTCTTAGCTTCAGGGACCAGTGAGCCTAAAGAATTACAGGTAGATCATCTACCTATTCAATCAATTTATGCTATCAATCTGGTGGAAAACTTACCTACAGATTGATAGAGATAGAGATAGATAGAGATATATTATAGGTAGAAATAGATATAGATATATAGTATATAAATATAAGTACTAAACATGCACTCCCCTCTTTGCCCTATTCCCTACAAAGTTTGTGACTTTCACCTAGCCCAAGAAGCAGTAGTTTTATCAGCCTAAAACTTTTAGGCCTTACATAGTTTTTTTAAGTGATTAGATTTAGGGATGCAGATCCATTAAAAACTGAAGTAAATAAACAGAGTTTTGAGGATGTAACATGCCAGGGTAAAGAAGAAATGATCCAAGTGGTTAAAACTAGAAATTAGAAAATTTATATATAAGTCCTGATAAATCCAAAAATTTGATTAGAGTCGGATAAGTAAAATAAGAAACTGCCATCAGAAACATTTCAGAAGGTAAAGTCAACAAAAGATAGGGTCTAATCATCTACATGGATGTGAGAACAAAGAAGAATGTAGTGGGACAAACCCAGATCATTAGGAGAAATGTACTACCACTAAGAGAGGAAAAAGGGCCTTACACATGTAGTTCTAATTGTTGAGGGAGAGATTGCATTCACGATTTTAGACATATAGATATTGAAGTATTGGCAAATTATGAACGTGATCCAATATGAAAAAAACGGAAGAAACCCTGATTCCAATGTATATCCCTTATATTTGGATTTTTAACAAATATTTCCTTATTCAACCACTTCTCTTCATCTCAGTAACTACACCCCTGATCCAAGTCACCACCAAATGTCACTGAGAGCACAGTATGGCATTCTAACTGCTGTATCTGCATTTGTCTTTGCCCTCTGCAGTTTGTTTGAATGGTTCTCAGTACACCATTCAAGGTAATTCTGTTATATGGACTTCAATATTACCTCTTTATTCAAAATTCTCCAATACTTATTTACTTATTACTTATTTGTTTATTTATTTTTTAATGTTTATTTTTGATAGAGAGAGTAAGGGAAGGAGACAGAGTATCTAAAGCAGGCTCCAGGCTCTGAGCTATCAGTACGGAGCCCCGTGTGGGCTTGAACTCATGAACCACGAGATCATGACTTGGCTTAACCAACTGAGACACCCAGGTGCCTTTCCAATATTTATAATGGCCAAACATTCCAAAAGTTCTGCTCATTATTGTCTTTCTGATGTCTTACCCTAATTTCTTCCTCATTTAACTTATCTTTCAACTACCAAGCACTGTATCAAATCTTCAATACCATTCTCTCTGACCATGTCTATTACCTTTTTCTATGCATGGTTTTCTCCTTCGCACTTACTGTTTTCAAATATTCCAAATATTTTACTTATTATTTTATTGTCTTTAACCTCCATTATTAGAATTTGAACTTCTTAGGGCAAGGATTTGTGTGTGTGTGTGTGTGTTTGTTTTTTTTTTTGACATTCTAGTCCTAGATCCTACAACTATCTTTGATGCATATTAGCTGAAGGAATGAGATAAATATTTGTCATTCGGTGAGTAAAAACAAAGTATATTTAATGTGTTTGAGAAAAAAGAGGAATAAAGCATGACATGGAAAAAGAACTAACTAAATTTATCTATAACTAAAGAACTAACTAAATTTATCTATAATTCTAGTTCTAGTCATTTGAATGTTAACTCCACTAAAAACACCTTTACATATTGGGGAGATGTTGAAAAACAAAAAAACTTTTGAAAGCATCTGAATTTTAACAATATAGTTGAAAATTATCAGACAAAAATAGAGAAATAATTCAGAACAATACACTGACTACCAAATGGTTTATGAAGGCATTTCACAAATACAGTGAATTTGAGATTTGTGTTCACAAACCTGAGGAACATGAAGGAAAAAAAAAGAGTACTAAGGGCATGTTATGTGTTGCAGAATCTAATAGAAGACACTCTCTCCACAAGAAGAGAAACTAAAAGTACTACTAGCCATTTAACAGTGACCCAGAAATAAATCTACTCCATCCTGTATCTTCAGAGAATTTCATGAAAAATATTTGTTGCTAGTCAGAGCACAGTGAGTGAAAACAAAATAAATATCTGAAACTTTATATCCACAAGTTGGCCACTGTGTTAAAATTCACATTACCTGCACTGACCCAGGAAACTCAAGTGAAGTATTTAGTTTAGTTAGCTTAGTGAAAAGATTAAAATATACAAAGGGGAAGGAAGGTTTCACACATCTTATCAGAGTTAAAGAAGGAGAAGGAGACAATATTTGGGGAAATAATAGGGGAGAATATTATAGAATTCTATTTAAAAACTAATATCTGGGTATTTGTGGCACTTATTTTTCTGGATTACCATTACTTCTAAACCTTTACAATGAACAGAGTTGGAAATATGTATTTTTTTTTTAGAAAAAACACATTGAAATTCAAGATTACAGAATCCATTTTACTACTTGGATTTTATATTTGCATCTCTTTTCCACTTGGAAACTTGATTCCCTATATGATACTATAAGGTCAGAATTATTTCTTTTACCTATTTCTCTATATCTCTGTCTACCCACACATGCATATTTATGTAATGTTCCAATGCAGCCATATTAATAATAATTAAATAATGAGGTTAATACATGACGTTTATTATTTATGTGAAGTCCTTTTTAACTATAAGGTTTATCCCCCTAGGACTAAGTCAAAATACATATTTAGCTCACAAATATAATTCTTCTTAGTGGAATTATGCCACCACACTTATATATAGTTAGGTTTTACTTCATTTTTTTTTTTCAATTTTAACAATTGTTTTATTAGGTTATTTTGTTTCCTTTTGAATTATGTCAAATATATCCATGATTTCAAAGTCAAAAAATATAAAGCAGAGTTCTTACTTGTATGCATGTCCTTATTTTCAATTTTTCATATAACAGATAATGCTCAAATATGACAGTTTATGTTTTTGTCATTGCATCTTTGACAAATTATTACAAATAGGATTTCTGAATTAAAAAGATGACTGCATCTATAATTTTTTTGGGTTTAGCAAAAATCTCCTCCATAGTTTTAGTTTTTTTCTTTATGTTTTGATTTTATATTTGAGTATCTCTCTTTACAATTTGTCTTTTACATAAATTGGATATCTGTTTAAAATAAATTCTCAACTAGATTCTCAATGAGATGTATTAATAAAATTAGGCATTTTCTTTTTTTAATTTTTTTTATTTAAAAAAAATTTAACATTTATTCCTTTTTTGAGAGACAAAGAGACAGAGAGTGTGAGTGGGAGAAGGACAGAGAAAAAGGGAGACACAGAATCCTAAGCAGGCTCCAGGCTCCAGGCTCTGAGCTGTCAGCACAGCCCAACTTGGGGATCAAACTCACAAACCGTGAGATCATGATCTGAGCTGAAGTTGGACGCTTAACTGACTGAGCCACTCAGGCGCCCCTAAAATTACGCATTTTCAAAGGCAATTTACCTTTTTTTATATGATTTATATTATCAGTTTAATTTTCTATGATCCTCTCCTAAACTCCATCCACAATATACTTGTGGCAAAATGATTATTAAATGTTTCCTTGTTCTCTACCCTTCATGGCATCATGAATCAATGTAAGTAAAATCCAATATTCATAATTAAAAGCATTCACTTTTTATTAAATTGTTTAATATGATGAACGGACTGAACACATTTTTGGCATACACATTAGGTACTGATAAATGATACACGCAAAAATAGGTGATTACATGAGAAATAATTTCAAGAGTTTCTATCTCCATTTTAAAAGGAAAGAAAAAAAATAATGTGTTTTAGAAGCAGACCTCACTCCTAAGCATAATCCATATAGTTCTAAGTCAGGATAAAATAATTTTATAATACAAAAAGAGTGAAATTTGACAGGCTTTCCTAGTTTTTAATCCTTTTTTTTTTTTACAGCCTTAGATCAGCTCTCTGGCAGTTATTTATATCTTCAATATCAGAAGACAGATATTTTGGTTTAGAGAGAAGAAAAAGTCCCATAGATAGTAACTCAGTTTCTCTCGTGAGCTATTAGCACAAGAGATTATCTACTTGCACTTTGTCTCCCAATGGCAGTAACAAGGATTTACTTTCAGAAATTTGGAAAATTGAATATAGTTTTTGTGTAAATAAATGTATGTACAAGCACAATATATGTATACCTATATGTACATACATTAATATATCATTAAAATATTACTTAGTAATCCTGTACCATCTCTGTTCCAATTAAACATCTTTTTTTCCCCCAATATAAACAATATATTGAAATACTGTTGTGCAAAATGCTGGCTCTCTGCTTTACTCCCAGTTTCCCACGAAGTATGCCAAACTTTCCCAGACAATGGTAAGTAGTGGCAAGGATCTAAGAATTAGGCTTCCAGTATTGCTGAAATTCTGAGCTAGCTTCTTTCTGCTGAGAGTCCTGAGCTACAACTTATACTATTCCAAATTACCCCCAAGCAATGAAGTCAATCAGTAGAACAAAGGACATGGTAAGGATGTAGAAATACAGCCATTGAAAGAAACAAAGCATGTGTACAATATTCAGAAGCTTTCAAGTGTAAAAGGTAAAATTGACTATTTTGGTTTTTTCTTTTTTTTCACAATCAAATTCTTCCCATTTGCCATCTTTAAGGAGAAGAAATAGAGGAAGACAGGTATTTCCCTTCAAACAATCATCTCTCCAAAAGTTTGTTTAAACCAGACCGTTGTGAGGTTTTTTTTTGCACCCCGTTGGGTGAAGCTTATTATGGAAATCAGATAAACTATGTGAAATAAATAAATTACCTTTTTGTTGCACATCTGGGTATAGACTGTGAATTTTCAACCCAGTTTATACTTACCAAGTCTACTTTTCTAACACAATTCCAGACAATTATAATATTAAAATAACTTTTGGCCAAAGTCAACCTTAACTCTATCTAAACTTCTGCATCGTGAGGCATCTCTAGCATGTACCTCACAGAATCAAGATACCTATAATCAATCTCTCCAACCAACCGATTTCTGAGAGTTAGAAGAAAGGCAACACAGAGTGACTGGAGAAGAATAGGCTGATTAGAAAAGACCCATCCCACTAAAACATTGGTAGCACTGCCATCACAAAAATTAAGTATATTCTCATCAATTCTCTTACCTAATATATGGAAAGAGAGTCATGAGGAAGTTAATTTATGTATACAAGATCATAAAGGTGATTTAAAGTCAGTTCATAGCAGAGAGAGGATCAACATCAAGGATTCCTGCCTCCTTGTTCAGTACTGATTTAAACTCACCCAGGATTTAAATTTGAGGCTCCCCAAAATGTCTAAAATCAATATTTATAAGTATTTTAATAACTTCACAACAGAGTGGTAGAAACAATACTGACCAATCATACAGGATTCATCGGAACCCATCTGCTTGATTGTTCTCAATCAAATACGCTTCAAAACTCTCTGGAAAGCAAATATGTTGCTTTTTTTCAGTCTACGTTCTGCTAGAAACATTCAGCTATTTATAAAATATAATCAAACTGGAAAAGTCACAATAGACTACAAAGTAAAAAAAGCCACAAAAATTGACTTAGTTATCAAAACACTATCTGTGATATGAAGAACAAATGTTTCATCATAGTTAGTTATGATTTTTTAAAGTTTTACCTGTATATCTTAAAACTTTTTTTAAATAACTCAGAATAGCATTTTACCTATTAATAGTAGGAAACCTTTTAATTGCCAGTAGGAAGTATCTGATTGTAATTATGTATCAAGTGCTGAGTGTTAGGATGCTCAGAAGAAAATTCAATAGAGTGAACAGATACTCATTTCCTTAAACCCCAATTTTTTTCCTTTAACATTGACAAGAATACATGGTACAATCACAGAGATTTTCTAGACCCCCCCCCCCGCTAACTTCACCAGACTTTTCACATTCCCATAAATGTTATGTTTATGAGACTGTACACAGTACACACTATATAAGTGTGCAAAGTAGGCTCATTTCAAAATATAGATTAAAGAGGGAGATGGAGGAGCATGTCTCTTTTCCTTTTTTTCTGAGTCTTGGACATTTATCTTTTCTTACCATATCTTCCTATCTATTGATTATTCCTCTTTGCCCCCCAAAAATAACACACATTTTAAAAATTTATTTAAATTATTTTAAAAAAAAATTTAAAAGTATATTTATTTTGAGAGAGAGACAGAGAGGGAGCAGAGGAGGGGCATACAGAGAGGGGGAGAGAATCCCTAGCAGGTTCCACACTGTCAGCACAGAACCCTAAGCAAGGCCCAAATGTGCAAACCATGAGATCATGACCTGAGCCAAAATCAAGAGTCAGACGTTTAACAGATTGAGCCACCCAAGCGCCCCAAGAACATTTTAATAGAACACTTATTACATTGTAGCATTAAGACTAAATAGTAAAAGAATATGGTTGTGGTGAAGGGTTAGTGTTTAGGACATAAGAACACTTAACAGTAAAAATATAAGCAAAGAAATAAAAATTATGAAAGTTTCACATGACTAATGATTTATACATGGGTCATGAGTTTCCAGACTATAGTGGTAGCTATGAGGGAAGTTAAGAAGAAAAAGAGAAGAGAAAGAGAAAGAGAAAGAGAAAGAGAAAGAGAAAGAGAGAAAGAAAGAAAGAAAGAAAGAAAGAAAGAAAGAAAGAAAGAAAGAAAGAAAGAAAGGAAGAAAGAAAGAAAGAAAGAAAAAGAGAAAGAAGGAAGGAAGGAAGGAAGGAAGGAAGGAAGGAAGGAAGGAAGGAAGGAAGGAAGGAAGAAAAGAAACATCAGGGGACATAGTGATCAGTGAACTTTCTTGGGGAGAGAATAAATAAGATCTGGGGACAGTGACAGACTGCAGCATGTGAGACAACTTTTAGCCTTTCTTTTGTACATTGCCATTTCCTTCTACTCTTCTAATATACTTAAAGTTTAAAAAAAGAGAGAAGGAAGGAAGGATGGATTTGATGACTTCTTCCTTAAATATACAGGAGTGTCTTCTGTGAGCCAGGCATCATATGGAGATCCTCTTAGGAAACAAAATTGACTCGACCAGGAAAAAGTCTTTGAAATGCTCTTAATCCAAGATTTCCATAGCTTTTAACTGTAATGATATTCTCAAACAGATTCAAATCAGTTCCAAAATATAAACAGATACAAGGTATATCTGAAACATATGATGTATAATTTAAAAGTTAAATATTCACTTTTTGGTCTCTCTGTGTGTGTGTGTGTGTGTGTGTGTGTGTGTGTGTGTATGCATGTACATGAATGTATGTAAATATACATACACATATGTGTTATATGATATATGTATATGCTCCCTTAAAGTGTTAAGTATCTTGGAAAATATCCCCAGGATGTACCAAGAGAACCAGGGTAACAACTCAAGTACAAATTCACATAAAAAGGGTTAAATATCCTAACACAACACTTTTCCTCTGATTTCTATCCTAGTATTTTAATTGCATGAGGATAAACCTGTTAAGAAAGCCACCATAACTTTTTCAAGATTCTCTAGAATACAAATCAGAGTTCTTCCCATATTCACTCATTGTTGTTTAGTTGTAATTTATTTCATGCCTATCATGTACCAGGTTTTCTGAGATATAAGCATATATAACTAAGACAACAAACTTAGCTTCTCTCACTACAGTCACACTAGAATCACAAGAACTCGTCTATCTACCCTGAGACATGGGTATCACAGCAAAGGAAAAACCAAAACTATACAGTGCATGGGTAATTTACTCCATAGGAAAATTCCATTTCTTCTCCTTTCAAGCATTATTGGCATATGGAAGAACTCCATATTAAGAAACTTCTTATTCTATATAATCTGCTTCTGTCAAAGTTTCTTCTGGAGAAATATGGACAATTGGTTGCAGAAATATTTCTGGTCAATGTCTTTAGTGTTTATTCCCTTTAATTCTACACATTTTCTTAAACTTTACGGATGATAGACTATTTTTAGGATTTTAGAACAACCTGAACCTTTTAAAAGATTCAAAATAAAGAAGCATCTATAAATATCATCTCCTTAAATTTTTCGTTTAAAGGCTTATTTTTCTTCTTCATACTTAAGATCTCTTTTTAGTGTTCTACTAAATACACACACAAACATATATATATATATACTATTTTGAAGTAATATCTGTGCGTGTGTATTTTGTAGGAGTGAGAGCAATTTCATTGTCCACAATAACTGAACATATGTAAATTGAATGCAAATATGATAATAAAATAATTATTTACTAATTTATTAAATATGTTGGGGCTTAAGATACTTAGTTTTCTGGGAGAGGACACAAATTTTTATTTTAACTTTTTTTTTGAGAGAGAGAAAGAGAATGAGTAGGGGAGAGGGACAGAATGAGAGGGATAGAGAGAATCTTAAGCAGGCTCCATGCCCAGCACTGAGCCCAACACAGGACTCTATCCTGCAACAGTGAGATCATGACCTAAGTTGAAATCCAGAGCCCACTGAGCCACCAAGGCACCCCGAAAGAACACAAATTTTTAAGACCAAATCCCAATCTAAAGAGCTATTTTGATTTTTGACAGTTACAATCAATAGCAAATAAATTTACCTGTATATGTTTATAAAATTTTAAATTAATATTTTAACTTTTTTAATGTTTTTCATTTTTGAGAGACAGAGAGCATGAGCGGGGGAAGGGCAGAGAGAGAGAACACAGAATGCAAAGCAGGATCCAGGCTCTGAGCTGTCAGCACAGAATCCAACACATGGCTTGAACCCACAAACCGCGAGATCATAACCTGAGCCTAAGTCAACGCTTAACCGACTGAGCCACCCATGTGCCCCTAAAATTGGTATTTTAAGTGGCTGTATTACACAAACTTTCAGCAGTGTTTTTTTCTTAAATTAGTAATTTTGAAATTTTACTGTCTGGGGATGGATGCTTACTTACTGATTATTACTGAATCATTACAATCTTTATGCAACCATGAAAAAAATGACATTTTTCTATTTCCTATCATATGAATTCCAAGTATGAATTTGCTTGGCTGGAAAAAAATTTGATAGCACACTAGGAAATTGTTTAAGATAAATTAATGTTACATAAGACTGGACCATAATAAGATGCTGGGTGGAAAATAATTTGATCCAATTTTTCATGCTGTTAATTAAAAAGACAAAGCACCGTGGCAGAATCTTTTATATATTGTATAGTACTGTTGTCTGTTGTGCCACACAATACTTAAGTTGTGAACTTGGTCCACTTCCTTTTATTCTTTAAAAATTCAAGAATGCCCATAAAAGTGTGCCACTCTTCCTAATTAGAAGCTATGCATATTTCATTAATATATTCTTATGATTTAATCTGTGGAATTCTTTTAATTGAAAAGGAAAGGCCATGCAGGTGACACAGCATGCTTAAACACTATTCATTGTGAATTCGCTCAGACTGATCATGTCCTCTATGAACGAGGAAGACATTATTTAACAGTATTTATTCTGGCAGTTTGAGAGAAGTATAAAAAGGGCAGTTAGTGAGCTTGCCCACTTTGGAAGAAAAACCGTTTCGTTCCAATAAGAAGAACAAACACAAAAATGATAATGACTTTCCTAGCTGTGATAACCCCACCTCTACCATCTTAACAGGGCCAGCCTAAGAATGAAAGATTAAATTAGCTTACTAATGCATTTATTAACTTTTTCATATTCAGTTCACCCAATGAAAAATTGTTCATTGAAATTAACTAGACATAAGAAACACAAATAGTAATCTGATTATAATCAATGAATATATCTGTCTGTCTCTACTTACCTACCAACCTGTCTCTGTTTTCTTCCAGATTTCATCTTTTCCTTCTCTCTTTTTCTCTTTCTCCCTCCTTCCCTCCCCCTTACCTCTCTCCCTCCCTCCCTCCTTCCCTTTCAGTCTCTCTAGTTCCCACTCTTGCTCTCTCTCTCTCTCATACACACACACACTCCACACAATTGCTTGGGGACAACTCCATGCCCTTCTCTGGTACTCTGTAACCATGGTTGTACCATTTATCTAGGCTTGTTCTATAATATTATCCATTCTATTTGTGAGATTTTTTTCTCTCTTCACTTGTGTGTTTTACTGAAGCGCACCAACATTTCCTCTTCTGAGGTATATAGATCTTATCTATTTCTCTGTCAAACAAACAAAAAAAAATAAATCTAAAATACTGAAAGTTACATAACACCAGTAGGAAAAAAAAATGTCTTAAGGCAAGGAAAAAGGTGAATAAACCATTTATTAGTATGGAATTTGGGAAACTTGAAAGTTGAGAGTTTGGAGAACTGTGTAGCTAACCAAGTTAAGATAGATTTCATGTCAATAAGGTAAAGATTAAATGACTTTTTGATTAATAGTTACTAAGAAATGGTTAATAGCACTGTGTAAGCAAGTCAGAAAGGATTGCAAATTTGCCTCATTAGAGTAATAGGAGAAGTTGTTCTGGTATTCATTAAAGAATAGAGAACACAGCTGATGATTAAAATATTATACTACAGGATTGCAGTACATTGATTGAATATGGTGGTAGATTTATGGCAAAAATACACCTACAACAAAATATCGATGGCTTCCAAAATAATCTTTATTTTTTTCCCTATATTTTTATGTTGGCCTCTTTAGATTTCTTCTCACAGGTAGTTTGTATTTGCATGGACCAGTTTTATGATTTATCAACAGTTATTTTTTTTTACCAATTTCTTGTAGGACTTCAGAGAAAATGCTTTTATTTGGTCATTTTGCATGTTCAAATGAACCTGAATAGGGCTGGCTCACATTCAACTAATTTAAATAGGAACTGAGAAAAACTGTGGAAGAGGGGGAACTGATTTCCAAGCAAGAAAAATCAATATATTTGTCATACCTGACAGCTTGTCTTCATCTAAGTTGGTATACCTAAATCCTACCAAGTATTAAGCAGTATTTCATTCATTTCACATACAGATATGCTCCATAGATTTGGACAAATTCTGTATAGTACAAAGCTGAAGGAAAAAAATTATCCTTAAAATGTAAGATACAGCTAATTTAGATTTATAAAATTAACAGAATGATAATCATTACAAACTACTGTCATGTAAAAATTATGTTTGCTAATTTTCCAAACATGAAAACTTTACATAAATGAAATTAGAATTGAAGGTAAACAAACAAACTAAAACATGTCAGAAAGTTTTGATATATGAGTTGGTGACCGTGATGCTGATAATTTGCATATGGATAATTAAAGATGGATTATTTTGTAAAATATTTATAAAAGAGTGGGAAGCAAAGAATTTAGAGGCTTAAAGAGACCTGTATTTCAGATTCAGTGTAATCACTTACTACCTATATATCTTCGAGCTCTTTGCATCAATTATCTTAACTATCAACAACCACAACAAAAGTATATCTAGCTTATGGAATAGTTGAACTGGTTAAATAATCTATAATTCATGGAAGCATATTATAATTTCTAAAGCATGATATAGTTCTATCTCTGCATATAATGTGATTTTTATGCTTCCTTCACTTTTACTACACATTTGTATATTCACATTGCAATGAGTTTATGTTCCTCTTAATATAGAGAACTACTAAGTAAAATCAATATACTGTTAACCCATTATATATGTATATATGTATGTGTGTGTATATATATATATATATATTTATATAACTGCTGTATATATAAACATATATGCATATATATAAATATATACACACATGTACACATGTACATACACAGATATACTTGTTATGAGTGCAAGAGGTTAATTAGAATCTCTACATAACCACTAATACCTAAAAACTATACAGAAAAAGTAATTAAAAAGAAGCAAATATGCCACACTACAAAAAGAAAATCAAAGAAAAAAGAGTAATAGAGAATATGAGAATCGAAAATATATGACATAGAGAAAACCAATAGAAAAATGAGAAACCAATTATTTTTTATGTGTAATCACTTTAAATAAAAATGTATTAATATTTATTTAATAAAAATCATAGATAGGCAAAATGGATTTGTAAAGACTTTATTCATCTACAAACTATCTATGAAAGACTGACTTTATTTTTTTAATTTTTTTTAATGTTTATTTATTTTTGAAACAGAGAGAGACAGAGTATGAATGGGGGATAGTCAGAGAGAGAGGGAAACACAGAATGCGAAGCAGACTCCAGGCTCTGAGCTGTCAGCACAGAGCCTGACGTGGGGTTCAAACTCACGGACTGTGAGATCATGACCTGAGCCGAAGTTGGACGCTCAACCAACTGAGCCACCCAGGTGCCCCTGAAAGACTGACTTTTGACTAATACAGATTGAAAGTGAAAAGAAGGGGGAAAATTCCTTGCAAACAATAACAAAAGAAAGCTGGATAGTACATTAATATACAAAAAGTAGAATTTAAGTCAAATGTTACTATAAGTTATAAAAAAGGACATTATAAACAGAGGAAAGGCCAATCTATCAGAAGATATAACATTTATCAACACATACACACCTACAACTGATCAGCAAAAATTGACAGGACTGAAGAGAGAATTAGATAGTTTTACAAAAACTATTTTACAAACTACTTTACCCCACTGTCAATGATGGAAAGAACATGACAGATCCATAAGGAAATAAAATACTTGAATAATACTACAAACCAAGTAGGCCTAATAGACATATGTAGAAGACATCACTCACAATAGCAGAATACACATTACGTCAAGCACACATTGAATGGTCTTCAGGGTAGATCATATGTTTTTTCACAGAGCAAGTCTCAGTAAGTTTAAAAGGATTAAATTACATAAAGTATCTTCTCTGATGGAAAATAATGAAACTAGAAATCAAGACCAGAAAGAGAATTGAAATTTTACAATTTTGTAAAAATAAAACATTACATATTAAACAACCAATGAATCAAAGAATAAATCAACAGAAAAAATAGAAAATACTGTGAGATAACTGAAAATGAAGAGACAGTATGCCAGAATGTATGGGATGCAGTGACAGATGTGCTCAGGGAAACTTATAGGTGTAAAAGTTTATATTAGGGGCGTTTGGATGGCTCAGTTGGTTGAGCACCCGACTTTGGCTCAGATCATGATCTCACACTTTGGCTCAGGTCATGATCTCATAGTTGGTGAGGTCGAGCCCCGTGTCGGTCTCTGTGCTGACAGCTCGGAGCCTAGAGCCTGCTTCGGATTCTGCGTCTCCTTCTCTCTCTGCCCCTAATCCACTTACATTCTGTCTCTGTCTCTCTCAAAAATAAATAAATATTTTTTAAAAATTTAAAAAAAGTTTATATTAAAAAAATAAAGATTTCATGGGGTTCCTGGATGGCTAAGTCGGGTAAGTGTATGACTCTCAGTTTCTACTCATGTCATGATCTCACAGTTTAGTGAGTATGAGCCCCACATCAGGCTCTGTGCTCACAGAGCAGAGCCTGTTTGGGATTCTCAATCTCTCTCCCTCTCTCTCTGCCGTTCCCCAACTAATAATGGTTCTGTCTCTCTCAAATAAATAAACTTAAAAATAAATAAATAAATAAATAAATAAATATAAAAACATAAGGATTTCAAATTAAGAACCTAACTTTAAGCTATAAGTAATTAGGAAAAGAAAACCAAACTGAGCCCAAGGTGAGCTAAAGAAAGGAAATAATAAAGACTACAGCAGAAATAAGTGAAATAGAGAATAGAAAAACAATAGAATTGATGAGATAAAAATTGGTCCTTTGAAAAGATCAACTAAAGTGGCAAGCTTTTAGGTAGATTGATTAAGGAAAAAAGATAAAATACTCAAAATATTAAAATAGGAAATAATACAGATATAAAAAACATTATAAGAGAATATTATGATCAACTGGATGACAACAAATTAAATAAACCTAGATGAAATGGACATATTCCTAGAAAAACACTCATTAACAACTGACTCAAAAAAAAAAAAAAAGAAAAAAGAAAAAAGGAAATCTGAGCAGAACTATCAGGTAAAAACATCCATACTTGAAAACGTTATAACAAAGAGAAGTTCAGGTCCAAATGGGTTCACTGGTAAATTATACCAATCACTTAAAAAAGAATTAATAATGATCCTTTTAAAATTCTTACAAAAAAAGAAGAGGAAAGACTACTTCAAACTTATTCTTTTTTTTTTTTTTAATTTTTTTTTTCAACGTTTTTTATTTATTTTCGGGACAGAGAGACAGAGCATGAACGGGGGAGGGGCAGAGAGAGAGGGAGACACAGAGTCGGAAACAGGCTCCAGGCTCCGAGCCATCGGCCCAGAGCCTGACGCGGGGCTCAAACTCACGGACCGCGAGATCGTGACCTGGCTGAAGTCGGACGCTTAACCGACTGCGCCACCCAGGCGCCCCCAAACTTATTCTTATAAAGCCATCATTACCCTAATAAAACCAGACAAAATTCCAAGAAAAGGAAGCTACAAGCCAATATCTCTTAGGAATATACAAGCAAAAATCCTCAACAAAATACAAGCTAACTGATCCATACATTATATTAAAAGGATTATAGGGGCACCTGGGGGGCTCAGTCAGTTAAGCATCTGACTCTTGATTTTGGTGCAGGTCATGATCCTATAGTAATGGGATCAAGCCCTGTCTCTTGTCTCTCTCTCTTTCTCTCTGAAGAGATTAAGATTGTCTCTCTCTCTCTCTCTCTCTCTCTCTCTCTGAAAAAGTTTATATAGCATGACCAAATGGAATTTTTCCCAGGAATCCAAGGTTGTTTCAACACACCAAAAAATCAATATAATAAAGCACATGATTATTTCAATTGATATAGAAAACACATTTGAAAAACCTCAACATCCTTTATTTATACAAGTCCTTAATGAACTAAGAATTAAAGGAACCTCTTAAACTCAATAAAGTACATTTAAGAAAAATCCACAGTTAATATCTTACTCAATTATGCAAGACTGATAATCTTAACCTAATATGAAGAATATGGCAAGGATGCTCAATGGGACACTTTTGTTCAACCTTGTATTGGAAGTTCTAGCTGGAGCAATTAGGCTAGAGAAAGAAATAAAAAGCATCAAAATTGGAAAGAATAAAAATTAAAACATCTTCATTTGCAGGTGGCATAATTTAATATAGATAAAACCCTAAAGAATTCATACACATACACACAGACACACAAATATTTAGACCTAAAAAGAGTCAGCAACGTTTATGATACAACATAAACACACAAAAAAATCAGTTGTGTTTATATAAAAATAGCCATAACAATACATAAAAATTGAAAATAAATATCATTTGTAATATTCAAAATAATAAAATACTTAGGAATAAATTTAACAAAAGCAAAATTTAAACTCTGAAAAATATCAGACATTGATGAAAGACATTAAAGAAGATGTAAACAGATGAAAAGATTTCCCATAGTCATGAATTAGAAGACAATATTTTTAATATAGCATTATGCCCAAACTGACCTAATCTATATATTCAGCACAATCCCAATCAGAATCCCAGCTGCTTTCTTTATAGGAATTGACATTATGGTTCTAAAATTCATATGGAAGCTCAAGGGACACTGAAAAGTCAAAACAATCTTGAGAAAGAAGAACAAATTGGAAAGCCATTTTTCATTTCAAAACTTACTACAAAGCTACAGTAAATAAGATAATGTGGTACAGGCATATGGATACACAGATCAATGGAATAGAAATAAACCTACATATCTGTGGTCAACTGATTTTTGACAAAAGAACCAAGACCATTCACCTGGATTAGAATAATCTTACCCACAAGTGGTGCTGAGACAACTGGAAATTCACCTGCAAAAGAATGGAGTAGACACCTTACTTCATATTATGTATGAAGACCTAACTGTAAGATCTCAAATTATAAACTCTTTTTTTTTTTAATTTTTTTTCAACGTTTTTTTTAAATTTATTTTTGGGACAGAGAGAGACAGAGCATGAACGGGGGAGGGACAGAGAGAGAGGGAGACACAGAATCGGAAACAGGCTCCAGGCTCTGAGCCATCAGCCCAGAGCCTGACGCGGGGCTCGAACTCACGGACCGTGAGATCGTGACCTGGCTGAAGTCGGACGCTTAACCGACTGCGCCACCCAGGCGCCCCTCAAATTATAAACTCTTAAAAGAAAACCTAGGGGTAAATATTTGTGACCTTGGATTTGGCAAGGGATTCTTCAATATGACAGCAAAAGCACAAAGAAGAAAGAAAAAACAGGTAAATTGTAGTTCATCAACATTAAAAACTTTTATGCATCAAAAACTATTATCAAGAAAATGAAAAGACATCTAAAGACTGGCAGAAAATATCTGCAAATTATATATCTGATAAGAATATATAAAGAACTCATTAAAATACAAATAACCTGGTTAAAAACATGCAAAGTTTCTGAATATATATCTCTCCAAAAGAGATAGACCAATGGCTACTAAGCTCATAAGGAGACACTCACCATAAGTAGTCATCAGGGAAATGCAAATCAAAACCACAGTGAAACTCCACTTTAAACACAGAAACCTCGTAGATTGTTGGTTGAAATAAAAGTGGTGCGGTCACTTTGGAAAACAATCTGGAAGTCACTCAGATTTTAAACATAGTATAACCTTTTGGCCCAATAATTCCCCTCTGACATATATACCAAAGAGAAATGAAAATAGATGTGCATATAATTTTTACATAAATGTTGATAGCAGCATTATTCATAATTGCCAAAAGATGGAAATAATCCAAATTTCCATCAACTGATGAGTGGATAAACAAAATTGTAGTATGATTTGGCCATAAAAAGATCAAAGTCTTGATAACATGTTACAACATGTATTCACCTCATAAACATGTTAAATGAAGGAAGACAGTTGCATAAGGCATATTATTTCATTTATATAAAATGAGAATAACAGGTAAATCTATAAACACAGAAAGTAGATTAGTGTTTACTTAGGGCTGGGAAAAACTGGGGGGTTCAGAGGTGAGATCTAAAGAGTATGGGCTTTCATTCTGAGGTGACAAAAATGTTCTAAATTTGTGTTTACGGTTGCACAATTCTGTAAACATACTAAATGTAATTGAATTGTACACTTTAAGTGGGTGAATTGCATGGCATTTGAATTATATATCAATAAAACTATTACAAAAAATTAGTTGTCCATGTATGCATCAGTCTATATCCAGATTTTCTCTTCTTTTCCATTGATCTATTTCTGTATCTTGATGCAAAAAATCACACTGTCATAATTCTGTAGATTTGAAATCAGGTCAGCCCTTTGACTTTGTCCTTATGCTTTGAAAGTTATTTGGCAATTGTAGGTCCTCGGAATTTCTGAATGAATTTAGAAATGGCATGTCGGGGGCGCCCGGAGGGCTCAGTCGGTTAAGCTCTGACTTCAGCTCAGGTCATGATCTCACAGTCCGTGAGTTCGAGGCCCGCGTTGGGCTCTGTGCTGACAGCTCAGAACCTGGAGCCTGCTTCAGATTCTGTCTCCTCCTCTCTCTGCCCCTCCCCTGCTCATGCTCTGTCTCTGTCTCAAAAATAAATAAAAACATTAAAAAAAAAAAAAGAAATGGCATGTCAATTTCTATAAAAAGCCTGCTGAGATTTTAATAGGTATTTTATTTATCATTTATTTTGGAGATTTGACCTCTTCATAATATTAAGACTTCTGAGAAATAAGCAAAATACCTCTCTCCTTTTATTTAAGTATTCTTTAATTGTTTAACAGCAATCAGCAATGTTTTCACTTCTCAGTGTGAAGCTCTTGTACATCTTTAAAATTTATAATATATTCAATATTATTATAATATTTTTAACGTTTATTTATTATTGAGACAGAGAGACACAGAGCACGAGTGGGGGAGGGGTAGATCGAGGGAGACACAGAATCCAAAACAGGCTCCAAGCTCTGAGCTGTCAGCACAGAGCCCCACACGGGGCTCGAACTCACAAACTGCGAGATCGTGACCTGAGCCGAAGTCAGTCGCCCAACCAACTGAGCCACCCAGGCGCCCCCATTCAATATTATTATAAATGTTATTTTAATATTAATTTCAGGTGGTTTGTTATAAGTATAGAAATACATCAATTTTTGTATATTTGCATTACATACTGCAACCCTTTTATATTCATATATTCTAGCAACATTTTTGTAAATCCATCAGATTTTCGACATAGATGATCATGTTGTCTGCAAATTAAGACAGTTTTATATTTCTTTCCATTCTGGATACCATTTTTTTCATACCTTATCACATGTATTAAAACCTCCAACACAATATTAAATAGAAGTTGTGAGTGGATATACTTATCTTTTTCCTGATTTTATGGGGAAAACATTTAGCCATTTTCTATTATCATGCTACCTATAGAGTTGATGTAGATGCCTGTATCAGGCCAGAGAAATTCCACTTCTCTCCTAGTTTGCTGAAAGTTTTAACAGAAGTGGATATTGGACTTTGGTCAATTTCTCCTGCATATATTGGCTATGACTAATCAGAAACAATCTCTGAAGCTGGATGTGGGATATCTTCACCTCAATCACTATTAAAGGAGTGGGCACCTGAAGAAAATTAATGCAGGCATTAGATTTGGGGCAGGAACCAATAGCATCCAATTGTCTGACTTTTAGTTGAAGCCACTTTCTCTTACCCCCCCAAAACCTGTCATTAGCCAAAAATTGAAGTGTCCAGAATATATTGTTTTAGGCCTCTCTGCTTGTATACATTTCCAATTTACATTCTTAATATCTCACTGTGCATGATCTACTTACAATTGTACTTCAAGTCTTAAAAGATACGCTAAATCCATTAGGAAAATTTGTATACAGAGAGTAACTTTCTTTTCAGGAAACACAGTGTTGTACTTCTTAACTTAGAACATTAATATCATAATGTGGATAATATTTTGGGAGTTGGGGACAGAGCATCATAGCACCAACTGGAAACTATGTAGTATTTTTCAGGGTGCTTAGAAATTTTCTATTTCCCTAGGAAGCACACTATGCTAGGTCATTCAGAACCCTATTTTGGATAAGAAAATACTCCATTAAATGCTACTTCCACATAATCTAATTTGTGGAGAATAAAAATATTTCTTCTTGCTTTAAATACTGAATGAAATATGGTCATCAAAGGAATGATAATTATATACTGGAGACATTTTACCTGTAGGGAAAAAACTTACCTTGAGTAATTAGACTTTTGTTGTCCTTTATTTAACACCTTTCCAAATATCTGAAAGAGGGAATGAATACTGTGTTGCTAATGTGACTTGAAAATACAGTTTCTAGGGAAACTGAAATCACAATCGAACATGAAAGAAAATCATGGATTTTAGAGACCATTATTGTGACTTATCCATGAATATTAGAAAGGCCAATATATGAAAGACTTAGTTTAATTAAAATATTTCATATAGAAAAGTGATATAGCACAGTATACAAAAGGGAAAAAAATCCATGAATATAATAGTAATGACAAAATGAAGAGATATCCAATACTCAAAATGGAAATTTCTATCATCATTGGTGAGACTGAAGCTGCAATATTGTGTTAATTCAGGGGCACTTCAATACCAGGCATGCGTAGTAATGTTGCAAAGAGTCTGGGGGGTGGAAAAAAACAACTAAATAATGAGAAGGGAAGACAGATTTATGGGGAGAGATTAAAGCTGCATAATATTTATAGCTGGGCTAAGGGAATATGAAAATGATCTGTAAATATTTGAAAGATGTAAATAACAAGTAGAAAAGGAATTCTTGAGGAGGAAGCAGAATTAGAGGCAATGCAATCTGAATGAAAAGCGGCAGGGTTATTTATGCCAACTAAAGATTAAAACACACACACAGCTTCCTGACTGGACTACTAAACAG
Organism: Neofelis nebulosa; assembly: GCF_028018385.1. Classification (NCBI taxonomy): domain Eukaryota; kingdom Metazoa; phylum Chordata; class Mammalia; order Carnivora; family Felidae; genus Neofelis; species Neofelis nebulosa. The sequence continues at coordinate 132,472,017 of NC_080783.1, forward strand.
AATAACTGTCTTTCTTCTTAAGAATTAAATGCCCTCCTGCACAAAACACTAAAATGTGTTATTTTATGGATTACCCATGCCTTGACAGGCAGATAGCATGAATTATTTTATCAAAACCAGAACGGAGATATATACAGGGTATGTTGTCTGACTCGCTGTCTCAATCTACTGAGTAGGAATTCATTTTCCGCCCGTTTATTTAGGAATGTAGTGTCTTCTTTTCTGTTTTTTTAAGTCCTTCACATAAGAGGTCATTTGTAATGACTGGGGATGGCTCATCAGTAACATCAAAAAGTAAGCAAGGAGAATTTACACAGAAAGGTTATGCCAAGATCCTACTCCAAGAGAAGGGGATGAATGATTGGTCTACTTAAGTAGAACTACAGATGGTAACTTCTCCAGTGTAGTGTTTCAGTGAATACATCTTTGAATCCAGACTCTCAGTTCCTTGACTTTCTCTCATCCAATTATTTTATCTAACAACATGAATTGACAACACAGTCCATGGGGTGCCTGTGTGGCTTATTGGGTTAAGCATCCTACTACTGCTCAGGTCATGATCTCATGGCCATGAGTTTGAGCCCCACATCAGCCTCTGTGCTGACAATTCAGAGGCTGCTTGGGATTCTCATTCTCTCTCTCTCTCTCTCTCTCTCTCTCTCTCTCTCTCTCTCTCTCTCTCCTCCTCTATTCGCTGTCAAAATAAATAAATAAACTTAAAAAAAAAACAGTCCTGTGTTTATTCCTTAGAACTTCTCATTATTATTTACTAGTTAAAAATCTTGATTTAAGGTATTTCACCCATTTAAAGTCATTTCCCATAGTCACACAAGCTTCCTGTAAAACTGCATTTCTCACCATTTTTGCAGTAACCCTCAGCAGCAGCCCCATCTCATATCTTTATTCCACTTTCACAAAGCTTGGATCCCTTTGTCCAATATTATAATCACATCTTTGCCTGCACCCTCAAATTCCTTGGACACCTCTCCCTTCCTTGTACCCTCTTGGAAAATAAAACTGTTTATATCCATACTTTCCTTACTTCACACCTGAGTACAGATGGGCTGAATGTTTTTCAATGTCTGCTGTATATGGGAGACATTGAATATTAGTACAATCCATTATCTTTCTCTTTTGCAATAGACACACATCCAGGTGGGTATACTTTCCATCATTATACACCACAATGGCAGGCTGTACCCACATCACTAATTTTTCACCAATTAAATGTTAGCAGAAGTGATGTTTTCATCCTCTGTCTTTTTACCTATAAAAAAAATTAAGCAAGTGATCTTCTTGTCTTTCTCACAGCCCAGAATAAATTTGTTAGCTATATTTGAACATGCAGATAAAGCCAGGCCCTAGAGAAAAGCCAAGATGAAGTCTGGAAAGAAACTAGGTCATTCAATGATTGTCAGTAGCAAGAGTAGAATTTCCCACTAACCTGGGGCAATCACCTCAGATCTGTTAACTGGGAACAGAAATAAATTTATAGCTTTTTAAGCTACTTTATTTTCAGAATATTTCAACTAAAGTTGCTTATCCCTTGACTTAAGTTTTTCACTGGGATCACATTATGTCCATTATCATCGTCCTCAATATGTCCCTAGCGTTGCCAAACCATTTGTCTATATTCATCCAGTCCATTCATCTTTCCACTGCCCTGAGTGATGGTTTCAGACATTGCTTTCTCTTCTCAGGCATCCAACAACTCTTTCTCCATCCTCCCTTTTATCTTATAACTTTGCATTTTATTTCACTGAAAATAAGAAAAAGAAGTAACCAAAGGAAAAATTCTAAAATTCCGTTTCATCACATCTACCTACCTATTGCAATGTCTTATACTGTGTTAGTTTTGATTAAGCTTATGACCATTTTCACAGATAATCACTCCAGCAATTTTCTTCTATACTGTGTTATTTCCTCATATGTTTATATAATTACAATCAGTGTGAATGTCTGCAGTTAGATGACCCATCAAAAATAACAATAATGTTATTGATGACCTCTTCTCCTTCCACCAGCTGCTCCACATTTCTTTTCCAGAGATATTCCATTGCTTAAATCAGAGTTAAGAAGTCACAAAAAGTTCCTTCATATATGGAGTTATCTTACTATATGATAAGCCCCTTAATTTAACCAGAGAAAAGTAAGACCTATACAATGGTTATTATTATTATTATTATTATTATTATTATTATTGAACTCATGCACTCTATTGAAATAAGTAAAAATGGCATATTCTCCAATTAATACAAAGAAAAATCCTGAATAAAATTGGAGCAAATATGTCTTTTTCAGATAAATCTGAAAACCTCTTATATCATGCCACTCCTTTAAAAGGTATAAAATCCAAATTTTGTGAAATGGTAGTTCTGGTCATTAATAATCTAAAAACATCCTTGTTTTACATTTGTATCCCCCATTAGTCACCAAAATGAAACCCTTTTTCTTGTTTTTGTTCAGACTGTCCTCTACATTGTCTTTGAAAAGGCTATATGCACTTCATCTAACCATCTCTCTTTCTATCTTCTCCAATGCTTAGAAGGCCGTCTCCTTCCTTTTACCTTCTGCACGTCTCCCAAATGAACCGTGAAAACTGTGGTCACTATTCCACAAGTCTGTGTTACCAATTGCACTACTAATTTCACACTTTGGTATAAAGTATAAATTCAACAATTTAAAATTCAATATAAAATGGCATCTTTGGGGCGCCTGGTTGGCTCAGTCATTTAAGCCTCCGACTTCAGCTCAGGTCACGATCTCGCGGTCCGCGAGTTCGAGCCCCGCGTCGGGGCAAGGAAGTAGGCTTATCATTGGCTCAACAGCTGTGATCCTATGCTTAAGGATGATCAGCAAATATATAATCAGTCAGCAAGAAAGATCAATGTTGAGTCTTTAATATAGCACCATCCCTTGAGAAGACCAACTAGTCACTTACCTTGAGATTATTGAATCGAAACCCTTTCTTCATGGAAGGGGTAACAGTTCATCTTGATTGGAATCCACATATATTTCAGTTTATGGGTATATCATTCTTTCCACAGGGCCTTAATCAGCAATTATCTGAAAGCTAACTAAGTGTTTGAGTCACTGACAAGGAGTCACATATAACATTGCCCCAAACCTAAAGGTCTAATTTACAAACTGGTGCAGCCACCCTGAAAAACAGTGTAGAGGTTCCTCAAAAAGTTAAAAATAGAACTACCCTATGATCCAGCAATTGCACTACTAGATATTTACCCAAAGGACACAAAAATACTAATTCAAAGGGATACATGCACCTTAATGTTTATAGTAGCATTATCTATAATAGCCAAACTTTTCCAAGCCAAGTGTCCATCAAGTGACCAGTGGGTAAAGTAGATGTGGTATATATATAATATAATGGAATATTACTTGGCCATAAAAAAGAATAAAATATTGCCATTTGCAAAACATGGATGGAGCTAGAGAGTATTATGCTAAGCGAAATAAATCAGAGAAAGACAAATACAATATGATTTCTCTCATATGTGGAATTTAAGAAACAAGACAAATGAACAAAGGGAAAAGAGAGAGAGAAGCAAACTAAGCGACAGACTCTTAACTATAGAGAACAAACTGATGGTTACCAGAAGGGATGGGTTAAATAAGTGATGGAGATTAGGATTGCACTTATTGTGATGAACACTGGGTATTGTATCCAGTACAAGTGTGGAAGTGTGGAATCACTATATTGTACACCTGAAACTAATATTACACTGTTTGTTAACTAACTGGAATTTAAAGAAAAACTTTTTTAAAAGACTTAATTTACAGCAAAGGTAGTATGGAAATGGGCACATGGTCTTCCCTCTTACTGAACCAGCCTTAAAGGGTAAACCATCTTTTCATCAGTCTTGAAAGTGCATTATCTTGGAGATGTTACCATTTGAGGATGGACACCATTTACCCTCAAAATTAATTATTATATTGCATTTAATCTCCAAATGATAGGTCCCCAAATGGTAGCATTTCAACATTTGGAAGTATAAGTAGCCCCACTTACCATCATTCCCAGTGAGACACTTCAAGAATTTTGCCTTTGTTTACCATACCCTTAGGTTTTGTGTGACTAGAGGTTCTATTTCAGGGAGGGGAAGCTTCCATTAGGAGTAATAGTAAGAAAGCTGGGTACTTCAATGTACAAATTGGTCAATCAAAGAATTTATGAAGCGAATGGGAACAGAAAATTAAATAAAGAACTAAATAACACAAAAGATGCAGACTAACCAGTCATAAACAAAGAAGTGTTAAATGAAACTATAGAAGTTTTAAATGTTAAGAAGTTTGAAAAATATTATAAAATTAATAGTTGAAAGACTATCAAGGGTTAGACTAAGATTATCATAATTGTTTAAAATGAATACCAGGAAGCAGTGAGGCAATCAGTGCTTATCTTATACAAAGAGAGTAATGGATTAAGGGATAATGGGCAAAAATGCATTCCCATTGCAGAAGGCGGGAAAGAAGCTGAAGAATAAAATTATTCCTCTGGCATGGACAACTGCAACCAGAGAGCTAGGAACTTAGAGTTTATAAAATAGAAATTTTTATATAATAGGAAACAATAAAAACCATAAAAATAGGTTAAAGTTCAATAACCCACATTCCTCCAACAAATATCTTGATTATCTATGCATTATAGTATATTTATATATTAATATGTATAAACAAATCTTGAAGTCTAGAAAAGGAGATTGGTAATATACATTAATCACATTTTATAAGTTAGACACACAGTATCATATTAAAATTACAAATAATAAAGCGTGATTATTTAGAAAAAGCAAGACAATTTTATCAACTCAAAACCAGGAAAAACTGGGGCACCTGGGTGGCTAAGCATCAGTTGGTTAAGCATCCAACTTTGGCTCAGGTCATGATCTCCCAGTTTGTGAGTTTGAGCCCCATGTTGGGCTCCATGCTCACAGCTTGAAGCCTAGAGCCTGCTTCGGATTCTGTGTCTCCCTCTCTTTCTGCCTCTCCCCTGCTTGCGCTCTGTCTCTGTCTCTCTCAAAAATAAATAAACATTAAGAAAAGTTTAATGAAAAAACAGGAAAAATAAAAGAGAGAAAATGTGTCTCTATGATACTTAACATGGTGTCATTTTCACAGTGGTAGCTTAATAAATATTTGTAAATGAATGAATGACTGATGGTTATCAGAGGGAAGGTGGGTGGGGGTTGTGTTAAATATATGATGGGGATTAAGAAGGGCACTTTTTTTATGGAAATGTTAAATCACTATATTGTACACCTGAAACTAATATTACATTGTGTGTTAACTAACTGGAATTTAAATAAAAGCTTTAAAAGAGTCTTTAAAAATTAAAACATAAATAAATGAAAAAATATATACGAAGAACAGAATTTTTTTTAAAAAACCGAAGCATACAGTTTTTATAAGATTTTTAACAAACCCAGATTGTATTAAATTGTAATTCCAGGTTAATAAGTTTGAACTTCTGATTAGGAGAATAATGATAGCATTACTAGAAAAATGTAGAGAATAGGGCTTTTCCATTAATTGTGCTCCTTTTGCTGCAGGCAACAAAATCCAATTTGAAGGAAAATAACTAATAGTTCAATAAATTAGAGAAAGCTTTATACAAATTGAGTTGTGTGTCACAAAAACCAAAGGTAAGAATGCAGGCTGACATCAGAACTCCAACAGCATTTCTGCTTCTCTCTGTGCATTTACTCTTGTTTTTTGTGAACCATTTGTGTTGACTGTCAGTCCACAAGAAATACTATAATCACTATATCATCCTACTGTGCGTGTGAAAATTTATACTACGTAAGGAAAATAATCCACAGCTATGCATTCTCAATCTTCCATGAAAGAAACATCTTGGTCTAAGTTATTATGGCTAGAGGTGAACAGTGGGCATAATTTATTACAAATAGGAACAGATACTTGTAAATTAAAGTTAAAAAATTCCAGAAACCCATAAAATTTTTAAAAGGTCAAAACTGGTTGTTGACTCATGGACAACTATCCCAAAACCTGAGTAATATAGTTCAAAATTTACTTTCTTACATTAATAGCAAGTATCAGATTTAAGAGTGTTTAAAGAAGTATAAATTTATTTGAAATTATATAACATAAAGTATAAAAAGAAATCAACTGTGAACAATATTTCAAAACTATTTTTGCCTGTGTTATGGAAATATTAAATGCATTGCATTTATCTAACTAGATAGGTAGATTTTGAGAACTTTTACTTTAGTTTCATGTTTCAAAATTTTACTAAGATCCTGAATGCCTTATATTTAGAAATATAATATCATCTGTTAATTTAATAACTATAAATGTGGCTTTGAATGTAAAGAGAAATTTAAGAAAATAGAATATATTTAAAATAAAAGATTATTTTCCCCAGAAAGTAGATATTATGATTGTTCAAATTTATTTTTCAGGAAAAATGTGAGTCTGAATTTATCTGCAAGTTAATTATAATGGTAGTTTGATTTTTCACTTAAAAAAAAAAGTTCTAACATATTTATTCAAAGGGACTTTAACTTGAAAAATTAACCAATTCCCTAAGGATGGAAAAAATTAAAATATCAGTTTTCCACTGCCTTAGGTTATAACCTTGGTGCTACAAAGCTTTTGCTTAGAAAAATTACTTCATAAAATTCACTCAAGAAGCAGGCACCCAAATATCATTATTCCTCTCTGCGCTGGCAAAATATTTAAGAGAAAATTATGTTGTCATTAGTAAAGTCCATTTGAAATTTCAATAACAAATATCTAGAGATAAAAGAGCTTATTGGACACCATTCTTCTCTTTCTCTACATACAATCTATTTTCATTTTATGTCCTGCTCACTTATTCAAATACTGGAATGCTCCTCTTACTGTTTGAATTTGTGATGTTCTTTATCTTTATTTGAACATTTTCATACATGAATTTAGGGAGTATCTTATATTATGTAAATTGTGTACTTGTAAATATATAATCTGAAATATTAGCTTTAGATAATTTAACAACATTGTGATACGAGAAAAATATTCTCAAAACCACAGATGTGTTCATTCAGGTGTTTAAAAGAAAAAATCATAGGAAAATGGTATTAAAGCACATTATAGGCTCTGCCCGCCTTGTGTCTGGTGCATGAGTCCGGCGCCCAGGAGCTCCCCAGGGTGTAAGCCCCCCAGGCTTCCCTTCAGCCTTGGACTGATTGCTGTCATTGTCATCCTGCTCAGCTCCCGCTCTCCCCATTTGCCATGTAGCTGCAGCTCCCCCCCAGGTGCCAGCCTTCGAGGCCTCTGGACTCAGACCCATCCCCCCACACACTTACACCCCCCAAACTCCATCCCCCAGCCCCGCCACCACTGCCTAGTCAGTCCACTGCTGCTACCGTGGTCACTTAAGACAGATGAGGAATTTGATGCTTGCTGGGCGATATACTTCAACAAGCCAGATATTAATATCTGGGAACTGCATAAAGGGATGAATGTGCTTGTTGACTCTGATCTGATTCCAGAACCCCACATCACTGATGCTGCTCTGCAGGCATGAAGACAGCTAAATGATTTGCTAGTGCATTTTGCTTTTGCATCCTAGAGGCTGTTAAGGACAAAGCAGGACCTCACAGGGAAATCTACCCCTATATCATCCAGGAACTTAGGCCAACTTTAAATCAACTGGGAAACTCCACTCCAGAGGACCTGGGTCTAATCAAAGTGTAAACCCCATGGATGGGCTTCCCAAGGATTTATTCATAATGCTACTTGACTGTAAACAACCATGTAGAAATACTGATGATAACATATTACCTTATTTGAACAAATTTTCCTTTATTGAGTACCAAACCATGTAATGGTAACATGGACTTTAATAAAAGGGAAATGAGTTCGAACTGAAAACAAAACAAAACAAAAAGCACACTATATTCCTAATTAATTATTTGTCATGTCTGTAGTAAAAGGAATTTGTTGTGCACATGAGCCCTTGGGTGTTACAAAGGCAAATCTATCTCTTAAAGTTTTGTTGTGGTTGTTCTGTTTTTGTTTTTGTTTTCTAATGCATACAGAGGTATGGATAAGTCACCATTAAACTAGATTAATAGGTTTCAGTGACATGGAATATATTGCTTGAGATAAATTTCCCCAAGCAAGAAGAGATCCAAGTTGGATACAAACTGAATCGTGATAAAGCTCTTTCAAAATCAGACTTGATTTTATATGTGGTTGGATATGAATCGATGTGCCACTTTGACATGCATATCAACCTAGAGGAATATATTGCTTATGTTATTGCATAATCTGAATGACAGTGTTAAGGTGTGTGTACAAAAAACCCCACAATATACAGGAATCATGCTAAAGTCTGCTAAAGATTGGTAGTGTTGTAAATTATGTTGATTCAACACTTAAGTACTTACTGTATACCAGGTATCAGACACCATACTAGGAATGAGTATAGGAAGGGTAGACAAAGTCTGTTCATGAATACTAAATTCTATTGAATTATGTCCTCTCTGACCTGTTTGTTCTCATTTAACACAGGGATCAGCAAACATTTTGGGTGAAAAGTGTAATAATAAATATTTTAGGGTTTGCATGCCACAGAAGATAAGTCATCTTCTTTTACACTTTTCTCCAACACTTTAAAAATGTAAAAAAAAAAATCTTTAACTCACATATATTACAAAAACAGGCCACAAACTATAGTTTTCCAACCCCAATCTAAAAAATAATTCATGTATTTGATCCATGATACCGGTGGAGTTTAATTTTTCTCATTATCTGAAAATTTAGCTCACACTCTTTTCCACTCCAAGAATGATCATCATTTTTTGTAATTCAATAATTCTGCCCATTCAATATGCTGGCCTTTAAGTTGGACTGGATATAATTGGCAATCCGCACACATTTTTATCCTCTTCCAGTTTTCTTTCCTATGTTGCAGAGATAGGACATTTGTTTTAGTTTCATTTGCTATTAATTAGGTTCTAGATGTGGATAAGTTCCACAAATTATATTGTTTTATAAAATTAGAAAGACAGTAATTCAGCAGAGGCCAACTTCCTGCTAGTTTGCATTATTGAGCAAGATCGCGGATATTACAATGATGAGTCACTCCAGGGATATTAGGTGATTGCAGTGCTAAAAACTGTTGGTTTCACTTTCCAGTGTCCATGACGTTGGAAGTTCTAGTACTAATTCCCTGATTCTGAATCCCGAATTTCAAGTAAAGTGTGCATACTTAGCTGCAGTAGTCATAGCAATGACCTTGTGGTCTACGTTCACAATTGTGGCATAAATAATAACTCTTTTTTAATGTTTTTTTAAATTTATTTTTAGAGACAGCATGTGCGAACAGGGAGGGACAGAGAGAGAGGGAGTCACAGAATTCGAAGCAGGCTCCAGGCTCTGAGCTGTCAACACAGAGCCCCACGCAGGGCTGGAACTCACAAATGGTGAGATCATGACCTGAGCTGAAGTCGGAGGCTTAAATGACTGAGCCACCCAGGCACCCCAAAAAACTCTTAACAGAGGTATGTTTTCTTGTTTTCTAGAAATCATTTGGGAAGCCCTAGCCTGAAGCTAACTCCTTAAAAACTTCTAATAATCTCATGAGCATCTATTTTCCTGTTTTAAATAACTGCCGCAATACCTAAAATAATTTATCTTCCTAACATATACCTTTAATGACAATCTGTTGTGTAACTAGAAATAGATGTGGGTATATATTGCTCAAAGATGGGAAACTGAGATTGTTTATCTGACAGTTTTGGGTTTTCAGTGAGACTCAATTATCACCGGGAAATAGGAAATTGGTAATTCATGCAACAGCAAAATAGTTAAATTATTATTCATAGTCCCCTGGAATGAAATACAAATGTATTTGGCCATTTTGTTGCAAATAAACAACACAAGGTACATGGGAGAGGGTGGCAGTTTGTATGTGAATTGGAGAAGTTCAAGAAAGAGGGAAGCTCAGAGCTTTAAATTTCTAGTTTAAAACATGATGAAGAAACTAAAAAGATTTGATTACTGTCCTGAAATAATTTATTTGACATCAGCCACAGGAGAGACATACTTAAAATCATATGCAAATCTGATACCCTAGGTTGCTGAGTTAAAGAATCAGTTGAATTTACAAATATTTCTAGGTATCTTACAGAAAAAAATTGTTCAGAGATTTGGAAACAGTAAAACTCCAATCACTGGACTTGCAGAGATAGGACATTTCTTTCAGTCATATTTAGGTGGATTCAGCTGATACAAAATGCCCAACACCATTGCCAGCATAAACAGCCTCACATCTGCTACTTGAGCAAGCTACACCTGGCTTGCCTGGAAATCCTATAATTACCTCACTTGAAGTAGTGATCTTACAAAAGAGTTTTCCTCATGTTGCTGCCATTCGTTTTTCACATGTAAGTAGAGTCAGGCCTCAGAAAATCCAAGGAAACATCAAATGTCTCTTAAAATTAAATGAGATTGTGTTTATTTCTTAGGTTGAATCATATGAAATTATATTTGACCATTTTTGACCTATAAATATGAAAATTTATATGTTTGTGTCTAAAATTAACATATACATTAGTTCATATATAAAAATGGCTAGTGTGTGAAGATAGAACACATGCTGTGGATTCTAGCTTTAGTTTGACATAAATGTGTTGATATAAGGATTCTTACTACAGTTTCTGACTATAGTGCATTAGTTTCCACAACCGCTGACTCACCTGATTGTTTGAAATCTCAATTTAATCATGATTCATACTAAACGATATTTGGATGTCAAAGATGCCTTGGCCTAATGTTGAGGAAGAAATTTAAACAGGCATACAGGAAATTTCTATAACCTGAGTTCACATAACCTTTCTCATCTAAGAGAACACTGAAAATAAATCTTCAACGAGGCACTAGGATTAGGCAATCACCAACATTCTTTCAAAACTCTGCCGTAGCTGTCATTTATAGGCTGGAGATAAGTGTAGGAGAAGCTGCCATGGAAAATAAGCCCCATGAATCAAAAAGGGGAAAATATATTGGGTGGCAGAGTCCAAATGGCAGCATCAAACCAGCAGAATAAAAGTGAGAATGGCTGTTACAATAAGTAGCATAACTGGAGAGGTAATCAGAAGACTGTACCAGAAGAACCATTGGTGATATTGAACTGATTTCAAGGTGTCTGTAAAGGATATAGATAAACAATGAACAAAAGCTTTAACATATCTATAAAGCAATAGCCACAACAAAATTGAAATATGATAAACAGAAGCTTAAATCATTATGATGATGAAAATCCATGGCCCTTCCCCAAAGTACCTTGAATGATACCACCGCAAATTTTCACTAGAATTATTCCACCCTGTCTTCTTCAAAGGCACACATATATAGGAGTGATTGTTTTGTTTGTTTGTTTTTTTTTTTTGAGGGAGAGTGATATGGGTAAAGACTGTATCCTGGATTTGAGGTATTACTAATATTTTATAATGTGGGAAACAAAAATGAGCCACCAGTTTGCATGGGTATCATGAAAGTCAAAATGAATGGAATTTGGACACAAGTACATCCTGCAGTACACTCTGGGAAGGAAGATGTGAAAACTCACCACCTCTGGATATTCTCATAACTCTGTGATGTGTGTCAGAAGAAGATGTTCCTAACATTAATATCTACTTTACTTGTTTGTATGACCTGCAAAGAAACCAGATGAATCTTGTAAAAATAAAAGTATTATCATAGGGGCACCTTGGTGGCTCAGTCAGTTAAGCATCCTGCTTTTGATTTTGGCTCAAGTCAGGATCTCACAGATCATGAGATCAAGCCCCACATCAGGCTCTGTGCTGACATTATGGAGCCAGCTTTGGATTCTCTCTCTCTTTCTCTCTCTCTCTCTCTCTCTCTGCCCCTCTCCTGATTGTTTTCAATCTCTCTTTCTCTCTCTTTCAAAATGATGTGACCTGGGGAGAAGGAATAAAAAGTTCCATAGAAGTCTCAGTAATATCTATATTTGTTAGGAGGTGAGAGAAAAGTGTCAAATTTGACAAATTTGAAGACTTACACCACAGTGTAGTTTTGAAGAGCCAGAAGTATTGAGCATGTCAGGATACTGTTCCTAAAATGGAAAAGAGAGAGAGAGAGAGAGAGAGGGAGAGAGAATTTACTGCTCTTGTACATATCATAGCACAATGTCTGAGGTCTCCCCTGAATACTACATGCTAAGCATATCACTTTGTGTGTACTGATCTCTCTCAGGATGGGGGGGGGGGGAAGTATGTCTTTTGGAAAAAAATCCGAGAGGAGAATAATTCTATCCATCACCTTAGGCATGGTGCAAGCAGTTCTAACCTTGAGCAGATCAAATGTTGTTTGAAGTGTCTGTGACAGATCAGGATGCTCTATGGAGATTGAAGCAATTTCTAAAAGGAGAATCACAAAATATGCTTCTAGGATTTTTGGAGACTTAATATTTTCCTATTGTGAAACAGATCTTGAATTGTTATTTGGATGAACCTAACACCAGACCACAGAACAACAGAACCCATGCAAACTGACCTGCTTCTCCTCACTTAAATGTTATCTAATCTAGCAAATCACGAAGCTGGCTGTGTGCAATAGCGTCCCTTCTTCATTCTTCATTAGAAGTATATTCAACATTAGGGGAAATTCCCCAAAACATAAGCAATGTACGTGAGCATGTGGCTCATTCACCTAATTCACTTATTTCTATAGTAGTCCCATGTTTTCTCCATCTACATACCCATGGAATCATTAAAAATATTTATTTTCCTAAAGAAGAGGTGGGGGGGGGGATCTTGGTTTGTAGATGTAGTGCACGTGACATCCCAGCACTAAGTAGGAGTAATCAGCATTAGCACAACTACACAATAGTTATGCAACTATTTCAGCTGTGGCTAGGTAAAAATTCAGATGGAAATCCTTACAGTGAGAATTTTTAGACCTTAGGTGGCACCTGGGTGGCTCGGTCAATTCAAGGTCCGACTTGGGCTCTGGTCAGGATCCAGCATCTGTGGGAGAGCCCCTCCTGGGGCTCTGTGTTGACAGCTCAGAGCCGGAGCCTGCTTTGGATTCTGTGTGTCCCTCTCTCTCTGCCCTTCCCTTCTTGTCTGTCTGTCTCTCTGTCTGTCTCTCTTTCAATAAAATAAAATAAAATAAGATACGATAAGACAGGATAAGACAAGATAGTTAAAAATTAAATGAAAAGTTTTTAGACCTGAAAGTAAGAACAATAATTGCCTTTTTCTATACATATTTTATATAGGTCAAATAAAAGTTGATAACTAGAAATCACTTATTTTATTTTATTTTTTAACATTTATTTGTTTCTTTGAGAGAGAGATAGAGAGAGTGCTCACACACAAGTGGGGGAGGGGCAGAGAGAGCTAGAGAGAGAGAGAATCCCAAGCAGGCTCTGCACCCCCAGCCCACAGCCCAGCACGGGGCTTGAACTCATTAACGTGAGATCATGACCTCAGCCAAAGGTGGACACTTAACTGACTGAGCCACCCAGGCATCCTGAAATCACTTATTTTAAATTTGGATTTAAACTTGAATAATAAATGTTTTAAATGAAGAATTAAATTTTGTTTACGTTAGTATTTAGAGATGTGTGGCCTGAGAAGAAGGCCATATAACTGAACAAATGTTCAAAACTGATCCATGTTGTTTATGTGTTGAGATAAATTAGCAATAGTTATATAAAAAAAAACTCAGTAAAAGAATTACTAATTTTAGAGAAAATATTGTGCAGGAAATAAAATACAGCTATAGACTATACATGAATCAGAAGACTCAAAATCATTTAATAATTTTCTCACCAAATAGACCTATAGATTCAAATAAACCAAGAAGACATCTTTGTAGTCTTTGGCAAGTTCATTCTAATTTTTTTATGGAAATAAAAACGGTGTAGAAGATACAAAACAGGATTGAAAGAGAATAAATTTAGATGATGTATGTTTCTTGAGTGCAAATTTTATAAAGAAATGGGATAAATAAAAGTACTAACAGTAGAAATAGGAAAATACATAAATATATAGGAAGTCTTAAAGAAAACAATAAACTTATCAAGTGTACATGAACTCAAGCAAATTAGGCCCTAAGAAGAGACCTGCAAATTTCAAATGACTGAAATCATTCAAAGTAATTTTTCCTGGGATGCCTGGGTGGCTCAGTTGGTTGTGTCACACTTTGACTCAGGTCATCATCTTGTAGTTTATGATTCCAGTCCCGCATCAGGTTCTGTGCTGGGGGTGCAGAGCCTGCTTGGGATTCTCTCTCTCTCACTCTTTCTGCCCCTCCCCAACTTGTGTGTTCTCTCCCTCTTTCTCTCTCAAAATAAATATATTAATTAAAGAAATAATAAATAAAACAAAGTAATTTTTCCTGACTGTTATAGAACTAAATTGGGAAACAGTAATAAAAAGATATATATATATATATATATATATATATATATATAGAGAGAGAGAGAGAGAGAGAGAGAGAGAGAGAGAGAGAGAGTCTGATTGCCTGAAATTCAAATAATTAAACAACTTTAAGTAATGTATAATTTGCAAGGACAGCAAAATTTTGGAAATAAATAATAATAAATTGGCATGTCAAAACTGGATATATGCTGCTAAAGTGGTACCCAAAAGACTATTTAGAGGAAAAACAAGAAACAGACTCTTAACTATAAAGAACAAACTAATGGCTACCAGAGGGGAGGTGGGTAGTGAGATGAGTTAAATAGGCGATGGGTATTAAGGAGGGCACTTGTGAGGAGCATCAGATGTAGGCAAGTGTCGAATCACCAAATTCTACACCTGCACAATATGTTAACTAACTGGAATTTAAATAAAAGCTTGAGGGCAAAAAGGCACATATATGAATAAAAAGTCTTAAAAATCAATGATTTCAGCTTATAACCAAATACAACCAAGAAATGTAGAAGTCAACATTCATGGCAATGGAAGACATGCCTCCTTTAACAACTAAAATTTGACATCCATTCCCAAACAAAAGTGCCTCTTTGGAAGTGTGGATTCCAGCATCATAGACCAAAGGACCTGGGAGGAGTATCACCCACCCATACAATGGGTAACAGGCAGACAGACCTCTGTATAGACTGTGGTACCAGCTCCTCTTGGACAGGTCTGGGAACACACGGAGAAGGCTTACTTGGGCAATCACCCATGGACTAGAGCTCTGTAGAAGGCCAGGTTTTCAGGTATACATGTATATGAGTTTGGATGCATTAAAGTGGGTAAGAGGGGCTTTACCAGCATCACTGTTCTTCCCAAGGTAGCACATTTTTAGCAGGAGGCCAGAGATCTCTACCACAGAGGAAAGACAGTAAGTATGTGTCTGGCTTCTCCAGCTACTTAGGATCCTGCTAAAGACACTTAGATAGCATCTTCTTCCAAGAGAAGGCTTCTTTGTTTACATTGAAAATCTTTTGTTTATTGTAACCATCTTCATTGATTATCTAGATCTTCTGGACAATATGCTGCATCAGTACTTGCTACTTCACCTTGCACTTTAATGTTATGGAAATGGTTTCTTTCCTTAAATCTCACAAACCAACCTCTGCTAGCTTCAAAGTTTTCTCCTGAAGCTTCCTCACCTCTCTCAGCCTGCACAGAATAACAGTTATGGCCTTGCTCTGGATTAGGCTTTGGTTTAAAGGAATGTTGGGCCTGGTTTGATCTTTAATAAAGACCACTCAAACTTTCTCCATATCAGCAATAAGGCTTTTTTTTTTTTTTGACTTTTAATCATTTGTGTGTTCACTGGGGTTGAATTTTTAATTCCCTTTAAGAATTTTTCCTTTGCAATCACAACTTGGCTAATTGATGCAAGAGGCTTAGCTGTGACCTATCTCATCTTTCAACATGCCTTCCTTATTAAGCTTAATCATTTCTAGCTTTTGACTTAAAGTGAGATACGTGTGACTCTTCCTATTACTTGAAAACTTACAGGCTGTTGTAGAGTTATTAATTGGCCTAATTTCAGCATTGTGTCTTGGGGAATAGGAAAGCTTGAAGAGAGGAAGAGATATGGTTTTGGTACTCAGTAGAGCAATCAGAACACACACATTTATTGATTAAGTTTCTGCTTTATATGGGCATGGTTCAGGACACCCAATTACAATAGTAACATCAAAGATAACTGTTCACGGATCATCATAACAAGTAAAATAATAATAAAACAGTTTGAAATATTGTGAGAATTACCAAATGTGGCACAGAGACACAGTGAGCAAATGCTGTTGGAGAAATGCCCTGATAGACTTCCTCAACACAGAGTTGCCACAAACCTTCAATTTCTAAAAAAAAAAAAAAAAAAAAAAAAAAAATCTGCAAAGCTCAATAAAGCAAAGCATGGTAAAATGAGGTATTCCTGTATTGAACAATTTATGATGAATTTACATCTTAAAAATAACTTGATCTTGTCTTTGAAGAAAAATTCAGAGAATTTTGAGGGGATAGGCAACTTCTTTGAAAAACACAAATTATTAAAATTACTGAAGAAAAACTCTGTAGATATATATCTGTTAAATTAATTAGTAATATTCCTGTGGTTATTTTCTCAAATCTATCCCATATAATATATCATATTTACTGCCATAATGTTGGTTCATATTTTTATTATCCTTTTAAATTCTGTAATCTATATAGTGACAACCCTTCTTTTTTTCTGATGTTGATAAATGGTCTTCTCTTCCTCTCTCAGTTGCATTCAAAGATTGCTATGGCTTCTTGATGAATTTACATTTTTGTCATCATTAAATGTCTGTCTCTATCACTAATGAAACATAATTTTTTTTGATATTAATATCACCAGTCCTCCTTTTAATTAATGCCCACCTGATATACCTTATTCTGTCCTTTAACTTTTAATCCATTTTTCTCTTGTTATATAAAGTGCATTTCCTATAGACAGAATACAATTGATTCTTTTAAAAAATACAGTCTGACAACCTCTGCCTTATATTTGGTGTGTTTAACCTACTTATATTTAATGTAGTCACCAACACGGTTGGATTTGAATATAATCTCTTACTATTTGTTTTTGTCCCTTCCCCCTGCCTATTTCTTTTTTCTCCTTTCCTTGTCTTCTTTTCGATTAATTGACATTTCAAAGAAGAATCAAATTTTGTCTAGTCACATGGTGTTCCATTCTTTTTTGGACCAGCTATTTGCATTTTGAATCAGATTCTCCCCAAAATGCTTCTTGGAATCCCTCTTCTTTGATACTGTGGAATTACTGCCTAAGCAAAAAGCTAGTCCCCACTTAAATATCGTGCTCATACAAAATTTTCAACAATTGCCTGAAGGGTTCAGCACTTCAAATTTTTGGACATAACTTGAGAAAGGAGGTCAGAATTTTGAAAAACTTTTATTATACAAGGTCTTATATGTTCCCACTGATATTTCATTGCTCATTCATATTCCTTTTTTTTTTTAATTTTTTTTTTAACTTTTATTTATTTTTGAGACAGAGAGAGACAGCGCGTGAACAGGGGAGGGACAGAGAGAGAGGGAGACAGAGAATCCGAAACAGGCTCCAGGCTCTGAGCTGTCAGCACAGAGCCCGACGTGGGGCTCGAACTCACAGACCGCGAGATCATGACCTGAGCCGAAGTCAGACACTTAACCGACCGAGCCACCCAGGCGCCCCTCATATTCCTTTTATAATACCTTTTAAGTCATAAACAAAATATCAAAACTGTAATTTAAGACATTATTACAATTTATGACATACTTTTAGTAAGTCTTTAAAAGTTTTAATAATATCCAAATGACTAAGTTTGTATATGTTAAATTTATGTTGTAAGTAACTTTAAGGAACATTTGAATGCTATAGAGTACCTTGTACTCTAAAAAATAAAAGGCATTCAGATGAATCATAGCTCAATTGAAGAACACTTAAATTTTGACTTGGGTAATAAATAAACATGATTTAAAGGAATCAAGTCGCTCTTATAGTAGAACACATAATGTTTGGTGTGTTGGAATTTGATGGTTATGAATGTATTTTTTAGTCCCAAAAGACTATTATTAGTTACATTTCTTTTTTAAAAAAAGTAATGCTACAGATGAAACAATTACGCAGCATGATAGGACTCAGTTTATAGCTGTCAGCCCTTTCTTTACATTAGGTTCGTTACAGCTCTTTACTAGTCCTGTTTTTTTTTATTCTATTCATTTTGCTCATATTCTTGCTCTCTTAGACCTGTAAGAATTATGTAATTTTATTTGAAGAATGGTTACTATTATTTGTCTCATAAGGTGTCTTGGTGCCTTGAGGAAGCTCACTGCTTATATGAGGCTCCAGGGTTGTGTGTTGATAGATACCAAGGTTAGTAATATAGTGAAAGAAATACAGTGTAGACTTCTATTTCAGAAATATTTAGGAGCACCTGGGTGGCTCAGTTGGTTAAGCTTCCAACTTCGGCTTAGGTCATGATCTCATGTTTTGTGGGTTGGAGACCTGCATCAGGCTCTCTGCTGCCAGGACAGAGCCTGCTTCCGAGCCTCTGTCACCCTCTCTATCTCTGCCCCTCCCCTTCTCTCTCTCTCTCTCTCTCTGTCTCTCTCAAAAATAAGTAAACATTCTTTTTTTTTAAAAAAGAAAGAAATATTTAGGTTTACATATCCAATATGTAATTAAAGTTAAATCATTGAATATCTTTTATATTTAGTCTCTTCATTGTTTTAAGTTTATTTATTTTGAGAGAGAGAGAGACAGCTTGAGTGGGAGAGAAGTAGAAAGAGAGGGAGAGAGAAAATCCCAAGCTCCATGCTGTAACCACAGAGGCCCGACACAGGGCTCAATCTAGACACGACCTGAGCCAAAATCAAGAATCAGATGTTTAACTGACTGAGCCACCCAGGCATCCCAAGTCCCTTCATTTTTGAATCAGTTTTACATCACACCACCTCAAAGAGATTTGGTTAAATTTGATGATGTAACCCACATCAAGTGGGTTGACAACAAGTACAAGTACAACAAAGCTACCGTTTTTATAGGTCTTCAATAAATTACAGCTACTTTTATATTTTATTGATACAAAATATTTATTTTTCGTATTTTAGAATATCTCAAACTGCGATGGCTATTATAACTGATGTTTACGGAGCACCTTGAAATTATACTATTGATATTAAATACACTAAAAAGTCAAGATTATCAGCATGTGCTAATGTTTAATGTCATATCATTCTAAATATTCTGTCAGAAATTTCAAAAGAATTCTTGTAATGAAGTAAAAGTTTGGAGAAGATTGTATTAATTAGACAGTTTCTTATTTAGTGGTACATAAAATAATAGTGTGAATTATATTTTATGGCAACCTCAGGTGAAATACAGTGCTGCTAATAGCAATTATACTACAATGTGCAAAATACCCCTCCTTCTGTCAGAAAATACCATTCTTAGTAAGTAGTTAGTGGAAACCAACTATATCTGATAGTATGCTGAACCTTGACTGCCAGTTTATCATAGTGGCTACAGCCAGATAATCTGTACTGAAATCCCCCATCTTCTGTTGTATAGTTGTGTGACCTTGAGCATAATACTTAACCTCTGTGCCTCAGTTCTTGGTCTGTTAGAAATTGTATAATAATTTTACTGACCATAAAGCGTTATGATAAGATTAAATAAAATAAACCTATGTGAAGCACTAGGAATAGTTAGTATCTCATATTAACTGCATAACAAATGTTGGTTGTTATATATGTCATCCATTAGGGTGGAGATTTTAAATGCACAGTTAGTTCCTACTAAACTTCGCTCTCTGTCTATATGAGATAAAACTCTGATACCTTGATATTATCTTTGAGAAATGAAGCTTTATACTTTTATTTTGCTGCTGGTGCTTGGTCCATATTAGTTGAATTACGTGTCATTCTCCAGTACAGTGGAATCAAAATGAGGCATGTGGCTGGATAAAAAGATAATTTTGTACTAGACAAAAAATATTTGGTTAGCACTTGAATATTTTACTAGCATGTCTTTGAATCTATACTCTTTAAAAGATGCATGTAATTGGATAAAAATTATACTCTTCTTCATTAATTAAAGGTGACACGTTGGGATTTCTTTTGGATAAAATATGTTATAGGGATTATATCAGGAAAAGAGAATTGAATATGTGCTCCATTTCTGTAAATATTCTCTTTTAAGTTTTACTTTTTAAGGGGAAATGACTATATGAAACAGGTGGGTTTTATACTGATGTTTCTTTATTTTATCCATAGGGCAGTAAAAGAGACAAATCTGACTTAGGGTATTATTTCTGAAATGGAAAGGAATAATACATATTTTTGACTTATAAAATAAGCAAAGACCATGAATTTTAAGAAAATTTTGAAGGAAATTTTTCTTGTCATACTCATTTTAGTAGTTAAACATGTATCCATAAACAATAAGGAATAATATAGTTTAATGAAAATAAGTATTGTATCCTGGTTGAAAGGACTGTCAGACTATCCCTGTTTTTGTAAATCCAACTAGACAATGAAAGTACAACATTGTGTCATAGCCATTTTGACAGTACTGTTGTAATGTGCTAGATATTTTGACAAAGCCCTTTTAATAATGTAAAACACAGTATTTTAATACCAAATAGTCAGTACGACAGGCATCTTTGACACATTGTCCCTGAGACTTGCTCTTTCCTGAATTTTAATCCATGCAATGAGCCAGGGAAGTTAGGTTATAATATAAATGGGTATATTATGTAAAATTGCAGAAATGTAGAAAATATTTTGTATTAGTTTTACATGTAAATGTATATTTTAATATAAGCAAAAAAGAGAAATATGTATGCATATTTACACATGTGCAAATGTAGTAATTATAATTGTTGACTTAATCCAAACACATTGGTCAGGGATGGGGTTTAGGGAAATTATTTGCATGGGCACCAGCAATAGAACAAATGTATTCCAGCCATTTCCTCCCATGCTTGTATTTGTCCAATTTAGATTCAGAATTCTAGGGAAATGATCTGGTAATTCTAACTTGAGTCTCCCATGACATCTAGTTTATAGAATCACAAATGCTATATACTGTAGATAAGAGTCAATGCCCCAGAGTTAATTGGGGTTGTTATAGGAAGAGGAAATAGATATTAAGAAAACAAACAAGTAACAACAATAGCAAAATACCAAGTTTCTCAGCTTTGCCCACAAATTTAAAAGCATAAATAAAATGAGTGATAGATACAACAAATCTAGCCAAAATAAAAATAAATAGAAACCCACCACCATAATCAGCAGCTAAAAGACTAATAATCATATAATACACAAAGGCTTTTACAATTCAGAAAAGCAAACAAATGAATAACCAATAAGAAATGTAAAAAAAGACGATCTTCAAAATTAAGACATTATGTGGTTCTTTTGTATTTTTTCTGAGCCAATGACCTCACTTCTTATTTCAATAAAAAAGTAAGGCCATAAATGGTTCATTACCTCAACATCTTATAACCAAAGCATTAAACATTTCTACATCCCACTGACCCTTTATTCCTTTTGTCCTTTTTTTTTTTTCTTTTTTGAGAGAGAGAAAGAGTGAGCACACATGTGTGTGTGGGAGGGGGAGAAGCAGAAGGAGAGAGAGAGAGACAGACAGAGAGAGAGAGAATCTTAAGCAGGCTCCATGCCCAGTGGAGACAGACCCATTCTCAGAACCCTGATATCATGACCTGAGCATAAATTAAGAGTCAGACACTTAACTGACTGACCCACCCAGGCACCCCTCTTTTGTCCATTTAAATGTCATCTAATGGAAGGTAACTCCCATGCAATTTTGATTCTATTTCTATATATAGAAATTCAAAGATTGTTATTTGTCATTTAC
The DNA here is from genome assembly GCF_028018385.1 of Neofelis nebulosa. NCBI lineage: Eukaryota > Metazoa > Chordata > Mammalia > Carnivora > Felidae > Neofelis > Neofelis nebulosa. Next base: position 132,493,881 of record NC_080783.1, read on the forward strand.
TATAAAAATAGTCCTTTCGAGAGTAACTTGAGTCTTTTATTTTCAAATACTGTACCCTTGTAATCTTTCATATTACCAGTTTTCAGATATTATTTTGTTTTTTTAGTAAGTTTTATTGCCTTAGTATTATAACTTCAAATATAATGATGTAACAAGTTAAACAATACAGATTGTATAAAAATGAAAAAACAATATTCTTTCTCTTACTTCCCCCAATACCACTCCTTAGACTATGCTTATTTACATATAATATTTAGATATAAATGTTATTACATACATTATAAAAGTTATGTATATTCAGATATGTTTTGTTAGACAGTTTAAAAAAAGTATGTTATGTATTCATTCATAATTTCTCCATACTTATCCAGAAAAAATACACATATATGTATATACATATGTGTGTTTCTGTGATTGTATGTAAAGAAAGAGAGACAGAGGAAGGTGGGAGAGAGATAGAGAGAGAGAGAGAAAGGGAGAGAGAGATTTTCTTTTTTCAAGATACTGGAGGGAGTCCAGCCAGTTGAGCATCTGACTCTTGCTTTTGGCTCAGGTCATGATCTTGCAATTCATGGGTTTAAGCCCCACATCAGGCTCTGCACTGATAACACGGAGCCTGCTTGGGATTCTCTCTCTTCCTCTCTCTCTACCCCTCCCACTGCTTGTGTACGTGCTCTCTCTCTCTCTCAAAATAAATAAATAAAACTCTTATAAAGAGATTGTAAAATACTATACTGATTATTTTGCAATATTTTAAACTTGATATATCGTAGATCTCTTTCTGATCTAATGCTTGCTGATCTAATTTGATCCTTTAAATCATAGCTTAATGTAGAAAAATGATACTAAACCATAAAACACATATTCTTTCCCTGTGATAAACTTGAAGTTGTCAATAATTTTTTTGTTGTTTTGTTTTGACAAGACAAATATTGCTGCAATAAATATCGTTCCCATATATCTTTATAAATATTGCTTTTATTTTGGTAGGGAATAGGCTTCAAAGTATAATTATGGAATAAAAGCTTAAGTACACTTAAAATTTAGATAGTAATGATCAGAAAATTTTATAAATATTTATCATTTACTTCCTTAAAAAAATGAGTATGTATAACCATTTCCCCACATCTTTGCAATCAAAGTATTTCAACAACTTTTTTTAGTAAGTTCATCCAATAGTTGAAAATACCTCACTGCAATAATATCTCACTAGCAGACAATGCTAGTTATATCTGTTCTAAAACCTCTCATTTTCTAATATATTGAGCCTACAATTGCCACCATTAAAGATTAAAGTTGTCTAACTTAAAATTAGAATTCAAGAGTAGGGACCTGGGTGGCCCAGATGGTTAAACATTTGACTCTTGATTTAGGCTCGGGTCATGATTTCACAGATCCTGAGATCGAGCCCCATGTCCTGACTCTGTGCTTACAGAATGGAACCTGCTTGGGATTCTCTGCCCTGACCCCTCATAAACTAAATAAATACACTTTTTAAAAAAGGATTCAGGAGTATATTTCACTTTTCTGAACTCATTTACTAAAATCAACACCCAATTATATGGGTGTAAAAGCAGTTTCTTCCTTGATTGCCAGTAAAGGGAATTGTTCAGCAGTTGAATGGATTGTTAAGGAATTACTTGCATATGATAGAGACCAGAGACAATATTTAAAGGGAAAGAAACTTGGGGACAATAAGAGAAAATTCAGGCAGGTGGTAAAATCCTTATAGGTGTATCCTACATACACATTAGTAGGTCAATAAAAATTATGAGTCATGGAAGGAGTCACTGATCACATTACCCAAAGCTTTTTTTTGGATATCCTTTGTAATATCAGAAAGAAAAAATAAAGGATTAAGGCAGGTAATGGTGTAGTGATGTATGGCAGAAGAGAGTGAAGGCTCAGCTATTGAAATTGTGGATTTAGGTACAGATTCTAGGCCTTAGAAAGACTTAGAGAAACAAGATAGTATCTCACCTAAGGTACTATGGTCTGAATGACTGTGCCTCACCCCGATCCCCTAAATTTTTATGTTGAAAACCTAATCCCCAAGGTGATGGTATTAGGAGTTTGGGCTTTGGGAAATGATTGGGTCATGGTGGTAGAGCTCTCATGAATGGCATCAGTGACGTTATAAAAGAGGCTCCAGAGAACTAGCTCATCCATTCTGCTGTGTGAATGTATGAGAAGTCTTTGACCTGGAAAGGTACCCTCACCCAACAATGCTGGTACCCTGATCTTGGACTTCCAGCCTCTAGAATTGTGAGAAATAAATTTGTTTTGTTTATAAGCTATCTAGTCTGTGGTATTTCATTATAGCAGCCCAAGACATAAGGCAATTTCATATTTAGAAAGAAATGAAATAGAAAACCTCCTGTTGATTCAAAAGCAAAATTTCAAGGCCTGGCCATTAATAACAAGGGAAACATTCAATTTCTGCTCTGAAGTTAAAGACAAGAAGCTTATTGTCAATCTGGGTATGCCAACTAAATAATTACATTCTGCACTAAATATAGAATGAGTGTTCCTTATGCTTCTTAACAAAACCATCCTGTTCCCCATGAGTACACTCAAAATAATTTAAAAATAGCATAAGTACCAAAGAAATTAATTTAAATGGGTTATTCAGACAGTGCCATCTGCTGATATAATAATGAGAAATTTAGATTAAGAGGAAAGCGTATAAGATTCATTGACTTTTCTGATATATGAAAGTTTATAACATATTCCCTAGAAAGTAAGTAAACATTAGGGAATATATCTGTTCTACAACTGAGATTCTCAAACAAATCTATTTGGGGAAAGTTTCATTTTGAGTAAAAAAATCACATCTTGGAGAAAGTATCATTTTGAGTGAAAGGAAACCACATTTTCCCACTACAATATCATTTTCCTCTCTCACCATAGACACAACATCTTCTGAAATTATTATCTTCAATCTTTTATTTCATTAATATTTCTATGTGTACCTTAAACTATCATGATTTCCATAAGGTAACAAGAAAGAAGAGAATAAAAATAATTCCAACATGCAATGTAATGTAGCATTTAATTGGAAAGATGAGTCAGACAAATATGAAATGGGAAGAAAATGATAATTTAGAGATTAAAAAGTAAAATATAAGTGCCAACTGAATTTCAAGTGGATGTGTATAAAATCAATCAGAGAGCTTCACATCCCAGCACGCATATGAATTCCTAAAGAGGATAGGAGAATCCCAGGAGTTAATGTGGCATAGTTAATAAGTATAATGATACACAAACCTAGAAAGGCCCCAGCCAATCTCATGATAAATCTCTGAAGCCAACATATACAGATGCTACTCTCCATTGATCAACTCAAATCCTATTGATAGACCAAAGAATTACGTATCTATGAAATGTATATGTTCTCATTTATATTTGGCCAACTAATCCTTAAAATTCCACAATTTTTTACGCTTTGATATCAGCCTTTACTTAGTGTTAAATTACCAATATTTCAAGAAGATAAAACACTGTGGCAGTTATTTCTACCTCACATGGATAAATTAAACAGAATGTGAATTTTGTCAGAGGAGAGTAGAGAGTACATAAAGGTGATAGACATGGGAGGTGTATTCGTAGCCAAAATTGCTTTGAATACTGAGTTTATTTTTTTTTAAAGCTAAAAGGACATGCTTTAGGAAATGAAATAAACCCCATACGTATCTATATTGACTAAAGTCCAGCTCATTCATAAATTTAAGAATATTTATTTATTTTTTGTTTTTTTACAAGATTCATTTATTAATTATCATACATATCACATAAGGCCTTTTCAGTTTTTACACGATTCCCATTGAAACGAGTACATTACTTTGTAACAAATACATGATTTTAAAAAACAAAAACCACCTCAGTAGAGATGCCTCAGCCCTGGTTGATGGATGACCATGCACTAATCAGGCAGGAACCTCAAAAACCCACATGTTTAAAAAAAAAGTCTGGAAATTAAGCAAACATTCCTGACACCAATTAGAGGATTATTTCCTGGTTAAAGCCCCTAAAAAACAAATAAATAATTGTTATACTTTCTTTATATAGTTCTCCACTTTTGCTGCAAAACAGAAATTTGGGCACATGGCCAGATTACTAACACATTACAATACTTTCCCTGATGATGAGTGATGTTGACCATCTTTTCATGTATCTGTTGGCCATCTGGATGTCTTTGGAAAAGTGTCTATTCATGTCTTCTGCCCATTTCTTCACTGGATTCTTCGTTATTTGGGGTGTTGAGTTTGGTAAATTCTTTATAGATTTTGGATACTAACCCTTTATCCAAAATGTCATTTACAGATATCTTTTCCCATCCCATCGGTTGCCTTTTAGTTTTGTTGATTGTTTCCCTTACAGTGCAAAAGCTTTTTAGCTTGATGAGGTCTCAATCATTCATTTTTGCTTTTAATTCCCTTGACTTTGGAGATGTGTCGAGCAAGAAGTTGCTGCAGCTGAGGTCAAAGGTTGTTGCCTGTTTTCTCCTCTAAGGTTGATTGATGGTTTCCTGTCTCACATTTAGGTCTTTCATCCATTTTGAGTTTATTTTTGTGTATGGTGTAAGAAAGTGATATAGTTTCATTCTTCTGCATGTGGCTGCCCAGTTCTATGAATTTTTAAATAAGATTCATGGAGTAGAACATGAATGAACAATTTGTGTAATTGTGATTAAATATATGTTCTAGAAAGAGATTTCTTATTCTCCATCCACTGACTCAGGGTTTCTGATAAAGGAATATTAATAACCACTGGTTAGAGGTTATTCAAGAATCAAAATATTACATGCATTTTATTAAAAAATATAAAGCCTTAAATGTGAAACACTATCAAAGTATATTTTTAAATGTTAAAATATAGCACTTTATACAAATATAAAATGAACACTTCTAATACATTTATCACCTCATTATTGAGAGAACCAATATTGGTGAAAGGAGTATTAGATGGAGCAGAAGTTGTAGATTTCATCCAAAAACACATTTCTAGTTGGAGGCAGATGTGGTCAATGTACTACCAGCAAACACAACAATAATCTACAAAATTGTTTTCCTACCTGACAAAAATTATATTTTTGCAGGACTAGATGTACAAGTAACTATGCAAACTCATGAATGAGAGTATTCAAGTAATAATAAACACTAAAGTGAGACTAAATCTTATTCCCCTAGATAATTAAGTAGATATTTTAAATAATGCTTAGATAGAAAAATCAAGAATGCACAGTATGAGACTAGAAGTACTTGTTGTATTCTCTTTTGCATTATTTGCAGGTTTGGGGAAGTTTCTATTAACAACAACATTTTCTTTGATTCTTCTTAATAAAAACTATACCCTGATTGGACAGTGTGTAGTCTGAACAAAGTTTGCCATGTGCATTATGTTTAGGAGCATAGCTAATTTCATTGATTTTAAATGAAATTACTTTCACACTATAAAATTGTCTTCTTCAGGTTTATCTGCTTATATATTTATATTCAGCATATTTCATCCACAATCAGCAAACTATGACCCAATTGGCCACCTGTATTTATAAATAAAGTTTTATTGGAACACAGCCATCACCGTTCATTTACATATTGTCTATAATGCCTTGGAGGAGTCAAGAGTAGATTCCAATAGTTGCAACAGAAATTGTGGGCATACATGCCTAAAAGATGTGTCATCAAGGTCTTGGGAAAACATTCACCAATCCCTAAAAGAACAGATATACGAGACTTTATATTAAAACTTGGAACCTATTCAGTTAAAAAAATAAAGCAGTACTTAAAACTTTCTACCAAAACCGTGAAGGAAATAGAAAGCAATTCAGACCTTTTGGGAAGAAGGAAACTTGTCAGCTTTAGAAGACTCTTTAAAGAGAGACTTTCAGGTATTTCATATAGATTCTCATAGAATATATGATCATGGGGTTATTTGGGCTCAGGTTCGATTCTAAATTATACAGTTTAAGATACTCAATTATTTGGGTATTCTATTTAAACAGTTCTCTGAGGAGAAAACCCAGGTTTTATCCTTGATTCATTTTTCTTTTTCTATAGCTACCCTCTAAAATCAGATCAAAAATCTAAAACACAGTTGTGTCACTTAGAGCTTTCTGAACTTCAGCAAACTATTCACTTTTTTAAAAATTTCAGTTTACTAAACTACTTATTATGAATTAGATGTCTATATAAAGCATTACTGTGATGTTCAAAATTTTAAAGTGCTTATATAGTGAATCACAAGAAAAAATGGTTAATGCTTGTTATTCATGTTTTTTTTTTTAATTTTTGTCAAATGTGGGGCGTCTGGGTGGCTCAGTTGGTTAAGCGTCTGAGTACGGCTAAGGTCATGATCTCACGGTTCGCGAGTTCGAGCCCTGTGTCCAGCTCTGTACTGACAGGTTGGAGCCTAGAGCCTGTTTGGGATTCTGTCTGTCTGTCTGTCTGTCTCTCTCTCTCTCTGCCCCTCCCTGGCTCGCACGGTCTCTGTCTCAAAAATAAACAAACATTAAAAAAATTAATTTTTGTCAAATGTGAATACTATAATTCCTATTATAAACATCTTTTAAATGTCTTAAAGTTATCTGAATCTTAAATCTCATAAATACTTCTTTACATAAAGGATTCACCTTGTTTGCTTGGGTTACTATAAGTTTTTAAAAGCTTTAATCCTGTAGTATTTTTTAAATATCTACTACATATTATTATCTATTCTCTACTCTGCAGACATAATATTTTTAAATACATATTTCTTGCATAATGCCTTAACATATTTGCCTAATGGTCTTCATTTAATTCTTATTGTTCATAAGATAGTATCCAAAGTATTGAATATGCTTATAAAGCTGCTCAATTATATAAATTATATCTCAAATACCTATTTCTAAATCTCTAGGAGTTGCTTCCTACAGCTCTCAAAGTTCCACATAGTATAATCAGCCCAGGTTCCTTTTCAAATCCATGGCATTTACAAAGTTACTAAAAACCATGAGAGTTTCTATAACTTGAGTTTTTGCTTTGTGAAAAGGTATGAACTGTGAGAATCCAGGTAAATCTGGAAGCCTGGGTCTCTGTTCTTTTTCTCCCTTATGGTGTTATGTCCAGCTTTGTCCCATCTTGAGCCTCAAGGTCTTTTAAGCAATGAGTCTAATTCTAAGCAGTTAAATGACTAGAGAATCACATTCATTATCAACCATTTTCAGGGGTCATATCTCTATCATAGTTAATAAATTCTAGTACAATATACTTTACTAGATTTTATACCATGACAAATGGAACCATTTCTGGAGGAATATGAACTAAATAAATTTTGATCTAACAAATGTTGAATTTTTTTGTTTGAAAGTGACAGGGATCAGACAGCCAACAGACAAAATAAAAGTTTTAAAAATCACTTTGATGCTGCTACAAACAAATGTAGGGACTTTTTTGATGCATTCCCTCTCCCTCATTCGCTACATCTAATTAATCACCAGTCCTTCTTGAGTTGTCCTCCAATCTACATCAACTTTCCTCAGTTCTTCCCATCTCCACTTGGGCTCTTCTTTAAACAGCTATTTACAAAAGAAAAAACAGCAATTGTTTTTGTTTAAAGTGCAGATCCAAATATATGATTCTCCTTAAAACCGTCCAATGGTCCTCAGTGATACATGTGACAAAACCCAATAAACCTGGGTTTATTAATATACATTTATATTTATATATAATCAGGTACCCTATGTCTATTTTATTATGTGGTACAAACTAGATTAACAATTATGATCCATATAATTAGTGTGTATTGCAAGCTTTACAAATGATTGTTAATCGTAAGTGGCTTGTATGTAATTTTCAGATTAAGATTATGATGTTATTATTTTTAATAAGAAATATGTATTGGTCTCTGCCCATGGCTGCTGACACAGGGTTCTTGAAAACTCTGTATTTTCTTAAGTGATAAGAACATGAGGAGCATTTCTTGGTCTAATATGTGGTCTTTGACCCATCCCTGGAACCGGCCTCCTGAAACCCTTATAATTTCCTGGGTGATAGGAATGTCTTTTATCCTGATGAGGTGATTCTTGGTGGCCTCCTAGATGGCTCCTGGATAAGGCTGGTCACTGGAAAGAACAAGCCACGATTGAATTTTTTTTTTTTTAGTTTATTTATTTATTTTGAGAGAGAGGGAGAGACAGAGTGGGGGAAGGGCAGAGAAAGAGGGAGAGACAGAGACAGAGACAGAGAGAGAGAGAGAGTGGGATTCCCAAGCAGGCTCCTCACTGTTAACGCAGAGCCTGATGTGGGGCTTGAACTCACAAACTGTAAGGTTATGACCTGAGTCAAAATCCAGGGTTGGACCCTGTACTGACTGAGCCACCCAGATGCCCCGCACTATTGGAATTTTTAACCACATACCCCCAATTCTTAAGAAGGGAGAAAATCTGAAAATGGGGCTAAAGATTGATCATGCCTACATGAGGAAGCTTCCATAAAATCCCAAAAGTATAGGGTTTAGAAAGCTTCCACATAGGTGAACACATCTATACCAGGGAGGTGAAACAACCTGACTGGGACAGAATATCCCATGCTCAGGACCCTCCCAGACCTCCCCTATTATCTCTTCATCTTTATCCTTTATCATGTCCTTTAATAAATTAGTAGATGTAAGTAAATATTTCCCTGAGTGCTGTGAACCACGCTAACAAGTTCATTGAACCTGAGTATGGGAACCTCCATGATAACCTCCAGTGTGTAGCCAAATTGGACAGAAGTTGTGTGTAACCTGGAGATGTAATTTGAGGTTGGCATTTGAAGTAGGGCAGGAGCAGTCTTGAGTGAGTCCTTAACCTGTGAGATCTGACACTATCCCCAGGTAGCTGGTGTCAGAACTGAGATTGTAAGATACCTAGCTGGTGTCACAAAGAAAACCTCTGCACATTTGGTGACTCTAAGTGTCAGAGTAAAGTGCTCTCTGTGAGTATGCTTCTACTTTGAGTAGTAAAGGAGATGCATAGGAAAAAAACACACAGTAGGGAAAACTGGTTTTTCCCTATACAGGAGGTGTAAAAGTAATTTTTTCTAATTCAAAGACATGGTAATAATCCACAAAAGTAATTTAGACACTATGTGAAAGGGATATTGTGACATTTAAATTTTTATTATTTCCCAAAAATAAATGTAATGAAAACTGTCAACATTATATATCCAAAAACTGATTTTATCATCCTTGCGGAAAAAATCTAATTATGAATAATCAATTAAAAAACATTCTCTCAATATAGTTTCTACCCAGATGTGAACAATTGGAGATATATATCTATCTCTGAAACACTGTTGCTTTAAGACTGTATGAGTGTTTAAAATTTGCAAATTTCTAACTGTATATATTGCTCAAATATGCATGATTTTGAGAATAAAAATAACATTTTTTTTAGTTTTAATGATTGCATATATTCAGTGAAATGGTCTGCCTTTTAATCCCACTTTTATTAAGTGAAATAGGTTCTAGGTCACAGCAAATTACCAGGACAATATCAAAATCAATTAAAAAATTCACATAAATGAGTATCAAATTTCCTTTCACATGGATGTCAAGTGGATGATGAGCACTAAACAAGTGAAAACCCCTTTTAAATTATATCACATCATAGGTAGGTCTTAAAATTAATGCTCTTGCAGGGGAAACAAATCTCATTAATTTCTCAGGCTTATTGATAAACAAGGGTCATACAAAGGACAATAAAGCCAATTTAGAGTCATTGTGGCATCCACAATTGTAACAAAGATATATTTTTACCTGGGGAGATATTAAATGACTTAAAACATGTAAAGCGTTAGAGCACTTAATAAGCACCTAGTAGTTGTTAACGACTTTCAGTAGTAATATTCTAGATATGCTCTTTCTGTTCCTCTTAGTACTCTATTAGTGGATTTCTATTAAAACTTTTGTCAATAAAAGCCACAAAGAAACATTTCTTTATCCTGTACAGAGAAAGAGTAGCTATGTTAGCAACTAGGGTGGCAGTCTTAGCATTCTTGGAGACAGTTCAAGTTTTTTTTAATATTAAAAAAAATATTAAAAAAATTTAATGTTTAGTTATTTTTGAGAGAGAGAGAGAGATGCAGAGCATGAGCAGGGGAGGGGCAGAGAGAGAGGGAGACACAGACTCAAAGGCAGCTCCAGGCTCTGTGCTATAAGCACAAAGCCTGATGCAGGGCTCAAACTCATGAACCCTGAGATCATGACCTGAGCCAAAGTCAGATGCTTAACTGACTGAGTCACCCAGGCGCCCTGAGATAATTCAAATTTCTGTGGTTAGAACTGATAGTATGCTCTAGGGAACTTTTGAAAGTTAAAGAAAACTATGCAAAAGTACAAAAAAGTTTACTTGTGAAGAAATGAGCAGTGTGTAGAGTGACTTCAACAGATTCTTTCTTCAAATCTATGAACTTCCTTCTTCCTTTTTAATAATACTGTTAAAAACAAGACAATAGGCCTAAAATGGAGTCACTTATGTTAGGCCTCATGTCACCAAACTGAGACTTAATACTTAAGTGTTTTGGCCTCTCCCTGGAATGAATCTTAAACAGCCAATCAGGAATTACCTCCTCAGTACTAGTGAGGTAATCTGCCTGATATAGGGACCATTAATGCCCCAAAGGAAGGTGACCTTGTCAAACAATTTGTTTTTTGCTAGTATGACTTCCTTGTCTCACTCCCTTCTGCCTGTGAAAGCTTTTCATTTTGTATAGCTCCTCAGAGTTCCTTTCTATCAGCTAGACGGGATGCTGCTGGAGTCATGAATTGTTGAATAAAGCCAATAACATCTTTACAATTTACTCAGTTGAACTTTGTTTTTCAACATTTCTTATACCAAGATTATTAGGCTCACAGCAGGCTGCAACTCTGTCTGCCTAATGCCTCCCATGTGTTCAGTTGAGTTTAATTAGTGCCTTTGAGTGGTAATGGTACTTTGTAAGGTAAAAAAAAAAAAAAAAAAAAAAATTAAAAAGTTGCTAAATCAATCCCTGGTGTTTTGTAAAGTAACTATATTATCAGATCATGGAAAGGAAATCAAACTACAGTAGCCCCCCCCTTATCTTTGGGGGATACATTCCAAGACCACCAGTGGTTGCCTGAAATGACAGATAGTACTGAAACCTATATATATATAGGTATACATATATATATATATATATATATATAGGTATACATATATATATATATATATATATATATATATATATATATATATTCCCCCTATACATACATGCCTATGATAAAGTTTAATACATCAGGCATAGTAAAATATTAACAACAGCTAACAATAAAATAGAACAATTTTAACTATACTGTAATAAAATTTATGTTAGGGGCACCTGGGTGGCTCAGTCAGTTGAGCATCCAACTTCTTCTCAGGTCATGATCTCCTGGTTTGTGACTTCAAGACCCACATTGGGCTCTCGCTGCTGTCAGTGCAGAGCCTGCTTTGGATCCTCTGTCCCCCTCTGTCTCTGCCCCTCCCCCACTCATACTCTCGTGCGCTCTCTCTCAAAAATATTTATTTTAAAAGAAATAAAATTTATTTGAATATGGCCTCTCTCAAAATATCTTATTGCACTATGCCTGCCATTCTTATTGTGATGATATAAGATGATAAAATGCCTGTGCGATCAGATGAATGGGATGAATGATGTACCTTCTACTGATGTGATTGACCTTCTGATGATGTCAGGAGGATTATCTGCTTCCAGACCACTGTTGACCCCAGGTAACTGAATGTATGGAAGGTGAAACCATGGATCAAGGAGGACTACTGTAGTTACACAAAATAATGAAATGTTTTTCAAAGAGATTGTTATTTGAAAGAGACAGTATTTGTAAGTGTAAAGAGCCACGCCATTGCCATCATGAGACTTATTCACTTATTCTTTCTACACATATTGACTGTGCACCTAAAAAAATGACTGTGCCTCTCATTGTTTCAGTGAACTTATAAACAAGGAGAAGAGATGAAATTTGTACATAAATAATCCATAAATGTACCATAAATGGTACTAAAATAACAATTGTATAATCAAGATAAGATAATAAAATAGCACCTGATTATATACAAATAAAATTAAAACTTTAATTTTCATATTAAAAAACTAAATGTACTTTGAAAAAACATCTAAAATGAAAATTATTTATTTATTTATTTATTTATTTAATTTTTTAAAATTTGCTTAGAGAGAGAGAGCACACACAAGTAGGGGAGGGGAAGAGGGAGAGAGAGAATGCCAAGCAGGCTCCATGCTCAGTGTGGAGCCTGATGTGGGACTCAATCTCACAATGTTGAGATCAGGAATAAAGAGTCAGACACTTAACGGATTGAGCCACCCAGACACCCCCAAAATAAAAATAATTTATAAGAAAAAATTACTGCTCACAAAATAATGCATATACCCATTATCCAGAAATAACCTCTGTTAATGAAATGTCAAATAAATTCACATATATTCTTCTATGTATATTTGTATGTATTTTAGAAGAAGCCATAACAAATATGTGTATCTATTATATAATTATGTGTCATAAGTACATATTTTATATAAATAGAAAACTGGGATTTTGTCATGTGTTATTTAAAATAGTAATTCATTTTCCTTTTATTTTCTGTATTTGCTAGCTAACATTGTAGTAAATACCAAATATTTCCTGTGTTTTTAGCCTTGTCAGGTATTTTGTAAATGTATACCCAATGTGGATTTCATCAGTAGAATGTGAAAATATTTGATGCTCTACATTCTTGTCAAAAGGGGTGATATTATGCATACAGACATGGAGATTACAAACATATGTAAAAATTGTAGTACATGTACATGTAGAAACAGATTAAATATAAATATAAAAATTTCAAAATCAGTTTCAATAATAATAAAATACAGAAACATAAATAAGGATATGTAAATACATGTATTAATGCTTTATACAGGCTATGAGTTTATGTTTTATTTTTTTTATTTTTATTTTTTTTAATTTTTTTTTTTCAACATTTTTTATTTATTTTTGGGACAGAGAGAGAGAGAGCATGAACGGGGGAGGGGCAGAGAGAGAGGGAGACACAGAATCGGAAACAGGCTCCAGGCTCCGAGCCATCAGCCCAGAGCCCGACGCGGGGCTCGAACCCACGGACCGCGAGATCGTGACCTGGCTGAAGTCGGACGCTTAACCGACTGCGCCACCCAGGCGCCCCTGAGTTTATGTTTTAAATGAGCAATGACATATTTTCATTGTTTCAGATATATTTTTTGATGTTTTGAACATTTTGGTGATGTTTATTCTGCTATAGATGCATTAGTCTTCTATTGCTGCATAACAAATTAACACAAAGTCAGCATATTAAGTTAACATACATTTATTATATCACAGTTTTTGTGAGTCCATCATCCAGGCATGGGTTAGTTGGGTACCCTTCTCACCAGACTGAAATCAAGGTTCATCGGGTGAAATCAAGGTGCATGCCTTTCTGAAGTTTTGGGTCCTCTTCTAAGCTCATGTAGTTGTCAGAATTCAGTTAGATGAAGTTGTAAGACAGGCATGCTGTGTTTTTCAAGCTTATAGCAAGGGTTACTGTTAACTCCAAAAGGCTGCTCCCAGTCCTTCCCATGTCTTCACAGGACTTGTCACAATATAGGATTTCCTTCTTCAAAGTGAGCAAAGCAATCCATCTCCAGTTAGCCAAGACAGAATCTCAAGAGTGATTATTCCAACACATTTGTTTTATAACCTAATTAAGGGCGTGGCTACCACATTACCTTTGACAAATTCCTTTGGTTAGAAGCAGTGACAGGTTTAGCCATCACCCAACGGGAGGGGATTACATAAGAACATGACTCCTTTGGAGCCATCTTGAATTCTGCCTACCACAATGGCTGACATAATGATGTATTTTATGTCTATTTTGCCTAGGTTTCTGTTTTGGTTTATAATAATTTCAGAAAATATAATTATAGACTTTTATTATTTTATTTAATTTTCATCCTGGCATTTGTTTGAGGATTTATTATGTTTTTTTGTTTTTTTTTTTTTTTTTTTTTACTTCCAGACACTTACTGATTTTTTTCTTTATAGGTTTTACTTTTGGTGTTATGTTTAGAAAGTTTATTTCCCACCCATATATATTTAACCATTCAATTTTTACATATTAACATAATTTGCAATATTATTGCTTCTTTATGTATGTATGTGTGATAATATCTCTCATCTAACATCCTATGGCTCTAAGATGTGGTAAGTTCTCTCACATAGGATGCTAGCACAGATAGAAAAAAAAAACAAACAGAAAATAATAGCCACATGGTAGCTTTAAACACAACTATAACAATAATGACACTACATGTAAATGGTTAAAAGTAGAGTTTGTCAGGCTTGATTTTAAAAAGAAGCAAGACCCAACTATATGCTGTCTGTAAGAAATCCACTTTTCATATAAGGGCATTGATAGCTTTAATGTATAAGAATTGAAAAATATGTACCATTCTCACTCTAGTCAAAAGAAAAAGTAAGTGGCTACATTAATTTCAGAAAAAGTAGATAAGAAAATGATATTACCAGGAATAAAGAAGCTCATTTCATAATATTAATAGGCCATTTCATCCAGATGGCATAGCAATCCTATGTTTATGTATGCATAATAAGGCTTAAAAATACTTGAAATTAGAGGCACCTGGGTAGCTCAGTTGGTTAAGCATTCCACTCCTGATTTCACTTCAGGTCATGATCTCAGAGTTGTGAAATCAAGCCCCTCAGCAAGCTCCATGCTTAGCATGGAGCCTGCGTAAGATTCTCTCTCTCTCTCTCTCTCTCTCTCTCTCTCTCTCTCTCTCTCAAAATAAATAAATAAATAAATAAATAAATAAATAAATAAAATAAAATAAAATAAAAAACCAAAACTTGAAATTAAAACTGAAGGAAGAAATAGATAAATCCACAACACTTCTCACTCAATAATTAACACAAGTAGAAAATTAGAAAGAATATAGAGCACTTGAACAACACTAATAACCAAATTGGTATTTATAGAACATTGCACCTAACAGATAGACAAATAGATATTCTTTTCAAGTTTACATAAAAAAAAATTTAATAAGACAGACTATATCCTGGACCATGAAACAAATATTTTTTACTATAAATAGTTTTTATTTTAACTACAGTTACTTAACATATACCATGGGACAAATATTAATATATATTTAAACACTGAAATCAGTCATAGTATGTGTTCTGAGGGTAAAATAATTGCATTTTAAATAAAAGACAGAATGATACTTGGGAAATTCCCAAATATTTGAAAACTAAAAAGCACATTCATAGGGAATTAGCTTTCATCAGGACACCATGAGGGAATGCAATGAGCCTCTTCCCAGTAAAACTGGTAGGAACTATTTAAAAAGATCAAATCAAAAAAGTCTTCTAGAAATTATCTTCGGGTAATCAACAAATGAAAAACAAATCTTTTCAAAACCATTTATGAAAATTCAGTAGGAGTGGCAAGATTCTGTGGTATTTGAACCAAGACCACTCAGGATATTATTGAAAATAAAAGAGCAACCAGCTGCAATCTGTAGAGTTTAGGAGGTATGGTAAGGAAAAGAGAAGAGAGTCCTACTAGTAACAGTGCCATCCCATGGCAACTCTGGAATGCTCAAAGCTGCACCTCCCAGAGGAATATCAGAGTCTAAATATTGTGATGGGGAAATAGTCAGTAGCTAAGCAAATAAACAAACAAATGTGACAACATGATCCAAAAGGGCAGGGAAGTCCCAAGTCACTGCAATACATTATATAAAGAATCTAATTAGGGGCGCCTGGGTGGCGCAGTCGGTTAAGCGTCCGACTTCAGCCAGGTCACGATCTCGCGGTCCGTGAGTTCGAGCCCCGCGTCGGGCTCTGGGCTCGGAGCCTGGAGCCTGTTTCCGATTCTGTCTCCCTCTCTCTCTGCCCCTCCCCCGTTCATGCTCTGTCTCTCTCTGTCCCAAAAATAAAATAAAAAACGTTGAAAAAAAAAATTAAAAAAAAAAAAAGAATCTAATTAGAAAAATATGCATGAAAAGAAATAGAAAAATATTATTCATATACTTGGGTGGAGGGAGTGAGGAAGGCAACAAAAATTACCTGTCAGAAGGACCAGATGTCAGCTTTATCTGAAAAATAAATACTTTAAAGTAGCCATAATAAACATGCTCACAGAGCTAAAAGATAACATAATTTAAGAAGTAAAGGAAGATATGATACCGATGTCACATCAAATAAAGAATATCAACAAATAGTAATTGTGAATAAGAATCAATTGGAAATTCTGGAGCTGAAAGGTACCATAACTGAAGAAACTTAGGAGAAAGACCTAATAGTAGATTTGAGCTGGCAGAAGAAAGAACATGCAAACCCAAGGCTAGTGAATAGAGATTATGAAAGTTGAAGGAAAAAAGAGAGAAAAGAATGAAGGAAAACTGAAGTGGAGCATGAGAGAAATGTGGGACACCATTAAGTGTGCCAACACAGGCTTATTGAAAATACCAGAAGGTTACCTTCCTCTTTAAGGTGTCAGATGGAAAAAGAGCAAACCAAACCTAATGCAAGCAGAAGGAAACAATAGTAGAGTTTAGAATGGAAATTAATTGAGCATAGAAAAACAATAGAGAAAATTAAAGGAACCAAAAGCCGATTCTATAAAAGACCAACAAAACTGACAAACATTTAGCTACATTGACCAAAGAAAAAAGACTCAAATTTCTAGAATCTAAAATGAAATAGGAGACATTGCCCCTGATTCTACAGATATGTAAAGGCTCATAATGGAATCTATGGACAACTGTATGCCATGAAATTAGATCACTTAGAAAAGGACAAATTCCTAAACAAGACACAAATTATGGTAGCTGACTTGTGAAAAAATTGACAATCCTGATAGACCTATAAAATGTGAAAAAAATGAATCAGTAATCAAAAAACTACACACATAACAAAAGAAGAAAGAAAGAAAGAAAGAAAGAAAGAAAGAAAGAAAGAAAGAAAGAAAGAAAGAAAGAAAGAAAAAGAGACGAATCATAACACAGACTCTAAACTACAGAGAACAAACAAGTGGTTACCAGAGGGGAGGTGGGTGGGAGGATGTGGGAAAGAGGTGAAGGGTATTAAGGAGTACGCTTCTTTTGATGAGCATGAGTAATTGTTGAATCACTATATTGTACACCTGAATATAACATGGTATGTTAACTACACTGAAATTAAAAACAAAAAATGAAAAACTACCCACAAAGAAAAACCCAGATTTGGATGGGTTCACCACTGGATTCTATCAAACATTTAAGAACTAATATCAATTCTTCACAAGCTCTTCCAATAAAAAAATACTTCCCTACTCATTCTGTGAGGCCAGTGTTACCCGGATACCAAAACTAACAAAGAAAAATTGTTCGACACACATTTAATGGAATATTTTTCAGCAGTAAAAAAAAAAACAAACAATGGATGCATAAAACAATATGTATGAATTTCTGAACCAAATTTTACAAAGATAAAGTAGCCAAATAAAAATGAATACAGACTATATGACTCCATCTACATAAAATCCTAAAAAATAGAAACATATATGCAGCGATAGAACAGATCAACATTCCTGCGGAAAGAATGTAGAGAGGAATGCATTGCAAAGGACACAAAGGACCTTTTGAGAGTGATAGAAATAACCACTATCTGTGACAATAATTTCACAACTGTATGTGCATGTCAAACTCATCTATTTGCACAATTTAAATACGTCTCCCATTCTGTGGGTTATGTATTCAATATCTTTATGATTTATAGTACATTAGTAACAAAGAAAGAAACTACAGATATTTGTAATCTAATGGAAGAAGAGAAAAAAAAATGTTTGCTGTTACTTAAAATTCCAGAACAGAGGTGACACTGTTTTTACAAAGAAAAAAAGAGAGAGAGAGAGAAGGGAATACCAAATGGTAGGAAGTATCACAACTATAGCATAAAGGTTTTTCTATGCTTGTTGTTGCAATCCAAAGTTACCTAGGGACATTTACTTCCCTTACACTATAGATAGCCTTTTGTATATAGTATTATCTTCCTAATGTTCAAACTTGTACAAGCACATCAATCTGCTTTTTCTTGTATTAATATCAATTCTTTAAATCAACTGTAATATGACCAGCCTTCTTTACTGCTTTCCCCTTTTATAAATCTTCCACATGTGTATTTCTCCTTGACATGATTCATATGATAAGATATCCATTCGCAGGGTTTGGCCACAATTCAACCATATTTTTTAATCATTATAGAATTGCCTCTAGCACCAATACAGATTTTTCCTAACAGTTTCCAATGCATATTTTGAAGAAAGTTGAGAAGGTGACATCAACTAAGCAAGTTCCAGGTTTAACTTGATGTTGAATTAACTTATTGCAATAAAATTCAAACTCTACCTCTAATTTATACATCAGATCAAACAGTCTCAGGTTGTGCTTAAGATCTATAGACCACTTAGGATGTCCTAAAATAGCAGGTTTAACTATTGTAAATTAAGATCTTTGGCTTGTAACCGCAGGACCACTCAATGACTTAGTCCATATTCATTACTTTCTGTTGCAAAAGAAGCAAAAGCAATTTACTAACAGTTGAAACATGTTAATATGCTTTTAAATTTCTTCGACTCCAAAGGAAAAATAATGGAGCTAAAGAAAATTGTTATTTTGATTTCAGTGCATAGAAGAGGAGATAGTGTTCTTTTGAAGCTGTACAATGGTGCCAGAAGATTGAAGCAAAATCTATTACAATATCAGCAGGGTATAGACATAATATTTTATGGATTTATTATTTGAGCTGCCAAGAAAGAAGTTGCTTATAGGTATCTATTATATTTGAAACATTCTTAAGTTGGAGAAATAACCAAGATATTAATTTTCACCAAAGATAGTTTTATCATATCCATTTTCACTATAGCAGTGAAATGTAATTTCATTTTTAGGCTAGGAAAAAATTGTCAATGTGGTGGAGAAGGTTTGTGATGACATGGGGGAAAAAAAGTCAAGAGCATTGGCTTTCAGCCTACTTTTTTTTTTTTTTTTTTTACTAAACTTTAAACTTTGGATGGCTATTTAAATTGGCTTAGAATAACTTTTTACAACAGTACAACTGGGACATTGGACTCGATAATTTTTATAGTCCCTTTTAGCACTCATAATCAGCGAGACTCATTGTCACAAAGGGCAGATTTAACATGATATCTCCCTCTGGGATCATAATGTGAATCTGTTAAATACAAATGGTAACAACATATGTGCATCTATTTAAGAATCTTGTAACCAGCTGTTGCTGATCCATTGTCCTAGTACTTCCTAACTATGGCCAAATGTATGTTCCCAACTGAAAGTCCAAATCAGCTTTTCTGAAATTGAATCTTACTGCTTAAAAAGTGTAGATATTCTTTAGGCAGGCTCTGGTAAATTTTATGGTGATACTATCTTCTTGATGCTTGCAAATGTTTGTATTCACATGTTTCCTTATTGTTACAACTCCCCTACGATTGTTGTTCACTGTAGAGAGCAAGATGGAGTCACTCATGTCAAGCAGTGACTCATGTGGAGCAGTGATGTACCCAGGCAAGAGTGTTGCAGCTAAGTCCAGATATCGCCAAAAACAACACAGTCTGATAACACCCACAACTGATAGCAAGCAGAATGACAGGAGACCTGCAAAGGTCCAAGAAGGATTAAACCCCTTTAAAAAGGGAGAACTTTTGCAGCAAACCGTCAAAGTCTCCAGACACTGAACCTTTCACATCTGATGGCATCAAAAAGGCAAACGCCACAGAGCTCTGCCTGATTGATCTCTGAACAGAACAGAGATCCTCCCCTGCTGAAACATTAAAAAGCAGCATGGGCTGAGAGCTGACCCGGACCAGACTGAGTCTACATCTCAACTAACTCAAGAACTGACTTCACATTGGGTTCATTAACTTCTTACCCTTTGTTGTTTTTTGTTTGTTGTGTGACTGTTTTGTGCTTTGCTTTTGTGGCATGTATGAAGCCAGGTTAAACGCATAGTATAATGTCATTGAGCTTGGACTCCTGAACCTACCTTAACCTTGCTTTATGATTGAATAAAGCTGACACTGTGGAAAGACACAACTTAAGTGTGTGCCTTCATAGCATGCTTGCGGCACTCACTTGGCTTATGATTGCTTGTCTTAGATCTGGCAGTGTCCATTCCCTAAATTTCTCCTGTGGCTTCCTGATGCCAGTTTGTCACGTTAATGTTACCTACTGGTCTCTTGGACACGGCTATTGCACTTGCCCTGCTCTTTGCTCGTCATTCCCGTCTTAGATTCTTATAGTATGCTATGCCTTTTAATCGCATCCCCAGAAAAACTCAGTAAAAAGAAGTCATTTTGCAAAGGACCAACCAACTAAGAGCCACTTGATTTTTAGAAGAGTTGATATAAAATCAAAACGAGACTGTCAGAGACTCCATTTTGCAATTGAAGGAGAACAGATGCATCAGCCAAGGAAAATAGTGATGGAAATAATCAAGAAAATAAATGATCTGGCTTTGAGACACACAAATTAATCAGATTGTATGGTCTGATAGTGACTGAGTTGTGGCAATAATCAAAATTATAAAATTAAGTAAAGCAAGATTAATGAAACTTCATGTTCCTTTAAAGTAAATCATGTTAAATTTATACTGGTTTGTTTCCTTCAATTCATCATTCATCCTATCTACTAAATTTTCTCTTGAAATTATTTTTATGGAATCATACTTTGTTTTAAAGTATTTTCTTTGAGTTTTATCCCCTGCATCATTTGTGCTTCTCCTTTTGTTGGAAAGAATTTAGTTTGTGAATATAATGCTGGCTTGAAACACTCTTTTCAAATCCTAACCTTTCATTACAGCTTTTAATGAATATAATTTCATGCAAAGTTCAGTACATTTTTAGAACTTCTTATTGGTTAAGTTGAATGATTTGAAAAATTCTGCAGATATTTCTTGAAGGAATATTTCAAAAAGATTGGCACTTAGATGGAACACAATGTATTTCTAGAATATATCTTAAATTTGAAAAATACATCATTGTAGAAATCATAAAACTATCATATTTGATAAGCTTCCTATTGTATGTGGCTGTTAATTGTTGCAATATCTCATTACTTCATCTCAAATGGTAAAACAGCAAAGCCTTAGGAGAGAATTTTTTTTCTGTATTTCCATATCTTTTAATGTTCGTTATTGTTAAAAGTTAGTAATTCTTTGTGGGATTTTCTCTTCACACTAAAATCTTGAGTTCAATAATCTCCTTTTTTTTTTTTTTTAACTACACTGGAATCCAAAAAGTTTATCTGGTATCATCTCCACTCTCCTTTCCACTCAGCATTAGGAGGAGATTCAGAATTTCACACTCAGTAGAAAAACTAAGCAATGTCTATTGGAATGGTGCCACACTTTATTCTTAAGTGTTGCCTGTCATACCGAAAATAAGCGAACAAGGCACTAATCTCCAAAGACATCTAAATATATTCATCATGTCACATTTGAAGATTTATGAATTGTGGTACCAAGTAATAAAAATCCAGGAACCAATCTTGCTAACTGTATGAAAGAAGTTTGACATATTGATCTGATTTGGAGCTAATAGATATATATTCAAACAGGCTGAGGGTCCAAATAGCAAAATTCTAGATCAACTTGTGATGGAGAGAGGTGAGTGCATCTTTCTGCCACTGTAGGTGCTCAGAGCAAAGCAGCACCTGTGTTTTATTTTATTTGCTTGTTCCTTTTTTTAATTTTTTTTTTCTTTTTTTTTTTTTTTTTTTTTTTTTTTTTTTTTTTTTTTTTGCTTCCCTTACTAGCAGAGCAATTGGGGCAGCCAGGGCAGCAGATGAAATGGCATCTAGGGGTAGGGAAAAAACAGTTCTGTCATTATCATACTGTGATCAAATCTGTTTTGAAATTATGCTCAGATGCAGCGTTTAAGTTTTAGTCCACGGGTAACTTTTAGTAAACTGGTTATCATTTTTTCTCCAAGTATTATCTTTCCCCAGATGGGCCTGCAGTAATCTTGGGGACTCTCACTTGTCGTGAGCCCTCTCAAACTTAACGATACAGTTGTCTTAGTTATACAGAATGGAAGGCCACACGCAGAGGAAACGCAAGCAATCTGACTACTTTGTGAGCTGTATCCATAGTCACTAAACATGCACACGTAAATTGCTCTACTTCTATTTGCCTTAATTTCCTCAACACCGTGGAGGAGGTAATAATAGTTTCAACTTCATAGAGTTGTTGAATAATTAAATGAACGATTGAGGTAAAGAGCCTAGCAGTGATATTTGGTATGTGATTCCAAAGTATGTAAAGCAAAGAGGAAATTAGGAGCAAAGTCTTGAGAGCACTAGAGTGTGTATTATTTGAGGGAATATTGAATAATTTAAAGTTCAGAGTGTAAGTTTTATGGAGTTGAATCTGGGGGTGCTGATTGATTTATAATTGAGCCATAAGGAAGCAGTAATCTATTAAACATTCTTAAGTAATCATCAAACTGTTTACACTATTGTTAAAGACATCATGACTGGAATTTGTATGCACACTTTACAAATATTATTTTTAATCCTCAACAACCAAACAACACAACATGAGGTACATTATCTTTAACAATACCATAAATCATCTCTGTATAAAGAAAAGAAGAGAGGGGTGCCTGGATGGCTTAATTAGTTAAGCGTCTGACTCTTTTTTCAGTTCAGGTCATGATCTCACAGTTCGTGAGATCCACCTGGTATTGGATTGGGTTTATGAGCTCAAGACCATAGCTGGGCTCATGCTGACAGCGTGGATGGAGCCTGCTTGGAATTCTCCTCTCTCTCTCTCTCTCTCTCTCTCTCTCTCTCTCTCTTTCTCTCTCTCTCTCTCTGCCTCTCCTTCTGTGTGCACTCTTTCAAAAGAAATAAATAAGCTTTAAAAAAAGAAGAAAAGAAAAGAAGAGAGATATTTGTCAGGAATGTAACTTAATTTTTTCCAAATTAAAGTAAAAGAGCTTTGCCGAGAGTGGATGACCCTTAAGGTGTCTTAATTAAGACACAGGATAAGACTATGTGGCAACTGTACATTTTATTATGAAAGGGAGCAGAATTTGCCACCCCAAAATATGCCTTTTTGGCATAAGGATTATCTTGAGCAGATTATTTTTAAGAAACAGATATAGGAAAAGCTCTGAAAACCTGATAGATGTTATCCGTTCCTTAAGAAACATTTACATTTATAAAGGAAATCTCCAATTGCAAGGGTGCCTCCTTCTCTGTACCAGGAAGAGAAGGATGACTAAATCTCCAGAAACTCTTATCAACGGAGAAAGCAGCGAGGACTTAAATCTGCATAACAACCATACACTTGTTTACTCTACTTTGCCAGAAAGTCTCTCATAACTGGCACCACCAAACCCAAAATCTTGTCTTTTGCTAGTGATGGTATTTAAGATGATGGCTTGGGCCATTTCAGAGAGTTACTCAGTTTTCCTGGTTATCTCCCATATATGCAGGAGTTATAAGTGTTGTTAGGTTTCTGTGGTTTTTTTTCCCCCTTCTATTAATGTCATGTATTACAGGAATGTCTCAGCCAAGAACTTAGAAGGGTAGAGAGAAAATTATTTTTCCTGTCCTACACTTACTCTTAAAATAGTATTTGAGACCTATTTTTAAAGTACTTGAAAATAATTATTTTCACTTCATAATACTGATTCTGTTTTTCTCAAGTTCACAAAAAAGTCTGTATCTAAAAAAACTCTAATATTGTGACTATAATAAGTATTTCTATGTACAATGGTAAATGTTGAGTTTTAATTTAGAATTCCAGTTGTAAATGTCTCTTCTGCGACTGACAATGTTTTTTTCACCTAAGATGTTGCATGTGCCTCTCCCATTTATCCCAATTGCTCATGAAACTCTCTGACTCATGCACTGTTCTCATATTTTTTTCCACTGACACTTCACCACCTTATTTCCATTCTCCTGTATCATGTTGGACTTACTGTGCCCCACTTAGATGATTTACATCCTCTTTGCTCCTACAAATACATATTTTATCACAGGTTTTTACTTTTTTCCTTTTGTTTTTTAATATTTATATGGTGACATTCATATGTCATTTGTAGTCAGGTTTTCATTTCTGTTCTTGTACAGATAAAAACTCAAATTTACCTGCTAGACTTGCTATTGTAAAGATAGAGTTTTATAGCTCTACAAGGTTCGTTGATACTTATTCGATGCATAAACATTTATTGTAGTTCCATTGACAAAAAATAAGTCACTTGACTATTGGGTATAAGCATGGTAGTGTTGAATTGAAAATTTAAACCATTTATTAACACGTAGTGCTAAATAAATCACCTCTTATATCAGACTGTAAAAAGTACTTTATTATGAAATAACATCCAAAAATGCTAACACACTTTAGCAGAAAATAACATGGAGACAACAAATAACAAGGACAACATATTTCTTGCCCTTGATATTTTGACAACTCACAAAAAAATATATATATATGAATAAGTATGTTACCATAAAAGTAAGAGTCCCTGCAAAAAATGACTTCATTGGGGAATAGCAGAGAGTTATAATCCAGGACAAGAATGCTATGGCAAAACTGTAGGCAAGTCTGGAGAACAAAGGACAAAAATGCTCTTTTACAGAGGAAAAGGGGGTTAGTTGGGAGGGTGGTTATACACAAAAAAAAAGCCATTGGAGTAAAAAGGGAGTTGAAAGTATAGTGGCTTTTCTTTGGATGAGTTATGAGCCTCTCATTCGTTGAGCTATTGGTGGGGGAAGAGGAAAATCATTTTTCTTTCTGCTGGTATAGTAAAGTAGTATATAAAGTAGTATAGATTTGCAAGGTGGGTCTCTTCTTTTGGGGGCTGCAGTTGATGACAGCTGGTAGGGCATGAGAGCTCCACCTGCTGGCCTCCGGATTCCATTCTAAATGTGGTTTCCTTTTTTTTAGTTTTCACAGATAAATACATATATAAATTTTTATTGTTTAAAATCCTAAAATCTGTTTATACCACGATTATTACTAGTTCTAATGGCAGACACTTAACTCATTTAAATTTAGAGATCAACTTTTTCTACATTTCAATGTTTTGGTTTTGTTTATTATATTTCAATTTTTTTATTTGTTAATACTTTTTATCTCATTTCATCTTTTTCACACTGGAGGTTTATTTTAGAGAGTAAGTTTAAATGATACTAATGTAAAAATCTTGTTTAATCTAAGCATACCTTTTTTTCTTTTTGTTAATTTCAAATTTTTGGTTTTACCACTCCATTGTATTCATAGGGCAATTTTTATGATTGTTAGTTTTCATCTAACTCCTTATTAGACTTGATACTGAAAGATAACAAATCTATGCATACAAATGGGCTCCTGATCTCTATCTCTATTTTTTTAATAATAAAGTATACTTTAAATTAAAAAAAATGTGCACAGACTGACAAATTCCAGATATTTGAGAAATTAATGACCCATAAAATGAATCTACAAGTCTCAGCAGTAGAGATTAGAGGACGAATCATCAAGATTGAGAATGTTGTCTCACTAACTTTTCCCTTCTAACATTGGAAATAAAAATCTCCATTGGTTTGAGGTAGGAAGTCCAGAGTTTTTGAACCAGGTTGCCTCACTTAACTTATTGGTTGTCTTCATTCATACAATTTTCTTGAGGTCCCCCAGAATTGTTCCTCTTTCAGTCTCCACTTAAGGTGTGATGCCACTTCCTGCTAATACCACCTTCTCTGGAATAACTTTAAAAAATTAAATAAAAACACTTTCATACAAGTATGAAATATATTTTATTATAGAGAGTAAATTAAAAGTACTAAAGAAAAATGAAAACAACATGATTAAGATTCAACCAGATTTTTTCCAATATTATTCATTACAGTCATTACAGTCAACTAGAAATATTTTTGGTATTCATCACTTAAGAATTCATAGAACTATAATTTGAAATGAATATGAGCACAACTGCAGAAGCAAAAAATAGCACGATGTCTCAATTTAAAATATATTCTCTTTATTTCTTAAAATTTTCATGAATGTTTTCTACTAAATATCATTTTTAAAATGCTATAAATACTGGAAAAAATAACCCATCCTGTTGTCCCTTTGCTAGTATTCTATACCAATACAATATGATCTCCATTATAATAACCTACTTTATGAAGATTAAATGCTTTTGCAATTCAAACATGGTAAAATTGGCTTAAAGCAAAATCAAACACTAGTTTGCTGGTTCAGAATTTGAATAGTGGAATGAGAAATCTCTCTTATATTGCTATTGTGCACTGGTCAGCTAAGAAGTAATTGCTTTTTATAAGGCAAATTTGCTTTTACTTTTCTAAGGTAATGAAATGAACCTGAAACATTTCCTTTGAAATCAAAGTCACTATCCCTGAAATGTCACCAGACAAATTCCATCATATAGTTTCAGCAAACACATAATGAGAAAGTTGGGCCTGGAGTTGATTGACAGAATTCTATTAGAAAGCCTTCTCATTCATTCTTCTATAATTATCTGTGTTGTAAATCAATACTGATTTCATTTCTTCATATTTGTGTGCTGCTGTGATGGAGGAAAACCCAAATCATACGTGTTTCTGGGAGACGTAGCTAACACAGACATGTTCTGATGGGTTAAGATGCCCCCAACTAGAATCCTGCCCTGTCTGTGATATAGTATATAAATGCAAAATGATCCAGTGTGACAAATAGTATTTTAAAAGCCCTTAACAACAACAACAACAACAACAAAAACAAAGCAAAACAAAAGCATATAATTATTAAATGTATAAGAGAAAAACAATTGTTTAGCAGTATTAATTTATATATAAAGCCAAAAATAGGAGCTTCTTTCTAAATGAAATATGATAGCTCACATTGGTCACATTCTTGACTTTTTAAAGATAAACTGTAATAGATAATACATCCATGTATGTGCTGAATATAAGTGTGTAAATTGCAGTATATTAAAGTGTTTAGTGGGATTAGGATTATCTATAATGTAAATTTAGCCATAACAGATGATGGGTAGGATTGAATAGTTCAAGATCAAATAAAAGATAATAGATCAGAATAGATAAACAAGAAATTTTTGGATATATTCTGTATTAAAATATTCATGTGAAGTGGTACCTAGACAATTCTTCATTTCATTTTCTGAAAAGTATATAGTTTATGATAGTTGTATTACACAGATTTTTTTCAAAAATGTAAACACCATAAGGATGCTTTAATTTAAACAGCTTTTCAGCCTATGATTTTGAAATAATTTCTTTACCTGAGAATAAGTTACTACATATAATGATTAAATGGGCTGGTAAACAATTTTCTCTTAGTTCTTTGTAATGTCTCAACCTTGGTGAACTATTTTGTAAAAGCATGACGTTAGTATCAAACATCTATGTGAATGGAATAGAAAAAGTTAGCATAATTGAAAAGATAGTAAAAAAACACATAACATCAGGCAGTGCAAATACTTTTTAGCTAATGTCAAATCATTACTCCAGTCACATTTTATACACTTATTGAATTTTCTATTACCTAATGTTACACACAACTAAAGGCATATGGTAATGTAGACATCTCTGAATACTCAGTTAGCTACAAGGATTCAATCTCTATAAATTTCATATAATTTGGCCTGATCCCAGGACCTGTGGTAATGGAATGTTCTACTTTATTGATTTAATTCACACTTTGAGATATGAATTCTTCCTTTTCTTCCAGCTTAAAACTGAGCAAGACATACTTCTATTTCATACTTCCAAACATGATGTTTATAATCACATGATTTATAGCTGTAAACACTTTATATCAATAATTATTTTTAAGTTCTAAATGTATGCAGCCCCGTAGAAATAATCAAAGGATCATTTTCCCTAAGTAACTGCTCACTTATAGAAATTTCCTCAAAATGCATATGTACCTAATATACTATTATCTATAATACCAATTTGTTCTTCAAAGTGTGTATTTACATGGAAAAAAACACTGTAGTGTAAGGAAAGAGTCCTAGTAGGAAAACTGACATAGGAGAGCATGACATTAACTGTGTGATGTAATATACATCTAGTTCATGTAACTTCACTGAATCAGTTTATTTATACTTAAAATATAATAACAAGATTAGCAATAGCCTCAATTCCTTTATTAATCTAAGTTGCCATCACTTTCATTTGATATGTATTCTCATCTGATATGTTTAGGTGAATTTTTACATTTCCCAAAACAAATTATTCAGTTACCCTGTATTATCTTTCTAGTTACAAGTCTACACTGAAAAACTAATGTATATAATTGGAAAGGTCTGTGGCTACATAATGAAACAAATTAGCAAGGACATGGTTTGTACATGATCTATACAGACATTTTGAAGATCTGACTTCAAAACAACTTTTCAGCTTGAATGAGGCAATCAAACTTAGCCCTAAAAATTAATGAAAACATCCATTGTTCGGCCAATTTCTATTAATTGCTTATATAAAATACACATAAAATAATACCACCTGTCCCAGACTGCAATGTGCCTGAAAGTGTAAAATGCTTGATTTCAAATGTAATCTGAAATTTCATAGATGGGAAAGTGCTTAATATATTCTCGAATAAAATTAGATGCTTTTCTATGAGAAGCAAATTTCTAGACAGCTCAGTCATTTTTTTTCAGGTCAATTGTATTATTTAGCCGCTGATTCCCATTAACAAAAGGGACACTCACTCAGCATGTTGAGTGCTCTCTCTAAAAGGTCATTTTGTGATGACTATAAAAGTATCATCTATATATGCTCAGGTAAATTGTTGAAAGGAATAACACCACTTAAAACACTTGATTCTCAATTTTGTTTTCAAGTGAGATCAGTCGGTAAGATTGTCCAATATGTGATCTGAGCTCTGCTATGCTAAATTGATATTTAAAAAACAAAGGTAGTTAGACTACCTGCATGGAAGAAAGCTAAAGTAAAAGTCGATTTATTTCTAATTGCAATCTCTAATCTATTACACTTGCTTTCAGTGTATAAGGGGCTCTGCAAAGATCAATTAATTGCCATGAAGTCCTGATATAGCAGGGCCGGATTGACCCAGGAAAAAAAGCAAACATTAGCCTAAAGACTTTCTTGAGTGAAAAATTAGATTTCTGTAATCTGAGAGCACTTTCCACGGTCTTCATTAGATGTCTTCTCTGTAGAAAAGTTGTGTATTTTGACTCTAAGTCAGGGTGTTCAGGATTTTAATATTTATTTAAGAATCATAATTAGGTATTCAAAAGTATTTTTTAGCCCAATTCAGGTGAATATTCATATAGTTTTAAAATTTGTACTTTGATTCTTTGCTAAGAGAAAAAATAATTTTTTCATATTAGAAATAGAAAAAAATGATAACTATACTTGCAGACATCTTCTTAATAAAATTTATTCAGAATACATTAAACAGATTTATCTCTCTGTGTATTTATGAATATAATAGATACCACTAGTGTATTTCTAGAGTGTAGTCAGCTTTATAATTGAGGTATCTATTTGAAATAAGATGTGTGAAATAAAATGCATAATAAGTGCTAAAATTGTTTAATTTATAGTTATAATAGTTTTTTTTCTTTAGTGATGGATTGAAATTAATTATGCTAAATATGACTTTTGAGAATGATTCAAAACTTACTCCAAATGTAAATAAATTCATTGTGATTCAATATTAAATATATTTGTTGTGGCATTTGAATAAGTCAAAATTTTTTTATCATATTTTTATCACAAAAGATTTTGCAATAGTAAATAATTCAGTAAAAAATATGCATAAAGAATGAGGGCAAAACATTGTTGAGAAATAGATGGTTAAAATAATTTTTTACTTTGTTTATCAAAAAAATTTACCAGGAGCCACTGTTTAATTGGTTTGGATGGTTTGATAGTAGAAAAATTCCTTTTTATTTTACTATTTGTTTCAAAGAATGATTCTGTACATTAGGTATTTTTCCCATTTTTTCCTTTCAGAACAGAGTCTATCAAATAAAAACATTAATATCTGAAATTTTTTAATGCATTTACTGAAATTGTAAATGGCAGTAGTGAGAAAAGTGAGATAATAAAGCAATCACATTATGTCCACTACCCATTGCCCATCTTTAGGCTGCAGGGAACAGCTAGAGCAAAGAGCTCTCACTCTGAATCCCTTAATAGTTATTCTGGGAAGTGACTGTTGAGCAGGACCTAGGTGCCAGAGCTGGATGCACTTATAAGCATTACTCCATTCCATGGCCCAGAAAAAGAGATGCTAGCTCCTACAGAGCCCACATGGGAGAGAAATATTGCCTCCATGCTGGAGGATGGTGGAGCCTACCCATGAGGGCATGACTGTAGATAAGTCTACAGATCTGTGAACGCTGAAGGGAGTCTGAGTTAGTATATATAAGTTTTTGAGGGCTACTGTAACAGAAGACCATAAATTTGGAGGCTTAAAACGACAGAAACATATTCACTCACAGTTTTGGAGGCTGGAAATCTGAAATCAAGGTGTGGGCAGGATTGGCTCTTTCTTTGGGGCTCAAAGGAGAATCTGTTTCATGCCTCTCTCCTAGTTGTGTTGGTTGCTAGACAACTTTGGCATTACTTGGTGTTGTGTGTGACTGGACCAGCCCTTGTAGTTCTTACTGTGATTGCAAGCTGCCTTCAGTAATCACCACCAAGAAACTTTGATAAAAAAAAAAAAAAAAATGTATATTACTTACAAGTCCTGGAAATTAAATGGCACACCAGGGGCCACACAGCCAGGTTGCAGGATAAGACAGAGAGAGTAAGTGAGCACAGGCCTGGAGTTCTACACTTATTGGGGTCAAGGATGGGGTTCTAGGATTTCGTGGACTCACTCTGTAGTGGTGAATTTAAAACATAAGAGTGGAAATTTAAAGCACAGGAAGAGAAAACAAAACAAGTGGCCCAAAAGGTGAGTTATCCAAATCAACCAAGAGCTTTAAAACAAAGAAGCCTGGTTGGGAGTGGGGTGGGGAAGGCTGGCTCTTTATCTGGTCCTTTGTTTGGCAATGTGTTTATACAATAGCCATCTCTGAAGTGCATGCCTTGCAATCAAAGTTTGAGTCAGGTACTTGCTTTACAAAAAAGAAAAACAAAACTCAGGGCTTACACTACACTTGATAGTGGCCACAAAACTCCTTGCTCTTCCTCTGTTGTCACATGTTCTCCCTGTGTGTCTGTTTCTGTGTCCAAATTTCCCTCCTCTTGTAAAGAAAGTAGTCATTGGATTAGGGTCATCCTTAATCCCTAATGCAATATGACCTCAGTTTAACTTGATCCCATCCACAAAGACCCTATCTCCAAATAAGATCACATTCATGATTCTGGGGATTGGGGCTTCAACATGTCTTTTGGGGATACAAAATTCAACTCATAATAGTCATCAAGGAGAAGATGGCCAGTGCTCTCCAGGGGCATTACATGAACGAAACAAAGAGCATTGTGTTCATAGCTACAGACTACAACATTAGAAACCAAAAGGGATTTCAGTAATGAGGCAGACAAGAAATGTGGCCTGGACCACACCATTTGAGGACAACAACACAGTCTAAGACCCAGAACAAAATATAGATCCAGGCAGGAGGTCCAATGCTTATTATAGCTAGGGGGTTGTTTTGAAGAAAAATAATACAAGATTGTGATTATAAGATTAGAAATAAATGCAAATATTTATTTAGAAAGAAAATTTCAAAATTACAGTAAATAATTTTCAAAAAGCTGAAAATACTACAAACATCACAGAATCCAGAAAGATAACATAATAGAAAACATACCTCTATAACATTTATCTGCATATTATAGCTTCATGCTCTTTGATCTTCTATTAATAATCAATGAATGTAAATATTTTATAGAAAGGATAAGATGGTAAATTATCTTTTCTGTAGAATAGGTAATCAAAAATTTACTTTTTATTTGTGATGATTTAGAAAATCATTGTGACAAGAATATTACTGATAATATCATTTCAATATTCAGAACTGCTATCAAATGTGAGAAACATTTCTTTCATATATGTACTATAGGAATTCAGAATATTTTCAAGTTATCTTTTTCTAGTAATTAAGTTTAAACACACTTGTGTTGGTTATAAATATCAGTCATTTTGGTTATTGTCACTATTGGTTACATGTCGCTATTCTATAGGGCGTGGTATAGAGGACACTAAGATTTTTCTAGAAGCTTTTCTTACACAGAGATGCCTAACCGTACTTTAACTGCACACAGCCTTGACAGAAGAGCAGATATAATTTGCTATATCTAAACAAAATGTATCTTCAATGTAACCTGCTCTTAGTGAATCCTCAAATTTTCTACAGCCCTTCCCAACAGAGATGTGTGATGTAAAGAAAGTTGGAGAATAAAAATTAAGCAGCCTTAACAAGTTGCAGCTAAAATATCTTACTTTTGAGCATTTTATAAAACTGTATGTCCATGTGAATATGAATGCTCTAAGGCATATTGGAGGGCTTTAGAAGTGGTTCACACAGGGAATCTGAGACATAAGTTATATCAGTTCATGGTAAATCTGCCTCTGACAAAAGCTTCTTTTTCAAGATGTTAAATATGACATATGTGGTACACTGTCA
The DNA here is from genome assembly GCF_028018385.1 of Neofelis nebulosa. NCBI lineage: Eukaryota > Metazoa > Chordata > Mammalia > Carnivora > Felidae > Neofelis > Neofelis nebulosa. The sequence continues at coordinate 132,526,579 of NC_080783.1, forward strand.
CATATTTTTAGTCTTAGGAAAGAGAGGACCTTTTAGAGAGTCTGAGCAATTTCAAATGGAACTGTTTAGATTCAGATGTAAGCTTTACAGAAGGTGGAAAAATTTAATACATTTTCTACTCTAGGCAAATCAGCTTTAGACAGTATAATATTACATCTCCTCTAGAAACACACAAAAAGTAACAGTTAAATAAATAAATAAATAAATAAATAAATAAATAAATATCTTATTGAAAAAAAGATCTGTTAATCTTACATAATGCAAAGGATATGATGTAAAAAAATGCTAAATAAAAATAATATAATCCAAGTATATAGTAACCAACCCAAAAAAGAACATGAAGGTAATGAGCTTCAAGAATAATTATTGAATGAGAAATTGAAGTATATTTCAGGTGTACCAAAAATATGGAGGCAAGTGTTCTTTATATCAATAAGAATATATTAAGTCCAGCTGACAATGTAAGAGGAAAAAGAAAACAAGGAAATTACAGCCCAAATATAAAACATAGTAAAAATAATGGGAGAATTAGAACAACTGGTAAATGATTAGAAAGAATCATACATATGGAAATATTATTTCACATACCACAAGAGTTGGGACATGATACTAAAGAAAAAAATAATAATGAAAACATTTAGGCTAGATAGCTAAAATGGTTTACATATTTAATATATATAAGATACTGTTCAATAGCTTACCAATTTTGGATACTCTATAGACAAAGCATAGGAATCTCAGTGTAATAAAAGAAAACAGAGATCACCATATTGAAAAAGCCTAAATAGAGAAGAAAATGTTAGGGTGTAGGGAGGGGCAGAGTGACAGAGCATAAGGTAAGATAGTAAATCTTTTTTACTGCAAAGTAAATCATATTCATAAAATATTGACTAAGTTTTATAAAGCAATAACACATGTTTAAATTTATTATTTAAGGACACAAAAGTAACCAGAGAGAAACCAAAAATAAACTTGTGATTATATTTGCAGAAGGGCTTGGAAAGTATGGTTAATAGGTGAGAGTGGTTGATAGGAAGGAGTAAGGCCCAGGAGATTTACATTTGCATTGTCTTATTTTGCTTTTCTAGAATCTTTATCTACAAGGATGAATGATTTTGATAAATAAATGTGTATGCTCTTTGTGTGTATAACTTTGAAAACAAACCACAACATTCTGTAAGCATTGTTAACACAAAATGTACAAAATTATTAGAAATCAACTTTACCATTAGTTTCTGAAAGTGTTACAGTATTTAAAAATACAGTTTCAATTTTCAGTAGAATAAAAAAGGTTAATGAGCTTTAAAAATGACTAAGGTATAAAATATAATCTGAATTTTCCTTAAACTTCATTACTTGAGATTTCCCATAGTGATCCATGAATGGGGTTATTACTAGGTTTTTTTTGTTTGTTTTTGTTTTTGTTTTTTTAAATTCAAGTTAGTTAACATATAGTGGAGTATTGGCTTCAGGAGTAAAATTTAGTGATTCATCATTCACATATAACACCCAGTGCTCATCCCAGCGAGTGGCCTCCTTAATGCCCAACACCCATTAGCCCATCTCCCCACCCACCTCCCCTCCTGTGCCCCTCAGTTTGTTCTCTGTATTAAAGACTGTCTTATGGTTTGCCTTCTCTTCCCTTATACTCATCTATTTTGTGTCTTAAATTACACATATGAGTGAAATCATGATATTTATGAAATCATGATTTTCTCAGACTGATTTATTTCACTTAGCATCATACACTCTAGTTCCATCCACACTGTTGCAAATGGAAAGATTTCATTCTTTTTGATCACTAAGTAATATTCCATTGTTTATAGATACCACATCTTCTTTACTTTTTCATCACTCAGTGGACATTTGGGCTTTTCCAATAATTTGGCTATTGTTGATAGTGCTGCAATAAACATAGGGGTGCATGTGCCCCTTTGAATCACCATTTTTGTATCCTTTGGATAAATTTCAGTAGTGCAATTGCTGGGTCATAGGGTAGTTGATAGGGATTGCATTCAATGTGTAGATTGCTTTGGGCAGTAGAGATATTTTAACAATATTTGTTCTTCCAATCCCTGAGCATGGAGTGTTCTTCCATTTCTTTGTGTCTTCAATTTCTTTCATACACTTTCTATAGTTTTCAGCACACAGATCTTTTAGCTCTTTGGTTCCTAGGTTTCCTATAGTTTTCAGTGCAATTGTAAATGGGATTGATTCCCTGAGTTCTCTTTCTGCTACTTTATTATTGGTGTATAGAAATGCAACCAGTTTCTGTACGTTGATTTTACATCCTGTGACTTTGCTCAATTCATGTATCAGTTTTAGCAGTTTTTTGGTGGAGACTTTTGGGTTTTCCATGTAGAGTATCATATTGTCTACAAAGAGTGAAAGTTTGACATCTTCTTTGCTCATTTGTATATCCAGGGCTTGGCACATTAGGAGGTGTTTGTGGAGTGTGTTGTGTGCACTCTGCTGTTGGTATTTTGGCTGCTCTATCCCACTGGTAAGTCCTCTGCAATGCTCCTCTTTGCTTATAGTGGTGCAGTGTTTGGACCTTCAACCAGGTGTGCTTTGATTTGTTCACTGAAGTAACTCTGGAAAAAAAAAGGAAAGGTTCAGAATTGGGGAGGCTGATACCATACCAGGAGATAAATGAAAGAGGAGAAAAGACCAAGCAGAGAGTTAAAAGAACTATAAAGCTTAATCCAGAGAAAGAGAAATGACAATAAAGAAGACAAAGATATAGAAAAGATGTAAAAAGTATAGACTAAAAATGCCTGATTAAACAAACAAGATAGTAGCAAATTGAATTCAACAGTATATTAAAAAGAATTACTCACCATAATCAAGTGGGATTCATTCCTGGGCTCCAGGGCTGGTTCAATATTTGCAAATCAATCAATGTTATACATTGAATTAATAAAAGAAAGAATAAGAACCATATGATCCTGTCAATAGATGTAGAAAAAGCATTTCACAAAATACAGCCTCCATTCTTAATAAAAACTCTCAAAGGGGCGCCTGAATGGCTCAGTTGGTTAACCATCCGACTTTGGCTCAGGTCATGATCTCGCGGTTTGTGAGTGCGAGCGTCGCGTCGGGCTCTGTGCTGACAGCTCAGAGCTTGGAGCCTGCTTTGGATTCTGTGTCTCCCTCTCTCTCTGCCCTTCCACTGCTCATGCTCTGTCTTTCTCTGTCTCAAAAATAAATAAAACATTTAAAAATTTAAAAAAAAAAACCCTCAAGAAAGTCAGGATAAAAGGAGCATACCTTAACATCATAAAGCCATATTTGAAAGGCCCACAGCTGATATCATCCTTAATGGGGAAAAACAGAGAGCTTTCCTCCTCAGATCAAGAACATGACAGGGATGTCCACTCTCACCACTGTTGTTTAACATAGAGTTGGAAATCCTAGCCTCAACAATCAGATATCAAAATGAAATAAAAGGCATCCAAATTGGCAAAGAAGAAGTCAAACTTTCATTCTTCACAGATGACATGATACTCTACATGGAAAACCCAAAGACTCCACCTGTATTTTCTAGAGTGGATACAGGAATTACGTGAAGTCACCGAATATAAAATCAATGTACAGAAATTGGTCGCATTTCTATACACAAATAATGAAGCAACAGAAAGAGATATTAGGGAATTGATCCAATTACAACTGTATCAGAAATTATAAAATGTCTAGGAATAAATCCAATCAAAGATGTAAATATCTGTACCCTGAAAACTATAAAAAGCTTATGAAAGAAACTGAAGAAGACACAAAGAAATGGAAAAACATCCCATGCTCATGGACTGGAAGAACAAATATTGTTAAAGTATCTAAGGGTGCCTTGATGGCTCAGTCAGTTGAGCATCTGATTTTGGCTCAGGTCATGATCTCACGGTTCTTGGATTTGAGCCCTGCATCAGGCTCTGTGCTGACAACTTAGAGCCTGGAGCTTGCTTTGCATTCTGTGTCCCCCCCACCCCCCCGCCCCTGCCCAGCTTGTGCTTTCTCTCCCTCTCTCTCTCCCTCTCTCTCTCTCTCTCTCTCTCTCTATCTCTCTCTCTCTCTCTCTCAAAAATAAATAAACCTAATTTTTAAAAATACAAATAAATAAAATGTCAATAGTACCTAAAGCAATCTACACAGTCAGTGCAATCCCAATTAAAATAGCACCAGCATTCTTCACAGAACTAGAGCAAACAATCCTAAAATTTGTATAGAACCACAAAAGACCCTGAATAACCAATGTAATGTTGAAAAAGAAAACGAAAGCTGGAGCCATCACAAACCCAGACTTTAACCTGTATTACAAAGCTATAATCATCAAGTAAGTATTGTTCTGGCACAAAAACAGACACATAGATCAATGGAAAGGAATAGGGAGCACAGAAATGGACCCACAAATATATGGCCAACTAATTTTGACAGAGCAGCAAAAAGTATCCAATGGAAAAAAGACAGTCTCTTTAGCAAATCGTGCTGAAAGAACTGGACAGAAACATGCAAAAGAATGAAACTGGACCACTTTCTTACACCATACACAAAAATAAATTCAAAATGGTTAAAAGATCTAAATGTGAGACAGGAAACCATCAAAACCCTAGAGGAGAAAACAGGTGGTAACCTCTTTGACCTTGGTCACAGCAACTTCTTACTTGACATATCTCTGAAGTAAAGGGAAATAAAATAAAAAATGAACTATTTGGACCTTATCAAGATAAAATCTTCTGCAAAGCAAAGGAAACAATCAACCAAACTAAAAGGCAACCAGCAGAATGGGGGAAAATATTTGCAAATGACAAATCAGATAAAGGGTTAGTATCCATAATCTATAAAGAACTTACCAAATTCAACGCCCGTACAACAAAAAATCCAGTGAAGAAAATCTATGGGCAGAAGACATGAATAGACACTTTTCCAAAGAAGACATCCAAATGGCCAACAGACACATGAAAAGATGATCAACATCGCTCACCATCAGGGAAATACAAATCAAAAGCATGATGAGATATCACTTCACACCAGTCAGAGTGACTAAAATTAGCAATTCAGGAAACAACAGATTTGGCAAGGATGTGGAGAAAGGGGAATCCTCTTGCACTATTGGTGGGAATGCAAACTAGTGAAGTCACTCTGGAAAACAGTGTGGAGGTTCCTCAAAAAATTAAATATAGAATTACTCCATGACCAAGCAATTATACTATTAGGAATTTATCCAAAGGATACAGGACTGCTGATTCAAAGGGGCATATGCACCCCAATGTTTAGAGCAGCACTATCAACAATAGCCAAATTATTAGATGAGCCCAAATGTCCATCAACTGATGAATGGACTAAGAAGATGTGGTATATATATACAATGGACTACTACTCAGTGATGAAAAAGAATGAAATCTTGCCATTTGCAACAATGTGGATGGAATTGGAGGATATTATGCTAAAAGAAATAAGTTGGTCAGAGAAAGGCAGATATCACATGGTTTCACTCATACATGGAATTCGAGAAACTTAACAGATGATCATAGGGGAAGGGAAGGAAAAATAAGATAAGAACAGAGAAGGAGACAAACCATAAGAGACTCTTAAATGCAGAGAACAAGCTGGGGGTTGATGGGATTGGTGTAGTGTGGAAAACGGGTGATGGGAATTAAAGAGGGCACTTGTTGGGATCAGCACTGGGTGTTGTATGTAAGTGATGAATCACTGATTCTAATCCTGAAGCCAAAGCTACACTGATGTTAACTTGGGAATAATAAAAAAATAAAAAAAAAAAAAAGTGGAAAAAGAGAAAGGAAAAAAAATGTTTTAAAGTTTTTAAATGAAAATAGCATAAAAGAAAATAAAGAAAACAAAATAGAATAAAAAAATTGCTCTTCCTGTATCCAAGAAAGAAAAAGAAAGGAAAAAATGAAAGCAACATAAATAAAAACAGAAGCAAAGAAAATGAATGATAAAATAAATGAAACCTGAATGAAGCTAGATTTGATTTCCCCTAGAAATGAAACTTTGCAGCACACTATGGTGCATGGGTTATTTCTAAAATTATCATTAACTGAGAAAAATCTGAGCTAGTCATTGTTTATGGAATCATATATATAACATTTTTGGTGGTGCTGGTTTGAAATCAAAGCTAATAATTTAAATCTGTTAATGCTTAATGCCTCTGATGCTCATGGCATAGAAATTTGTTTAGAAATTAATTTAACACATAAATTTGATAATAAATTTGCACCCAAAGAGTTTCACAAATAATTCATATTTCTGAGATATTTGTATTTCTTTGTATGCATTGCCCTATGTGTTAAAATGACTGCATATATTTTTAAATATCAGAAACCTTCTATAATTTCAGTAATATATTCTAGTAAGATTAAGATCAACCATGAGTAACAAAGACTCAAAATAACAGCCACTTAAATAAACAGAGAAATTTATTTCTCTATTACATGAAAATCTAGTGGAAGCTTTCATGAAAGTTATTACACAGAAACTTACAACTGGAAAAATTCTATCAGTGAGGGAAAGAAAATGAGCAAGCTGGATTAAAATAAAACAAAATTTTGTTGGAAACATTGATGAGAAATCAGGCATCCAACATTTAAAAACTCAAGTTCTTGGGGCACCTGGCTGGCTCAGTCGGTCGGGTGTCCAGCTTCAGCTCACGTCATGATCTAGCAGTTTGTGGCTTCGAGCCCCACGTGGGACTCTGTGTTGGTGGCTTGGAAGCTGGAGCCTGCTTCAGATATGGGTCTCCCCCTCTCTCTGCCCCTCCCATGCTCATGCTCTGTCTCTCTCAGTCTCAATAATAAATAAATGTTAAAAAAAAAATCAAGTTCTTGGAGAGAATGGAGAACACTGAGATGACCCAACATCAGAAGCCACTTTTCCTAATATATTTGTTAATTGAATATATGAGTCACAGATATCAAGCAGAGAGCAGTGGATAAGAGTTTGAGGCAGTATCACTTGACCAGAGAGATAAATATTAGATACTTTTTTAAACCCGAGGGGATTTTTTAGTTATATTTTCTTAAATTTTTTTTAATGTTTATTTATTTTTGAGAGAGAGACAGTGTGAGTGGGGGAGGAGCGGAGAGAGAGGGAGACACAGAATCCCAAGCAGGCTCCAGGCTCTGAGCTGTCAGCACAGAGCCCGATTCTGGGCTTGAACTCACAAACCGCGAGATCATGACCTGAGCTGAAGTCGGATGCTTACAGACTGAGCCACCCAGGCGCCCCTCTAGTTATCTTTTCTTAATTGAGATATAATTGACATAATAGTTTCAGTTGTAAAACATAATTGATATATGGATATTTGCAGAATGATCACTACAATAAATCTAGTTAATATCCATGTAGTTATTTTTAAGTTATTAATTTACACTGTGGCCAGAGAATATACCTTTAATTCTTTCAATAATGTCATAATAGCTGAGGTTTGATTTATGAAGAATAAAGTTATATATATTATATTCATATTTTATATCATAAATATATATGATATAATAATATATAGTTGTTCCTTGTGTACTTGATATATGAGGCTTCTGTTAGTTTATATATTTTAATCATGTCATGTATTATTCACATTTTTATATACCTACTGATTTTCCTGTTTTTAGAATAATTAAGAGACATTTTCATTTCTTTTCTATGATTATGGACTTATGTAGCTTCATTTTTTTAATTTTGGCAATTTTGCTTCATATCTGTTGATACCTAATTTTTGTATGCATATGAGTTCAATTTGTATATTCCTGTTGCATTGGACCTTCATTGTACTAACACATTTTCCAGGTTTTGTCTAGCCATGCTAGCCTCTAAATCTACTTTGTCTAACATGACTCTAGCTACAGCAGCTTTCTTTTGGATACTACTAGCATGCTTAATATTTTTCTATATTTCTACAGTCTTTCTCTTACCTTAATTTTCAGTTAAGCCCCTTGAGAACAGCATACATTAGGTTTTATGTACTTAGCTTTTTAGTTACATTTTAAAATTTTATATATTTAAAAAAATTTAATGTTTATTTTTTTATTTTTGAGAGAGAGAGAGAGCGACAGAGACAAAGTGTGAGCAAGGGAGGGGCAGAGAGAGAGAGAGCCAAAGCAGGCTCCAGGCTCTGAGCTGTCAGCACAGAGCCTGAAGTGGGACTTGAACCTATGGACGGCAAGCGAGATCATGACCTGAGCTGAAGTCAGATGCTTAACTGACTGAGCCACCCAGGTGCCTCCAAATTTTATATATATATAATTATCATTACTGATTTGAGTTGACAAGTTTCCTTTTTTTTTGTTTTCTATTTCACACCTTCTACCTTAATATCACTTTTTCTTTCCTTTTTAAGCTTCTTTTGAATTAGTTGAATAATTATCTATATATTCCTTTATCAACTTACTATGTGTACATGTTTTTACTTTCTTTTTGGTATTTATTCTACAAATCATAAGAAGGATGCTTAATTTTTTTTTGGGGGGGGGGTCAGGAATAGAATTTAGTGATTCATCACTTACATATAACACGCCATGCTCTTCCCAGCAAGTGTCCTCCTTAATGTCCATCACCCATTTAGCCCATCCCCCCACCCAATACCCCACCAGCAACCCTCTGTTTGTTGTCTGTATTTAAGAGTCTCTTATGGTTTGTCTCCCTCTCTGTTTTTATATTATTTTTGCTTCCCTTCCCTTATGTTCATCTGTTTTGTATCTTAAATTCCACATATGAGTGAAATCATGTGATATTTGTCTTTCTCTGACTGACGTATTTCACTTAATATAATACACCCTAGTTCCAGTCACATTGTTTCAAATGACAAGATTTCATTCTTTTTGATCACCAAGTAATATTACAGTGTGTGTGTGTTTATATATATATATATATATATATATATATATATATATATATATCACATCTTCTTTATCCATTCATCAGTCGATCGACATATTTGGGCTTTTTCCATACTCTGGCTATTGTTGATAGTATTGTTGGGGTACATGTGCCCCTTTGAAACAGCACACCTGTATCCCTTGGATAAATACCTAGTAGTGCAATTGCTGGGTCATAAGCCAGTTCTATTTTTAATTTTTTGAGGAAACTCCATACTGTTTTCCAGAGTGGCTGCACCACTTTGCATTCCCACCAGCAGTGCAAAAAAGATCCTCTTTCTCTACATCCTAGTCAACATCTGTTGTTGCCTGAGTTGTTAATGTTAGCCATTCTGACAGGTGTGAGGTGGTATTTATTGTGGTTTTGATTTGTATTTCCCTGATGATGAGTGATGTTGAGCGTTTTCTTATGTGTCTGTTAGCCATCTGGATGTCTTCTTTGGAGAAGTGTCTCTTCATGTCTTTTGCCAATTTCTTCACTGGATTATTTGTTTTTTGGGTGTTGAGTTTGATAAGTTCTTCATAGATTTTGGATACTAACCCTTCATCTGATATATGTCATTTGCAATCTTCTCCCATTCTGCCAGTTGCCTTTTAGCTTTGCCAGTATCCTTTTAGTTTTCCTTTGCTGTGAAGAAGCTTTTTATCTTGATGAGGTCCCAAAAGTTCATTTTTGTTTTTGTTTCCCTTGCCTCTGGAGACATGTCAAGTAAGAAGTCGCTCTGGCCGAGGTCAAAGAAGTTCTTGCCTGTTTCCTCCTCTAGGATTTTGATGGCTTCCTGTTTTAAATTCAGGTCTTTCATCCATTTTGAATTTATATTTGTGTGTAGTGTAAAAAATGGTCCAGTTTCATTCTTCTGCATGTTGCTGTCCAGTTTTCCCAATACCATTTGGGAGACTTTTCTCCATTGGATATTCTTAAGAAGCATTCTTAATTTATAACATCTACTAGATATTATAACTTCAACATTTCTAACACCTAAACATAGCCTAATAAACTGCTTAAGAAACAAAGTAAAAAGATCTTCTAAGAAACCAGAGGAAAAAAAACACCTGCCAGGAGCAAAAATAAGGATGATAATTAATTTTTAGCAAATATTAAGTAAGCCAGAGGAAGCAATAAGATTTATTTAAGTGCTGAAAGAAAAGCTAAAATATCAATCTAGAATTTTATGCCATGTCAAAGTATTCTTAAAAATTTGAGACAAAATAAATGCAAGGGAAAAAATACTAAGGAAAACTGATAGCAACTGTGTCACACACATAAAAAAACAAAATTAAAAGAAAATTGGAAAGAAAAAAATTCTTAAAGCAGAGGAATGTAAAAAGTAATTAGAAGCATTACAAAGAGTAAATAAGTTTGAGTAACTGTTAAGTAGACAAAAACCAGTAATGTCTAATGTAATTTAAAACATGCAGGTTCAAAATCATGAGAGAAATTTAAACATCTGAAAGGACATTAATTCAATTCGATTCTACTAACATCCTAGTATTGTTTTAGAAGTGGTAAAAAGTAATTTAAGTAAGAATGTAGTAACTCAAGGATGTATACTGTAATTTCCAGGGTAACCACTAAGAGTATGGGTGCGTGTGTACACACTCCCACACACACCCCACACATGCACACAATGAAAGTTAAGACTAGGGAAAATAGAATAATAAAAATATTTGTTTAATCCATAAGGAGACAACAAAGAATACTAGAGAACCTAAAGAGGGAAATAGCAAGACTATACTATAAATTGAGAAATGTTAGTTAAAATGTACTGAAGTAATAATATCAGGAACAACAAGTAGGATATATACATAGTTCTTAGAGATATTGAAAATCACAATAGGAAGATATGTTGAGGGGCACCCAGGTTGCTCAGTAGGCTAAGTGTCCAACTTCGGCTCAGGTCATGATCTCATGATTCGTGGGTTTGAGCCCCGCGTTGGGCTCCGTGCTGTCAGGTCAGAGCCTGGAGCCTGCTTTGGATTCTATGTCTGCCTCTCTCTGTCTGTGTCTCCCCATCTCGTGCTCTCTCGCTCTCTCTCTCTCTGTCTCTCTCTGTCTCTCTCTCAAAAATAAAATAAAACATTTAAAAAAAGAAAAAAAAAGATCTTGAAAATCCTTATGGCAATATATTTGATTATTAAATAATCAGATACATTTCCAGGAAAAAAAAAACATTATAGGTGATATGAATATTTAGTTCTATTAGAGAATTTAAGTCTGCATATAAAAGCAGGTTGTCAAAGAAATCTCCAGGCCTAAATGGTCTCATTGTAATTTTTCCCCAAACACTGAAGAAAGAAACTATACATAAATTCTATGGGAAAATAGAAAATGTGAGAAAAGTTAACTCATTCTATGAGACCATTATCACACTGGCAACAACAGTTTTACAAGGACATTAAGAGAAAGAAATACAAGCCAATCTTTATCTTAAATTTAGAGGAGGTCAAAGTACTAAGTGAACTGTTATAAGCAAATCTCATATTGTAAAGGAATTAACATTGTGCCTTGACCAAATGGGTTGTTTCAGGTTCACATGGTTGCTTTAACATTAGAATATCAAGCAATGTATTTCACCATATTGACAGTTTTAAGGGAAGAAACCATTTTAGTAGATGCAAAAAAATCGTTTGACAAAAAAGAAAAACATATTAAAACAACTTTTTTCTCAGCAAACCAGGAAGAATAGGGAACATCCTTAATCTGATAAAGAGGTTCTGCAAAGCAAAACAAAAAAGTACACAAACAAAACCTTACAGAAATTACATGCTGGTTACATATGTGTGTTCATTTGTGAAAATTTCATACATTTAGTTTTTGATTGATCGTGTTGTTGTGAAAGATAAGGGGCAATTTTACAATGACATAGCTGAACATACTTTCTATTCCTTCTTTAAAAATTTTGTGTACCAGAGGCACCTAAAGGTAGGCTACTCCATAAATACTGAGGTCCTAGGCAGCCTGTTATTGTGACAGCATATTTTATAAAAAACCATAAATAACACTGCCGGCAGCATATCAGAGACAATTATCCTGCACCATCGGCCCCATTGTTTTGATTTAGTGGGGTCTTATAAGCAAAAGCAATACTTACTTGTCACATCTAACTGCAGGAGTCTAATATGTTTGAAATTTTTCTCAGGGTTCATTATGTTTGGTTTTCTTTCTATTATTTTAATGCTTGTTTTGTGTTTTGAAGGTGTACACAGAAAGTCTTAGGAATTTTCTGCCTTTCATGAATATAAGAAAGGTGTGGAAGGTGCTAACTAGTATATATAATCTGATCTTTCTGATCTTTTTTTGGAGGAGAGTGGAGTCTGGGAAGATATAAGAGTTTCATATACATCTTATATGTATAGGTATTCATGTACATTTGTATATATTGTATCCATGATTTAATATCTCTAAAAAAGTTTGCATTTTAAATATCCAGCCCTATCCCCAAATTTTGCTTATAGATAAAGAACAATTTTTCAACCCAATTCCATGCTCACCATTTATATTTGTTCAATTCCTTCTCTTCAGCCCCTAATATGTTGTATGTGTTAAAGCAACACAAGTTTCTAATCTGTGTTTGCCAAGTTCACGATACATACTTTTTTTATGATGAGGGAATAAGAAAGAGTTTAAAAATCAAATGATAGAAGTAAAATAAAGTTTTATATACAGAATTTAAACATATATTTTCCTCACATTATACTTTGACTATTGTTTACCGGAAGTCCCTAAACACACGCCATGCTGCATGGAAGCATATGGTTCAATGCAAGTTCCTGAGCTCTTTCTGGATCTAGATGGTCAAAGTTTAAAGAAAAAAAGGCTTATTTTCTGGGAGAGAATGAATTTTTCTTATTTATAATTTAAGTGATTCCTTTGTTCCTACTTCTAAAATAAAACTTATGTCATACTTAAGTTTTATTATGTAGCTTCTACATGAATTATGCAACTAAATTTCAAATATGTCAAAAAAACTAGTAATTATTATTTTTACATGAGTGCCATAATGCCTGCAAGTGCCAATATGAGCTTACATTCCTAAAATAGTCTTCAGATAGAAATTTTAATATATGTCTGTAATCTTTAGCACTAAAACTAAAGCTATTATCTTTCCTGGTGGTCATTTTCTTTCTACATTCCTTCCTTTTCCCCCTCTTTCCCTTTCTCCTCCCTCCCTTCTTTCTCTCCTTCATACTGGTAAATGAAGAACATGCTTGCAAGTTAGGTTAGAAAATCTTTGTTCATTGATCTATATTGTACTCCATTCAATACACACTCTGTATTAGGCCTTGAAATGGGTGCAAAGGTAAATCAGGTTCTCTGCCTCACGAAACCTATGATCTATAAAGGCCGTAGTAATCTGCAAGTTCAGTGGAAGGTAATAGATTCAATGGGCCATAAAACAGAATAAAGGCTGTTCAAAGAGGAAAAGGTTTCTTCTAAAGAGGACATCAGAAAAGTTTCAATGAAAGTGGTATTGGAGCTGAGCCTTAAATAATTGATATGGAAAGGGATAACGGTTTTAGGTACATAAGAAAAAATAGTGTAATAGTGCATATAAAATCATTGAGAGATATCTGTAGGTGTACAAGTTATGAATAAAAGGTCACCATGAAGTGCTAAATTTGTTTTAAAAATTATTTAGTTTTGTAAAAATTGAATACTTTTTATGGTTTCACAGGTGTATACATATGTCAAAACTTATCAGATTCTACCTTTTAAATACTTGCAGTTTATGTCAAGTGTGCCTCTACAAGCTGGAAAATTGTAAAGCATAAAATGTCCTTCCACCTCAAAATTTTAATATTTAAAGACGACAAGTTTAATGTGGGCTTATTCTATTGTACTCCACAGAGAATCAAAAGCAAAAACCTGATTTTTTTTTGTTTATGAATATAAAAGTTGACTATATCTTAGCCTTAGGTACTGTGTTTCAGTTTACTGAACTGATAGATATAATATAATAATACAGGATATTTTTAACTGTTGGTATTTATTAATAAACGGTTTATTCCTTACTGTCTTTCCATTTTGCATTTGCTGTACACACTTCAAGTGACATATTTCAATAACATAAGATTTTCCCAGAGGAATTTTCTTCCACATTCAGTGTGTTGATGACATCAGTGACTCTTCTAAGTGATTTCTATGTTATATTCATTGTGATTTCTCTGTAAACAAAATTGAAGCACTTACTCATAGGATGAATTTGAAGATTTTCAAGCCTCCACTTTATTGATATTTTCCTTTTGGTGGTGACATTTATATTCTAGGAGTTAGAAGGAAAAGATGCTGAGAAATGCTTATTCTAGGCAACTTGTAAATTGAGATATATCTCACCTCCATGATCAAGAGGTTTTTCCTCTGTCACTAACTTCAAGTCTATGATACTCTTGCTTCCTTTGCCAGACCCTGAGTTCTGAATTAATCTGCTTGTCCAGTGATCAGAATTCCCTCAAACTTCACTCTGCTACCTCAAAGGGTCATTGTGAGGGGGAATGAATTTCATTTATGATGATGACAGTTAGCTATTATAAGCATCTTTTCCTACATTGCCCATCCTTACAAGCATCATGTGTGGTCATTACTTTAATGAGCCTCATTTTATTTTATTTTATTTTATTTTATTTTATTTTATTTTACTTTATTTTGTTTTGTTTTATTTTATATTTTATTTTATTTTTTATTAAAGTTTATTTGTTTTGAGAGAGAGAGAAACAGAGCACATGAGCAGGGAAGGGGCAGAGAAGGAAAGAGAGAGAATCCTAAGCAGGCTCCACACTGCCAGCACAGAGTCTGATGTGGGGCTTAAATTCACAAACCATGAGATCATGATCTGAACCAAAGTCAAGAGCCACATGCTCAACCGACTGAGCCACCCAGGCACCCCAACTGTCATTTTATAAGTAAGGAAATTAAGGCACCCAGAGAACTTAGGTAAGTTTCCCAAGGTCACAAAACACATAAAATGCAGAAGTGAGATTCAAAAAGTCTAGTCTTATACTTGATCACGGTTTATACTATCTTTCAGTAAATTTGAAAAATATAAATCAATATATGAGTTAACTAATATAGTCTCCTACACATATTATAATGCTTTAACACCCAGATAAATCTAAAATTTTCCACAAGTTTAATTAGTAGCCCTGTTAATTAGAACTTTTAAATATTATGGCAATAACAATGGAGAAAATTGTTTTGTTATGTTACATCTTTGGTTTTGGGACATGCTTCTGTTGACCACATAAATCTAAAACAGCCTACTCAGCTGACAATCGGCTTACCTATAAATCTGATACACTTCTTCCACTTTTCTTCTTAAAAATAGCTATGAAAAGAAAATCATTTACTTACTATATAATACATTTTAATCAAACAGGAAATAAATATTGTGATAATAATTGCTATTATTATTATCAAGAATACATCATCACCAGCCTCTCATGACATTACTCCACCTCTAATACCAATTTGTACAGAGTCTCTACTTCCTGTAAAACATCATGAAATGCTCATTACAAACCAAACATCCTAGCATTTATCTTTGGCATTAATATCTATCTCAATGTAAACAGATAAGGAATTTGAATCTTATACCTTTTAAGGAAATGTTAATATCACACAAGGTATTTGGGTTCATTAGAAGAAAATAACTGGCCATTAGAAAAATTAAAAATTTCAGCACTTTTCAGGGCAGCTGGGTGGCTCAGTCAGTTAAGCGTGTGACTTCGGCTCAAGTCATGATCTCGGGTCCGTGAGTTCAAGCCCCATGTCAGGCTGTGTGCTTATAGCTCAGAGCCTGGAGCTGCTTTGGATTCTGTGTCTTCCTTTCTTTCTGCCCCTTCTGCACTCATGCTCTCTCTCTCTTTCTCTCTCAAAAATAAATAAACATTAAAAAATTTAAAGAAAAATTTCATCACTTTTCATGTGCCTGTTGGCCATTTATATGTCTTCTTTGGAGAAATGTATATTTAGTTCATTTGCCCATTTTGTAATCAAATTATTTACCTTTTGTCTATTAAGTCATCACACTTACTACCAGGGAAATGCAAATCAAAACCACAATGAGATGTCATTTCATACCTGTTAGGATGGCTATCACCAAAATATTTGGTGATGATGTGGAGAAAAAGGAATCCACATCCTGATGGTGGGAATGTAAATCGATAAAACCACTATAGAAAACAGTATGAAAATTCTTCAAAAAATTAAAAATACAACTCCCATTTGATCCAGCAACTCCACTTCTGGGTATACAGCCAAATGAATTCAAATCAGGATCTTGAAGAGATATCTTCACTCCCATATTCATTACATCATTATGCACAATAGATAAGACATAGAAGGAACCTAAATGTCCATTTATGGATGAATGGATGAATAAAATGTGAAATACACATACAATGGAATATTACACAGTCTTTCAAAAGAAGGAAAGCCTGCCATTTGTGATAACATGAATGAACCTGGAAGACAGTATGTTAATGAAATAAACCAATCACAGAAGGACAAGTAATACATGACACCCCTTTTATGAGGAATCTAAAATAGTAAAATTCCTAGTGGCAGAAAGTAGAATGGTGATTTCCAGGGGCTAGGAGAAGGGTGAAATGACAAAGTATTAGTCATAGGATTCAAAGTTTCAGTTATGCAAGATGAAGTCCTAGAGATCTACTATACAGCATAGTGCCTTCAGTTAACAATATTGTATTGCATACTTAAAAATTTGCTGAAAGAGTAGATCTCATGTTAAGTGTTCTTATCCTATAATAATTGTAATAGTATTATTAATATATTATTATATAACATTATTATATTAATATATAATTATTATTATAAATAAAAAGGATTGGAAGAAAATTTTGGTGATGATGGATCTGTTCATGTTACAGATTGTAGTGATGTGTTCATATCATTTTGAACATACGTTTGTTTATATAAACAAAATCTATTTGTTATTGTTATTTATTTGTTATTTTAATTTAATAAATACATACATTTGTTTATGTAAATAAAAAGAGTCCTCATGGTTATGGATTTAGGAATTTAACATCTAACACATATATTGTCACAATGTGTAAATATATAGAAGTAGTTATATAAAGAAACTGGAAACTATATTATTAATACATAATTTTCATATAGAATGAGAGCACTTACTTATCAATAAGCCACAGTTAAGTGGCACATTATTTGTCATTTCCTTATATTTCAAATACCAATTGTTAATAGTAAGATGAATCAACACTTTGATCTCAGTTACACATTATTTTAAAAACTGCTTTTCACCTGAAGCCAAGACTGGTTACACAGTATTTGGAAAAAGAGACTAGAAAATCATATTTTGCTTTTTTAAAAAAAAGTGACAACCTGTGGTACAGACTGTAACATTTCTATAGTAGCAAACTCTATTAGGTGGTTTATATGCTTCTCAAGTACGGTAGGTAAAAGCATGGTCCTTTGCCTGTTGCTGAATTTGGCCTTCTTGGGAAGTTTTCTGCTACTGATAATTAATGTTTCTAATAAAATCAATGTTTTGCTAACTGTAGTTTGGTGACAACATCAGGACCTTGAAGGGATAAGAAGGAAAAGAAACGAGGAGGAATATAACAAAGAGGTAGAAGTGGAAAGGGAGGAGAAGGAGGCACTTGTTAGAGGAAGAAGAGGAAGCAAAGAGGAGGAAAAAGATGTAGAAAGTAAATGATGTAATACTAAAAGTTGACTAGGACAAATAGCAAAGTGACTCATGTGCAAGTACCAAAGTAATACTGGGCAATGCACTTTCAGAATGAAAATAAATGATAATCTGTAAAATTTATTGAATTGTGATGTAAAATTTAACTTTAGTTACCTGAATATCTGATATCTACCTAATACATTTTATTTATATAAGATAAAATAAATAATATAATAATTAAATTTATGACATGATCCTTCTCTAAGAGAGATCCAATGTCAAATTGGGGAACCAGAAACACACACAAAAAATAATAATGTTATAACTGACTTCCCTTAATCATATACATTGGTTCATAACCTCTTTGTGAGCTTCCTGGATATAATCTGAAAGCAATCCCCATTCATGGATGATAAGGAGAGAGGGAAGAAAGAAGCAGATCACTCCAGATTTGTAGGTGACAGTTTTATTGAACAAGGGAACTTATTTACCAGGCTTATCTTTCAAGCTGCCAAATGAGTAGTTTTCTACACCAGCCCACCAAATCTTAAAAGTGGATTTAGTCACAAAAATGGTCAAGATCTTCTCAACATCACATTGTTCTCTCAAGTCTGCATCCTTGAAAGTGGCTCCCACTGTAAGAATGGTGGGCACCATACATTCCAAGAACAGAGGTTGGAGTAAGGAGCCTTGATTGCTCAGGTCCAACTCGAGTGTCAACTTGTGGTCATGTCTTCTTGATGACCTCCTCCAATAATACACAACAGCAAATCCTGTCAGTGAAGTGCAGTCCATTTGCAACCATGCTATTCCATTTCACCACTGACATCTCATTTCAGATTCATTACTATTTGCTGGAATGTCAAAGCTAAGAGTGATCTCCCTGCTTCCTCACTTGTCTATTCACAGTCTTTTCACTGTGTTGCAACTGGAATAGAACTGTCCTGTCATTGCTTTGAATCCCCTTCTCTGCAAAACTCCAAAGTCTTTACCATGTCCTCTAAGCAGTGATCTGAACTACTTCTCAACTTTGTAGCCTTCCTCTTTCATGTGCTCCAGTCACAGAAATCTTTTGTTCCTTTAATAACCCAGGCATGTCTTTACCTCACAGTCTTTGCACCTATTTTTTCCTCTACCTAAAATATTCTTAATTTTTTTTAAATTTTTATCTATTTTTGAGACAGAGAGTGAGACAGAGCATGAGCAGGGAGAAGGACAGAGACAAAGGAAGACACAGAATCTGAAGCAGGCTCCAGGCTCTGAGCTGTCAGCACAGAGCCCAATGCGGGGTTGAACCACAAACCGTGAGAACATGACCTGAGCCAAAGTCGGACACTTAACTGACTGAGCCACCCAGGTGCCCCATAAAATATTCTTAGTGCAGCTATCTACAAGAGTCTCTCCTTCATGCCACTTGGTTCATCTATTTCTACATTTACAGTTGAGGGAAACAGATCAAGTACCATACCAAATGACAACCATACCAAATGACAACATACCAAATGACAAAAAGTATGTATGACAATGTGTGACACAAGTTAGATGAAAACTTAACTTTCCCAGACAAGTAAATAATCCAGTATAACAACTTGCATTATAATATGTTAATTGATATTTATTTCAAGGTCATTTTGTAGTTTGAATTTACATAGAAGTTTATTTTATGGTCTCCTTTCTGTAATTGTTGCATATCAGCTTAATTTTGATTCTACAGATAATAATATTTAATGAATGGACAAAATCATAGAGATTAGACCAATTTATTCCAAATTTTAAAATCCACTCTAAATCAATTCCTATAAATACCATAGAGTTTACGAAAGCAGTCAATGATAGGAAAATCACTACTTCATGAAGCGTTTTTTTTGTGTCTTTTGCAGTCTTTTTGTTGAAGCCCTGATGCAAAATTCTTCCTTATATTGAGGTGAAATCTAAATTCCTGAATTTTCTTCTTTCTTGTTTTTGTTGTGGAAGTGTAACTTTCCTTGCTTTCAATTAAAGCAGTGTGTGTATTTTGCAAATTTTGTTTAAAACCTAATTTTACTAATAATTTTTACGTAACTAAAGATCAACACGGCTGTTATGGCCAATTTCTGTAATGACTATAAGATTAATTTCAGATCTATTTATTAGTTCTCCCTTTCAGATATTGCTCACACATAATATCAAATTATATTATGAATTCTCCAATCTCTAAAATTTTGCCCCTCTGCAAATCTTCTGGAAGGTGAGATGCCGTAGGCAACAAGTTGTCTATGCTCAAGACATTCAGGAGCAACCCAATCAGCCTTCAGCTGACCTCAAGTCATTCCAAGTCAGTCTATCCCTAGATTATTGTGACTGGGAGTCAATTTATTTTTGTATGCCACTGAGGATTTGCGATTAATTAAACAGCACTGTGTGCAATATATACCTAATACAAATAGTTAAAAAGTTTAATTGGTAAATAAATTTTCACATGATGTACTCTAAAATATGATGTTAAAACTAGAATAGAACACAGGTAACATTTATGTACAGGAATTATTTCAAAGCCTTTCATGCTTTAATTTATTC
Source organism: Neofelis nebulosa (assembly GCF_028018385.1). Lineage (NCBI taxonomy): Eukaryota > Metazoa > Chordata > Mammalia > Carnivora > Felidae > Neofelis > Neofelis nebulosa. The sequence goes on from NC_080783.1 coordinate 132,546,692, forward strand.
AATGGATATTTATTACCAGACAGTAGAGATGCCAAGATGTTGCCAACATATGTGTGCCAGGACAAGCCATGGGAAATAGATTTAATCATTTCTTCATCAAAAAAAGTTATCAAATTTGTTTTGCCTAAGCATCAAAATGGGTGCTTGTTAAAAATTGGGAATATAATAACCAATTTTCAGACTCAAATTTTTGTGTGCAGTTTAAAAACTTCTCTGGCAAAGTGTACTCCAGCTGATTCTAGTATATTTTGTTTTCAGATTACACTTTGAGAAACACAGATTATAAAATGTACAAATGGACATAAAGTTAAAAAAGATCAATGGTGGAGCTCTGAGGAAGACAAATACTTAAAATATAGGAAGAAAAATAGGCCAAAAAAATTGAAGAGGACTAGTCTTAACATTATTGTTCAAATGTTACCTTTCAATTAGGCCTTCCCTGGCACTTTATCAAAAATTTCAACCATCAAGTCTCTCTCTGAGACACTTTCTAGCCCTCATTTCTATCTTATTTAAAAAATTTGGTTGTCATAAATTTCTGATATGATATTATTTAGTTCAAATAGTATATTTAACAATATATTTTTCTTGGGTTATTACTGTGTTCTGTGAGAGCAGGTATTTTCTCCACTCAGGGCATTATCTCCAGTACCCAGAACAGAATCTGGCACAAATTAGACTCTCATTATTTAATTGTTGAGTAATTATGAGTTAGAAGGAAAAGCAGTGTTTTGTCTAGAAGATCTTTGTCGTTCCACAGCTAATAGCCTTTGCAATTAGCAATAGCCAATTGTCATCAAAGCAAACCTTCATATAGATGGGCGTCTTCTCAAAAAGAAGCTAAAGAATAAAGAGAGAAGAAATAACAAGAAATAATGAGTTACACACCTAGATGGTTTGCTGCCTGTTAAATTGGTGTATCTGGAAAGCAAATTCATGAATGTTTTTGGACATTTTAAATATAGGTATTTTGGAAGGCTGAATTCCAAAATGGACTAACTTTCATCCTTTAATCCCTGGAATGTGGCTATAATAAGATGTCATATTTGTAATATTTCCAATGTAATTAAAATTAATAATCATTTGACTTTGAGTAACTAAACATGGAGATTCTTCAGATGAGTCTAGTCTAATTACATGAGATCTTAAGTCAGACAGGTTTTTCCTTTTGGTTGCAGAATAGGAAGTCAGAGAAAACTGAAGCATGGTAAGAATTTGACACCGCACTGTTATTTTGAAGATTTGGGAATCCATGTGAGAAGACAGGACCTTAAAGATTTATACAGCAATGAGAACATGTGGATACTTTTTTTTTTAATTACATTTTTAAAATACAACAAAACTCTTGGAAAAAGTAAAAGAGAGCTAAAAATCCATAAATCCAAGAAATTGAGACGCTTCCCAAAGTAAGTTGACAATATTTAGTCATTTTTCACTGGAGAGATTTTCAAATTGTGGACAAGCATAGAGAATCTGGATTGCAAATAGCAAAGAAGAAACAAAACTTTTTAGGAGTTTGATAAAGCTGATAATCTAGAAATTGAGGGGACACAAAGAAATGGCTGGCTTCACAGGAGACTGAGAAAGTAGAAAACAAATCTTCAAAAAGGCAGAGTGAAATCACATCCAGTCTTGTGATACTTATGAACCCAAGACTTGACAGAGTGGGCACTTATTTTAAAAACATTGTCAGCAAGACATGTGCACAGTTGTGAAGCCACAGGACCAAGGGAAGACTGTAGAATAGGGGATAATCTTTCAATGAGAATTGAATCTCTTGTAATCTTTTGGGGTAAAGGATATTCACTTGGAAAGCTCTCAATCAAAAGCTTGTGAGAGGCATTTTTACAAAAAAAGACAAACCAGAGTTATACAAAGTCTTATCAAGACAACAACAAAGGCCAACTCATCCTAATTTCTGATTGGGTTTAGGTGATTAGCTACTCAGGTATTTGTCTTAAGGAGGAAAGGTAAACTTTATTAAGTGTAATATAGTATTATCTAGAACCTCTAGAATTATGTCATTGCACTGACTGGTAGAAAAAACTTCTAAACAAGGTATGAATAAGAGAAAATATGACTAACAATCAAGGAAAAGGGCAGAGAACAGTTGTAGTCACACCAAAGATACATATAGTAGAATTAAAAAATAAGTACTTAAAAATTACTATGATAATATGTTAAAGAACCTAGTGAAAACATAGATGAAAAGTTCATGAAATTTACTAAAGTATTAGAACCTTTCAAAAATAAAAAAGAATCAGTTGACACTGCAAAAAGAAAACAAAATCTGATATCTGAAATTATGAATAGTGGATAGTTTTAAATGGACACATTAGAATAAAGTGTCAGTTACCTAGGAGAACGTCCACAAAATACACAAACTGAAGCAGTAAGAAAAAAAAAAAGTAAAATAGAACAGAGCATAAGAGATATTTTGGACACTCTTCAAAGGTCTACTATAATTACAATCAAAGTCTTGGAAGGAGAGGAGGGAAATATTGGGTTAAAAGAAGTATTCAAAAGAATAATGGCTAAGAAGTTTTTTAAATGGTAAGACTCACAGGTATAAGAAATCCAATTACACCTTAAGCAGTATATACAAAAAGAAAGTTTAATGAGGCACTTCACAGTAAATCTGCTGCAAAGCAAAGAATAAAAAAGTAAATCCTAAAAGTCAGACAGAGGAAGAAAGATACCTTCCCTTCAAAGAACAATGAGCCATAAGAATGACAGCTGTCTTCTCACCACTAATGATGGAAGTCAGAAAGCAGTGGAATGACATCTTTGTATTTCCAAAGAAAAAGTACTGTCAACCTAGAATTCTATAACAAGTGAATATATTCTTATCCTTCAAAAATAAAAGTGAAATAAAGATGTTTGCAGACAAAGACTGAGGGAAGCTGTCAATAATAGGGATATAGTTAAAAATAAAAGTTTAAATTAAAGCCAGTTCTTCAGGCAGGAAAAAAACCGATCTAAAATGTGAACATAGAAATAGAGAATGGAATTAAAATACACCAATAAAAAGGTAAATAAATGAGTGAATAAAAATTGTAAGCACCCATAATGTAATATATATATAAACCTATAAAAATATTTATGCACAAATTACAAATTAGTCAAGTGAATGATGGAATAGTAAAAAACTTTTCAAACCAAAAAATTTTGAAATAAAACAAAAAGAGAGCACTATTATAGATACAATGGGATAAGAAGAAAACAAAGAGCTGGATGATATACTTAACACAACTTCACAATAATTGCATTAAATGTAATAAATATTCTAATTATAATATTAAAAATGAGATATTGTCTCACAGAAATTACAAAAGAAAAAACAAGACATAAATATATGCCGTGTGGAAGTATGTCAATAAGACATAGATGGGTTAGAAGTAAAAGATTAAAAACAAATATGCTATGCAATTTCTTATTATAAAAGAATTGTTTTAATGTTTATTTGAGAGAGAGAGAGACAGAGACATAGTGTGAGTTGGGGAGGGGCAGAGAGAGGAAGACACAGAATCTGAAGCAGGTTCCAGGCTCCACACTGTCAGCACAGAGCCGGATGCAGAGCTCGAACTCAGGAACTGACAGATCGTGACCTGACCTGAAGTTGGCGCTTAACCGACTGAGCCACCCAGGCACCCCACAATTTCTTATTATAGAAAGCTAGAGTATCTGTATTATTACCCACATATTTAGGAAAAGAATGGCAACAGATAAAAATATTTTATGATGATAAAAGTCAACCAGAATATTTAACAACCAAAAACAGTATGCATATATATATAACTAATTATAAAACTTCAAAATATATTACATATAAATACATATATATTATGTATATATTTACTGTATAGATATCATTATACATAATATCTCCAAAAATATTATGTGTATTATGTGTGTGTGTGTGTGTGTGTGTGTATACACATATATATATCCAAAATGATTTGGGGCGCCTGGGTGGCTCAGTCAGTTAAGCATCCGACTTCAGCTCAGGTCATGATCTCGCGGTCTGTGAGTTCCAGCCCGGCGTCGGGCTCTGTGCTGACCGCTCAGAGCCTGGAGCCTGTTTCAGATTCTGTGTCTCCCTCTCTCTGACCCTCCCCCGTTCATGCTCTCTCTCTCTCTGTCTCAAAAATAAGTAAACATTAAAAAAAAAATTAAAAAAAAAAACAAAAAAAACAAAAATGATCTGAGATATAAGTAAAAGCTAGAATTTGAAACTTACACACATGGAATCAAATCATTACAATCTTTGGAAGATCATTTTAGGACTCAAAAATAATTAACCAAATATGAAAAAGAATAAAAATTAAACTTTATCTAAGTTTTCTGCTTTTCAGAAGGCATCATTAAGAAAATACAAAGGCTAAAGTCAGGCTGGGAGAAAATTAGCAATCCATTTATTTAACAGACAAATAATATGTATCTAGAATATCTAAAAAACTCTTAAAACTTAATAGCAAGAAGATAAACAACCCAAAAAATGGGTAAAAATTTTGAACAAAGCATTTATAAAAAGAAATTATATACATGTCAATAAATACATAAAAAGATATTTGACATAATTAGGAACATGTTATTTAAACGAAACTGAGATTCTACTCCATTCAAATATGGTTGAATTAAAAATAAATAAATAAAGCTACATATACCAATTGTTGGTGGGGACATGAAACAATAGAATGTCTCATAAAATGTGGATGGGGATGCAAAATTTTAACAACCTCTGAGTAAATTGGTAGTCATTTTTGAAGTTAAATGTAAAGTTACTATATGCACCATTATTCTACTCTTAGATAATTCCCCAAAAGAAATGCTAATGTGTTCATACACAAAATACTTGTGTAAAAAAGTTCATATTAACTCTACTGGATAATCATTAAAACAAAAAGGTGAATGAATAAGCAAATTGTGGTATATCCATACAATAGGATTCTACTCTGAGTTAAGAAATAACAAACTACATATAGTTTCACCCTTATGTGGATCCTGAGAAACTTAACAGAAACCCATGGAGGAGGGGAAGGAAAAAAAAAAAAAAGAGGTTAGAGTGGGAGAGAGCCAAAGCATAAGAGACTCTTAAAAACTGAGAACAAACTGAGGGTTGATGGGGGCTGGGAGGGAGGGGAGGGTGGGGGGTGGGTATTGAGGAGGGCACCTTTTGGGATGAGCACTGGGTGTTGTATGGAAACCAATTAGACAATAAATTTCATATATTGAAAAAAAAAGAAATAACAAACTAATTTACATAACAATACAACTGCATCTCAAAACCGTTATGCTTTGTAAAAGAAGCCAGACACAAAATAATCGAAGCTGCAAGTTTCTATTTATCTGACAATCAAGAAAAGACCAAACAAAGTTATAGTAACATGAAGTAGATTATTTCCTAGTGCCAGAGGTTATAAGAAGTTGATTGCAAAAAGGCACGATGGTACTTTCTTGGGATGAAGAAAGTGTTTTACATCTTAATTTGGTGATAGTCCTGAGTGTATACATTTTTTAGAACTCATGAGACCTATATTGAAAATGAATGCATTTTAAAATGTAAATTATATCTCAATAAAGCAGATTTTTTACAAAAGACAACAGATGTGTTAAATAGGAAATAATAAACTGGCAGCAAAATGAAATATCAATTATTTAATAAATGGGATGGATTTAATACAAGTAAAAGGTTAAAATATTTATTTGTATTTTGCTTATTAAACATAGACTTTAAATAGACAGTAATATGACAAAAAGAACCTCAACATATTTAAAATAATTTAAATCATGCAGACTTAAAGACACTTTACAAAGGAGTATATTCACATGGCCAGTAAACATATGAAAATGTTCTCAGTGTCATTAATCACTAGGGTAATACAAATTAAAAACTATAATAGATAACATCCCACATTCACCAGAATAAAAATACAAAAAAGAAAATAGTAAGTTTAGGTGAGGATGAGAGGAAACTGGAACTTTCACACACATCTGGCTGAACTGTGATTTCAACAACCATTTTAATCATATGCTGAGAGGTATACATATAAAGGCTAAACATGAGACTCCTCAATCATTCAGTGTATTCGTTTTTATTGCTTCTATAAAATACTACCACAAATTTAGCGGCTTTAAATAACACAAATATATTATCTTACAATTCTGTAGGTTAGAATCCATGTCAGATCTCAATCAAGGTGTTGGCAGTGCACAGTTCCTTTCTGGAGGATCTAGAGGAGAATCATTTCCTTGTGCTTTTCAGTTTCTACAAACTGTCCTCATTTGTTGGCTTTTGGATTCCTATATTCATCTTCAAAGTCAGCGAGTTTACATTCCACTTTACGGTTCTTCTGTAATCACATTTCTCTTTCACTTGGAACTCAGCCAAGAAAAGTTCTCATATCTTAGCAATTCTTGTGAATAAATTGGGCACATCTGGATAATCCAGGATAATCTCCCCATATTAAGATCCTTAATTTAATCATATTTGCAAAATTATTTGCTATTTAAGGTAACATATAGTTCCAAGGTAACAAAGGTCCAAGGATTAAGATGTGGACATCTTTAGGGGGGCATTATTCTAACACATCCATTAACAAATCCAATGCTAGTTAGGTTTAGCGTTGGATTGAAGACTAGCAAAAATCACACATGTGTTAATTGAAAGACCTAAGTACTCGAATGTTGAGAATGACACTGTGTAATACCTAAATAACAAACTACTCAAATGTCTATCAGAAAACAATGTATCAAAAATTGTATTATATTCAATGGAATATAATGTAGAGTAGAATATTATGCTGGAATAATATAGAACAATAATAGAAAACATCCATAACTATGCACAAACATATGGATGAGTTTGAGAGACATAATGTTGAGCCAAAGAAGTTAGACACAAAAGAGAATCTAGGCATCATTTAATTTAAAGTACAAAAACAGATAAATATAATTTATACTCTGAGTGGGCAGAATAGGAATTATCTAAGAAGTGATACAGTATAAATGAGGGTCTGTGCTGTTAATAATATTGTTTCTTGCTATGGATGTGGATTTAACAGGTATGTGCAATTTGTGAAGTTTCAGAGAGTTGTTCACTACTTTGTACGGTATATTATAGTTAAAGAAAATGTTTACAGTTTTTTTTAAATCACATATTGTTTAGATCAGTTTTCAGCACAAATAATAATCTATGTCATTTATTAAGCTCTTATATGAACTGCTATAGTAAGTACTTCTATTTCTCAAACCAACTGTGCAATTTTGGTGTTACTGTTATTTTTCTGTGAGTTTAAGTAACATGACCAATGTAAAATAGACAGTGGTTGAGGTCAATTAAAAACCTTACAAATTTGGTTTCCAAAGTCAATGGGTAGGTAGATAGATCTTGAATGTATTTATTTAAATATTGTAATTACTATAAATCTAAAATTTTCATAGATTATATAGATATAAGTATCTATATCTGTCTCTATCTATCTATATATCTATATGTATTCATATATCAGAATGGCTAGAAATGTGAAAGTTCCCTAAGGTCAATTACTGTTATAAAGTATGATAACAGAATAATCACCCTGAAAGATGTCCATGCTCTAATCCCCAGAGCCTCTAATATGTTTTATTACATGACAAGGTGGGGGAGAGATTAACGTTGCAAATGAAATTAAGATTGCTAATCAACTGACGTTAAAATAAAAAGATTATCCTGGAATACTTGTGTGGGCCCAATGTAATCACAAAGCCCTTTAATGTGGAAGAAGAAGGCAGAAGGGAATAACAGGGTCAGATGTAAGGATGCTACATTGCTCTCTTAAAGAGGGGGCCAGTAGTTGGAAAGGGTAAGGAAACAGAATCTCCCCTACAGCTTCCAGGAAGAACACAGCTCTGTCTATACCTTGATTAGCCCAGCAAGACCCATTTCAGACTTTGGATGGCCATATATGTAAGATTATGAATTAATGTTGTTTTAAGCCATGAAATGTGTAATAATGTGTTATAGTAGCAATAAGAAACTACTGCACTAAGTTCACACTGTAATTTGAAGTGGATGCTTTACTGCCATTACCCTAGTTATCTGCCTGCTTCCATCCAGTTACCCTAATTACCTGCATGCTTCCATATGGCTGTTCTCTCTGGAAAGGAAAGTTCACAATTCATACAATTTTGGCGAATCCCTCAATTAAATATTTGAAACAATGTCAACAATAATGATTTTCTGTAGCATGTGACTTACTGAAGAAGGCAGTCAATTGTCTCTAATATTAGACACAATTAGTTCTGTTGGAGCTTGGGCTGCATGAAAAGAAGAACCCTACGTTGTGAAAAAGATTTAAAATTGCAGAAAGTGGAGTTGGTAATCAATTGACTGAAACAAGTGCCATAGAACACTTATAGCAACAGAAGAAAATTCAAAGAAATATTTCTATAAATAGGGTATAATATTCAGTAAATGTTCTGTACTCTGAATAGCAGAACCCTCAAATTATTTCCAATCTAAAGTTGTAAACTTGTTAAATATACAGTATAATGCAAACTTTGCACACTTGGATAATATAGCTAAATGATTCAGAGATGAATAAAGTATAGTCAAAATGTTCGGCTGTCCAGTAAACATTAAAAGTTTTTTTTGTTTGTTTTTTTGTTTTTTGTTTTTTGTTTTAGACTAGAGAATTGGTCAAATTGGAACAAGAAAGTGTAGACATTACCCGTAGGAAACAGCTCCACTCCAGGTGTAGCAATTCTGAGAAGCATTGGCAATATTGGAGGTAGGTACAAAAACCTTGAGCAGTCAACATTTAACTATTGCTGTAATCAACCTAAACAAGAAGTCAGCCATGGAAAAGGGACTGAAATTGTAGATTCTGGAAAACCCACATGAATAATATAGCTTGATCTTATGGTCTGGAAAAAAAGTGAAAGGTAATGTTTCAAACTGAAATATCCTACTATAGAATGCATAATTTCAGAGGGGAAGAAGAATTATTAATATGTAGAGCAGTCATAAAATATATCGGGAAGAAAATGGCTTATTTAGCTCTATGCTATGATACTATTTAGATTCCCAGTGGTAGGTGAAGAAGTGCAATCTGTCTGAAAGTTACAATGTCCAGATGTGACCTTCACAAATTTAATTTCTTTTATTCTTCTGAGGAACTGTCTTAAATTTTTAACTGCCCTACTTGTCAGCACCACCTGCCTGTACATTGTTAGCCCCCAGAAGGTTCATTTCACTGATCACTTCAGAAACATAGTCTTTTTCATTGAAAGGGAACATACTTTTTCCCCAAAGGGACAATGGTAGTCATATCTCATCATTTATCTGAATATTAGGTAAAGCTTAACCAATTCTAACACTGGGCTGCATCAGTTTAATATAAATAAAGAAAGATTTAAACATGTACTCCACAGAAAAAAATTAATAAGAAACATATATGAAGACTTGGATTACAAAGCTAGGATATTCAAATTAATAGAAACACCTTATAAACTGAACAAAAATGGCAGAACCGAGGAAGAATATAATGTTCAAGTTACAATTTATGTGAAGCAGAAACGTAATTCTTGAGGTGATAAGGTTAATAAGGACTTTATTATTATATCCTATATCTATATTACCTATATCTATCTATAGTCTGAATTAAACTGAAGTGAAATGATCATATCTAGTTATGGGAATATCATTATGGAAGTAATTTATTATTTCTATGTTGTTACTGAGTCAAGCATATATTAAACCCCTCTTTCACTTATTTATGAAAATGAATAAACATAATGTTTTAGTATGTCTTCAATGGTAATGCTTCTATTTTTCAGTTTTCACAACTCATAAGGAAACTGAGGGGAGGAATACCACAGAGGGTGAGGCTGAGGGAAAGTTTTTTCCATAGCAATATTTCTTTTCAATTTGAGAACAAAATAAAGTAGAAAACTATCCTCTTTTGAAGAAGTAATTTATGTAAGGATTTAAAAGGGTAATCAATGAAAATGTTGTTGGGTGAACCAAGGAGACCTTGGGCCCTAAGGCCTCAATCCAGCCCCTTCAGAGATGTTGCCAGAGGTTCTTGGTCTTGCCAGAAGAAAGAATTCAAGGGCAGACACAACACAGTTGATAAGCAGTACAACCAGGAAAATTTATTAAAGTAAAAGTACACTCTGGAGATGTGAGAGTGGGTGACCTCAAAGGGGAACGGAGCCCACTGGGGTTTGGGCTTCTATTTTTTTATTGACAGTTGTTGACAAAGAGGTGAAATTTTCATTTCTTGAGGCAACGATTTCTTGGAAGCAGGGTGTGTCTTCCAGGAATGTGGGTTATGCGCTTTTCCTTCCTTATTTGGTGAGGGTTTTCCTGTCATGGCACCTTCAGGGAGGAGATTTTTGTATGTTAATATAGTATAATGAAGGAATAATATGAACTTTGGCCTACTGTATCAGCCATCTTGGGCCTGTCTCCTTTGATGGTGTTTCTTGTGGTTTTGTTTGGAGTGTTGCCAGGACAGGCCCCTGACTTCCTTACAGTTGGCCATGATTTCCTTTTTTGCTGGAGTCCAGGCATCTTGTTAGAACCTAACTGCCAGAACTTTAACAAAAATATGGATTTTCTAACAGATTCTTATATTTTGCTCTATGAGATGAAAAAGATTCATTCTTGATATCTAAATATCTCTATATAGATAGAGATATATTTCTGTTAATTACTAGAGGAAGTTTAAGTATCAATGTTTCAAATGCTAAAGCAACAATTGCAATTAGAACCTATCAGTATCAACTACCTCAATGTAAAATAAAGAAGCAGATAAATCCAACACCAAAGACATACGTACAAGGTTGCATTCATGGAACATTGAACATGGAAAATCTAAATTTTAATTGCATGCTGAATAAGCTACCCTTTCTGCAACCGAGGAGGAAATAAGAAAATGTTGAGAAATGTTCTGAATTAGAATGTGAGATCAGAGTAGAGGCTTTATCCTGGGGCAGGAAGCAGGCTGTAAAAGCTATGATAAGAAAGAAATTGGTGGAGTTTGCTTCGCTTCTTTCCATCCATTGCCGTGGGAAAATGAGTTACATCCCATATTAGCAGTAACTCAAGTCTCCAGTGCTAGTGTATTCCAGAGTAAAAACAGGGCTGTAGGAAAGCCCTGGAAACATGAAAAGCTGATAAAAACATTGGGGCTGGCTAGATGAAGATATGTGATTCTCTTCCCTCTCCAAACCCCAGAGCCTTGTGAATTACAACCTATGAAGTGTTTCCCCCTAAACTGTGTATCCTTTGAAAACAAAGATCTGATTTGAGGAGTTATTTTCCAGAATTCCAAGTGGTAAACTATTCTGATTTCAGGATGGGGGTTGGGATGGGGGGGTGGATCTCCATTCAAGGGTTCATATATAGTGTCCTACGTCTTGAGTTTTTCAAGCTGACCCAGACTGCAGTCTGGCCTAGCCCCAGTACTCAAAAATCTCATCAACATAATCCATGCTTTCCCTTAAACTTCTTGTAAAGCTGTAAAGCTGCTAAGGCCAACACATTATGTTCTTAGAAGGTCTATTGTTTAAGAGAAGCGATTTGTAGGACATATCCTTGAGATCCTGAGGGGAACATTTTTCTAACAGAATAGTTCCCTGAGGAACCATCTTATGCCTTTCTGACATTTTATAAAGTCCCATTCTGCACTTCACCTTTGCTCTAAAGCCTTTTCTTAATTTGAAAACATGGGAAGACCTGGAAATGTGAAACTTAATTTTATTTTTGAACTCTGTAAGTACTGTTTTTCTATTTCTCATAAATTTTACTTAAAAATGGAATAATTAACTTTCAGCTCATCTCTCTCATCTATCATTTTATCATAGCCAGTGAAAAATTTCAAGTAGTGATTTAAACATTCTACCTTGAAATATTTGCTGAATCATTAGTCATATTTTCTATTTTTCAGGTGATACAGTTTATTTTTCTATAGTTCCTATCAATTCCCTATTAGCATGCTCTTCATATTCTTTTAAGCTTCTATTGATCTCTTCTTTAAAAAAAAATGTTTATTTTTTTAGTTTTGAGAGACAGAGAGAGAACGAGTGGAGGAGAGGCAGAGAGAGAAGGAGACACAGAATCTGAAGCAGGCTCCAGGCTCTGAGCTGTCAGCACAGAGCCCAGTGCAGGGCTCTAACTCACAAGCTGTGAGACCATGACCTGAGCTGAAGTGGGACTGAGCCACCCAGGCACCCTCCCTACTGATCTCTTCTTTACTAACACCAAGCTTCTGCTAAATGACTTCCTGAGGCTCTTTTCACTTTTGCTAGCACTCTCCAAATATTGCTTGTTTCACCCAACCACCTGGTCCTTAAAAAACTTCCACATCCAGGTACAACAAAAACCACTCTCAAACTCAGAAGCACACATTTTTTTGTCTCCTAAATATGTATTTTGGCAGGGCTTAGCAAAGAATATTTCATTTCCACTCAACTCATCACAAGATGACAAATTAAATATATGATTATAATTGTAGATCATTGTGCAAAATGTTTTCCCCTTGCATATCTATCAGTTTTGCTTCATGTATTGTAAAGCTCCTTGTATATGTTTGACCATTTAGGATTGTTACATCCCTCTAGATGAATTGATCCCCTTATCATTAGGATAGGACTTCCTTTATCTCGGGTAAATAAATGTCTCTTCTCTGATATCTGCTTGAATATCAACATACTAACTCCAACTTTACCTTTGAAGTAGGTAGGTCTTTATATTTAAATCTTCCTTTTTTATTTAATTGGGGTGCTTAGACTGCTTCCATTTAATGTGATTACTGACATGGTTAGGTACAAATCTATCATTTTCTGAAATCTCTTCTTTGTTCCACTTTTTCTTTTTTTCTGCCTTCTTTGGAAATAATTTAGTATTTTTATGATTCCATTTAGTTTTTTTTCTTGGCATATTAGTTATAATCCTTTTTTTTAAATGTTGTAGTTTCTCTAGAGATTTTAGCATTCATCATTGAGCTAACAGTTCAGTTCTAACCAATAGGATACCATTTTAAGATAGTATCAATAGTGAACTTTGCAAGTGTATGTTTTGATTTCTCACTTCCTGATATTTATGGGTTTTTTTGGGAGGGGGGTTATTAACTTTATATGTAAATATGGCCTAAACTCCACAGTGAATTGTTATTTTTATGTAAGTATTATTTTATTTTGAATAATATATTGCCTAAAATAGATTTAAGTAATAACAAAAATTATACATTTACCAAAGTAGATAGTATTTCTGATGCTCTGCTTTTTTTTGTGTGTGCAAAACCATTTTTGCATCTGGTGATATTTTCTTTCTTCCTACTGGATTTCCTATACTTTCTTTTATAATGTGAGTCTTCCAGGCATGAATCTTTTACTTTTTGTATGTTACAAAACACCTTCTTAAAATTATTTAGTTTTGAAATATATTTTCACTGGGAATAGATTTAGGCTCGTAAAATTTTTTTTTTTCCTTACAGATATTTAAAGTTGTTGATCTACTCTCTTCTCATTTGCATCATTTTTGATGAGAAAGCTGTTGTCATCCTTATCTTTATTCCTTTGTATGTAATGTGTCTTTTGCTCTGGCTGCTTTAATATTTTCTACCTATCACTGGATTTAAGTGATAGATATGATGGTGTTTTCTTCATGCTTCTTGTGTTTAGGGATCATTGTAGTTCTTAGATTTGTGTTTGTCATTTTCATCAGTTTTGGGAAAAATTTTCCTGTTATATTTGCAAATGTTAGCCCCTGTCACATGTCAGGGACTTGAATTACATGTTTTAGGCCACTTGAAATTGCCCCACAGCTCAGTGATGCTTTTTATTTTTTTACTCATTTTTAAATCTCCATTTATCATTTTGGATAACCTCTATTGGTATGTATTTAAATGCACTAATCTTTTATCCTGTAATGTCTAAGCTGCCATTAAGCCCATCAAGTTCATGTTTCATGTCAGATTAGGTAGCTTCATATCCAGAAATTTGATTTGAATCTTTTTTTATATCTTTCTTGTTATAACATATTTGATCATTTCTCTAACTTTTTGTACACATAAATATAGTTATACTTAGTGTTTTAAAATGTTCGACTGCTAGTTCTATTATCTGCGTTATTTCTGAGTCCGTTTACCCTAATGACGTTTATCTCCATTCTGGCTTTTTAATACTTTTTTGGAGAGCAAGCTATTTTTTATTGGATGCCATACATTGTGGTTTTACCTTGATGAATGCTGGATATATTTGTATTCATATAAATGTTCTTGAGCAGTAATTCAATATTATTGTAAATGTTGTTGGATACAGTTAGTTAGATCCTTTTGGGTCCGGCTTTAAAAAACAACTATAAGTAAAACTAGACTAATTACTCTCCACTAGTGATGTGAAGCCTTTATGAGGACTACATTTACTCTTGACTCCATGAATTATGAAATATTCCAGCCTGACTGATAGAAATAGTCACCATGCTCAACCCCATGTGAGTGCTGAGCTCTGTTTCCTCTAATCCTCTCATTTGGTTCTTTCACTGGATTTGGGCAATTTCTTCATACATATGCATAGATCAACACTCTGCTGAATGATCAGAGGGAATGGTCCAGTCCACAGATCTCTGGAGTTCTCTGTGCAGGTCTCTCCTCCCTGGCACTCTGCCCTGAAAATAGTAGCTGCCTGGCTTTCCTCAGACTCTCCACCTCTTCAACTCAGACAGTTTGCTGGGTTTTGCCTGAGTTCCTTTTCCCTGTGCATTCCCTGGAAATTCTCTTCAGGTAGGAACCTGAGGCAATAATAGATCTCAAATTTTTGTCTTGTGTTTCTCAGAAATCACTGCCCTTTGTTGCCTGATGTTCAGTGTTTTGCAGACCATCATTTTATATATATTATCTGCTTTCCTCTTGTTTCAGGTGGGAGAATAAACCTGTCCCCTTTTACTCCCTTTTGGTTGATTAACCTCAAGTCTTCCCTCAAAAATAACTCAAGATAAAACAGAAAAGCAAAGAGCTGGTCTCAAACCTATAAACCTGGTCTATTTCAGTAACTGCTATATCTCTGTTTCTCTCAAATTCTTGGATTCTTCAGTCATTTTCACTGCTTTTTCACTTTCTTCATATCCATGGCCATCACTCCATTGACTTCATTATTTCCAAGGTCATCAGAGATACCATTATTGCTAAACAAAATTAAACATAAACATTAATCTGACCTCACCTCACTTGAGCTCTTTGCAATAACTGAAACAATTGGCCAGTTCTTTTTTTTTTTTTAATTTTTTTTAATGTTTATTTATGTTGAGACACAGAAAGAGCATGAGCAAAGGAGGGGCAGAGAGAGAGGGAGACACAGAATCCAAAGCAGGCTCCAGGCTCTGAGCTGTCAGCACAGAGCCCGATGCATGGCTCAAAATCATGAACCGTGATATCATGACCTGAGCTGAAGTCAGCCACTTAACTGACTGAGCCACCCAGGTGTCCCTGGCCAATTCTTTAAAATATCATATCCCTTGACACTCTTTCTACTTCCTTGAACATTCCATGGTAACTTTTGTGAATCTTTATGAACTTATCTGTCTTTACTGAAATGTTGGCAGTCTTCAGGTTCTTCATTAGATCTTCATTTTCCCTCACACTTTACAGTGAACACTGGAATTCATCCACTTACCTTAAAATGATGATTTTCAAATTTGTTTATCTGCCATCCTTGTTTCTAATTTGTTGCTTCTGCTATAACAACTACAAATCTGAGAAATAGCAATTATTCTTACCTTCTTTTTTTCTACCCATTTATAGAAAATAACCAAGTCTGAAAATCTGTCAAATTAATCCATGAATCCCATGTAGCTTTTAAATCCACTATTATTTCTTAAATTGCTTGAGAGAGATCTTCCTAATTAATTTCCTTGCCTCCAGTTTTATATTTCTTAAACTTATCCTCTACATTGTAGTCAGAGTTAACTTTCTTTAACAGCTGTTTGATCATTTCACTACCCTGCTGAAAACCATTCAATGTGTCCCTGTTGCTTTTAGATAAATACCCAAATCATTATATCTGGCCTAAAAATTTTTTACATGGTATGAACATTCCTCATGTTTTCATCATATCTCATCAGTGACCTCTCTTTTCAATCTATATTCACCAAATTTAGTGACTTCAGACATGCTTTATCTAATTTTCATTCTCATGCGCTTATTTTTGATGTGCCTGAAATACTTTCCACTGCCTCATCCTGTCATCTTTCATCTTGCAAATATCCATTCATTTTTCATGTTGCATATTCCTCCTCGAGGCAATCCTAACGGATGCCCAAAAAACAATTAACTGACTTTCCATATATTCATGTAATATATTTGGCCTCATATATCATATTTTATATCATTTGATTAATTGCCTTTTCTTCCCTGTTTTGCTTCAGTAAAGATAGACACTCTACTTATTTTATTTGCTCCTTTAAATATACCACATGATACAGTACCTACCACAAAGATAACCCTCAATAAATGTTTTTGCTTATCAAAAAGTGTTGAGCATCTACTGTAAGTCAAATATTTGTTGTAAGCACTTATGTTACTTCGAAGAAAAAGTCGCTGCTTTTATGGAATTCATATTCTATCTGGCTACACAGACGATGAAAAAGAAGCATAATAAATGGATACTGTTATATTAGACTGTAATATTATAAACATTACAATGGAAAAATAAAACAAACCAAAATTTAGAGCATGGAATGATCAGGGAAAGACAATGGGTAAGGGAAGGAGCAATTCCACAGAATTCTCACTGAAAAGGTGAAAACTAACAAATAATTGAAGGAGATAAGGTATTTATCTACATATTGTACCAGGGAGAAAATATAAGTAGAAAACAAACCCTTAAATAAAGTGTGACTGCTGTATTTGAAAAATAGGAAGGGACTCATAGTGGTTGGATGAGAGATAGCAAGGGAGGAAATCAGAAAAGTAAGAGATCACATAATTTAAGGACTTTAACTTTTACTCTGAGTGAAATGGGAAACAATGGCAAAATTCTCAACTGAGAAGCTTACTTATACATAGCTTAGACATGATCTTACTTATGTGTAAAAAGAACTCCTCTGACATTTGTGTTGAACAGGAACTTTAGGGCAGGCTGGGTGGCTCAGCTGATTAAGCGCCTGACTCTTGATTTTGACTCAGGTCATGATCTCACATTTCATGAGATCAAGTCCTGAATCAGGCTCTGTGCTAAAAGTGAGCCTGCTTGGGTTTCTCTCTCTCCCTCTCTCTCTGCCTCTCCCCCACCACCCTCAAAATAAATAAATAAACTTAAAAAAAAAAAAAAAAAAAAAAGAACATGAACTTCATAGATATAAAAGTAAATATATGTTTCCATCTTTGAAGGTATATTAAGTTTCTATTGTAACAAATTAATACAAACAGTGTCTTAAAACAACACAAATTTATTCTGTTACAGTTCTGGAGGTTAAAAATTCTAAATCAGTTTCACTGGGCTAAGATCAATGTATTATAAGGACTGCATTCTTTCTGAAGGCTCTAAGGGAGAATCTATTTCTTGTCTTTTCCAGCTTCTAGAGTCTGGCTATATTTCTTGGTTTGTAGCCCCTTTACAAGCAACGGCATCACTCTGACCTCTGCTTCCATTATTACATCTCTTTATGTGACCCTGACCCTCCTATTCCCTCTTATAACCCTTGTGATTACAATGAACTTCCCCACATAATCCAGGATGATCTCTCCATCTCAATATCCTTAATTTAATAAGGTATTCAAAGTCTTTTCTGCCATGAAGGTAACAAAAGAACAGATTTGGGGGATTAGGAAGTTAATGTATTTGGGGAGGGGTATTATTTTCCCTACCACAGAAGGCTAGCATAGTTATCTAGGAAAGAGTTTGCTAATAGGACCAGAGCTGGAGAAATAGATGCAGTAGAAAGATGGACGCCTAGGTGTAGAAATAGAAAAATAGAAATAGAAATAGAAATAGAAATAGAAATAGAAATAGATATAGTTTTTATTCAAGTATAGCAAACATCTGGTAAAGTAGGTCATCTTAAGTATATATTTGATGAATTTTAATACATACAAACATCTACTTAACACCACTTAACACCCTTTCAGTCCTTCTTCCAGTAAACCACTCCCCTCAAAACAATCACGGCACTATTTTGTCATCTATTGACACAGATTAATTTTCCCTATTTCGATATGTATGTAGGCTAAACCATACAGTTTATATTATTTTGTGTCATTTTTATTTATTTACTTATTTATTTATATATTTTTAATTTTATTTTTAATATAATTTATTGTCAAATTGGCTTACATACAACACCCAGTGCTCATCCCAGCATTTTGTGTCATTTTTAAATTTTAAAATTATATCTGGGAGGTTCATCCATGTCATTGCTAAATAATATTACACTGCATAAATATATGATCATTTGTTAATTTATTAATGATATTCAGACTTGGGCTTTTATGACTAATTATGGTATGAACATTCCTGCATGGGTCTTGTGGTGAATAGAAACTGAAAATATTTCCCACACCATAAAAATCAATTCCACATGGATTATAGACCTTAAAAGAATAAATATTCTACAAGTAAACAGGGGAATATCATTACCACATATAGAAAGCTTTTTAAGCAAGAAACAAAAATTAATAATCATAAACAAAAGACTGGATAAATTGGTTATATTTCATAATTAAAGTCAACAAGATTTCATGACAAAGGGAACATGGATTGTGAAAGAGAGAATCAGATTTGTTCCTAGGTTAGGTTTGAGTAACCGGAAGGCAGATTCAGACAGACAATTTCAACTAAGGTTTTGGAGATGGGAAGCCACTTAATTTTGGACATATTGAATTAGATAATCTATTATATACACAAGTGGAGATATCAGATAGACAACTTGACATCTGACTATGGGGTTTATAAGAGTTGTCTCAACTATAAACCTAACTTTGGACAAGAGAATGTGCAAAATCACCAAGATGGTGTGTAGAGATAGACAGGAGGAAAAAAAAAATCAAGGGACTTACTTAAATCCAAGATATTCCAATGTAAAAAGGCCTAAGGGGGAAGGAGGAGACAAAATCAAAAAAGATCAGTAAAATAAGACCAACTAGTCCTCCAAGGTAAGAGAAGAAATTTAACATTGTTGAAGGAGTGATAAAATGTTGTTTTGTGCTCAAAATGCTAAATCTGACAGTGTGTGGATTGTGGTTATGCTTATAAAAATAGTTGCAGTGGAGAGGTGGCAGCAAAATCCAGTTAGGGAATCTTGATTGGAAAATGAGACTAAAAGAATTAAAGACATTAGTATAATCGGCGGAAGTAATGAAATGGGGTGTTATTTGGTGGCAAAAGTGTGCTCAGAGAAGTTTTGTCTTTGTTTTAACTGGGGGTTAACTGGAATTAACTAGTGTTATGATTTTGCCAGAGAACTGCAACAAAAGTGAAAGGTGGCCACGTTGTCAAAAGTGTATGGAAGGGAATTATTTTAATTACTGAACACAGAATTTAAACTAGGTAAGTAAGGGGGTGAGGATGTCAAAGGATATGGCATAACGAAAAGAAGACAGGGCTTTGGATAACAGAACTAGTGTGGTGGGAGAAATGTTAGGTTTGTGAAGTGGGTGAATTGTAAAGATAGGAGACAATTATCAGGAGTGAGATGTAGATTATGAAATGATTGAGATCTTTGGAAAGAAAAGGCCTAGCTTTATGAGCATAGAACTATAAGGCTGATGTAGAGTACTGGATCATTGGAGGAGGGGGGTGTAAGAAACAAGAATCTAGGATATGGAAGCTTTATCTACACTGTGCCTTTGGAAAGTACCCAGCACTTTTATGAGAGTAGTGTTGGAGAGAGTGACAATGAGGACCTAAAAATCCCTGAATAATAAGGACAAATGATCCAAGTGTTAGTTAGTTAGTAAGAACAGTTAGGCATAGTTACTTATATCATCTAATGATATGAGATTCAAAACTGGATAATTTAGAAATAAAGAAAGAACAACATTCAGAAAGCAAAAATGAGCTAACAAGACACTTACTACACCTGATGCCCACTGTAACAAGTGATACAGGAAGAGGAAACAGCCATATCTTCAGGGGGCTTCAGGGGACAAAACATCCTGATAGAAGATACAGATAGAGGGGGGCAGGTTTTTAACAGACCTGGCAAATTAAGGGGGAATTCAGAGAAGAAATCACTAATTAGCATAGAGAGCAAGATTAAAGTTTGAGTGTGCAGTGAATGCAGGGGACAGAATCAGGATGTACTGGGCTTCAAAAGGATAGGATGGGAGCACGAGAAGCAAAAGATGACCTGGGATTCAGGGACTTGCTACATTCATTGTTAAAATCAAGGAATAAGATCATGATGATCTTAGTCCTGATGGATTCAAGGAAAATAGCAGTGAAGATACTGACTGAAGATACTTAGCTTTGGAATTGGTGGTGGCAGTAGGAACATGGAGACTCATGCACATTGTCACCTGTACTCCTCTCTCACTGTTACTCTTCAGCCCTAATCATGGGTGGGGGAAAATGAATGACTTAGTTGCTAAGAAAATTTATCTTTAAAAAGGAAAACCTACACAATATTTCAAAATCAGATGGAATGTAATTTCATACAGGGGAAGTTGGATATTCTAAAAGACCAGTGGCTTTTAGGCTATTGCAGCATGGATATTATTACCTCCCTTTTAATGTAAGAAAAGGTTTGTACTAGTGTATCCTTGGAAACCTCTGTGAACAGGCATTTCAGGGATGGCAGTCAGCTTAACAAGCCACAGTGGTACACAGGCAATTCTTAAGAGAAAAGATTTCTAGTTGAGAGAGGTCAGTTCTGTTTCCTACGGGCACATACTTCTTGATTCCTAGTGGGGAATATAATCTCTCCTTCTCTGAATCCATAATACAACTGTCTAGGGTGAAGGAGAAACAATGCTGTAATACCTTAAGACCAACCAGGAACATAACCAATGAAGAAGTGATGGATGAACTGCAGAATTCTTTCTAAATGATGCTTTGGAGATGAGCTTTTCTGTCACCTTTTACAAGCTATTATTTAAAAGAGAACATGTAAATATGTGATTTTTTGTTATAGTAATATAAAGAATAAATAAAATGAGAATGTGGTGATGGAAGAAATGTCACCATGATTTTGAAGACTGGAAAGTGACAAGCCTCATCACAGATTAAATCACAAAGAAACAGAAACTAGAAGAAAGATAACTGAGATGAAATGATTGGCCACAAGCAGTGTTAGTCAAGGAAACAAAGAAAAAAGAATGTCTATATATGAAACTGTCAGACTGAATGGAAACATTATTATTGGTTTCCAACTTTTGTGTAAGTGTGGAGCAAAATGCCAAAGTCAAAGCAACCAGCCAATTATGGAGTTAGTGAACTTGAAAGGGGAAACAATTTTGAAAAAGTTTTTTCTAAGGAGGATCTTGAAAAGTTATCATTTACCAGCATAAAAATATCTTCAGGGCAATTATCAAGAGAGTGGGTAGATATCATTACAAAAAGGAAAAGGTTAGAGAGTTGAGATAAACTTGTTATCTTTGTGTTATTACTCTTTGTTATTTGTAAGAGTGTTACATCCCTGGAGCAGAAAAAACAATTTAAATATTAACAAGTAGAACATTCATCAAAAAATTCTGGTAATGGAAGAAATAACCCCAAACTAAGACACAGCAAGGGCAATTGAAACTATATTATACATTTGTAAGAAACCTTTATGTTTTTTCCAGTCAAAATAATGATACATGTTATGGTAAATTTTGGGAAAAAATAAATGAATATTATATCTTAAGTATACTAATTTAGGAAATTAGAGATTTTGGAATCACATGAGAATACTGATGTTTATCACAGGACAGCTTACACAGCACTCAGAGATTATTTTTAAACAGTAAAGAATATGCATTAACTGTTTTGCTACTGGAACTGTTTAAGGTTCTCTAAGAATATAAATATTACTAAAAATGTATTATTACTATCATAAAAGACATGTGCAGCTCCAAACTAAGCTATGCTAAATCTTAGAAAATGAGTACAGTTATTGAAAAATTAAATTAAGGGTGCCTGAGTGGCTTAGTAAGGTAGGCATCCGACTCTTCATTTCCGCTCAAGTGACGATCCCATGGTTTGTGAGATCAAGCCCTGCCTTGGCTGTGGGGCAGCGTGGGGCCTGCTTGGGACTCTCTCTCTCTCTCTCTCTCTCTCTCTCTCTCTCTCTCTGCCCCTCCCCTGCTTGCCTGTGCATACACTCTCCCTCTCAAAATAAATAAACATTAAAAACAAAATAAAGCTTAAATTAAAATTTTGTGGGGGCGCGTGGATGGCTCAGTCAGTTAAGCATCCAGCTTGGGCTCAGGTCAAGATCTCACCATTTGTGAGTTGGAGCCCTGTGTTGGGCTCTGTGCTGACAGCCTGGAGCCTGGAATCTACTTCTGGTTCTGTGCCTCCCTCTCTCTCTCTGCCCCTCCCCAGCTCATGCTCTGTCTCTCTCTGTCTCTCAAAAATAAAAAGAAAATTAAAAAAACGTTAAATTGGGGCGCCTGGGTGGCGCAGTCGGTTAAGCGTCCGACTTCAGCCAGGTCACGATCTCGCGGTCCGTGAGTTCGAGCCCCGCGTCAGGCTCTGGGCTGATGGCTCGGAGCCTGGAGCCTGTTTCCGATTCTGTGTCTCCCTCTCTCTCTGCCCCTCCCCCGTTCATGCTCTGTCTCTCTCTGTCCCAAAAATTTAAAAAAAAAAAAAAAAAATGTTGAAAAAAACGTTAAATTAAAATTTTGTGCATAAAATGAAAGTTAACTGGGAGATCTTCACATGAACAAGCCTGGGGCAATGACTTACACGGCATAGGCAACATAACAGGGAGAGGCCCAGAAAGAAAAGAAAAAAAAAAGTATATTGTGAGAATTGTTGTGTTGTTCAATACTTAGAGTACATAGCATAAAAGAAGCACTTTGGAATAAAGTGCACTGTATTTTTACTTCAATCCTAATTATTCTCTTTTTTTCAGAGTCATTATACTGCTGTGTGTTCTTCAGAAAACCATTCACTGCATTCATCAAATGTATTTACCTATTTAAAATAATCAAATATACATTGACCTATTTAATATCTAAGAATGATATAGTAATTAATTGAGGTAAAGTTCTCATATGTAATAAATTAATTGTATGTATAGAGTAGAATATTATATTGCAGTGAAAATGTATAATGATATCTCTATGTGTTAATATGAGTAATTGTCAGGAATATAATCCCATGGAAATAAAAAACATGTGGCAAAAGGATAGATTCACAATAGACCCTTCGGTATGAAAAACACAAAATAATAATGTATGGATTACAAAGACATATGTAAATAAAACTATAATAAAGAGGAAAAACATAAAAACAAAATTCAGGGTAGTGGTTGTCTCTGTAGAGGGGGAAGAAGATGATAGGATCAAGAAAGACAAAAAGGGATATAAATTTATTATAATGCTCCATTTCTTGAGCTGGATATTGCATAAATAAATATGTGTTAATTTCATTGTAATTATGTATGTCTTACACAAATTTTGTGAATGTGATTTTGTATGCACTTACATGTAATAAAAGTAATTTAAAATTAGGTGAATGACTTCATAAATACTGATAGAATAAATAAAATAAACAGTTCACAAAATTATTGTATGAAAATATCCAGTATAAAATATAGGGATGGAATGTTTTCAAAGACTGAATGGCAGATCTGGAGCAACAGGATAGTAGATTAAACTTAGATTTTTGGAAGGTTAAATATCAGTAGGAACCTACTTTCTATTAAGTGTTACTATTCTTTTTTTTTTTTTTTTCTTTTTGGTAAAGCTTGATTCTTCTTGTATATACTATGCTTGGTAGTATTATCCCAGACCACTTAAAAACTTGTAGCTTTAAGAGAAGCTTAGAACTAATTACAGGACTTTTGTAAATCATCTGTCTAGAAATAACTAAAACTTGTCATTAGGTGTAGAAAGATTATCTGATGCTACTGTCATAAACTTTAGTGCTAGCTCTATTTCAGACACTATAAACAGAATCTTGAGGAAGTCAATCTCTCTTAATTTTTTAAAATATTCCATTCAATATTCAATGAGTTTATTACAGAAGATCTCATCAAAGCTTTTCTCTAGCTTAAAGATTCTATGTATTTCTGACCTTCTAGGGTATTAAGGATTGAAACTGTCTCTTTGGGGACCACCTTAATTTTTAATTACTGTACTGATACTACTCTGAGACAGAATGCTGTTATGCTTTTATCTGCATCACTCACTGAGAAAATGCAGTGTTAAATAATGATGCACGTTTTAATAACTCATTGAATAATGGCGCTAGTAACTCAGGAAGTTGTATAAATGAGAGAAACGGTAACAAGTCTCCGTAATACAAGGGCCAAAATGAGGTATCTTTGATAATTCATTGTCCTGCTATATTCATATTCAGTTTAGAATTATGGTCTCACACCATTATATATGCATCTATAATTTATTATTAAGAAAATATGATGGGTAAGGTTAATAAATGTCCATAAGAATGTTGGAAATGCAATTAAATTATCTTCATTTTGTATATTTAGTCTGTTTTAGACTTGAAATGTATTGTCTATATCTTCTGTTTACAGCTTTTTTCTTGGAAAATGCAGATTAACATGTAAATGAAATTTATTATACAAAGCAAAAAAAATCATAGCTTCATTACTCTAAGAGAAAACAAAATTAAGCTACATAATTTTAGACTTTTATAATATGCATCCACAATTACACGAGAGAAAACCCAGAAACCTACAGGTATTAGAATAAATAAAAATACTACTTGGCTTACACTTATATCTATAATTTCTCCAGTTGTAGGTAAATGTTAGATAAAGTATACGTTCTTTTAATGTTTATTATTGTTCCATTAGTTTTTTTAATTGAAATTTTCTATATTTCAAAAGAAAAATGATTCAACATTCCAAAATGAGCCTATATTAGCAGAAATAAATATTTAATTTAATTTAAAAATGTTGTCATTATTAGGGGCGCCTGGGTGGCTCAGTCGATTGAGTGTCCAACTTCGGGTCAGGTCATGATCTCACGGTTTGTGGGTTCGAGCCCCACATTGGGCTCTGTGCTGACAGCTCGGAGCCTGGAGCCTGTTTCTGATTCTGTGTCTCCCTCTCTCTCTGCCCCTCCCCTACTCATGCTGTCTCTCCCTGTCTCTCAAAAATAAATAAGTAAAGTTGAAAAAAAAAAAGGAATCACTGGATCACTGGGACATCTCTCAGGGATTCCCATGTCTGTTCTCAACTGTGAATGGGAAATTACAGCAACCACAGTCTGAGAAGGGCACATGATTCTATGAGTCAGTCCCCAGGCAAAACACTTGGTACTAGTGAAAGTAAGGAGTGATGTACAAAGTAGAGGTATTAGTGAAGATGGGAAGTAATCTAGGAAAAGTGGTAGAGGAGGGAGGTATTGAATACCAGTTTTAGCCTTGAGGACTGCTACAGCAAACTGTAGTACAGCTTTTCTCTCCAACCTCCTTTTGACATTTTACAAAATGTATTTTGAAGAGCTCTCTGGAAAAATTTGTGACAGGTTGGAGCAAATGGAAGGTGAGATGAGAGTGGACTGTAATAAATACCAGTGTTCTCCCAAATCCTCTCACTGAAGCTGCTCTTGTGTCACAGTCCACCCCATCCCTGCTGCCTTTCATTTCCATTGGGAGCAATTGCAGCTCTTTGTTGGAGCACTGTCTTCGGGCTGCTGGAAACTGCTTCCCTTGCACCTACGAAAGACACAAAAGTACCTAGGGCTTTGACCTGGGCATTCCTAGACGAATTCCTGACAGATGGGCGAGTATGAAGACTCCAGTCCCTCTGCCTCAGGTCAGGACAACTCTGAGTTCTTGTTCTGGGCTACACTCCTTGTGATAAAGGCTGAAGTCTCCATCTGTGAGACTTTGCTGAAGAGAAACCCCATTCTTTGATTCATCCATTTTACTGAGGTGTTCCCCTCTTCCCCTAAAGGTTTCCGTAGAGGATATTTCTATTAGAAAGCATGTGCCTATGAGATCTTTTCTTGAGATTCCCTTAGATTACTCCAGTGAGCCAGAAGTAAGGCATTAATCTGCCCAAGCCCAAATGTAAATAGTTTCTTCCTCTTTCTAACCAACAACGATCTGAAGCCCGTTAAAACTAATTGCCCCTCCAGATTAATGCGGATGCTATAACATATCTAGTGTGATATTTTAATTCATAATAAGAAATATATATTAGGTCTTCATCTCTTTTTCTGGTACAGAGCTCCTAAAAGCCCAGTAATCTCCTGAGAGGAGACCAACAAAAGTGTCTTTTGTTATGTTAATGAGGTGACCTTTGACCTCATGGAGGATGGAGGGCTGGTTGCCAGGAGAATCAATCATTTGATCAGAGGGTTAGAACTTTCAGTCCCACCCCTCTGACCCCTGAGGAGGGGAGAGTTTGGAGGTTGAATCAAGTGCCAATGGCCAATGGTTTAATCCATCGTGACTCTGTAATGAAGTCTCCCTAAAAACCTCAAAGAAGGGTTTCAGAGAGCTTCTGGGCTGTGAACACAAGGACATTCCAGCAGAGTGACACACCTGGGAGAGGTCAAGAAAGCTCTGCATCCTCTTCTCTTGCCTTGCCCTTTGCATCTCTTCCATCTGGCGGCTCCTAAGTTACACCCTTTATAAACCAGTGGCCTAGGAAGTAAAATGTTTCTCTTGAGTTCTGTGAGCTGCCTTAGCAAAATGATCAGTCAGTAAGAGAGGGCCATGGAAACCTCTGATTCATAGCCAGTCAGAAGTACAGATAACAACCTAAACTTGTGAGTGACTAGCTTTGAAGTTCAAAGAGGGGATTGTTGGAACTTCTAATCTACAGATGATTGGGCTTGTGGCTGATGTCCGAAGTGGCAAGGGGGTGCGGTGAGGGCAGTCTTGTAGAACTGAATCCTTAACCTCTGGAATCTGATGCTATTTCAGGGTGTCAGACAGAGTCAGAAATGACTTGAATTCTGGGACACCTAGCTGGTACCAGGACCATTGTTTGTTGGTCCCTTCCACAAACTGGAATCTTGATACTTTATCTACATTTAATCTTTTTTTTTTTTTTTTTTTTTTTTTTTGAGAAACACAGAGTCTGAGTCAGGGAGGGGCAGAGAGAGAGAGAGAGAGAGAGAGAGAGAGAGAGAGGCCCAAGCCGACTCTGAACTGTGTGGAACCAAGTGGGGCTTGATCCCATGAACCATGAGATCATGACTTGAACTGAAATGAAGAGTCATATGCTCAACTGACTGAGCCACCCAGACGCTACAATTTAATCTTATTTTAACCTATAAATGCATTATTAACCTTGGATCTTAGTCAATATTGTTTTTTAAATAATTTATACACATTTACTGTTATATGCTGCATTCTGGATAATTTATTAAAACATAATTTCCAGTTACTTATATGCTTTCTGACTTTGTTGTTATAGCTGCTAACTAATTAGAGTATAACTTACATTAGAAAAGTAAACAAAACAAAACAAAAAACCCTAAGCATGCAGCTCAATAAATTATTACAAAGTGAATAAAAAGACACAACTAACAACTAGGTTGAAACACTTAACTTTGCCTCACTAAGAAGTCCTTTTCCTTCCCCTTCCCATATACTCACCTTCTTCCTCCCCATCTTTAATACTATTTCAAAATGACTATTTTGAAGTTGTATAAAAAAAAAATTGAATCTTACAAAATATTTTTGTATCAGGCTTTTTTCAGTGAAAATATTTATGAGATTTATCCACATTTTAGCTTGTATCTGTGGTTTATTATTTTTATTGCTATATAATATTTCCCATGTGTAAGTATACCCTCATTTACCTGTCCTACAACACATTTTACTATTGATGGGATTTATTTTCAGAATTTCTGTATTATAGATAAGCATTGTACCCATCTTTTGCTGCAAGGGGTAGACATTTCTTTTGAGCAAAGATCTAAGAGCAAAGGTTTGCTGGGTCCAAAAGCAGATATTGACAAATAATTTTCTGAAGTCATTGTGTTAGGTAGACACTAGACCTGAGCAATGGAAGGAATGCTGGAGGCAGAGTCCCAAGTCCTTGAAGGGGAATTATAGAGACATGAGCTGGAGGCAAAGACAGTGATAGATAAGCTGTACATTAAAACCCCCTGGGCACAACATCCCAACCTTAAGGCTTCCAAGACCTTGGGGCTGACAGATCCAGAGCCATAACTATGGAGCTTGTCTTCTCCTCCTCCACCTCTGCCCGAGGGCAAACCCTATACTCTTTACATTATATTACGTTTGCATTGCAGTTATAGCCCCCTTCCCCCACCAGAGAGAAAGGCTGCCTTGATGGTTCCAGTACAAACTTTATAGGTTTGTGGGAGTAGTTCACCCAAATGATTGGAAGCAACCTCCATTAGAGACCACCCCAGTGTACTTCCCAGCTCTTCCCATCCCAGAGAAACCCATTAATATCCAATTCCAAAACAATCTAGGGGCCGGTTCCACCTCTGGGAACCTACCCATTCTCCAACCTTGAGAGTGTACTTTAACAAACTGCTTTGTGCTTGCTACCTTCCTTCTGACTGTCTTTATTCCAGCATGGATCCCCATGGAAATCTTATAAATCATCTCCTGGGGAATCCAAGGACTGAGAACTCCACTGGTAACAACTGTACCAATTTATACCCTTTGCTAGTGGTTATTGAGCATTCTTTTGTCTTTCAGATACTTGAGAACACTTGCATTGTCAGTCAGCCTTTTGAATGTTTGTCATCTAGTCTCATTTGTAATAGTGTCCCATGTGGTTATAGTTTGCATTTCCCCGATGATGACACTAAGTCACATTTTTGTATGTTTACTAGTCATTTGGACATCCTCTGCAAAAGGTCTATTTAGTTTTCTTGACATTTTTCCATTGCATTATCTGTCCTTTTGTTTTGTTTTCTTTTACTGAAGCCTCTTGTCATTTATAATATTACAAATATGTTCTCACATTCTTTGGCTTCCCTTTTCACACTGTAATTGATGCCTTTTAAGCAAGAATTCTTAATTTTAACTCTAGAAGGTTTATTGGTTTTATCTCTAATGTTTATATCTATAATCAACCTGGAACATTGTAAAACATGAGTATGCAACTAACCCCTCATCATGTTTTGAGGAGATCATTTTTCCTCCAGTTTGCAATGATATATTTTCCTTAAGCCTAGAGATTAGATATGTGTCATTCTGTTTTTGTATACTCCACTTCATCCACTGATCTATACTTCTACCTTTAGCCCTATAATCATATAATCACAATCAATAACTTACACACTGTATATCTGTACTCTTGGTAACTGTTGAATAACTCCAACTTAGTTTACTTTTCAAGAGCATTGTGACTATCATTGATTCTTTGTATTTCCTTATACATTTCAGCTTGTTAAGCTACCTGTTGTAATTTTTATGTCAGTGAATCAATAAGTTAATTTGCAGAGAAATAACACTTTAAAAATTGAGTCCCCAAATCTAGGGAAATGATATATACTTCCATTTGTATTTCTTCTCCAATATTATTCAATAATATTTTTTCCATATAGAGGTCTTATACATTTATCATAATATTTAATCCTAGATATTTAATAATTTTGATATTATTATAAATAACATCATGTATATAGCTTCATTTTTAAAATGTGTATTGCTGATTCCATTTAGTTTTTGTTTAAAAATATATATACAAACAAATTCCAGGTTATTTCCAAAATTATTTGGTAGTTTATTATCTCCTGTTTGCAAACTCACTTTCTAGTTTTAAACATGACAACATATTTATTCAATATTTTGTGGCAGACTATTTCAAGACCTAACGCCTTTTCCTGATGTGTTCTGTTGATTGTCACAGACAGTGCCTTATTTATGTGTGAGGTGTGTTTTTTGTTTTGTTTTGTTTTTTTTTTGTTTTTGTTTTTGTTTTTTTAATTTAAAATTGTGATCTCATTTTTTCCAGGAACTTTATCTGTGGGGACACTTTGAAGTCCAGGTTGAACCTTGGTTCTTTCAGAAAGTATTTGCTTATGCTTTGTTTCAATCACCTGCAAGCACTATAATAAATTTAAAACAAATTTTGCAGTTTGGTGTCTTTGAAACACTCATTCACATATAGGATAACTTCATTAATTTTCTAACATGACTCAAACTTTTATGTTTTTCTTAGGTATTTACTAATATACTATTTATTAAAATGTGCATTTTCTGCATGAACAGCTTTGATAATTCTTTTTCATGATTTCTAGATTAATTAGATCAAAGATAGTTCATATTGTCAATTCTATTACATGGATACCAGCAGTTCACGGAAATGTGATTTTTATAAACTGCTAATTTAATGCGTTAAATGCTTTATTTAGCATTGTAATCTTACATTTCCTTAATTAATAAGATGGTTAAAAGTTTCCGATATGTTCATTTGCTCAGTGTATTTCCTCTTTGGTGGATTTTGTATTACCTTTAACATTATATTTATTGTGCCCTTTTAAGAGTTGCTTTTGTAAATTAAGATGTCATTATAGAGTGGCTTTTTCACAGGTTGCTGTAGCAATAAATGACTACCACTGCACTATGATATCAGACTTTCCCTTGAAAGCCTAAGCTAACTTTTATTTTAAATTACTTTTTCATCTTTTAATATTTTATTGCACTTTTAAATCTTGAATTTTAAATGTCAAGCCTTAAAAATTTAGGAACAATATGTATTTCACTTTTCAAAGTTGAGCCTATTTTTAAAGGATTTTTTAAGGTAAAAAGATGTTTTGTGGCTACAAACTGATCTTAAGAGTCAAAAAAAAAATAATCTGACTGTGAATTTTAACTCTATCATTTAACAGCTTTTAAAATTATAAGTTGTGCAAGAGAAACAAAAGCAAAAAAAAAAAAAGGCAAAATTTGGTGAGACTACACTAAAATAAAAAGCTTTTGGACAGCAAAGGAAACCATCAACAAAACAAAAAAGCAACTGGCTGAAAAGGAGAATATAACTTCAAATGATATATCTGATAATGGATTAATATACAAAGTATATAAAGAACTTACACAACTCAACACCCAAAATACAAATAATCCAATTACAGTCAGAGGACCATAATACACAATTTTCCAAAGAAGACATACAAATGGCCAAGAGGCACTTGAAAAATGCTCAACATCACTAATCATCAGGGAAATTCCTATCAAACTCAAAAGAAGATATCACCTCACACCTGTCAGAATGGCTAGAATAACAAAGATAAGAAATAACAAGTATTGGCAAGATATGGGAGGACAAATACCTTCATACACTGATGTTGGGAATGTAACTGGTTAATTGGTGTAACCACTATGGAAAACAGTATATAGACTCCTCAAAAAATTAAAAATAGAAATACCATATCATCCAGTAATTCTTCTACTGAGAATTTACCCAAGGGAAATGAAAATACTAATTTGAAAGAAATAATGCATCCTTATTTTTATTGTAGCATTATTTACAATAGCCAAGATATGGAAGTAGCCAAAATGCTCATAAATAGATGAATGGATAAAGAAGAATGTGATATATATATATATATATATATATATATATATATATATATATATACATACACACATACACACACACTATATATTCCATTATAATGGAATACATATATATATACCATATATATACATTATATATATATATACTATAGTATAGTATACTATACTATATATATATATATATAGTATAGTATAGTACTATATAGTATATAGTATACTATAGTATACTATACATATATATAGTATACTATATATACTATATATATATATAATGGAATATTAATCAGCTTAAAAAAGAACAAGTTCTTGCCATTTGTGACAACATGGAAGATCTAGAGGGTATTATGCTAAGTGAAATAAGTCACACAGAGAAAGATAATCCCATATGATTCCACTTACATGTGCAATCTAAGAAATAAAATAAATCAACAACAAAGAAAAAAAAAAGAAACAGACGTATAAATACAGAGAATAAACTGCTGGTTTCCAGATTGGTGACGGGTAGGGAGATGGAAAAAATAGATAAAGAGAATTAAAAGGTAGAAACTTTGAGTTATAAAATAAATAAATCATGGGGATGATAAGTCCAGCATAGGGAATATAGTCAGTAATAAGTTTAATAACCTGGCATGGTGACCAATGGTAATGAACACTGGGTAATGTATAGAATTGCTGAATCAGTATGTTGTACACCTGAAACTAATATAATTTTTAGTGTCAATTACACTTTAATAATAAAAAACAAAGCAGAGGGAAGTAAGATTAATAGATTAAAAAATTATAGGTCACTCTAACCTTTAGTTTCTATTTTTACAACAGTGTAATAATGTGTTCAAGCATTTGTTTAACAAATTTTTACTGAGTAGTGGCTATGTGCCAAGCACTGTTATAAGCTCATAGAGTGAATGAAATACACAAAAATGTATGTAATTTATATTTATGTTTTATTTATTTAACATTTTATATGTATTATATTTATAATATAGAATTTATATTAGCCCTAAAAAGTAAATTAACAGATTATGATGCAATATGTAAATAATAACAATGTTGTGAAGAAAAACAATGCAGAGAAAATAAAAAGAAATTTATGGAAGCTACTTTTTTGGTTGGACAATCAGAAAAAGCTTCTCTGAGGAAGTGATGCTTGAGCAGCTCTCTAAACAAAGTGGACACTGAGCTGTACATACAGCCATTATAAAATTAGTTTAGTGGAGGAGAAAGGGAAACAGCAAGTGTAAATTCCCTGAGGTGGAACTATGATTATCACGTATGAGAAAAAGCAAGAAAACTAGCAGTTGACAAAAGTGATTAAGGATGGTAAGCATGCTTAGAGCTGAGAAAGGGCAGACCCTGGTTTAATGAGGCCTAACAATTAAATAATTTGGGGCAGTTCTCTTAAGAATTGCAAAAAAAAATTATAAGAACAAATTACATAAGAAAGTGAATATTGGGACACCTGGGTGGCTCAATTGGTTGAGCATTCAATCTTGATTTCGGCTCAGGTCATGATCTGAGGGTTGTGGGATTGAGCTCTTCACTGCACTGAGCATGGAACCTGCTTGGGATGCGTCCTCTGTCTCTCTCTCTCTCTCTCTCTCTCTCCCTCCTTCGGCATCCTTCCTCTACTGGCACTCTCAAAAACAAACAAACAAATAAACAAACAAATTTAAAAGCAAAGTAAATATTTAATTAGATTGAAAAATATTCTAGATTTAAAAACTCGTAATACCACAAATGTTTTTCCATATAACACAAATAAACATAGCTTTGTGCTCTGTGGCATCCTCAAGATGTTTTAGGATTTTTCATATATTTATCCAGTCGGTAAGCCCATCAAATGTAAGTAATATCTTTCTTGTTGAAAAAAATTGCCATCCAAACAATATATTCAAACGTGGTTTTGAAAAAATGCTAGTGAAGAGCTGATATACTTGGACTATTATTATTAAAAATCATGCACTTGGGGCGACTGGCTGACTCAGTCAGTTGGACTTCCAAATTTGGCTCAAGTCATGATCTTGCAGTTCATTAGTTCAAGCCTAGCGTTGGGCTCTGTGCTCACAGCTCAGAGCCTGGAGCCTGCTTCGGATTCTGTGTCTCCCTCTCTCTGCCCCTCCCCCACTCATATTCACTCTCTCTCTCTTTCTCTCTCTCAAAAATAAATGAAACATTAAAAAAACAAAAAAATTAAAATCATGCGTTTAAACATAGCTGTTTGGTTTGGCTCTCTGTAAATATAAGTGGGATAATATGTTAAAAATACTGGCTTTCCATGAAATCATTGCTTTTTTAAATAGTCATGATAAAAGAATTGTTATACACCTCAAAGGATACATAGAATTAAGTTCTTCACCTTCACATGTACCCTTGATCAGCCAGTTAATATCTGTCTTTATATTAATTTTCATCTTCAGTCTGCTTATAATTTTCCAGTTTGGGTGCATCCTGATCATTTGCTTTTCTGCTGTTCATTATCATTTCATTATCTGTAGTTTCTTGACTATCATGATGTTTTCCTTTACCTTTGTAATTTTGAACATGAGATTTTCTTAGTTCCATTGCTTTATAAAAAAGAGACACTTTTGATATTTAGAAGTTTTTGATAACGTTTTTTCCTGTTTATGCTTTTAGTTTCTATTTTGATAATTCCTTCCATTCACATTCAAATTTTGGTATAAATGATAATTATGAAACATACAAAAATTTATATTAAGACATGATCAAGAGCATTTAAAATTTTGACTACATAACGTTGAATTGTGTGATCAAATTCCTATTACACTATATACTTGACTTAATTGATAGTTATTGGAGTTTTATCACTTGTACACTTGTTTCTCAGTCAGTTTCCTCATATTAGCAAGGTAGCATGCCATATTATTGGAACGGCCAAATTTTATTGAGAGAATTGATGAGTCAAATATTCCAAAAATTCCAAAAATTCCCATGGCCATTCCATCACTACCAGCAGGGAAAATTGTTTGGAGGGAAAGTCAGAGAAGAAAAGACAGTAGTCCTAACTTTCTACTCTTAAAATATCTCTCTTTTGCCAAATTATTTTTTAAAAGACATTAAAATGTTAAAATGCGCTGCTGGAGACCCACACAACACTGGCAGGAGGTTGTACAAGTGAGGAAACCCATAGCTTACGCTTTGGTAACTTCCCAGAAAATTGGCATATAGCAATAATTGGAAGACAAACTCAGTGGTCAAGTTATATTAGGTCAGGTAGGAAATGTTAAGAGTCTGGCGTTGTTTTTAAGATTAAATTATGCAACACTCGGAATGTTTAGAGAAATTGCAGGCAAGTGCTTAACACATGAAAACAGTCAAATGATTACCATAATCATTATTATTAGACCACAAATAAACTAATATAACTATTTTAACATGCTTTCTAGAGTATACTCACACACATACACACTTATGAACATCTATATAATTACATATTCAGTTATAGAAAGTTTAAAGTGTCTTTTATTTCTCTCTCTCATATATATGTGTACACACACACACACACACACACACACAATATGTAACATGCCCATCTGTGCATACTACCAACTTCTCCTATCTTCACAGGGCAGAAAGAGGTAAGAATCAAGCTCTCTAGTAACTTTTATAAGGGCACTAATCTCATTCACCAGGGCTCTACTCTTATAACTTCATCTAATCCTAATTACCACGATAAGGCCCCACCTGTTAATATCATCACAGTGGCGGTAGGATTTTGACATGAACTTTGGGGAGATGCATTTAGTCCAGACAGGTAACTTGCCCTCTCAGCATGCTTTAGCTTAACTCCAAATAATCATTTCTTTTTTCACATATTTATATTTCTAACATATCTGTATTGTCTTAGAATTGAGAAAATGCTTAAAGAAGGGGCAGGGATCTGA
Source organism: Neofelis nebulosa (assembly GCF_028018385.1). Classification (NCBI taxonomy): domain Eukaryota; kingdom Metazoa; phylum Chordata; class Mammalia; order Carnivora; family Felidae; genus Neofelis; species Neofelis nebulosa. The sequence goes on from NC_080783.1 coordinate 132,582,217, forward strand.
GAAAAGCCTTCTCATAGCACAAAGAATTCTTCAACCTGACTTATGTGATGAGTTGATAATATACACATAATTCTCTTAGTGTCGTAAGTGTAAATTGATGCCCATATAGCATATAATCACATTTTGTGCCTTTCCACATTTGGATTTTTGGAAACAATGAAATTTTAATATTCTTAGAAGAAAGATTAGACTATAAATCAAAGTCAAAATGATTTTCTGGTTTATGTCTTGTTGTGTGGGAGGGAACTGAAAGCTATTTAGAAACTGTCTAGGTCTCTAATTACATTGTTTTTGCACAATTTTTAAATTAATCAAATTTTCCACTTGGATAGAGTTTGAATAGAATTTTTTTTTTTATTAACATCTAACAAAAACAGAAAAATGACATAACAAAAGGGAGATACGGACTTTGGAAAACAAATGTTGAAAACAATTTAAGCCTAATTGTGAAATGAAAAAAGCCAATTTTCCTATAAATGACCATTTTCTCTATATTTCTACTTTATAACTACTGTGTTATGAGAATAAATATGTTATTTCAGAGGAAATACAAGTCTGAAAGCAAGTTTGGGTTTTAGTGTCCATGTAGGGAAAGATAACATATTTCAAGCTCACATGAACTGAGACTAATAAATTCAGAATCCTTAGTGAAAGGATGCCTGAAAAACTTGGCCTATTATCTCCAATAGGAGATATGTAAGATTGTCACAGTCAAAGCTCTGAATAGGAAAAAATATCTCATAGGAAATCGGGACTTCAAACTTAATCCTAATATAATTCTGAAGTAAAAAAAAAATGTCATGATCTCTGAAACGGAGGATACCCAAATTCCTCCATAATAACATATAACAAGTGATTTTTATAGTGATTTTTCTGGAGCCCAGATCAGATAAAAAACATAAACAAAAATTACAAAATTAAGTTTTTTATAATTAAGAACCCATGATAGGCACTCTTTCATACACATTAGCATAGAAACAGAAACATAGATATAACAAAATCTGAGTAAAGTGATTTATTATATGCTATTAAATTTAAAATGTTTAAGTTAGATATGCAATTGAATTTTACTTGAACTTCCTGGAAGCTATTGCAAAAGTTCAGGGTGAGGAAAAAAAATGGCCAATAAACTAAAATTACATGATCATCATAGAAGCACAACTGGTATAGGATTTTTAAATAATATATTTGGTATATGTCTATTATATTTGATAAATTATATTTGATATATGATAATGTCACAGGTATTACAAAAGACAAGACTAGAATTTATACAAATGATCAATTATTCAAAATAGCTTCAATAATAAGACTATAACTGTGTTTCTATTATGGTCTTATTGATTCAAAATAATTTTGGATTTTATATTTTTCCAATAAGTTTGTAAACCATTTTATTTGTTATAGTTAAAGTCTTTATTTTACCATTGTCAAATACTTTTTAATGTTTATTCCTTTCTTATATTTCTGTCTGCAAAATAAAAGCATTTTGTTTGACTGCAAGTTTAATATAAATAATATTTATATGCCTTTTTCTAGGAGCTGCTTTACTTTTTGTATGCTCCAAAGATTTCTTGAGATTAAAAATGAGTGAAATTGATTTAGAAGAACATACATTCAAAATAAATGAAAAGTCATACATCAAAGAGTGATTCGTTAACATTCTTCTTATAGCTTTAGGCACTAAATCATCATCTTCATGTCCAGTTACCTTATATTAACAACTAAATTTGAAGGAAATGCAGGTGTTTCTTCAGAAAAATATTGTCCTAAGATTTTCATTTGGATATGGACATCATCTTCATGATGTGGGTGGTAAAGTCCAAAAATACATTGAGTTAGCTATATGTTCATCAAACCTTTCTTGGAAAACTGTAGTAAAAGGTTTTAGTCTCCTATGTGTACTCTCTTTAGGCAGAATGGCTCAGCCTCTATTTTGCATACGTAATTTGCATACCCAACTTACAGTTTCCTACCTTTTCCACTTATCATGGCGACTGGCTGTTTGGTGATTTTGTGCACATTAACAAAACCACAAATGGCTAGCACATCAAGTTCTCGGGCATGAACTCACATGATGCCTCTCAAACCATGAACTCCCACAGTGAGCTGATACTAGGCACTAATGGCCAATTACAGTGTATTATAGCTTATTTTACTGTGCGCCTCACTGAAAGGGAGGTGTTAATTAGTTCTAAGCATCTGAAAAGTGCTCAGAAAAGAGATAATCATAAATTATTGTGAGTTGTCTATCATATTTAGCCATATGTAAAAGATCATTTTTTTCATTATGTAAATATCTCATGACAGAAGCTGAAAACATAAAAAGGAAATTTAAAAAACCCATTTCATTCTACTGTTCTTTTTCTCCAGTTTTAAGCAATTTTATTATAGTTTGTGTCTTTATTCAGTTGCCTTCATGTTTCATGTTTTTATTCCTTGGTATTGTTTGACCTTAGAGCTGTGGGTTTGTAGTTTTCATGAATTTGGGGAAAATTTTGACCATATTTCCTCAAATATTTCCTGCTCTTCCCCTCTTTGGGACCCACATTATATGTATCTTTAAAGTTGTCTTACATTTAACTGATGCTCTCTTCTTTCTCTTTCCAGTCTTTTCTACCCCTCTGTTTCATTTTATGTACTTTCTACTGCTATGTCTTCAATTTCATTAATTTTCCATCTATTTTTTAATCCTCACTTGTTTCTCTATAGTCTATCTTTCATCTCAGTCACTAATTTCCATATCCAGAAGTTTCATGTGTCTAATATTTAATTTTTTATTTAATACATGTAGTCTTTCCTGTACCTTGTTGAATACAAGGAATAGAGTTGTAATAGCTAATTGAATGCCATTTTTTCTAATACTATCATATATGTTATTTCACAGTCACTTTCCACCAATTGACGTTTCTCTTCATAATGGATCACATTTTATGCTACTTTGCATTGCAGGTAATTTTTTGATCAGTTGTCACTCAATATGAATATGTTGGTGATGGTTCTTTTGTATCCATATTTACTTTATGCATATTTTTTATCGGTAATTTGTCTATGTATATTATTGAGATTTGTTATTGGATGAAGTTAATTCATAACAGCTTGATAATTCTGATTTTGCTTCAGGTTTTGTTTAAAGGAACTAGAGAAGCATTTATTTTAGATCTAATTGTGCCCATTCTTGAAACAACAGAATCAGGACCATGAACAGATATAAACTTTGGAGATCCTTCTTATTCATTAGGTCCCAGACCCACCTTTCCCTATTAGCCCTTAGAAGTTACCTCATAGGCATGGGTTGACCAGTATTCAGTTGAAGACTTGACCAGGATCCTCTGCATATCTTCAGAGCTTTCTCTTTGTGCATCTCTCTCTAGACTGCTACACTGCCCTGCAAAACTTAGCCACTTCAGACTTCCTGGACTTCCAGCTCCATACTCTCAACTCAACAATCTCCAAGTTCTGCCCAGCTTCTCCCTTTATTCTCAGTGGCCTGAAAACTCTCTGAAGGTAATAAACAGGGACAATTATACATCTTGCTACATTTGATTCCCATCTGTCTGGGAACACTATTCTTCATGTGACAACAATGTTAAATAACTTGAAACTATTGTTTCACATGTTTAGTCTATTTTTAAAAAATATTTCAACCATAAGCACAAATTCAGATCCTGTTATTTCATCTTGGCTAGAAGCGACAGCTTTTCCCATCATATTATAAGATAAGTAGTAATAATAAATAAAAATATAGGAGTGCCTGGACGGATCAGTCAGTTGAGCAGATGACTCTTAATTTTGGCTCAAGTCATGGTCTCAGGGTGGTGGGATTGAGCCCCACATTGGGCTTCATGCTAGAAGTAGAGCCTGCATGGGATTCTCTCTCTCTTTCTCTCTCTCTTCCTCTTCCCCTCCTCTGCTCTCTATTTCTCTCTCTCTCTCTCTCTCTCTCTCTCTCTCTCTCTCTCTCTCTCTGTAAAATAAAATAAAAATAAAATAAAATAAAATAAAATAAAATAAAATAAAATAATAAAGAGTTCTCACCCAGATGGCAATGTAGGAGCCTCCTGAACCTACCTTCTCACATAGACACACTGAATCAATAGCTACATATAATCATTGCTCCTTGTGAAAGAAATCCAGAAAATCAAGGAATCATTTCCAGAAAATCAAGGAAAATGAAGAAACAGAGGAACATATTCTGAATGAAACAATAAGAAATAAAAAAGAACTTAATAAAACAGAACTAAGTGATTTATCTATTAAAGAGTTCAAAATAATGATCATAAAGATGCTCACTGAGATTGGGAGAAATGAATGAACAAAGTGAGAATTTCAACAAAGATAGAAAATATAAGAAAATACCAAGTGGATATCACAGAGCTAAAAATCGCAATAACTGCACTGAGAAATTTAATAGAAGGATTCAGTAGCAGACTAGATGAAACAAATAAAAGGATCAGCAAACTTAAGGATAAGGCAGGCAAAATCATCCAATCAGAACAAAAAGGAAAAGAATGACAAAGAGGATAGCTTGAGATGGGATAACCAATATTCTCATAATAGAAGTCTCAGAAGTAAAAGAGAAAGAGAAAGGGGTAGAAAGCTTATTTGAAGTAATAATGGGTGAAAACTTTCCTAAAATATAAAATATGGCAGAGTAGAATAAAAATGTAGAGCTTTAAAATGAATTCTAAATTATCATCTTAAAATAGACTGTAATCACTCTAAGACATTTTATGTAAGAATCCTGGTAACCAAAAAACAAAAACCAATAATAGATTGACAAAAGAAAAAGAGAAAGGAATCTAAGCATACCATTACAGAAACCCATCAAATCATACTGGAAGAGAGGAAGAAAGGAATAAAGGAATTATAAAACAGCCAGAAAACAATGAAGTAAATGGCAATATTAAGTCTATACCAATCAACAATTACCTTATATGTAAATGGATTAATTCTCCAATAGAAAGATATAGAGTGGCCGAATGGATGAAAAAGCAGAATGCAAGTATATGTAGCCGATAAGAGACTCACTTCAGCTTTAAAGACATAGACTGAAAGGGAAGGGTAGAAAAAATATATTGCGTGGAAATAGAAGCTAAAATAAAGCTGAGATAGCTATACTTATTTCAGAGAAAATATACTTTAAGACAAAGACTGTAATAAGAGACAAATCCTCAAATAATGATAAAGAGGTCAATACAACAAGAAGATGTAGCATTTGGAAATATTTATGCACCAAACCTAGAAGCACCTAGGTATTAAGAGAATATACCTGAATACAGTAAAGACCATATATAAAAAGCCCACAGCTAACAGTGGAAATCTGAAAGCTTTTCCTTCAAGAACAGGAACAAGGCAAGGATGCCTGCCCTTGCTTCTTATTCAACATAGTATTATAAATCCTAGCAAGAGAAATTAAGCAGGGGAAAAAAGGCATCCAAATTACAAAGGAAAGAGTAAAATTGTCTTTATTTGCAGATAATGTATTATATACCAAAAGCCCTAAAGAGTTCACTAAATAATATTAAGACTAATAAATAATTGCATTAATGTTGCAGGATACAAAATCAGTAAATATATATATATATATATATATATATATATATATATATCAGTAAATATATATATATATCAGTAAATATATCAGTAAATATATATATATTTATATATATATATATATATCAGTATATATATATATATTGATATATATATATATATATACTGATATAGTATGTATTTTTATACACCAACAATGAACTGTTACAAAGAGAAATTAAGAAAACAATCAATCTCATTTACAATAGAATCAAAAACAATAAAATAGTAATAAATTTGGCCAAGGAGTGAAAGATTTGTACACTAAAAAGTGTAAGATAATGATGAAAGAAATTGAAGATAAAAATAAATGGAAAGATATTCCATGATTATAGATTGGAAGAATTAGTGTTGCTAAATTGTCTATATTACCTAAAGCAATCTACAGGCTCAATGCAGTCTCTGTCAAAATCCTAAGTGTATTTTTCACAGAAATAGAAAAAAACAATTATAAAATCTTTATGGAAACACAAAAGACAGTGGCCAAAATAATCCTGAAAAAGAAGGATGAAAGAAAAGGTAGTCTCTTCAATAAATGCTGTTGGGAAAACTAGAGAGCCACATGCAAAAGAATGAAACTGGGCCTTTATTTTAGACAACAAACAAAAATCAACTCAAAATGGATTAAAGAATTAATGAAAGATAAGAAACTATAAAATTTCTACAAGAAAGCATAGGAGAAAACTTCAGGATGTTGGTTTGAAGATGATCTCTTGTCTATGACACCAAAAACACAAGCAACAAAAGCAAAATTAGACAAGTGGAACTATATCAAACTAAAAGGCTTATGCACAGCATAGGAAAAATCAGAGAGTAAAAAGGCAACCCACAGAAAGGGAGAAAACATTTGCAAACTAAATATCTGATAACGGAATAATATACAAAATGTATAAGGAATTCATACAACTCAATAGAGGAAAAAAACAAATAACCTGAAAAAATAGCATAGGAGGGGTGCCTGGGTGGCTCAGTTGGTTAAGCGTCCAACTTAGGTTCAAGTCATGGCCTGGCAGTTTGTGAGTTTGAGCTTCACATCAGGCTCCACACTAGTAGTGTGGAGCCTGTTTGAGATTCTCTCTCTCTCTCTCTCTCTCTCTCTCTCTCTCAAATAAATAAATATAATTTTATATAAAAAAAATAGCACAGGACATGTCTCCAAAGAAGGCATACAAATGCCCAATAGATATATGGATAGATGCTCAATATCAATAATTATCAGGGAAATGCAGATCAAAACCATAACGAGTTACCACCTATACCTGTTAGAATGTTAGAATGACTATTATTAAAAAAATGAAAGATGGTGAGAATGTGAAGAAATTAGAGTGCGATAAAATGTAAAATGGTGCAGCTGCCGTGGGAAATAGTATGTAGGTTCCTCAAAAAGTTAAAAATAGAGCTTCTGAGTATATACCCTAAAGAACTGAAATTTGATCCTGAAGGGTTATCTGCACCCCTATGTTCATAGTAGCATTATCACTACTAAGATATGGAAACAACTCATGTTTATTAACAAACAAAAATATAAAGAAAATGTAGGATACACATAAAATGAAATGTCAATCAACCTTAAAAAAGAACAAAATTCTGCCATTTGTGGCAATATCCCGATTTTTGCATTACTGTGGTTTGCGCCACTGTAACTGTCAGTTAAAATCAAGATTAAACATCTTGAAATAGGAAACCGTGTCTAGAAACACTTTTGTGCTTTTTTTCTGTGTGCTTTTCCTTAACATAAATTCAAATATATTAGTAAGGGTCAAATTATCTCCATCTATTGAACAGAATTATTCACGGATACACCTGCTCATTTAACCACATGTAGATGTGATTTTTAAGATGAAACCTAATTAAATATTTCTTACTTTTAAAACCAAGAAAATGCAATAGCACATCCCTGAAGGACCAGGGATAACAAATGGAAATTTCTAAAAACCTACTTACTGAGACACAATGGGCACATGTGCCAAGAGTCTAAGCCATTATTATTAAAATATCTATTACAACAAAAAGATCTTATATTCTCTGGAAGCAAAGAATGTACCGGAAGATAAAGTATTTAACAGTTATCTTTATTATTTTTAGGCAGATTCTGATAATTATTTTGCTGATGAAAGATGCATTTTTTAAATTTTTTTTTTATTTTTTTTGCTAATTCGGGTCAATGGCATATATGGAGAGTTGTGATTGATCAAACCTCATATTCCTTGTTGGCCCATATCTGGTATCTCACACTGACATACAAATCCCAGACCATCTGGCTACTAGCAGAACAGGTCAGAGGTCAAGGACTGTTTTAGCATAGGATAGTATGCCAGCTGCCTTGTCACAGTCTTTTATTGTTATTTTCATCTCTGTTATATGAAGGTGTCATTTCCTGTTGCCTTGGAACCTTTGAGATACAACAGTCTTTGTTTCATAAAATTGAATCAATTGAATAAAACTGACCTTTTCAAATGTTGCATGAGAGTAAAATAGTGCAATTAGAAAATAGATATAATGTATGTAAAGAATGATGATGATATATTAACATTCCTTGGTTAACTATAGTAATTCTCCAAACATCATTTTTTTAAAATTATACTTTTCAAAAATGCTTTTAAAGAGATTATTCTTTATCCAGCAGAATATTAAAGAGTAAACAACTTACCAAAGGACAAGACTCTTTCAGATACATTCGTGGCTATGAATGACAAAAAAAAAAAAAAAAAAAAAAAAAAAAAAAAAAGTAACTTTGTGCATGGGAAGATGTCAAACTTAAAAAGATGAAGCTTAAATTAAACTCTGGTCAGTAGTAAGGATTACTGATTTTTAAAAATTACAAATTTTGGGGTGCCTTGGTAGCTCAGTCAGTTAAGCATCCAACTCTTGATTTTGGCTCAAGTCATGATCTCACAGTTCATGAGTTTGAGCCATGTGTAGGGCTCTGGGCTGATAGCACAGAACCTGCTGGGGATTTCACTCTCCCTCTCTCTCTGCCCCTCTCTGGTCTCTCTCTCTCAAAAATAAATAAGTAAAAATAAGTTAAAAAAAATAAAATTACAAATTTTATGCTGATTGCAATGCAAATGGATTATGTATTATAATGTAAGCATTATTTTCTACAGAACAAAATTAGGTTTATTAAAATTGTTAAATTGCAGTGTTGCCATATATATGAATAGGAAATCAGTTTCATAATCAAATATAACCAGACACATTTTAAGGGATTTTAACATTTTAGCTCATTTAAATATTATTGCTTATTTAAATGTCATTTCTTTTGAGACTTTTTTATTGAATTAAATACATGACATCATGTATCTAGCCACATTCTAAAGTGACATATTAATGCTATATATAAATATATATATGTAATATCAATGATTAATGAGTAATTTTATAGTTGTCTTTCAAACTTTTCATAAAACATTGCATTATAATGTAATACATGTATCTTTTGTAAAGGAGTATTAAAAAATACCGATAGGTTCCAAAATCATTTTGCTTTTGTCATTAATCTAATTTATTCACATAGTTAATATACTTCTACCTTGTGTCACATACTGTTCTACATTGTTAGGATCCTTAAGTCAATAAACACACCAAAAATTCATGGATAGTAGAGTAGGTTCTTTTTGATATAAGAAATTTATAATAGTCAACAGGTTGATTTCAGTGGAAAGGAATAAATGGATATAAAAAAATAAAAGGAAAAACAATTTATCATTCTATTATAAAAATAAGTGAAGATCTGAACACAATTGAACCTAAAAAGAAGTAATTTAAAAGGGTGACAACTTTTAAAAACACAGCTGAAAAGAAATAAAAATTAGGTATATTAGCTGATGTAAAAGAAAATGAATGATTTTTAAATATTATCACAGTCTCTACATATCATAAATATATATCCATACACATAAAATTTTATATAATATCTGTAGTCTCAAAACAATGTATGCAAATAATATTGTTACAAATTGAATCACATATAAAATGTTTGACAAGACTCATTGTTCTAGGTAGAGTGGTGGCAAATCTTTCTCCCTCACTCACTCCTTTCTTTCCTTTTAAGTTTCGGGGCACCTGGGTGGCTCAGCCAGTTGAGCATCCAGCATCCTACTTTGACGCAGGTTGTGATCTCATAGTTTCAGGAGTTTGGGCCCCGCATCTGGTTTGCTGCTGTCAGCACGGAGCCTGCTTAGGATCCTCTGTCCCCCTCTCTCTCTGCCCCTCCCTGCTTGCACACTCTCTTTCTCAAAAATAAAATAACATTTAAAAATAAGTAAGTAAATTTTATATCCATGTCTTATGATACTATCTCTGTGTTTAAATATCCTAATTTGGGGGCACCTGGCTGGCTCAGTTGGTAGTATGACTCTTAATCTTAGGGTTGTGAATTCAAGCCCCATATTGGGTGTGGAGATTACTTAAAAAAAAAAAAATCCTCATTTGTCAAAGAAATTTTCCTCTGTAAGTTTAATTAATGTAGCTAATGTACAGAGTTTTTTTTTTTTTATATATAAGTATGGTGCATTATACTTTTCAATGCTCTTTTAGATCTGCTTTCTTCATTTCCAAAACTACTGTTCAAAGAAAGATGGTATGTCATGGGATCTTATTTTAACCCCAGGCCGACTTAGGGTATTTGAGTTTCACAATTAATATGGCCAGTACTGCAATTATTCTACCATGCTCTGAACATTAATTTCACATTTAAACTTGGCTAGACTAGGCTACCCAATGTTGTCAAACACTAGTCTAGATATTGCTGTAAAGGTATGGTTTAGATGTGATTAACATTTATAAACAGTTGACTTGAAGCACATCAGATTACTCTTCATAATATGAATGGGTCATTTCAAGACCTTAAAAGCAACACTAAGGTTTTCTGAAAAGGAAGGAATTGTACCTCAAATACACACCATAGAAATTCCTTAAACTGACTTTCTCTGCCCTCCCTCCAATTCAGTCTGTTTTTCTGGAGAAGCTTGACCTAATGGAGATGCCAAAGAATAGAATAAGAGTGTAAATCCTGATCCTACTTTTTAATGTATGAGCTGGCTTGCATTTAACAAATTCTTTCTGCCTTTATGCCTTTTTAAATTTGTGAAAGTGATGTTTTGACCATTAAATAAGATAATCAAGCGATGTTCTTAACATGGCACCTACTACTCAAAAATTGTTCAATAATTTTTATTTCATTATTATCTTTATCATAATACTACTGGGTGGAAAATGATAGAAACTAAGTAAATATTCCTAATTTACTATTTTCTAGAAATCATTTAGCTGAAATTCACAGAATGTAGACACTCTAACATACACAGTCCTATTTTCCACTAATGTTAAATCCCAGTTGGATAACAGACAATGTACATTTTTTTCACAATGTTCATTTTAAAGAGTTATCAAAGTAAACTGCCTATTAATCTTCAATTTAAGAATTTAAAACTATTTAGAAAACAGATTTTCCAGCTCACGACATTTTAACAGGTCTCAGTGGGTGGATAAATGGAGAAGGAAGGAAGTCTGTTTGTTCCTGGCCAAATATTTTCCAAAGAATATAGTTACAGTAAAAGTTGTTTAAAATTACTCAATCTACATTAATTTAACGGAGCCTCCTCCTGTGCTTGATGACATATTAACGTATTTTAATCTTTCCCATACTTTGCTTATAAGAGGCTAAGTCATCTTCAAACCATTAGAACTTACCTTGCAAACATGTATTTCTTTATTTTAATAAGATTTTAAGTAACCATAAAAGTAGGTTGGACATAACCATCATTTCTAAAATGAATCTGAACTTGATAATTTAGTCTAATATACTTTTTTAAGGATGGAAAGTAGGGTGGGGGAAGCCTAGTTCGTAATTAGTTCTGTATCTACTACAGCAGATGGACCACACTGTGATCTATTTCAGAGTCATAAATCTCTATGACTCTTCTGCTGATGTTAAAGCAAGGCCTATTTGGCAGATTATAAGGCTCTTCCAAAAGATATGAGTGAAATTTTCTTGCTTGCTTGATCACAGATCAGTGGAAATGAGCACAGTATGTTCTATGGTATAATTTACCAAATAAGGCTGCCTATTTTAATTTTATTTTTTCAAGACCAGATTGAGATTATTATGAGCATCTGAGCCAGCACCAGCCAGTTGTGTTATAATGTTTAAAATATGTTTTCATGTTTACTATAATTTTATAGAAGAAAATTAAGCTTGTGAGATAAGAATTGGAGCTCACGGAAAATATGTTAGCAATGTGTCTATATTAGGAATGTGATTAATTTTAAATTATGTATAACATTTTGGACAATGCAGCAAGAGACATGCAGTTTCATCTCTGCTTCTTACTGTGACACCTTGGGTAGGCTCCTCATCTGAGCTTCCTGTTCATCTATAAAATAAAGACTTATTGTCACCAAATCTGTTCATTATTTTTAAAAACACTCACTTATTCTGAAATTACATAAAATGATAATAACAACAAAACCAGTAACAACAGCAACAGCTTGTTACTGATCAGCTGCCCACTGTCAACTACTCCACCTGGAACCACTCATATGTTAGCTCACCTTGATCTTACCAACCACCCTAACTGGATATAATGCTCATTTTATAGATTAGGAAGGCCATGTATTATTTTTCTATACACTTAAAGAGTGTTTCTAGTATTGAGGCTATTCTGCATGTCCCACAGATATTTATTACGTAGAATGATAAATTTCAAATTCTCTTTTGTGCCCCATACCTGAGACCACATTATATTTGGTCAAGTCTCCTAAGGCTCCTTCTTGCTGTAAAGTTTTCACTAACTTTCCTTGGTTTTGATGACTTTCATAGTTTTGGTGGATACTGGTCAGGTATATTGTAAAATGTTCCTCAATTCGGATTTGTATGATCTTTTTTTCTCATGTTACCCTGGGGATATGTGTTTTGGGGAGATGGACCATAAAAGATAAGTGCTAGATATATTTTATTTTAAAATGTCATTCTTTTTTTAATAGTATTAAGGGTATATAATATCAAAATATATACAGGATCTGATTGTGGTAAACTAATCAAAGAAGATCTAATATGTGGATAAATATTGTGAATTTTTTTTAGCTTGCTTGGCTAGAGATTTATCAATTTTATTGATCTTTTTAAATAATCTGCTTTTGGTTTGTTGATTTTCTTAATTGTTTTCCTGTTTCTAATTTCATTGATTATCTGTTCTGAATTTTATTGTACCTCTTAGGCTTATTTAACCTTACTCTTTCTGATTTTTTTTTCTTTTTCTAATTTCTTAAGGTGGAAGTTTAAGAAGTTTAAGTTGATAATTTTAGATCTTTCTTATTTTTTAATATATGCATACGATGTAAATTTTTCTCTCAAGTACTGTTTTAGTGCACCTCACAAATTTCAATGACTTGCATTTTCATGTTAATTTAGGTGGAAATTTTTGTTTTATTTATAAGTGTGGTGTTTTATTCTGTTACCTGGGAACTTACTTTTTCTATGATTTCACTTCTTCTAGATTGTTACAGTGTGTTTTAGGTCTTAGAACGTGGTAAATCCTGAAGAATGTTCCATGTGAGCTTGAGAAGAACATGTATTCTGTTGTTGGATGGAGTATTCTATAATTGTCAATTAGATCACATTGATTGGTAGTGCTGTCTAGGTCCTTGCTGATTTTCCACCTGCTTAATCTATCAATTTTTTACAGAAGGATGTTGAAGTCTCCAAATAATAGTGGATTTGTCTATTTCCCTTTTTTGCTGTATTTTGACATTCTTTTAGGTGCATACACATTAAGGTTTATTATGTCTTCATAAAAATACAAAAAACAAAACAAAACCTGGTCCATCTTCATCACTAATAATTTCTCTTGTTCTGAAGTCTTCTTGGATTGAAATTAATGCAGTTATTTCTGTTCAGTTCAGGTTAGTGTTTTGTTTCTTTCCCCCATATTTTTCTGCCCTCTCTGATTTTATTTAATTATTTTTGCCTTCTCTGATTTTATTATTTTATTTTTTTAAATGTTCATCTTGAGAGAGACAGAGAGAGCACGTGCATGCAAGCAGGGGAGGGAAACAGAGAGAAAGAGAAAGAATCCCAAGCAGGCTCCACTGAAGCCTGATGTGGGGATTGATCTCACAACCATAAGAACATGACCTGAGCTGAAATCCAGAGTCCGACGCTTAACCAACTGAGCTACCTGGGTGTCCTGACTTGTCTGATTTTAAACGAATACTTTACATGGTTTCATTTTATCTGCTCTCTAATGTATCGTTATACTTAAAAAAACAAAAAACAAAAAAAAAACTAGTGCTTGCTGAAGAATTTGCAATATACACTTTTAACTAATTCAAGTCCATAACTGAATGACTCCATACCCCTTCATTTACAGTGTAGGTACCTTATGACATAGTTCCTGGTCCATCCTTCCAGTATTTTGTAACATTGCTGTCATTTCATTTATCCTTATGCTATAATCACACAATACACTCTTGCTATTATGACTCAAACAAATAGTCACCATTTTGGTCAATTCAAAAAAAGAAAAAAAAATATTTTACCATCATATATTCCTTCTCTAATTCTCTTTCTTTTTGTAGATCAATGTTTTGATCCATTGCATTTTCTTTCTTCCCTTTGGAACCCCTTTTAACATTTCTTGCAGGGCAAGTCTATTGGGATGAGCTCTTTCAGTTTTCATTTTCTGAGAAATTTCTTATTTTTTATTCACTTTTGAAGGATAGTTTCACTGGATGAAGAACACTAAGTTGATGAACTTTTTCCTTTTATTTTTTAAAATATTTTTATATTTTGGACTTTTTCCTTTTAACATATTAAATATTTCACTTGTTTTTTTTTTCTTGCTTTTATGGTTTCTAAGGAGAAGTATACTGTAATTCTATAGGTAAGGTGATTCTCTCCCCAATGTTTGTCTTTAATATTTTTTCTTTTTCTTTACTTTTCTCTTCAAATATGATAAGCTGATTTTGTTTGTTTTATTTGTTTTTGATATTTATTGGTTCTGATATCCATTAAGCTTCTGGGATCTGTGATATAGTGTTGGTAATTAATTTGGAAAGATCTTGGCCATTAATGCTTTCAATATTTCTTCTGCTCCATTCTTTTTTTCTTCTTGTTCTCATATTCCAATTATGCATATGTGACGACTTTTAACATTGTCCCACCATTCTTGGATGTTTAGTGTTTTCTTTTTCATTTAAAAATTTTTTTTAATGTTTATTCATTTTTGAGGGAGAGGGACAGAGCCCAGCAGGGGAGGGTCAGAGAGAGGGGGAGGCACAGACTCCGAAGCAGGCTCCAGGCTATGGGCTGTCAGCACAGAGTCCAATATGGGGCTTGAACTCAACGAGCCATGAAATCATGACCTGAGCTGAAGTCAGATGCTCAACCAACTGAGCAACCCAGAAAAGTTTTTTTTTTTCTTTTTTACATTCTTTTTATTCATTCATTGAATTTCAGTTTGGGATGTTCCTATTGACTGATCTTCAAGCTCCCTGATCCTATAATTGGTCATGTCCTTGAAAGGCATTCTTCATTTCTATCATGGTGTTTATGAGTTCTAGCATTTCTTTTGACTTTTTTAAGAGTTTCAGACTTTCTGCTTGTGTTACCTATCTGTTGCTATATGCTATATATTTTTTCCATTAGATATTTTAAATATTAATCATAGTTTTAAATTCTCCTTTTAATTCCAAAATCATTGCGGTATGTGAATTTGGTCTAATGCTTATTTTGATTCTTCAGACTGTGTTTAACTTGCCTTTTGAAATGCCTAGTAATCTTTTATTGAAAGTTATGCATGTTGTCTTGGATAATAGGCACTGAGTTAAGTAGATGTTAAGTGTGAGGATATATATTAATCTTGATATGAGTTGGGCTATATTTAATGTTTACTGTGGCTGCAGGTTACAGAGGTTTCTAATCTTTGTTTTTGTCTCCCCTCTTGACTTTGTGTTTCTCAAAGTACTCCTTCTCAGAGAAATTCTGTCTTAAACCTCTTTCAGCTATCATATTGAAAGTCTGTTCTTATAGTTGTAAAGTCTGGAACAGGAGAAGTGTTCCATAATCCTTCAATTAAATCTCATAATTTAGTCATCCTGTGGGTGAGGCCTGTGACACCACAAGTGTTTCTCTAATGTTATAGACTCTACTTTTCTTCATTTACAATGTTCCTAATAGGTTTCTCCTATTCCCTGAACTTTGTTTGCTACATGTCCTTTGTGCTTTAATGAATCAGGAAGTCAAGATCAGGTTGGAGTGGATGAATGCTCTTCCCCCATCTAGGATAAAACTAAAACTTTGATTCAGTTCTTTCTCTGGAAAGTAGAACTTTGTCATGGAAAGTGATCTAGGCATATTTAACATTGATTTATCTTCTCATTCTCCTGCCAGAGCAAGGATATATTTCTTGGACCTTCATCATTAGAAGATATAATTCCTTTTTATTATTTTCCATTCATCTATTGTTAAGGCTGGTGTAATTTGCTTGCTCAATATTTTGACTTGGGCAAAGTATCTCTACTTGGGCCTGTGAAATTTAGTTCTTGGTGTTACTATATTTAGTCTAATTTAGATTTTATCTGACAGAAATACATGAGAAAATTTCACCCACAATACAGAAGAAAGAATCCACCATACTTCTACATTTATAACAAAGAGGTATCAACTAAACATAAAGGAAATGCAAACAAATTAATTAGAATAAACTCTTTTCTCTGTACTCCATGATGTTTTCCTAAGTCAAGTTTATAATGACAAGTATAATACAAGCAATGGTATTTTTTTCCTATATATGCTTTAGATGCACTTTTGATACATGCTATTGATCTTTCTGAAAAACTAGAAAAGCATCTATCTATCTACCAACTATCTATCTATCTGTATCTGTGTATATGTGTGAATATATATGCATATAAATGTACATATATATGTATACACAATATATATGTATACACACATACACACATATTTATATCTACCTATCTATCTTACATATATACTTAGTTTAAAAGCAAATTTCCTAGTTTGTCATTCTTCTAGGAATTTTATATTTCATTTAAGGAATAATGTCTCCATTTGAAGATAAGTGTACTTAATTAAATTTTTAAAAGAGAAATGGGAAACATTCCTTTAAAAAATGTTTACTGGGGCGCCTGGGTGGCGCAGTCGGTTAAGCGTCCGACTTCAGCCAGGTCACGATCTCGCGGTCCGTGAGTTCGAGCCCCGCGTCAGGCTCTGGGCTGATGGCTCGGAGCCTGGAGCCTGTTTCCGATTCTCTGTCTCCCTCTCTCTCTGCCCCTCCCCCGTTCATGCTCTGTCTCTCTCTGTCCCAAAAATAAATAAAAAAGGTTGAAAAAAAAATTAAAAAAAAAATGTTTATTTATTTAGTTTTGAGAGATAAAGAGAAAACGTGAGCAGTGGAGGGGCAGACAGAGAGGAGACAGAGAATCCCAAGCAGGTTCCATGATGTCAGCCCAGAACCTGATGTGGGCTCTAACTCATGCACTGTGAGATCATGAACTGGGCCTAAGTCAAGAGTCAGATGCTTAACTTACTGAGCTACCAGGCGCCCCAACATTCCATTTTAAATGTAAATCTAACACAGAATTATTTCCATTCCCTTGATATTTTAAAAAAGACTTAAATGGATGAAAACTTTTGATTTATTGTTTTGTTTGTACAAATTTAAAAAGAAAAAAAAAGACTGATAGATAAAATTGGACAGGTCTCTGCTATTGTCTAAACATAGTTTTTGTGTGAACATAACTGAGAGTCTTATCTGTAATCTAAAATTTTAAAAGAGTATACATACATTTATATGGCATATAATGCCACTAGTCATAGTTATTTCTTCTTTCAAATTTAGATTTTTTATTAATAACCTGGTAAAATTGAGCTGGCTGTAAAACATGAAACTTCGGCTGGTCTCACACATATAGGTAACTGTATTAGTTATCTATTGTTCTAGAATAGTATTAATGCACACTTAGCAACTAAAAACATACATTATTATCACAACTTCTGTAGGTCAGAAATATGAGGTCCTCTACCTCAGAGTTTATCACAAGGTTGCAAATAGGTGTCAACCAGGATTGGGTCTCATCTGACACTCATGTGGGGACAGGATCTGCTTCTACCCTCATGAAGTTGTTGGCAAGATTCATTCTCTGTTGACCTGAAAACCACTGAGGTGGACAGAAGCCACTTTTACCTCCTTGCTACCTAGGACTATGCATTTGGCAGCTTACTTCTTTAAAGCTAGACAGTGAGACACTCAACAGTGGATTGGCTAGCAAAAACTTAAAATCTTATGTGATGCAATCTCAGAAATGATATTTCATCACTTTTTTGTATTTTCTGGAAAGAAGAAATTCACAAGCCTCACCCATATTCAAGGGGGAGTGAATTATGTAAACCCATGAATATCAGAATATGGGATAGTTTGAGACCATCTTAGAGCTTGCTTACCAGAGTACCTTAGCAAATGCAGTTAAATCATTGCCAGTCCAGAAAAGTCTAAGTAAATCATTTTTTACAAGAAATACTTCAGGAGACTAAGGAAAAAATTGTACCTGTTTTGTGCTAACCTTCCATGTGCATTAATAACTTTTCCTGCTAATCTCTAATATCTTTGAGTGAGATTTTTTATTCCAAATTAATTCCTCTAAGTGAAGAAAATCATTGTAGATAAACTATTTTTCACTAAGCTAATATTATATACTAAGTCCTATTCTAATTGTTGAACATATAATGGTTAAATAGACACATAAAGAACAAAAAGATAGATGTTCAAGATATTTAGATCAAAAAATATTAATTATTCTGCCTAAGCTCTTTTGTATTATAAGTAAATAAGAGCTACTCAAGTTATATCAAGAAGATTTTTTGGATTGTTCCAGATAGGGAAACTATCAGAAATGAAGGAAATAATAAAAATAGCTGTTCTCTCATTCTCTTTTATAGAAAATCCTTTTTCTCTTCAAAAATTCTATTTTTCTTCTAAGTTCTTCTTATTATTCATGGATTCTCCTTCTGTGTCATATGATCATCATAGCTTTCCAGGCCCTGATTTTCCCCTAATATGTATAAACACATATATTTAATTGATAAGTTATAGTAGCAGAGATCTCTCACAAGTACTGTAACTTAGAGATAAGAGAATTTTGTTTTAATTCCCCCATATTGTTTACATAAACATGTTACACACCTCATAGAATTATACAATTTCTGATTTATTATTATTTTATATTAGTAATTGGCTACCTTCTGCTTCACTGTACAATTCATTTTAAGTACCAATTTATTTACTTTGCCTGATTGCTTTCCTTTCATCTTTTTATACCCATACTGATTATTATTTTAAATGCACACAAATAATTGTATTTCTAAAATTAATAGAAAGCATTCTACTTATACATTCTCTGAGATGATCATCAATGATAAACTCTCATTATTGCACCGTATTGAATGTAGAGCCTTTACAGAAATATTCATTCACTTTAATTAATTTTATTTAATGATTTATATTCAGCTCTTGTAGCAAAAATATAATTCTATTTTTTTTAGCTTAGAAGGCTCTCAACAGCACTTCAATTTTCATCCCTCATTTTATTCAGTTCATCCATAAATAAAAACTCCAGAAATGCAATCCTAATTTGAGACTGAAGTAAGATCATCTCTCAAAATATTTTTGTTTTAAGGAGTTTATTTTATTTGACTTCAAAACAATTCTCTGAATAAATCTGTACATTTCCTGTGAGCTTTTTATTTCCTGTTTTTTCCTATTTTTTTCCTATTTTTTATTTATTTTTATCTCTCTGCCCCTCCCCTGCTCATGCTCTGTCTCTATCTCAAAAATAAATATTAATTTTTTTAAAAAAAGAACAGAATTCTGACACGCGAAAACATATTTTTCTAAAATTTTATGTGTAACCATGTAGTTTTGAAGTCAGATTATAAGCCTTTTATGCTGGTCTAATATGTTGGTCTGCCCTTTATGTTGGTCTAATAAAAGACACCATATGTCTAATTAGTTGTATGATAAATATTTGTTTTAAAAACTACACACTCAACCACTAACTTAAAATATATAAATATTTTTAACGGGGCAAAAATCAAGATAAAATATACTAATCTTTTGCTAACTGCATTACCTTTTTAACAACTTTCAATGAACCTTACATTTAGACATGAAATCAGTATATTATTATACTCCTTGTGATATATCTAATTGTTTTAGTGAAATATTTTTGCAAATCAGTAATCCTTTGTTGGAATTTTCACAATGAAGACCTACAGTTACATAAGAAAAATGTTAATTTGAATAAATAAACCCTGTGAAAATATAATGGTTCCTGAATTGGACTTGGTCATTAAGGAGGGTCAGCAAGGAATCTGGGTTCGCAGATGATATTTTAATTTCTTATTTCATTCAAAACGCCACTGCTGGTTACATATAGTTAGTTTTGCATGTGGGCCATTCTTTAGGTGTTGGATGTGGAATATGGCCAGGTAATATGATGCAGCAAGTAGCATTATGTAAGCAAGGTTAACTTTCTCAGATAGAGTTTGAGCTGGAAGAAGCTCTCAAGGTAAACTTCTCACTGTCTCACAACAGTACACAGATAGAAGCCATTTCTTGATTGGAGCAGCAAAACCACATAGAAAGGAAGAGTGAATTTTCCAAGCTACATAAAAGGAAGACTTTGTGCAGCAGTTGAAGCCTATAGAAATAGATGATTAGGACTATCTGAACACTTCATAAATTATCATGAAGTTTCTGAGTTAATTAAGTAGACATTTCCCAGTGGATTACTGAGGTATATGCAAGCGGAAAGTAAAATAAAACAGGGAAGAGTGATGTGAGAAATGGATCTTTGAAGGAGGAGAGATTAGGAAGACATAGTTGTAAGTAGTATATCCCAGAATTTTTACTAATTAGTCTTAAAAGGATTTCTATCAAAATTTAACATCTATATGTGTGTATATAATCCCCTGCAAATAGATACTATATTCAGAAGTGGTTTTTAACTCTGTTGTCCTAATATTTATCCTCAAAAAAATAAAAATAAAAACATGGAATAGCCTAATATGAAGAACAGAATTATGGGGGTGCCTGGGTGGGGGTGCATGGGTGGCTCAGTCAGTTAAACTTTGGCTCAGGTCATGATCAAGCGGTTCATGAGTTTGAGCCCCTCGTTGGCTTCTGTGCTGACAGCTCAGAGCCTGGAGCCTGCTTCAGATTCTGTCTCCCTCTCTCTCTGCCCCTCCCCTGCTCATGCTCTGTCTGTATCTCAAAAATAAATATTAAAGTTTTTTTTTTTTTAAAAAGAACAGAATTCTGAAACGCTAAAACACATATTTTTCTAAAATTTTATGTGTAACCATGTAGTTTTGAAGAGATATATTTTATAATATGTGCTAAATATGAATCTATTATTTTACTAATTGTGAAATGGAAATCTGATTTTATGATAAATGTGAAAATGCAAAGTCTTGGGTAATTGATATAATAATTTGTGTTCTTAAAAAATGTTAAAAGAAAATTATTTTAAATAGTCTATGATTTTAACTTTTCAAATGAATTATAAAGTTGAAAATCCTTGGCTATATATATATATATATATAGGCAGGTATATGTACAATTTGGCTTGGTATATTTGCAAGACAAATTCATGTAAGGATGTATAGTGGTATACATACATGAATTCTAAGTAATCATTTCTACAATTAATCAAGAAGAGATTTAAAACCTATTATTATGATAACTGTTCAAATTTGCCTAGATGGGGGTAAACTGCAATTTATTTCTCTTTTTTCCTCGGATTTAGAATATACTCAAACCAATTGTTTCTTATATCATTCTCATATATGTGAATTTCTAGTATATAACTCAGGTTGTATCCATCCCTCAGATATTTCTATTGGATGTGGCTTAAGTATTACTAGAATTTACAAACAAATACAGAAACTAATAAAGAGCTTGTAAGTGTTCTAGCTAGTCCTTTTAGGAATTCTCTTCTTTCAGGTGTATGTGGTTTTTTTTCTCCCTTTTTTGTTTCTCCTTTTCCTCTTTTTTTGTCTTCTTATTTTTTTTTTTTTGGTTATACTAATCAATTGGATATATTTAAAGAAACTTCATTACCTTCTTTTTTATTTTAATATGAAATTTATTGTCAAATTGGTTTCCATACAACATCCAGTGCTCATCCCAACAGGTGCCCTCCTCAAAACCCATCACCACCCCACCTCCCCCCCCACCCCCATCAACCCTCAGTTTGTTCTCAGTTTTTAAGAGTCTCTTATGTTTTGGCTTCCTCCCTCTCTAACCATTTTTTTTTCCTTCCCCTCCCCTATGGTCTTCTGTTAAGTTTCTCAGGATCCAAGTAAGAGTGAAAACTATGGTATCTGTCTTTCTCTGTATGACTTATTTCACTTAGCATAACAGTCTCCAGTTCCATCCACGTTGCTACAAAAGGCCATATTTCATTCTTTCTCATTGCCACGTAGTATTCCATTGTGTATATAAACCACAATTTCTTTATCCATTCATCAGTTGATGGACATTTAGGCTCTTTCCATAATTTGGCTATCGTTGAAAGGGCTGCTATAAACGTTCCCTTCTTAACAAACTAAATGAAAAATAGTTGTAATACAATAGTTTCTGTAGTATAAGCTATAAGATAGCAGTTTATTATCTTGACTGTATCCACAATATATAGAATAGTGCCTGGCACAGAAAAGGCACTCAAATATTAGTTGTTGAATTAATATAATACAACATTTAAACATGCTGTACAATCTTGCCATTTAGGTATTTAGCTAAGAGAAATGAAAGTATATATCCATGAAAAGACATATACTGGAATGTTCACTTTAGCTTCATTTATAATAGCCTCAAAATGGAAATGATACAAAATGTCTATCTTCAGGTGAATGAAAAAATAACCTATGCTATATCCAGACAGCAGAATACTACTCAGAAATAAAAGGGAATGATATATGTTACAATGTGGATGCATTTCAAAAATAGTTACACGGAGTGAAAGAAACCAAGCCAAAACAAATATACTTTATAATTATTTTAATATAAATTCTAGAAAATGTATACTATAGTGATAAAACAAAATAAAACAATTCGTTGGTTGGCTCAAGAGGTAGGTTTTAAAGAGGATGGTAGGGACACTTTTGGGGATGATGGATATATTCATTATCATGATTGTGGTTACAGTTTTAAAATTCAAAATTTATCAAATGTACACTTTAAATATTTGGTTTATTGTATGTCAGTCAAACCTCGATTAATGAAAAGATAAAAGCCAAATTAACTGTGGGAATGATTCAGTGTTGTTATTGACCAGTAATGACCAAATACCGATTTAGTGGGAAAAGTACAAATTAGGAGATCGCCAAAGGCATTGCTAAAGATTCTTCAAACTTTAATGTCAGCATGCGGTTTTGTTTGGTCTGTGCATTCTAAGCTGACTTTGATAAGAATCTCTGTCAAGGGACTGTATCGAAAGCTGTTTCTGTAGACAGCCTGGAAGAAGAGAGTTAACAGCTGGTTTATGCCTAATTTCTTGCCTGAGTAATGCTTGAGGTTTGAATCTTAATTGCAACACTAACTCAAGACATTTATAGAATTAATCCAGATGTAAGTTAAATAAGTATTTGGTGAGGTTAACTATGAATTTAATTAGGCTTCTGTATCTCACAAAATTGTTTCTCAATGAAAAATTGATGAGTAAACTTTGTGAACACAGTTCAACTAGAGAATAAGGTCTAATTACATACCAATATAACGGCTACCTGGCTAGCAAGTATACAAGCTGAAGTGACCTCAGAGATGATAACTTTCTTAGATGCTATCTCCATCTCCGTGCTCTCTCAAGCACATCTCTCATGACAATAAGTGTACCACATATAGAACAACTTTGGGATAGCCAGGTAGTCATGAGATACCCACTCTAAACGTATACTTTCTTTAAGCTGTGTAAACTTTGTCCTGGGTAAAACTTATTGCAACTCATGAGTTTTAGTTTCAGTTCAAACTCCAGACCACTGTTTCTTGTTGAGTAGAGTACACATTGTATCTGACACATGCTAACTTTTTCCATCCAGTTTTTTAAGTGTATTGAATAAAGCAAATATACCTTCTGTTGACATTTACATTTCTTTCTGCCTCTGGGAATTGGAATAATAGTAAGATCTAGCACTATTTATAGCCATGTATGTATCCATTCATTATTCATTTATTCTCTCTTTCATCTTTCTTTAAATCAAAAAACATTTCTTGAAATACCTACCATATTCCAGGCACTGTTGAGTATTAGGAGGGAATCAACTGAAGTAACATACTTGCAATATTGCAGGACTACAAAGCAAACCTCACTTTTTAAATTATTATCAAAGTTTTTCTCTTTTAGTCACCACGGATTTTACTTTGATTGTTATTAGGTTATAATGCATATTATTTTCAAATGCTTACATGAAGAAATATTATAATTGAGTTATATTGGGCAATTTCATATTAGTGATAACAAAATAAAATGACTTTACTATGCCATTATTTACCATTTTATGGCTAGCTGTATTTTAATAATATATAAAACACTTTTTCTTTCCATTAATAGATTTTTTAAGCCAATTGGTATTGCGAGTGTTCAAAGATTTTAAAAACACGGCTTGATATTTATCTGTTGCTCTAAGATAGACAAGTTTAGTACATAAAAATAACACTTTGGGCTTCAAAATGACCCATCTAGACAGTACCCTGAACATGATTTCTATGTGGAAGACTTCTGTTTGAAATCAGATTATTCTGTGTATGTAGCAGACAGATACAAGCTCCATAAAGTCATGAGAAATTGTTTAAGCAAGTAGAAAAATGTGGAAAAGCAATAAAATTCTGGGACAAATCTTGGCTTAACAGCTTATTCATAATTAAAGCTTCTCACACTTGCTCTTCCCACTGGAAAAAAAATAGTTTTTTCAGTGCTGTTTTAATAGAAAAAAGTTTAATTAAAAATTTTTTTTTTCAATATATGAAGTTTATTGTCAAATTGGTGTCCATACAACACCCAGTGCTCATCCCAAAAGGTGCCCTCCTCAATACCCATCACCCACCCTCCCCTCCCTCCCACCCCCCATCAACCCTCAGTTTGTTCTCAGTTTTTAACAGTCTCTTATGCTTTGGCTCTCTTCCACTCTAACCTCTTTTTTTTTTTTTTTCCTTCCCCTCCCCCATGGGTTTCTGTTAAGTTTCTCAGGATCCACATAAGAGTGAAACCATATGGTATCTGTCTTTCTCTGTATGGCTTATTTCACTTAGCATCACACTCTCCAGTTCCATCCACGTTGCTACAAAAGGCCATATTTCATTCTTTCTCATTGCCACGTAGTATTCCATTGTGTATATAAACCACAATTTCTTTATCCATTCATCAGTTTATGGACATTTAGGCTCTTTCCATAATTTGGCTATTGTTGAGAGCGCTGCTATAAACATTCGGGTACAAGTGCCCCTATGCATCAGTACTCCTGTATCCCTTGGGTAAATTCCTAGCAGTGCTATTGCTGGGTCATAGGGTAGGTCTATTTTTAATTTTTTGAGGAACCTCCACACTGTTTTCCAGAGTGGCTGCACCAATTTGCATTCCCACCAACAGTGCAAGAGGGTTCCTGTTTCTCCACATCCTCTCCAGCATCTATAGTCTCCTGATTTGTTCATTAATTTTTTTTTAATTTTTAAAAAATGTTTATTTATTTTTGAAGGAGAGAGAGACAGAGTGTGAGCAGGGGAGGGACAACGAGAGAGGGAGACTGAAGCAGGCTCTAGGCTCTGAGTTGTCAGCACAGAGCCCGATGCAGGGCTCCAATCATGACCCATGAGATCATGACCTGAGCTGAAGTATGACACTTAACTGAGTTACTCAGGACCCCCTAAAAAAAGTTTTAATTTTGAGACTTAAATGTGGAACAATCTTAGTTTGTACCAATATTAGAAGATGCTTTTAGCAGAAGTTATTTTTATTTTTGTTACAATATGAAAAGTGAGTAGTATTCACTATTGTTTTGTTTATAAATTGTTTTAAGACCTCAAATAGTTATTGTGAGAATTTATCAGAATTTTGTAAATAATAAATATTAACTATTATTACATATATTATAACACTTTGGTAAATGCTCAATAGGCATTATAACTCTTAAAACACAGAAGCTAAGCAGGTTACATAAATAATTTTAAAAGATATAATTTTAAAGAGTGGTGAGATACTCCTTTGACAATAAGAGGATGCATATTCAACCTATATACATTTAAAATCAGAATTATTGTAAATCCCTGAAGGCCTCAAAGATATAAATACATATACACTTAATATATAAATAAATTACTTTCTGAGGCAAAATGTCTTTCCTGGACATCAGTATGCACATTCTGGAAATTTTCTCATGAGCCAAATCATTTTCTTATAACACTTTATAGAATAAAAACTTACTCGATATGTGTCTGTTGACCAACCCTCATTCTATTAATCTATCTCAATCTAGTCATCTGTAAGACAAAACTCATTAAGCCATTCTCTCTACTTCCATGAGCCAATTGCAAATCTAATCTTTCTCTTTGACAATAGGAGTATTTTCTTTCTTGTTAATGATGCCATCACCTAGTCAACCGACTCAGAAGCCGAGAATCAATCTCAAAGTTCACCTTTCCCTAAAGTCCAATATCCAAATATGTTCATGAAATCAGCGATGCTGCCACTTCCTCTGTCCTTTCTTCCATTCACATTGCTATCCTAATTTACTGTTTGTCATATAATAGTGTCTTACATGATCTCTTCACCTCTAGTTTTCTCCCCTTCTAATTTATCTCCTAAATATTTGAGTAATTGTTCCCAAAATAAATTTGATTATGCTTTACCAGAATGTATATACCTATCATGTTCTCCTCTTAGTAGAATATCATCCAAATTTTGCAGTGACTTGACAAACAAGACCTTCTCTGACTGGACCTCATCTACTTCCTTGTATTATTGTTATACTATCCTCCTCTGTCATCTATCCAAATCAAGCCATAGTTTCTCAAATGCGATGTTATTTCATTTCTGTAAACATTTGCAGATGCTCTTACATCTGTTTGAAAACACTTGCTTTTGTCCGCTTAATACACTTCCAATATTTTAAGACTGAAATGAAAATCTTCTTATTAAAACCATCTCTGAGAAGCCAGGATAATTTCCCATTAGCAATTACTTTTAGATAGCTCTATAATGGCACTAGATACTTTATACTGCATTACTGGTTTCATCCTTCATCCACAATTTCTGTGACTTAACTCTTCACTGCATGCCCAGTCCAATGCAGAAAACAT
Organism: Neofelis nebulosa; assembly: GCF_028018385.1. NCBI lineage: Eukaryota > Metazoa > Chordata > Mammalia > Carnivora > Felidae > Neofelis > Neofelis nebulosa. Next base: position 132,609,186 of record NC_080783.1, read on the forward strand.
ATTTATTACATGTTCACATTCATTCACTTGTATATCTGTACTCCAATCAATGAATAGTTAATACTAGAAAATATTCAATACAAGGAAAAACTTCTTGCTCATTTAAAGATCTTTATTTTTGTTCTTACTCTCTTCAATTGTAGTCTTATGGTACTCTTTTTTAAAACACCTTTATAGTAAATGAGGTTTGTATTAATTGACAGCAGAATTACGGACAATGAAAAAAAATCTATAACACATACTATGAAAAATTAAAACCAAGGGTCAAAGAAAGGTATCATTTTCCCTGTACTTTTCATAATATTATACAATTTTTAAAATGGAGTTTTAAATGTGACTGGAATTGCCAAAAAAGAAAGAAAGAAAGAAAGAAAGAAAGAAAGAAAGAAAGAAAGAAAGAATCTGAGCTAAGATGTACCATATGCTAACAATTATAATGATCTGTTGAAAACTTAGTTCTAAATATTACAAATGGATATATTCTAAGAAGTATAAGCTTTTTTGTGTTGCAAAAATGAGAATTCTTACACATGTAATATGGAAATATTTATATTCTTGGTTAAACTTTCTGAAATTTATCCTGACTTTCAACAATTGTTAACGATAAATTAAAAAAATTAATTTAAAATAAATTTTATCTGGAGAGCTAATATGGCAACATAGTAGGAGAACCCTAGGCTTGCCTCATTCTTCAAACACAGCTAGAAAAATATCAAATCATTCTGAGGACCCAAGAAATCAATCTGTGGACTGATAGCATGAACTACACAACTAGAGGGGGAGAAAAGGACACACTACGGAAAGTAGGAGGTGTGGAGATGTGATTTGGGAAAGAAAAGGGTCATGAGTGCTGTGGAGGGGAGGAAGTGCTGATCATGGACAGAGAGAGAAAGGAGCACACAGGGGATTGCACAAGGAAAATACTTTCCCAAAGGCATTGACTGGAAAACTGAAAGGGGCTAATTTTTGTGAGTTTTTATAGCCAGCAGAGCACGAAGACTGGAGTTTTAGAGGTCATATTGTGGTTGGTCTGGAGGCCAGCAGCACTGCAGTGCTCCTGTGGAGAAGGAGGACAGAGAGCCTGAGAGCAGTTGGTAGGATCTGAGAATCCCCTGGGATGTGCTGGGAAAGACAGTTTCCCCCTTCTTAGAGTACGTCTGGGAGAAGTATCTTGCCTCTCCAGGAACAAAAGAGCCTGCAGACACCATTTAAAAAAAAATTTTTTTAATGTTTTATTCATTCTTGAGAGACAGAGCATGAGTGGGGGTGGGAGAGAGAGAGAGAGGAAGACACAGAATTCAAAGCAAGCTTCAGGCTCTGAGCTGTCAGCACAGAGCCTTATGTGGGGCTGGAACCACAAACTGTGAGATCATGACCTGAGCCAAAGTCAGAGGCTCAATGGACTGAGCCACCCAGGTGCCCCTGCAGACACCATTACATTCCCCTGCTCCTCAGCATAGGCACGAAGACATCTGTAGAGGGGGTTAATGACACTGGCTCTTTGCTGTGCTTTTTTCCAAACTCAAGCTCCTGTGCTTTGGTGCAACTGCCCTTCTGGGACAAACTGCATCAGTCCCAGCACAACAAGACCCTCTGGGTCCATGACACATAACCAGCGTGGGTCCATGCCACACTCCTAAAGTTTGGAGTTTTAAAACTCACCCAGCTTGCCTGGGATAAAGCACTGCCCTGCTGGGTGGGCAGATTGCCTGGACACAGACAGGGTGAAGGCAAGGATCTGAGGGACACCTGGGAGATATGAGGGGAGATTGTTCACTCTTATGTGAGGGCTTCTTGGACAGTGGTGGGTGCAAACTTCCCTCTCTGAAAATGAGGGAGAGGCTGGTGCCATTTTCCTCCACCACTCCTTAGCATAAACTAACTTCGGAAAGCATCCCATGCCAACAGTGGCAGTCTAAATTGCTTACACCAAGCACGGCCCCCCTGTGCTCTACAGGTGGTGCTTTATTAGGGCAAGTGTGTATGAGAACTGGTGCATCACGCACCTCTCCCAAAAGACCAGGATAAATCCCTCACACACACCACGTCTATTGACCATAGAGTTCTGCAAAGCTTCAGTTTTAGTGGAAATAGCATCAGGTCTCTTAAGCATACAAGAGCACACTTGGTTAAAACTTACCACACTCTGACCAAGGTCACACTCAGGCAAGGAGAAACTCTGCAGAGGACTGACCTGAGGGGAAAAGCAGTTAAAACAGACTGTACACAGCATACATCAGAAACACTTCCTTTTGTTTTGTTTTTTTAATATTTTAAGTAATCTCTACACCCAATGTGGGACTCAAACCCACAACCCTGAGATCAAGAGTCACATGCTCCGCTAACTGAATCCATCAGGTGCTCCAATAATATTCATATCCTAGGAGTACCAGAATAAGAAGGGAGGAAAAAAGGGGGAAAAGATTTATTTGAGCAAATTATAGGGGAAAGAAATATGGGGAAGAAACAGATATCAAATCCAGGAGGCACAGAGAACTCCCAAAAAGCAGGCAACTGCCAAAAGTAAGCCAACACCAAGATATATTGGAGAAAAATTTGTAAAATGCAGAGATAAGGAAAAAATCCTAAAACCAGCAAGGGAAAAGAAATTCCTAATTTACAAGGGAAGACAAATAATGTTGGCAATAGGCATATCCACAGAAACTTGGCAGGCCAGAAGGGAATGACATGGTATATTCAATGTGGTGAATGGAAAAAATATGCAACCAAAAATTCTTTATCCTGTAAAGCTGTCATTCAAAATAGAAAGAGAGATCAAGAGTTTCCCAGACAAACAAAACCTGAAGGAGTTCATGACCACTAAACTAGCCCTATAAAAAATATTAAACAGGCCTCTTTGAGGGGGCAAGAAAGATGAAGAGTGACAAAGACTAGAAGGGAACAGAGAAAATCTCTAGAAATGACTTAACAAGTAATACAATGTCACTAAATTAATATCTATCAATAATCACTCTAAATGTAAATTGACTAAATGCTCCAATCAAAAGACATAGGGTATCAGAATGGATAAAAAGTCAAGACCCATCAGGGCGCCTGGGTGGCTCATTCGGTTAAGCGTCAGACTTTGATTCTGGTCATGATCTCATGACTCAGAAGTTTGAGACCCGCATTGATCTCTGTGCTGACAGCTCAGAGCTTGGAGCCTGTTTCAGATTCTGTCTGCCCCTCCCCTGCTTGTGCTCTGTCTCTCTCTCTCTCTCAAAAATAAATAAACATTAGGGGAAAAAAAAAGACCCATCTACATCCTGCCTACAAGAAATTCATTTTAGACCTAAAGACACCTGCAGATTAAAAGTGAGGAGGTGGAGGACCATTTATCATGCTAATGGACATCAAAAGAAAGCCAGAGTAGCAATATTTATATCAGACAATATAAATTTAAACCAAAGAGATGAAGAAGGGCACTATATTATAATAAAGAGGTCTATCCAGAAAGAAGATCTGAAAGTTATAAATACTTATGCCCCCAACTTGAGAGAAGCCAATATGTAAAACAATAACAAATACAAGGAATTCATTGATAATAATGCAATAATAGAAAAGGGTTTTAACACCCCACTTATACCAATGAACAGATCATCTGAGTGGAAAATCAATCAGGAAACAATGACTTTCAGTGGTACACTGGACCAGGTGGACTTAATAGACACATTTAGAATATTTCACCCTAAAGCAGCAGAATACACATTCTTTTTGAATGCTTATGAGACCCTCTCTAGAATAGATCACAGACTTGGTCACAAATTAGGCCTCAACAAGTACAAAAAGAATTGAGTTCATACCATGCATATTTTCCAACCACAATGCTATGAAACGAAGTCACACAAGAAAAAACCTGAAAAGACCATAAATACATGAAGGTTAAACATCATCCTACTAAGAAATGAATGGGTCAACCAGGAAATTAAAAAAGAAAAAAATACATGGAAACAAAGTATAATAAAAACATGATGGTCCAAACCTTTGGGATACAGCAAAAATTGTCATAAGAGGGAAATGTATAGCAATAAAAGCCTACCTCAAGAAACAAGAAAAATGTCAAATATGTAACCTAACCTTACACTTAAAGGAGCTAGAAAAATAACAGCAATTGAAACCTAATGCCAGCAGAAGAAGGGAAATAGTAAAGATTAGAGTAGAAGGGCGGCTATGTGGCTCAGTCAGTTAAGCGTCTGACTTTGGGTCAGGTCATGATCTCATGGTCTGTGAGTTCAAGTCCTGCCTCAGGCTCTGTGCTGACAGCTTGGGGCCTGGAGCCTGCTTTGGATTCTGTGTTACCTCTCTCCTTGTCCCTCCCCACTCATGCTCTGTCTCTCTGTCTCAAAAATAAATAAACATTCAGACATTTTAAAGATTAGAGTAGAAGTGAGTAATATGGAAACAAAAACCAGTAGAACAGTTTGATGAAACCAGGATCTGGTTTTTTGGAAGAATTAACAAAATTAGAAAACGACTAGGCAGGGGCGCCTGGGTGGCTCGTGGGTTAAGCGTCCGACTTCGGCTCAGGTCATGATCTCACCGTCCGTGAGTTCGAGCCCCGCGTCAGGCTCTGTGCTGACAGCTCAGAGCCTGGAGCCTGTTTCAGATTCTGTGTCTCCCTCTCTCTCTGCTCCTCCCCTGTTCATGCTTTGTCTCTCTCTGTCTCAAAAATAAATAAACGTTAAAAAAATAAAAAAAAAATAAAAAAAAGAAAACGACTAGGCAGACTAATCAAAAAGAGAAGAGAAACGACCCACATAAAATCATAAATAAGAGGAGAAATCACAACCAACACCACAGAAATACAAATAATGATAAGTGAATATTATGAAAAGATATATGCTAAAAAATTGGGTAATCTGAAAGAAATGGAGATAATCCTAGAAACATATAAACTACCAAAACTGCAACAGGAAGATAGTGAAAACTTGAACAGACTGAAAACCAGCAAAGATATTGAATCAGTAATCAAAAATCTCCCAACAAACAAAAGTCCAGGGCAAGATGGCTTTCCAGGGCAATTCTACCAGACATGTAAAAAAGAGTTTATACTTATTCTTCTCAAACTGTTCCAAAAAACAAACAAAAAAAAAAAAAAGGAAAGAAAACTGCAAAACTCACTTTATGAAGCTAGAATTACTTTTATTCCAAAACCAGAAAAAGACCCCATCAAAAAAGAGAATTACAGGTCAATATCCCTAATGAACATTGATGCAAAAATTCTCAACAAGATATAAGAAAATCAAATTCAACAGTACATTAAAGGCATCATTCACCACAATCAAGTAGGATTTATTCCTGGGTTGCAAGGGTGGTTTAATATTCACAAATCAATCAACATGATACAACACATTAATAAAATAAAGGATAAGAACCATATGATCCTCTCAATAGATGTAGAAAAAGCATTTGACAAAATGTTCCGTTTTGATAAAATCTATTCTTGATAAAAACCCTCAACAAAGTACAGATAGAGCGAACATACCTCAACATCTTAAAGGCCATATATGAAACACCCACAGCTAGTATCATCCTCAGTGGGAAAAAACTGAGAACTTTTCCTTTGAGGTCAGGAACAAGACAGGGATGTCTACTCTCACCATTGTTATTTAACATAATACTGGAAGTCCTCAGAAATCAGACAACAAAAGAAATAAAAGGCATCCAAACTGTCAAGGAAGAAGTCAAACTTTCACCTTTCACAGATGACATGATACTCTAGAAAACATTAAAGTCTTCACCAAAAAATTATGAACTTTTTGATATATGAATTTGGTAAAGTCAAAGGATACAAAATCACGTACAGAAATCTGTGGTGTTTGTATACACCAATAATGAAGCAGCAAAAACAGAAAATGAGGAATTGATCCCATTTACAATTGCACCAAAAACCATAAGATACCTAGGAATAAACCTAACCAAAGATGTAAAAGATGTGTATTCTAAAAACTATAGGACACTTATGAAAGAAATTGAAAATGACACAAAGAAATGGAAAAACATTCCATGCTCATGAATTGGAAGAACAAATAATTATAAAATGTCTATAACCAAAACATCTACATATTATTAACAGTTTATTTAATTATTTTGAGGGAGAGAGAATGTTGTGGGGGAGGGACAAAGAGAGAGGTAGAGAAACAAAATCCCAACCAGGCTAACCACTGTCAGTGCAGAGCCCCATGCAGGACTTGAACTCACAAACCGTGAGATCATGACCTGAGACGAAATCAAGAGTTGGACGCTTAACCTACTGAGCCACCAAGGCACATCAAGCAATCTACACATTTGATGTAATCCCTATCAAAATACCACCAGCATTTTTCACAGAGCTAGAACAATCCTAAAATTTGTATGGGACCACAAAAGACTCCAAGTAGCCAAAGCAGTCTTGAAAAAGAAAAGTGAAGCTGGAGACATCACAATTCTGGACTCCAAGCTATATTACAAAGCTCTCGTCAACAAAACTGAATGGTACTGGCATGAAAACAGACACATGGATCAATAGAACAGAATAGAAAATGCAGAAATTATTTTTGACAAAGCAGGAAAGAATATCCAATGGAAAAGAGACAGTCTCTTCAACAAATGGTACTGGGAAAACTGGATAGCAACATGCAAAAGGTGAAATTGGACCCCATACACAAAAATAAATTTGAAATGGATAAAAGCCCTAAATGTGAAACACAAAACCATCAAAATGCTAGAGGAGAACACAGGCAGCAACCCCTTTGATGCTGGCTGTAGCAACCTCTTACTAGAGATGTCTCCAGAAGACAAGGGGAACAAAAGCAAAAAAAACAAAACAAACAAACAAAAAACAAAAACAAAAACAAAAAAAGCTGTTGGGAATTCATCAAGATAAAAAGCTTCTGCACAGCTAAGGAAACAATCAAGAAAACTAAAAGACAGCCTTTGGAATGGGAGAAGATATTTACAAATGACATATCTGTTAAATGTTACTGTCCAAAATCTATAATGAACTTATCAAAGTGAACACCCAAAAAATAATCCAGTGAAGAAATGGGCAGAGGACATAAAGGGACATTTTTTCCAAAGAAGACATCCAGATGGCTAATGGACACATGAAGAGATGCTCAACGTCACTTATCATCAGGAAAATACAAATCAAAACCACAATGAGATACCACCTTATACCTGCCAGAATGGCTAAAAATAACAATACAGGAAACAACAGATGTTGGCAAGGATGTAGAGAAAGGGTAACCTTTTTATACTGTTGGTGGGAATGCAAACTGGTGCAGCCATTTTGGAAAATAGTATGGGGGTTCCTCAAAAAGTTAAAAATAAAACTACCCTATGATCCAGCAATCACAATATTAGGCATTTGATCAAAGGACACAAAAATACTGATTTGAAGGGGCACATACACCCTGATGTTTATAGAAGCATTATCAACAATAACCAAATTATGGAAAGAGCCCAAATGTCCATTGACTGATGAATGGATAAAGAAAATATGGTATATACATACACAATGGAATATAACCCAGCCATAAAAAAGAATAATGTCTTGCCATTTGCAATGATGTGGATGGAGCTAGAGTGTATTATTCTAAGTGAAATAAATCAGTCAAGAAAGACAAATACTATATCATTTCACTCATACGTGGAATTTAAGAAACAAAACTGATAACATAGGAGGGAAAAAAGAGAGAGGTGAACCATAAAACAGATTCTTAACCCATAGTGAATAAACCAAGGGTTGCTGGAGGGGAGTTGGAGAGGGGTATGGGTTAAATAGCTGATGGATATTAAGGAGGGCACTTGTGATGAGCACTGGGTGTTATATGTAAGTGTTGAATCACTAAATTCTACCCCTGAAACTAATATTACACTGTATGTTAACTAACTGGAATTTAAATAAAAACTTGAAACAAACAAAAAATAGATCTACCCTATGATCCAGTAATCCTACTAATGTTTTTTTTTTTTTACCCAAGGAATACAAAAGCACTAATTCAAAAGGATATGTACACCCCTATGTTTATTGTAGCATTATTTACAATACAATACTCAAAATATGGAAGCATTCCAAGTATTCAGTGATAGATGAATGGATTAAAAAGATGTAATATGTATGTGTGTATATATATAAACATACACAATGGAATATTACTCAGCCATTAAAAAAAGAATGAAACCTTGCCATTTGCAACAATATGGATGGATCTAGAGAGTACAATGCTAAGTGAAATAAGCCAGTCAGAGAAAGTCAAATACCGTATGATTTCACTCATATGTGAAATGTAAGAAACAAAACAAGCCAAGAGAAAAAGACAGAGAGAGAGAGAGAGGGAGAGAGGGAGAGGGACAGGGAAAGAAAAAGAGAGAAGGGGAAAGAAAAACTAAGAAATAGACTTAACTATAACAAACAGATGGTTACCAGAGGGGAGGTGGGGTATGATGGGTGAAATAGGTGAAGGGGATTAAAGATGATGAGCACTGAGTAATGTATAGATTTGTTGAATCACTATATTGTACACCTGAATCTGATATAATATTGTATCTTAACTATACTGGAGTTAAAATAAATATTTAATAAAAAATTTAAAAATGAAATAAATTTTAGAAAATTTTGTTCAAAATTTGGTAACTCGCTCCAGATAATGTAAGTAATTAAAAATCTATTTTTTAAGAATTTGTGCCCTATTTTGCATCAGAAATATGTATTTAACATCTTATAAAGCTGGATCTTATGCTGAAAGAAACAGCTGTTTTATGTGCATAAGACATCCAACAAGTTTTATCATCATAAAATGTGAGACTAAGAAAATTTCAATTTGATGTTGTGCCTTCTTATTTACATTTTATGTCAATATCAGAAATGCATAATTTTAATAACAACATCATCAATGCCAGACCTTGTGCGTAGTTAGAACCTGTCAGCTCAAACCTGACTCCAGGTTTTTCTCTCACTATCGTCAATCACTTCAATGTAAGAATGATTCAAAGAGGGGCGCCTGGGTGGCGCAGTCGGTTAAGCGTCCGACTTCAGCCAGGTCATGATCTCGCGGTCCGTGAGTTCGAGCCCCGCGTCAGGCTCTGGGCTGATGGCTCGGAGCCTGGAGCCTGTTTCCGATTCTGTGTCTCCCTCTCTCTCTGCCCCTCCCCCGTTCATGCTCTGTCTCTCTCTGTCCCAAAAATAAAAAAAATAAAAAACGTTGAAAAAAAAATTTAAAAAAAAAAAAAAAAAAAAAAGAATGATTCAAAGAATTTTTGCCTTAATTAATATTTTGCATTAGAATTACCAAGTTATGGACATTTGAGTTTTCTTTCTCAGCCTCCTCCCTTAGGTGGCAGCTCATAAACATATCACTGCCTCTGGTGCTCATGTTCATAATGTAGAGCAACAATAATTATCTGCATATTAGATATTAGAAATCTATCCATAGAATTCCAGTGTTGACTGCCTCTATATTTGGGAGAGGCCCATGGAGTACCAAAGATAAAAGAGGTACTCCAGGAAACTAGCCTTATTTTATAAACCAACACTAGAAATACAATGGATGACAGAGATCCAGGAGAGCACCCCTTTTGCAATCAAAGATAAAACGTAAAAAAGCAATATATTGAATAAATGTCAGAGTTAAAACTCAAACCTGGACTTCTACCTCTAATTTCAGATTTTATTGTTTCATTAAATCTAAATATCAATGAATGGCATATTTTTGTCAACTTATAGATGAATCTTATTTTCAAAAATTGTCTACCAAGTAAATCTGGGCTGAAAATGATATCATGTGGCTTAAAACATTTAGCACTGTTGGGGTGCCTGGGTGGCTCAGTCAGTTAAGCATCTGACTTTGGTTCAGATCATGATCTCAAGGTTTGTGAGTTCGAGCCCTGCATCGGGCTCTGTGCTGACAGTTCTGAGCCTGCAGCCTGCTTTGGATTCTGTGTCTCGTTCTCTCTCTTCCCCTCCCCCACTTGTACTTTGTCTTTCTCTGTCTCTCAAAAATAAGTAAATGTAAAAAAAAAAACCATTTAGCACTGTTTGTCACAGCTTTGTCTTTGCTGCTGTAACACAAATTCAAATAAGATGTTCTTGTTTTTCTTTTTTTTTTTTTTTGGAAGAGTTTGAGAGAAAAATTATACAGATTCCATTTGTATCCATTTGTTGGGTGGTGGGGGGTGGGGAGTGAGATATAACAGGAGAGTATTGTGTCTCTGCAATATTCTCAGGTAGTAATACTATTGTGTCCTTGTGATATTCTGCTAACTGGTTTTAAGAACCATTTTTTGGTCACATTTCACATCTGTGAGTTTCTTTTTTTGAAAGTGTTTTATGTGTCAGGGGCAGCAACTATTGTAAGCAATCATTTCCTAGAGGTCAAGCTTACTGAGTCTCAGCCATGTGTAAATAAATTCCTCTGAGAAATGCAGGGCCAGAAAGACCCCAGGAGGACTTTCCATCCTGATATAGAGACAAGAGGCTGCAATGAAACTTTTCATGTCACATCTCATCTTTTATAATTTTTTTGAAGGTGATTCCTTTCTTTGTTAGTTCCCATGTCTATAAATATTTCTTGTTAAGAAGGCAGCTGCCTGAAAAAAAGCAGAAAATCCCTAATAAAAACCTAAAAAGAACTTCTGATATAATTTAACGAGTTATTTACCATTTTTATTATTGGTAATAAGACCGTGTCTATTAAGACTCCTAAGCTACCACAGTGAAAAGGTAGCAGAGTATGGTGTGTGTCCTGGGAAGGTATCTCTACTCTGCTAGCCAAATTGATTCAACATCTTACATTTTGGCACATGGCTTCTCAAAAAACAAAACAAAGCAAAACAAAAAAAAGTGGCATTTTATAACAAGGATAAGCCTTCCAGCTACCCAACCAGAATCAACAGTTGTTAGGATTAAGGGAGAGTTGTTTTCCAAGTTGTCTAGTGCTACCTTTAAAGTCAATTGCATTAATTGTGATAGAAAAAAATGGAATCACTGAGCAACTTCTCTGAAGCTACCATTGGGACTGATATATTCTGCAGAACTCCCTGACATTTGAACAAGTATTTGGAGATAGTACTAAGCTAAAAGTCTCATGTAATCATAACCTGCACCCTGTCTGGATATAGTTAGTAAGTGAAAAGACAGCCATGGAGAATGTATTCTTAAGCTAGTTGAGCAACACAATTTTGAAATTAGGTAAAATGACTATTTTAACTGTAGAGTAATAGATAAATATAAGTAGTGATTCAGTCAAGCATAAGATGAGTCATTAGATCCTTTTATATATGAATGGTGGGTTGAAGACATTTTTTTAGGTAACTCCTATTTTTTTTAATTAAAAAAATTTATTTAATGTTTATTTGGTTTTGATAGACAGAGACAGCGTGTGAGTGAGGGAGGGGCAGAGAGAGAGGGAGACACAGAATCCGAAGCAGGCTCCAGGCTCTGAGCTGTCAGCACAGAGCACAATGTGGGGCTTGAACTCACTAACCGCAAGATCATGACCTGAGCTGAAGTCAGACACTTGACTGAGCCACCCAAGAGCCCCATAACTCTTATTTTTATAAGACCTAAATTGTGGTCCTGTGAGTCAAGATTTTGGATGCTACTTAATTATTATAATAAAACAAAACACAACTGCTATTACATGAGCTGCAGGCTGCTTTGCCAGGCAAAGTATGAGTAGATGAAAGAAATAATGATATACCTAATAGGTGTGTTCTAATTTAGTTGTCAACAGTTTTTCCTCTGGGTTGTTCCAATTCTAGTCACTGATTACACAGTATTCATCAAGGCCATGACACTGAACATCCTTTCTTAAACACATTCCTGCTTCTCCTAATGTATTTACCACTGTGTTGAATAACCCAACACAATGAGATCAGAAAACAAGAAAATTGTATATTCTAATATTGTCCTTACCAATACTCGGACAATTAAATATCTTGGACACTTTTGGTCACAGAACAAGGTCACAGCTCTCTCCCCTAGCTTGGTCCTACTTCTTACAAGAATCATGGAGAAAGACTTTGATGTGGGGGCAGGTTTAGCTACTATTTCTCCATCTGTCAAACTTCCTCTTCTCCCCAGTTTGTTACCAAGGATTCTGACTTCCAGCATAAGAGTGGGTTTGCTGGAGTTGGGGGTGGGAAAGGGGAGGAGTAAGGAATTTAGGGGAATAATTAGCATGAGGCAAGGTCTTATGAAAGTCTTATCTGACTGGTGAATTTTTTTTATCTGAGACAAGTCAACTCTCCTCTCTAAAGATCCTTTTATTTTGTATGGGTTGAATTAGTTTTTGTCATCTTCCTAGCAAGTTCTGCCAAAGCAATCTAGCACCAAACTTTGGAACACATAAAGAGCCCCATTTTAACATCCTGTATCCTGTGTGCCTTCCTTGCTGAAATCCCTAAGGTTTCTGACCCATAGGGTCTTCTAATTTTTTTCTTTACTATTCCTGCTAGGAACGTTTGTCACACCACTGATTTTTCCAGGTAGGTTTGTGACTACTTTGAATCATTTCATGACACCAGTTTGGGGGAAAATCACAAGCCATATATAAATACATGAGGTTTTTCATATATAAGATTTATTTTGAAGAACATAAGCTGCTCTGCTAATCCACAGAATTAATAGTACGGTGTCTCTATAACCCACAATAATTAAACATTCAGATAATAGGGTTGATAGAAATAACATTAAATATATATATTAATTATAAATAAGTAAAAGTTCTTTAAAAATATGTTATTATTCATTTTAACTTAATTTAATTAAGTTAAATTAAGTTAGGTTAAATTAACTTAATTAACTTTATTTAATTAAGAAATAAAGGACTTAAGCAATGGAATATTAAATATAGAGAATAATTTAGATTAATAAAGTATATTCACTTTTATTTTGACTGATCACAAATTGGGTATTCAGAAAAATCAAACAATCCATATAATGGACAGTTGCAAAAATTATCTTTTATCGTTATAGAATGTCCAAAGAAATAAAATATGAAAAATCACTGTTAAAATAAATCTATAGTGTAATTTATTTCTCTTTGTTGAATCATGAGAATCTTGCCACAGAATTATGACTTTATTTATTTACTTATTTATTTTTAACATTTATTTATTTATTTTGAGAGGGAGAGAGAATGGGGGTGACCATGAGCTAAGGAGGGGGAGAGAGAGAGGGAGAGTGAAAATCCCAAGCAGATTCCCTGCTGTCAGTACGGGGCCCCAGCAGACCCATATCCCAGGAACCGTAAGAACATGACCTGAGTGAAATCCAGAGTCAGATGCTTAACTGAACCACCCAGTTGCCCCAGAATTGTGACTTTAAAAATAAGATGCTATTGGGGTGCCTGGGTGGCTTAGTAGGTTAAGCATCCAATGAGTTTAGCTGTTTGCTAAACTGTGGAATTTTGCTTTAGATATATATTATGTAAAGTTCAATAAAATACTATGTGCATTTGAGCTAAACTATGATGTAGATTACAAAAATAAAAAAGCATCAGTAAAAATTTACCTAAAGGATGATATGTAGACAAAGACAATTTTTGAGGGAGTAAGATTCACTTTATTGATTTTTGTTCAATAGTCTTCCCTTTGTCTTGAGAGATTAAATTTGTGGACCTACCTTGATTTCTTTACAAGTAGAAAACAGGAGAGAAGTGGCTGTACACCAATGAAGAAGGCAGTTAGGTTATAAGTGCTATTTCTCTTTAAGAATAGCTTCTTCAGTCACCGGTCATGAACGTGACCTTACTGCTCAAAGCTAACTGGGTCCTTAATTTTTTGATTTCAGAAAGCAGATGAGTTAACCCAACCATACTATCAATGTCACATGTATTGTCATGTTCATCATAGGTCAGTAAGAAGGCAATGCCAAACTCTGTCTTCCATTAGAAGTCTCTTTGTGTTCTTATATGGCCCTTACTGAATATCTGTACTTTGGTAAAATCTTAACTGCACTATTGCTGATGTATAGACATTTACAAAATATGAAAGGTAGAATTTTTCATTATTTAATTTTCCTAGCCATTGAAACAGTTCATAGTTCATCAAATATTTGTTTCTTGGTAAGTTGTTCATTTTAAGTTTGGGAAAGTACATCATCACAAAATTAAAATGGTTGCATTAAATATATAAAGAAATATTAAATGCTGGTTGTTTGGATATCAAGACATCAGCTGATAATGCTTTTTGAGAGATTAGGTTTCATTTCTTTGTTAAAAGAATACCATTTCTATAACTTTTGTAAAATCATTGCAACTTATTAAAGGGCCCAACTTTCAAAAAGTTCAAAATTACTTTCAAAAGTATGCATGCAAACAGTTTAGTGAAATATCTAACTACTCTGTTTAATTTGTACGTGCAAATTATCTTTTTACATGGGAAGTTTGTGTATGTAATTACACAGCCTCATCAAAATTCAGCCTTAAATGTCAGAACTATTTATCTACTCTCCTAGAAAACTTTATAATTGAAAATTAGGCTGAGTATTTTAATTATTACAGATTTTTAAAATTTATCAAAACATGACAAATAGAATGGTAGAATTAATAAATAACAACTGTAAATAATCTTTTCCACTACTGCCACTTTAAGGAAATGTATGTGGACGGGAGACTGCTCTGGTAGTAATCTCTTCCTCAGTGAAACAAAGAAACAAAAATCAGAATGCATAATGTCAATTATATAAACAATACAATTAGGTTAATAAAGAAATAAGAGAAAAATGTATAGTCTTGCACATTTACTCTCTCAAATTTTATTTATTGAGCAATGACTAGATATTAGTTATTGTGATATAATTTGGATATATAGATATGAATAAAATTTGGTTTCTGAGATGTGTAATTTTCTGAGTGCAATCAGATAATTACAATAAAATGCTACAGTGATATATGAAGGTTTTAACATAATTCTTTAGAATGCCATCGATAACTTAGACTAGGTTGGTAAATAAGTCTGACAATAAATAAAGCTTGGGCTAGTTCTTCAAAAATGATTTAAATTTGGTAGACAGATAGATAAATTAGATAGATAGATGATAGATAAGCAGAAAGAAAGTTCTAGTTTATAAGAATAGTGTAAGCAAAGCACAGAGAAAAAAGGCATGATGAGTTTGAGGAATATGTGTATTCCAGTAGAAGCAACAGATAAGAAAAAGTGGGAAAGTCTGAAGCTGAACAAATTTATAAGGCCATTTTTTTGTCAGCAGAAATATTCCAGACATCATTTAATGGGTACCTAAACAAGAAAAATCACCAGGCTCTGATGTGACCATCTCTGTGCTTGTATGTATAATTGTTTTGAAAAGATTTTGGGGAAAGAAGAAACAGTAGTCTAAGATGCCATAGGAGTGCTGAGAAATAGATACCGGGAAGGGAAAATGCAGAAAGAGACTTATTAGGGACCCTTCCCCTAACCAATTAGTCAATAAGACCCTTTTATGATCAATATGGATGGGGCTATAAAATGAGAAGCAGTGCCCTGTAGAGGTAAAGCAGAGAAGGTAACTGGCCAATGCACATGCAGATCTGAAGGCACCCTGCAGAATTCTCTTTTTACTCATCTTGCTCCTGGGCATCTAAGCCCTTTGATTTTTATTCTTTTTGGTTCAAATACCTCATTCGGATTTTCTTTAAATCCTAACTCAGTTGGACTGCTGCACATAGTAAACATTTTGTGAAAATGTGTTCAGTCTTCTGACCATTTTTCTGATACTATGTCCCAATGTTTTCTTTTCTGATCAATGCTCCCAGAATATTTTTCATTGTGCTTAGCCCCAAGATCATACTTGTTTTATATCATATATGTGTAATTGTTTTATAGAAGGCTTAGTCTGCTTTGAATTAGAAAATCGAATAACTCTACAAGATTAATGGGCACTGTCATAAAAAACAAACAAACATTTCCCCAGTCATGATTCATCGCTCACCAATATTTTCATTCTCTTCATCTTTCCCCATCTTGATGTTGCTGTTCTGGTTCATTGCTGTTTGAGAAGTGTATTTTTCCATGAATTTGGCTCAGATGTGGTACATGGTTGATATACTGCTGCTCCTTGCTATACTCCAGTATCTTTCTTTCATCCTGACAGATAAGGTTTCATAGTTTTCAATCTTTTCTCTCAATAGACTGTTGATATCATTCAAACCTCATGCTTACGACACTACAGTTGAGAGGTCAGACACCACTCTGTTGTACATATCCTTTTGCCTATAACTTCTACTTTATATGCAGAAGCTTACAAAATTTTCTATTTATCATCAGTATTTAACAATGTTGCTCGTGCTTATTTCTTTTCTCACCAATCCAGCCTGGAACACAGTAAGTCCTTTCAATCCACAGATCCTGGTTTTTCTTCAGTTCACTTAAATTTTCTGCTAGTGTTTAAGCTTTGCCTCTCCTGCATTTGTTTATTTTCACTCTTCCTGGAAAAACTTTATATTCCAACACCAGGTCTCTTGGTTCCCCCTCCCAAATGCTTTAACTTTCTCTCATCTCTTTATCTCTTTGCTGTTGCTTTCCAGTATCTCCTGTACTTGATTCATTAAGGTATTAAATATGCCAAAAATGCTCAAAATAATAGTAAAAGTCAAGATCTCAAAAGATACAGAGCAAAAGTCAATATTGACTTAAAAAGTCAAGCTTTAAAAATGTCATTATTTTATGAGAAACTATTCTTATTTTTGAAAAATGAAAAGAATATAAGAGTTTTCTCATATAAGTCCAGTTAAGATAGACTTTTAGTAATTATTACAAATCATGATATTCATTTTTTTACAAGGATGTAGGTTAATGGAATGCTTATAATGATGGTGGCAGTATAAGCCTGTGCAAACTTTCAAAAGGATTTTAAGCTGTGAGTATCCAAAGTTTTTATATTGCATATTTTCAACCCAGTAATTTTTTCCTCTAAAAATTTACATATAAGGAATAAAATGAAGGTTATGTAAAGAAGTGCTTATCATAGCTTTGTTCATATTGGGAAAAATGTAATGTTTATTATGTTTTTGTAGTATGTATAACATACATGTCATTTCCCCCCTCTGATTTATTTTCAGGAATTCTCCCAAATATTGTTTGTCAGCAATGTGATTATGACACGACTCGGGACTGTTTTCTTTAGTTTTATTCTGTTTGGGGCTCACTGAACATTTTGTTTCTGTGGTTTATACTTTTCATAACTTTTAGAAATTTTGTGAACATTATTTCTTCAAATATTTTTTTCTTCTGCTTGACATTGTCTAATATGTCAATTAAGCCTTATTTAACTCTTCAGTCCTTTTTCCTCTTTGTATGCCATTTCAGATAATATCACTGTATCTTCAATTTCACAGACCTCTTTCTAAAGCTTAATCTGCCATATCATCTATCCAGTGAAGTTTTATTGTATACATAGCATTTTTTATTAATAAAAGCTCCATTCAAGTCTGCTTTATGTCTTTATTCACTCTCTTAGTTATGTTTTCATTCCCATTCTTGACAATATTTACAATATTTTTGTTAATTTTTTTATTTTTTTGTCTGCAAATAGGTCATCTCTCTCATGTCTGCATCTGTTTTAATTTACTGAATTTATTCTTGTATCATTAGTCATATATACCTGTTTCACCGTGTTGTTTTTTATAGCTGGTAATTTCTGTTGGCTTCTGGGCACTATGAATTTTATTTTGTTGCTTATAGAATTTTGTTGTTTTCCTTTAAATAGTGTTGGATTTTTGTTTTGGCATGTAGTTAAATTATTCACAGATCATCAGGCCATTTAAAGTATGGTTGCCAGAGGGGGACAGGGGGCTGGCGGTGGGCAAAATGGGTGATGGGGAGAGGGAGGTACAGGCCTCCAGTTATGGAATGAGTAAGTCATGGGAATAAAAACATTGTAATAGAGATGTAATGGGACAGATGGTAGCTATACTTGTGGTGAACATAGCATCATGTATAATCTTGTAAAATCACTAAGTTGTACGTTTGAAATTATCTATCTATCATCTATCTGTGGATAGATGATAGATTTGAATATAATTGTCAGCTATATTCAAATAAAAAAAGTGTGTGTGTGTGTGTGTGTGTGTGTGTGTGTGTGTGTGTTTTAAGGTTTTTTGTTAAGGCATGCTCAGAGTAGCCTTTATCTAGGGCTAATTTAACCCTGTTTTTTAAGGCATTTTTCTGATTATTCTCCCCATTGCTCTGTGTAAAGAGGTATGGGCCCTCTGATATGGCTGATGGCAATGCAAACTCTTCCCTGATCTGTGTAGGCTCTCTTACGGTTCCCTCTCCTTCGCTGTGACCTAGAAAGTGTCTCTGATAATAAGCTGAAAAAATTATATAACACCTGTCTTTTTTTCGCCTTCTTTCAAGATCACAGTCTTTATTGCTTGTTGTCCAACATTTGGATACTGTAATTTCACATATATTGCCTGGTTTCCCAAATGTTTATGGTAGAAAGGCATTCTTGTAGCATTTAGTTTTCATGGGCAGAAATAGAAGTCAAAGTTGGAGTCAATGGTGGATTTGCATCTAGGGCCCAGAGGCAAGTAGTGGTAGCTACTCTAGCATTGTTCAGTGGGCCAGTGTTGGAGGGCACTGTGATGCCAGCTTCCAAAGTGAAAGTATAGTCTTCTTCAACTTATAGTGTGAGTTGAGGCATTGTTTCCCTGGCTTTGGGGAAGTTCTGAATGTACTATGACCTATTCAATATCTTTGAAATTAATCATGTTTTTACTCAAATTAGCAAGAATTTGCTAATTTTGCTTCCTACTAAGAATCTTAAAAGTTATAATGTCATTCATAATTTTATTAAATTCATGCTGTAAAAAAAATCTTATCTTCATGCCTGTAGGCTCAGGAAACATTTTTCCCCATTCCTGGCATACCGTCAGTATTTAATTTTATATCTAAAGGGCATTTTAGCTTTGGTAAATTTCCTCAGGCTACTATATAAAATTGCAAAGCTAAGTCATTCATTTACAGCTAAATATATAACTGTAACAAGATGCAAATTGGTTTGTTTTGCATTACCAGTTGAGTGTCCACCTTTAGAAAATCTGTAAAATGTTTCATCAGATTCTGAAAACCTGCTATAAATGTGTGCAATCAGAACACCACAATTATTCTGTTCAAATATTTAATGGCATCAGGCTAAGCCAGTCTAATATATCCATCTTTTATTAAGGATTATAATATTCAAATTTATTGTGTTCACCATTTTTGTATGCATTACTACATTGAGTAATGCCTAGCCTGTAGAACTACAATTTCCAAGTCTTTTGGTCAAAGCCCCATTCTACACTGGACAATGTTTGGAGAATTCTATCACTCACTTTACTTACTCTTCTTATTCTCTGATTATATGATAGACTAATTCACATTTGTTTGCTTTACATTTATTTTTGCTTCTGCTAACATATTCCATTAGGTTACAATCAAGCCTTTGAGATCGGGAATTTTTCCCTTTTTTTTATGATTACTTTGCTTTTTGTTTCGTTTATAATGCGTTGTTACTCTTAATCCTTTGGAACAAACTTTCTAATCCATAAACAACAATAATCGTAGCTAAGGACAGAGGCACAATTTGTTTTTGTTTTTGTTTTGTTTTGCATTACCTGAAAGGATATAGATAAGAGAGAGACATTGACTTTCAAGTTAACAAAATATAGTTGGATTGGTAAGCAGCCAGTCATTTAAATGGTTTCATCATGAAAGAAAACCAATCAGAAGGATTTGCTATTCAAATTAACCTAAATTTTCTGTCTGTGGAAGTGTTTGGGTGGCTGGCCTAAAGATAAACAGGGAAAAGCAAGTAAAAAATAAAGTAAGTAGAAAGATATGCAATATATTAATAGATTATAACTAATAACAGAAAATAAAAACTGCAAGAATGAAAAAGTGGGAATGGATAGAAAATATACGTATATTTATTAAATGGCTAAAATGTGTCAGACATTATCCTGTATGTGATACATGTCAAATCACTTTTAAATAGGATTTATTTTCCTCATTTTACATATGAGTAAAGGGGAGACCATGAAATTTGCATCAGGTTGTTTAGCTATAAGTTGTACGTCTATGATCTAAATTCAGGCAATTCCACTCCAGATGCCATTATGCATTACCTTAGTATGAAATCAAAAGTCATTTGTTACTCTTCCAATATCTTAAATTAAAAAAAAATGAGTAATAAAACACATTTCTTTTCCCCTAATAGAATAATATAAAATCAGAGAAGTAACGGATGACCCTGGATTTCATACTAATTTTGCCTGGTGGCATCTTGAGCAGAATTGCTTGAGTTTAGACCCTTAGTGAATAAATTACAGCTGAACCACTGTATGCAAGTTCCATAGCCTCCTCATTTATGCATATGTAAAACACAGATAATAAGAAACCCTATCTAAATATGCATTTTACATGTAAAAAGTTTCTGAAAAAGTGTGACACATTTCAGGTACTCAATTAAATGTCAGTGGTGTAATTATTATCTGACAGGGTTAGTGGGAACTAAAAGTTGGTATCATGAATAAAGAGTAGAAAACCAGTTTTGTGCAGGCGTTGATAGTTATCCGTATAATTGTGCTTGAGTTGCTTGATAAAATTCCAGGAAAAGGTATAGAAAAAATGTAGAAGTGTGAGTAAAGAAAATTAAATACCAAGTTGGGATTTATTGCTTTCATGTTTGTCTGTATAGAAGTGATGGATAAACTTAAAGAAAATAAGAGATCAACACGGAACAAGAATAGAGAGAAGACCAAATAGGGAGGGTTTGTTGCACATCAGTCTTATTCTAACTCAGTCACTGTATTTACCATCTTGCTTAGCATCTTTGAAAAGCACAAAATATTATAAATAAAAAAGGATTGTTAGTCAATGTATTTCTATATTCTTAGATAAAACAGAATTATTTAAAATGTTATTTAAAATTTTACATAGTCCAGGGATGCTGGCTGGCTCAGTTGGTAGAGCACCTGACTCTTAATCTTGGGGTCATGAGTTCAAGCCCTACACTGGGCATGGAGCCTACGTAAATAATAAAATAAAATAAAATAGTAAAATTTTACACAATCCTTAAAAACCATAGACATGAACAGATTCTTTGATATTTAATGAAATATTATTGATAAACAAATCAACAGATAAATTGGTAAATAGACTGGTAAATAAAAAACATATACAATTATATATATTATGGACATTGAGTTTGAATAAATATAATGTTTGTCTATCTATTTATCTATCTACCCATCTATCTTGACAAAAGCAAACAGTTCTACAGTATTGTATTAAGTCCTGAAAATAGTCACTATTCAGTGTGACATTTAATAAAGAAATAGCTCATATCTGAAGTTGAAGCTAGAGTCACTAATACATGGAATCACATTTAAAAAATCACATTTAAAGAATAAACTCATATTTAAAGAATATTTTTAAAAACATTTAAAAATATTTAACATTTGAAGAATAAATTTTAAAAAAATGTTTTTAAAAGGGCTCCTGGGTGACTCAGTCAGTTGAGTGTCTGTTTCTTGATTTCAGCTCGGGTCACGATCTCACAGTTCATGAGATCCAGCCCCACATCAGGCTCTGCTGACAGTGCGGAACCCGCTTGGGATTCTCTCTCCCTCTCTCTTTCTGCCCCTTCTCTGGTCTCATGCTTTCTCTCTCAAAATAAATAAATAAACATTAAAAAAATTATTTTAAAGAAATCTTCTGACAGATAATTTGTCAACACTTAAAATGAATAAATAATAGCCCTAGCTTTTTACTCATTTACCTTACCCATTTCTGGGCAAATTGAGAAGACACTTGTGGGTCAATTGCATACCCATCTCAGCCCTTGGAGATCTTCAGTATTCCCATGGATTGAGGTCACTTTGCCCTTAGGCATTATGTAAAATAAAATTATTATAATACATAAGAAAATTTATAGTTTATATACCTTATATACTATATATTATATATAGTACAATAATATATAAATTATAGGTAATATATACTTATATATAAGCTATAATATAATTATATATATCACCTATACAAATTTATAGAGAAATACCTAGAAAGAATGAAATAGTAAAGACTACAGATGATGTAAACATCATCATCAACACTGAAGAAGACTCAATACAATATCTGCATTGTATATATTCTTTTCAAGTGTACACTGAATATTTACCAAAATTTGCCTGCAGCAAGTGTGAACAAATTTCTAAATATAATAAATCATATAGAGTGTGGTCTCTGTCTTTACTGGGACTAAGCTACATACTAAGCTAGAGAACATAATGTGTTTAAAAACTAAGCAAAAATTTCTAAGTAAATGATGGCTAAAAGAAATCACCATGGAAACAACAAAATGTTTAGAACTAAATAAATACCAAAATATGACATGTAAACCTTATAGAATGGAGCCAACACTGTGCTTAGGGGGGAATCTGTAGTCTTTAATAAAACCTTTATTTTATTGTGAAAGATAAAAAGGTAAAAGCCAATCACCTAAACATTGTGTCAAGAACTGGAAAAATACATAGAAATTAAATCTACCATAACATATAAATGGAAAAAATAAAATAAAGTAAATTATTTTATTAGAATACAAATATAAAACAGAAAAGATAAACAAATTGGTTAATTAAAAAATAAATGAAATTGATAAACTTCTGCCATGACAGACCAAGACAAAAAGGAAGAGAGCACAAATGATCATATTAATATGCAAAAGGGGACAGTGGTACAGATACTACTAGAATGAATCTGAAGATGATATTATGAATAACTTTGATAATTTAGATGAGACACATAAATTCTCAGAAAATCATAATTTACCAAAACTGACAAAAGAAAAAATTATAAATTATAATATTCCCATAAATATTACAAATACTGAGTCTGTAATAAAAAATCTCCCATAAAACTAAATACTCATTGGTCTTCAACAGTGGAATCTAGCAAAAACCAAATAAAAAGTAATAATGCCAATATTATGAAAACTTTTTCAGATAACTTGTCTTATGACAGAAAACAATATCAAATTTGACATTGTATATCAAAAAAGGAAAATCTTTATTACCATAGATGACAAGTTATAAACAAAACATTAATAATATAACTAATAACATATAAAATAAATCAGTTTTATTCCAAGAATCAAAGGGTAGTTTAATATTTGAAAATCAACTAGTTTAATTGCCATGTGATCAAGCAAATCCCACTTCTGGGCATATGTTCCAAAGAACTGAAATCAGTATCTCAAAGAGATGTCTACACACCCAAGTTTATTATAGCATTATTCAAAATAGCCAGGATATGGAAACAACCCAAGTGTCCATCAACAGATGAACTGATAAAGAAACTGTGGTGTGTAACTACAATGCAATGATATTCCACCTCAAAAAAAGTAAGGAAATCCTGATATTTGCAACAACATGGGCAAACATGGAGGACATTATACTGAGTGAAATAAGTCAACACAGAAGGACAAATACAGCCTGATTTTACTTATATGAGTTATCTAAAAATCATCAAAAACTCATAAAAGTACAGAATATAATATTAGTTGCCAGGAACTGGGGAGAGGGGGTTAAAGAAAATGAGGAGTTGTTAAATATATATAAAATTCTAGTCATGATAGGTCAATTAGTTCTAGGAATATGTTGAGCAACATAATTCCTATAGTTAACAATATGGTATTGTGCACTTCAAAATTTGTTGAGGGTAGACAGCATATGAAGTGTCAGTAATGCACCAAAAAGGGGCACAAGGAAACTGAGAGGTGTTGGATAAGTCTATTACCTTGATTATGGTGATGGTATCATAAGTGTTTGCACATGTTCAACTCATCCAATTGTACATATTAAATATGTGCAGTTCCTTGTATATCAATTATATCTTACTAAGGGTGTTAAAAAGAAGAGAATGTCTTACCAGTGTAAAAGTAAAAAACAAACAAACAAAAAACAATAGAAATCCAAAACCACACATATGTATATCTTAACACTTCATTTAGGACAAACTTGGCATTCTGAAAACAGTGTATCAGGTATGGACTTTTCAACATATTGTGATAGATTCATCTAGTTATCAGCATGTAGAAAAATGACAGTTGAGATGAATGGATAAAGAAGTTGTGGTTTATGTATACAAAGGAATACTACTTGGCAATGAGAAAGAATGAAATCTGGCCATTTGTAGCAACGTGGACGGAACTGGAGAGTGTTATGCTAAGTGAAATAAGTCAGGCAGAGAAAGACAGATACTGTATGTTTTCACTCATACGTGGATCCTGAGAAACTCAACAGAAGACCGGGGGGAGGGGAAGGGGGAAAAAAGTTACAGAGAGGGAAGGAGGCAAACCATAGTAGA
Source organism: Neofelis nebulosa (assembly GCF_028018385.1). NCBI lineage: Eukaryota > Metazoa > Chordata > Mammalia > Carnivora > Felidae > Neofelis > Neofelis nebulosa. The sequence goes on from NC_080783.1 coordinate 132,633,522, forward strand.
CTCTTAAATACTGAGAACATACTGAGAGTTGATGGAGGAGTTGGAGGGAGGGGAAAGTGGATGATGGGTATTGAGGAGGGCACCTGTTGGGATGAGCACTTGGTGTTGTATGGAAACCAATTTGATAGTAAAGTTCATATAAAAAATAAAAATAAATAAAAAACAAAAAAGAAAAATGACAGTTGCTCTCTGTATTTTACCACACACAAAAAGAAACCCCTGATGATGTGATTATTTAAAAATAAAATGTAAAAATGCTTACCTTATAGAAGGCACTGGAATAAAAAAGATTTCTTTAATAAGATTGAAATTATGGGGTCCCTGGATGGCTCAGTCGGTTGAGCATCTGATTCTCAATGCCAGCTCAGGTCATGATCTCACAGTTTGTGGGTTTGAGTCCCATATTAGGCTCTGCACTGACAGCATGAAGCCTGCTTGGGATTCTGTCTCCCACTCTCTCTGCCCCTCCCCTACTCACTCTCTATCTCTCTCTCTTTCTCAAAATAAATAAAGATAAACTTAAAAAAATATATTGAAATTATATTACCTTAAAGGAAATGTTAAAATTAAATCATACAAAAGAAACAAATAAAAAGAAATCTCCTCATAAAAGTTGACATTAAGAGAGAAGAGTGATAACCAATAGGATAAGAAAATATATTTTATATATAACTATTAACATTTACTCAAATCAGTCACTAGGAAAATGGCAGGTTGAGCACCATCTTGATTGCTGAATTTTAAACTCTGATAATTCTAAGTTTGACACAGATAGGGAGTAATGAGAGCTCTCAACCACTGGTGATTGAAGAACAAATTGATAAAGATGACTTAAAATCATCTCCATGAATGTTTTTTGGCAGAATCTTCTAAGGTTGAATATGCAGATCCTTTGTAACCATATATACTCAGGTATACACTCAAATTGAAATTTGCATATGAACACCAAAGACCTACAAACATATTCTTAGCAACATTATTCATAATAGCCCAAACAGAAAAGAAACCCATATTTCTTTTTTTTTTTTTTTTTAATTTTTTTTTTTTTTCAACGTTTTTTATTTATTTTTGGGACAGAGAGAGACAGAGCATGAACGGGGGAGGGGCAGAGAGAGAGGGAGACACAGAATCGGAAACAGGCTCCAGGCTCCGAGCCATCAGCCCAGAGCCTGACGCGGGGCTCGAACTCACGGACCGCGAGATCGTGACCTGGCTGAAGTCGGACGCTTAACCGACTGCGCCACCCAGGCGCCCCCATATTTCTTTTTGACATTTTAAGGAACTGTAGCATATTCATAGAATGCAATTACATATAACAACATATGCGTTATAGCTATATACTATAACATGAATGAAAAATACCAGCATAATGGTGAATAGAAAAAAATTAAGGAAAAAAATACATATGCCTTGAAACAAAATAGTATGTAGAGTTAGACATCAAGATAGGGCTGTCTTTGTTATAGAAGCTATGAATAGGAAGTTATTTTGGGGGTGCTAATAAATCTCTACTGTTTGACCTGGCATGGTTAGAGAAGTGTATTCATTTTGTAACAATTCATTTATTTCAACAAGTAAGATTTATATACTGGTGGATTTTTGAAATTTCTATACATATACATGTATGCTAAATTTCATATGTATACGTTATGTATATATGCATTAATAACAAATAAGGAAATGGCCAACCAGACATGATTCAGTAAAAACAATACGTGTAAAGATTTATACATCACCACATACATAAGATATTGAAATGATTTAATACTGAATATAAAGTAACTGCACACAAAATATGTAATGGAAATTTGAGGAACTTACTAATGACTAGAAATATTTTGTAAGTATACCCACTGGAAATTTTATGAATGAAAAAAGTAGAATTGTTTATAAATAAAAAGTATGCTCTACTTTGTAGATTAGAAAAAGCTGGAGAGAGATTAATGAACTAGAAAGTAGATATGAAAATAGTGCAAAAATTTTGGCAGAGAAAAAATATGGAGAATATGAGTGACTCAAAACTATTGAGCAGAATGAAAATATCACATATAGTTCATCACAATTTTGAATGGTGACACTTATCTCTCAAATTTCTCTCCTTGAGTATAATAGGCTGAATGATAACCTCCATAGATGTTCACATCCTAATCCTCAGAACCTACGAATATGTTACCTTGAATGATAAAAGGGACCTTGCAGATTTGATTAAGAGTCTGCAATGGGTGATTACTTTGGATTATGTGGGTGGTCCAATGAAGCAAAAGGATCAGACTCAGTATTAGGAGATATAAGCACATAAGAAAGAATTTAGAGTGATGTGTAGAAGGAGCCATGAGCCAAGGAATAAAGGAGCCTGTAAAAGTTAAAAAAGGCAAGGAAACAGGACTCTTTCCTGAAGCCCCCAGAATGAACACAACTCTGTAAAACTTTAATTTGAGACTTCTAACGTCAAATACTCTAAGAGACAAAATCGTACTGTTTTAAGCCACTGTGTTTGGGGTAATTTGTTGCAGCAGCAATAGAAACCTAATACAATAAATTTGCTAATACATTCTCATTTAGCTACCTTTTTTCTTCAGTGCAAAATCCAGATGGGTCAACATATAATCTCACCCAAATTCCAAATATTGTCATTCTGTTTTATACATCTGAGACTTCTAATACATCTCATGTACCTAGCTTATTTATCCCATAAAAAATTCACCTCTTTCTCTCTCTCTTTTTAAATAAGATGGCAGTAGACTGAAAGGGTAGGCCCTCAGGTCCCCTGCCCCAGCTTTAGGCAGAGTATCTTCTATTTTTTGAACATCCACTAACCAGTCCCTTAACTAATCTTGATGTAAACACGCCAATATCCTGATAAATACTTGTGGCTAGTCAGCTACTCTCTAATATGCCCACACAGTTATGGTCTTGTCTCACAAATTCCATGTTACCTTACCAAAAGGTAGTTATGTTTTTCTAAAATCTTTTTGTGTTAGTTGTACTTGTTTTCATAGGTATATTTTTAATTAAGCTTAATTAAAATTATATGAAACAACACAATATGAAGGCAAAAGAAAATTTTTTCCACAAAAGCTAAGTTATATGCACCGAAAAGATTCAATAAAAGCTGGTCACTAAAAATATTGTTTAATTAGATTGAAAAATTAGGGCAAAATTGAAAACTATCCAAAGAGGTTTATGCACTTAGCTTTCTTTTTGCAAGTGTAAAAGTTCATCTCTTAATGACAGTTGCAAACCCAAATGCTAGATTTTGGTCCTCCAAAATTGCTCATTTTCTATCAACACAGCTCTTAGAAATGAAGGTGAAACCCATGAACAGAGTCTATGAACTGATTTGTAGTCCCTGACCTGAAAACACTTCTTTCCTCCCACTTATATCATTAAAGAAAAGTAGTAGTTTGCTTTTATTTGAGAGGGCAACAAAATGTTGTCAAACCTTAAAGTCTTATCTCAAGAAATAGAAACTCTTTATCTTTCATGACATAATCTGGAGGAAATTTGTGAGCCTCAAAGATCACTACCCCTGTCCTTTATGTTGATAATGCTATGCTAGTTGGAGCTGGTGAATAGTAAATATGAACACTGAATTGCTTAACAAGACATATCTACACCAGAGGTTATGAGATAAATGCCTGAAAAAGTTCAGGAAAACTATCACGTCATTCAAATTATCAAGAGTCCAGAGGTCTGGTACCAGTCAGGTTATTCCCTCTAATGTGAAAAAAACATGAATTACCAAGGAAAATTATATCACGTTATGTGGGTCTTTTTAGATTTTGGAGAAAACATATGCCACATTGCACATTTTTCTTTAACTCCTTTACTCAACTTCTTTGAAGACGTCAATTTTGAGTGTGGCTTGCAGAAAGAAAGGACCCTACAACAGATTCAAGTTATGACACAAGCTTCCCTGAGCCTTGGCCGTAGAGCTTAGAATATTCAGTAATATTGGGATTACCTATGGTAGAAAGTAATTATGGTATATTGTTTCCAAAGATGGTCACTAACAATTTCACCAAAAAATTGTGCATGCCAGTCTCCCAACAAGAGAGGAAGACTCTTTTTCCTTCCTTTGAATCTGGGTTGGACTTTTGATTGGCTTTAATCAAGAGCATGAAGTAGAAGTAATACAGTACCAGCTATTAGCTGACTCTTAAGAGGCCTGGCAGCATCCATCTTCATTTTCTGAAGGACAACTATGCAAAAAGTTTCAAACTAGATCCCTGAATACTACTGGCTAGGTGAATTGACAGATTGGATTCCAACAGGAACCAATTTGGTTCCAATTTGTCAATTGACAATTTGAAACAGTAGATTACAAATGCAAGGCAAGGGGCAAGTAGGACTATATTTGGAGTTAATTAGGGTGCCTCTTAGTAATTCCTTGCCAGGTATTTCCTAGGTAAAAAAGTCAAAACAACACACACATATGCACACACACACACACACACACACCCCACATACAAGTAAGACAACCAACAACTCCTGCCACACCATCAATTAAAGAATCACAAACAACTGAAATGCTCATAGAAGGAGGGCATCTGTTGGGATGAGCTCTGGATGTTGTATGGAAACCAATCTGACAATAAATTTCATATTAAAAAAAATAAAAAAAAAAGACAAAAAAAAGTTAATGGGAACCTGAAACAGGTAGGGGATAAAGGTATCTATACTAACCAGTTTAGAGCTCTTTACTCAGCCTTAGAAGCAAAGGCAGTAGTGACTAGTATTTTAGGTTTTATGTGGGAATATGAGAGAACTGATATCACTCCAAATTATAAGGCAGTTAATCTGATTTGTATCGTGTGTTGGGGACGTAAACTTTTCATCCAACTGAAAGCCAGGTGCTGAGGGGTATAATGTGTGAACAGTGTTGAATATCTTCTGTTTGACTGTCCATTCTACTCTTAATTATCTTTGCACCCTGCCATCTACTCCAAGAAGCTGACCTATATAGATAATCAATAGGATCTCTTAGCCTACACTCTTTTTTTTCATCCTAAAACTGTACATTTTTTCCTTCTTTTGTTTTTGTTTTTTTTTTTCCCCATAAATGTTTTATTTAGTTTTAGTAGTTAACTTATAGTGTAATAATGGTTTCAGGAGTAGAATTTAGTGATTCATCACTTACATATAACACCTATACTGTTAAGTCCAATGTTATCAAAAGGAATCCTTAGCATATTTGGAAAGAGGAGAGTAAGATCAGGGTATCAGTTTCTCTAACTCCTTCCGTGTTTGATAGATTTAGGCTGGCTGTGCCTCTTGAAAAAAGCCACTGCCCCAAAGTAACTTTTCCACAAGACTCTCTCCTTAGTTCCAGTAACCTGCACCCTTCCTTCATCTCTCATGACCGTATGGATGATAATGGCCACTTTAATACTAGCCATGCCTGGTTTTATGTTGTGCAAAGCTCTGTAAATAACTCATTTTTGATACCTTCCGTATATATCCTAATTAGTTTGTGTTTTCTGTTCCCTGATAAGATCCTGGCTGATACTGTAGTTATTTTAAAAGAGGGAAAGTAAGGCATATGGAATAAGAGAGCCACTAAAGTTGACAAAAATAACTGGTAAAGTTTTAGTTTCCCACACTTCTTTCATTACCCCTAGGAATCAAGGTATTTTATATACTACATTGCAATAGAGTACAAAAAAGTATTTTCTAGACTGTATCATAGTCTTAAAATTCTATCTATAAGTCCTTCCATGAGATGTTTTTTTTTCCTACTCATCATTATCTGCCTCCCTCCTACCTTTTACATCCTGGCTTACTACTGTCAACTCAGGCTCATCTTATTTTGCCCTCTCTTTCACCAATACCTTCCAATCATTTCATTTCTGAGCCCTTCCTATCCATTGTAATTGATCTCTGTGTTTTTTACATTAGTCAGTGCCAGTGTAACTAGTAGGCCCTGAAATGTTAAATATCATTACACAACAATGATGTATCTCCTTGTATTCCTTTCTCACACAAAATCTGATGCTGGCTAGGACACCCTCCAAAGCAGCAATCCTCAACACAGTGCTTCTAGTATCTAGACTGTTTCTATCTTATCCCACAGTCATCTCAACACATGAAATTTATGGTCACTACTGAAAATAATGAGAGAGATTGAGGAGGTAAGTTGTTCTTAACTGCTTTTCTCAGAAAGGACCCATATCATCTCTGTCACAGTCCATGAACCAGATGAAGCATGGTTCCAAATTAACTCAAGAGAATCTATGAAATATAAAATAACATGGATCTATCTTTTCTGCATCCACAATTGCAAATAATTCTGGGTATACTTTTTTATTATTATATGTTGATAAACAAAAGTCTGTCTTCTCCAAGCCTTCACATATAAATAGCAGAAAGAAGACAGAAAGATGTACAACTAAATTATTTTTTAAATATTTATATAATTAGGCATACATCTTTTCCCTATACATTTCTGCATGTGAATTGAGCATATAAAGAAAAAGATCTGCTAGCTAAAATCACATATTAATATATTTAGGCGACTATCTACAACCTCCCATCAATCATTTTTTATAATAACTTAGTTGAAGTAACTAATTCTTGTTAGATGTGGTAAGAATAAGGAAACTGCATGTTTCCGAAGTTTCTCTGGTAAAAAAAAAGTTACTTAAAATGTTTAAATATTGATTAAATAAATAAATAAAATAAATAGTAATATTCTAGTGTGTACACTTGCCTTTGCATATCAATGGATATGCTTAATTTTTAATGACAATATAAAGTTGAAAATAAATTTTAAAAAAAGTAAACCAACTAATCAGCAAAACAAACAACACATTGGAAGTTAGTAATGCCTCCAAATCCAGTAGCTCATCTTGTGATCTAAAGCAAGAACTGTGACTGTGGTATACTGATATTTCAGGACTTTGTTGGATTATTCCATTCAGCTTTAGGGAAAGAGAGCAATTTATCAGACCTCTCTTTCCTCTACTGCATCAGCTAAAATCTGCCCTCGTCATTTCTATCCCCCTATACTAAAGAAACCCCGTAGCAGGGTATCAGGACCTTACCTTTCAAAGCTTTTATCTATTTAATTCTGTTTCCCAAATCAGACAGTGACATGATCCAGATGACTGTTACAGAATACCAATCTCTTTAGAAAGACTTCCACTGGCATGTCTGTACAAATCCTATGATTTTTTATACTTCCTCAATGCCTCTACAGTCTGAATCCCAAAGACTTTACAAACAAAACAAAACAAAACAAAAAAACCCCCACAAAAACCCTCAACCCTAACTTCTATAAATTCATGTGATTTTATTAGATTAGAGAAGGTAGAAATTCTATATTTTGAATAATTAGACTTATACATCCTTACTTCTCACACATATATTATTACTTTATATCACTTACCTTGTGGAATGAATTTTTTAAAATGATCTCATATTGGAATCAATTTTCAGCACAGTTACAATTAAAAAATATAGATCTTATAATTAGGTAAAACTGAAGTACAAACTATAATGATTTTAATGTAGAAGTAAAAAGGTTTTAAATACTAGTAAAGGTATTTCCCGAATGTTATAAATTGTAAGGGGATAGTGCATTGTATACACATATGTAAGAGAAAGATAAGGAAAGTCCAATTATATATTTGACTACTTAATAACTATATATGCTTCTAATATTTTTCAAGAAGGCACTTTTAGGAAATGTTATTACAAGCTAAATTGCATGAGGGCAATATTTATTTTCATGTACATGATAAAATTTTTTTGTTTTAATAAGAGAACTTTTTATGTGTGAAAAATATTGAGATTGAAAAACAAAGCACTATACTCCCTATTAGTATAAAAGCACTGGATTTCAAACAGAGAACATCTTTTGTAAATCACAGTATTCATAGTATTCTGTGGTGGGTAGAGAAACACATTCTTTTTCCATTTACTGCCACAAACTTTTATGCACCAAAAATTTGTAAAATAAAGTGTAGCTCTTTTGATCTTCCAAAACCTATAAAGAGCCTGAAATTCCCTATAATTTCAATTTTTAAAATGTCTATTTATTTATTTTGAGAGAGAGAGACTGGGGGAGGGGGAGAGAGAGAGAGAGAGACAGACAGACAGAGAGGGAATTCCAAGGGGCTCTGTGCTCTCAGCACAGAGCCCCGATGCGGGGCTCAATTGAGATCCTGACCTGGGTCCAAAATCAAGAGTCGGACTCTTTACAGTCTGAGCCACCCACGTGCCCTCTATAATTTCATTTAGAATGAGCCTTGTCTACTCGTGCCGATTACCAAGGAAGTTTCCATTAAACAAAAACAGTTTAAATTTTATTGTTTTAAATGAAAACTTCGGAAATGAATAAGGCATTATACAAATAAGTGGTAATTTTTAATTTTTAGGAAATGGAAAATAATGACAGCAAATTCAATTTTGCCATGATGTTCCTATGTTTTTCTCTCTTCTCGAACTCAGATATTCTACTTTACCTAAGACATACTGAATAGCAAAAAAAAAAAATATGATTTGTAGTGTGTTTATTTCTTTAATATGAATTCCCTAAAGGCCTAATATCAAGCGATTATCAAGTAAAGGGATTGCCTTCATTTTACATGCTCATTCTCTCCCATGATTCAAAAGGCTATTACAATGGTAGATTTTTGGTTTGGGTGATTTCATTAATCACTTACTCTAAAAAGATTTTCATTTGGGGAAAAAATGCAAACTGACCTTCACAGCATTAGTCGTGATTAGTTATCATAAATTAGGGTTTTTTTGTACATAAGTTTGTATATATACATATGTTCTATATGTATAAGCAAAAATAAAATACTTAATCTTTTCCGAATATTTTTTCTTTTGAAGTACTTAAAATCACCATTGATTCCCCATTTAATTCTATTGTTTGAAATTATGATAAAATATTTTAGCAGTTCTCTACTATGTCATATAGCATATTTAATTTTCCTTTTTTCCCCTAGTAATAAAAATGCTTCAGTAAAACTCACTTATGTATTTCCAGACTAATTGTTTTAATGTTTTTTATGGTAAAATCTTGGAGGTGTACTTTTGTGCTAAGAAAGTATACACAACTTTATGCTTTAAAATATACGTACATTTTGATAAATCACTTTAAAATAAAGCTATACAAATCTGTCCTTCTGCAGCATGAGACAAAAGTGCCTATACAACCACACTAAGGACATTCATCAATATTGTATGTCATTATTTTTTAAAATATTCTGTGATATTTAAAAAAAGATCTTGTGATACAAAATGTACTGCAAATATCTCTTCTCATTGTGTGTTTTTCATTTTCTAATCTTTAGTGGTGCCTTCCTAAGAATAAAGGTCATTTTATTATTAAGTATTGAAGAGTTTTATAGAGGCATAATTGGCACACAATTAACTGAACATAATTAAAGTATGCAATTTGATAAGTTTGGTTATATGTATATATCTAAGAAACCATCACCAAAATCAAAATAATGAATATATTGACCATCTCCAAAAGTTCCTTTATTACAAAAAAAATTATGTATATATAAGTTATACAAATGATGATTTGATAAACTTAGACATAGTATAATGATTACTATCTAGTATCTAGATTACTACATCAGGAACTATAAAGTATTTTTGAGAGAAATACAAGTTCTCCATCATCAGAGGGTTCTGCAAAGGTCCTGAAGTGCAGAGGACTCAAGGTTAAAAAAAAATTATAAAGCCTTTTGAGGAAAACATGGGAGTTGTCTTTAAGATCTTGGTAAAAGCAAAAGGCCCTACAATTGCCTTTTCAAATGACTTGTACTCAACTCTTTACTCTTCATGTTGTTGGCTATGACTCTTTCAGCTTCAGTTTAAATAACTATGTCTTTTAAAGGCCTTACCCAAGTATATTCCAATACCAATTCTCAATGAAGTCTGTTTCTTTAATTCTAATCATACTTGATACTTGGATATTGTGGGTTTATATGTTTTTCATTTGTCTACGCATGACAAGAATTTCTGTGAAGGTAGGACTGATGTTTATCTTCTTCAAGATGGTGTCCTAAGGATCTAGTACAATGCCTAGAAGAGGGTACAACTTCTTAAGTGTGTGTTTAATGAGCAATTAAATGCTCAAGACTAAACAATCCTAAAAACAAACAAACCTCCCCAACTCTTCATTCCTTCAAATTCTGATATATCTTGGGGCTTTAATTTGTATTTTTTCCTTTTTGCAATCTATATGTGCCTCCAAGGCACTTATTTTTTTTTTTTTCTACTTTGGCTTTAATTAGCATTTTATGTTGATAACTTCCAAATCATTGCTGCCAACTTGCCATTTTTTCTAAACACCAAGGAAGTATATACCACATTTTTCTGGAAATTCTAAGTTATTTTTTCCACTGAAAACTTAAATTCGGCAAGTCCAAAATTGAGCTAATTACCTTCCCTTCCCTGACGTCAAACTCCCTCTCTTCCAGTAATCTCTTGATCTCAGTGAATGAAATCTGTGGCTTCCTATTTGTCATTCAGAAATCAAATGTTACCTTTGCCCATTGCCTACCATGTCTTTGATCACTCTATATAGCCTATCACATACCCTATGATCTTTCTCATGCACAACATGACCATGCTATATCCTTCTCAGAACTTTTCTTATCATTTCCTATAGCTTAAAGTCCAGACCAAATTTATAGTGCCACATCTTTCACATTCGGGCTCCTGATCTTCTCGTCTATCTGGCTAGTGTTTCTGCTACCCCCGTATATTCTGGTCCTCAGACATACAGAGTCCTTCAATTATAGAAAATAAAGATTGATGACTTCCTTCCCAAATCATTAACTGTTTACTGTCTGTGATGTTCACACTGTATCTCCAATGTTACTGTCCATCTTTTCCACCTTGCTCTTTGTCTGAAGAGACTAATCCTAGAATCTACTTCAGGAGATCCTTGCACATCAAACTGTTGGATTTGGCAATAGAAGATACCTTAGAATGGAGGATTAGAAGAAAGAGGATTTAGGGCATTGATTTTCCTCACTCCCTTTCTGCCAGGTTACATTCAGTTATCCATTTAATTCCCACAGCTCCTGACCCTTTCCATACTGCTACACTGGGTTTGAGTAATTGGTCTTTCCTCTGGCTCACAGAGGCCTAATGGTGCCTAAGTTTGACCTCTAGAATACCGTATCTCCCTTGTTGGTTTCCTTTTGTAAACAATTCCTTTATTAAATTCTCTGAGTTTGATTGTACCATCTGTTTCCTGCCACAACTCTGAGTGATATAGGTACTAACATATGTATGAATTGGCAAATAATTTTAAGTGAAGGAAGTAAATTTTAAAAATGCTGAAGGTTCTGAATCTAAATAAGCCTGAACTTACTTTAGGTCCTAAGAACAAGGTTTAATTGTAGAGATTTTAAAAATATTTAGTTATATAGAATTTTATGTGTTAATAAAAGAATTTTTAAGCCTACTTTGTTACAGGTCTACATATGAAGCTTGTTTTCTGTTAAGAATAAGACAAATTTCAGTATAATTTGGGATCATATAATTTCATTATCATTTTCATTAATACTTTTGAGCCACCGTGCCTTGTTTAATATACTATTAGTTAACAGAATAAATTATTTGTGAAAACTGAAACAAAGTTAGGGACAAGAGCTGCCCATAAACACAGGATTGGTTTCCCAAATAATTAGTAATGTCACAGACATTACCTAGGAAAAATCTAACAATTATATTAAAAGTATTAATTATTATGGCACTGTATGTTAAAATAAATTTATAATAAAATGCACTTGACTAGCTATAAATGCTTTAATTTCATGTAAAATGTAAGAACTAATTTGTTTCCATTCCAGAAAATATCGGTAGGCATGATTACCAAATTTATTGCTTATAAATTCTATCCTAAGGACTAATTTATTTTTTTTTTTTTTTTTTTTTCAACGTTTTTTATTTATTTTTGGGACAGAGAGAGACATAGCATGAACGGGGGAGGGGCAGAGAGAGAGGGAGACACAGAATCGGAAACAGGCTCCAGGCTCTGAGCCATCAGCCCAGAGCCTGACGCGGGGCTCGAACTCACGGACCGCGAGATCGTGACCTGGCTGAAGTCGGACGCTTAACCGACTGCGCCACCCAGGCGCCCCCCTAAGGACTAATTTAAAGTACAGTGCATCATGGGTGGCTGGGTGGCTCAGTCAGTTGTGTTGGCTCAGGTCATGATCTCACAGTTCGTGAGTTCAAGCCCCATGTTGGGCTCTGTGCTGAGGGCTCAGAGCCTGGAGTCTGCTTTGGATTCTGTATCTCCCTCTTTCTCTGCCCCTCCCCTGCTTGCACTCCATCTCTGTCTCTCTCTCTCTCTCTCTCTCTCTCTCAAAAATAAGTAAAAACTTGGGGCACCTGGGTGGCTCAGTTGGTTAAGCATCTGACTTTGGCTCAGGTCATGATCTCACTCTTGATGAGTTCAAGCCCGACATTGTGCTCTGTGCTGACAGCTCAGAGCCTGGAGCCTGCTTCAGATTCTGTCTTCCCCTCTCTCTGCCCCTCCCACACTCACAGTGTGTCTCTCTCAAAAGTAAACATTACAATTTTTTTTAAAAAAATAAGTAAAAATTAAAAAAAATTAAGTGCAATGCATTATTACTAATATACAATTAATAAATTGCATTTTACTTATTTATTTATTACTTATTTATTTATTATTAATTAATTTATTTATTTATTTATTTTGCTTTTCTGGAGATTTGCATTGCATAATTCTGTGTGTTCAGAGCACCCAGCTTACATAATACTAATGATTTCTTTCTTTTTGGTTTAGATGTGCAATTCTTTAATCTCTCTCATATGATGACTATAGCTTTTACTCTACTTTCTCTTTTTCTATTTGCACATCAAATCAGGTCTATTTTCACAGGGCTGCATGCATAGTTTCAAGTCTTTTTTTTTCAAATTGTTTTTTTACCAAAGCTACTGTTTTTATTTACTATGATTATAAAATCACATTAATAGTATATTTACCAAACTGAGACCTGTATCTACATATTAATGGTGTTTTCAGCCAAGGTAGTGTAAATTTAGAACATGCGGACTTAAACATAGCTGAATAATAATTAACCATACTGTATTGTTATATACCTTCAGATGATACTTCTCTTTTTACAAGTTAATAATAAATGATTCCCCAGTCTTTTTGCTTGTTTCTTTGTGGCGATTCTTTGCTCCTAGAGTGTTTAGAAAATTGATCTTGAAGCCAAACTACCAAGGAGATTACATCATAACTTACAGCAGCTTATTTTAAGTGACAATTGTGACAAGGCAGTATCACCTTGCTGTTGCAGACGCAGTTAATGTTCTATGGTTTTCTATTATGATTTCTCTAATGCATCTTGAGTTGTCATTCTTGTGGCATCCTCCATGTGGAAATAGATACAAACATTTTTTTCTATTAATTAGCAATGGTATGGATATATTGAGTAGACTACAAATAACATACATGCATTGTGGAAAAAAAGAGTGTTTCTGTATATTTTTGTTATATAAAGTATTCCTGAGATATCTGAAAAGTTTATATACCTATGAAATTCAAAGCCTAAACTAGCTTTTGAGAGTATATCAGTCTTAGAATGTAATAAGAAATGTAATAAGATATGTGAAGTCATACGAAAAGAATTAATCTATGATGTAATGGGCTTAGTAATGAAAATGGAGAGTAAAGATAGAAGCAGGTTGTTAACTCTTGATCCCTCAAGATGCAAAACTCAATTGAAAGCTAATGTCATTTTGTTTGATCCAAATATAATCTTCACCTCTGTTACCCAAATTTTCTTGCCTCAAGTTTTATGTGGAGAAGTCTTCAAGGTAGGCATAAATGTATTTTTGGGGTTTTTTGCTTTGCTTATATTTTCTTTGTTATAAGCCATATTCTTCTAATGAAAAGGGTAAGATATAAGGGCATAATTTAATTATTTTTCTTTCTCTTTGCTGTATGTTCTTCATTTAACTCTGCAAAACTGAGGGCAGAGAATATACTGTAAGAAACACCTGGGTGAATAGATTCCTAACATTATAGCACAAAAATTTTTTTAAAAAGCAAATTTAAGAAAAAAGAAACAAAGATAATGAGAGAGGAGATGAAAGCAGACTGTGTCAGTAAAACATTGGAAAGTATAAGGAAAACAGATAAATAAAATAACTTAGCATATCAGATTTCTTAAAAATTTAAATGAAAATTAACTGCCTACATGGTGGAAATAAAACAACAGTGTTTTGTAGAGAATCCTAGAAAGCATAGAGAATTAGAGTTTTGGATAATTTTAAAATCTGAATATTAAAATCCAAAAATAGGAAGATTGATTAAAAATGTGGTTAAGGAGAAGATTAATCCCCAGAATCCCTGTTCTAGTCCTTATTATCATGTGACCAGCCCTCTGGCCCCCAGTCCTACCTAAACATTAGCAGAAGTAAATGGTTTACTCTCTAACACTGGAACAGATAAATGCTAGAATATGAACACTAGACACAGAAGAGAATGAAAGTGATGAAGTGCCCTATTAAAAATAGGCAGATTAAGTGAAAATTATCACAATGAATTCTGATGCTTCCAAGTTCTCTCTTTTGAATTCTCTCAAAATAATGAAATCCAAGTTTAGTCAATGCACTGAGAATTCCCTTCTGGGGAAACTAATTTGGCCAAGAGAAAACAAAACAAAACAACAATATACTGATTTTAGTGGATTCTCCAATAAAAGACCCAGTTTTCTGACCTATCTGTTTCTGTGGTGAGGAGCACCAATGCCCAATGAAGTTCCCAATAGCACACTAGTATTTCATTTATAAACCCTCCAACAGAAAAATGTTTAGGCTAAAACAGAAAGAAATAACTAAGAGAAAAAAGATGAAAGAGATCAGATACATAGTTGGAATATATTTGCATTTACTTAAGTTCTCAAGAAATGGTAAAAATGGAACTAGTGGTTTTCTTGAGGAATTTTACCTAATTATAAGAAAAGTTGTATTACTCTTAGAGTTTGTGGATGAATAAGTGTTAAGCTCTGGCACTGGGAGAAAAAGTATGACCAGTGTGAAATAAATCCAAAAGAAAGGCCTTCTTTCCAAAAGAAAGGCCTTGGGGGAGGTGACTTTATCAGAGCCTTATCAGACATGGGAGAAGGAGCATTACACAAACCCAATTCCTTTAGTTCTCTTGTCTAGCCTAAGAGGAGGGGTTGGAGAAAGGGAACACTTGTGAATGTTACCATGCAGGGATGCTGGCTCTGTGAAAGACTGAGATTTAATCATAAGATTATAGAATGCTTATGTTCTACCCCACATTGCCACCACACAAACAGAACTTCCTTAAAATAAGTGGATTATAATTGTAAGAGATTTAAGACAGCAAGAAACACACGCTAAGAGGAGTGCTTAAAGTCCACAGGTGCAGGGGATATGAAACCACTCGACATGAGAGTAATTTGAAGCCTCTTAGCACCTACAACCATAAAATATGAAACAGAACACACTCTTAGCCATATTATAATAAAGGCACACAGTAAAGGTCTGTTTATTTCAGTTTCAATTACCTAAAATATTATGTTTGTCTTTCAACAAAAAGTGTTAAAGACAAGAAGAAAATACTGCCTGAATAGACAGAGTAAGAATCTAAACCAGACTCAGAGACAACAAAAATTTTGGAATGATAAGACAGAACATATAGAGCAACTATGATTAATAAGTTAGGGCTAGAGTAGAAAAAGTAGAAAACATGCAAGAATGAATAGGTAATGTAAGCAAAGAGATGGGAACTCGGAAGAAAAAAAGGAAATACTAGAAATCTGAAACACTAAAACAGAAATGAAGTATGTTTTTGTTGGGCTGTAGACTGGACCTACCAAAGGACAATATCAGTGGGGGTGAATATTGGGCAGTAGATATTCCCCAAGCTGAAATGCAAATAGAAAAAAAAATAAATAAGCAAACAAACAAACAAACAAACAAATAAAGGTGACTAGAGCATCTGTAGACTGTGGGACACTTCAAAAGGCATAACATGCATAATTGGAATACAAAAAGAAAAAGAAGACAGCAGAGCAGAAATATACTTGAAGTAATAATGGCCAAAACTTTGGAGAAATCATTGATGACAAAAACCATGGCTCCATTAAGCTCAGAGAAAATAGTATAAGGAAATACCAGAAAATCTACAACTAGGTACATCATATGTGTATTATTAATCAGGATTCTTTGGAGAAACAAACATATAAAAGATTTATTATGGGAATTGGTTCATGTGATTATGGGCGAAGTCTCACCCATTATTTTATTATAAATTACATCATCATTATAATAGAAGTCTCACAATATGCCATTTGCAATCTGGAGAACCTGGAAAGCCAGGAGTATAATTCAGGTGAGTCCAAAGGCCTGTGAATCAAAGGAGCTCATGAAAAATAACTCCCTGTCTAAAGCTAAAGGCCTCCAAAATGGGGAAGGGCAGGGCAGAAGGGGCAGTGAGAGGTGCTAGTTTAAGTGTCAAATGTCAAAGGCCTGAGAATCAGGAGCTCTGATATCTGAGGGCAGAAGACAGATATCCCAACTCAAGAAGAGAGAAAGAGAATTTTCCCTAGGTTCTAACAGAATCTTTTTGTTCTATAGAACCTTTTTGTTCCAACCACACTGGTGAAGACATCTTCTTTCCACAGTCTAAGGACATAAATGCTAATCTCTTCCAGAAACACCACTGTAGACACACCCAGAAATAATGTTTTACCAGCTAGTTAAGCTGACCCATTAATCATCATAATATGCAAACTTCAGAAAAACAAAGACAAAGAGAAAAGTTTCCAAATAAATTAGACTGGGGAAAAAAAAAACCATTAAAAAAACTGTATCTCACATATAGAGAAAAAGGATAAGAATTCATTCTATTTTTTTCAGAAACCATGCAAGCAAAAAGAGAATGTAGTGAAATATTTAATATGAAGAAAGGGGAAAAACATGATCATAGAATTCTATATCAAGCAAAATTTTTCTTTAAATTTCAGAGAGAAATAAATGTATTTGTAAACAAACCAAAACCTAGAGAATTCATTGTTAGCAGACATGCCGAGCAAGAAGTGTTAAAAGAACTTTTTAAGGTAGAAGCAAGTGATGTAAGTCAGAAACTCAGATCTATATAAAGAAAGGAAGAGTGTTAGAAAGGTGATTAATAAAGGTTAAATAAAATATTTTGCTTTTCTTATTCTTCATTGATCTAAAAGATAACTGTTTTTAAAGTAAAATAGCAACAATACATAGGGTGATTACAGTATATGAATAAGTGAAATTAATGACCACAATGCCATAATGGATGGGAGGGAGGCATTGGGGATATCCTTTTATGAGGAATTCCAAAAAGGAAATAATTAGGTTCAGTTGGTTTCTACGGTGAATTTGACCAAATATTTAAGGAAGAAATGATATCAATTCTCTACAGGATCTACCAGAAATAGAAGCAGAAGGAACACTTTCTAACTCGTCTATGAGTTAGTTATATTAATATCCTATTAGTACTGCCCTAATACTAAAACTATAAAAACATCTTGTAAGAAAACAAAACCACAGAACAATATTTCTCATAAACATGCTATTCATATGTAAGAAAGTAAATATAAATATACATTTCATACCATATATAACAAATATTCATGAGTAATGGATTCAACTGCCACAAAAAAAAAAAAAAAAAGGATTGAAGAATAAAGATGTAAAGAAGGTACAACCTAAGGATCAGGAAAGACTACCTAAGCCAGACTAGAAATTTAAAGTTTGTACAAATAAGATACTGACAAGGATGCAGAGCCAATGGATCTCTCATACATTACTCATGAGTATGTAAAATGGAATAACCATTCTGGAAAACAATTTGACAGTTTCTTATAAAGTTAAACATACAGCTAACATAGAACATGACAATAACACCTTCAGCCATTTATACCAAAGAAATAAAAATATATTAATTAAGTGCATAAATATTACAGACAGTAGAATATTAATATTACATAATATATATTAATGAAATACATCTCCAATAGCAAATGTTAGACTTGCCATCTCTACTATTTCAGCTGATAATTAAAGAAGTACACAGGGGTGGTGTAGGAGTGAACCTTGGTCAAAAGTCCTATTATGAGGAAAATGTCTGATGTGTATGTAAAACACCAAGGAAGCTGAAGTCTTTTAATAAGAAGCAGAGCAGTAGATAACAATTTCAAAAAGATAATGGGAGAAGAGAAACGTTGAAAGAACTCTTGCTTTTACTCTAAGTCATGTGGAAAGCCTCTAAAAAGTTGGGAACAATGGCATGCATGACATTATCTGAATTATACTCCTAATAATTCCCCTTGGTTGCCATTGGATAGGAGAAAGTAATAAGGCAAGACCAAAAGGTGACCAATTAGGGTATTGCAACAAATCGTGAGATAAAAATAGGGCCACTTGGGCAAAAATAGCAATGGAAATTCTAAGAACTGATCAAATTCTGGTATATATTTCAATAGAATCCACAGAATGTACTGGTAGATTGAATGTAAATTGGAGAGGAAGTATGAAAGATGGCATCTGGATTCAACTTGTGCTACTAAAATAATTGAATTCACAGTTTCAAGGGAATGTTCAGAACTCAGTGTTGGACACTTTAATGATGAAAAGTGTATTACAGGCACCTAAGTGGAAATATACAGTAACAATTGAGTATGTAAATCCAGAGTTAAGAGGAGATAACTTGGATAAGGATGTACATGTAGGAGCTGTCATCATGTAGATGGTAGTTGAATTTGAATGACGTCACCAATCACCTGAATAGAAAGAAAGAAGAAAAGAGGTCTATTCAGAGTTTAGAGAGGGATATTTTTAGGCACCATAGCAAATAATAAATAACGAGGTTGATCCCATAATATCTGATTGATAAACAGTCTTCCTATTCTTCCTTCCACAACTATGAAATGATACTGGTTGGCAGGCTTTTATGTGAACATTTGGAATTGTTAGAATATAATTTTCTTTGTATGAAGAACTGTAGGCTTAAAGGAACAAAAATATAACACATCTTGGGTGTCTTAAAATGTCACACAAAAATTCTTTGCAAAAATTGCCTTCATTTTCAAAGTCTCCTGTTTTTCACTTGACAGTGGTGAAAAATTGTCCTTATTCTTTTAAATGTATACCTGTTTAACACAGTAAGACTTTTAGGTTATTTCCTTTAAGCATAGAGTAGTCTTTATGTTAAAGTGACGGATTTGTTGGTGTATAGGGAAGAGAATAAACTATGTATGTACGAACGAATGTATTGGTAAAAGTAACTAATGCGCATTATATCTGTAATTATTTATTTTTCCCATTTTCTTTTGGATACTTCCTGGCCTTTATAGAAAAGTTTGTTGTTACTTTTTTGATGGAATTTTTCCAATATTAGATCAGATATTTAAAGAGATTTAGATTGAGGAAATGGCCTTTCCTGTATAGCACATCTAGTTTGCATTTATATGAGCATATCTGCAACTTTCAATCTGGTTAAACATAAAGTTCCTCTCGGAAGAAACTAGGTATTAGAACTTTCAAAATGTATTAGACTAGACTGGTTTCTATTCTACTTAAATCTTATAAAAAATATCAATTTTCTATGTGACTTTTTTTATAACCCCCAATTTTTTTGTCATTATATCAATTCATTATTTAAAAAGCTTGTAGGATTTAAAATATAGAAATACAGTTAAAATGTAAATGTCCTTCAGATAACAGTAACAAAAAATTAGGGGAAAATGGCCATATTCATTAATTTGGCATGAAATAAATATTTGTATGACCAATGTGTTTATTTAATTGGCTAATTTTTTCAGATCTCAGGTGCAAATTTGGATAAAGCATACTGTTAGTTTCTTGAGAATAATTCTAATTTTTAAAAAACCTAGCATATTTATTCAGATATATATGTAAAAACACTGCCAAACAAGAAGCATAATTATTCAAGAACCTATTTCCTAGATAATAATCTCATACCAACCTATGTATTTCTCCCATTTCCCCCCAACAGATTTGTAGTTTTATTTGCTTATTGTTTTACTGTTTCCTTTCTTTAAAAATGTTTAATCATATAAACACATGCACTTAGAAGTTTTATGTTATATCTTTCTATCTATATATCTATTAAGCAGTTTTACTTGTTAAACTTTACAGACCCTATCATACTACATATATTAAAATTTATCTTTGTTAGAACTTATAGAAGAGGTCATTCTTTTTCATGATGTAATATTCTATTTTGTGAATATACCACGATTCATTGATCCATTTTTACATCAATGGCTATTTTGATTATTTTCATTTTCTTTCTTTTTGTTTTCTGCTCAGTAATGCTATAGACATACTGCTACAGTTATTATTGTAGTTATGTGCTGAAATTTATTTTCAATTTGTACGAACTAATGACTTATAAAATGTGTAATGTTAAAGTCTAAATATTAATACAAAGGCCAAGAATATAAAAATAAAGTTGCCAAAATTTATTATGAAGCCATAGCAATCTAATGGTATGATACTGCTACAAAAGTAGATAAATAAAACAGTGGAACAGAACAGAATACATAAAATGACACACACATATATGTTTATCTGATTTTTGAAAAACAATGTTGCAGTGGAGAAAGTATCATCTTTTCAATAAATGGTGCTGAGTCACTGGTTATCTTACATGGAAAAAAATGTATTTTGACCCTTACCCTATAGTATACAAAAATAAGTTCAGATATATTTCAGATCTGAATGTGAAAATAAAATGATAAAGTGGTGTGAAAAAGAAAAGAGAAAAAAAGTATTTTCATGACCTTGGAAGTTAGGCAAACAGCATGAAAAGTAATAAAATGAAGAACCTCTATTTATCAATAAACATCTTTTAAGAGATTGAAGAAGCAAGACAAAATGAGAAATGTTATGTATAATACATATATGCAACAGAGGTTTCAAATCCACATCATTTAAATACATAGTATAAATCAATTAAGAAAAATAACAAGAAATTAAATAAAACCTTAAAAAAATTCAAGACTGTCCAGACATATCAGAAGAGAGAATATATAAAAGGTCGATAATCTTTTTTTTAATGTTTATTTATTTTTGAAACAGAGGGAGAGAGAGAGAGCGCACAAGCAGGGGAGGGGCAGAGACAGAAGGGGACACAGAATCCTAAGCAGGCTCCAGTCTCTGAGCTGTCCCCACAGAGCCAGATGCGGGGCTCAAACTCCCAAACCGTGAGATAATGACCTGAGCTGAAGTTGGACACTTAACCACCTGAGCCATCCAGGCACCCCAGAAGGCCAATAATCTTTTTTTCCCCCTAATGTTTATTTATTTTTGAGAGAGATACAGAGCATGAGCAGAGGAGGGTCAGAGAGAGAGGGAGACACAGAATCCCAAGCTGGTTCCAGGTTCCAAGCTGTCAGCACAGAGCCCAAGCCCGGGGCTCGAACTCATCAACCATGAGATCATGACATGAGCCAAAGTCAGATGCTTAACCGATTAAGCCACCCAGGCACCCCAGGAGGCCAATTATCTTATGAACATATTCAGATTCATTAGTTATCAGAAAATTGCTAATTAAAACCACAATAACTTATTCCTATATATTAATCAGAATGTGGCTATATACATTTCTATCAGGATCAGCTGTTGCTTTGTTGATTTTCTAGGACCTTATCTCTTTCCTGTTATTTATAATTAACAGCAGAATTGTCATACTCTAGTATTTCTAGCAAAAAAGACATATTAAGCTTCCACATAACAATAAGATGAGCGTATACTAGGAATTTTCTGAAGAATTTCTATGGGGTTCTTAATATTTATAAATACATGTTTGAAATTGTCTCCTAAAACTGAACGCTAATGCTTGGGTTCCCAGAAAACAAAATGTCTTCTGATTTCCAGTTGTATTCTTTATTCATTACATAATAATAACTTCCAAAAATATTTAAGTATTTCTATCCAGATGAAGTAATAACTACCAATCAGACCAACACAGCCTATCATGAAAAAAAAAAAAAAAAAAAAAGAAAAGAAAAGAAAGAAAGAAGAAATGTGCAAGCCCCACATCACTTTCTAGGGGCTTGCTAACTCTGGCAATTGTAAGAATTTTTGTTGTTTTGTTTCATTATTTTCTTTTTCAGTGTCCACATAAGTTTTCTTAAAACACTTATAAAACGTTTATAAAACTAGCAATAGTTTTGTCTTCTTTAGATGGTGTGAGAATTTTTTATTTTATTATTTATTTTTAAGTTTATTTATTTATTTTGAGAGATAGAGAGCATGAGCAGGAGAGGGACAGAGAAAAGAGGGAGAGTGGATTCAAAGCAGGCCCCATGCTGTCAGTGTAGAGCCTGAGGCGGGTTTTGATCCTATGTACCACGAGATCGTGACCTGAGCTGACACCACGACTCAGACACTTAACTGACTGAGACACCAAGGCACCCTTATTTTATTTTTTTTAAATGTGTATTTATTTCTTTTGAGAGAGAGAGAGAGCTTGAACGCCAGCAGGGGAGAGGCAGAGAGAGAGGGAGAGAGAGAATCCCAAGCAGGTTCCACACTGTTAGCACAGAGCCCAACTTGGAGCTCCATCTCACGAACTGTGAGATCATGACCTGAGCTGAAACCAAGAGTCAGATACTTAACTGGGCCACCCACATACCCCTACTCTGACAAAGGACATGTAAATATAAATAAATATTCAAGTTAATTATTACAATTTTACAAGTGGATAGAATCAATGACATACTTGTAATAATGATTACAGAGACGTTAGCAATTAATTCTTGTATTTCACTGTATCACACATAAGTGATTATACTTACTGTATCAGTGAGTCAAATTCTTATTAGTGGCTCAGTAGTTTAATAGTTGCTTCAAGATGAGTGAGCCAAGCATCTTCTCTTTTACTAGATAATGATAGTACCATGATCACTTTGGTGCCATTTTCAAATATCCACATAAAACAGTTCATAATTTCATAAAGACTACTAAGCAGATAATAGAATACTATGAAACAGCCTCTTTGTCTAAACTTCAACAGAGTTTTGACTTAATGCCAATTATCTTTCACAAAATTTCCTCTTCCTGATATCAGTAATCATTTGCTTGTTTCTTCTAAAAATGAAAAGGGGATCTCAAATCATATAATGACCAGACACATCTTTAATTTTCTAACGGAAATATATGTTTAACATTCTTTGTAGCCAAGGATTTTATAAAAACTGGTAAGTATATTCTGTTTGATTTGAAGTCAAACATTAACTTAATAGCTATCACAGCATGGCATATAACTAAATTAGTAATTTAGAAAAGATATACAGTTGGTCTTTTATCAAGTGATTACACCAAAGAAAAAAATATTTAAATAGTTACTGAAAAATATATCCTCCTGGAACTAGTAAGTTTATAGTAATGCTGTAAGATAAAAGGTTAATATACAAAAGTCAATCACTTTTTTCTATACAAGTGATTCATAAGTGGAATGTGAAAGACACAGTATTATGTACAAATCTAACAATGAAGTACAAATCTAACAAAAAATATGTATGAGATTTGTATATAAGAAAATTACAGATTTTAATAAAAGAAATCAAAGAACTAAATAAATATAGAGCTCCTCCATATTCATGGATAGACTATATTGCCAAGATGTTAGTTTTCCTAAGTTTTGATCTACAGACTCAATGCAATTCCAGTTAAACTTCCATATTCTGATATTTGTATATAATATTTACTATATTCAAAATATATATTCAAAAATTTTTAATACCCTGATTCTTTCAACTACATGTTAAAGCTTATTGTGTTTGTATTTCACAACTGTGTAAATAATACTACTTACAGTCCTTCCAAAACCTTGTTCTCTTTTATACCTGTTTATTCCTTCTCTCCAACTCTATCTAAGAAAGTCTGGCAATAGTCCATGGTTTCTATAAATTCCTATGGTGGCCTTATTTTTTATCCAAAATTAGTATTCTCTCCAAAACTAATACATATTCTTATCAGCAATTAGAGGTAATACTTACTTTTAAATATCATAAGTATTTTGGTTTTGCTAATAACTTCTACAAACTTTTTATGTCTTTTATATTTGTTTCATTCCCTCACCTCTTCAGAATAATATTCTGACTTAGGAGTATGCGCTAATGAATAGCTATAAATAGGTATAATGTACTTACTAGTAGATTTTTGAAGCTGCAAAATTTAGACTATTCTAAAAAATTTAATAATACAAATTCCAGGATAAAATTTCTTTTTTTTCCCAGGATAAAATTTCCTGAATCTCGATCTTAAAAGATCCAAAGTCTTAACATTTTATTATTATTATTATTATTATTATTATTATTATTTTATTAGTTTTAATAACCTCTTACTATTTTCATTTTTTGAGAGAGAGAGCATGTGCCCATGCGAGGGCAGAGGAGGGGCAGAGGGAGAGGAAGAGAGAGAAGCTTAAGCAGGTTCCATGCACAGTGTGGAACCCAACACGGGGCTCTATCTCAGGACCATGAGATCATGACCTGAGCTGCAATCAAGAGTTGGATGCTTAACCAACTGAGCCACTCAGGTGCTGTAAGTTTTAACATTTGAAAGTGGTTAATTAAAATCATATTGGGTTTTTAATTCAACAAATATTCTTCTGAGATCATGGTGAACGTTTGGTCCCTTATTTAACAATTACGGTGTGTCTTTCTTTTCTGCTTTCTGTTCTCAACACTTTAGCAAATACAACTTCCTTGTTAAAAAATACTTCTCAATCCTAAGACAATTAATTATGTATCCACTGAATAAATCATAAAGTTAAGAATATTGTTTATGCCAGGGGTGCCTGAGTGGCTCGGTCGGTTGAACGTCCGACTTCGGCTCAGGTCGTGATCTCACTCACTGTTCCTGAGTTTGAACCCTGCATCAGGCTCTGTGCTGACAGCTCGGAGCCTGAAGCCTGCTTCAGATTCTGTGTCTCCCTCTCTCTCTGCTCCTCCCCTGCTTGCACTCTGTCTCTGTCTCTCTCAAAAATAAATAAATGTTAAAAAAATTTAAAAAAAAGAATATTGCTTATGCCTCTGCAAAAATTTTATTTGTATGTAAAAATGTGATCCTTGACCTACATTAGAAATTATTTTCACAAGGTATTTGAATAAATGAGTCTATACAGCAATCATCAAATATTCACTTTAATTTTGCTTTGGAGTATAAACACCTGTGCAGTATTATTGATGGTCTTGATATGCATATATATATATATATATATATATACACACACACATACACACATATACATATATATGCATGTGTATATGTGTGTGTGTGTGTGTGTGTGTGTGTGTATATATATATACACATATATTTACTACAATAAATTTAAGCTTTAAACATTTAAATGGGAAATTTAAACTTTTAAGTTTGTTTAATTTGGGGGAAAACAATTTACTTAATATTCAAAAATATGAACACTGTTGCTGTTATTTGAAGTTGCATTACACCAAATAATTTGATAACCAAAGTGCTAAAGACGTAACAAGTATTTAAATATAACCCCTGCCCCTAAGAAAAACATAGAAATAGCCTAACATTTGGGGTATTGTGTAACATGGTGTTATCTTACAGACAGATTGGGACATATCTATGTCTATCTCCAAAAATGCCTAGAACTCTGGTACTGACACTGGGTCAAGTTAAGAATAAGATGGGCTACTCAGTAAGTTTAAATTGTTTAAAGTTTGGGACTCACCTGGAAGAACCTAGGGACAGTTCTGTTCTGTTTTGCTTTATTATTTTTAGAGTTATGTAGATAGATGCTACCTTATACTTGGTTTAACTGGTTAAATAAATAGTTTGGCAACATAACTAGTGAGTCATAAGAAGTCCTTCTGGAAACTTTTGTCCAAGTTGTCCTGAAACAAAGATTCCATGTACTTATTTTTAGTGGTTCATAATTCAAAGATGAGGTACCTTTTGTGTGGTTAAGGAGAGTTCCATCTGGGTGTATCCTGGGCCTCTGACGCTTGCCTCTGCTTTCTCCAGCTTTACTGTATCCTCTACCTTAATTAAAGCACTATTAAGTATGGTCTACGCAATCTTGTGAGTCCTTTCAACTGTATAATCCTGTGAAATCATTGCAACTGTGAAATAGAGAGGATAATAAAATAAAAACTATACAAATAATAGTGATAACAATAGGTTTTTATTATACATAATTAAAACAGAAAAATAGTGAAATGAAACAGGAAACAAACAGATATTTTAATGGGAAAAATTATTGGAGAACGTAAAACTCAATAACTAAATCACTAAAAGTAACTAAAACTTTTCTGAAAGCAGCTCTAGTGCTATATTGGAAAGAAAAGGAAAGAACTAATTCAATTCCAGAAATTACCAACATCCTTGGCTATAAAGCGAAGATAATAAAATTACTGTCATGGGATTATGTTAAAATAATGATTGTAAAAGAGCATAGCATATAGGACTTTGAATATAATAGAACACTTAAAACATATTCCCTTATTTGTTCAGTTTACAATTATATCTAACTTAGATTGGAAGATGATAACAAGTTAATGTACTATAAATTTAAATATTGCCAAGAGATAAATTTTCCCAAAATTAACCTACAGGTTTAATGCAATCTTTGATGTACTTTCTTTCTCTTAAAATTATTTTTTTAATGTTTATTTATTTTTAGAAAACACAGAGGAAGATTGTGAGTGGGGAGGGGCAGAGAGAGAGAGGGAGACATAAAATCTGAAGCCGGCTCCAGGCTCTGAGCTATCAGCACAGAGCCCAACGCAGGACTTGAACTCATGAACTATGGGATCATGACCTAAGCCAAAGTTGAACGCTTAACCGACTGAACCACCCAGGAGCCTCTGATGTACTATATTTCTAATGGCATTTGACTTTTCAAGGAAATTAGAAAGGCTATGGTTAGCCAAGAAAATTTTGGAGAATAAAGATAAAAGCTGAAGATGATACAACTACAAGTAAAGATCTAGTACAAAACTGCACTGTTAGGAAAACACATTATTGGTGAAAGAATGAAAGCAAAGCAATGGAATAATAAAGAATCCTGAAACAGACATATATATACATATATATATATATATATATATATATATACAGACATATATATATATATATGTATATAAACAGACATATATATATATATATATATGGACCATTGATTATGATAAAGAGAGTATTGCCATTTATTTATGAAAGGTAAGAATTGCAGAGCCAGAGTTAGAAAAATAATCTTTTTAGTGAATACTATATGGTCTTTGGTTATCTATATTAATAAATTAAGGATCGCCTTGGTGGCTCAGCCAGTTAAGCCTCTGACTTTTGATTTTGGCTCAGGTCATGATCTCACAGTTTGTGAGTTCAAGCCCTGCATTGGGCTCTGCACTGGCAGTGCAAAACCCGCTTGAGATTCTCTCTCTCTCTTTCTGCCCCTTCCTCGCTTGCTTTCTCTCTCTTTCAAAATAAATAAATAAACGTAAAAGAAAATAATAAATACAATTGAATTTTTATCATTATCCAATATACATGTAAATTGATTTCTGGTGGATTATAGACCTAAATATATGTATGTCCACTAAAAAGGGAGGGGTATAAATTTGGAATGACAGTCAAACTCATAAGACATTGTAGGCTTGGTTTGGTACCAAGTTTACTGAAACTTAAGAAAGGGTACAGGCCAACATCCTATCAGAGTTCTCCCAATTCCCAGGCATAACTTCTAAAACTTTCAGACAGACACACACATTTGCACATCCATGCACACACAAATACACACCAGAGAACCATTAGAGACAAGGCTAAATGGGTGCAGACCATCTTGGCACAGGGTAACTGAGTTCTGGGTCTCTCCAACTTTGCTGTCTTACTAGTCACAGAGCCCCCCTGGAGTTATGTGACAAGCTTGCACTCTTTGGTTCAGCTACTCCTCATCAATTACAAATAAATATACTAGACAATGTTGATAAAATACAAAATATATAGTGTTCTTACCTATGACATAAATTTCCAACAATCACTGTACATCCATATAGTCATTGTTGTAAATGAATTCTATATGTTTAACTCAGTAAGACCATCATTTTCCTTAGTTGAAATAGAAATAGAAAATAGTTCAAACAAGAGTCAGATCCTCAGGCAACTCTGTGGCTGGGGAAAATATGGCCTGTCAGTTAAACATTTATTTCCAATATGAAAAAAAAGCACAACATGGCTTAAAAAAACAAGTAGGAGAATAGACAATGCCCTTTTTGTAGACAAAGATTTCTTAAATAGAACACGAAAAGCACCACCATGAAAACAATATTGACAATTTAAGCTACATCAAAGTTAAAAACTTCTAATGATTAAAATATCCCATCAAGGGGTGACTGTGTGGGTCAGTTGGTTAAGCATCTGACTCTTGGTTCTGGCTAAAGTCATGATCTCACTGTTTTGTGAGTTCCAGCTCCATGTCAGGCTCCAGGCTGACAGTGTGGAGCCTGCTTGGGATTCTCTCTCTCCCTCTCTCTCTGCCCTCCCCCACTTGCATTGTCTCTGTCTCTCAAAATAAATAAAATAAAATAAAATTAAATTAAATTAAATTAAATTAAATTAAAATATCCCATTAAGAGATTGATAAAAGACAGTGTCAAAATATATTTTTTTTTTTTTATTTTTTCTTTTTTTTATTTTTATTTATTTTTTTTCAATATATGAAGTTTATTGTCAAATTGGTTTCCATACAACACCCAGTGCTCATCCCAAAAGGCGCCCTCCTCAATACCCATCACCTACCCCCCTCCCTCCCACCCCCCATCAACCCTCAGTTTGTTCTCAGTTTTTAAGAGTCTCTTATGCTTTAGCTCCCTCACTCTCTAACCTCTTTTTTTTTTCCTTCCCCTCCCCCATGGTCTTCTGTTAAGTTTCTCAGGATCCACATAAGAGTGAAAACATATGGTATCTGTCTTTCTTTGTATGACTTATTTCACTCAGCATAACAGTCTCCAGTTCCATCCACACTGCTACAAAAGGCCATATGTCATTCTTTCTCATTGCCAAGTAGTATTCCATTGTGTATATAAACCACAATTTCTTTATCCATTTGTCAGTTGATGGACATTTAGGCTCTTTCCATAATTTGGCTATTGTTGAGAGTGCTGCTATAAACATTGGGGTACAAGTGCCCCTGTGCATCAGTACTCCTGTATCCCTTGGGTAAATTCCTAGCAGTGCTATTGCTGGGTCATAGGGTAGGTCTATTTTTAATTTTCTGAGGAACCTCCACACTGCTTTCCAGAGCGGCTGCACCAATTTGCATTCCCACCAACAGTGCAAGAGGGTTCTAAATGAGGAAAATTCTTAAAGGTACTTCATATAAAAGATATTCAAATGGCCAAACAATCCTAAGAAAAGATAATAAAAAATTATGCTTAAAAGTTTATAATTAGGTCAATATATACTACATTAATATGATAATATATGACCTACCTTCTAAAATAGCTTTATGATAAAATAAAACAGTTTATGAGAAAAACCAATACTGAAAGTTGCCAAGAGTATACAGTAACTAACAGTTTTATACACTGCAGATGGAAGCATACATTGATATAAATGCTTTGAAATTCTATGGCAGTATGTATTCAAGTTGAACATCAGCATACTTTATGACATAGCATTTCCAGTCCCAGGTATATACCTAAGGGAGAAGTATACATAAATACACCAAATACCTTTACATTTGGCAGAATTACTCAAAATATCCCAAATCTGGACACAATCCACATATCCATAACCATGAGAACAGATACTTAAAGTATGCTATATTCAGATAAAGAGAGAATTACCCAGTGATGGAAGGAACAAAGTACTACTTCCAGTAACACCAAGAAAGATTCTTATAAACAAAATTCTAAGCAAAAAAAGAAAAGAAATACTCTATAGAGTTTAAAGGGAAAACAGGCAAAATTAAGAAATACTAGAAATAAGGATAGGGGCACCTGGGTGGCTCAGTCAGTTGAGCAGCCGACTCTTGATTTCGGTTCAGGTCATGATCTCATGGCTTGTGAGATAGAGCCCCACGTTGGGCTCTGCACTGACAGGACAGAGCTGCTTTGAATTCTCTCTCTCCCTCTCTCTCTGTCCCTTCCCCACGCTCGCTCTCTCTCTTTCTCTCTCAAAAATAAATAAATAAAAACTTAAAGAAATAAGGATAGGAGTTCCCTTTAGAGAGGAGGAGGGAGGTAATGATTGGAAAAGCACAAAAGTAGGAATAAAAATTTT
The DNA here is from genome assembly GCF_028018385.1 of Neofelis nebulosa. NCBI lineage: Eukaryota > Metazoa > Chordata > Mammalia > Carnivora > Felidae > Neofelis > Neofelis nebulosa. The sequence goes on from NC_080783.1 coordinate 132,663,825, forward strand.
ATAAATCTGATTATTTGTGGAGAGTATATGAGTATGCTTACCTTCTGCTAATTCATCAAGTAGTACTGTGAAGAGGTTATATTTTAACTATGGAGTAGGGAATGATTTCTTATACATGACAAATATGCATGTTCAATAAAAGAAAAGACTGATAATTTTTTTTACCAGATTTACCTTAAGATCTTTTCCTCACTAAAACACTAATATGAGAAGGAAAATAGCAGCCATAGAGTAGGAAAATTTATTTGCAATCTGTATAATCAAAGAGTTATAAATTATATCCATAATATAATTTAAATTCCTAAATATAAGTAATAAAAATTCAGACACCTCAGTGGAAAACTATGTAGAAACTTAATAGGTACTCCACAAAAGATGATATCCAAAGTCTAGTAAATAGTTAAGAAGGTGTTTAACCAAATGAAATGGAAATTTCAAATAAATGATGTATCAGTGTATATAAATAGGTTGATTAAAAGTTAAAAATGAGTAAAATATGAACAATAGTCAAGAATATAGGACATCTGTTACTCTCATATAGAGATGGTGGGAATTTCATTCCTACAAATACTTTCAGAATCTCCCAAGCATTTTGTAACAAATTTAACTCTGGAATTTTATCTATTCGAATATAATCAATAGAAATGCATGCATATAAACACCAAAAAAAAGGCACAAAACAGTCTATAGCAGCATTATTTATAATAGCTCATGCTTATAAGAACCCAAGATGTCCATCAAAGAAGAGTTGATAAATACATTTTTTGCATATTTAAACAATGAAATACTATATAGGAATGAAAATTTAAAACTGCAGTTTTGACTCACAACTACACAGACTCATATTACACATATATTGCTGAGGGATAGAATAGAAAGTCAAAAACTACATACTTACTGATTTGATTCATCTAAATCTCAAAACCAATCAAAACTGAAATACAGATGTAGACATCAAGGAAGTGGTTAAATTTTGTTAAATTAAGGAAGGATGAAATGTAATCATTGGAAGGGATTGTGAGCAAGGCATGTCAGGTGCATTGTTCATATTTTTTTGTTACTGTATAGTGGTTACAGAAGTATAATCACTGCATAAAAGAATATTTGAGCTATATAGTTATGATTTTAGTGTCTTTCTTTATGTTTATGTTATATTTCAATTTAAAAAAAATCTTTTTGCTCCTAACTTCAGGCTGGAAAAGGGTGGCACAGCGTCAGATCTCTAGTCCTGATCTTCTGCTGCCTGTCCTATTTCCCTAGCAAGCTGCACCTGGTTTGTGTAGGATTGAATTTGGAGCTGGGAGGACAAATAAAGGGATGAAAATATATTGCCTGTTTTCTATTTCCATGAGCTGATATATTGTTTTCAAGAACTGGCAGATGTTTAAAGCTGATTCTTTCTCTCATGGGACACCTTCCTGGGTTCTTTGGAAAACCTTCATATTTAGGTACCTCTCACTTTCAGGGTGTTTGTTTAATGTTGGCAAATGAATTTCATCTAGTCGGTAACTTTGTGAGCCCCTATGTATCAAGTGCTATATCACCAGCTGTTCAAGGCTAGTGTCAATTCGCTTCTCTAAGTAACTCTGTTGGACAGGATTTAAACCCCAGCCAGAGATAGACATCCTTTCCCCTGAAACACTGGAAGTACAGACTATCACACTGAACAACTTCCCTTTCCTCCACAATAATTACTTGAGTCATGCACCATGTATTGCATTCTTTAATTTTTAAGTAACAGATCTCAAATTTCCCAAGAGATCCTACTGAATTTCTTCTTATTTGATTGAAATAAGAGATACATTCCCCTAAGCCGCAGACCATGGAGTGGTGAGACCCAAGCCCACAAGTTCTGTGAGAGAGATGTAATCAGTTGTGTTGGGAACAAAGAATAAGGAAAACTAACATAGACTGGAAGTAGACATCAGATTACATCCACAATCAATTTAATCTGTCAACTGAGACTTTCATGGGGTGAGCCATTTCACTAGGCAGACTTGGCTTTTGGAATAGTTTGAAATTGATCCTTCTCTTAGTATGTTACCTTGGTATCAGAAGAGTTATATGTAATTCAGTTTTCTTTATAGAAGACAAAATTAGTCAATTAGAAATGAAGAAAAAAAAAAGCACAGTCCTAACTTGACACATTGTGCATCCTAATGTAAGGAAGTGTTTTTCACCATTTTACTAACTCAATGTATAACGTTGAGTTTGTCCAATCTTCCTACCCAATTGTGTGTGTGTGTGTGTGTATGTATGTGTGTGTGTGTGTGTGTGTGTGTGTGTGTTGGGGTGGGGGTTCTTTTTATTGTTCCACTTCAATTTTACACATCAACAGGCTGACTTTCATGAAGCCAACTGAAAGGAAAAAGCAAATTGTCCACACAAGTTAAGCCAGGTAGGGTTGGCTTTATCTAGAGGCAAACTCAGCCTGTAATGTAACAGTGATTGGAGAATTGGGTAGTTATGAAGACAGCAATAAGAGGCATAACTATGTTAATACTTTGAAACCATTAATGTGAGAAGTCACTTGAATATCAATCAGTATGATGGGAAACTTGGAAAAGATAATGCTTGTTTAACAGATAATGCTTATTTCAACATTTTCCTGGTCTTGCCACCTTGATACTGGTGATATTTCCTTTTCTCAGAATTATCTGTTAAAATATTTCACTTTCCACTATCACATTGTTTTGTTTTTCAATATATGTATCAATATAATAGCCCTTTAATGATTCTGCATGGCAAATATATCCTTTCAGTTGCTCTTCTCTTTAATCTATTATTTTGTTCTATCTCAGCAAATATCACTACCTTTTATGGAATTATAATTTTAAAATATTAATTAGAATCTTAGTGACAATTATTTCCAAATTTCTATTCTACTTCAATATCAGTGGATTATCCTTAACCCTTTGTGTTCTCACATGGTTTTTATATTTATTTATTTATTTACTTACTTACTTACTTACTTACTTGTTTATTTATGCTGAACTGTCAGCAAAGAGCCTGATGCAGGGCTCAAACTCATGGACTGCAAGATCATGAACTGAGCTGAAACTGGATGCTTAACTGATTGAGCCACCCAGGTGCCCCTGGTTTTTACTTTTTATTTTATTTTTTTTTTTTTTGAGAGAGAGAAAGAGAATGAGAGAGGCATTTGTGAGCAGGGGAGGGACAGAGGGAGAAGGAGAGAGCATCCCAAGCAGGTTCTGCACTGTCAGCCCAGAGCCCGAAGCAGGGCTCAATTCCATGAACTGAACCACGAGATCATGACCTGAGCTCAAATCAAGAGTTGGATGTTTAACCCCCTGAGCCACGCAGGGTTCCCTCTCACATTTTTTTTTTAATTTTTAAAATTGTGTGTGTGTGTGTGTGTGTGTGTGTGTGTGTGTTCTCACATGTTTTTTTGCTATAGCACATCAATTTCCACCAAAAATGATATCCTTAAATTGACATTACCTTGAATTTACATATTATTTGGGGGAAAACCAAAAATTTTTAGAGTATTTTATCTCTATGGCATGACCATAGACTATCATGTCTTAAAGATGTCTTTAATCTCTTTCCATCAGGTTTTGTCATATTATTTTATGAGGGAATGTGGGGCAGGATGAGGACAAAAAACAGGGTAGCATCCCCTCCCCCAGGTGGAATATGTGTGATATTCCTTGGACACTCCTGGCTACCCAAGAACAAAGGAAAGGGGATTAAGTGCTTTCCATGGTGATGTTGGAGACTAAGGCGATTGAAAAATTAAATTCCCTTACTGCCTACAGCCCACTGACAAGTCCTTGAATCCGGCAGAGTGACCTCTCTCTAGAAGCCCAGCTGCCTTGATGATGACACTGTGCTAGGGGCAAAAGTGAATCTCACCTTAACATTATCCCAACCTTGCATATCCTATAAAAATTTTTTGGTTTTCCCCAAAACAATATTTAAATTCAAAGTAAAGCCAATTTAAAAATCTCATTTTTGGTGGAAATTGATGTACTGTATCTAAAAACCATTCTCATATGGTTTTTAGATACATATGGTTTTTAGAAAAACCATATGAGAATGGTTTTTAGATACTTCCTTTATCTCAACTGCCCCAAGATATATGCTGGCAATCATACTCCAAGCTTATGCCCCCCTGATATATATCTGAAGGATCTCATGACTATGGTTTTATTAAATGGTAATAACTGGCATTTCCCTAGCAACAGCTAGCCCATTAAGGTCCTGGAAACCTTGCTTCCAAAATACTTTAGAGACTTACTTTATCCCTGACCCCCTTCCAACCTGACAGTATATATAATGAGTTACCTGTCACGACCCCAGTGCACCTCTTACTGCCCATGGGTCCTGTGTCCATGCTTTAATAAAATCACCTTTTTGCACCAAAAACGTCTTCAAGAATTCTTTCTTGGCCATCAGCTCCAGACCCCATGAACTCCCCAACAGCCCAAAACTTCATCATTATCAATGAAATTTTTCATATCCTTAATTACATTCATTTCTACTTACTGTATCTTTAAGATTCACTTGTTAAATTCTTTTTTATCGTGACACCCAGGAATAGACTCTGCCTATTTTAAACACATGCATATACTGCTTTGGTAAAATTAAAAATAGCTTTAAGGGTTAGAAACAAGACATCTTCACCTTGTCAACCCTCAAGTGTGATGGCAGTCATGGATATGTCTGTGGTCTCACAGCAAGGATGACCAGAAATCTCATGACTAGTTTCTAATCTGGTCAGTAGTTCTCTTTTTCTCTTATTGGTCTGATATCTGGTTAACTTTTGGTTTTGTTTTCTGAATTAGGACTTCTAGTCAACTTTTCTCATAGTGCAATGAGTCATTTACACATTATGTGATATATGTTTCATATTATACTAGATATATGGTCTTAATCTAAATTATGACACCACTTTATTATTCTTTTTTAAGGTAAGATTCTTCCACAAATCTAGTTGATCCGGCGAGTGGCAGAAATTCAAATACTCAGGCCTCTAGAGTTCTATAAATATTCTCTTTCTGCCATTGGAATCATGCTCTGCCATTCCTCCCTTGGAATTTTTTGCTGCTTCAAGGGTGGACATAATTTAAAATTCATAAGAAGGTGATTTTTTTTAATGTAAGACACTGTCAATTGAAAAACAATAAAGTTCACTATATATCAAACAATGTTTCAAAATTAGAAACCTGCATTTAAAACACACACACACACACACACACACACACACACGTGTGTGTGTGTATTTTTAATACTGTACATTTTGACTATTATTGAAAATTGCTTTTATCGATATACATTTTCAGCACCTCTTGTCTTTTATCTTTAGTGCTTAACTCTATGGATTATACTGAATCACGAAGGGTCAAAAATGAAACTGTATCTCTCCTCATATTGATGCACACTTGGGTGTGGGTGAAGGGTAAGGGGAAGTCTAGGAGCCAGATGCCCCTTTGGGAGCAGGTTTCACTGTTCTTACACATTTGGAGACATTTACTAATTTGAAAACCTGACTTCAGCGAGAGTAAACACAAATTTGAACTAAAACTAAATATGGTACAATACTGCCTACCATTGGTATCATAAAAGCAATCATTACTTTTACAAAGGCAATTCCAGAGCCAATGACATAAAAATAGTAGAGGTTAAATTTTCACTTGAATAAAAGTTTCTTAATGAATTTGCATTTTAAATTCTATCATTGCAAAACAAGGCTTAGAAACTTAATTTTTTTAGGAGATCAAGGGGACTCCTATTTAATCCCAGTAAAATTTCATAGAATTGGTAAGACAATTGAGTTTTAAATATAAATATAGAGTCCACTATAAAACATCAAGAAGTAAGAACACATTTTACTGCATTTTGATGTGATAATGTTGGTTTGTTTTCCTTTTAGCAAAATCGGTGAGAGGAGTAGGAATGTTTTCTATATACGTTATGGGTTTCTTGTCTACAAATCCTGGAGAAATAAAGCCTCCATGGGTTTCTGTGTTCTTTTATAGAGGCCTAGCCTCCTAAGATAAAGGAACACACTATAAAATTAGAGAATGTTTACTTTCACTCTTCCTAGAATTGTTTTCACACACTGTAAGGTTCAACGGGTTGTCCTGTGTTTAAGACTTTTTTCATCCCTCTAATAGTCCAACAGTTACAGTGTGGGAGGGACACTTAGGTTAGCTCAGAAGGTACCAGGGAGACTGGAGTATTATTTTCCTAGCTATTTACATTTGATCCAGACTTCTCTGTATTGTAAAAGCCAAAACCCCTGGGGCTATCAGGCTCCTGGAGAGATTTTATTTACATACAAAAGGACTAGAATAAGGAAGAAATCCTTTCAGGGGAGGAGGGGGACAGTTGCCCCCACCTATCCATTTTTATAAGCAGAGAAAAATTGTTTCTCCTTCTCTCACTGTGGAGTGTCTGGAACTAGACTTAGTTAATTGACCTTTCACCACAGGGCCGTAGTGATAAGGACTAGAGCAAAAAGGAATGGAGGTAGTCAATATTTACTGTGAGAAATTTAATAAGAACTCTTTTCTCTGGTGCAGAACATGTCACGTGCCCATTTGGAATAAAAATTGATAAACATGAAAATTTATAAAACAATGTAAATGTTTATAATTAATGAATAAAGAGGGTAAATAATTCAAAGAATTGAATTAAATTTCTTGAGTGCCAGGCATTGAAGAAGATTTTTAATAATCTTTACAAATGTTGTGTATATATATATATATATATATACACACCAGGAAACCCACCAACCCCTTAGTACCTCATTAGACCTCTTTTTAAAATGCATTTATTTACAATTTAAGGAGTTTACTTGATTCCTGGAATTTATTCAATTCCTCAAGTTTCTCCGTAAATCTTAAGGTTTTCCGTTAGATTTACAATAGTCAGTTAAAACTCCAAACCCTAAGGAGTTTTGACATAATGTGATAATAATAGCAATGGCAAATATAATATTACCATACCCCAATTTTGAGTCTTTATGCTGTTCCAGAAACTATGCTAAAAATCTTTATAAATTGTTTTTCAATCATTGTGCACAACAAATTCTCTATTCTAGAGACATTGTAGTTTCTACTCTTCAGGTCTGACCCAAATTTCCAACTCCCCCAAGAGGCTTTGCCTGAACATCCTTTTCTATATAGTTCATGACATTGTTCTTTATGTTGGTACTCTATCTTCTCTTTGCAAGCTCTTACCAAAGTCTATCATGAATTCATTAATTGATTTAAAAAAAATTTTTTTAATGTTTATGAAACAGGGTGCTGTAGAAAAAAACCACCAGACATCGAATAGAAGTGAGGCAAGTTTTATTCACTGCCAGGCCAAACCTGATCTCCTGATCTTAGGGAGAAAAGTGCACAGAACGCCCCGAACAAAGGTAGCAGTGAGCTTATATGGATTTTAGCAAGTCAGAATATGTCATTATTTAGTTAACCAATTACAATTTACAGCATTTCATGGTAGCCAATTATATTGTGACACACAGATGTTAGTTTTGGTGGGAACCTATCAATTTAAAGTTCTTTGTCCTAAGAGGGTTTAAAATGACCAATCATAGTTGGTCACCTAAGATACCATGGGGCAGTGAGTTCTTGACTTTTTACGTGTTGGTCTTGCCTAGGCCAGATCTTGGTAGAAGGGGTGGGGGAGCGTTTTGCAACCTAAGTTATCTATTTAGCAACCAGATGAAGTTACAGAAGTGAGATAAGGCAGTTAGTAATTTCCGATAACCCTAATAGGGAACTACATAAGTTTTTATCTCAATTATTCATGAAAGGTGAGTTTAAGCCAAACTTATATACAATAAGCTTTCTGATATCTTATAAGTTGCCCTATTACAGTTTATTTATTTTTGACAGAGAGAGACAGAGAGAGAGAGAGAGAGAGAGAGAGAGAGAGAGAGAGAGAGAGAGAATGAGTGGGGGAGGGGCAGAGAGAGAGGGAGACACAGAATCTGAAGCAGACTCCAGGCTCTGAGCTGTCAGCACAGAGTCCAATGCGGGGCTCGAACTCACAGACTGTGAGATCATGACCTGAGCCGAAGTCAGACGCTCAACCGACTGAGCCACCCAGGCGCCCCTCATAAGTTGATTTTTAATTGGATGTGATATACCTTTCCCAAAAGAATGGATGCTCCAATAAGGAAAAATTTTGTTTGACTTTTACAAGATTTTATTCCCATGAGATAGCATTGTGTTGATCCAGTATATGTTCACTACCATTTTTCAAATGCATGAATGTATGAATGAGACCCAGCAGTGTTAAATAACTTCTCCATGGTCCCACAACTACCAAGGGACAGAACAGGGATGCAAGCCAAGCTTGTCTTACTGCAAAACCTCCTTTCTTCATCATTATACAAAATGGTTTTATCTGGATTTTTTGTAATTGAGATTCTTGGGTCTCAAATATGACAAACATCTTAAATTCTTCTTGTAAATTCTTTCATACAGATCCTAAATATCTGTCTCAGTTTTTCTGGCAGTTTTCTGTGCTGTTTCATGATGCACAATGTTACTTATACACCTCAGCTACTCACACATTAACATTTAGCAAGATTTTCTCCACTGGGGTAGTTGAGTGTAAAATGAGATACATTTTTTGAGAATTGTAGTACAGTTGATATTGTCTTCATTGGGAATGAAATAACAATGCATACATTTATAGATCCTCTGTTTCTCTCTTTCTTTTGTGTTTATTGACAAGTTACTGCTCTAAGAGTTGGTGATAACATGTTTGGCCTTGGCTGCCACTTTCTGTAATATGTTTTCTGTCTGAGTTGAATGGTGACATGGAGGTCTGGTAATGAATGACTATGGTACTTGGAGATATGAGGAAATTATACAAATCCTTTGCAACTAATTAAAAATCTGTAGTGTTGACATTGGCTTAATATATGTAGTAATTCCAGAAGTTGATAGCAGACTACCTCTAAGGGACAAGGGTCTGATGCAACCTCTTTAAATAAAGCAATTATGAAGTGTAGTGGCACAGATATACTTGGAGATCATCCAAATAAAGTCATAAAATATGCTAATTAGTACTGAGGATTAGAACTCAGTAAAAAAACATATTTACAACCCTGACTATTTTACAGTGGAAGCAACTTTTTTCTTCCAGAGACTAAAAGTGTACCTGAGTATTAGCAAAAACTGTCCATGAGTATTAATTCTTGTTACAATTTTAAAGTATCATAGATTGTAGTTAGAGTCAAACAAGTTACATAAGTGGCTTTTAATTTACTTACTTAGTTAACATATAAAAAAAGAATGGTATCACTTTACAACAAATTGATAAGTTAAGAATTCTACCCAAATGTAGAATAAATACTTTACTAAAACAAAGAATACACTAAAACACTGGCATTTAAATAAAAATATTGTCTTAGTTAATAAAACATTTTTTATGTATATGTGCATATATTTTTATTTGAACTTGATTAAATATGGCAAAAGGTTTTGTTTGATTCTGTTTTTATTTAACTTGGGTGTATACCTAGGAGTGGAATTGCTGAGTTATATAGTAATTCTATTATTTAGCACTTTGAGGAAGTCCACACTGTTTTCCAAAGTAGCCACATCATTTTACAATCTTACCAGAAGACTATGAGGTTCCAAATTCTCCACATTCTCATTGATTATCTATCTCCTGTTTTGGTATTACGGTTATCCTATTGGGTATAAAATGGTAACACATCATAATTTGATTTGCATTTCCCTAGTGACTAATGATTTTGAGTATCTTTTATGTGCATGTCCCCATCAGCTATTTGTAATATTCTTTGTAGATATGGCTACTCAAACTCTTTACCCATTTTTCAATTGCATTATTTGGCTTTTTATTATTCAGTTATTATCTATTTCTATTTGTTATTCAGTTGTAGAGTTCTCTCTGTATAATGGACATCAGTCCCTAATTAGATATATAATTTGCAAATATTTCTCCTAGTCTATAGGATGTCTTTTCACTTACTTAATGGTATCATTTACAGCAAAAATAAATAAATAAATAAATAAATAAATAAATAAATAAATTTATTTTGATTGAGTCTTTGGATTATGAATGCAAGATATTCCTCATTTGAATGCACTACTCTAGCCTATTTTTGAGTGCCCTAAAAAGCTGCTTGCCTCCTGTGAGGCCCAGAACAAGAAAGGCTCTGTTACAGGTCCAGGCTGCCATCAAGCTGTTCTGTTTTGCCACTTGGGCCATATGATTCAGCAAATCCAACGGTGCTTAAAGTGCCAGTGGCAGAGAGGGATGCTGTTCAGAGCTTTTGGCAGGTTCCTATACATGAATCTCAGTGGAGACTGTAACACTGCAAGGCAAACTCCTGCCATCCTCTGCAGATAAATATGCTCCTTTTGAGAAACAGTACTTGGCTTGATACTGGCCTGGTCAGAGACTGAATGCTTAACCATGGCCAGCACATGCAACCTGAGCTGTTCATCATGAACAGGATGTTATCTGACACAGCAAGAGTGTGTGTGCAGAAACACTCCATCATTGATATGTGACCTGGCCTGAGCACAAATAAGTTATGTGAAGCGGTCTAAATATCTGGTTTCCACTCCTGATATATGGTCTCTCTCTCCTAGCCTGAACCAGTGGCCTCATGGGGAGTTCCCTATATTCAGTTGACAAAGGAAAAGTCAAGCCATGTTTACTCATGGTTCTGTATGGTATGTATGCACCACCCAAGAGTAGACAGCTATAGCACTACATCTCTCTCTGAGACATCCCTAAAGTACAGCAGTGAAGGGAAATTCTTCTGATGTGCAGAACTCTGAGCAGTACACCTGGATCTTCATTTTGCTTGGAGAAAGAAATGGCTAGATGTACAATTATACAGTGATTCATGAGCTGTGGTCAATGATTTGACTGGCTGCTCGGGGCCTTGGAAGGAACATAATTGGAAAATTGGTAACAAGGAAATACGTGGAAGTGGTATGTGGACAGATCTCTCTGAATGGCCATGTGTTCCTTGTGAATGCTTACTTACCAAAGAGAGACATTGCAGAAGAAGATTTTAATAATCAAGTGAATAGGATAAGCCAGATAGTGGATATCAGTCAACTTGTTTCTCCAACCACCCTTGTTCTCACCCAATGTGCTCGTGAACAAAGTGGCAATGTTGTCAGTGGCGGAAGTTATGCACGGAACCAGCCACACAGATTTCCATTCACAAGGCTGACTTGGCTATAGCCACCCATTGAATGCCCAGACTACCAGACCAACACTAAGATCCCTATTAGCACTATTCCTCAGGGATTTCAGCCTGCAACCTGATGGCCAGTTGATTATATTTGATCCTTCCATCATGGAAGGTGCAGCATTTTGTTCTTACTGGAATAGAAATTTACTTGAGATAATTTGCCTTCCCTAAGGATAATCCTTATGCCAAAACTACCATCCATGGACTTACAAAATGGCTTATCCATAGTCACAGTTTTCCACAGAGCATGCTTCCAATCAAGGAACTCACCTCACAGCAAAACTGTGGCACTGGGCCCATGCTCAAGGAATTTAATGGTCTTCCCATGTTCTTCATCATCTTGAAGCATCTTTCTTGACAAAATGATGCGATGGCCTTTTGAAAACTCAGTTACATTGCCAACCTAGGTGACAATACCTCATAGGGCTGGGGCAAGGTTTTCCAGAAGACTGTGTATGCTCTGAATTAGTGTCCAATATATGGTATTGTTTTTCTCATAGGCAAAATTCACAGATCCAGGATTCAAGGTGTGGAAATGGGAGTGGCACTCCTCACTACTACTCCTAGTGACTCACCAGCTAAATTTTTGTTTACTGTTTCTGAGAATTTATGCTTTACTGGCCTGCAGGTCTTAGTTCCAGAGGAATTAATTTTATACCAGGTAACTCAAAATGAATCCATTAAACAGAAAATTAAGGCTGCAACCCAGCTACTTTGGGGTCCTCCTACCTCTAAATCAACAGGCAAAGAAAGGTATTAAGGTTCTGGCTTTCGTAATTGAATCCGACTGCCAAGGAAAAATTGGACTGCTACTCTACAGCAGATTAGGAAGAATATGTCTGGAATACAGGAGATCTCTTAGGGCATCTTTTAGTGTTACCATACCCTTTGATTAATGTCAATTGAAAGCCACAACAACCCAATGGGCCAGACTCTAGGAAAGAAGGTTTGGATCACACCAAAGGTAAAGAACCATGACGAGCTGCAATGCTAGCTGAAGGAATAGAGAATACAGAATGAGCAGTAGAAGAAAGTAGTCATAAATATCAGCTACAATCATGTGACAGAAAAGAGGACTGAAATTGTCATGAGTATTTCCTCCTTTATTTTGTAATAAATGTATGTATGTATGTATGTTGATACACATCTTTGATATCTATGACATATGATAAGATGTATATGTGTATCTATATGTGTATATATTTTTTCTTTCCTCTGTTTTTTAAAAAAAAATTTTTTAGGTTTATTCATTTTTCAGAGACTGAGAGACAGAGTGTGAGCGGGGGAGGGGCAGAGAGAGAGGGAGACACAGAATCTGAAACAGGCTGCAGGCTCTGAGCCGTCAGCACAGAGCCTGACGTGGGGCCCGAACTCATGGACGGCGAGATCATGACCTGAGCTGAAGTCGGATGCCCAACCGACTGAGCCACCCAGGTGCCCCTGTTTTCATTCCTCTCTTATTCCCTTATTATGTAACATGAGATGTATGCAGTAGATATCAAAGTACTTAAATATTGTTAATTTTATATCATACTATTTAAGTTGTGGGATATCAGTGAGAAGAGAAAACATCACTTAAGGTCTTTACCTTTTTTCCTTGAAAAGGTATAAATACATTTTCAGTTGTATGTAGGATAGTTGTATCATAGTAGGTGGAATTTTAACCTTGTCATGGTTCTTATTTGAAAATTAAATACGGTTTAAGGAGATGTGTATGGATACCAAGATGGCAAGGAGTGAACTTGTAATGATCAATTTTATGTATAAAACTTGCCTGTGCCATGGGGTACCCAGATTTCACCTTCTTTCTATATTTCAGTAACAGTTTTGAATTGTTGCTTTATATTTTTTTATCCCATTGTTTTGGTGTCTTTTACTTGCAGAGGTGTGTTTTGGGCTGACTTGAAGGTCTCTCCATGATCCACACAACTTGGTATTCATTCTCTTATACAAACTCACTCATATGAGAATGGATGACACTTGTGACTTTATTCTAACAAATATATGGCAAAGGTGATCAGATAACACTCCCATGTGTTGTAGACTCTATGTCTAAAGTTCTCTCTTGGCCAGCAAGAGAGCAGACTCAGGATTCAAAGTAAGAGATGGCTAATGTCCGGGAAAAGACAAGAACCCTGAATAGGGGTCTTTGCCTCGTATTTATTAAGATCAGAAGGCTTACAAACGTGATGGGTGTGCACAAAGAGACAATGAATCAGTGAACATTAATTCATGGGCATGAGGGAAAGGGGATTTTGAAGATATACCGTGTTTGGCATTTGGGTCAATATAAAACAAATACTGGCGCTGGGCAGATAGGCAGATGGTTGTTAATGGCAGACAGGAGGCACCGTGTCTGTTTATCTTAGCTAGTCTAGGGGATAAGACAGATAGGGCAAATAACCTCGGGGTTAACAAGGTACCTTTTCTTTTGTTAACCAGCTCCACTCTGGGCAGCATCACCTGAAGTACAGCAGCGGTCTATAGCCCTATATACCTGTTCACCTAACTTGGCCCTTCCCTCCTGTGAAAGCAGCTTTCTTGTATAGTACTAAATTGGAGGGTATTTTTGCCCTGAATGCCTAATCTTGCTTGCCTCATATACCTTTGTATCATGGAACTTTGCTCCCCTCTCTATTCTGGGGGCCCTGCCCCTTCATATTTTATTCTGGGGTCTTGTCTTGTTCACCCAAGCTTGAGTGAGAACACCCTATGACTTTGTAATTCTTTATGCCTTGTTAACCCATTGGTGTAAGCCCAGGGAATTTCTAAACTTATTCCTCACACCCATGATAATATTACATTATATTGTAACACAGATGAGAAGTAATCATGTTAGATAAGACATACTCTTTTCAATAGAATTACTTAAAATTCTGAATAAGCAAGTCTCCATGAGTCCTACAGCCAGATGGAAATGAATTCTGCCAATAGCTCCAATGAGCTTGGTAGAAGACCCTTCCCCCGATAAGTGTCTTGATAAGAAACCAGCCCTGGCTAACACCTTCCCCAAATTACTACACCCCATCACAATGAATACTAATTCCTCAATACCTACATTTGAACCAGGGTTTTGTCTCAGATAATTTTGGTGTTTTTAGACTTTAAAAAAATTATACTGCATTTTGCTATTGTAGCTCCAATAAATTTGATATATTAGTCTCTGATGTTCAGGATTCAATCAAATGAGCTATTGTAATTTAACTTTCTCTTGTCCACTGGTCTTATTAATAAATGGGAAAGGAGACTCCAGGAAGTTTTTCTTATGTGCATTTGTCACAAAGTTCACTTGGGTTAGAGGTTATGTATCTTAAAGTTATATTGCATAGATATTTTCCATGATATACTTCTTTATTTCAAAATTCCCTGCCACAATGGCTAGAAAAAATATCTGGTGAAATAAATAAATAAATAAATAAATAAATAAATATCTGCACTGTATATTAAATACCTAATGATTATGACTAACATGATCATGTACTGCTTATACTGTGTCTTCTTAATCTTTATTTCCTTTCTTTTTCTTTCTGTGTTTTGTTCATAACCAGGTTACAGTACAGGGCAATATTAACAGATAAAAGTAAATTTTATTAATTAACATTTTAAAATTATTTATTAATTAAAATTTACTCAATTTAATGCCTATTAAATTGAATTAAATTAAATACATACAGTCCCCTTTGTCCTAGTAAATGTTTTGTGCTAATATTATCAAATTCCATTCCATTAATTCAGTATTATGAACCTCCATTGTACAAGGTATTAGTTATAGAAAGGAGAATTGGAAGATAGGACATTTGTTCTCCTGGAACTTAAAGTATTTGAGTCCACTACGTCAATTGCTTGCACATATGTCTAGTTAGCTAAGGGAGAAAATGAAAATCAGTAAAAAACATAATATACCCCATTTCTAAGAACTATATTCTGTTAACATGAGATTGTGAAATGCAGCAAATTAGAAGCTATTTGAAAGAACAGTTTTCCATTCCCACTCTCTAAATATTTATAAAATGAATGGAGAATGAAGAAGGTAGAAAACTGTTAGAGAATGTGAATTATATTACTGCAATGCCATTGCAAATGCATTAGCTATGAGCACATTTTTAAGAGAACATAATATTTATTTATTTTTTTAAATTTTTTTTTAACGTTTTATTTATTTTTGAGACAGAGAGAGACAAAGCATGAACGGGGGAGGGGCAGAGAAAGAGGGAGACACAGAATCGGAAACAGGCTCCAGGCTCTGAGCCATCAGCCCAGAGCCCGATGCGGGGCTCTATCTCACGGACCACGAGATCGTGACCTGAGCTGAAGTCGGACGCCCAACTGACTGAGCCACCCAGGCGCCCCAAGAACATAATATTTAATGTCAATTATCACTTCTCAATAAGGAAAAAAAGGATATTTTTGGAACCTAATGACATAGATATATAACTCTGATTATTCATAATGCATTTTATTATTTACTTGAAGTTTAGAAAGAAAGCATATTTTTCAGCTGAAATTTTGGTAGCTAGAAGTAATAATCATTATTGCAAGAGTAATGGCAATAAAAGAATCACTTGAAAAAAAAAGGAAAGTTTTGAGAGTTAAGTAAGATGAAATGTTAGTAACTCAGAGAGAAAAGGATTTTAATGTCTCTGTAGAGATCAAGCAGTTTAACTATATATCTCTGAATCATTCAGGTTTTGATACTAAATCCTCACAATAATAGTTTTCTATAAAATATAAATGTTGGAAATCAAGTTCTGCAAAAAAAAAATTCCCTAATGTCTCCCTATATAATAGGTTTATTCCAATTTGGGGAAATACACAATATTTTTCAATATTATCACAGACACTGCTAAAGAAATATTCCAGCTCTTCTTTCTAAAAGCAGTAATGTCATCTGAAGTTAAATTTCCTGTAGGGTTTACATGAAAGAAGATTTGTGAAAAGCATAATTAGAAAGCTGTTACTATTACTAGTTGAACATTTAAGGAATAATTTATTTGTTGAAAAAAATCATTAGTTTTGATCATTCCCTAAGTAGGATACATTGTTCTACAACATTTAAACATGAATGGGGTGCCTGGGTGGCTCAGTTGGTTAAGCATCTGGCTCAGGTCATAATCTCACAGTTTGTGGGTTCGAGCCCCACATCAGGCTCTGTGCTGACAGCTCAGAGCCTAGAGCCTGCTTCAGATTTTGTGTCTCCCTCTCTCTCTGACCATCCTCTGCTCACGCTGTCTCTTGCTTTCTCAAAAATAAATAAAACATTAAAAAAAAATGAATGAGATTAAGAAGCTCTTTGCATTTTCTATTAGGGGAATGTAATGTTTTCTTGAAGTGTGCTACCCATATTTCACCTCATTTTCATTTACTTAAATCTGCCCTAAGGTTATAATTCCAATACTGTTGATGAACCCTATCATTTAACAATTGTGGC
Source organism: Neofelis nebulosa (assembly GCF_028018385.1). Lineage (NCBI taxonomy): Eukaryota > Metazoa > Chordata > Mammalia > Carnivora > Felidae > Neofelis > Neofelis nebulosa. The sequence continues at coordinate 132,680,480 of NC_080783.1, forward strand.
AAACTATCTAGAGCCTACTCTACATTTTAGTAGACACCTATTTTATTATCATTTTTGGAATTCCTCCAAATTCCTCACCAAACCTTTTTTTAGGGGGATAATTTTTTTCCACCTGTAACTACAGTGCTTCAATAGGAGCTATTAATTGGCAACCATATACATCTCTGGACACTTGAATGGCTCTATGATCTGACTCAGGCCAGCCAGAATTCTTCCAAGTTTAAACTAAAGGAAAAGGAACTCATCCTCTCTGGTGGTGGAGCTGTAAAAACATGAGTCTAGAAGTCATTGGTATTCATGATTCCAGTTTAGTTGAAAAAGTCAGCATAACAGAATAAAACCAAAACACAAAACAAAATAGGAAGGAAGAAATAAAAAAAAAAAAGAATACTATTGGAATTGTACTGGCTGAAATAATCTATACCTCTGCCTTTTCCACAGTTGATTGTGTGAGCTAATTGCTTATGTGTTTTATTTTGCTTCTAATTTTGTTTGGTTTTCTACTTTTGGTATAATGGACTCCTCCCCAAAGTTCGGCTTAGTGTGGATCTATAAGGACCCATGAATCCTCTTAGCGGTCATTTTACAGTACCTAAATGTAAAATTATTATGGGCATACTAAATATTTGGCATAACTGTCACATCAATTACTTGGTGTGTGGGGTAAGATGTCTCATAACAAAGAAGGCAAAATAAAGACTGAAACTACCATTCTGCCAAGATAGTAAATAGAAAACAGTAAGTCATCCTAGGCCACATAGTATAATTTAACAAAGATCAAAGGATGCAGAGGCAATGGTCCCCATGATATCTCCACTTAATTCACGACTCTGGCTTTTGCAGAAAACAGATGGATCTTAGAGGGTGGCTATAATCTATTACGAACTCAAACAAGGGGCAGCCCCAATTGCAGTGTTAGATATGTGGTCCTTGTGAGAATAGATTATTATGGTCTTAGATGTAAGAATTCATTGTTGATTTGGTGAGTGCTTTCTTTTTTATTATTTATTGTTAACAGAACAGAGGATTAGAAACATTTTCATATTTACGTGGAATAGGTGACAATACACATGTACAGTTTTGCCCCAGAGCTATATCACCTCTTCTGTCCTCCATCATTTAATGGTACTAAGAGATCTAAACCATTTGGATATCCCAATATATCACATTGATCCACTACATTATATTAACTAATATGAATAATCAAGAAATATCTAGCACCTAGATATCTAGCACCTAGGGGCCTGAGCAAGACAAATGCCTTCCAGAGAGTAGGAAATAAACCATAGGTAGATACAAAGGTCTGATATATCACATTTAGTGGGAGCAGACAGGACTTCTCTTCTCAAGCTCCAAAACCATGTAGAAAGTGATAAATATACATTCTCAAATTTGAGTGAGATAAACTCATATTTGAAAAATTAAGTTTCAAGAGAGGATGTTTTAAAATAGCTAAAATAAGTAATTTGAAATCATAATATTTGCATTATTTGTTGTTCTAAACAAAAATATTATGATTCAATCTCTTTGGTTTCTACATGAGTCTGTATTAAAATACATTTTAATGGTTTAGGACTCAAACTCTTTTAACATTTGGATTTGATTGCTGTGGTATTAATCAATGTACAAAATCAACTTCAAATTCCATATAATTAGAACTGCTTGAAGGAATAATATTGTTAGAATTAAAGATTCTCCAATGTGAAAATAATTAAACAGTTAAAATTTTGGCAGAGGCAATTAGCACTGTTAATGATTCTAACTTTGCTGGTCTTATATGATTTAATGACAGCTTTTGCATTTAATAAAAATAATAGACCAATATGTGCAGAGTATGTATTTTTAAAAATCTAATCATTGTCGCTTTTGATTACCTAGGTTAATCACAGAAAACAGGAAGTTTAATAATTTAAACCAAAAATAATTCTCAAATAATTAATATTTTGCTTTTGAAGTACATTTTTTTCTATAAATTTAACTTCCCAATTATGTCTTCTTAAGGTAAAATTAAAACCAATTTACAGTTTAACTTAAATGACTTCACCATTATACCTTTTCCAGCTCTATTATTTAGGAATATTTACTTTCTTTACTGTTACCCATCTTTAAACACAAAGCACATTCTGGTCTTTGTTATATTTAACACAAAAAGTATTTTTTAATCTTAATATTAAAAAATGTTCTGGGGCTCCTGAGTGGTGTAGTCGGTTAAGTGTCCAACTCTTGGTTTCAGCTCAGGTCATGATCTCAAGGTTGGGGAGTTCTAACCCAGTGTTGACAATGCAGAGCCTGCTTGGAATTCTCTCTCCTTCTCTCTCTGCCCCTCCCCCACTCGCACTGTCTCTGTCTCTCTCAAAATAAAGAAATAAACTTAAAAAAAGTTCTAATAACATTGTTCTTCCATTATCCTTTTGGTGAGCGGACCATGAAAATCTTTTAAGTTTCACACTTAAAGTAAAAAGAAAGCAAGCGTATTATAGTATTAAAAAATTGAGAATATGCTCTGACTTTTTAATTACATGAAAATATTTAGCACTTAAGTATCTTTTATTAAAAAGTGAATGCTGCTGGATTCCTCATGCTTCAACTTTTTTCATAATATACTTTTAGCAATTTCTAATAGAATTGAAAACGTCAAAAGGTTTTGAAGACTGCCGTTACATACAAAACAATAAATGTACATTCTAACTGATATATGCAGTTCTTACAATTAGTATGAATTGATGGAGCCAAAAATATTTCCATTATTTAATTTGAGCCATCTGTAATCTGTGACATTTAAACTATGAAACATTTGGAAAGAGAACAAAGAGATCTAATCACAAGAAATCATCCTGAACACATGAAACGATCTCCTTGATAAAATTATAATTGCCTTAAGTAATTTCCTTTCCATAAAACTTTTAATCATAATAATGCTAATATCAGTGTTAATAGCTTTTATTATTTTTTTCTTTTCTTACCGTAAGTGGGTAAAATAATGAATCTTATGCTTCTTTGCGGTGTTTAACTTCTGGGTACATGGAGTTTTAACAAATTTTTTGTCTGTTTAAAACAAATTATGACATCCTTTTGCAAAAGAATTATTTTTTTATTTCCACAAATTCTTTTAGAATCTTTATGTTTGGTATGATATAAATTTTGATCTTGAGTTCTACACTGATATTCTTACACACGGGATACAAAAATTTGTTAACATTATTTTATTCCCATTTATAGATAACTATTTCTTAAAAGAAACACTATAAACTCATAGCGCTCTCAACCAATTATTACTGGCAGTACTCAAGAAGACAGAGGAAAGGACAACCCCACATCCCTGGAACAAAATATTTAGCAAAAGTGAGCTTTGGCTGTCTTGTAAATATTTGTTGAAAATTCAAAATGTTTACAGTTGTTGAATGTTGTCATTGGTTATGGCATGGTTTTGTCATATGGTTATATATATAATATATATATTGTGTGTATATAACACACACACACACACGCACATGCACACACGCACATACACTGAAATCAATACCACTAACAATTTGAATTAGAACTTAAGAGCTTTTGGGAAAACTTAAAGGAAATCCAACCTTGACACTGTTTTTTATTGTTGTTCTTCTTATTTTCCCCCTTCTACAAGTCTTGATAGAACACCTCCTATTATGGAAAAAGCAACCTTTGAAGAATTATTCTATTACAGTTTGGACCATTACGGCTCATAAAAATGCTCTTGACTTTCAAATTAAACAAAGTAAAGTACTCCCAAACAGCAAAATGCAAAAGAAAAAAAATCACATTCTCATATTTTCTTTAAAATAAGTAAATGGAAGATTAATTATCTAAAATAAAATAATTTAGAAAGAAAATGTGAAGCCTTCTTTGAAGTAGTAATTATATTTTTATTATTTTGGGATTGTGTTAGTCTAAAATATTTAAATGCTTTAATTCAGCTATATGCTTAGTTTAGTTTGGATTAAATTAAGTACAGAGATTCTCAAACATTTATTGTTGAAATGAGTAGTTTAAAATAATTAATAATAGCAGGGTGTGTAAGAAAGGAGAAAATTGTGATAAATAATCTTATAAATATTCAGCCAGTTTGGAACAATTAGTAGAATTATAATACAAAATAGAAGGTAAGTGTTTTAGTAGCTAAACAAGTAGAGGTTATTGTAATAATAAGCTAGCCTTTGCTCAAATTAAATGAATGAGAAATAAAGAGCTTCCTATATTTCGTTTCTACATTGTATTTCTCCATATACAATTTGAGAGTAGCCTCAAGTCAAATAAATAGGTCAATCACTGAATTACTTAGTTTCTGGTCCCTCAGCCACTAGGTTTTCTAACATCATCTTGTCAAATGTAGCCTTTTTATTGACTAATCTATTGATTTCCTGATTAATGTACAACTCTTTTATTGACGTTTACTACAGGAGACATAATTTTAATGTTTGTATGATCAATACCTCCATCAACATTAAGAATTCCTACTGTTAGTTTGAATGGCTCTAACTACAGGGAATTGTATTTTTCTTGATAAATATAGGAAAAACTAGTTAATATTAGCAAACCAAAGAAAATGGATATTCTATGTGGTGTTCTATTATATTTTACTCCCAAAGAAAAAGAGAAAAACAAAAACAAAACAAAACAAAACAAAAAAATCTTTAAAGTAATTCCTCATAAATAATACAGTAGATGCTAGTTATTGGGGATGAATAGAATGTATGGAAAACAAATGCTTTTATGATCTTTATTTTCTAGTCTTTTTAGTGTCAAATATATAAATACATATTCCAAAAAATATAAGGTTCTAAATTTTCAAATGGACCTAATCAATTTAATTACAGTAATAGAATTTTATGGTAATACTACCTGTTAGATTTAAAACATCCCATATATTAAATGAAGTACCTCAGAGGGATTGCCTAAAATATAGTAAAGTTGTACTTAAATAATTATAATAGGTTTACATTTGCCTGAATTTTGCTAAATGCATATTTTTATTTATCATACCAAAATTAAATGAATCAAAACCAAGTGGGATTAATTTCATGTATTCAAGGTTGGTTCAACATTTAAGAGTTATCAGTGTAATCCAGTATATCAACAGGTTAAAGGAGAAAAGCCATATAACCTCATAAATTGATACAGAAAAGGCATTTGATAAAATCCAATATCCATTTATGAAAAAAAACTCTCAGCAAATTAGGAGTAGAAGGGGACTCCTCAACTTGGTAAAGAACATCAATAAAAAATTTTCAGCTAACATTATACTTTATGATGAAAGGCAAAATGCTTTTTATCTAAGATCATGAACAAAGCATGGATGTCTACTATTATTCACCACTACTTTTAAGAACACAATCAAAAGTATGATCCATAAAAGGGAAAAAATTAGTTGGCTGTTTATTAAAATGAAAAACTTTTGGGGCACCTGGGTGGCTCAGTTGGTTAAGCTCAGTTGGTTTCAGCTCAGGTCACGATTTTGAAGTTTGTGAGTTCAAGCTCCATGTCAGGCCCATGCTGATGGATCCTGCTTGGGATTCTCTGTCTCCTTCTCTTTCTGCCCCTTCCCTGCTCAAGCTCTCTCTCTCAAAATAAATAAATAAACTTAAAAAAGAAATAACTTTTTTTCTGTAAAAAATACTTTTAAGAGAATGAAGTCAAGCTACACATTGAGAGAAAATATATGCAAAACATTTATTTCATTAAGAACATATATACAAAATGTATAACCCCCAGTACCCAACAATGAGAAAACAAAACAATCCAACTATGTAATGTGAAAAGGGTCTGACCAGATGCTTTTCAAATGAAGATATACAAACAGCAAATAGCATATGGAAAGATGTTCAACATCATCCGTAATTAGATAAATGTAAATTACAACACTGTGAGATAGCACTAAATATCTAAATTGGCTTCAATCCAAAAAATGGAAAATGCAATTGATGGTGAGAATGTTGAGCAATAGAAACTCTCATTCTTTGCTGGTGTGATGCAAAATGGTACAGTCAGTTTGGAAGAGAGTTCTACATCTTACAAAACTGAACATAATCTTACTTTGTGTTCCAGAAATTGTGCTTTTAGTTATTTACTGGTTTGAAAACAACAAAACCTGCATATGAATATTTATGGCAAATGCATTCATTATTTCCCAAACAGGAACTAACCAAGATACCCCTCAAAAAGGAATATTATTCAGCAATAACAAAGTAATAAGCCATGCAAAGACATAAATGAATTTTAAATGAATATTAGTAAGTGAAAGAAGCCAGTGTAAAAAGACTACATACTTTTTAATTACATTTATATAACACTCTAGAAAAGAAAAACTACAGAAATAGTAACAGATGAGTTGTGATAGGAGTTTGAGGTGGAGAGTTAATCGGTAAGGCACAAGGGATTTCTAATTGTTCTAAGTGAAATTATTCTTGGTAATACTGCAATGGTGGACACATGACATTATCCTTTTGTGAAAACACAGAAATTTTTAGCACTAAGAGTCCGCCTTAATGTACTCAAATGAAAAAATCATTTAGGAGTCAAGGAATTCCAAGATGAAATCTAGAATTTGACATAATAATGCAACTATTGCATATGTATAATATAACCTCTCTGAAAAAATGGAATAAAATGTTGTCTTCATTAAATGGAAATGAGTGGATTCTATAAGACTAAAGGCAAAAGAAACCATACATTAGCACTTTATTCTAGTTGGTCAAACATATATATATATATATATATATATATATACATATATATATATATATATTATATACGTATATATATATGTTTTGATTTTCACTTGCTTCTTTTTACTTTTTTAATGTGTTTAAGAAAATCTTATATATGTGGCTCACATTTGTGGCTCACATTGTATAACTATTGAAAGGTGCGATTCCAAGCTGTCATATGTACAAAACTAAATCCAAATTTCTTTTTAAAAAAGTTTATTTTGAGAGAGAGAGAGAAAGAGAAAATCCCAAGCAGGATCTGCACTGTCAGTGCAGAGCCCAACATGGGTATTGATCTTGCAAACCATGTGATCATAACCTGAGCCAAAATCAAGTGTTGGACACTTAACCAACTAAGCCCCCAAATTCCAAATTACTGAGGGTTCCACTGAATCAGCAAGTATAGCTTTATAACAGTTAATATATCCAAACTTATTTATGAAGGTCCCATTTTAATAGTTTCTACCTAGGACTTATTGAACAGTTAAGTAAAAGGATATCAGGTGATGGGAACCAGGTTTCTTGCTGCTGGAGGGGGAGGTTACAGATAATCAAGGTGGGTAAGGCTAGAGTGACCATGTGGTAATGAGCTAGACTGGAGACAGTAGTATGAGCTAATGCTTACTTTCATATAGATGGCTACATACAAAAATATTTATAGATATGTCTAAGGCCACAGATTACTACCTTCATATATATTTCCTTTCTCTGTCAACTCACAGTGTCTATGTACAAAGACACTTTAGTAGCAACAAGCACGCTTGGACCCAAATTCTGGTCTCTAATGTTATTCTCCAATAAAACAAACAAGAGCTCCTTACCTGGTTGATTTTAGAACTGAGGCATAAAATACACACTATTGGCCGGAGCATATCATAGTCTCAGAAAGTAAGGAAGCGCTTAAAATACACTCACATACACATACACACATACTCACACAATGACAGGGCACATCCAGGAGACAACTGAAAAAGTTCCCAGTAGCCAGAGCTGAAATAATTCAAACCTAAAAATATAAAGTAATACCAGGGGGGCCTGGGTGGCTCAGTCAGTTAAGTGTCCAACTTTGGCTCAGGTCCTGATCTCACAGTTCGTGGGTTTGAGCCCTGCATTGGGCTGTGTGCTGCCAGCTCAGAGCCTGGAGCTTGCTTCAGATTCTGTGTCTCCCTCTCTCTCTGCCCCTTCCCCACTTGCACTCTGTCTCTCAAAAATACATATAAACATTAAAAAACAATAAAAAATATGGTAATACTGGATTATAACACAAAATTTAAATTAACTTTCCATAAGTCTATATTGATATAAATAAATAAATCAATGGAGAGAAAAGATAAATCTCCCATGCAGAAGAATTCTGATAATTTATGTAGAAACTCCACCCTCAAGGAGGTAGATTATAAAGTTCTACTCCTTAGGCCATGCATAGTGACTTCTTTTCAAAGAATGCATTATAGAAAGGAGCAAAAGGTATAATTTTACAGTGGAGAAAGCTGAAAAGTCCTGCTTCAGCCAGGTGACCAAAATTAACACGAACAGTAATAAATTATGATAAATCATGCTAGGTCATGTACTCTTCATTTGAGATAATGAGATTTTCACTTTGTTTCTGTGGTTTCCTCCCCCAAAACTATAACTTCATTTTAATAATGAGGGGAGAAAAGATCAGACAAATGTCAATAGAGATGCACCCTGCAAAATATCTTATCAGTAGTCCTCAGATCTCAAGGTAATCTTCATAAAAGAAAAGCCTAAATGTAATGTGGTATCCTGGATTGGATCCTAGAACCAAAAAAGACATAAGCTATCCAAAACAAACAAACAAACAAACAAGGAAATCTGAATACAGCATGATTTTAGTTATAGTAATTCTTTATTCATGACAAATGGACCATATTGATATAAGATGGTAAGAGAAGAAATATTGTGGGATATATGGGAGCTCTCGAACTATATCTTTAATTTTTCTATAAATCTAAAAATATTTTGAAAATAAAGTTTATTAAGAAAATAAATGAATCAGAAAACACAAAACTCCCACTTCCTAATTAATCATACAACATAATTTATAAATCTTGTGAATATGATATCACTAAATAAATAATAAATTAATAAAATCTTGTGTTTTAATTAGAAATCACACAGAGAATTAAAACTAAAATGCTGAAATTTAGCTATGATCTATGGTCTAAATTTATAATGAAAAAATCATTCTGATCAAAGTATAAAATTCTAGATCGCATTTCCAGTAAGTGAAAGTGTTTCCCTTTTACTTTTCACCTATTTGGCGATAGATCTCATAAATCTTGTGAAAGAAACCTGGAAAATCCCCATTCAAATGTTATGTAACAAGAGAGTTATTTAGAACTAGTATGCAAGTGTAAGATTTGTTAATGCCTCTGTAGGTGTCAGTATCATACTAAGAAGCATATGTTACGATTACTATAGGAGTATGAATTGGATAGCATTGCTTTTCTGGTATTTCACAAACAAAATATTTAACCATAACATTTTTTCAATAAGAATGGACTGTAATAAATATCACAAGAACGTCTTACTGAAAGCTCCTTCAAGTTTTCAAATAATTGGCATTCATATGTTTGCGTTTTAACACATTGAAGTTCACAGAGTAAGTTCTATGATGCCCTTTTTGCAAATGAGGAAAAACTTACCAGAATTTAAGTGATTGGACTGAGATCACTTATTCAATAAGTGGTAGTGCTTTGACTTAAAACTAAGTCTTCTAAATAAAATCTTGTGATCTTCTCTCTGCTCTACTTTATGTTTCTTTTGCTATCTTACAACAGCCTACATAATCACAGGACAGTAGAGATGGACTCTTAAACAAGTCAGCAATGTGTGACCTTAATGAAAACAAAGGTAATAGGATAGGTTTAACTTGGAACATCACCATTTTTAAAGGCATTTTGGAAAATCCAGTACACTGACATTCTGATTGGTGCATGTACAATTATAATTCCTTGTTTATTTTCATTCTATTTTTCTCTATTTGAGCAAGACTAAATTTTAACTAAGAATTGAAATTCTTAATGTATCCTACATTACTTTATATATAAGCTTGTTATTTTATCTTCATATTTATAAGTGTAGAATTTATTGACAAAATGGCGCTATTAAATCAACCTTTCTTTTCCTACTCATCTTCCTTACAGCTTCATTGATGACATATTTTTCCCAGACATCTACTTTTTATTTACTCCCCTATAAGCAGTAATTAGCCAGATGTGGCAAGTTCCTTTGTTTATTTGCTAATTTTGAAGTATAATTGTGGAATTCCCTTATTGGAGGTAGGAATTTGTTGGGAGTGGTGAAGGGATCTCTGTCTGCCATGATTGCAAAGAAACAATGCCTACTACTAATCTAATCGGGGTATGCAGATCACATGTCCCTATACTGTTAAAACCATTCTAAGTGACTGTGGGATGGTTACTGTGTCTTCCATGAAAGAACACAGCACACCAACTTTTCATTTGAGGAAAAATTATTCCACTTGTTAAGGTGACTTTGATGTTTAGAATAATCTCAGCAGTATTTGGTTAAGACTTTGTGATTCTTTTCTGGGTCTGGCTTAGGTTATGAGACAATTAGAGGTGGAATTTGGCTTTGAGGTAGAAGTGACAGCCAATATATTTCATCACCCAAATGACAGTTGTTCTATTAAACTTAGCCCAAATATAATCAACCCTCACTAAGCAGGATCACCTCTTGGTCTAACCCATTCTCAGTGATTATTAATTCTATAATTTCCACAGAGTCACACTATCATACATACCTACCTGAAAACATTTGTAGCTATGTAATCAGTTTTTTCAACTATTGTCAGAAAATTAAGAATATCCTTTACTTGTCACAAATTGCTCTGCTCTAACCAGGCAAATAAACAACAATTTACTCACCATTAAATGTAATACCAAAGAAATCGGCTAGAATTTTTGGAAAATATCAAAATAATAAAACTCTATTGAAAAATGAACCATGGGAGCAACCGAGTGGCACAGTCAGTTAAGCGTCCAACTCTTTATCTCAGCTCAGGTCATCATCACACAGTTACATGTTCTGCTCTGATGGTGTGGAGCTTGCTTGAGATTCTGTCTCTCCTCTGGGGCCCTCCCCTGTTTGTGCTTTCTCTCTCTCTCTGTCTTAAAATGAATAAATAAACATTAAAAATTTTTAATAAAGGAAAAACGAATTGCAGCAGAAAGATTTCTAAGATGATTGCCAAGGTGCTTGCCCTGTTACATGCATCCTGGATAATTCCATCACATAGAGTATGAGAGGTATGTTGTGAACATGGTAGGATAATCATTTCTGTGGGTATATGAGGTTATATAAGATTCTATTGTAGTGATGGCTAAAGTGAAAAATATAAGAAATAACAGGGGTTGGTCAGGATGTGGAGAAAAAGGAAGCCTCATGCACTGTTGGCAGAAAAGTAAGTTGGTACAGTCACTGTGGAAAACAGTATGGAGTTTCCTAAAAAATTAATAGAAATACCATATGATCCAGTAATTCCACTACTGGGTATCTACCCAAAGAAATGAAAACACTAATTTGAAAATTATGCACTGCTATGTTTACTGCAGCAATTTTACAATAGCCAAGATGTGGAAGCAATCTAAGAATCCATGATGGACAAATGGATAAGGAAGATGTGGTATAAATACACAAAGGAATATTACACATTTTCAGCAACATGGATGGACCTAGGGGGTATTATGCTAAGTGAAATAAGTCAGATTAAGAAAGACAAATGCCATATGATTTCACTCAAAGTTGAATTTAAAAAAAACAAAAGAACAAAAAAGAAAAAAAGTAAAACAAAACAAAAACAAACAAAAAGCAGAATCAGACCTGTAAATACTGATGGCTGAGAATAAACTGATAATTGGCAGTGGGGAGGTGAAATGGACAAAATTGTTGAAGAGGAGTGGAAAATACAGGCTCTCAGTTATGGAATGAATGAGTCATATGAATAAAAGGCATAGCATAAGGAATATAGTTAATGATATTGTAATACCTTTGTAGGGTGACAGATGGTAGCTACACTTGTGGTAAGCATAACATAATGTATAAACTTGTTGAATCACTATGTTGTACACCTGAAACTAATGTAACATTGTGTGTCAACTACACTCCAATAAAAAAATAAATAAAAACACATTAAGAAAAGATTGGGGGAATGATTATCTTGCTGGATTTAACAACTTTAGCTGCCATGTTGGGAATGGCAATGTGGCTAGGACCTGAGGGCAAATCAAGTTGCTGAAAGTGTCTTCCAGTTTAAAACCCTCAAGAAAGTAGGACCCCAGTCATACAACCATGAGGAACTGAACTCTGCCCATAACCAGTGAGCTTGGAAGAGGACTCCAAGCCTCAATGAGATAATGGTCCATGTAAACCTTGATGTCAGCCTAGTGAGATGCTGAGCAGAGGACCTCATTAGTCCTATCCATATTCCTGACCTAAATGTGAGATAATATTTGTATTAAGTGGCTAAATTTGTAGTAATTTGTACACAACAACAGAAAATTAATGTGAGTTATAGTATTTAAGAAATACAAGAATTCAATTAATTCAAATACAATAATCATATTATATAATTAATTTTAGTATCGTCTTTTTCACAGTAGTCTCAGTTTTGACAATAATTTATATGTTTAGTCCATTCATGTGTCATATTCAGTTTGCTAGGAAATTCTGTTAGCTCTACCTTTCTCAAATTCCAATAACTTCTCCCACTTCCAATGCTGCCACCTGAGCTAAGCCATCATCACCATTTATTTGGAGGACTGAAAAAGTCTTATAATATGCTTCTTTGTTTCTAACCTCATCGACCTCCATCTACATATCCACCACATACTGATCCTCAACACAGATGCTAAACTTAACACAGATCCCCTCACTCCTAAGCTCAAAATTCTGCAGTACTTCCTTATTTTGCTCAGAGTAAAAGCCAACATCTTTGTAATAGTTATCAAGACCAATATGGTTGAGTATTGTTTATCACCAGTTCCAGTCTTTGAACACGATCTACTTGGACTTGATAACCTTTCTTTGCTTTGGTTGTTCTTTCTGCCTTAAATGATCTATCCATAGATAACTAGATAGCTAACTTTTCTTCTTTGTAACTCCACCCCAAACTAGAAAGTTTGGGCCAAATTAGTACTCTCATCTCTTTTTTACTGTATTGTACTCCCTCATCTGCTCTTTTAAAATAGCACTTAGTGGTTTTTAGCATGCTATATTATTTACCTATTCATTGTGCTTGTTTTTCTTTCACTGCTAGTATAGTTTCTATGACTAGAAGAAATATTAATAGTTTTGGAACACTGCTGTTTTCCACTTACCTGGAATTGTGTTTGGTATCCAGTAGATACTCAATAAACATGCGTTGAATAAATAAATCCATGTAGGAAAAATTTCCTTTCTCATCTATGTCAATAGAAACCCTCTGACACTCGCCTTAACTTGAAACAACCCCTTCTTCCATTTCTCAATGCTTCCATGGATTAGATCACTAATTCTTTATAAATTTCAGGTTGAGTTTAAACATACCCATAAAAGTCATTCTTTACTTCTTTTAGATTTATATTTCCTTGATTATTTATTATTGGTCTATGAAGGACCTTGTCTTTCCCACCATTTGGCACATATCCTTGCACAGGTAGATGCTGAATTATTCAAATTATAAGACTTGCATGCAAGACGTAGGTGAAACTAGAAGTCATTCCTTAGGGAATTTTTTAGAATTTGTTTAAAATATTCACTTAGAAAACACTGATGAGATGTTGGAGAGAATCCACCATGATAATATTTGACATAAATTGATTTGGATTTTTTAAAAAATTGTATTATTTTGGCAATTAATCAAATGGATGAGTCACATATGTATAATTACAAATCAATTGTACTGATATCCTTTTAACTAGTATGGCTGAAGAATAAAATGACCTTTTCATGAGAAATGTTTTATATTTACATGTTTTATATTTAGAGGATATTCATATTTAGAAGCATTTTAAATTTATAGCAATATATTTAGAAAGAGTCCTCCAACTTCATGTATTAAAATAAAGTAATGCATTTCTTCTTTTTAGTTTATAGGGAGCAGGGAGGGTTTTGAAAAAAAGTAGCTTGAGCTTCCGCAAAGAAAGATGAGAAGACCTAGTATGTATGGTTCTACTATTTATTTTACTCATTTTGACATTAGCCCTTTTTTCATACAGAAAAATAAATTCGACAGCCTTCCTGTTTCTTGGTCAGTCCCTCTGTAAATTACAATTGCGCTATGGAAATGACACAACATAAATCCTATAATTCCCTTAACAATACTTAGGATCTTTTCTAGATAAATTAACACTGTCATTATTTAAAAGAAGTAATGTGATGTTATCACTTAGGGCTAGACTTATTTTACTAAGTTATTTTAATATAAGTTATACTTTATGAATCACCTATAAGATATTAAATTTAATAACTAAGTCAGATGACAAAAACGGCATTAAGATGTCTTATCTGTCAGGGATGTATTATTGACTTTATTTCAGTGGGACTATAATAGATTTTAAATTAAAGGTAACTGAGCTATGTGGGGTTTATGCTCCTACAGGGAATAATGGACAAATCACAGCACATCAGTCTTAGAAGTCATTAAATAATTCCTCATTAAGGGAAATAGTGCTGAGAAGGCAGAGAAGAAAAAAAAAATCATTCCAAATTTAAATATTAGCTTCTACATATTAAAAAAGAAGAAAGGCAAAGAAAATAAAAATCTAAAATAGGAAGGAATGACCTTAACCGGGAGTTTAAATTCAACCTAAAAAATCAAATACAATATGATATAATCTATGGAAGAGTGGGAGATGAAGAAAGTGCAGGTGGTTCAAGCTGGGGCAGGTGGCATGGGGTTGCCACAGGCAAGGAGTATTATTTCAGCCTCAGGCATTTTTAACTGACAGCTGGGTAAGGAGAGAAAAATCTAAGGTCATTTAGGTATATTATTAAAGTTTTGAGAAGGAACTGGTAAAAGTTTCTGATGACTTGGGTATCAAGAAACCCTAACTGGCTAACAATTATCAGAAAAGGGTGATCATCAGCAGATGATGATACATACATCAATGCAGATTGTATCCCAGTCTATAATCATATGCAGAGTTTGGGTGATGAGAGTAGATGATGAACATACTGAATAAGCACTTTTTACCCATATAAATGAATTAAATATCTACAGAGCTAACAAGAAAAATATTATGTAATTATCATTATTATACATGGTTTCAAGATTTTCTGGTAACTCTCTTAAAAGGAACTTGTGGGGAAGAAAAGGAACTTGTGGATAAACTACTATGTAATCATTTTTTCAGCATATTTATTTAAATGTGTGGCATAAATTTTATTTAACTCTCTCTCCCAACCTTCTGTAGAATGTTTACACTAATATCTACATAGGCATTACTAACAAGGTAAATTAGTAACAAGTATTTTGATATTAATACATGAAATTTAAAGTGCAGTTTTTTGCAAGAACAGTCTTTTTTAAACACAATGGCCATCTGTAAAATGCTAAATTTTCTATTAACCTAAATATAAGAAACTGAACAAAACCTCAATATTTCCCTCACTGTGTAGCAATCTCACATATCTTAAAATTTAAACATAAATCATCACATAACATATCATTTAGGCATTGGTCATTTGTTTATCCCTGCCCCCACCCAATAGACTATAAACTATGTTTTCAGATGAGATCTCTAGGGCTTAGAACAGTGGACATAGGAGGCACTTAAAAACAAATACACCTAAGACATGTTACCATAAGACTTTTCCTGCTTAAAAGGAATCGTTATGTCACATTACTCTTCCTTTCTATATTTAGCCATATGAATAGGGAGAGAGACCAGGAGGCAGTCTCTGAATACAGTTAAATCATAAAACAGACCTAGACTACACTTGACTTTGGAAGATAAATGATCAAATTAGGCAAAATCTTGGCCTAGTTTTGGAACATTGTTAGTTAAAGACTTTGATGATGGGATGCCAAAGCATAAGTTAAAAATGCATAGTCCCAAAGATCCATTTGCTTTATGTAGGAAGTAGGAAGAGCAGTCATTTACAAATAAAGAATAAAAAGGTAAGGACAGGAAGTGTTTAGTCTTTGGTGTAAATGAGAATTTTAACATGTATGCAAAATTAATTGGGGTTGGGGAAAAATCTTGCTTGATATTAATTATCATGTAATGGAAGAACATACTTAACATAGATTTGCTATGATATATATCATTTTCCTGTGCATGACTATAGTCATTGGTTGAATGGTTTAAACAGTTTGGGCATTACAGTGAAAACTTTTACTTTATTTTATCTTTTTATTTTTTTAATTCTTAAATTTAATTTAATTGTACTTTTTTAGACAGAGAGAGAGAGCATGAGTGGGGGAGAGGGGCAAAGGGAGAGGGAGAGAAAGAATATCAAGCAGGCTCCATGCCCAGTGTGGAGCCTGATGCAGGGCTCAATCTCATGACCATGAGATCATGACCTGAGCTGAAATCCAGAGTCAGATGCTTAACAGACTGAGCCATCCAGGCTCCCCTTTATCTTTTTAAAAAGAAATATGAAAAAAAGTAACTTGTCTTAATGCATTTCTTTAATCAAACCAATAAGATTACTGGTTCTTGAAAATATTCCTACCAAGTATCCAAATTGTGATAATAGTGTCTAAACCACCATATGCTTAGAACTGCAAATATTAACCCTATGTTAATAAGAGTTGAATTTACTGAGCACTTAGTATGCATATGTGCCAGGAGCTCTTCTAATTGCCTTATATATGCATATGCTCATTAACCCTTGGAAAGCCTTGTGAAAAAAACATTAATCTTGCTTTTCAGATAAGGAATCCAAGGCAGAAAAATACCTAGTGAATTGCCCAAAGGCACAAATAACCAAGTGGGAATCCGGGGAAGCCTTTACTTGGAACTTTGGTCTTAATCTTCATGTTTTATTGCCTCCCATTAAGTTACTATGAGCACAAAGCACAATATATGTTCAATTTTTCTATTGGATTTCAGAATATATTAAAGATGTAATGGAAAATGGAATTATCAAGATTTAAATGAAACTATCGCATGTATTATTAAAATGTTTCCAAATTTCTACTTGGGATAAAATCCTACATTTAAACTTGAAATTTCTAGTTAAGATGATGTTATGAGTTTACATATGGAAATCCAACTCTATATCAAAATAATGACAGAATATGTGAGTACACATATAAAGATAATGTTCATAAACAATAGGAAATGATGAGACAAATAGAGTTAGATCTTAATAAAAAAAAAAAAAAAACTCTTGTATGAAGGATAATGAACCTGGATATCGTGTGTGTATGTATGTGTAGATACTGAAATACAGAGATGTGTTGATACATACGATACAATTATGTTTTGAAAATATCCTCAAACCTGAGATATACTTCAAACAAGTCACAAACAAATAAATATATATAACATAGGAGTTCAAAGATACAGAGTTCAGCTGAGAAGTTCCATACAAAGCTTCTGCATAGTGAAAGAAACAATCAACAAAACTAAAGGGCAGCCTACAGAATGGGAGAAGATATTGGCAAATGACACATCAGGTAAAGAGTTAGTATTCAAAATCTATAATGAACTTATCAAACTCAACACCCGAGAAACAAATAATCCAGTTAAGAAATGGGCCGAAGACATGAAGACACATTTTTCCAAAGAAGACATCCAGATAGCCAACAGACACATGAAAAAATGTTCAGCATCACTCATCATCAGGGAAACACAAATCAAAACCATGGTGAGGTTCCATTTCACACCTGTCAGAATGGCTGAAATTAACAACTCAGAAAACAACAGATGTTGGCAAGGATCTGGAGAAAGTGGAACCCTCTTACACTGTTGATGGGAATGCAAACTAGTGTAGCCACTGTGGAAAACAGTAGGGAGGTTCCTCAAAAAGTTAAAAATAGAACTACCCTGTAACCCAGTAATTGCACTATCATGTATTTACCCAAAGGATAAAGAAATACTGAATTTGAAAGGGCACATGCACCCCAATGTTTTTGTGGTATTATCAACAATAGCCAACTTTTGGAAAGGATCCAAATGTCCATCGACTGATGAATGGATAAAGAAGAAGTGGTACATACAAGGAAATATTACTCAGCCATCAAAAAGAATGATTTGTGCCATTTGCAATGATGTGGATGGAGCTAGAGTCTATTATGCTAAGCAAAATGAGTGAGAGAGAGACAAATACAATATGATTTCACTCATATGTGCAATTTAAGTAACAAAAAAATGAACACAGGGGAAGGGGGGATAAAAGTGACAGTGAAGCAAACCTTAGAGAATAAACTGAGAAGTGATGGAGGGGATGTGAATGGAGAATGGCTAAATGGGTGATGGAAATTAAGAAGGGCACTTGTTATGAGCACTGGGTGCTATATGTAATTATGAATCAGTAATTCTACTCCTGAAAACAATATTATACTATATGCTAACTAATTAGAATTTAAATAAAAAATTGACAAAAGAGCAAATATAAAACAAATGTAAAAAAATTGTTAGGATTCATTAGTTCCAAGAATTTAAAAAATTGATATTTATTCTTTTAGTCATGGTCTGTTTTTCTTTACTTTGAATTTATGTTTTATGTTTTATTTTTATTTTTTGCCAAAAGGAGAAGGAAGAGGAAGAAAAGGAGGGGGAGGAGGAGGAGGAAGAGGAAGAGGAGAAATGCATTGTCTATCATTCCCCCTTCACTCTTTGGTTTCACTTTCCTCAAAATAAATCATGTTAGCGAATAAGGGCACTCAAAGTTTTAACTCTGCTGCAGACATCAGAAGAAGAAGGAGAGGGAGAGGGAAAGGGAGAGGGAGAGGGAGAGTGAGAGGGAGAGCTAGGGAAGGAGGGAGAGGTAGGGGGAGAAGGAAGAGGAGGAGGGGGCAGAGGGAGAAAAGGAGAAGAAATATAAATGATGATGAATAGGCTTCTAACAAATAGTTTGGATTGGAAACAAAAAACATATATGAAAAAAATATGAATCACTGCTTCATTCAATTTTGGGAAGACAAAACACGATGAAATTCTGATGTTGAACTCTTGTCTGTGAAACATTTTAATATACTGAAAAATATACCTTCAAAGAGTGTACAGGCAAAGATAATTTCAGGGCAATCAGTTTGAGATCTTTGTACTTGTGCTAACAATAACCTTTCTCTCATGGTGAAAAAGAAAGACATATTCTTCATTCATCTCAAATCTCATTGTGCACTGGAATATGAAAATCTCTGGGACTTCAAGCAAATAGGATATTTTCTTTAATAACTAATAAATGCATCTTAAGTACATAGAGCTATTTGTCTTTCCCACCTTATAAATTTCTGTTAAGTGTAGATAGATGGAAATGGAATATTTTGACCTGTGATGGGATATTTTGAATTTAGACCTAAGTGGCGGAATGCTGCTGCAGGACTGATGCTAATTTTTGCATAATGAATTAATCTCTTCCATTCCATGACTATTGTCAAAGAATGGATCTCTCATGAGAGTCCCATGATAGAAAAGTATCATTATAAGAACTCTTTTATGCTAAAAATGGCTATTTCCCCCCACATTTTAAAATTTTTCTTAAATGTTTATTTTTGAGAGAGAGAGAAAGAGACAGAGCTCAAGAGGAGAAGGGCCTGAGAGAGAGGGAGACACAGAATCTGAAGCAGGCTCCAGGCTCCGAGCTATAAGCACAGAGCCCGGTGCAGGGCTCGAACTCACGAACCGTGAGATCATGACCTGAGCCTAAGTCAAGCACTTAGCAGACTGAGCCACCCAGGTGCCCCACCCCCCAGCAATGTTTTTTAAAGTAAGTATTTTTTCCCCAGATATTGTTAAAACCTATTCCTAGGCTAGGTCATTAGCCGGGAAGAAAAGCATCATTCGCCAGCCAAGGCAGAAAAGATGAGTAAAGCTAAATTCTTTCAAACATAACTGCATTGTTTCCTAGGACAATTAAAATTTTAAATATATGTGGGTTAAAACCCAAGGACAAAACTTTCAAAGAACTGTAGTTTGGGTGTATATTATTGAATAAGATATTTAAAACCATTTTGTCAATTATATTTTGAAATAGTCTTATTAAAGGCAATCTTCATCATTTCCCTTATTAACAAAAACCAAAATTATGTACAACTTTCCACATCTGTTATATTTTTAGCATAAACACCTTTCTCTTTTATCGAATATTTAGTAATATTTTGATAAAATTTAATTGAATTAATAGAATTTGTTCTGATTTTACACTAGTTTCCTATTTATTTAAACCAAAATGTATAAACTGGAGTCCAATATATTTGCACCAACACACAGAGGCAACCTTATCCTAGTTGCGATTAATGTTAAGAATGCATTTTTATATGGGGCACCTGGGTGGCTCAGTCACTTCAGCTCAGGTCATGATCTCAGGGTCCATCAGTTCAAGCCCCGGGCTGACAGCTCAGAGCCTGGAGCCTGCTTCGGATTCTGTGTATGTCTCTCTCTCTGCCCCTCCCCTGCTGGTACTCTGCCTCTGTTTCTCTCTCAAAAATAAACACTAAAAATTAAAAAATAAAAGAATGCATTTTTATGGATCTCTCATCATTGGTGGACCTTATCAGCCATCTCAGAAGAATGGTGGTATGGGCCTAATAACCAAAGAGTAGCCTCAGGGAAGGAAGGTTGAAATAATCCTATTTTCCTTTGCTGACATTAGGTCTTCTGGGGTCTTCTGAATATCTGCTGTGGTTACTAAGTGGTTACTCTCACTTGCAACAAATTTGTAATGAAAATACAACTTTTATCATTCCATTTTTTCTTTTCTCTCAGATACTTACTCTATTTGTAATAACCTCTGCCTTCTGAGATAGCAAGATTATAAATTGGCTACATATCTAGCAGCCAATGTTATATACATGGCTGCCTCTACAGATAGGAGATGATGGACTTTCCATTTCATTCACTACTAAGACCATTAATGAATACACTCTGTTCCATCTTATGTAACAATATTATTGCCACAGCCAGAGGGTCTGGAATGATTCCCACATTCTCATTCTAATGCTACTGGCAACACTACTCTTTTATCAAGACTGAATTGCAAGAGGATATTTGCAAATATCTTAGAAGCCAAGATGGATTTACAGTTATCTGAAATGGTTAAAGTTCTCAGACATCACCTGAGAAACCCAACAAAGTAGATTCAGTAATGTTGAATATCAGAATGAAAAAAGAAATATTTAATAACAATCATTCTGCCTATCTCTTCATTTTAGACCTATTTCTTTATTTCCCCCCAACAATTCAGCATGTTTGTCCATTGTTTTGTTTTATTTTGTTCTAATTGATTCTGGATCAAGTTTCTATTGACTAGTCTAAAACCAAAGGTTTGTGATCTGGTATTCAGACCTAGTAATAAAAGAAATCAGCAACTAGGAGAGAAGAGTTTCATTCATTAACTCTATAGACAGCACTGTAACTAGAAACTTTAAGGAGTTTATCTTTTTTCTCACAGTATCATCTACTCAGCTCTTACTAAAATTATAGGTCGTGGAACTGGGCATGCATTCTTGGAAACCAGTCTATACGTCAAATTTCTAGGCTTATCTATAAGATATGGGCTTATATTTCCACATGCAATATCCAGAGGCTTCAATATTTTCTTAGCCCTAACCTACATCCCATTTCAACCACAGGCTTATACTTGCTAATCCACGTGGCTACACAAAAGGAACTGGATACAGGTTTTTCCAGAAAACTTATCACAGGCTAAAATTCAGCCTTTGCTTACTGGAACTTCTGTGAACTACTACATGCAAACAAGCATGGAGAAGTTATACATGAGACCAATCAACTAAGTAAACGAGCTTGGCTTCCTGTTGTCACCCTTGACCTTCACGGAGAAGCAAAGAAAATTGGTCAATTCAGCAGCAACTATCTAGTAAGGAAATTTCCTGGTTAAAGGAGCCTGGAAACATTGTCTCCTATAAAATAAGGTGGTAGAGAGACCAGATAAACCCTGAAGGATCTAGTTTAAAATAAGTAAACAAATTTGGTACCAATGTTGAATGCATTTGTGATTTACTTCTAATTGCATCACTAACCTATAGCTTAAGTGATCGCCTGCCAAAATCTGTCTTCACTCAAATATTAATTTCTATGAGAAAAGTTGTATTATACTACTTTGAACCCCAAAAACCTTACAGATAAACTATTATATAACAGATTGAACAAATGTAAAAGTATATACCAAAGAAAAAGAAATTTAAAGATGGTTTTGAGGTAATCTTTTCCTTATTACAATTATAAAAGGTCCATACTCTTCAACTTAATATAAAATTCTAAGCTTATATTTCAATGATTACTTAGGATCAGCAAATTATGAAAAGACTGTGGTGGCCTTGAATGCTAGACAAAAGCATTTGTATTTAATCAGCTGGCTAATGGCAAAACATGGATTGATTTTGAAAAGAGAACTGTGGTGACCCAAGCCAGTCAAACTGTCTGTAATGTAGGAAATATTTGTATACACAGCCAATACAGAAATCACTGATCACATATGGCTATCAAATGTAAAATAGTGATAGTATAAATGAATTTTAAAATTTAAAAATGTCCATCGTCATTTTAAATGAGTGTAATCACTACCATATAAAAAAGTGTTGATCTAAGATTCAATTTAAAATGGTTAATCTGATAGTTTTTAAATCTAAACTAGCTTAGATTAAAAAATAATTTAAAATGGTTATTTGTTCAGTTTTTGTTATAATGTTCAGCTAGAAATAGTAAGTTTAGAGTTTTGGAGGAATGGTATTGGCAGCAAAGGAGAAAGAAATTCAGGAAGACTAAATCTTTATATAAATAGAGACAGATGAGAATTTAGTATTAGAAATATTACATATGAAGTGCTGGAGACACAGTCATTTGAATTGTAAAGATAGATTAAGTCATCCACTTCTTCATGACAGTTGAAGCATGGATATATAGAAGATTACTGTTATCTTCCAAACGTACTAAGAGAGTCTAGGGATAAAACTTTGTTGAAACTTCCATATACATATCAGAGTTCCAGCTAGAAACAAATGTCATACACAAATGGTATTAGTGGAAGAGTTTAATGAAGAGGCCATCTAAAAAGTTATGTGAAGTATAAGGGTATAGCAACAAAGAAAGGAGAGGTTTTAGAGGGGTGTCTTTACCACTCTTGGGCCTGATAGGACAAATGAAGGGTGGCATTGCCAGAATACGGAGAGAGCAACAGCTAGAGTTAGAGGCAAGGGTTGCTGGAAAGTAACATATGACTTAAAACAGAACCACTAACAATCCTTATAATGGCAGAGATGTCAATGAGGTAATAAATGCTTTGGCCACTTCCTCCCTTCAATTGTCTATTAGTATCTACTATTGAATAAATCCAATCAGGTGATAGGGAGCAAGAGGGTCAGTGTGGCCCACAGGGTAGTTCCCTGCTCAAAAATAGAAAAACAAGACAAGTGAATTGACTTAGGATGGCTGATACAGAAAGTAAAATACACTATGTTTAAGTGGTAAGACAGGTGAAACAGAGAACATAGAAATGCTTTGACAAACAAGAAAAGTCTATGTGTGAGTTATCATTGATCCATTTATTCAAAAAAAAAAAATGTATCCAGGGGTGCCTGGGTGGCCCAGTCAGGTAAGCCACTAATTCTTGCTCTTGGTTTTGGCTTGGGTCATGATCTCACACAGTTTGTGGGTTTGAGCCCCATATTGAGCTCCGTGCTGGCAGCATGGGGTGTGCTTGGTATTCTCTCTCTCTCTCCCTCTTTCTCTGCCCCTTCCCTGCTTGTGTGCACTCTATCTCTCTAAAAATAAATAAATAAACTTAAAAAAAAATGTATCCAGAGTCTTTTATCTGCTAAGTACAAGTTGAAATAATTAAA
Source organism: Neofelis nebulosa (assembly GCF_028018385.1). Lineage (NCBI taxonomy): Eukaryota > Metazoa > Chordata > Mammalia > Carnivora > Felidae > Neofelis > Neofelis nebulosa. The sequence continues at coordinate 132,704,210 of NC_080783.1, forward strand.
ATCTGTAAAAACGTCATTGAAGATAATGGCTTTGAAAACATCACTGAGTTTGGTAATTTGGAAGTCACTAATAACTTTTAATTTTTTGTAAATGTTTATTTATTTTTGAGACAGAGATAGACAGAGCATGAACAGGGGAAGGGCAGAGAGAGAGGAAGACACAGAATCCGAAGCAGGCTCCAGGCTCCCAGCTGTCAGCACAGAGCCCGACGTGGGGCTCGAACTCACGGACCGTGAGATCATGACCTGAGCTGAAGTTGGATGCTTAACCGGCTGAGCCACCCAGGCACCCCAGTCACTAATAACTTTTAAAAGAATGATTTCAATACTATTTTGGACACAAGCAACACTGTAGAGCACAGTTTCTTTATAAAGACAAATGAGGGGCGCCTGGGTGGCTTGGTCGGTTAAGCGTCCGACTCGGCTCAGGTCATGATCTCAGTGAGTTCGAGCCCCACGTCGGGCTCTGTGCTGACAGCTGGGAGCCTGGAACCTGCTTCAGATTCTGTGTCTCCCTCTCTCTCTCTGCCCCTCCCCTGTTCATGCTCTGTCTCTCTCTGTCTCAAAAATAAATAAATGTTAAAAATTTTTTTTAAATAAAAATAAAAAAAATAAAGACAAATGAGATTACTTGTCAAGATGGCAGAGTGAGCAAAGGCATAAATACCCACATTTTCTCCTAATTTAAAGAAATTCTAGGTAAAAGAGATTGAAAACATACTGTAAAGCACACAGCCACACTTATAAAAGAGAGAGAGAGAGAGAGAACCTAATGTAATGACTCTAAGAAGCAATGAATAGTCATAGACAGAAGGTTAAAGCCAGTGGGACAGCAGTGTGGTTGTTATGAGATCTTGTCATTTTTTTGTGGGTGCTTTCCTTAGTAAAAAAAAATTAGAACTTACATATTATGACGATGCTGGTATAAAGATGAATATAAATTAGGCTAGATTCATGGTTATATATTATTATTATACTCATTTTCTTCTGATTTTAAAAGATATTAAAATGAAAATGCAAAGAATGAAGGAATTTATTAAATAATGTGGTGAGCACAGTGTAAGTGACCCCCAGGGAGCTACAATTTAGTACATTCCCCTTCCCTGGAGTGCAGGTGGAATCTGACAAAGATAATGGGATGTCACTCCCATGACTGTATTTGTTGTGTAAGACTTCTAGCCACTGGAGAGATTCTCCTGATGGCTTTGAAGAAGCAAACTTCCATGTGGTGACAGGGTTTGTGGGAGGACCACATGGCAGGGAACTATGGGCAGTCTCCAGAACCTGACAGTGGCCAATGTCAGTAAAAAAAATCCAGGGACTCAGTTATAGAGTCACAAGGAATTGAATCCTGACAACAACCTAAGTGAACTTGGAAGAATATTCTTCCCCAGCTAAGTCAGCAGAAAAAAAATACAGGCTGGCCCATACCTTGGCTATAGCCTTAAAGGTCAGGAGCAGAGTCCAGCTAAGCCATGTCAGGACTCTTGGTTTATGAAACTGTGAGACAAAAATGTATATTGTTTTAAGCTAGTAAGTTTTGGTCATTCATTATGCAACAAAATAAAATATATAAATAAGAAATCATAGGTATAAAAAATAATTTGGGAAATGGTAACACTCAGATATTTAAATAAAAATTCACCAACACACAGGTGATGAACAGAATAAATACTAGATACAAAACAGCTGAAAAAAGAGTTAGTTAATTGGAGACTAAATATAAATAGTCTGAAATTAAGCATGTAGAGATACAAATGAAAGTATATATAACAAATGGTGCAGAGATACTGTGGTTAGAATGAATCCCTCTGCCACAGAGTTAAAGAAGTAATTGAGGGAGGGAATACTGGTAACAAGGGAAAGGAGTATTTGGAGATTACCTGAAGGTGAAGGAATATTATGATCGAATATCTTCTAGTACCAAATATATTTGAGTTCTTCAACTAAAAGCATTACCAAGTTACATTAGCTGAGTTCAGTAAATTTTAGAAAAATTACCACTTAGCCATCGCATACTGAAATTACAGAACATCAAATATAAAGATGAATATGAAAATTAGTCAAAGAGAAAAGACAGATCTCCTGCAACAATATGACAATCAAATTAATATAGAGATGTTTTATAAACAGGAATGAATCAATAAACAGTGGAGTCATAGCTTTAAAGTGAAGTGGAAAATAACATTAAATTGGAAGGCAATTATTCTCTACTGTCATTTAGGTGGAAGGATACATTGTCAACATTTGTGGAAATGATGCAGAAATTTACTACCTAGAGCCTCTGTGAAAGGGCTACTAAAGACTATCATTCATTAAGATGAAAAATTAATTCAGTAGAAAAATTAAGAGGCACCTGCGTTGCTCAGTCAGTTAAGTGCCAGACCCTTGATTTTGTCTAGTCATGATCTCAGGGTCATGAGATTGAGCCCTGCATCCTGCTCCATGTGGGATGTGGAGCCTGCTTGAGACTCTCTCCTTCTGCTTCCCTCCCCCCTGTTCTGTCTCTCTTTCTCTCTCTCTCAAAAAAAAAAAAAAAAAAAAAAAGAAAGAAAGAAAAAAAATTAATTCAGAAATAAAAAAGTGAGGAGAAGCTATGGTGAACAAAGAATTCACATAGCAAATCAGGAGATATTAAAATTTATAGTGAATATTAAATAAAAAATAATAAAATTGCAAATTTCCTATTCAAAATAAACTGGAATTAAAAATATAGATATAAATAACACAGCAAAGGGAGACAGAAGTTCAAAGAGAAATCATTCCATTTTGATTTTCTTTCTTATTCTATAAAAGGCCAAAGATTCTAATTAATTTTAAATAGAGATGAACATTTTTATGCTAAAATGTTAAATGTGCTATGGGTCCTCTCATACACAAAAGTGTATGTTTTATGAACCACTGAAAAAAGGTCTATATGAAAAAGACTTTATCAATTCCGAAAAATCAAGAAATTGAAAAAAAGTAACAAAAACACAGCAAATAAAACATGATTTAGGGTGATAATAAGGGCCAATCCCAATAATCACTACAGTCACACGTGATCTATTAAAAATCAGAGAGCTTCCCTTGAAACTATGTACTGTGTTAAGTAATAGAACTAAGAATAACTTTACAGAGTAAGTGGAAATTAATGGATTGAGGGAGACACACTGAAAAATAGCAACTTCCTCCCCAATTCTTGTGTTTCAAGACCTATATTAAAAAAATAAACCGAGGTCAAAATTTTTAAGTAAGAAGTTCATACTAAGAGTATACAAGTACTATTTTAAGAGTCATAAATACATATGGAACTAAAATATAGTCAAATTATAAAGAAAAAATACATATTAACAAAACCCACACATTTATGAGAAATTCACAATTCCAAAATTATAATTAAAAAAACACATCATCCCTGCCAAAAATTATTTAGTATATAAAAGATTGGTATGACATAATTTAAATGCTATCATGTGCCTATGAACTGCATCAACAGATTTAGGAATATTATTTATGATACTATTCTTGAATCCCAGCACTATTCAGTGATGAGGATGTCAAATCTATAAAGCACATCTTGCATTGTATAGGATTGAGAAGTAGATATATTTTCTTACAGGTGTACTTATAGCCAATCAATATTTTAACACTGACCATTATCAATTTCCATATACTATAACAATTTAAGAAGAATAAAATTGAAGGAGTCTACTTAATTAAAGATAATAATTTCTGAATTTAAGCCTGAATATTTATTATCCAATGCCATTACACAATCTTCCTAACTGAAATAATCAATTGCATTATCAATTCTTTTAAAGGCAAAGATAGTAGTGTTTCAAGTGTGTTTATTTTTGCCATACATTAGACTCAACTTCTCAGGGACAACTTAGGACCTTAGCAAACAAACTGTCAATATGTGAATAGTGCTCATGTGATAGATTTTTGAGACAAAATTTAAACATTCTAGTGGTAACACAAATGTACAAACATCTTTATATTCCATTGTATCATCAGCCCTAGAGATGGAAGAGATCTTTGTGGGAGATATGAACTTTACCAGCTAGCTGCTTCTGTATTTTTTTCAGCAATATGGGAAATTAAAAAAAAAAAAAACTTGTTAGGATTTATATTACATAAGGGAAATTTAAATATGTGCTCTATAGAAGTAACCCCTGAAATTCCTACCACTTAAATGACCCAGGAGATCTCTATTTCAACAGAAGAATCCAAGTATTTAGAAAAGAGATGACATCATCTATAGTCACATATTAACATATTTTCAATAAACTAGTCAGATGAGTTAGCCAATCATATTTCAGGCAAAGTAGATATATTAGTTTCAATGCAATGGAAGTAATGCAATTACCATATTATGTGAACACAAGTCATAATGAGTTGAGGAAATCATCAATGAAAAAAAGCAAATGACTCCATAGGGGCAAAATGATTAAAATGAAAATAGTAAAAAGAAAGATAGCAATCAATAATGATATTATATACTGTTTTGAGTGCTTACCTTCAGTGGGTGATTAAATTATTTTGTTACTAATAATTATCACATAATCTTAAATAACACCTTAAGACTTTTTACCCACACATATACGGTCAATTAACGTATGAAAAAGGAGCCAGAAATACACAAAGGGGAAAGGGCAGTCTCTTCAACAAATGATGTTTGGAAAATTGGACAGCCAAATGCAAAAAAATGAAATTGGACCACTGTCTTATACCATATACAAAATTCAACTCAAAATGGATTAAAGACTTGAATGTTAAACCTGAAATCATAAAACTCCCAGAAGAAAACATAACTGGTAAACTTCTTTACATTGGTCTTAGTAATGTTTCTTTATCTGACTTCAAAGGCAAGAGAAACAAAGCAAAATAAACAAGTGGGCTTACAACAAACTAAAAAGCTTCTGCACAGCAAAGAAAGCCATCAACAAAATGAAAAGACAACCTACTGAATGGGAGAAAATATTTGTAAAGTATATACCTGCTAATGGGCTAACACTTAAATATACAAAGAACTCATACAACTCAATGACAACAACAACAACAAAACCCCACAAACAACTCAATTAAAAAATGGGCAGAAGATCTAAGTAGATATTTTTCCAAGGAAGACATACAGAGGACCAACAAGCACATGAAAAGATGTTCAACATCACTAATCCTCAGAGAAATGTAAATCAGAACCACAATCAGATAAAACCTCACACTTGTTAGAATGACTATTTTCAAAAAGACAAAAGAAATAAGTGTTGGCAAGATATGGAGAAAAAAATGTAAATACGTGCAGCTGCTATGGAAAACAGTATGGAGATTCCTTAAAAAATTACAAGTAGAACCACAATCTGATCCAGCAATTCCACTTCTGGGCATTTACACAAAGAAAATGAAAGCGCTAATTTGAAGAGATATATGCACCCCTATGTTCATCCCAGCATTATTTACTATAGCCAAGATATATAGCCTAAGTGTCCACTGATGGATGAGTAGATAAAGAAACTGGTATCTATCTATCTATCTATCTATCTATCTATCTATCTTCTACCTATCTATCTAACATTCCTGAAAAAGAATGAAATCTTGCTATCTGCAACAGCATGAGTGGAACTTGAGGGACTTATCTGAAGTCAAATAAGTCAGAGAAAGGCAAATACCATATGATCTCACTAATACAAGGAATAAAAGAACCAAAAACCAAAAACCAAACCCAGACTCATACATACAGAAAAAAATTGGTGGTTGCCAGAGATGGAGGGTGAACAATGGAAGAAATGGGTCAAGGGGGTCAAAAAAGTACAAATTTCTAGTTTTAAAATAAATAAGTCATGTAGAAGAAATGTACAGCATAGTAACCATAGTTAATAATACTGCATTGTACATTTGAAAGTTGCTAATAGAGTAAATCTTAAATGTTCTCATTACAAGAAAAAACTTTTTGTAATTACATAAGGTGACAGATGTTAACTAGATTTATCGTAGTGATCATTTTGCAATGTATTTAAATATTGAATCTGAAACTAAAAGTGTTATATGTCAATTATACTTCAATTAAAAATATGAGATTATAAACATAAAAAAATGTTTTTACTCCAAAATATAGTTGAAGAAATTAAAGGTTAGAAATTATTGCCAAGGATTATGGGGAGGGAAATTGAGGAAACTGGGATTCTGAACCACATACACTTGATTTCAAAGCCTGAACTGTTTTCAAGAATACCTTGTCTCTGAAGAAATTGATGATGAATATAACATACAATTTAGTTCGTGTGTTAAAAAAAAAAAAGGGCTGAGTGGAATTTAATCACCAGGTCTTACGAGCTGTGTTAGTCTGATGAGAAACTGCTGTCATCTTTTCCAAAGTTTCTTGGAAATATATGTTTTCTGAGGCATAAGATGAGATGTAATAACTTAATAATAAATATTTTAAAAAATTGACGATGTTTATTTTGGTTATTATTAATTTGCTAACCATTCTATGTTAAGAGGAGGAGAAAGAAAACACAAGCATAAGAGAGAGAAAACCTTACACAAACTATCCACTGTAGAGCTAACTGCTGGATTAGGTGAATGCATAGATTCCTTTTATTTCAAGTTCCTATACTTATCAGTGAGGGCCAGACTGGTCCTTCATAGGATTCCTAATTTCTTTTTTTTTTTTTTAACGTTTATTTATTTTTGAGACAGAGAGAGACAGAGCATGAATGGGGGAGGGTCAGAGAGAGGGAGACACAGAATCTGAAACAGGCTCCGGGCTCTGAGCTGTCAGCACAGGGGCCCGATGCGGGGCTCGAACTCACGGACCGAGAGATCGTGACCTGAGCCGAAGTCGGCGCTCAACCGACTGAGCCACCCAGGCGCCCCTAGGATTCCTAATTTCTAAACTCTTAATTATTCACACTTGTATTACGACGAAATATTTTATAGGTACAAATATTTGTTAATGTGATGAGGGTGGTAGTGTGTGTGTCTATAGATATAGTTCTTTACATTTCAACCAAGACTATGTGATACACCTACTGAACATGAATAATTCACATGAGGACTATATGTCTATTTTCTTTGTATTTGTACAACAATTTAGTTCCTTTTGGTAACACCAATAAGTCAACATGGAGAGGCTCTGCCATCTTAGTTGCTCCTCTGAGGAAGCAAACCCTTCTAACTTTAAAGGACAATGTATTCATCTGGAATTCTTTTCATTTATTATTTAAATACTCCCCTAGAACAATCCATATATCCCTTTATTTGATAAAATATCAGGTTAAGAATAGCTGGGGAGTAATTTTTTACATCAGCCTGAATAATTGTGGGAAGACAGTGTGACAGCAGAAGTTTAAATGATACATCTAAATTACTGTCCTTTAGAGAACTGCAGGAGGAATTTAAATTACAAAACAGGCAACAACCTAAATATTGTCAGCTAAGCAGAAGCCTCCCTCAGTGCCTCTGATCTCCTGCTGAGAATTCTCTTGTTATGGGTCTCAGACTAGTTTCCCAATGACAAACTTCAGATTTTAAACTATTCATTTTTCTTATAATTGCATTACTCTATAGGACCATTAAAATAATTAAAAGGGCAAATGAAGAATGTTATATGAAGCAAAAAGAAGGTAATTGGTTTTTAACAGGAAAATTTGTGGTAATGCAGAAACTAGGTATTCAAGGCAAGGCAGAAAAAAACATGAAGTTACCTATGTAAAAATAGCAAATTATAAAAAATACTATTTAGATATACTGCATTTACAGTAGAGAAGTGTATTAGTTAAGAGAAGAAGGTAAGCCATGTTAATTTCTTCTGGCTCTACTTCCTATCATAATCTCTGCCTCTCTCTACTGTGGGTTTCTGGGTTTTTTTCCCCCCTGTTGCATACATCCAGATTTATGCACACCACTGCAGTTTTGGGTCATACTGGAGATTGGCATATTTATTGACAAATTACTGAAAAACCATAATACACCAAGAAAACAACCCAGGCAATTTCTTCGTCTTGTACCTTTATTTATGATGGATCTTTTATTTGTTTGGTTTGGCTTTGGTTTGTTTGTATATGATGAAATAGCATAATAACCATCATTTGGGGGAAATACAAATGTAAAGCAGAGGCTGCTTCAACAGGCTGATAGTAAAGAGGTACCGATAAATGTGCAATCACTACTTTTCTTGGACACAGCCTGTAATTTACCTCTATACAAAACTGTTACACACACACACGTACACACAAACACACACACACACACCAGCAATAGCCTCATTATCAGAAACACTAACTACTTCTTAAGATCTTTATGAAATTCATAATGCGAGTATCAGAGTAAGTCCATCCCAGGAAAGGACTGTCACTTATGTTTCAGACTTGGCTCTTTATCTCAGGTTGTTCTCCTCTGATTAGTTTCATGACAATGAACACACAACTATAAGCTCATCACCTGCATGTGATGTGAGGGAAGGGGGCCCTAGCCAGTGGCAAGTGCTGGAATCAACAACAGTCAGTTGCAGGATATACTAAATGAGGGTAAATGCTTATATGCAGATCTCCTACTTTTCTGGGAGAAAGAACATCTCAGGCAGTAAGCTTAGTGATCATCAAGACCAGAGAGTATACGATTGCTATCAAGCACCTCAAGATTTTTTCTCTTTCTAAGGTTTGGTGGGTGTAATGGTCAATACCAGAAGGAATCAGCTGTTTTACTCTCTACTTCAGTCTATCCAATCATACCTATTCAAAATTATAAACCAAATCTTACATCATCCTAGCTAATTTTTCAGATGTTCTCATTTCCCAGGTGTTTTTTAAGAACTTCATTTTTTCTGGAGCAGTTTCAGGTACACAGTACAACTGAGAGGAAGGTACAGAGACTTGAACTGACACTGACATCCCATTATCATCCAAAGGCATAGTTTATATAGTTTATACTGTTACAGTATGGTACAGAGTATTTCCACAGCCCTGAAAATCTTCTGTGCTTTGCCTATTCATCCCTGGCAACCAATGATCTTTTTACTGTCTAGATAGGTTTACCTTTTACAGAATATTATGAAGTATGAATCATACAATCCATATTATTTCTATAAAAAATATTTTCCTACACTGTCTTCATAATCCTATTCTTTTATGCATCCACCCTAGAGCCACCATCATGAATTTGAATGTAAAAATCCATTTAAATATTTATATGTGTCTATGAATAAATAGATCTAATTTTTTATAAAATGCTCATAAGTGGTATTTTCTCATAACTTGCTTTTTTTTCATGTAACACTATTCACTTTGAAAACTATCCAGAATGAATAAATGAATATCCAAAATTTATTTAACTAGTCTCATACTAATGGATATTTAGATTCTTTTCAAAGTTTATGATTACTAAAAAAACTGGAATGAGCATCCTTATGTTTCCTTATTTAAATCCATCAAATATCTCTAGCATATATTAATAATTTGAATTAGTGTATATGGGTTTGCACAGCTGCAAAATAACACTCCAAGGTGGTAAAGTGATTTTTTTCAAAACAATTTACTGTCACAATTTTCAATAGATCTTATTTTCAAAAGGTTTTTATCCCCCATATAAATTTTCTACTTTTTTCCTTTGCTCATTTTTTGATTGAGTTGTAGATTTTTCTTACATCTTTTATCAGATTTTTAAAATGTGGATGTTAATCTTTAGCCTGCAGGTGGGGATATTACTCATAATATCTTATTTATTTTTGTATTCTTTATTAATTTTCGATCACTCTGCTATAGAGCTATCTATTTGTTTCAGAAAATCACCTTTTGAAATTGTTGGTCCCTATTTTATTCCACTTCAGTATTTTTATTACTGCCTTTTGTTTTTATAAGGTTAGTAATAATTATTTTGTGACTTGAAAACTGAGCTCATTTTAAATATTATTTTTTAATTCATGGATTAAAATTATAATTATAAAGTTTCTTTTAAGTTCTGTTACATCATAAGACACAAGCTTATATGTCATATAATGCCTTTCCTGTCATTTGCTAAATATTGCAGTGTCCAGTCTAATTTTCTATTAATCCATGAGGTATTTAGATTTTAATACTTTCTTATTATATTGGATTCTGAGTCAGAGAATATGTCTTTCAAATTGTATCTTACTTTATAGTCTATCTCATGGCTTTATTGTATCAGTGTTCAATGTATACTATTTTTTGAATGAAAGGTTCTAAAATATATTTTAGGCTAATTTTATTCATTATGTTGTTAAAATCCTCTGAATCCCTGGAAAAACTGACAGTTTTATCTATCAGTTTTCTATTGAGCTCTTTTAAAATCTATCACCATTTTTTTATAGTTCTTTCAGTTTGTGGGATGTGGTTTATCTATTTCATGTCTTTCTTTTAGGTGAATAAAAGTTTATAACATAATATCTTTTTTATTGGCTGTCTTATTTTGTGGTACTCCTCTGCATCCCTATGAATTCCTTTCCACTTAAGTGCTAAGAGTTTATGTTTATGGGATTGTTAGACCAACTTTCATCATTTAAGTTCATTCTTGCCACTTCAGTAACTGGTCAATTTGTACTAATTTGCTGAACGGTCCACTAGCCAAATGACCATTTCTCTGAACTTTCTTATTTCATCTAACAATGTGGTTTCAGGTAACCAGCTTTCATTTTTTTCTTCATGATGGAATGTAAAAGAGTGTTTAATTTATCTATGTTGGCTTGCTCCTGCTGCCAGAAATCCAGGGGCACAGAGAGGAAAGGATTAAAAAGTGTGCAGCAAAGTTAGGTACAACAATGGTACTAATCAAAATTACCTTTTGATTATTTTTACATTTTTCTTCAACATACACCTTTTTATAAGTAGAACATAATCATAAGACTTTTCATGTTAACTACATCTGGAAAATATTTTCACAAGTATACTCATAAATTTGTATCTTTATGAAAATGGTATAATATTGTGCTCCTCAATCCCACGTCTCTTCTCTCCAGTCTTTCCCAGTGATAGCACTAGAAATTGTGTAGAAACCAGTGTAGACAAATAATGTGTAGTTACAATGCTTCCTAGTAAAGGCAAAGGGAATCTGGTCAACTATACACAACGTTTGAAAGTAAAATTGCAGAATACCTGAGTCATTCATTCAGCAGATTGATTGTCTAAAAATTATCTACTTGGAGATTTGTCAAATTCTACCTTTCTTTGATTTTTAATTGTCCACGTATTTTTCAGTTATTTATTGTTTAGCCTTTATCTTTTATTGAAATTACATAAATAAATAACTTACTGCATTTTTATAAATTTGGTATTTGATAAAGCTGGGCATAATTCAATGAGAAAGTAAATTCAGTGGTAGATAACCTGCCACATTTAGAAAAATATGAATTTCAATCTCTATGTCGCTACATTTATAAATTTTCAATTAGATTAAACAAATGTTAAAAAACAATAATTTTAGAAAACTCCAAGACATTTCACATAATTGTTTGGGAATCTTAATCAAATTGACAACTCTAGATGTTAACATGATCTGACAGACTCTAAAAATATTTTGAAATATATTAGATACCAAAGGTAACTAAAACAAAACCAATAAATAATCAGTAAAATACAGACATAATTATTTGAAGCACTAAAGACAGTCACTGAACTAAAACTATAATATGAGAAAGAGCTCTTAAAATTGACCAAGAAGATATAGAGTTACCTTAAATGCATACTGTTAACTGAAAAAAGTGAATCCAAAACAGCTACATACTGTATGATTCCAGTTATATGACATTCTGGAAAGGGAAAAACTATGGAGATAGTAAAAATAACAGAGGCTGTCAGGGCTTCAGAGGAGGGAGGGAGGAATGAATAAGTGGAGTGCAGGGAAATTTTAGGGCAATGAAAGTATTCTGTATGATATTGTAATGGTGGATACATGTCATTATGTCTATGTCAAAACACATAGAGTTTACAACACAGAGTGAACCCCTTGAAGTCTTGGGGTCAACTCTGACTTCTGTTGTTTCCTTGCCCATCTCTCTAAATGCTATCAATCCTTTGATGCCTAATTGATCCACTTTTTTTTTTCTTTTGTTGCTCATGCTTTTGCTATGAAATCAAGAATTCACTGCCAAATTTGAGGTCATGAAGATTTACTTGTCTTTTCTTTCAAATAGCCTTATAAATTTTTCCTCTTATACTAGATTGTTGATGCATTTTGAATTAATTATTATATATGGAATTAGGTAAGCACTCAACTTCATTTTTCTGCATGCAGGTATCCAGTTTCCCTAGCATCATATGTTGATAAGTCTATTCTTTCTTCATTGCATGGGCTTGGTGTTCATCAATTGGCCATACGTATTTGGGTTTATTTCTGTACTCTCAAGTCCTTTCAATTGGTCTATATATCTATCCTTATGCCAGTACCACACTGTTCTGATTACTGCAGCTTTGTTGTGAGTTTTGCAATTGGGAAGTGTAATTTCTCCAAATTTGTTTTTGTTTTTTTCAATATTATTTCAGCTATTTGGGGCCCATTGAAGTTTCACATGAATTTGACTACTGGGTTTTCCATTTCTGTTAAAAGGCAACTAGGATGTATATCAAGATTTGTGTCCATTTTATCTGACATATATAATTTGTTGTTTCACAATTGATTATAATATTCTCTTATGATCCTTTTAGTTTCTATAAGGTGGAGAGTAATTTTCCCTTTTTTATTTCTGGTTTTAGTTATTTGGGTCTTTTATTTCTTTTCTTTTGTCTTTCTTTTTTTTCTTTCTTTCTTCTTTCTTTCTTTCTTTCTTTCTTTCTTTCTTTCTTTCTTTCTTTCTTTTTCCCTTAGTGAATTTGGCTAAAGACTTGTTCATTTTCACGATCAACATTTCCCAACAGAACAGTACATTGTTACAACTGATGAACCTATATTAACACATTATAATCACCTAAAGTCCATAGTTTATATTAGGTTCATTCTTGATGTTGTACATTCCATGAGTTTGGACAAACATATAAAGACATGTATCCATCATTATGGTATGTGTATAATACCATAATGTATTATGGTATGACTCATACCAATGACTCATATTATCACTGCCCTAAAATATCTCTGTGCTCTGCCTATTATCCTCCCCCCATACACAGCCCCAACCCCTGGCTACCACTGGTCTTTTTACTGTCTCCATACTTTTGCCTTTTCCAGACTGTCACATAGTTGGAGTCGTATGACAGCCTTTTCAGATTTGCTTTTTTCTTTTAGTAATATGCATTTAAAGTTTCTCCATGTATTTTTATGGATTGACAGCTTTGTTTTTAACACTGAGTAATATTCCATCATCTGGATTCATTGTAGATTATTTCTCCTTTTACCTACTGAATAACCTTTCAGTTAATGCCAAGTTTTGGCAATTATAAATAAAACTGCCATAAAACATCCACGCTTAGGTTTCCGTGTGGACATGTTTTCAAGTCCTTTGGATAAAAACATCAAGGGCAGTGATTATTGGATCATATGGTATGAGTCCATTTGGTGTTCTAAGAAACTACTAAACTATCTTTCAAAGTGGTTGTATCATTTTGCATTCCATCAAAATTCCTGTTGCTCCACATCCTTACCAGCATTTGGTGTTGTCAGTGTTCCAGATTTTGGTCATTCTACTCAGTATGTAGTAGTAAGTATCTCTAGTTCTGATTTGCATTTCTCTAATGTCATATGGTATAGAGTATTTTTACATATGCTTATATGATATCTGTATAACTTTTTTTTGGTGGGGTGTCTGTTAAGGTCTTTGGCCCATTTTTTATTAGGTTGTTTGTCTTCTTATTGTTGAGTTGTAAGAGTTTTTTTGTATATTTTGGTTAATAGTCCTGTAGCAGATGCGTCTTTAGCAAATATGTTCTTCCAGTTTGTGGCTTGTCTTCTCATTCTCTTAATTCTCTTCAGGCAGTTCTTGCCAGCTCAATAGTTTTGGTGAAGGAATTGATTCCTGGGGCTTCCTATTTGTTGTCTTTCACAATGTTATCTTCCCATATTCTCATTTTCTTTCTTTGCTAATGAAAAACCCATTTTTTTAATGGTCTATACCATTCTCATTGTCCTACTTGTATTAATTATTTTTTAATAGTATGAAGTTTGGGGAAAAAGAAGACACTTAGCTATTTGTTTAGTATCCAATTATTTTATAGAAACACTTGCTATCTTAGCTGCAAAACACTCTCTGCAGCTACTGTTCTTTATTTTATCACTGTTTGTATTGCCTCTTAAAACCTACGAAAAAAAAGTTAATTATACATTTTCATGACTGGGAAACAACTCTGGGTCTTAGTTGGAAGAAAAATGCATTGGAGCCAATTGAAGAAAAGAAAAAGGACGCTTTTTATTTTCAGAACTGCTCCTGGTCCCTGGTCTTATATAGTTTACACTTCTTCAAGACCTGAACAAGCCCTCCAGCTATTCCTGGATTTCTGTATCTAATTTCAAAGCCTGCTCCCAACTGAAGCAAAGAGATTTAGACTTAAAAGATCCCCACTGGTGAGGATTGGCCTCTGTTTAGTTCCTTAGAGACTTTTCTTCCCAATCATATGGGTTATGTGAATATTGCACTTGCTTGTATCTTAGAATATCACAAAAAGCTAATAACAGAAAATATTCTAGAAATTACAAGCTCAAAAATTTTGAAGCAGGGGAGTCACTTATTTTCACATAGAATTTACAAATACATGTTTATGTGTAAGTATTTTAAGTTTGTGTGGTTGTGTGTGTGTGTGTGTGTGTATGTGTGTGTGTGTGTGTCTGTGTGTGTGTCTGTGTATAAAAATAGGACCCTTCAGATGACAAAAGAGCTCCATCCACTCACTCTCCTTATCCACTTAGTCCTTTCAGTCAAGTCTGGAGATTCTTTTGTATAACCTTTTAACAAGTCTAAACACAATTGAAACTACTTACATAATTTGATATCTACTTGGGTAGTTTAGGAAACTAATATACAAAAGATAGTAAGTTAACTTATTCAAGATCCCAAATGCAATAACAAATGAATGATATATACATTCTAGGCATATTGACCATTCTAGTTTTGTTGCTGTTATCTTTATATAGTTCTTGGTTGAACTAATTACCTGCAGTCTACTTTGGAATACTAATCTCAATCATCTGAAATGATGTGAGAAATGTTATGTATGTATATATAATCAAAATATTAGCTTCAGGTAAGGTTTGTGGACTATAAGTAACAGAATTCAAGCAAAGGTAAGGAAGGAAAACATATTGAAATATCTCTCATAATTCAAATATAATAGAGTCTCACAAATGACAAGAACTAGAAAATCATCAGTAAGCCAGAACCCAAGCTTTTTTCTCTTTAAGGATTATGTTTTTATTTCTACTTTATTATTTCTCCCAGCATTCATGATGTAATTCTTCTCCTTATACATGGGAAAAATGTAAGCAGAACATAGTGTCTGGTAACAGTCCCACTAGTTTTTATCATCAATTTCTGAATCTATCCCAAACCAATTCCAAATTTCCAAAAGAAAGAATCTGATTTGGACTGGCTCAGATGAGATAACTTCCATGCTCAATGAATTGCAGCTAGGGAGTTTGCTGTAAGGTCTAAACAAGATAGTTCATTGAAAATTCATAGTTTGCTGTCTGGTAAAAAGTAAACATTGGGGATGAGGGTGGAAAATGAATAGAGAAAGAATAGGATTTTTAGAGCAGTGGAAATACTCTGTATAAAATTATAATAACTTTTCATTATACATTTGTTCAATCCATAAAATATATAACACCAAGAGTGAACCTTAAGGTAAACTATAGGCTTGGTGTGATTATGATGTAAATCTAGGTCTATCCTCGGTAAAAAAAATATAATAATGTACCATTCTGGTGAACAATGTTGATAACAAGAGGAGGTCATGCTTCTGTGGGGGCAGAAGCTGTAAAGGAAAAATCTGTACCTTCCTCTTAATTTTGTTTATAAACCTAAAACTGCTCTAGAAAAATAAAGTATTTAAAATATAATTAAAAATGAACCATAAATCCTCACTATTATCATCTTATTGCCACCATCATACTCACA
This sequence comes from Neofelis nebulosa, assembly GCF_028018385.1. NCBI lineage: Eukaryota > Metazoa > Chordata > Mammalia > Carnivora > Felidae > Neofelis > Neofelis nebulosa. The sequence continues at coordinate 132,720,246 of NC_080783.1, forward strand.
CCTAGTTAGAGGCAATCCTTCTAACTCTAACTTATGAGTTTATTTTAAGGTACATATGCAAACCCAGTATTCTAAATGGTCTCAGAAATAGAAAAATCCAAAAGGTAATACTCCAGTTCTATGCTCTAAAAAGTGAACTCTGCAAAACATGTTCAGAAAAATATCTCAATAATGATCAAATGTAGATAATTTCAATTTATCAAACAGATACGAGTTACTGCTAGGATCATATGAATGTATAATCAATAATATCTATCATCCTTGAGGATAGGAATTCAGTCTTGACTTTATTTTCTTCTTACTGTCTGTTATTTGGTTTCTGACTCATTACAGTCTTTGGAAAAACCTTAGCAGAAGTGTTTGTACTTAACCCAAAATAAGATCTGCATATCATAAGTGTCCTAGGCAACGTGCTGTTTAAAAGTTAAAAGATGGCTAATTATTTGAGGATGCTCACATGGTTAAGTCTGAATGTGAAAGTCAGTGCTGCTGCTCCACAAAGCACTGAGACAGTATGAACAATTTTGAAGGATAGAATTGGAGGACCCAGAGCATTTGCAGCCTAAGGCTATGGCACGAAGCAGCCACAACATTACCTCGCCTAGAAACCACCAAACAGTTTAAAGTATTGTTGTGGGAGTATGGGGAAAAAGTGCTTAGAAGTGTTTGATTTTTAATATTTCTGAGTACACAAAAGATAAAAAGTATTGAAATGCAGCATTACCATATCTGAATCAATTTAGTGTCTGTATTACAAAATCTCTTTGGGTTTTTATAAGAGAAACAGTAGTGGAAACATCAAGGGAAAAGAGTATCACTTTTTTTTCATATTAGAACATCCTGAGAGTTTACAACTGAATATGTTTTTTTTTTTTTAAATTCAGAAACACATAGATACAGGGACAAAGACTAGCTAGTGCCTTGCTTTCAAATTTAATGGCATATTTAACAAAATCACATCCAGTAAAACAGGATATGAAGCTCCATTCCTCTGAATTGCATGATTATATCTCATTAAACGATGGAGATCAGTTATGCTTTTTTTAGTATTTGTGGCTTCAGTCTTTTCAGTCAGTTGCTGGCACCATATAGTCTCTGTCGCCCTGGAAGCTTTCTTAAAATGATTGCAACTTAATAGCCCTCACATTGGAGTTGTTTACTGCCAATATTTGAAATTAACTGTAGTGCCTGTTAGTCCAAGAGAAACACATTTTTTTAAATTAGAGCCTCAGCACTTTTCATTTCTCATGGAGCGCTTACATCAAACATATTCATAAAGAGGCATAGAAGGCATTGAGATGTTCAAATTGCAGTCAAGTTTTAATAGGATACTATTGCTGTCTCCTTTCTGTAAGTAAGATTTCAACAGTAGCCAACAAGGACAACAACATTAAAACTCAACCCCTCTTTCATTAGTATTCAATCTGGTGTGCAGATTGAATCCTCACAGGGCAGAACTTTTTTTTTTTTTTTAACTTAGAAAACAATGCTGGCAACTTTCTAGTGTTGAGTGAGAAAAATATACAAGATCTGACAGGCAAAGTTAGATGAAGCTCCTTTTGTTTATTACAGAAAAAAAAATGATGCAGGTTCAAGAGGCCAGTTTTATTTTCCTAGAGAAAGACATACCAAATATCTCAAGCAGATTTGATACCATTAACTGAATCGTTACTATTTGCTAGAAAAGATACAACCTGTTTTACCTACTTTATCTCCATGGGCTCTAATTCATCATTTCAGGGCAGGTACGTACAATTACGTACATTTTATTTATTTTATTTTATTTTATTTTGTTTTTTTTAATTTTTAATGTTTATTTTATTTTTGACAGAGAGAGAGAGAGAGAGACAGAGTGTGAGCAGGGGAGGGCAGGGAGAGAGGAAGACACAGAATTTGAAGCAGGCTGCAGGCTCTGAGCTGTCAGCACAGAGCCCGACAAGAGGCTCAAACCCACCAAACTGTGAGATCACAACCTGAGCTGAAGTTGGACGCTTAACCCACTGAGCCATCCAGGTTCCCCATACCTCGATTTTAGAGATGAGAAAACTAAGGTGCAGAGAAATGAAATAAATCGTTCAAGGTCAGATACCCAGTTGATGGTGCAGCTGTGACTGGAACTCAAGTCCACCCCACTCTAAAGCCATAAAGCATGTGTTCTCTTTTTATGTCAAACTATTTTATATCAATTTTCTTCTATCAAAGTAGCCATGTTTTGATGTATTTGAATTTGGTGTATTTATAGAATTCTAGAGGCATCACCACATATTACCAAAATCAAATTTTAGAACATCTCCATCATCCTAAAAAGAAGTCTTGTGCCCACTTAGTATCACTCTTCATCTCTACTCCTCTTCCTAGGTAACCATGTATTTTCTATCTCTATAGACTTGCCTTTCCTGGTCAGTTCATATAAATAAAATCATGCAATATATATTCTTTCATGTCTGACTTCTTTCACTGAGCATAATGCTCTAAGAGTTTTTGAAGGTTAATTTACTTTTATTATCTGTGCTTAAATATCTCATAGAGTAATATTCAAAAACTGAGTTCAGAAACATTAAAGTTACAATCCTTTATGTATGCAGTTTTATCTCTCTAGGGATTTAAAATAATGTGTAGCATTAAAATTTAAAGATAGAGTTTATGCATTTTTTTTCTCTAATTACATTCTTATAGTCAGTCATATTTAGCTGTTAAGACACTTGATTGAAGTGTACTAGAGACCAATGAAACCTAGGAAAATGAGAATCAATAGGATAGAATGAGCAGAAATTAGATAAAATAATCCTTATGTTCTTCTTATTACCATAACATATATAAAGTTACCTTCTAATTATAAAATTATGTATTTCCCTAAAATATTCCTCTTTTGTTATGTAAGCTCTTAAAGTTACAAAACCTAAAAAGGTATCTTTTAACATTAATTTATTTGAAATGTATGTGGGTGGGACTGAAAACAATGAAGGTGGGTGGTATTGAGAAATTGGCATTTATAGTTATGTAGCAAGAAAAAAAGCACAAATGTCAAAGCAATCTTGAAAACAAAGAACAAAGCAGGCTGGTATCACAATCCTTGACTTCAAACTATACTATAAAGATACAGTAATCAAAACAGTATGGTACTGGCACAAAAACAGACACATAAATCAATGGAATAGAATAGAGAACCCAGAAATAAACCCACACATATATGGTCAATTAATCTATGATAAAGGAGGCAAGAATATACAATAGGAAAAAGACAGTCTCTCCAATTAAGGGTATTGGGAAAACTGGACAGCTACATGCAAAAGAAATGGACCACTTTTCATACCACATACACAAATAAATTCAAAATGGATTAAAGACCTGAAATGATTAAAATCTTAGAAGAAAACATAGGCAATAAGCTCTTTGACCTTGGTCTTAGCAATGTTTTTTTGGACCAATCTCCTCAAGGAAAGGCAAAAAAGATAAACAAATGAAATTATATCACACTAAAAACCTTTTGTACAGTGAAGGAAACCATACACAAAATGAAAGCAACATATTAAATGAAAGAAGATACTTGTGAATCATATATACAATAAAGGGTTAGCATCCAAAGTATATAAACAACTTACACAACTTAATATCAAAAAACCCAAATAACCCAATTAAAATATGGGTAGATGAATTCAAAATATATCCCCCCCTAAAAAAAAACATACAGGTGTCCAACAGACACATGAAAACATGCCCAGCATCACTAATCATCAGAAAAATACAAATTGAAACCATAATGAGATATGACTACATCTATCACAATGGCTATTATCAAATAGATAAGAAATAACAGGTATTGGCCAGGATGGAGAGAAAAGGGAACCCTCATGCACTGTTGATGAGAATGTAAATTGGTGTAGCCACTATGGAAAACATGGAGGTTCTTCAAAAAATTACAAATAGAGCTACCATTTGATGCAGCAATTCTTCTTCTGAGTACTTAGCCAAAGAAAATGAAAACACAAATTTAAAGAGGTATATGCAGCTCTATGTTCACTATAGCATTATTTACAACAGACAAGATATGGAAGCAAACCTAGAGTCCATTGATACATGAACAGACAAAGAAAATGTGAGATATATGTAAAAGAAAACAGAAAAAGACAAATAACCTATGATTTAACATATATGTGGACTCTAAATAACAAAACAAGTGAACAAACAAAACAAAACTGAAACAGATTCATAGATACAGGGAACTATTGGTTACCAGAGTGGGGAGCAATTGGGGTGAGCAAAATAGATGAAGGGGATTAAGAGGTACAAACTAGTTATACAATAACAAACCAGTTATACAATAAGTAATTCATGGTGATATAATGTATAACATAAGGATTATAGTCAATAATATTATAATAACTTTGTATGGTGACAGATGGTAACTAAACTTTCCATGGGGATCATTTTGTAATGTATCAAAACATCAAATCACTATGATGTACACCTGAAACTAATAGGATATTGTGTGTCAATTATACTTCAATAAAAAAGAAAAAAGGCATAATTGTTTTAGTCAAAAATATTGGTTAATTGTTCTTCATTAAAAATTATGAGTAAAGCATATCGGTTGCTTCTAATTCTCAATTCAGCAAAACTTTAATTAAATGGAGGTTGCAGTTCTGATAACTGCAGCCCCAAAATCATCACTGTTAAATACAAAAAGATGAAGAAAAATACTGACAAAGAAATATAAATATATTCCAAAGGAAAACAAAATACAAAAGACAAAAAAAGAGACATAACCATTTTCAAAATCAAGAAAAAGATATTCACCAGACAAAACAAACAAACAAAAAAATTAAGTGGAATGAAGCTTGAGGCCCCAAAGCAAACAGAGATAGCTAAGAGCTAATGGCTTCATTGTCAAAGAAATAAGAAATGCATATAGGTGATGAGGTTCACTGCAAGAAACTGGGACAGGACTCCTGTCCAATAACAAGAGGCCGAACGAAGCTGTGACCATAGCCTAGGATTACGGATTCTATAATGCTCCAATTTAGGGAGGGTACAATAACACAGACATGGTCTTAAAACCAGTATTGGTCAGGTGTCCTGGATTTAGGGGGTATCCTGTGGTGTTCAGTAGATTTAACTATAAAATAAATCTTGTAAAGCTTGCTTATTCTGTAGGAAGATGTATCAAATGAGATAAAATATTTTTTGACTTGGACTGCCAGGTATCAAAGGAGTCAGTTAAAACAACATGCCAAAGGGGTGCCTGACTGGCTCAGTCAGTTAGGCATCCGACTTTGGCTCAGGTCATGATCTCATGGTCTGTGAGCTCGAGCCCTTCGTCGGGCTCTGTGCTGACAGCTCAGAGCCTGGAGTCTGCTTAGGATTCTGTGCCTCCCTCTCTCTCTGACCCTCCCCCGTTCATGCTCTGTCTCTCCCTGTCTCAGAAATAAATAAACATTTTAAAAAATTAAAAAAAAAACCATGCCAAAATGAGAGTTAAGCCTTTACTCACTTCCTGCAATGGTGTAGGCAAGACCCTTAAACCAAAGAACAGGCTCCTCCTATGCCATTTTTCCCCATGGAACTTTGCACGAGTCAAGCGTCAGATGAATCAGCATGGAAGTAGAGGTAAAAGAGTTATCATAGGGGCGCCTGGGTGGCTCAGTCGGTTAAGTGTCAGACTCCAGCTCAGGTCATGATGTCAAGGTCTGTGAGTTCGAGCCCTGCCTTGGGCTCTGTGCTGACAGCTCAGAGCCTGGAGTCTGCTTCAGATTCTGTCTCCCTCTCTCTCTGCCCCTCCCCCACTCACACTCTGTCTCTCTCCCTAGCTCAAAAATAAATAAACATTAAAAAAATTAAAAAAAAAAAAGAGTTATCAAATACCATGCATACATCCAGATTCCCTTATTATATTTAGGAACTTTTATGGGATACAATTGACAAATAAAATTGTATGTATTTAACACTTACATGTGAAGATTTGATATACTATGTATTCGTTGTGAAATGATAACCACAAGTAAATTAACACATTTATTAGCTCACACAGTTACCTTTTTGTGTGTGTAAAAATGCTTAAGATCTATTCTCTTGGCAAATTTCAAGTACAAAGTGGAGTATTATTAACTCTCGTAACTATGCTGTACATATTGAGGTTTTGACTAGAATGTACCTATGTCATATTCTGACCTCACCAGAAGTTCTGTTTTCATTAATTATTTAATCATCTCAAAAAGATTTGAGGAGAAAAATATGTGGTTTACCTTTTTTTTTTTTTTTTTGCTTTTTTTTTTTTTGGTAGCAAAACCGAAATTGTGTAGCTGAGACTCAAATCTAGAGCCATCTTCTTCTATTTACATGTTTTTAACAACTATAAAATAGCTTCCTCCTAAGTAGAAACACTCTCAGGTTTTTGTATAACTGCCAAGTTTTTTTTCTCCTTTTTCCAGAATACTGTATTTGCCACTACTACCTGGTAGAAAATAGGAAAAGAACATGCAGAGTTATGTGATAAAGGCACTGGATGTCAGAGCAAAGTCATTCCCTGGAGAGATTCATGATGGGCACAAAGCCCATGCAAAACGAAGAAGCTCATTCATTCATTTATGCATCCTTGACTATTTATTAGGTGCACACTAAGCATCATCTTGAGTGTCAGAAAAGTGTGAAGAGTGACTAAGCCATCTCTTATTCCAGATGCGCCACAAAATATTTAAAGCACTGCATGTCTAATTACTTTCTTCTAGTCTTCAGGCCTGCAGGACTATTTTCTGATATAATTAACTTTTAAGGAGAAAATACTATATTTTCAAAATTAGGGAGAAGAGATTATTATGAGATGTGTCAGGTCTAGATAAATAAACACTACGCTTGTGTTTTAGTATAAATAAGGGCCATTAAAAAAGAAAATGGTTTGCTACAAAACACTGAATGTTGCATTCTTTTAAGCAAGGTTTTCTCTGGTTCCTTAAAGCATCTTAAAAGATTGTGGATTCTATTTATGTAAGCTGTTTCATAAGCAAAAAACATATGCACTGTTTGTTAGAATGATGTATGTCTTCTTCCTTGTGTATTTGTAGAGAAAATGTTCACAGTCAACAAATACAGTGTATTATAATTTTTTCTACCCCTAAGAAAGGTTAAAGACAAATGCAACTCAAGTTAATGAGTCCCAAACAAAGAACACCCCCAAACAGACCCTGGAAATGTATGCAGATTTTTATTAGTTCACTTTGAGTGTAAGGAGACTGATATCTAGTTAAAAATCTATGCGAGGTTTCTCAGGCCTGACCACAGACTGGTACAAAGGCTTTCCGAACAGGCTTCCCAAGGGGAAGCTGCACATCCCACACCGGATCTGGTGCACAGTCACCCACTCAAGTCTCTTAGAGTCACAATCAAGGACACAGACCCTTCTGTGAATTTGCATATCCACATATTTGCACTCCTCACCCATGCAGTTTCATTCCTATGTCTCTTTATCTGGGTCCTCCAGAGGCCTCTTTGTGAGATGCAGGGAGGGGAGGAAATGTTGAAGATATCGTTCTCTTCTCTGATTCAGTACTCGGTACTTTCCCTCTCCAAGGCCTCTCCTGTCCCTTAGCCCCATCCCAGGATCCATAAAACTACAGGAGTCTTTTGTTCGGAATTCCCTGGTCAGTGAGAGGACCCCTACATCTGTGCTGACCCACCTGACCTTCACCTGTGCACTGGTTCATGTTCATGGGGTGGGGGAGATGGGACAGGGCAAGTAGGTACAATCTCTGGCTTTAGCTTTTGCTTATACTATCAAAGTAATTGATTAAAGGTTTGCTTGTTACTTTCATTTTAGATTTCTTTCTCTGATCAGCCACCTGAACACCTGAGAATTCAGCTCTTTTCAGCTCAGCAAAGCATCTCACAAAGTTATACACATATTCTTCAGAGGTTTTAAAAAGTCATTCTAAAAGTATCACTCTTGTAAGTTTTCTGTTTTCACTGAGCAGATATTTATTTATAGAGCACATCCTGTGGCCTGCACCCTGCTAAGTGCTGGACCACAAAATAGAAGAAGGCTATATCCCTACTTGGGAATTGGAAAAGCCAGTTTTCCCAACTTGGGAAAGTGGAGAAAAGTGGAGAAAATACCTCACAAAGGAGGATATGCTTATAAACCCTGGCGACAACTTATCCAAGAAAATGTAACAAAGAAGGAAAGTCAGATTAACAGTAAAGGGAATACAGTGCTGTTTCATAATTGTGATTGGGATACTTTTACCCAGAGAATGTTTTGCACATTCATGTTTTGCACAGGAAACCGACGCTGTCATACATGGGTAAAAAAAATCAAATGCAGACTTCTCTTCTGCTCCAATGCAGATTACACAGTCTCCATGGATTTTCTGACCTGTGACTTGAAATGTTTCTATAAAGATATTTATTCCTTCCTTGAATAAAGATGCTCTTCATTGTGATTATTTCAGTGAGGTTGGTCTTACTAAAATGTGTATAACTGGCCTTCACTTTATTTAATGTGAAGACATGTTTAATCAAATGAATACTAGTTAAGATAAAGGATTAGAACTATAGTCTGGTGAGGAGAAGAGCTTTATATCTGGATATAAAGCTGGGTGATTGTGGAAAGCTAGCATTGGATGAAGAGGGGCAAGGGAGTCAGCACTTGACCGCTGTTATTTGGAGAAAAGTCAAGGGGCAGCAAGCAAAGCATAGGAAGCATGCATGGAGAGGAGGCAGAAATCAAAGGGAATTCATTACTCCACAATTTTAATAGTCCCCACCTTGTTTGTAGCAAATAATATGGCTGCAAAATGCCAGTTACTACAGGGCTAAATCTAAGAGTTGCAGAGTGCTCACAGGAGTTCAGGTATTCAATGTCAAGTTTGCTCTAGTGGTTACCTACATTTATATGCTACACATGAATATATAAATATTATGTAGGTATGTATTCTTATATTCACGGGGCTGGGAGAGAAGAAACAGGGAAAATAGGCACAACCTCTGGTTTCAGCTTTTGCTTATATTATCACAGTAAGTTGTTAAAGGGAAGTTACACACACACACACACACACACACACACACATAAATATTTAACTATGAGTAGCCATAAGGCTTATAATGAGAGTTACCCCAAAATAGCAATATCATACTGGCACCTTGTTTTCCTTACTTATAAGGAAAACTCTCTAATTGATGAGTCATAACCTGCTAGAATTCTCAGACTCATATGATCCAAGAAAGTTTTCTGGAGTTATGTGTTTGGGTGCTTATGCTGCCAACATTCACAGCTCCCGTTACAGCTGGTATATCCCAGCTCTCCCAGACACCCTGTCAAAATAATGAGATGGTGAAAATGCAAAGTGTGCATCTCAGTGTTCAAGACCCAAATCTGGCACTTGAGCTTCTTTGTGCAGGTGTCACAGAGAAGCTGTGTCCAAGGGATGATTTTTGATTTGACAGAAGTCTTCCACCTGCTTACCCATCACCACTTCAAAAGTACAAGACCACTCTGATGGTATATTTGAAAGTTCTAGGCCAAAGAATACAAGTTGGGTGTATCTGAATGTAGACCGTAAGTAAATGCCCATAATTTACAGAATGGAAAAATGCAATTTAAATAACAATAAGATATAGAGGAAAATTTTCAGCCATTAATGTACATTTTGGGAGGTATTATAAATCATAACACCACATGCCAGAATTTTACTGTCTCAGATTCTTACTCCTAAGAAATACATTTCCATATAATCCAAAAATATTTTGGAACTATTTTTAGAAGCATTCTATTTCTCTCATGATTTTCTTCCAATAAATTATTTCCCTCTCTCACATCTTTACAGCCCATAGAAGTGCTTACATACAAGATCTTCTTCAGTAAGTCTTTTACAATTTATTTAGGTCTTCCAAAATTCGTCAAAAATCTATCTACTCTTGGTCTATGTCTCCTCACTATACTTTCAAAACTGTCTCTTTCAAAAATTTGGTTGTATTCCTAGCACTTTGATTGCTTTCTTGATAGTTACGCCTCGTCGTGCCCAACATTTAAAAACAAATTTCACATTCTTTAGCTTTGTCTTGATATTTAATGATATTGCAGGCACATCTCAGTCTTTCAAAAATAATATTTATTTTGCCCTTCTGCCTTTCCTCTACATGATGTGGATTCTCCTGTCCTTTAGGTTGATTCCCTGCATTTATTATTAGGAAAGGATTGGGTCCTTATTACCACTCCAACTCTGATCACTGAAATGAGCCAGTTTATGGTGCAGCCACTCTGGAAAACAGTGTGGAGGTTCCTCAAAAAATTAAAAATAGACCTACCCTATGACCCAGCAGTAGTACTGCTAGGAATTTACCCAAGGGATACAGGAGTACTGATGCATAGGGGCACTTGTACCCCAATGTTTATAGCAGCACTCTCAACAATAGCCAAATTGTGGAAAGAGCCTAAATGTCCATCAACTGATGAATGGATAAAGAAATTGTGGTTTGTATACACAATGGAGTACTACGTGGCAATGAGAAAGAATGAAGTATAGCCCTTTGTAGCAACGTGGATGGAACTGGAGAGTGTGATGCTAAGTGAAATAAGCCATACAGAGAAAGACAGATACCATATGTTTTCACTCTTATGTGGATCCTGAGAAACTTAACAGAAACCCATGGGGGAAGGGAAGGAAAAAAAAAAAGAGGTTAGAGTGGAAGAGAGCCAAAGCATAAGAGACTCTTAAAAACTGAGAACAAAGTGAGGGTTGATGGGGGGTGGGAGGGAGGGGAGGGTGGGTGATGGGTATTGAGGAAGGCACCTTTCGGGATGAGCACTGGGTGTTGTATGGAAACCAATTTGACAATAAATTTCATATATTAAAAAAAAGAAAAAGAAAAAAATAAATATTAAATGTAAAAAAATTAAAAAAATTTAAAAAGAAAAAGAAATGAGCCAGTTTATCTGGCTTTATTTTTAGTAAAACATATCCAATCATGCGCCATTTGTGCTCTTTCCACATCTTTCCAGATGATCTTATCATTCATTTGTTCCAAGTGCTAGAACATGTTTCTGCCTATTATTTCCATGTCTTGGTACTCTGGCTCACCAGCTACATTTCAAGCCATACCGTTTGGGTTATCAACCTTGGTATTCTTGGATTGTTTATTTTCTGAAGTTTTGGCTCACACCCAGATCCAGACAAGTCATTCTTCTTCTATAGATTTGGCTTTAGAGATCAAGAATGTGAGACATTTTTGAACACTGAAGGCCTATCCTAAATGAAGACCACAAAATCTGTATGCCTACTTTAGTGTTTAATATGAGTAAACTTAAAGAAGTTCCACAGTATTTCTAAGAAGTCAGCTGCAGCACAAATTGTTTTGCTTTTGTTGCTTTCAAAATTTTCTGTCTCTGTCTTTCAACAGTTTGGGCTGTCCAGCTGTGGATGTCTTATGTCATCCTCTATGGTGTCTGTTGATTTTCTTACATGTGTACATTAATGTTTTCTTCAAATTTAGAAAGTTTTCCATCATCATTTCTTCAAATATTTCTGTGCCCTTCTCTTTCTCCTCTTCCAGTCTATCCACTATGGGTGTGTTGCCGTGCTTCCTGGTGTCCCATAGTTTCTGAGAAACTATTCAGCTTAATTATTTCCCTGTTCTTCAGATTGCATAACTGCTTCTTGTCTGTCCTCAAGTTTACATTATTCCTTTGCCAGCTGAAATCTGCTGTTGATCCCCTACAGTGATTTTTTTTTTTAAATTTAAGGTATTGAACTTTTCTTTAGAATTTTCATTTGGTTCTTTTTAACATAATTTTTGTCCCTTGCTGATATCATTAATTTCTTGAGTCACTGTCAACAAACTTTCCTTTAAATCTTAAACACGGTTTTCTTTGAATATATTTATAGGATTTTGTATTACACTAGTACTATATTATTTGTACTTTGAACATATTTATAATAGATGCTTTGGTTTCCTGCTAAGCCTAACATCTGGGCTTCCTCTGAACAGTTTTTCAAAAACAAACACAGATTTAGCTTAAAAAAAAAAAAAAAGAAGTGATTTTTAGCTAAAAAAAAAAAAAGAAGTGATTTTAGAGATAACTAAATAAGCATAAAGTCATCTATCCTAAGAACTGAGATACAGGAATAGTGTATTCGTAGGGAAAAAAAATTTTTTTTAACCATTTTAGGGATTTTTTTTCTCAGCACATTTTTATGTATTCACTTTCCTTTTGTGTACCATTGAAAGAATCAGAAGAAATAGAAAATCTTTAATCTCCTCTCCACAAAACTGTTCCTGTGACGCCTTCTACTTTTTTGCCATTCTGTGCTGTGAATCATGCTATGATTAAATATACAGATTTGTATATATCCACAGTTTCTAGATACCTTATTTTGGATCAGGCAAACATATAATTGAAAATAAGAAACAAACTAAAAAATATAAAATGTGTAATGTGTAGATATACGAATGCTTTATATATTATAAATAATTAAGAATAAGCCATGTGTTTTGTTTTCTTCTCTGGAACTTACCTTATTGGACACCTCCTCCATAACAACTCAGGATGTCAGCTCTTCAAATGTGCTTCATTATGTACCAATGAGCATCATTACATTCCATCTTCAGGTCCACTGCATGCCTTCAGGTACAAAAGATACAGCCTGTCCTCAAAATCATTTTGTCCAAGGCCAAAATTTTTGTTTGTGCTTCAGTTCATCTATTTTTTATGGTAAGTCCTCTCCCATGAATTTCTTCATCAATTAATTTCTGAAAAGCTGGTCTTAGAATTTTTTTCTGAACTCTGAATCCAAGTGGTGGATATCTCCTTTTCAAATTAAAACTCCCCATCACATAGGTCTTATTATATTTTCATATATAAGTTTCTTTAACCTCAATTTCTAGGTTGGTACTATAATCGAATAATACCTGAATTTAAAATGGTGAGCACTTTTAAAGCATCCTTTATAAATATCTTAAGAATGTAAATTGAGCTACAGGTATAGACAGGATAACAGAAGTTTATAAACAATGTGAATTTATTCACTGGCTATAATGAGCACTTAATACATTTGATTGTTTTAAATTTAAAAAGCAATTTTGGTCACCATTAACATTTTGTATGTTTCTTTCCAAGAATTGTTTTCCTTAATGCATATGTATGTGTGTATATATGTATATGCATATTATATGTATATTTATGCTTATATAAATACATTTCTATTTATGTAATTGAGAATAAGAAGATATATATAGTTTTGTATCTTTGCATTTTCATCTGATTTGTGCCTTCAATATTTTACTCATCATTAAATATTAACCAAAACTTGATTTCTACTTAATATGTAACAGTTCATATACGCAGCACATTAGTCAAACATTTCCACATTGTTCACTATTAGTTTTATTTTTCCTTTGGAATTTTTTTTTTTGCATAAATATCACTCTGATGAACAACCTTTAAAACAAACTTTAGCTTGTATCCCTGATTATTTCTAGCATTACTTCCAGGGAAAAGTCTTGATTAGGTAGTTAAGGCTAAATAAAGGTTTCTGATGCATAATTCAAATGTGGTCAGGTAATATTTCGTACTCCCAAAAAATATTATGCAGAGACTCGTCCTTCTCCTAGTTTTCCAAAGTGTTTGGTTTTTACATAATAAAAAAACAAGAACAATAAAACAGCTCTACATACTGTTTACTTGGATTAATAGTTTTTTCAAATCAACTCTGTATTCTCCACAAAAAAGCATGAGCCCAAGAGGTGAAGAAATTAAAGCTCAGATTATTAGTATTGCTTTCCAAAAAAGCATTTAAAATTCTCTGCTATTTGTGTTTATATTAGGAAACATCCTTTTTAAATGTCAGTGAGCATGCTTTCCAAATGCATTTCCTTAAGCTTCCTTATTAATATTTCTCATCTTATTTTAATAAAACATACCTAATCAAGATGTTTTATATTTAATCTAAATATTGTGTATAAATCAAAATATATTAATCATGTGCATGCAATCAAAACACTAGAAATTGTAGAACTACATAACTTGATTTATTGAGATATGTCAGCCACCAAAAGTAGCAAGTCATGAGGTGAGTACAAATAATTTATGCTGGGTAAATTCTAATCATATTTCTTAAAAATTATTGTGTAGGTAAATGAACATGCACAACTATGATGAACTAATCTCTCTGAATGGAACAGTCTCAGAGGTATTTAAGATACTGATATTTTTATCTAAAAAATATTTATAGTCCTTCTTAAGAAAACCTATTTTAAATATTGTCTCATTTTCAAAGGGAAAAAACAAGGAAATCATCAAGTGAGATTATTTCCATTATCATTCTATTTTGCTGATAAAATGGCAAGAGACATATTAAGCTTAACAAATACCATAAAATAAGATATGCTTTTTGACTATATAGAGATTTTTTTAGGTCTTACCTTTTTTTCTTGGGTAGCAATGGGGCTTCATTTTGGGGGACCAATTTCTAACTCCAGAGTTGTATACATATATTTCTAACCACAGAGTAATATAGTGTATATGTGCATATATATTACACATTATGGACACTTAATATAATATGTAATATATCTATACTGCATATATTTTATGACACATATATATATCTCTTATGAAACTTAAAGTGGTAAAAAAAAAGGAAATGTTGATTGAAGGCAAATTATCTTGCATTTTATAATAGCATCTAATTTAAAATCCTTACTTTGGGTGGTGCTTGCGTGGCTCAGTCTGTTAAGTGTCCAACTTTGGCTCAGGTCACGAACTCATGGTTTATAAGTTCGAGCCCCACATTGGGCTTTCTGCTGTCAACATGGAGCCCCTTTTGAATCTTCTGTCCTTCTGTCCCTTTGCCCCTCTCCCACTGGTTCTCTCTCTCTCTCTCTCCCTCAAAATAAATAAACAAATTTAAAAAAAAATAATAAAATCCTTACTTTGGGGCCTAAATCAATATTTTGAGTTTTAATTGACACTAAATAATATATTCTTCAACATGGTAAAATGAGCAGATTCAAATTTAATATTGTATTTCCTAGAAAGCACATATTATTCACTCTTACGAGTATGTCTGTGAAAAATAAGAAAAGTTGTGTGATTATTTAGAAATGAAACCAAAATGAATGTGACTCATATCAAAGCATGCCAATAAATTTTTTACTTTTTTAAATTCATGGTTCCCATGTGAGGTGATTAAGGTAGAATTCAAAAGACATATGTTCTATTTTTTTAACTTGTAAAAAATTATCTGACTTAAAAGATGGCGTAAAAGTAATAAGAACATTTGTAAACATTTACAAAATGATTTCAGCTAATGTTTTTGTGCCTCTATGTATTAAAGGAGAGTGTATGTAATGAAGCTGTGATATGTATCTTTTTATATTTTTGGTTTTCAAGGTGAATATAAGGCACATAGGAGAAAGACTGATGTGGTAAATGTGCATTATTTTAAGGATCATAAATTTCATTATCCTCATTTTCTGCCTCTTCTCAATCACACATATCTTTTCTGCCGTTATGATTAATTTTGCAGAAACACACAAGATTGACAGTGAATTAACCACAGTTGTAGGTTTTTCAGTTACACAAAGGAGAAACCAGACAGTACTTAAACACTCCAACAATACATCAGACAGACAAAAAAGCCAAAGCTTATATTAACTACTTTGGTATCAAGTTGATGAAGTAAAAAAAAAAAAATCATTAATTGGTTGAATTTTTCAATTATTTGTTAATTATCTTTCCTTTTGCTTACTTTGTAATATTTTTAAAGGAATAATTTTATAATATGGCTGTGTAATCAAATAACATGCATCTTTTGAGTTTTCATAATGACAATATTAATGTTACAACAGTAAATAAATGTAAAGGCATGTCAGGTTTTGTGTAGCAATTCCCAGTTTTAGACTTTTCACACATTGTATACATGTCACAGTTCTCCAAAATGCTGTGAAATTAGGTAAAAATTAACTTATGAAAAATATATAAGACATAAAGATGTTTACTTAATTTAGGTACAGTGAGCCTAATAGACATAATGGAAAACTCAGAAAATCTCAGAGACATGACAATGGACACTGCCTTTCATGAGGAAATACTTCTTTCTAAAATTGTTGTTTCCTTACCAGTTACCAGATTACATATACTTTATATGAGATAAACAGGAGGAAAGAAAGAACAATGAAATATACAAGGCTTTTTATAATTGTATGTTAAACTGAGTGATAGTAATCATAAACAATTTTAGAGAAGTGGGAAATTTTTATGGATTGAAGTCAGTGGCGACATCTTTGTGGAGCAGAGAGGCATTTGATTTTGTAGAACATATGGTGATTTGCATAAGTAAAGATCAGGGAAGTACTGTATCAGAAAATGCAGAAAATAATTAATGGGTACATGAGGAAGTTAGTGAAGGAACTAGTTTGGGACATATGAGCTGTGGAGTAGAGAAAATATAGGTCAATAGGCACATAATGGGATTTTATTTTAAAGGTTGGTCAAAGCAATGTTGATTCTCTTGAGTTCTATCTCTCTCTGCTCCTCTCCAAGGTGATGTGGAATATTGACTTCTCTGTGCTATTAACAGCAGAAGAGAAAGAGTACCTGAAAACCTCACAGAGTCTTTGTTGCCTCATCTCTGCTGTGGAGTAACTGGTCTGATCTACTCTGTGAACTGGTAACCACTAAGATATAAATGGTCTGGATCACAAGCCCTTTCCAGGGGTTTTCTGCTGAATCTGTGAATATTGAAATCTGTGGACTTGTAACTTTACACAGGACTAATGCAATCCATGGCTGATTGGGTCTTGCTTTAGTTGTCACATGTTCTAGGCATTAGCCAGCTCTTTCCCATGTTGTAGGCAGTCACTGCTTCCGGTCTCCTAGCCTAGGCTCCTTCATATGATCCTTGTTTTAGCTGGCCTCATGCACTTCTGGTGGTTTTAATTTCTGCTATTTTCTGTATTATTAATTGGAAGCATTTGGGAAACTTTGGGTCTTATTCATGCCAAAGAATTTGATGGTGATTCCTAAAAATGATTTAGTAGTTGCCTTCACTCTACATAATGATTCTATACTGCCAAATTAACTTTGAGATAACTATAAAGAACCTATCCCAGGTCACCATGAAGAATGAAATGTTATTTCTTCATAGAGTCAAATTACACTGAGGCAAAATTTTCATGTTCTCTATATTCCCTTCATTTCACCTAAAACTTTCTTTCAACCAAAAGCAAGAGAATGGAGAGACAAAACACATCAATCTGTCTTTACTAGTTCTCTCTCTGTTTTTCCCCCCACAGTTCCTTTGGTGAGAATGGGCACGATAGCTCCCTCCCAGTTCCCGTATTCTGAGGAACTTTCTTGTATTAATTTCATGTTAGGTCATCAAAGTTTACCCTAATATATTAATCACAATTAGTGATTAAATTCATCTTTCAGGTAAAAACTTTAAAGATCATGTATTGCTTCATAGTTCTATTTATAAAGTTAGTGCTGTGTTAATTACTTTTTATTACTTCTTTTTATTTCCACTTTAACAATTCTACTGGCTTCTCTACCTCCCTCCATTTCTCTCTCCCTGATTCCAAAGCAGACAGACATCTTTAATTAATGGCAAAAATATGTACACAAAATATGGAAGATAAAAACACAATGATATATTTAAAATATTATTCAAGTTGCAAGATATTACTGTTAGGGTAAACTAGGTAGAAGATATGCAAGATCTCTTATTCCCTACAATCGTATGTGTATCTACAATGATCTTAAAATAAACCATCTCAGGACACCTGGGTGGCTCAGTCAGTTAAGCATCTGACTTCAACTCAGGTCATGATTTCAGTTTGTGAGTTGGAGCCCCACATCAGGCTCGCAGCTGTCAGCACAGAGCCTGCTTTGGATCCTCTGTCTCCCTCTTTCTCTGCCCCTCCTCCACTTCTTCTTTATATATAGATATATGTACACATCCAATAAGATGGTTCCTGGGGAAAAAAACAAAACAAAACAAAACAAAACAAAGAGCAACAAATATTGGTGAGGATGTGTAGAAATTGAAACCCCTGTGCACTGTTGGTAGGATGTACAATGGTACAACCACTGTGGAAAACAGTATGGTAGTTCCTCAAGAATTAGAATAGCCATATGATTCAGCATTTCCACCTTAGGGTATGTACCCAATAGAACTGAAAGTGGGATCTCAAAGAGATCTATGTATACTCATGTTTATAGGACCATTATTCACAAAAGCTAAAATGTGGAAGCAACCCACGTGTCCATTGGTGGATGCTTCTATAAGAGAATGCTATATATATACATATATATATATATATATATATATATATATACACACACACACACACACATATATATGTAATATGTATGTATATATACACATAATACATATATATGTATATATGTGTATATATACATACATGTGTATAGATACATACATGTATATATGTATGGAATATTATTCCACAATGGAATATTATTCAGCTTTGAAAATGAAGAATGTTCTGCAATATGTTACAATATGGATGAAACCTGAGGACATAATGCTAAGGGAAATAAGCCAGTCACAAAAAGGCAAACACTATATGATTCCACTACATGAGGTACTTAAGAGTAGTCAGAATCATAGAGACAGAAAATATAAGGGTCGTTTCCAGAGACTAGGGAGAGGAGAAATAGGGAGTTATTGTTTAATGGTACAGAGGTTCAATTTTATAAGGTAAAAATACTATGGAAATGGATGGTGGTGTTGGTAGCACAACACTGTGAATGCATAGTACCATTAAACTGTACACTTAAAAATGGTCAAGACGGTGGTGGAAGGCGCGCCTGGGTGGTTCAGTTGGTTAAGCGCTGACTCTTGATTTAGGCTCAGGTTATGATCCCACAGTTCATGGGTTCATGGGTTTGAGCCCGCAACAGGCTCTGTGTTGACAGCGCAGAGGCTGCTTGGGATTCTCTGTCTCCCTCTCTCTGTCTCTCCTTTGCTCTCTCTCATGTGCTCTCTCTCTCTCTCTTTCAAAATAAACATTTTTAAAAATGGTCAAGATGGTATATTTTAGGTGATGTGTGTGTTTACAACAAAAAAAGTTTGTCTGGAATATCTTCTACACAAAGCAACATGAATAAACCTCGCAAACTTACTGCTTTGTAAATTAAGCAAGCCAGCAACACATAAAGATTCCAATTATATAATGATCAAAGTAGGCAATGTAAACTATTGTATTTAAAAATTACTGTGTCTGTTGTAAAACAATAAAGAAATGTAAGGAAAAATGATTATAAATATTGTAAGTGAGATCACTTCTTGGGTACAAAGAAGATAGTTAGGAAGAAGAATGAGATCACCTTCATGGATGCTGGCAATGTCACTTTTGTTTTATTTTTTTTATCTGATCGGTACTTCCATTGGTGATTGCTTTATAATTTACTGCTCAGCTGTATGGACATTTCAATTTTCTTCGACTTTTCTGTATGTGTGTTTGTCCTGGGTGGTCTCTTGGAAGTTCACCATCACTTTACGCTCTTCCAGAATTTATCAATGAGAAGTAATCTAACAAGATTTGTACACGAGGAAGAAAGAGGTGTCTCAGGCAGATACCGATATTAAGTTCACAGTTGGTCATCTGGATTACTGTTCACTTTTGTGGCCCAAACCACAAAATTTGTGAAGACTTCCCAAAGACCCTTGTAAATTGCAGCAACTTTTTAGAGAGTTATTAAGAGCCACCTGTCTTCATACCACTAGCTGAAATTGTTGGTAAGTGACTCCTCTCACCTTTGCTATTTTTGTAGTATATAGTCTTCTGCATTCTTGAAGAAACCTTGACTGATCTATATCTGTGTCTGTAGCTGTACTGTCCATAGCTACATATATCAGGGTATTTATAAATTATATTTCATATTAAAGTATATGGAAATATTTGTAGCATGTTTTCTTTTTGAAAATCTTGACAATTACTGGGAGAGTGAAAAAGAATAATTCATAGCCATGTGATCTTCTATATGGGCTTTCTTGTTATATTTTAATTATTTTTATGTATGTATAAATGTACATATGTATATATTTTTACTTAATTGTTTTAGCATTAACTGGACAGACTGAATCTGAAATTCACTGATGCTTATTGCATTTAAAATGCCTCTTTATATCTTTAAAAGACAAGGATAGCATGAATAACTGTGACCATGAAAATGTTAAAGCATAGATTCCTGAGATGGTTCTTCCAGGGAAGATATTTAATAGTGTGACACAAAAGGCACCATTACATTCATGTTTCTTGCAAGGGAAAATCTATTTTTAACCAAAACCTAATTGAGATGTATAGGATGGAAAGTAATCACTCCACTGTTTCATCATCAGAAAAACTATGGAAGAACACAGAAGTGAGGTAACATGCAGAGGCAGCTACTGAAAGCAGGGTGGAGCTCAGGGGGTGTTGTGGGTGTGTCATTCTCACTGAAGAAGCACAGAGGCGGACATTCTCATCACTGCATCTGAAGCAGAGGAAATCTCTAGGAAGAGCTAAAGAAAATTATACAAATAAATTAATAATGGCTATATTTTAAAAGCTTGATCTTTGAATTCAGAATAGGAGGATGTGACTAAAGTGAACTAATAAAAAAGACATGACACAATAAGGGAACCATTTTAATTTTAAAAATGCAGAAAAAAGTCTAGAAACAAGTTTAACAGACACCAAAAAATGAGAGTAGAAAAAGACAATAAACTTACTTTTGGCACCACTGTTTAAGTATTTAATTATGTTGAGAATAAATTATAAAATATAAGAAACTCAGTACATGATATTAATGTGTTATATAGCATTAAGCTTAAGATGGGGGGAAAATTGTATATAATTCTCTTATATGTATGCAATAAATCTCAAGTCTTCCTCTACTTTCTATATGAAAGAGAACTTTCATTATATTGCTACAGATCTCTGGGTCCCTAACCCAGAACATTCATCTGATATAGACCAAAGTTTTAAAATACTGTCTCCAAGTTTGAGATATGATTGAAAAATCATCAGGTTACATTTTGAATACCAGAGGTGTATTTTATAGGACTTTCCAAAGTATGTGTCATCAGAGTAGGTGCTAAAAGGCTCAGCTTACCAAAAATAAATTCCATTTATCTAACTGTGTTAAATTTTTGCTGCTATAATTATTCTTTATACTTAATTCTACATATTCATAGGAGAACCTATTTAAAAAGCAACTGTATTATTTTGGAAGAAGAAATTGTAAGCCATTAATATCCATTAACATACTTTTCCAGACTATTTTTTATATTAATGAACTTTAGAAACACTAAGGGACCTGAGGAAATAGATGTCAGGTAGGTATGTACTTATGGGGGTTATTGCAAAAAAGGCAAAATTATATCCACCCACCATACAGAGCAGTACTTGAAAGTCTTGAATAGCTATGGAGCAAAATGGCAAAACAGATGTCATGGAAGAGATGAACTGAAAAAAGATAAAAGGAAAGAAGAAACAAACACTTGACTAATTTCCCAATTTTTCCTAGGGCTAATTCTTACCTATCACTGTTTTTGGGTACCTCATTCCTTGAGTATTAGTATACAGAGTTACGTGGAATCTGAAAAAAAAAAATCACCAACAAAATCATAGAGACAGAGCTCATATTTGTGGTTGCCAGAGGTGGGGACAGGGGGATGGGAGAGCTGGTTGAAAGTGGTGAATAGGTACAAACTTCCAGTTATAAGATAAATTAATTCTGTGTATGTAATACAGTAAAACATAATGACTATAGTTAACAATACTATGTTGTATGTTTGAAAGTTGCTAAGACAGTAGATCTTGAAATTCTTGTCACAAGAAAAAAAAACCCGTTAACTATGTTAGGTAATCATTTAGCACTATATACCTATATCAAATCATTATGTCATACACCTTAAATTTACACAACATTATATGTCAATTATATTTCAGTAGAGTGGAAAAAAGTAAGATATGTAACACTATCATGTTTTTTAACACCTAACTATCTTAATTCATTTTGATCACCTTTCTACATATGGTGAACACTTGTTACATATTGTCACTTCAAAAAATATAAAGTAGTTCAAAACTTGTTACTTTAAAAAACAAAGGTATATAGTCTGGTCCTATGAAAAACTCATTAGAAAGAACACGTACTGTAACTTTTTAAAAGTTATTTCTTATGTGAGACTATGTAGTTTAAACAGATTCATTTTGGAAGTCTTTGTTATATTATTAGTGACAAGGGCTGTTATGCAAAAGAATTGAAGGAATTGAAACAACAAAAGTCAAATCTTTCACTCAGTGTTTGGTATGCAAGCCAAGTATATAGGGCAAGGTTATATAGATGTCCTTTCTGACTTCTGAAAACTATTTCAAAAGTTTCTCTCTTTCTGATATGTGAAGACTTGAGAATTTGCTGTCCTGGTGCTTTTGACACTAAACTAAGCCAACATTACAGGGAAGTGAACACATCTTTCATCATTGGTTAAGATTAGCTTAAACTGAACCTACAGGGTATCCATTATAAATACATAACAGGTCATGGCTGAAAAGAGAATAACTTAACCCATTTTACTCACTTTAGGCTGCCCAACTATAATTAATAAAGATATGTTTGCAAGATTTTGGAACAAATATTAGAAAACCAAAACATCTGACTGAGAGTTAAAGCTGTTTAATAAATGAAAATCCACAATGGGAGCTAAAATAAAAATTGAACTTGGAAAAAATAATATTTAATCTCAGTAGATATCTTCAATTTTATAAAATGAATTAATCAAGCTAATGTCCTTTCTAATGTGTTGGGATTAAATTTACTGTTTTCTTATAATCCTAAGAACAAGATCCTTACTGCTTTCATTAATTTCTAGAATAAATACACTTAAAAGTTTATATGTTGCCATATGATACATATGGCAACACTTATAAAAAGAAGAAAATTATCAAATAATAAAGTTGTACATGAAAAAATATGTATAACAAAAAAAATCTCAAAATATCTTACTCATTTGAGGTTAAGAAAATGAAATGATATAAAAGAAAAAAGGGTTTACATTTTGAGTGTCAGAAACAGTAATCATTTTTAAAATTTCTACTTTAGTAATACAGGCATTTGCTTGAGAGCCTTATAACTTGTACTTAAAAATTCTAATCCCATTTAATTTTTATTATAAATCCCCTTGAATTATACCCAAGCTAGTACCTCTGTCAGGCTCCCTTCTTAAATTTCTCACTTGAGGAAACAAGAAAAATAACAACAGAACCCAGTGGTATATACTTTTGGGAAAAACTTGAGTTTTTCTTTCTTTTGAAATGTATTTTTCACACGTTTTACAAAGCCTTGTGAAGTGGCTGTCATTTGAACTGTGTTTCTTTATCCTTTGGTATTGGTGCCTGAAGAAAGAGCTTCAAAAATAAAATGATAAAAAATAAAAGATTCTCCCAAAGATTTGATATCTTTAAATACTCCCAATTCTCTTATGGCTACAAATTGTAGTTCCAATATGCAGTTGCTGTCTTCTACTCTCACAATTGTCTTTAGGTATTGAGATACTGAATGTAAATGCAAAGTTTTCTATCGTGTTCTTAAACCTTTCTTTTCATAGTTTCTACGGACTGCACCATCCTTTTGCTGCATGATGTAGTAGCTAGCAACATTTTAGAGTTTGTAATTAAATATTAAAATTATATATATTATATATACATACATAATGTATATACATACATAATGTATATACATATGTAATACATATACATTAAAGTTGTGTTTTTTTTTTGTCTTTTTTTTTGAGATCAACAGTGAGTAGGGGAGGGGCAGAAAGAGACGGAGGGAGAGAATCCCAAACAGGGTTAGCACTGTCAGTGTGGGACATGGGGCTCAAACCCACGAACCGTGAGATCATGACCTGAGCCAAAATCACGAGTCAGACGCCCAACCGACTGAGCCACCCAGGCGCCCCTAAAATGATATTTTTTTAATGAAAAGAGACACGTTCCATCATCAGCAGTGCTTATAAAGAACTTGTTATATTTAAATGAGGGAATAATGGTTAATATATTGAAATATTTTGCTTATCTTCAACCTCAAATTGATAAATTTATCATAGGTAATAGATCACTTGAGAAATACATATTTTAAACATATTATGACATTTAAAACATGTTTGACCAACTCTAGTACCTTAGGAAACAGGTAGGTAAAAACTGGGTGCAGAAATTATTCATAATGGAAGCATGGTATTTAAGTGTGGCAGCATCACTGGGGGTCGGGTATTAGCAGTGAGAGTCTAGTGCCAAGTGGGAATCAAATGTCTCATATGAGCAGTTGCAATGACTAGTTTCTGACTCTGGATACCGATCCCTTTCTCTTTGGGAGTTGCTGTGGTTGGTGCTTTTTATTTATTTATTGACTTGGATGAACTTAATTTAGTGAAGTCTATTTTTCCCCACAGTGTGAAACCTTTGATTCCAATCCTCACAGAGGACAGTCTTATCACACTAACCATGGAATGACAGTGTTTTTAGCAGAGTGTTGTCTCTTTCCTTGATCTTTCTGTTATGTTGTCTACTTCTGTTGGTATCACATCCAACTGTTAAGACTCCGCTAATTGCCAGCTGAGCACTCTACTGTTTTTGACATAATTTGGACTCAGGTTAAAATAGGTGCCTTTGCATGTGTATTTTGAGGTCAATTTTTCTTCTGACCACAGGGGGCGTCTTTTTAGCTGTCTCTTTTCCTAGTTCTCTTTTGGTACACTAGTAGCTTGTGATTAATTTATTGCTGTCATGAAACTAGCAGCTTTATCTTCATGGCTTATTGTCAAAATCTACACTTTCCCCCCCCCTTCTTTACAACATCCTTATGCTTGAACTTTTCCAAACTATGTCCCAAAAATACAGTTCCCTGGAGGAGAGTTCTGGTGTTCTCTGTTCTTCTAGCTTGCCTCTTTTTCTGAGCAAAAAAATCTCTGAGTTTCTGTTCTGGAGCTGAGGGTCGGGACAGTGGCTCACTTCTCTTGGAATGACTGGGTGTTATACAGAGGTGGTTAAGCCTGGTCTTCTCCTCCTGCATCTCTCAAGGTGGAACCTGTACACTGTAAGTGAGCTGGGGTGAGGGAAATTGGGGCCAAAGTATTTGCCCCTGCCACACCTGGGTAAGACGCTCACCCTACAAATTGGGGTAGGGTGGGAGAAAGTGGCCCCCAATTTATCAGCTGCAGTTGACTGAAGTTCACCCTGTGCAATTTCATCCTTCTGCAGTTAGCCAAGGTGGGGAAGGATGGAAAATGTCTGACTGTCTCAGAGAGATACCACAGCCCTTAACTAGGAGCTGGGAGAAGACATAGGCCCCAAGGGCCATGAGGTCTAGTAGATTTTTTTTTTTAAACAGTTTATTCATTTTCTCCATGTTCTTAGAAAAATTTGCAGAAACCTTACAAGGTCACTTATTTTGTAATTTTTATCTGTTATGGTTATTCTGCTAAGATAAAGGCCATAGAGCTCCTCACACAGCTGTTCTGGAGTAGAGCTCCCTCCAATGCCATTTTTATCACAGGACACTAATTATTTGTAATTCTGAAAAATACCACAAAGTTTGAAAGAGTTTCTAAGTTTTATAACAAAAATTTAAATGCTTAAAAATATGGCTCAAATTATAGCATATTTTTTGACATGGTACATTTTGAATGCATAGTATAAACATATATGAGTGTGCTTATCAAGGAAAAAAGAAATATAATCTTTCAATTAATCAGTGAGGCATCTGACAGGCATTTCTATTGCTTCATATTCATTTCTGAAATGAACTACTTTCACCAAAATCTTGATATTTTTAGTATGGGCTTTGAAAATATTGATGTTAATATTAAAAAAAAAAAACACCTGTTGGGATTATGATAGTAGTCCTATATGATGGAAATGGTCTTCTATAACATTCTTGTTATTTTCCACGTGTTGATTTGACTTAGTTTATCACAGGTACTTTCTCTAGAATTGTATCACCCTGAAGTAGTTCAACATGCCATCCCCAAATATGCTGCTATGATAGGTTGGTAATTTGGAGCTAAACAGACTTGAAAGGCAATAAATGCAGGAAGAGCCTTTCTCTGAACTCCCCTGATCTGCCTGAAAACCAGATCCTCCAAAGGGAACTCAATTGTCTGAAATCCCCTCCCCAAGAGTATCATCTAGCCAGATGAACCCCTTCTCTCAGGAGAGGGGACTAGAAGCGCACACAGCACCCAGACAAACTTAGTCACAAACCATCATACCTTCCATCTGCTGGAGAAGTTCAGGGCAGCTGCTCTTGACAAAGGTCCATATCTGAGAGGAGCAGAAAATATTTGAACCCAGGAGTCCCTCACACAGATGTACTTGTCTGCCTAGAATTTCGGGGAAGTTAGGGTTTAGTTTCCTTTTCAAAGCTGCCTGACCGAATGGTGTTGGGGAGGGTTTGAGGAGCAGTCCAAAGCTGGAGGCCTCAACACAGTCCTCCAGAACGGCCCCTCCCACCCTGCAGCGTCCAGGGCTCAGGGGAAGGACTTCCCCATATATTCTGCGCGGTAGGGAGTTGCTTCTTAATGCCGTGGGTGTGTGTGACAGGAGAGGAAAGTGGCTGTCTGGCCTCTTCCTCCTTTTCCCATTCCCCCAAAAGAGAGCCCCAAGCTGGCCCTCCCGGGTCTGGCACACAGAGCCACCGCTGATTCTTCCTTTCACCCCTCTGGGCGCTCCAATGCCGCACTGCCACCTGTTCCCCACTCTCCTTACAGGCTCCGGTCCACCCAGCTTAATAAAATGGTTTGTTTAAAAAAAAAAAAAAAAAGCAGCACTCCGCCAGCCTGGGGTTTGTCTCTTGCTTCGACAATGCTCCCTCTTGCTCCGGCAATGCTCCCAGGTAACAGAGGCCGAGACTCCCCTTCTTCTAGCCTCTGACCAACCTCTAACCTCCTGTCCAGTCACAGCCTCCCAGACCATCTTTGCTGCTATCATCTGCAGTTGGGACCAAACCACTTTGTTTATCTGCGCTTAATTTTTTGCTGCCCACCAATCAGGAGCTCCCAGATTTCTCAGAACTACCTGCACTCAACTAGCTGGCCAACCTGCATTTGTAGGCCTCCTATACTTACCTTTCTCTGGGCTTCTATCTGGCCTGGAGGGTATGGGCCACTTCTGCCCGTTGTCGAGGAGAAGCAAGATCACCCAGCGTCCCTTGAAAATGCAAAAGCAGCGTGGGGGAGGGGGCGGCTGCGTGCCCTTTTCGGGAAAGTACAGAAGCCGTCGCGAGAGGAGTGGGGGTAAAACCCTGGAGGCCAAGGAAGCCGCCAAGGTTCTAGGGAAGATCCTGAACCAAGCCCTTGAGATCTGCGTGTGCGTGGAGAGAGCCATCTCTGTGACTTCCTGGAGAACCACTTCCTAGAGGAGGAGGTGAGACTTTTCGGGCTGGGCTGGAGGAGGGTCTCCCCGGAAGGTTCACCCTCAAGCGTGACTAGGAGCCTCGGGAGCCCAGAAGTTTTTGAGGGGCCCTCTGGCATCATCGCTTGAGGTGTCCGGTCTTCTGTCTGAGCCTCTCCCTGAAGCTCTTGCTCAAGACCTGGGTCAAATGAAAACAATAAAACTTTCTGAAGAAAAGAAAAAAAAAAAAAAAAAGCCTTAGAAAAGGCCCATTCATTTTACCTAAACACCCTTCACTGTCTTCTAAGTTGTTTACATTCCTCCTCCTCTTCCCTTATTGAGATGCTATATAAGGTCTCAAATCTCACCATTATTTTGGGTATTCACTGTTTTTTCCTGTGATACCCCATGCATGTAATACTAAAAATTAATCAATTTATATATCTTTTCTGTTAATTTGCTTTTTTGCTAATTTCATAGACCCAGTTATTGAACTGAAGGAAAACAGAATATGCCACCCCAAAATATGTGATTTTGGGGTACAGATACTTTGCACTGAAGGCAATTTAGAAGATATAAGAAATGCCCCTCTCCTTATTAGCTTAAAAGCAAGACATAAATTTTCAAAGATGTCCCTCCACCCATCTCTACCAGGAAGAAAAAAAGTTAATCACCCCAAAAGTTAGACACTATCAGCCTGAAGAAGGTATCAAAGGAATTTATACAACAAACTTGACTAATTGGCCTCTAGCTCATTCCTTGGAGGCCCCAAACAGATTTCCTGTGTCCTGTCCTTTCTCCACAAGTGTATTATTCTTTGTTGAAGATGCTATGTAATCTGGAATTCTAAGCCATCTCTGAGTTGCTCATTTTCCCTGGGTATCTCCCACATATACTTGGAGTAAACATGCTAATGAACTTGTTTGTTTTCCTCTTGGTCACCTATCTTTTGTTATAAGAGTCTCAGGAAAAACTCCAAAAGGTAGAGGGAAATCATTTTCCCTCCCTTACAGAAGCTAAGAGGGTAGAGGAAGTCTTTCCTCCCCTACACCCTCTGTGTATGAAGATTAATGCTCAGGTTAAATCATAGCTGTTCTTTTTAGATGCACAAGTGTCTAACAATTACTAATCTACATGTGATTTTCTTAAACACTATTAGGAAGATCTGAAGAGTAGACCCTGTGAAGGAAACTAAAACCAAAACCAAATCAAACCAAACAGAAAGATACGTTGGAAGGATATGTGAAAATCTAGCCCTCCCCACCCTCTTCGACACACACAGTCATAAACACACACATGGTTTCAGGCACATGTGTACACAGACACGTACATATTAAAAGAAGTAAGATTATTCCAGTGTGTAGCATGAGGTATCTCTGAAAAACTTCGCTACAACAAATAGTAAATTTAAGAAAACACTTGATTTTAGAGTTTTATCTGCTTCGAAGTAACAAATATTTCATTCTCAGATTCTTTATTCACAACTTTTTAAATACATAATCTTACTACAGGAGGAAAATAGCAGTCAATAGTGGGCAAAATACAAAAATGCTGGTTCTGATTAATGGGGTTCTGATTAAGTTACTTGCCTAACTGAAGAATAATAAGAAACAAATTGTAATCATTCCTGTTATTTGTTACAGCACCAAAAAATATTTTGCTAAGTATCCAGAAATTATCCTAATGTGCTCATTTTCTTTCTTTTTTAAAAATATAATTTATTGACAAATTGGTTTCCATACAACACCCAGTGCTCATCCCAACAAGTGCCCTCCTAAACGCCCATCACCCACCTTCCCCTCTCCCCCACCCCCCATCAACCCTCAGTTTGTTCCCAGTATCCAAGAGTCGCTTAGGGTTTGCCTCCCTCCTTCTCTGTAACGTTTTTTCCTCCCTCATGGTCTTCTGTAAAGTTTCTTAAGATCCACCTATGGGTGAAACCATATGGTATCTGTCTTTCTCTGACTGACTTATTTCACTTAGCATAATACCTTCCATTTCTATCCACGTTGCTGCAAATGGGCAGATTTCATTCTTTCATTGCTAATGTGCTCATTTTCTAGGGCTGCCATAACAAAGCACCACAACTGGGTGGCTTAAACAATTGACTGTCTGAGAGTTCTGGAGGATAGATGTCTGAAATCAGTGTCAGCAGGGTTGCTTACTTCTGAGAGCTGTGTGGTAGAATTTGTTCCATGCCTTTCTCTTAGTTTTGGTGGTTTGCTGGGAATCTGTGTCACTCCTTGATATGTAGATATGTCAGTTCAATCTTATCTTCACCTGGTGTTCTTTCTGCGTGCATATATTTTAGTGTCCAAGTTTCCTCTTTTTTTACAAAGATGCAGTCATGTTCGATTAGGGCCCACCCTAGTGACTTAATCTTAACTTGATCATGTGCAAAGACCTTATTTCAAGAAAAGGTCACACTCATAGATATTGGTGGGTGTCAATGTCTTTAGGTGGACGCAATTCAACCTGTAACACATAGGGACTTTGACACCAATAGTAAAAGTGAATGTGTATGAACTGTGAGAAAATAAATAGGAAAAGAAACACAAACATACTAGTTAGATTATGGGGGGCTTATGGGCCCCAATGACTCTCAAATTTCTTTATAAATATCTATTACTAATTCATTTGTAAAAAATATATGTAATTTATTTGTGATACAAAAACGGCATTTTATCAATTCTAAGACACACTTTTTTCACATTTTAAAATATCTTAATCATGATGCATATTAAAACTTGTGAATATATGTAATTATAATTGAAAACCTTTTTCCCTTTATTAATGGTACTAAAAATGTCTTAAAATAGATAATATTGTAGATTCCATAATATATAACAATGTTTTCTCTAATAGCATAAGCTGAACCTTGTCATCATTAAGTATAACTGTACTTACCCAGATCAGATTTGTATTCTTTCTTTGCCTAGCTTATTTTAATGACATTTAATACTTTAGGAAAGAGACATAGTCTTTCTAAATAGATACGAAGTTAGAAATCAATATGTTGTGTGCACATAATTTGATTACAAGTATCCTTCTATCAATCAGGTAAATATATGATCATTGACTGTAACCAAAACCTCTAACTGCTTTAATTATGCCTTTTTTCTTTGGTCTTAGTCACCAGTCACCTTTCAAATTTTAATGCTATTAAATTAATTAAACTTCACAATATTCAACCCCTTAGTTAATTGTCACTAGTAGCACTAGAATTGTCACCACAAATCAGCTTTATGTAAATTCTTCCTAAACGAGTTTGTAGATTGCTTATTTTTTTTTACTTTTTTTTTAAGTTTATGTATTTATTTTGAGAGAGAGAGAGAGAGGGAGAGAGAATCCCAAGCAGGCTCTGTGCTGTCAGCACAGATCCTGACATGGGGCTTGAACTCACTAACCGTGATATCATCACCTGAGCCAAAACACAGTCAGACGCTTAACCCACTGAACCACCAAGGTGCCCCATGGGTTGCTTATTTTTAAGAACTGTATGCATCATTTGAATTATGTGCACCACGAAAGCTATATAAAAATGCAAAGACATGGCCATTATTTGTGGCTATTTTTATGTAATTCTTTGTATTACAAACACATTTTATTTCCAAATTATCTTCCCCAAAATATTTAATCAATCATTTAAGCATCTGACTCTTGATTTCAGTTCAGGTCATGATCCCAGGGTTGTAGGATCCAGCCCCATGTCGGGCTCCATGCTAGGCATGGAGCCTGCTTGAGATTCCTTCTCTCCCTCTCTGCTCCTCTCCCCCATTCTCTCTCTCTCTCTCTCAACAATTAATTTGACTTATACTATTTCAAAATACTGCATTTTCCTCAGATAAATGACCTGTTGGTATTTTATTAATCACAACCTGACCTATCTGCCATGTTTCAGTTACAAATAATATTGGTGAATATTATTTCCACAAGCACCATTCCTTTGAGAGAAAAGCTTACAATTTTCACTATATTCATCAGCATTAGTGTTCATTTACAAAGACATACATGTGTTTATTTTATCTTGTTCTGGTAGATTAACATCATAAAAAGATTGACTTATGAAAAGGTTGGATCATATTTAGTCAATACATTTCTCTTAGGAACACTTTATTCTTAGTTAAGTGAAGAACAAGAGGCCAAGGGCACTCTATTTTTTTGTTTATCTCTGTTTATTTTTGGAGGGTCTCACCATGGTTGACTAATGTTCCACTGTAGTCTCATTTTTATTTAGGGCTGAAATTTTAATTAGTCCTTTGAGTTTTAGCCAGTTGTCTTTTGGCAACTCAATGCACATGTCTCCAGTCACTCTCTTTGACACTTATGTCCTGATACTCTCCTTCCTAATTAATCCACTTACATAGCTTTAAATAATTAACTTACTACTGTGAGGCTGTATTTATAAAATATTTTGAAGTGTCTTAAAATTTGTCGTTTCTATTGTTATTGTTACTATTTGCTATTAAACTTTGCTAAATACAGCTCAAATGCATCATGCTTCATTAGCATTATTCAGCCAACTATTATTTCATGTAGTGCTGTACTGTTATGCTTGTTTATATAATTTCCCTTCATGATATTTATTGGCATATAAGGAAGGCATTTTTAAAGCACTTTACCAATAATATTACTACTATTAATAGCAGTCAATTTCAAAAATATTATTACAACCTTTAAGATAAGAAAAGTGAGAATTGTAGCTTGTAATAGATAATTTTTGTTTGCTAGAAGGTGCACAAGTACAAGAAGTTAGGCATTAGCCTGTGGTCTAAAAAGTTGCTAGAGATTAATGATATGATTCATTTTCTAAGAAAAATAGAGGCTATTTAGTCAGTTTCTGAATGAAATGGTACAATAGCTAACATACCTTTCTGTTGCTCACTGACTGAGTCCTGTTCAGAAATAATATTTGATTTCTTACAAAAGACATAATTAGTTGAGTTGGTCTCCAACCTGGGAGTAAATTAGTCAGTGAAAAGTCAGCTGAATGTCTACTATTAACAGCTTTACTGGAGATGCACCAGTCAGAAACAGTGTGATTCTGATTCACAGAAGAGGAGATACACACACACACACACACACACACACACACACACACACACACCTAAGACCTAGTCTGTAGAGGGAGAGCTATAGACAATATTTTGCTTATTTAGATACTGCTTTTTGATACTAAGCTGTACCCAGAGGTTTTCCTTGAAATAACCTATAAATAAACTAAAATGGGTATGGTCATGCTATAGTCCAAGACAGGAAATATGCACTGAACAAGAACATCTGAAACATGATTAAATCCTAATAGGGAATAAGGGTTAGAAGGAAGGGAAACTGGCAACTTATTTCTTCTCCATTTTTGCCATAAGACCCAACTAATAAACTAATTGTCTTCCTGTTGCTTTTTTTCTTCTTCAAGTGTACATTAAACTTGAAGTTATAATTCTTCAGAGAAACAGTAGCAGAGGGATATAGAATTGTGAGGGTTAAGGGTTCAGGGGTGGCAAGTCCACAATCTATAAGGCAAGCTAGATTCTTGTCCAGGAGCTGCTATTGCAGTCTTAAGGAAGAATAAATTATTTTTAATTAGGGCTTATTTTTAAAAATTCTGAGTTTAATTCAAATGTGTATCAATACTTTTCAGGGGTGCCTGCCTGGCTCAGTTGGAGGAGCATGTGATTCTTGATCTCAGGGTCATGAGTTCGAGGCCCACATTAGGTGTAGAGATTACTTAAATAAGTAAACTAAAACAAAAAACAAAAAACAAAAACCTTCCAAAGGGATATTCAGGACTCCAGGGCTGGATAGGAGTGTTACTAGATTATGAATGTGGTACAGTAAGCTTTGTTAATGTTGCCAAAAATTTCCTTCATTCGTAGTTTCTTCTCACATTCCTTCTCTTTCTCTTTCATGTCTCTCATTTGCTATGAGCCAAAATGGTCTGTAAGTGGTCACAAATTTGACCAAGGCCTTGGGAATTCTAATAGCTGAATATTTTCCCATCCTGGTGAGTTCTTCAATGAGGAAAAATCAGTTCTATTCTTCCCCAGGGAAACCCCTGTTTTGTTCTAAGTGCTTTCAACTGATTAGATGAGGCCCACAAGAGTTATCGAAGATAATCTATTTGAAGCTAATCAATTGTAGATATCATTTACATTCCCAAATTTCTTCATAACAACTAGATTAATGTTTATTATTTTTTTTAAACGTTTTTTTTTTTAACGTTTATTTATTTTTGAGACAGAGAGAGACAGAGCATGAATGGGGGAGGGTCAGAGAGAGGCAGACACAGAATCCGAAACAGGCTCCAGGCTCTGAGCTGTCAGCACAGAGCCCGACGCAGGGCTCGAACTCACGGACCGCGAGATCATGACCTGAGCGGAAGTCGGCCACTTAACCAACTGAGCCACCCAGGCGCCCCTAGATTAATGTTTAGTTAAATAACCTCATACTATAGTTTAGCCAAGTTGACACATGGAACTATCCACCACATTTCACTCCTTGTCAACTTGGCACTCATACACGTGTCCTTAAAACATACTTAATCTCCAAAGACAATGACAAAGTCATACTTCTACTTACTATGACATACTTATCCTGTATACAACCAAAAACTGTTAACCTTTTCTCCAGAAAAATACAAAAGTCATTGGATAATATTTGCTCTTCTCCTTGATAATTCCATAACTTAAAAAATGTGATATGAAATTGTTATTAATACGTACTATTTTTAATGATAAGGAGAAAAGAGATGGAATAAAAATATTTGATAAATAAATATTATACACCCACATATCCATAATAAAATAAAGGAGAACTACTTATAACAATTACAGAATGACAATCCACGTTTCTTCTATTGGTCACAACATTGTAGCTGGTATTTATAACTACCTTCTTCTACTACCCATCCCATATTTACTTTGTCCCCAACAAGCCACTCAGCTGATCATGGCTCTTTGCTTAGTATAGGGACCTAAACCTTCATTACTGAAGGGTGTGGGGCATTAGTTGTCCTGCCTGGATTGGATTGCCAGAGTTTTCCATTGCCTCTCATTAGAGAGCATGGTAGTACTAAGACATGCCCTAAGTGATCTCTTATATACCAGACGTACTCCTCTTTACATCCATTGTGCAGCAGCAGCCCAATTGCATCTTAATAGTCAAGGCCAATCACCCAAGACAGGATTAGACACCCTTCTAATCCTGATTCAGAGACATGAGGAGCCCAGAGTGGCCAGGTGTCTGTCTTAATGACCAGTTCAGTGGAGTCATTGTGTGTCTCTTGATGGAAGCATTCCTTCCATTGAAACTAAGACCTCTCGACCAGAAGAATAAAAGGTTGCAGGGACAAGAAACAAAATTTTTGCTAGCGGTTCACAAGGAATAATGGCGAGCATCACCGCTCCCATTTTCACCTCTTGAGTACTGGGCCACAAAATCCTGGCTATGGAAAAACGAGCACCATATATAGGATACATGTTTAGAGCTTATGCATATGGAGAGTGTCCCAAAGCCTTGCGATTGCCACCTAGCTGGTGCATATACCAATTTAAATTTCTTACTTTTGACAAGTCTTCTGTGGCATTGTAAGATGTTAACTATAGAAGACACTGGTACAGGATATTGGGTAATTGTCTGTACTATCTCTGCAACTATAAGTCGCCACGTTGAAACGTAAAACGAAACACCATGAAGTATAAATTCTCAACTTGCAAGTATGAGATAGGTGAACAAAGTCCTCACACCAGTCTAGAAATCATTCTGAAGCAGAACTGTAGTATTATCTAGACTCACTTCCAAGTGTAGGATGTGTGGGGGGAAATCCCTATTCTATTAGTTAGCTGTTGTGAGAATTTCAGCAAATTACCTAATCCCTTTAGCCATCAATTATCTCATCCACAATATGGAAATAATAGTTCCTACTCCATAATGTTGCTACATGGAAGAGAATTTAGAATAGTTCCTGGAACAGAATAAGCACTCAGTAACCAATATTAATATTATATCACAGCATAAACACTTTAAATTCCACAAATGAAAAAATATGGAAAACACACAATGGAGTGGAACCTATATGCACTTAGCAGGGACAACTACCCATACCTTTCATAAGTTAGTTTCATTGCTTCTGTAAAGCAATGTTAACAATATTCATCTCAATGGATAATAAATAAAACCCAAATATATTTACATCCATGCACATATAAGTGTTATGAAAATATAGTCTTAAATCATATTATAATATATGATTATATGACAAATTTTATTTGTTTAATTTATTGCAAGTAAATTCTATAGCCTATTGCAAGCTTCCTTGGGAAAGATTTTATCTTAAATATGTAGTCAAATAATTAGCAGTACATTTTCGTTTTTATATGTTAGTATTATTTTAAAATTTGCCTTATTCATGAATGAAATATTTTAAGGGAAAAACGCCCATACATATATACGTATAAATGTAGCATTGTACATTCTAGAATTGCAATCACATTATAATCAGTTAACCTTGCTAAGGAGATCCATTTCTTCTCAAAATAAGAGCTAGACATTTTTACTTAAGCTCATGGGAACATATTTAACTAGAGAAATTACTTTGAGAATATTTCTACACAATGCATATAAAGAGCTTCTTATTGAAAAAAATTAATATGGTATAAATGGGTTTATTCCCAAGTGCATATGGTGATAAAGGACAAATTTACATTAATTTTTGGAGATAGGTAAAAGGCATGTATCATTTACTTTCTACATAGTTCATTATATGGAAATGCAAATATTAATCTAAAACAGTAATACCTTTCTACATACTGTCTGAATATGCTCAAAAGAGCAATGAGATTTTTTTACCTCTTTTTTAAAAGTGTAAGTCACATTGTTTCAGGTGTCCAGCATGCCATTGCAGTACATATATATATTAATCTCAAATTCCCATGAATATTTAACTTTGCAGCCTTTATCTTATTACTGCAAATATGCTAAACTAAAGCAGCTATATTTTGATCGTTGGTTAGGCTTTTTCCTTTTATTTTTTTAAATCAGTAGGTTTAGGAATCTGGAGAATAATGGGTCACTGACCATGTGGGAGGATGAATTCTTTTTCTTTCTTTTTTTTTTAAAGTAGAAAATGATAGAACTATTTGACTCTCACCATCAAAATGTTGTCACATCTGTTACTTCTTGCTTGTGTCCTACTCCTATGATTAAAATACTTAATACTTGTCCTTTTCCTCTTTTCATTGTATATATTTCATTATATATATGAAACTAAAATCATGAAAGGTATTACACTACATAGCTAAATTTCAAGCAAACATTTTCCAAACCCAAACATATAATTTTATCATCCTCAAAGAACAAAATGTCCTTTGAGAGAATAAATACAAGGAGAAAAACCTCATTAGTTGTGTATAATCCCCTCACTGTTGGTTTACAAACTCCTTGGGAGCCTCCCTGGTATAATCTGAAACCTGCTCTTGTATGCAGAGGGAGGATAGAGATGGAAGAAAGAGGCAGGACACTGCAGATTGGTAGGTGGCAGTTATAATGAACACGGGAATTTACAAGGCTTGTCTTGGGGGTCTGCAAGTCCACTACATTTCCACATCCACCTGCCAAATCCTAAAAGTTTATACTGAGGCCTTAATCGAGACCGTTATGTACACTGTCCAGAGGGTCGCGACACCACATTTCCATTTCAAGGCTTTGTCCTTGTGGCAGCTTCTGGGAGCAGGGAAGGCAAGCAGAAAACATAATTCAAGGACAGGAGAGAGGATGAGGAGCCTCCCATTTCCTAGGTTCCTCCAACAGCCTCCTGATGACCTCCTCCCACACTCCACCCACTCCACCCAGTGTGACAGGCTCTTACAGTCTCACAGGCTCTCCCTTTTTTCTGCTGTGTGCCCTGAGCAATCAGTAAGGGGTTGCACTAGCATGGAGGAGGCACCTTTGGCTGCTCTCTAGCTACACTAGAGACAGATGCCACAACAACAAAAGACACATGCAAGAGGAAACACGGGTTACGACAATAATTAGCCAAATTAGGGGCACCTGGGTGGCTCAGTCAGTTGAGCATCCAACTTCGGCTCAGGTCATGATCTCATGGTTTGCAAGTTCAAGCCCCGCATTGGGCTCTGTGCTGACAGCTTAGAGCCTCGAGCCTGCTTCGGATTCTGTCTCCCTCTCTCTCTGCCCCTCCCCTGCTTGTGCTCTGTCTCTCTCTTTCTCTCTGTCAAAAATAAATAAACTTAAAAAAAATAAAAATAATAATAATTAGTTAAATTAGTGACAACTTTTTCCACAAAAAAATGGAAAATTACTGGAAATGTTCATTTACTATGTCCCTTAAGCTGGGAGTTGGATCACTCAGGGCACTCACTTGTGCCCTCATGCAATTTAATGTGACCACACATTAACAGACTCATCATGTATGAACACACACCATTCTGATTGGATAATAGCACTGGTGCCTCCTTGACAGGCTGTAATAATGGCCAAGGCCATTCTATGTTGGAGGACAGCTTTTCTTATTAGAGACATTTCTGTGTTCAGTGAGGATAGGCTCTGTTGGCTGTTATTCAATGCTTGCGGGGTGAATTTAGTAAGGTCCTCCAGACCAATGGATGGAATAGAGAGAGCAGCTAAATGATTGTACCAGTGAGAAATGCAACATGCCCATCCTCCTGAAGAGGATAGGAAGGCTGGCAGCTTTAGGAACCTGATCTGGTTGTACATACCATGCATGTTGGCTGGGGAAGTGGCACTGCCAGGTGTGAGGAGATGGGGCAAGATATGGCAGACCAGAACCTTCACTTTCTCCCCTCTTTTAATGGTGCATGCTCCATTGTAGGCATAGTGCATTTTAACAAGTCAGACTTGTAGCAAGACAACAGGATCTCAGTGGAGATTGAGTAGTGCCCCCTCACCACAGGGTGTGAAGTAGTTCACCCATCCCAGTCAAACGTCCCATTGTAAATTCCAGTAGATAATGCCTTTCCCTGACATGATAGGGCTTGGTGTTCTCAGCAGCATAGAATGTTGATCCTTGGTGAGCGTCTGAGAAAAGGGTGTTTCCTGCAACTTCCGTACCTTTATGGTGTTGGGTGCCTCAACAGGGGTCCCCAATTTGGCATATGAGGCAACAGGTTCTGTTGGTTGAGCATTCAAATATATTAAAGTCTGGGACTATACTTTAGTCCATCTGGCCAACATGGTTTTACCTATTAGTAATTTAGTTTTTCCTTTATACCAACCCTGGTGCTTGTGGATTAAAGGGAAGATGGAACCTCCATTCAAATGTCACATTTTTTTTGACTAGTCTTACATATCATGACTTTTGAAATGTGACCCTAGATCACTCTCCATTTAACAAGGGTATCCATCCATATTTAGAACCCTCATTCAGAGGGAGAAGGTGAATATAATCAATTTACCAATCCCTCCCTAGTTGGGAACTTTAATGCATGGCCCCAACTCTTTTGATAGTTACCTTGGGTATTTGTTTAGAACACACATAACCTATAACCTGCTATTACTGCATTAACCAAGTTACTGTATTTCAAAGGCAATCTGGCATCCTTGGCAATATGCCATCCTTCCAGGGTTCTGTGGTGGCTGCTTTGTTAAATGCACCCAATCTGCTTTATCTACTGACAGGCCAGTTGCTAGGAATTGTATCTGAGCTAGAACAGCAACTTCCTGATTGTCAGGGGGTATCAATGCCTTATGAGGCAGGATATAGAAGACAGTGAGGATTACCTCAGGCTCTTGCAGATGAACCCAATGTCCCTTCATACATCCTGACCCCACAAGGGCCCACTCATGAATTATATACCCCTCAGCTTCTAATTGTCCAGGACTTCAGGTTAATCTCATTAGAACAACCCAACTGTCAGTGCAAACGGTTAATGGCCAGAAATCATAAGTGATCACCAACCAGACTGCTCTGCATTCATCCCTTTGGCTGCTGTGGTTCATTCCTTCCTGACAGGGTCCATCTAGAGGAACACTGTACATTGCTAGGAACTGTTGTTCAATGATAGTATATCACATTTCTGCTTCCTTCCAGAGCTGGGACCAAAGTCCTAGGGTCACTCTCCCCTTCTCTTGTCTCTGCCACAGTGCCCAACCCATGCCTCCCAGAGTCACAGACACAATTCATTCAAATGGTAGCCCTGCTTGAGATGTCTAGAGCTTGAATCTCTTTCACTAGTAATTTTGCCTTCTCAAAGGTGGCTTGCTGTTCTCATCCCCAGTCCCACAAATGCCCTCTCTTTACCAGGCAGCATACAGATGGAAGCACCATGCCAGGTGGAGGATAAAAATTCTCTAAAACCCCCAGAATCTCCACAAAGGCTTGTATTTCCGTTACATTTTTGAGGTTGGATAAGTTTACATTTATCAAATACAGCTTCTGGGACAACATATGTCTTGCCTGACAGAATGACTCCCCATACCTTATGGCAATGTCTGGGCCTTAAATTTTCTGTGGGTTCCCTGCCCATATGATTCTTCACAGATGTTCCAACAAAATCTGCAGAGTGTCCTGCAGCAGATGCCAAGTCTTCACATGTTAACATTATGTCATCAGTGTAATGGACCCATTTTACTGATGTGGGGAAGGAGAATAGGGACAGATCTCAGGCTACCATCCCATGGTATATTGTGGCACTGTGTAGGTAGTCTAAGGGAATCACTTAAAAGGTTCATTATTGTCCCTCCCACAAGATGGCAGATCGATCTTAGTTATTAGAAACCAGTACTGGTCAAAGTCTTTTTCATGATTCTTGTTGAAGATGAACCACTTTGGCAGAAACTTTTTGCCAAAGCATCAGAGTAAGATAATAGCTGTCTACAAAGATACTAAAGATACTATGAGAGTTTATTAAAATGCCGTTGACAAGGGAATTTGGTTATTTCTGCAACATACCTTTTTAAATTATGACTGATAACATTATGCCAAAACATCAGATTTTGGGGAATTAAAAAAAATGAAATAGAATGAGTCAGTCCAGCTCCTGGGTCAACTGGTGGTCATGTTTCTCAATGACCTACCCCACACTTACTAAAACACAAAAGGATTAATAACACAGTTTCTAACAATGCAAGTATTTTTTGAAGCACATATGTGTTTAGTATGTAGTGAGACATTGTGGTGGGGTGCTAATGATAGGGAAGCAAATGATAATGGAATAAATAGATGTTACTCATGGTAATGCTCTTGGAAGGACTTATAATAATATACAAAGGTTAGATAGAAACACATGTATCTAGAAAAACATATAAAAGTACTGATCCTATTAAACTAAAACAACAGTGTTTTTGTGTCTTAGTTCAGAGAAAACAGAGATAGCCTTGCCTATAGAAAGATGAGAAGCAGGAGGAAGCAGGAAGTTATTGCTTGCATGCATAGGGAAAGGGAGAAGTTCACCTAGAAGGATAATTATAGTATATATAACAATTACTTTTCATTTTATAATTATTGTTATTACTTTAATTTTAGAGAGAGAGAGAATGTAAGTAGGGGAGAAGGGCAGAAAGACAGAAAGAGAGAGGGAGAGAGAGAGAGAGAGGAGAGATTGAGAATCTCAAGAAGACTTCATGCTCAACACAATCCCGATATGGGGCTTGATCCCACCACCCTGGGACCATGACCTGAGGGGAAATCAAGAGTCAGATGTTCAACCAGTTGAGCCACCCAGGTGCCCCTAACAATTACTTTTAAAGAATAGTTAATAGAGCTGGGGCTTTGCATGCAAGCTATTTTAACTTATATAAACTATCATTTGTGAAACCAGAGTGGGAACTCTTCTAAGACTGATAAATCACTTACCACATTTTGTTCTCTTTAACTAAAGAGTAGTGTTTAAAGTGGGAGAGAGCAATTGCCATTGGGCAATTTTACTGCATTCCTCAGCAGTAATAAAAAATAATAGAAACATGACTGTGCCTTTGGGGAATGGAAGTATTCATATAAGTTTTGCCCAAACTTATTACAAAACACAA
This sequence comes from Neofelis nebulosa, assembly GCF_028018385.1. Lineage (NCBI taxonomy): Eukaryota > Metazoa > Chordata > Mammalia > Carnivora > Felidae > Neofelis > Neofelis nebulosa. Next base: position 132,761,640 of record NC_080783.1, read on the forward strand.
ACCAAATGCTATAAAAAATTATTTTTTTTAAAAAAATGGGAACACTGCATAGTCTATTTTTTTAAATGAATCGTGAGATATATGGGCATATTAAAGACTTAAGTTCCACAGTAGAGAATTCTATTATAAATAATTTAAATAATTATTTTCCAAGTTTATTTGACAGTGGAATACATGATCTATCTCTGTCTTTATGACCAAGCAAAAAACAGTATATGATGTCACCATGATATCTGTTTAATAAAAAAACACACTTTGGGGAAAAAAAAAAAACAATATCAAAGCAAGAGAGTTTCATTGATGACTATTCCTGGAAACTAGAGATTAATTAACAGTAGGCATACACAAAATAGGTGATAGATGATCCCTAATTTACAAACTTTCATATATCCTTAAATTATACTCCAATTCGAGTTAAGAGAGTCACATGAAAGAATTTCAGCAGCACCTAGAGCATAATTTCTTCCTCCCCCCTTAGTTTTACTAATGATCAGCTAATGATAATTACCACTTTATGGCATGATTATTCTATTTTTATAATATTTTTGTTTATCAACTTTATTCACATACAAAATTTACATATAGAAATGCACTGATTAGTTTTGGCAGATGTATACATTATGGCATCCACTACCAGAATCAAGATAGAGAATATTTTCAATGTTCCCAAAGGTCCTTTTAGATCCTAATGAAATACATCCCACTATCAGCCCAGTCCCAGTTAATCACTGACCAGGAAAAAAACTAAACAAAAACAGTAAACACAGTAGTTAAGACATGTATCTGTGGTCTATATCTATTACAATGACAAAATAAATAAAGTGATACAAATACTGGCAAAGTGTTGTATCAATTTCTATACAGCCTTGCATAAGATATCAGTCTCTCTGGGGAGTTTTGAGTCTATGAGGATGATGTCCTCATTTTCATAGACTTAAAATTCATCTAAAAGTGGGATCTGTAACTTCGTACAATCTTCCATTTGGAGTATATTTTTCTCTTTATGTCTGAGAAGGGCAGGATCCAGACTGAAATATTTTCAGGAAAAAAAAATGTCAATCACATGTTAACAAACAAATTCGGCTAAGAAATTTAGAAATTTTATTAAATGGGAAAGCAGGAGTATGATAAAGTTTCTTTAATGGGGGATGAATAAATGAAGCATTTATGTTGCTAGTTACTTAAAGATTAAATAACCTCTTCCTTCTCCTTTTGTTAAAAAAATTGGGCTGCTTATGCTTTTTGGTTTGCTTGTTTTGTTTTATTTTTCTTTTCCCAGGTAAGGAAATTTTAAGTACAAACTGCCTCTCTATACCATTTAGATAATTTAACTATTATATGTGTCCCTATATTTCATTATCCTCTAGTCTTGAATCAGGTGTTATTTATACCTTTGGCTATGATTCTCTTCAGTCTCTCATATCTGTCATTTCTTTGACTTTTGATTTTTTTTGGCTTTCTTACCTGTTCCCATATAAATGATTGAATTTAATTGAGCAAACTAATTCACCTTGATTTTCTCCTCAGCTAATGATGCCATTATGCATATTATTCACCTACCAAATATAAACTAATTTCGAACATAATGACGGTATCAACTATTGTGGGGAGGTAGATGATCTCCGAGTCATATTAGATTGTGCTCCCAGTAATTGTATCCCAGGTGAAAAATTTACTGTTAGGCAAAGCTCTACTGTTTTTGAACATAAAGCAATAGTGAAGGAGTTATCTCTGTTTCATATCTTGAAAATAATGAGTACACAATTGCCAAATAAGCAAAATTCCTGTGCAAATAATGCAAAAGCAGTGTAACTTTTACACTGAAATACTCGAATTTTGAAACAAAATTAATAAAATTTTGAGTGTGGGAAATGCATCCACTAACACTCTATGCCTAAGCATATTTAAGAAACCAGTGTGAAATTGCTTAGACTGTGAAAATACAGACTTCACAATTGATATGTTTATGGTCTCAAAATGCACTTTTTCCTGAAAAGAATTAAGTATTGATATTTGCTTAAATTTATATGAGATGGAAAAAGAATGTGTGGAAGAATGCACCAAAATTTGAACATCTGCTATTCACAGAAAGTGACATTTTCAGGGTGAAGTAGAGATTAATTTTTTTAAAGAATAACCGTTTGTTTTATCTTTATGAAAAAGTTATAATAATAGTACACATATTTCACATACATCCCACATCTACTTTTTCTGTATTAACATATTTCATTACTATGGTAATTTGGCACAACTGATGAATTGATGTATTGATACATTGCACAATAATGTATTGAAACATTATTATTAACTAAACTTCATGCTTTTTTTCAGATGTCCTTAATTTTTTATCTAAAAATTTATTTATTAAAAAATATTTTTAATTAACTAAACTTCAGGCTTTTTTTAGATGTCCTTAATTTTTTTTATCTAATATCGTTTTCTCTGCCAGGGTTGTTTCCAAGGTAGAAATAAATATTTCTGTATGTATCCATCTGTGTCGGCACTAAGCTAACCATGAGTTCACATTATCTTCAACTCTAATCCATTAACATATGGATCATTCTAGCTTTCTCACCTTGCTTGTCTGAAGCTTCCCACTCCAACGGTGAGAAACCTGGCTCCCAACATCTGCCATCCATTTATTTCATTGTCGAATTCTACTATGTATGTATGGTAGATATGATGGTTTCAGAACAATTAACACAAATCCCCATAGTAAAACAACTTTACCAAATATAATACAATGACTGTGTGTAGTTTCATTTATTTGAAGTCTTACAGTCTTCATTCATTTTCAGTTACTACTCCCTTAAGTTTGGTTATTTCATGCATTTATAATACATTTAAATTCCTCTATCACAGTCTGCATTCCATACATTTAAATGATTTTTAAAATTTGCATACATTAAGATTCACTCTTTGTGATGTAAAATTCAATGGGTTTGACATGCAAAGTCTCATGAATGCATCATTATGGTGTTATACAGAATCATTTTGTCACCCTAAAAATCCTGTATGCTTCATCTATTCAAACCCCACCTGCAACCCTAGGCAACTATGATCTATTTTTGTTGTTGTTGTTGTTGTTGTTGTAAAATTGCTTTAATTCGGTTCTTTCTGGATTACAAACTGTTGGGATGGGCAGTGAAATGTGCCATGCTCCCCATCACAATTCTGAACCTGTAATTGCAATTATCAAAATATACATCTGTGTCACCTTTATAAAAAAAAAAACACACTTGCTGCCCCTTGTTTTACAACAAGCACAAAACAATTATAAATTTTTATATCCTTGTTCCACCCCAACATGGGTCTGTGCCCAAGGGAGGGAGGAGCTGGCCAGCATGGGGTCTGCTCTCAGGGGAGCCCTCTGGACCCATGAGAGCAGGATATTATACAGAAGACAGTTAAGACTCAGGGGCCAGGGTCCCACTTTCTGGGGCCCCAGCAGTAGAAGCAGACATGAAACAAAACTTTGGCCCAAAATTTACAGGAGAAAGGAAACCCTGAAAGTTTAAAACTGCTTGTCTCCTGGACAGAGAACAGTTGGTGTGAGTAAGGCATCTTGAGGTGTCAGATGAGGCCAGCTTGTACTCCTCCAACTACGATCTATTAATTGTCTTGATCACTTTGTCTTTTCCAGAATGCCATATAACTTGAATCATGTAGCATATAGCCTTTTCATACTGACTCCTTTCACTTAGCATTATGCGCGTAAAATTTATCCATGCGTATCTTTTTGTGCCTTGAAAGTTCATTTCTTTTTATGGCTTAATAATACTCCATTGTATGGATGTACCACAGTTATCAGTTTATTTACCATTCTCTGAAGGAGATCTTGGTAATGACAAATGATGTTGAGTATCTTCTCATATGCCTATTTTCTGTCTGTATATCTTCTTTGGTAAAGTGTCTTTTCAGACATTTTGACTGTTATTTATTGTATTTTTTTCTTTGTTAAGTTTTAGGCATTCTTTGTGTATTTTGGATACAATCCTTTATCACTTATGTGTGTTTTGTAAATATTTTGCAAATATTATCTCTTAGTCTGTGTGTTGTCTTTTCATTCTTTTTTTAAAATGTTTATTTATTATTGAGAGACAGAAAGGGACAGAGCATGAGCATGGAAGAGGCAGAGAAAGGAGGAGACACAGAATCCAAGGCAGGGCTCTAGGCTCTGAGCTGTCAGCACAGAGCCCGATGTGGGGCTTGAACTCACGAACCGCGAGATCATGACCTGAACCAAAGTTGGATGCTTAACAGACTGAGCCACCCAGGATCCCCTTGTCTTTTCATTTTCTTAACAGTCTTTCACAGAGCAAAAATATTTACTTTATATTATTAACATTTTAAAATTATAATTCTATATTGGTGGATTCTTATCTTCATTATGTGTTATCTTTGTTCACTTAAAATAAAGCATACAATAAAATAAATGTTTAGAATTGCTTTCCCAAATGCTTGAGTTCTAAATTATATTTTTGTATATCTTTGTATATGATTTTATTGTATTTTTGCAAGTAATGTTTACAAAATGACTAAATAGTCACTCAATTGATGTTTGCTTTATAAATTCTCGTATTTTTCTTGTCATGAACAGAAGATTCATATGCAACATTGCCTTCAAATTTTTATAGTCCCAGTGTGCACATCATTCAAAACATATATTATAGTTTTTAATAAAATAACCATAAAATTTTATTAAATATTTTTTTCTAATTGGCACAACAAAATTTCAGAGATTCGAGTTTCAAAATATTTCTAAGCAGCACCTTTTACATTGGAAGCTTCACAAATTTCAATTAGAAGTACTTCTAATTCTCTATTTGTGACCATTAAATATCATTTTGATCGTTTCAGTTACAGAAAATATACAATATTTCAAAATGGGATTTAGAAAGTTTTCATCATTCAACTTAAATGTGTTTAATAATTAGAGCCTTTAAATAGATTTTTTGAACTATAGCAATTTAGGTAAAAAAAACACTATTAGTTTTCATGCTAGCTTAAAAGAAAATGAAGACATAAAATTATCTGTTCAAATTACCTTATTTTCAAAATCACAGATATATCTTTGTGTTCTAAAGGCAGTGTTTAAACGTGCTCCTTTTATTCTAAGGTCTTTATAGATTTCCACTGTGTGTATGATTAAGGTGCATGAGTATGAGAGGTGAGAGACTTCTAGTAAATATAATTAACTGTGCTTGACAAACCTTGAAGAGCTTGAAAGTGTCACAGTGCTATAACCTCAGGTTGTAATTCTGACATCACAAATGTTTCCTGGGAGAGAGCAAGAGAGTAAGCGAAGTCTTATATACAGAAATTATAGGAAGCAATTGAAGGCTAGACTGAACTCTTCACTGAAGTGATAAAAAGCCTTCAACAGTAATTTTTGTTATGCTTCAATTACTTACATTTCAATTACACTTTCTCTAATACCAGATCTCCTCTTCATCCTGTTAAACACACATTCAATAGCTGTCCTTTTCTTATTAACCATACACTGGAAAAAGCAAAATATTTTCTCAAAGGCCTGTAGAGCTAAGAGGATTGATGATGGACATAAGTGATACTTACATTTAGGACAGTATCGCAAATCAGTCTCAGACTCATACAAATAGTGACTAGCTATCATTGCTTATGTGAAAGTTATTTTGAAAGATTTTTCAAGTGAAACATTTGTATCAGTTAAGAATAAGCAAGCTTTTATCCAAAGCTCATTGCCCAGCAAAGCAAATTAAAATAAACCTAGCAGCATCACCACGATGGTCTGAAAATATTAAGAAACAAAGCTCACTCCGTTAAATTGCTATTTATCTCGTTTCTTAGTGTATATATTTTTATTATTTAAATTCTAAGGTTTTACCTAATTTTGAAATGCGACCACTCATAGGAGAACATTCTCTACCTATTATTTATTTCTCAAGAATAGTCTTGGAGCCCTCTGCATCTTTATTACCTGGGGAAGATTTAATTTAAGGATACCTGTGCTTTGGATGCCTGGGTGGCTCAGTCAGTTAAGCATCCTACTTTGGCTTAGATCATGGTTCCTGGGTTTGAGTCTTACATCAAGCTCTCTGCTCTCAGCCCAGATCCGGCTTCAGATCCTCTGCTTCCCTCTCTCTCTGCCCCTCCCCCCACTCTCACGCTATATCCCTTTTTCTCTCTCAAAAATAAATTTTAAAACTTTAAACACATTGTCTACGAAAGCTACTTGAAAAATAGAAAACTTTCAGTTAAAAGAAAAAAAAAAAAAAAGATGTGCTTCATCTCCACTGAATCAGAAGCAGGTGATGAAGTTATTGGACTCCGCATATTTACCTCTGTTTACAATTTATGTGTGAACAAAAGAGAATGAGAACCAATCTTCTAAACAACTCTGCATTGAGAGCATATTGATTCCAAACTTTAATTAGTGAGGTAGTACAAACGTTACTTTCTTTGTTAATTCATTTTATCTTAAACGTAAATGAAGTAGGTTCTAATTTAAAAAGTAAAATGGGGGCGCCTGGGTGGCGCAGTCGGTTAAGCGTCCGACTTCAGCCAGGTCACGATCTCGCGGTCCGGTCCGTGAGTTCGAGCCCCGCGTCAGGCTCTGGGCTGATGGCTTGGAGCCTGGAGCCTGTTTCCGATTCTGTGTCTCCCTCTCTCTGCCCCTCCCCCGTTCATGCTCTCTCTGTCCCAAAAATAAAAATAAAAAACGTTGAAAAAAAAAATTAAAAAAAAAAATAAATAAAAAAAAAAAAAATAAAAAGTAAAATGATTCCTTCAGTTAACCTTTTCTTACTGTGATATGCCCTGGGTCTGCTGAATATGAAACACTGATATCCATTTTATAACGTACCCCATATTGTTCTTAATTCTTAGCAAAGAAAGCATGTTTCAAGCAGTTGTATGATGCTTAAAAATGATTATGTGGTGGGTATATCCTAAGCTCCATTAAATTTTCTTCTGATTTTCACTTCTAAGAAATGTGCTACAGAGGAGTTCCGGAAGATGGCGGCGTAGGAGGACGCTGGGTTCACCGCGCGTCCTTCTGATCACTTAGATTCCACCTACACCTGCCTAAAGAACCCAGAAAACCGCCAGAGGATTAGCAGAATGGAGTCTCCAGAGCCAAGCGCAGACGAGAGGCCCACGGAAGAGGGTAGGAAGGGCGGAGAGGCGGTGCGCGCTCCATGGACTGGCGGGAGGCAGCCGGGGAGGAGGGGCGGCTCACCGGCCAAGCAGAGCCCCCGAGTCTGGCAGGCAAAAGCGGAGGGGCCGGAGGGACTGTGTTCCGACAGCAAGCGCAACTTAGCGTCTGGGAGGTCATAAGTTAACAGCTCTGCTCAGAAAGCGGGAAGGCTGGAGGACAAAGGGAGGGAGAGCTGCTGAGCCCCCGGACGGCAGAGCTCAGCTTGGCGGGGAACATCCCCCGCCCATCCCCCAGCCAAAATCCCAAAGAGAACCAGTTCCTGCCAGGGAACTTGCTCACTCCGCGCAAACACCCAACTCTGTGCTTCTGCGGAGCCAAACCTCCGGCAGCGGATCTGACTCCCTCCCACTGCCACAGGGCCCCTCCTGAAGTGGATCACCTAAGGAGAAGCGAGCTAAGCCTGCCCCTCTTGCCCCTGTGCACCTTGCCTACCCACCCCAGCTAATATGCCAGATCCCCAGCACCACAAGCCTGGCAGTGTGCAGGTAGCCCAGACGGGCCACACCACACCACAGCGAATCCCGCCCCTAGGAGAGGGGAAGAGAAGGCACACACCAGTCTGACTGTGGCCCCAGCGGTGGGCTGGGGGCAGACATCAGGTCGGACTGCGGCCCCACCCACCAACTCCAGTTATACACCACAGCACGGGGGAAGTGCCCTGCAGGTCCTCACCACTCCAGGGACTATCCAAAATGACCAAACGGAAGAATTCCCCTCAGAAGAATCTCCAGGAAATAACAACAGCTAATGAACTGATCAAAAAGGATTTAAATAATATAACAGAAAGTGAATTTAGAATAATAGTCATAAAATTATTCGCTGGGCTTGAAAACAGTATAGAGGACAGCAGAGAATCTCTTGCCACAGAGATCAAGGGACTAAGGAACAGTCATGAGGAGCTGAAAAACGCTTTAAACGAAATGCAAAACAAAATGGAAACCATGACGGCTCGGATTGAAGAGGCAGAGGAGAGAATAGGTGAACTAGAAGATAAAGTTATGGAGAAAGAGGAAGCTGAAAGAAAGAGAGATAAAAAAATCCAGGAGTATGAGGGGAAAATTAGAGAACTAAGTGATACACTAAAAAGAAATAATATACGCATAATTGGTATCCCAGAGGAGGAAGAGAGAGGGAAAGGTGCTGAAGGGGTACTCGAAGAAATTATAGCTGAGAACTTCCCTGAACTGGGGAAGGAAAAAGGCATTGAAATCCAAGAGGCACAGAGAACTCCCTTCAGACGTAACTTGAATCGATCTTCTGCACAACATATCATAGTGAAACTGGCAAAATACAAGGATAAAGAGAAAATTCTGAAAGCAGCAAGGGATAAACGTGCCCTCACATATAAAGGGAGACCTATAAGACTCGTGACTGATCTCTCCTTTGAAACTTGGCAGGCCAGAAAGGCTTGGCACGATATCTTCAGTGTGCTAAACAGAAAAAATATGCAGCCGAGAATCCTTTATCCAGCAAGTCTGTCATTTAGAATAGAGGGAGAGATAAAGGTCTTCCCAAACAAACAAAAACTGAAGGAATTTGTCACCATGAAACCAGCCCTACAAGAGATCCTAAGGGGGATCCTGTGAGACAAAGTACCAGAGACATCACTACAAGCATAAAACATACAGACATCACAATGACTCTAAACCCGTATCTTTTTATAATAACACTGAATGTAAATGGATTAAATGCACCAACCAAAAGACATAGGGTATCAGAATGGATAAAAAAACAAGACCCATCTATTTGCTGTCTACAAGAGACTCATTTTAGATCTGAGGACACCTTTAGATGGAGAGTGAGGGGATGGAGAACTATTTATCATGCTACTGGAAGCCAAAAGAAAGCTGGAGTAGCCATACTTATATCAGACAAACTAGACTTTAAATTAAAGGCTGTAACAAGAGATGAAGAAGGGCATTATATAATAATTACAGGGTCTATCCATCAGGAAGAGCTAACAATTATAAATGTCTATGCGCCAAATACCGGAGCCCCCAGATATATAAAACAGTTACTCATAAACATAAACAACCTTATTGATAAGAATGTGGTCATTGCAGGGGACTTTAACACCCTACTTACAGAAATGGATAGATCATCTAGACACACAGTCAATAAAGAAACAAGGGCCCTGAATGATACATTGGATCAGATGGACTTGACAGATATATTTAGAACTCTGCATCCCAAAGCAACAGAATATACTTTCTTCTCAAGTGCACATGGAACGTTCTCCAAGATAGATCATATACTGGGTCACAAAACAGCCCTTCATAAGTTTACAAGAATTGAAATTATACCATGCATACTTTCAGACCACAATGCTATGAAGCTTGAAATCAACCACAGGAAAAAGTCTGGAAAACCTCCAAAAGCATGGACGTTAAAGAACACCCTACTAACGAATGAGTGGGTCAACCAGGCACTTAGAGAAGAAATTAAAAAATATATGGAAACAAACGAAAATGAAAATACAACAATCCAAACGCTTTGGGACACAGCGAAGGCAGTCCTGAGAGGAAAATACATTGCAATCCAGGCCTATCTCAAGACACAAGAAAAATCCCAAATACAAAATCTAACAGCACACCTAAAGGAAATAGAAGCAGAACAGCAAAGGCAGCCTAAACCCAGCAGAAGAAGAGAAATAATAAAGATCAGAGCAGAAATAAACAATATAGAATCTAAAAAAACGGTAGAGCAGATCAACGAAACCAAGAGTTGGTTTTTTGAAAAAATAAACAAAATTGACAAACCTCTAGCCAGGCTTCTCAAAAAGAAAAGGGAGATGACCCAAATAGATAAAATCATGAATGAAAATGGAATTATTACAACCAATGCCTCCGAGATACAAACAATTATCAGGGAATACTATGAAAAATTATATGCCAACAAATTGGACAACCTGGAAGAAATGGACAAATTCCTAAACACCCACACTCTTCCAAAACTCAATCAGGAGGAAATAGAAAGCTTGAACAGACCCATAACCAGCGAAGAAATTGAATTGGTTATCAAAAATCTCCCAACAAATAAGAGTCCAGGACCAGATGGCTTCCCAGGGGAGTTCTACGAGACGTTTAAAGCAGAGATAATACCTGTCCTTCTCAAGCTATTCCAAGAAATAGAAAGGGAAAGAAAACTTCCAGACTCATTCTATGAAGCCAGTATTACTTTGATTCCTAAACCAGACAGAGACCCAGTAAAAAAAGAGAACTACAGGCCAATATCTCTGATGAATATGGATGCAAAAATTCTCAATAAGATACTAGCAAATCGAATTCAACAGCATATAAAAAGAATTATTCACCATGATCAAGTGGGATTCATTCCTGGGATGCAGGGCTGGTTCAACATTCACAAATCGATCAACGTGATACATCACATTAACAAAAAAAAAGAGAAGAACCATATGATCCTGTCAATCGATGCAGAAAAGGCCTTTGACAAAATCCAGCACCCTTTCTTAATAAAAACCCTGGAGAAAGTCGGGATAGAAGGAACATACTTAAAGATCATAAAAGCCATTTATGAAAAGCCCACAGCTAACATCATCCTCAACGGGGAAAAACTGAGAGCTTTTTCCCTGAGATCAGGAACACGATAGGGATGCCCACTCTCACCACTGTTGTTTAATATAGTGCTGGAAGTTCTAGCATCAGCAATCAGACAACAAAAGGAAATCAAAGGCATCAAAATTGGCAAAGATGAAGTCAAGCTTTCGCTTTTTGCAGATGACATGATATACATGGAAAACCCGATAGACTCCACCAAAAGTCTGCTAGAACTGATACATGAATTCAGCAACGTTGCAGGATACAAAATCAATGTCCAGAAATCAGTTGCATTCTTATACACTAACAATGAAGCAACAGAAAGACAAATAAAGAAACTGATCCCATTCACAATTGCACCAAGAAGCATAAAATACCTAGGAATAAATCTAACCAAAGATGTAAAAGATCTGTATGCTGAAAACTATAGAAAGCTTATGCAGGTAATTGAAGAAGATATAAAGAAATGGAAAGACATTCCCTGCTCATGGATTGGAAGAATAAATATTGTCAAAATGTCAATACTACCCAAAGCTATCTACACATTCAATGCAATCCCAATCAAAATTGCACCAGCATTCTTCTCGAAACTAGAACAAGCAATCCTAAAATTCATATGGAACCACAAAAGGCCCCGAATAGCCAAAGTAATTTTGAAGAAGAAGACCAAAGCAGGAGGCATCACAATCCCAGACTTTAGCCTCTACTACAAAGCTGTCATCATCAAGACAGCATGGTATTGGCATAAAAACAGACACATAGACCAATGGAATCGAATAGAAACCCCAGAACTAGACTGTTAAAAACTGAGAACAAACTGAGGGTTGATGGGGGGTGGGAGGGAGGGCAGGGTGGGTGATGGGTATTGAGGAGGGCACCTTTTGGGATGAGCACTGAGTGTTGTATGGAAACCAATTTGACAGTAAATTTCATATATTAAAAAATAAAAAAAAAATAAAGAAACTAAAAAAAAAAAAAAAAAAAAAGAAATGTGCTACATCTTTAATAAAATCCAGGTTGCCCTAAAATGACCTCACAGATATATGCAAAATCTTTTCTAAAAGATTTGATAAAAATCTTCAGGCAGTGTATGTAAATGTGTACTATTTATGATACATAAATTATACATAAATAAAATTAATTTGACTAAAAATATAATTATTTTGTGAACCTCCACATCCCCAATTTCCTCTGTCCTTTCACAGGATGCGATCATATTTTGCATAAATTGAACATTAATTTAAAGTTTATAGTTTGATAAAATATATAAAATCTAAATATATTTGACTTCTGTTAAACTTGATACGTATCTACAGAATCTATATGGCATGAAATATCCTTTATTTTAAAAAAAAAAGTCTGAAAACTTCATTTCTGTTGTTTTGTATTTCAATTATGGCTAAGATATAATTACTTAATCTTTATATATTTTGAATATAATGGAAATTTTTAAACTTCCACACATTTATAGCCAACAAGATAATTTAGCAACACTTCAAGAAATGTTAGCTACCAGTAAAACCTGTGCTACCAACAAGCATTTTTATTTTATAGTGGCCCACTTTAAAGTCTTGGTTACAGGGGCGCCTGCGTGGCTCAGTCGGTTGGGCGGCCGACTTCGGCTCAGGTCATGATCTCCCGGTTAGTGAGTTCAAGCCCCACGTCGGGCTCTGTGCTGATAGCTCGGAGCATGGAGCCTGTTTCAGATTCTGTGTTTCCCTCTCTCTGACCCTCCCCCGTTCATGCTCGGTCTCTCTCTGTCTCAAAAATAAATAAACGTTAAAAAAAAATTTAAAGTCTTGGTTACAAATGAGTAACCTGTCTTTAACTAGATTAAATATATATATATATATATATATGTACACATATACACATATATATACACACATATATATATATATATATATATATATATATATCACTTCAAGTTACTCTAATTGTAATGTTCAGGATCCAAGAGATGGCAGCAGGGAACTAACTGGATATTTTCTCTGTATGGGGATTTACCAGCAAAACAAGCATGTGTAGACAAGACAAGAAGCAGTACAAGGTTGTAGAGTGGAGCCAAGAGGACAAAATTAGATCATGGTGGGCAATCTAGAAAATATCAGTCTGGAGTCCTTAAATAGAACATGCTAAAAATATATCAAGTTAGCACCCAAAAGATCAGTTACAGAGGCTAGAGGAAAAGAAGCTGATAACAAAGCAAGAAATCAAAATCCAAATCCTATAATAGTGCCTGACATTGCAGATAGTAAGGTTTAAAGGTATCCAGCAGCACCTGTGTGGCTCAGTCTGTTGAGCACCTGACTCTTGATTTCAGCCTAGGTAGTGATCCCAGGGCTGTGGGATCAAGCCCTGTGTCAGCCCCTTGCTCAGTATGGAGCCTGTTTGGGATTCTCTGTCTCTCATTCTGCCCCTCTCTCCTGCTCCCTCTCTCGCTCTCTCGCTCTCTCTCCCTCTCTCTCTCTCTCTTTTAGAGAGAGAGGGAGTATTTATCAATCTCTTTTAGAGAGAGAGAGAGAGAGGGAGAGAGAGCGAGAGAGCAAGAGAGAGAGAAAGAAGGAAAGTAAGGGAAAGAAAGAGATAATTCAGACTAATTACTAATGTCACAGTTTCATTACTGTGACACCTTGATATGTCATCTTGAAAGATGGTGGTTATCTTATATTGAGTTCAGCTGTGCTGACAGCTCAGCGTCTGGAATCTGCTTCAGATTCTGTGTCTCCCTCTCTTTTTTCCCCCCCTCCACTCACGCTCTGTCTCTCCCTTTATCAAAAATAAACATTAAAAAATAAAGATAACTAATAAGTCAAATTTTTCTTTAGCAAAAATATCTGAAATTTTAATGATTAGCTCAGTATTGTAATATATACTGAGGCATAAATATAGATAAAGCTGTGTCACTTCTAAACTAATAACTTAGATAAAAAGCATCAACAAGGACCTGGTAAGAATCTTTTGAGAAAAAATTGAATTTGTCAAAGAGCTCTAATGACTTTAAAGTATACACATCTAAAAATATAAAAATAATTAAAATAAGGATATAGGATGTTATAGGAAATAACTAAAAATCCAGCATCATTGTGTACCACTTTAATACACTTTTTCATCTATTGATAAGTTGAGCAGAAAACAATCAGAAAATATGCAGAAAAAAGTAACAATAAAATCAACAAGCTTTACTTATGCATGCATATGGAATTCTGTATCTACCCTTAATTAACTTATTTCTTAATAAATGTTAATCTTTACAAATCAGAGTGTCATTCTATAGAACTTCTGATGGTCTTCTTGATGTTTTACAAAATATCCAAATTTTAGCTCTCAGTAAAGATGTTATCAATTGTAGGACACACCATTTAGGCCTCTGTAATGAAAGGACACCATTCTCCTAATTCAAATATGATACATTGCTGATTAAAAACCCATTCTGATTTTTAAAATGTTAAAAATTTAAAAACAAATTGATAAAATTGATAATACAGCATATTTATGCATTTATTTTGGGGGCTTTTTTAATTTTTAAATTGTTTTAAATTCATTATTTGTCAGTAACCAAAATATCCAGCCAGATATCCAAATACACACAATAAAAAATATTAACAGAATTAGTCTGTTTCAGATAAAAGAAATCAACTGTCATTCATGTTTTTTTCTTGAAAGAGATAATGATGATCCAACAGAAACATTTAAATGTGAAATTCATAATCAGCAAGTAGGAAAGGAATTATTTAAGTATTTTCAGTGTGTAACTAGAAAAAAGTGATTGCAAAGAAATACTAGGAAGATCTCTAAAACCACAAATTTATTCAACAACTCTCTTACATTTATACCTAGTATTTATCACTCTCTTATTTTACATTTTATATGTGGATTTTTAATCCATAGAAATATAACATTTTATGGGAATGCAAGCTGGTGCAGTCACTCTCGAAAACAGTATGGAGGTTCCTCAAAAAACTAAAAATAGAACTACCCTACGACCCAGCAATTGCACTACTAGACATTTATCCAAGGGATACAGGTGTGCTGTTTTGAAGGGACACATGCACCCCCATGTTTATAGCAACACTATCAACAATAGCCAGAGTATGGAAAGAGCCCAAATGTCCATCAATGGATGAATGGATAAAGAAGATGTGGTATATATATACAATGGAGTATTACTCAGCAATCAAAAAGAATGAAATCTTGCCATTTGCAACTACGTGGATGGAACTGGAGGGTATGATGCTAAGTGAAATTCATCAGAGAAAGACAAAAATCATATGACTTCACTCATATGAGGACTTTAAGAGGCAAAACAGATGAACATAAGGGAAGGGAAACAAAAATAATATAAAAAACAGGGAGGGGGACAAAACAGAAGAAACTCATAAATATGGAGAAGAAACAGAGGGTTACTGGAGGGGGTATGGGAGGGTGGATGGGCTAAATGGGTAAGGGGCACTAAGGATTCTACTCCTGAAATCATTGTTGCACTCTATGCCAACTAATTTGTATGTAAATTTAAAAAAAATAATTAAGAATTAAAAAAAAAAGAAATGTAACATTTTACATGGCAAATGGTCATTGGTAGTTGTATATCAACCATTGATTTTCCTTTTTTCCTCTTCCAAATAGCATCCACAATTTTCTTTGGAGGCCACCACCCTTATGCTGTGTTGCAGTAGGATATGCGTATGTGATTTGTCAAAAAAACCAAGACTGTCTAGCTGTTACTGGTGTTCACTGCATTTAGGAATTGATTTGGTGCAGTTCACTCTATGTAATTCTTGGAATTCAACCATGAATTCTTAGCTACTAAGACAATTATCTTTCTATGAGAAATTTGAAATAATTTTATCCAAAAAAAAGTTGCACTGAAATCATGGTTTTTTTGTGATATTTTAATGAGATGATTTATTTTTTTTTAATGTTTATTTATTTTTGACACAGAGAGAGGCAGAGCATGAGCAGGGGAGGGGCAGAGAGAGAGGGAGACACAGAACCCAAAGCAGGCTCCAGGCTCTGAGCTGTCAGCACAGAGCCCAACGCGGGGCTCGATCCCATAGACCGCGAGATCATGACCTGAGCAAAAGTTGGACACTCAACTAACTGAGCCTGAGCCACCGAGGCACCCTGAGGTGATTGACTTTTTTAATCAATATCCAGGTTTTGTTTCCTGTCCCTTATTGAAATTTTATAGCTTCTGAAGCTATTTAATTAGATTTATAGTTTAAATTATAGTTTCCTATAGGATTTTGGTTCTAAGTAAATTCTGAACTAAATTATAGTTTCTTAAATTATGCTTATAGAATTCTAAATGTGGACAAATCTTTATAATACTAGAATATAATCTCTCTGACCATCCATATATTATCCTTTTGACACAGTGCTGAATTCAATTAGCTATTCTTTTATTTAGAACTATAACTTCTATAGTGACACATAAAAATCATCCCCCAGTTTGAATATATATATGTTTTACCATCTTGATCAGGTTCCACTGCTAAGGTTAACTGATCTTAATAAAAATATCAGGAGAAGTTTGCATATTTTTTAAGTCAACTTTTGTTTTAAGATCTGAGGAAATATCAAATATCATTGACTTAATGTTTAGAAACTGAATCTACTGCCTTCTGCATTTGACCATCTATTTAGACTATTTTATTATTCAGACTTAATACTTTTAATTGGGTCAATTTTGACATTTTATACTTTGCTGGAAAATTATCTAATTTGTCTAGATTTTCAAAGTTCAGGCTGGAATATTAATGATACATTAAATATCTTAAATATTTTCAGTATCTGAGGTTTTTCCCATTTTTATTTAAAATGTCATGTTTTTATTTTTTACTTATATTTTCTAGGTTTTTGTATGTTTTAGTGTTGTTACACAAATTTTGAAAATCTCTTTGCTGTTTTTAAACTAAGATTTTTGTTGTTTTCATGCATTATATTCAGATTGTTTATTATCAATTCCTGACTTCTATTTTTTATTTGATATTTTTTCCTAAGTTGAATCATTAACCCATTTATTTTCAGATTTTCCTTATTTTAAAATACAAAATGCTTAAGGTAGAATGCTTCTTTATTAGTTTATTCTCAAATTCACATTTTTAGTGTCCATTCATGGTTCTTGTTCCTCTTAAGACACCTACCCCAACTCATGAGAAGGATATACATCTACAAAGAGGTTTCATGAGTCAATCCTAAAGAAAAAAATGTAATACTGGTAATAATAATAATAATAAACATAGAGGCAACAGAATTGTGTCTACATGCCGAATACCACATTTTCACTGAGGAGTAATAAGGGTTATGCACAAAGGAAGCAGAGAGAATAAATCTACCAGAAAATCTGGCAGAATCTACTGAATAGAAGACTTAAAAAAATTGATTCTTGACACTATTGAATTATTTTCTTGCTATCTGAATCCTTGCAAAAGAAAAAAAGGAGAGGTGGAGAGCAATCTAAGGATGTGACTCTCATGCCTGCTTGCCAAATTTGTTTGAATTATAGAAAAAAAAAGCCTCTTTCATATTACAGATGAAAGTCAAGTGGATTCTAAATCATTTGAATACAGTGGGCTTGAGTAGAGATCTTATTTGGAGATTTAAAAATTCTCTTATATCTTCTTTGTTAAACATGCAATTTTCTTTCAAAAATAAATAATAAAAACAACAACGTCAATGACAAAGCATACTATTTGACATATTGTTATTATTTTTTTTAAAGTCAGAATAAAGTCAGACAAATTTAACAATTATCAAACTGTAAATATTCATACATGAGCATAATTTAAATTTTATATTCTTGAATAGTGTTGTGCAGAAGACTAGATTATTTCATAATCTAGTAAATAGTTTACAACTTGAGAGGAGTAAACTAAAATGCAAAAGAAAGCAGTGATTATAAATGTTTTAATTGAATAGGAAATATTTTTGTTTGAACTTATCTATTTCATACACAGAGCTGTTAAATATATGCCAAATAAACAGAACATTTGGAGAGGGTGGTGTCCTGTCAATCAAGTGAAACAAGTGTGTCTAGAAGGAGGATGTAACCAATTCTTCAAAAGCCGCTGATCATCTTATGTGAGTAATGAGAATTTTCCATATAGGAAGCATAATTGTTATTGGCAATCTTGAAAGGGTCATTTTTGTGGAATTGGTGGTATATTCAAAATAAATACAGAGATGAGGAAGTGAAAACTGTAAATATAGCCAACTACTTTGAAGTTTATGATCTATAAAGAAGCTGGGGAACATTTCAATAGTTGGGGTTTTACATCTGGCCAAAGAAGGGATTTTTTTAGGAAAAAAAAAAAGAGATTTATATTTGTTTATGTGATTATGATCCAGCACAGAAATCTAACAGAAGAGAAAAGAAATGAGTGCAGAACAAAAATTCCACAAGTAGGGAGGACAAAGAGGAGAAATTTAGTACACAGTTGGAAAACTTGACTTCTAAAAGAGAAGGAGACTGCTCATTGTGATATGAGAGAAGACGGAGACTTTGAATAGAGATACAAACAGTTGTTATTACCGGTTGGTGTGAAGATGAGAATCTTATCCTCTGCCTAAGTTTTCAGTGAATAAGTACGTTAGATCATAACTGAAAATGAAAAGAAGAGAGGGGACATTGAAGTTTGAGTAAAGATGAACGTGTATGAAAATGCTGACAGTATTTGATGATAGATTATATTGGGCAATGGAGTAAGGTTTGTGGAAATTTCTGAGAGCCACTGAGAGATGTGGTTAACTTTAAAATTTTTTTTCTTTTTAATGTTTATTTATTTTTTGAAGGAGAGAGAGAGAGAGGAGACAGAGCACGAGAGGGGGAGGGGCAGAGAGAGAGGGAGACAGAATCTGAAGCAGGCTGCAGGCTCTGAGCTGTCAGCACAGAGCGTGACGTAGGACTAGAAGTCATGGACCCTGAGATCATGACCTGAGCCAAAGTTGGATGCTTAACTGACTGAGCCACCCAGGTGCCCCTGATGTGGTTAACTTATAAAATGAGATCAGCCATCATGTTTGGGTGTTTGATTTTTTTCCTACCCATATTGAGCTTGTTCTTCATGTGTAGACACAAAGTTGGCACAGAGTTCAAATTACTAAGTAGGAGGTATTTGCCTGGTGTGATTAATGGAAGAATAAAGAAGCCGGAGAGGTAAAAGTATGCAAGAAAGTGACAATATTCATGAAACATGAATACATGAGAGAGAACAAAGGGTGTGAAGGGATGAGAGGAGAAAAAAAAAAATACCATGATCAAAGTGGATGGATTGAAAGTCCCCAGGAAGTCAATGAATTGTTACATAGTTGTTAACAAAAGGGAGCCGGAGAAACAAATGTAGCTGTGTACAAACAGGAATATTAAAAATCACCAATCTGTAGGTGGTGCTCTTGTTGATAATGACAAAAATTAGGATGATACCAATCTTGAAATGGTTCTTATGTCAAGGTAGGAAGATGTATCTAATTTCATTTATTTGTAAAATTGTATGGAGGTAAAAGTAATGACTAAGCACATATCTGTAACTAGCAGAAAAGTATGTAATTTCTAGCATCCCATCCAAAATGTTAAGTGAAATTTTGTTAAAAAGGTATTATTTAAAGAAAATAGAAAATTATGCCAATTCATCAACATTTGCTTTAAGGTGGGCAATCTTTAAAAAAATTGCATTACAATGTGTTTTCAAATAAGGAAAGACAATATCCTACTTTCTGAAAGCTAAAATTAATTTTCTTGTCAATGTAAATAATAAATATATCAAATGTCGTGAGTCCTATAGGAAACGTTGTTTAGTTTTATTGTTTATTTTAGATTCATAGCAATCTAAAAAGGCAATGTTACAAGGAAAAGAAATTTTATATACAACTCTGACATAAACGTTTTAAAACATTTTATGCTTGTTTTGAATTTTTATTTTAATTTATCTTATATGCTTAATACACCCTGATATTGAAAAAGTTTAAAATAACCGTTTAAATAAAAAGTAGGAAGAAAAAAATTATCACTAATATATTTTCTGATTATATAAGTTGGCTGATTTAGGAGTATAACAATGGACAAACCTGTATGTGCAAGAAAAATGAAGAGTCTTTCTTCACCTTTAGAGGATTCCTTCTTTGATTTATTTATTTCTTGATTGCATTTTTCATAATCGTTTCCTAAAAATTCTGTTAGATGGATTTCAGAATTTCTGAACGATTTCTTCATTTATTTTAATATTTTTCTTATAATTTCCTTATCTCCAGCAATTTGGTATTTCTTTGTGAAAATTGCTGAGCCCTAATGTAGTCACTCTCTTATTATAAACAAATGATCCAGTTATTATAGCTGCATAACAAATTATTCCACAACTCAGCGGTGTAAAACAATTATTTATTGTACTCATGGATTTTGTGGGTCAGGAATTTGAACAGATCATAACAGGGGTAGATTGTCTCTGCTCCATAATATGTGGGACTTCGAACTGGAAGATTCAAAAGCTTGGGGCTGAAATTATCTAGAGGCTTACTCATTCACATGTTTGGAGGACGAAGCTGGTTGGAGACTGATATTCGTTGGAGCTGCTGAACAGAGAGCCTAAACCTGACGTCTCCATATAGCCAGGGCTTCTTCATTGCAGGATGACTGGACCACAGAAGTAAGTATTCCAAGAGAGTCAGGTGAAAGCATATTATCTTTTATTACCTATGGCCGGAGTAACATCACTTCTTACATTCTATTTATAGAGGTAGTAACAAAATCCCCCTAAGTTCAAAGAGAGGGGAAACAAACCATCTGTTCGATGGGACCAGTGACATTTTGGAGTGGGACTAGAAATATTGCTATATGTAATCTGCCACAACTAATCTCTTTCTATGAATTTGCTGTCAAGGAGGGAAGATAATCAAGTTGGTAGATGGAGAAGATAAAGGGTAAGGGAACATTCTTATTAATTTGAGGGATAATAAAGATTATTTTCATGCTACTCAGAATGATCCAGAAGAGTTAGAAAAATTGATAATAGCATACAGAATGCACGCAAGAATGAAATTCTTATAAATTAAATGGGATCTGGTCCAGAACCAACAGGTGAAGTTGGCCTTTAAGATCACTTTTTCCATTCTCCATTGTAATAGCAGGAAACACAGGGAATGTCATTTTAGTTACAGATAGGCATCGTTCACTGAACAAACAATAATACTAGTTTATTATATATTAAAGCCTATTTTAAGCAGTATATATATATTAACTGAATTCTCACTACAACCTTAGAAAGCTGTATTAATCCTATTCAGACAAAAACAAAAACAAAAACAAAACCTGAGGCACAGAAAAGAAAAACAAATTGCTCAAGGTCACACAACTAATGACTGGGGGCTGGCATTCAAACTCCATCAGGTAGGCTCCAGAAAAGACTTTATTAAGCGCTAAGCTAAACTGCATCTTCTGGCAGATTTAGTGGAGAAAAGATAAATGAGTTTCCCAAAGATTGTTTCTATTTCCTAGGTCATGTCTCAGTGTCATTCAAGAGCATCATAAACACAATGGCTTAAAGGGAAGTTATAACCTAACATTCATAGTGTTAGAGTGCACTCAACCCCCAGAAATCTCATTATTCCACAGCACAGCCTGGGCAAAGAGGTCTCATACCCAGCAAGGCCAAGGTTGCAGCAGGGAGGAAACTGTGTGGGCTGCAGATGTACCCATGACAGCGTGAACAAGCCTGTCTCACTATTATGTACTTATTGGTTAGCTTAAGCTGGACTACAGAAAACCTACATTTCCTCTAAGTAACAAGAAATAGTTCAAGGAAACTTGGAGTACAATGGGAAGGAGGCCCACATTTTGCATACCAGATTCTGGCAAAACACTGGTCAGCCAGGAACGCTGACATCAGCCAAAGGTCTTCTCTGCTGTTCAGCTGATAAAACTGTTGAGCTGTCAAAAGGGAAAGGGAATGATCCTCCAATATCATTTGGATTTGTCCATCATCAGAGGTGATACTATCCTCAGAAAACAGAACTGAGAGTCTATTGGGAAGTGGTTTGGGGAATGGAAAATGTTAAACCAAATCTATTAAGGAAATGTGATGCTATAATTTATTAGTGTTGAACACCAATATGATGCTAACGGTCATGAGTTTAAAGAGAACAACTAATGCTGCTTTGAGATGTATTCAGGTAATAGATAACTTCTTGAGAGTAGATTGCTGGGCTTAACTGAAGTTAGGGCTTTGTCAACTTGATGTGATTGATTAGCAAGTGCGAAAAGTATTAATAATGTTTGTAAGGGAGTGTTACATCATAGAATCTAATATTTATAGGCAAGGAAGAAAAAAATGAAGAGAGTGATGAGCAGAGAAAGAGAGAAGTAGTTTAGTCTAGTGTTACTGGTTTACTGTGAATTCATTTTGGCATTTTCCCCTTTAAAAGATCACGAAACTTAATTTTAAATAAGTATGCCAGATTATTGTCCACAAAAACTCTTCACGGTTATATTTGTAGACTTTAAAAATATTTGACTTTTTTAAGCACTAAATCCTGGTGAGTTTGCTATGAAGTTAGTACATTTATATATTGCTAAAAGCCATAAAAAAAAACCAATGTTCTTAAAATCTCACTCCTTGGAATTAATTTATTCCAAAACAATGATACATTTTAAGAAAAGATATGCATGGCAAATGCCACAGAAAAGCATGGATGTGCCTGAATACTTATTTAGAGCTCTAAGTCACCTCTCTAAATTTTTTTTAATGTTTATTTTTGAGAGCCAGAGAGAGACAGAGCAAGAGCAGAGGAGGGGCAGAGAGAGAGGGAGACACAGTATCTGAAGCAGCCTCCAGGGTCTGATCTGTCAGCACAGAGCCCAGCCAGGGCTTGAACTCAGGAAGCATGAAATCATGACCTGATCAGAAGTTGGACACTTCACCGACTGAACCACCCCAGTGCCCCCCTCAGTCACCTTTCTAGGCTTACAATAACCCCATTTCTAGTTTTCTCTCTAACTTGAATGGGAATGAGCATACATATTGCTGATACCTAGACTTTTCAACTAGTGGATAACTAGTAGAATAAAAGGATCAGCAGAAAGAAAAAAAAGGCACAGCCTACCTCTATAATTCTTCAATGGCCTGAAGTTGGAAAAGAAAATTCATCAGACACTGAATATTTCTGGATTCCTTTGATGTACAAACAATGAATACAATGTAACAAGTATTTTTTGACTTGGTCTCAGGTCAACACACAGGACTTCAGCAAGAGATCCCCTGTAGTCTGGGCTCAGGAGAATTTCCTGCCCCTCCTCCAGGGGTAAAGGGTCTTTTTCTTTTATCTTTTTTTTAATTTTTTAAACTGTTTTTTAAGTGTTGATTTAATTATTTTTGAGAGGGAAAGAGCATAGGAAGGGTACAGAGAGAGGAAGACAGAGAATCCCAGGCAGGCTCCGTGCTGTCAGCACAGCCCTGGCGAGGCTTGAACTCATGAACTGTGAGATAGTGACCTGAGCCAAAATCAAGAGTCAGACAATTAACCAACTGAGCCACCCATGTGCCCCTATCTTTCTTTTAGATGAAATGAGTTACCACATGTGTTCCTAGGCAAAAGCATTTTCTGCTCTTCTCTTTGCTATCACGTAGGGTAATAGTGGTCCCTCCACTCATACAGCTCTGCATCACCAAGAAAAGCATTGTCTTGTATACTGCCTTGTCTAGTCTTTGTGACGATCCAGACCCAGTGTGTTCTATAGAAAAGAGCTCGTAAATGAGTGCAAACTCCCTTTGTGTCTACAACATTTTGAGATTCTATACCCTCATGCTATTTTACACTTGGCCTTTAGTAATTCAATAAAAGAACTGCTGAATTCTTCCTACTTGTATGGAGATCTTTGTCTATGTCCTATGCCACAGAGTAGTTAATGCTAAATATCCCATATTTCCTTTGAACCTGTATACTTTCTTTCAATTCTAGTCTTGTTGGTTATTCTGTGACTCCTGTTTTCTGGATTCATGATTTAGTATATTATTTGACTTGTTCTTGTTGTTAGATTAGATGTGACAGTTTTTCCAGCTTTCCCATCCAAGATAGAAGCCAGAAGCCTTGCATCATTTAATCTTAATCCATTAGATGATATATTTGGTTACCAGAAATGAGTTTTAATTAACAAAATTCTGAATCTATTAACTTGTGTTCATTTAAACAAAAATCTTTTTATCATTATTTAAAAAAAACTTCAAGATATGCCTTTGAATAGCCTTTGATAAAGAGCTGTTGTTATTTAGTTATATATTTTTAAAAGTAACACTTTAAAATATGACATTTATCCTAATTAGGGGGTGAAAGTGGTCAGAACAAATTTAGATGAAAGAGGCTGGAACCTTCTCAAAAGGTTCTTTTGACACTTTTGGATACTGGAGCAATGTAATGACAGTAGGTAACATTAATGTTTTGCTTATTACCATGATATATTTTAACTTATTTAATCTTCAAATAATTTCATGAAGTAGTTTCTATTAATACCCTTATTTTAAAAAGACAAAATTAAGGAAGGTGGGCATCATTAAATAATTACTCAAGAACATCAAAATAACATCAGCAGTGCCAGCATTCAAACCAGGAAGTCTGGACCTAGAAGTTACGTTCTTAGTCTCTATGCCAACTGCCTTCTAAGATAAATTATTAGACAAAATAAATAAGAAGTATCCTTAGTGAATTTTGCTTAATCAGAACTTATAATGTAAATTCTGAATAGAACATTATCTAGAGAAACCAGTAGAGCTCACTTAACAACAATATAAATTGGGAGATAGTTTAAAATTCGAAGCTCAGAATTATACTACAATTTGACTAAAAAGAAATCTTAGTTAAAATCTTTTTTTATTGGCTGTAGAAAATATTTTCTCCTCTATTAATAAGGAGTAATATGTGATTTTATATTACTTAAGTAAAATATAATCTGCTTTTGCATAAGCCTCTAGAGATAGAATGTTTTATAAACTATGACAGAAGATAAAACTGGGTCAAGAAGTAAATTTTGATGGACAAAGTCTGCGAGACTTCCTATATACTACTTATTTTATATATGTATACTTAGTATATATACACAGTCTTCCTATACACTACTAATAAAGGAAGTCAATGATACCTACAATTATACAGAGATACGGAAGTATTTTTCTGAAAATACATACGTATTTGTTAGGCACCATTATTTATTTAGCAGGCAATAGAATAGTCTGTTCATACTATTATCTCAGTAAGTCTTTCCTAAGTGAACAGTACCAATTTCTCCATTTTATAGGTAAGGAAACTGGATTTCTTAGAGGTTAAAATCATTTGGTAAAGATCACAGAGAGATGATCTCATCTGAATTTCAGTATATATGGTTAACTCATTAATAAACAGACTCCAGACTTGTGAAAAGGAGATGTTTACGTGTGTTAACAGACATCTTGAATGTTAACAAACACTGCTTAAAGTAATAATTACAGTGTTAAAGGCCAGCAGATAATGGCTCTAAAAACAAATGTGAAAGCTCATTATTATCTTATTAATATTTAACCCTATTGTAGAAGTCTGTGCATGAAATTCTGAGATTACATTCTTTTATTTTAATGACACAGTGACTAGGAATAATACTATTGTAGTGAATATATGGGTGTGCAAAGTGCTAAATTATTTATTAAATATACCTGTATTAGTAATGCTTAATAATAGCTGGTTTCGTGCTATTTAGTGGTAATAAAATAAGTAGATAGAAGTAAATATAAAAGAACTGTGGATGTACATAATATTCTTGGGATCAAACTCCAGAGATCTCAATCAGCTGTATTCACCTACTGCAGGGAAGCATCTGGTATTACATAGTTTTTATCAGATCTTCAAATTTGTATATGTCCTCAAATACCATTTAACACCCTTAAAAATATTATACATTTTTAAGATTCAGGATTCATATTATTGTACTAATTCAGCCAAGGTTTTTTTTTTTAATTACAAAAAATTTGCTTCCTATTTTTAGTATATGATTATGGGGAAGAAATTAGGTTTTGGTGATTTCCTGCTTATAACACATGGATTCTTATATTCTTCTAAATCACCTAGATAATATTGTGGAAAGAAAATGGAATTATTTTCCTTGTTAAATTTTCTCAGAAGCTTACCACTTTCATGGTGGCTCAGTTCTGTGAGCCTAAGTACAGTGACTTAGGCTACAATGTAACACGAGGAATAGAATCACAAGGTAATTGTTCACCGCAGAAGAAATTGGGAAAGATTCCACTTTTCAGAAGCTTGTGTATCTAGTATTTAACAGTTGCTTTATCATGGGCTTGGGTATGTTCTTCACAAATCCAAACATTTCAAGTCAGAACTAAACAGTAATACTGAAAATTTACTTGTAGTTATTAATTGAATGTTACTGATATTGGCAGGGTTTAGGAAGATTTCTTTCTCTTGATGTATTTTTCTTATGTCCTCAGGTCATTCGCTGCTTGCCTTGGGATAGTGTTCTAATCTTTCCAGTAAAATTTAGTCTCTCCTGATTAATTTTGTCTGCTATTCTTTTTCTCCCAGGATGCTCATATTTCTCTTTAATCTCTTTTCACTATAGCTAATGCTTCTCCCACTTAGCTGACTTAGATGATGGGTTAAAAACATTATTATTAGAAATATTTTAAAAATATACCACAGGGCAACTAATCGCTTCTTTGTACTCTGGGAAGGAAGAACAAAATATAAGAGTATAATAACTATACCTTCAGTGAAGCTTGGAAGAGCACATTTGTTTACAACACAGGCACTCATCCTATGCCTGCACAATAAGCAGTTAGTATGCTTTTTTGTGCTTACACTGGAGAGAAAGGATGCGAGTTATTGAGGTGAGAGCATTCAACTTCCAAAATTAATTGCCAGGTTGAAATTAAAAATCCAGTGTCTAGCTCAGTAAGGAAACCGTGGTGTTATTTCCTCCAGGAAGAAGAGATTTATATCTAAACTTCTCTCTTTTGCTGTTTGCAACAGTCCTAAATTCAAAATAGAACTGGGGAGATGTTTGCCTGACAACGAAACAAGACTAAGGATCAGATTCACCTCTGGAAGTAACCTATTGAGGAGCTTACTCTGAGTTTTGAGCAGAGCTGTGTGCCTCTGCTTCTAAGAACTCCTTGTAGAATGACCTTCATGCCAGAATTTCAGGGGTGTTGAGAGCATCAGTCTGTTACTATAATCATTAAATTCTTCCTCTGGAGTGCACTTCATATGAAGGATATTCAAGTGTAGGACAGACTCTCTATTCCTAATGACTTTGAAGCTCCAGCTTTATATTTTCAGATAAGATAAAAGAGACAGGGAGAAGTAAACAACAGTTTACTATGCAGGAAGGGTCTAACTTTGTTCAAGGCTATTTTCTTCTAAGAGGGATCTATCAGAAGACCACAAACCTATTATAATATGTAACATGGTGATAGGACTAATTCATTATATTTTTAAATATGCATCCCCTAAAATCATATGGCCTTGAGGGGGTCTAAAGAATTTCACATTCTGTAGGAAGAGGGCAATGAAATCTAATTGGCCACTCACTTTCTTTCTCGCATAACAATATTATTCACATTAGAAGGCACCACGAATCTCTGTTGACTATAAAGCATAACTTCCTTAACACCCTGCATAAAGTGCAGTCACTTCAAACCTTTTCCCCCCATTGTTTTCTAAACAGACCTTCTCCTCTGGGCAGATTAGTTAGAGACAGCACCCTTCACACCCCACTCCACTCATCCACTCCTGTCTCCTTCTCTGTTTTCTATTTCACTCCCTACTAAGGCATCTTCTTTCACTAAGTGACATCTACTACTTTTATCACTTAAATCCTCACACTTTTAGGTTTCTCCTATGTAATAATCACAATATCCAACAATTATATAAAATGATTATTAGTGGCTAAGTATAGTACATGCATTGCTTCTTTTAATATTCAAGATAACCCTCAATGTTAGGTAGTATTATTTCCCTACTAGATTATAACTCCATGAGAACATTGTGAGTGCCCAATAAATATTGAAGGAATAATTTTCATTTTATACATCAGCAAACATATGATTAAAGGTATCAACTGATTTGGCCGAAGCATGACAACAGCTTGTGACAGAGTGGGGTCTGGGTGACTATGGGGACAAAGTTCTTATTCATGATGCTGAGGTAATCCTTTTAGCAAGAAATATTCTTCACACATTATTTCACTTTATCCTAAGAAAAAAAATCTGAAAATGGGGATTATTATCTCCATTTTCCAGATGAAGACACCAGGATTCAAAAAGCTTATGCCTAGTGATAGAATCAAGATTTGTATGCAGAGAAATTCAATTTCAAAGTCCAATTTGTATTGATTTTGCTATTTTATAGCTCACAACATAAAATAAATAGACAAAATAACCTGTGGTACTTAAATCACTCACTAAAAATCTACCACCCTATCTCTGGGTATTAGTTCCATACCCTAAAAATATGATTGTACAATCAGAACCATGTCGAAAGGACATAATACACTGGCTGCAAAAGGAACCATCAATCTGTTGCTTCATGTGGCTTAGTGATTGAATCAAATCAACTACAGACGTTGATCACATTGATAATGATAAAAGGAGTTATTATGAGAGAGGAATAATATTAAATAGCAAAACCTCAGTTTGGCAGCAACTCATATGTAATCTGGGTCTTTTCCAATAATATTTAGAGAACATTTTCCTTGCATTATGTATGTTTTGTGACAATTATCTTTCTTATTGTATTATTGGAACAAAAGACATTTCTTTCTGTTTCTATGATGCAAATTTCCTTAGTGAGTGATTAGGTTGATTTGCCAGTTACATCCTTTTTGCTAAGTGATGGCAAATGGTAAATTAGGTTCAGTAAGGAAATGGCAGTAAAATACATTGTGTCTTATTCTATAGCTGAGATAATCAAGAACATATTGTTGAGAAAACAAATAAATCATAATGTTTGGAGAAGAGATATCTTTCAGCAGTCTTAGCTTTGATGATTTTATCACCTAGCTTTTAATTGGTGAAATTCAAGTCTCTGAATAATAGCAGATGGTATGGGCAAAATCTGTTCCATTATCAATGTTATAATTTCTGAAAACTGCCAATGTAAATGTTCATAGGTCTAAATAACTGCATTTTGTAGAAACTGCTGGCCCCATATTATCAAGTACATATTCAAATAACTGTAGATCAGCTGACTTTCTGTCAATGTGGAATCTCCATTAATTGGCAAGAACGTACAGCTATAATGTATTGTGAAATAGTTTCAAATGAAGGATCCAATGCACCACAAGAAGCTGAAATGCATTCTCCTGAAATTGAAATTTAAAAAATTGAATTTGTGTTTTAAGTTGAGAAGTTCAGTATTTAACCTGTGCTCATATTTTCTTAAATCAGAATCTTACCATTTCCATAATATAGTAATCTTTCCTCAGATAACATAACCCACCATATAAAATTAGCAATTGCATGAGTACCTTTCTTCTTAAATATTACACTGTATCAATTGCAAATTCAAACATCCCTTATATATGACCCAGTAAGTGTATACAATATATATTACACAATTACACACACACACACACACACACACACACACACACACACACACATTTATATACACAGGGCCTGAATCATAATTGTTAAGCTTTCTTCTTCTTCTTCTTCTTTTTTTTTTCTGTATTCCACCTTCCAGAAGACTTTTTAGGTGCTAAGACATAAAGAGTTGAGACTTCAGTGGTAATCTCTAGGCTTTCCCTCAAAGACTCAGAATCACAGCATTCTGGGTTTGTTTTTTGTTTTTTTTAGGTCACTTTAATTATCAGAATACCTGACTTGTCCATCTTAGGATTTTCATCTTCCTGACATAGAACTTCAAGGACACTGTTATTCTACTTCACCATTGCAAGTGTTCTTAGCATTGACTAATGTCTCAATTTGACATTAAATCAACCTATTGAAAAGGGCCTTCCTCCTTAATTTAATTATTTTACTCTCATGCTTGAATAATTATGATTAGCTCTGCACTAATTTAACATTCTCTAGCTTGTGGTCCTTCCAAAGCAATTTCCATATGGATCTGATCACGTCAATTCTTTGATTTCCTCTGTACTTCCAGACCACTTGGCACCTTCTTCTGGTTTAGTCCTTATTATGCCATTGCACCCTGGAAGTTGAGATTAATTATTGAATTTTTTGTCTATCTCCAGTCACAGCATAATAAATTATACAGGTCATAGTCCACAATTATTTATTGAAATTGTATATGAGAGTTAAAACCAGATACCTATTAAACTGCTGGCACTTTAAAAATTTTTTTTCAACGTTTTATTTTTTTATTTTTTTATTTTTGGGACAGAGAGAGACAGAGCATGAATGGGGGAGGGGCAGAGAGAGAGGGAGACACAGAATCGGAAACAGGCTCGGAGCCATCAGCCCAGAGCCCAACGTGGGGCTTGAACTCACGGACCGCGAGATCGTGACGGACCGTGAGATCGTGACCTGGCTGAAGTCGGACGCCCAAACGACTGCGCCACCCAGGCGCCCCTTTTAATTTTTTTTCAACGTTTTTTTTTTTTTAAATTTATTTTTGGGACAGAGAGAGACAGAGCATGAACGGGGGAGGGGCAGAGAGAGAGGGAGACACAGAATCGGAAACAAAAAAAATTTTTTTTTTAACGTTTATTTATTTTTGAGACAGAGAGAGACAGAGCATGAACGGGGGAGAGAGAGGGAGACACAGAATCTGAAACAGGCTCCAGGCTCTGAGCTATCAGCACAGAGCCCGACGCGGGGCTCGAACTCACGGAGTGCAAGATCATGACCTGAGCCGAAGTAGGCTGCTCAACCGACTGAGCCACCCAGGCGCCCCCAAACTGCTGGCACTTTTAACTGAGCACATAAATGAATCATGGTGCCATTCTTGAGTTAGGAGAAATTAAGAAATGAACTTACAAGTTTTGAGAGGAAATCTAGAATCCTTCTCTTCATGCTGAGTATGAATTGCTTATTAACATACAAGTGGAGATGAAGTTCAAAGGCAAATCAGGTTTGGATTATTGTTAGGATTGATTCATCCATTTATGCATCTATTTCTTAATTATCTGCAAAGAGCTATTCAAAAATTGCTACTTATTTTTGCTTCATAAAGGACAACCCCTTCTGTGTTTGGATATATAAATGTACATTGATTTTTTCAGCAAAATGGGCTCATTACATATTTTGTTTTAAATTAACAATGTACTCTGATTTCTCACTCCTTGAATTAATTTATAGGTCTGACTGAAATTCAGATTTTTTAAAGAGGTATTTTTTTAGTTAGTTAGTTAGTTTATTTATTTATTTTGAGAGAGACAGAGATAGTGAAAGTTGGGGAGGAGCACAGAGAGAAGTCGAGAGAGAGAATCCCAAGCAGGCTCCATGCTGCCAGCACAGAACCTAATGTGGGACTCAAACTCATGAAACTTAAAATCATAACCTGAGCCAAAACCAAGAGTTGGACGCTTGACCAACTGAGTCACCTAAGCACCCCTGATATTCAGATTTTTAAAGCATTGACCTTATTTATGTATTCATTCTGCTCATTCAACAATACAAGCAAATATGAATAAGGTATGATTCTATGCAATCAAAAACACCACTAATTAAAGGTGAAAATCAATGATTGCCATATAAGGGGATGAGTTAAAGGAAATTATAGAAATGCTTTGAAAACATATAAGAAAGGTATTTAATAAAACAAGTATTAGTAGGAGGGAGAGGTAATTGAAGAAAATAAGCATTTGTTTTTCAACTCTGATATCTGAGCTGTAGAGTTGGAGTTTTTGGTGATGTTCTCTGGTCCTGTCTAGTCTTTGTTGCTTTTGGTCTTTATTTATTTGTTTTAGTTTTTTTTTTTTTTTCCATCTTTTCTCCCCTCAGAGAATCCCCCTTAAAATTTCTTGCAGGGCTGGTTTAGTGGTCACAAACTCCTTTAATTTTTGTTTTTCTGGGAAACTTTTTATATCTCCTTCTATTTTGAATGACAGCCTCACTGGATAAAGAATTCTTGGTTGCATATTCTTCCAATTCAGCACATTGAATATATCCTGCCACTCCTTTCTGGCTGCCAAGTTTCTGTGGATAGGTCTGCTGCAAACCTGATCTGTCTTCCCTTGTAGGTTAGAGACTTTTTTTCCCTTGCTGCTTTCATGATTCTCTCCTTGCCTGAGTATTTTGTGAATATGACTATGATATGCCTTGTTGATGGTCGGGGTTTTTTTAAAATCTAATGGGGGTCATCTGTGCTTCCTGGATTTTGATGTCTGTGTCTTTCCCCAGGTTAGGAAAATTTTCTGCTATGATTTGCTCACATAACCCTTCTACCCCTATTTCTCTCTCTTCTTCTGGGACCCCTATGATTCTGATGTTGTTCCTTTTTAATAAGTCACTGATTTCTCTAATTCTTACATTGTGCTCTTTTGCCTTAATCACCCTTTTTTTCCCCCTGTTTCATTATTCTCCATAAGTTTGTCCTCTATATCGCTGATTCTCTGTTCTGCCTCATCCATCCTTGCCTCCATAGCATTCACTCGAGACTGCAGCTCAGTTATAGCAGTTTTTAATTTCATCCTGACTAGGTTTTACTTCTTTATCTCTGAAGAAAGGGATTCTGATCTATTTTTGATTCCAGCTAGTA
This sequence comes from Neofelis nebulosa, assembly GCF_028018385.1. Taxonomy (NCBI): domain Eukaryota; kingdom Metazoa; phylum Chordata; class Mammalia; order Carnivora; family Felidae; genus Neofelis; species Neofelis nebulosa. The sequence continues at coordinate 132,794,091 of NC_080783.1, forward strand.
TTCTTATAATCGTGATTCTGAATTCTGGTTCAGACATCTTGCTTGTATCTGTGTTGGTTAAGTCCCTGGCTGTCGTTTCTTCCTGCTCTTTCTTTTGGGATGAATTCCTTTGTTTCATCCTTTTGAAGGGAGGAAAGGAATTAATGGGGTAAAAAAAAATTAAAATTAAAAAAATTAAAAACAAACACACACACACACACACACACAATCAAATAAATGATGCTAGATCCTAGGTGTGTTTTAGTCTGGGTGTTGAAAGGGGCTTGATATATTAGAGAAAAAAGGAGAAAGAAGAAAAAAGGAAATCATTTGAAAATTTGAAGAAATGAATATACTGAAGTAGACTAAAATGAAATGATGGAAGTAAAATCGAATTTGAAAAAAATTACACAAAAGTAAAAAATATAGTAGAAAAAATTAAAGAAAAAAGTATTTTTTTAATTTAAAATTTTTTTTTAATGTTTAGTTAGAGACAGAGCATGAGCAGGGAAGGGGCAGAGAGAAAGGGAGACACAGAATCCGAAGCAGGCTAAGAAAATATTTTTAATAACAATTGAAAATAAAAATGATTTTTTCTCTTTCTGTATTCAAGAAAAAGAAAAGAAATGAAAAAATTTAAAAAAAAAAAGAAAGAAAATTGAATAGATGGACCAGTGAACAGACTGAAATACAACTGAAATTACTTCATTTTCCTTAGAAAATGGTGAAGTGGTTTATAGTCTATAAGCTAAGCAAGTGGAGAGACTTATGTTCCTGAAGAGCAAGGTTGGCCCAGTTGGGCAGGGCTTAGTGTAATGGTTCCATTCTCCACTAGATGGCGCTGCTTACCTTACTGAGGTGGATTTTTGCGGGGCCTGTAGGTGCCTATGTGCATGCGCGGGAGCGGTGAAAATGGTGTCACCGAGATACCCAGTCTCTGAACTCTGTTCTCCCCGATCAGCAGTCGCACACCCATCCTTTGTTTTTGGCTTCCAGCCACTGCCCGCTTTTACACAGTCTGTGACCAAGCCCCAGGCAGCACCTTCCTCCTGAGTTTCGTCTCAGATGCGGCTGTTTTTCCGACCTCTTACTTCTGAGGGACTGCGGCTTTGACCCGTTCTGCCCCTTGGCAGGATGGTCTCACCAAGCAATGGCCACATGCTGGCCACACCCAGGAACGTTTTTGCAGGACCATGCTGCTGTTGATTCTCAGAGGCTGCAGCCAGGTGCCAGTCTGCCCCAGAAAAAGTTTGCAAGATAGTGTAGCAGCAGCATTAAAGGGATTATGGAAAATCACAACACACATCTGGCACCAGGCTTCACCCTTAACAACCTTGTTCCAGCACCAGTGAATGTGGTTGTTCTCCTGGGTCCACTGGGGCCTTGCCTTTGGGTGACCTACACAGCCTCTACCAGGTGTCCCTCCAGCAGAGGAACCGCCTCTCCCTGTGTGGCTTGAAGAACTCCGGATTCCACTCTGCTCCTGGGGATTCACCCTTCCCACCAGAGCACCACCAGGTATTGTGCTGTGGAGTTTCAGACTCTGTGCTCCCCCTGTTTATAGTCTTAATGGAATTTAAACTCTTTCCTTTCTCCTTTCTCCCTTTTAAGTTCAGTCCCTGTGGCTGTTTCCACTTTTCCACTTTCAGGAGAGTTCTGAATCTTAAGCAAATTTATTTTCTAGTAGACATCAGTTTGTAAAGAAATAGTTTATAAAATTAAACATAATTAATGATTTTATTATATCAAAAACAGATTTCTACTTGGTCAATTGGAATATAATTAGCTTATTATACAATAACTTTAATGGTGTAAGAATTCCACTTAGTGATTTAATAATGCATGTTTTGTTTGTTCAATGATAAGAAGCTAAATGTTTGACAAAAAAGAGAAAAGAAAAAGAATCCTAACTTCGCACCTAAATATTTATTTGCTTAAAGTTGGGTCTTTCATTTTCAGCTTGTGTGATTTATACTCTTTGAGAGCATGGAAACCATTAATGCCAAGCATGATTAGTTTTCAATCCCTTTTTCCCTTCTAGCCTGATGATGTGCTCTATTTCCTTTAATTATGGTATGATGACTGGTTACTTGCACTGTTGCTGTTATGAACTGAGTTAACCTCTTGGCCTTTTATAACTGATAATCTGTCTTTTTGCCTCTCAAGTGTGTTTTTCCTCTGTATATAGCACTTAGGATTTATCATGGTGCTTATTTATTTATGTAGTTATTTTTTGCAAAGTATGAAATACAGCATAAGAATGCCATCAACTTGTATAAAACACTTTACCTCTACCTACTAAATACTAGCACAAGACACCACAAAGCAGTATAACACATGTAGGGCAAATAGCATATTAAATAACCCATAGTATAGAATCTAGATTTTTGAGACAGAAACTATTACAAATTTATTCAAACATGGAAACACTTTTTTCTTGTTTTTCTTTCAAATTTAACCTACATAACACTATAGGTTGAGTCAAATTTATGAGTCACTTAAAACTTCTACATTTTTAAATTTTATAGTCTTCAATTCCTAAGTAGCCTGTTATGAAACAGTTTTTTTTAAAGTTAATGTTTATTTATTTTTGAGGGGGAGGCAGAAAGAGAGGGGACAGAGGATCTGAAGAAGTCTCTTCACTGTGAGCAGGAGCCCGATGTGGGGCTCAAACTCATGAACTATGAGATCATGACCTGAGCCGAAATCAAAGTTGGACTCTTAAGTGACTGAGCCACCCAGGCACCCAATGAAACACTTTTTATAAGGAAGCTATGCTTTTATAACACTCCTGGACTTTTAGCATAAATAGAAGGAACTCTAAATTCCCAAGAGTTTAGAAATTTCCTCCATCAATATATTTCTACTCTTCCCGTCTGGTTTTAATGTTCTCTTAAAAATGAACCACATTAATGACTGAAATAGGACACAAAGGATTTTGAACAGCTTGTACTTCCCTGTGATAGTATTTTAAATAATATGAAGCATCTTGTACTTATTACAGAGATATCAGGCTCACAACTCTTTAGAGGAAAAAAGTATAAGGATAGACTGCCCCAGAAAGGCTACTTAATGAAATGCAGCATCTCCTTGAGGATCGTGTATAACTAAACAAGCTGATAGAACTGAATATAGTATATTTTTAAGTGTAATATGTCAATAAGTGTGTATGCAAAGTATATACATATATGTGTATGTGTGAATGCCAGTGTAATATCTTAAACAAAATAATAAATTTTTTAGTAACCTATCAGTGAACACACTAATAGTACGTGTATAATTTTGTCATTGATGTGAGGTTGAGGGCAAAGAATAATTAGATTGGCGTGGTGTTTCCTCCTGATTCAGGATTTGTAGGGTCCTTAGAGAACATTGGTAACAACCTTTCAAAAGTACTGATTACAAAGTGAGATGCTCTGCTTATTAACTACAGGTTTTTACCCAAGAGGGTATGGGAAAAAATCTAACACTATTAAACAAAATGGAGGGAAGCCAAGAATGCTTTAGGGGTGGAGAGTCAAGCAATTGTCTTTGAATATAATGATTAAGATGCACTTGGGCTGAAGCAAGTGAAGTTGCTGACATTACAAGGCAGAAACAATGATGAAATCAACTATATCATCCCTCATTTAACAATTTACTAGTTCTCTACATGGAGATCTCTACTATTGATCTCTACTATTGATCTATAAAGACTAAGGACTGTTTATACTTAAGACTAAGTTTTAAGAATAAAGACTAACTTAGAAAGAAGTATGATAAAGAGATAAGGCACATACAAAGCTGCTTATCAGCACTAATCATCAGGAAAATGCAAATCAAAACCATGATGAGATATCATCTCTAACTTGTTAGAATGGCTATTATCAAATAACAAGAGATAGAAAGTATCATCAAAGAATGTAGAGAAATTGGAACCCTGTACACTGTTGGTAGCAATATAAAATGGTATAGCTTCTAACGAAAACAGTGTTATGGTTCCTCGAAAAATTAAAAGTAGAACTATCATATTATCCAGCAATCCCATTGCTGAGTACATATCCAAAAAATTGAAATCAGGATCTTGAAGAACTATTTGCATACCTATGTTCATTGTAACATTATTCATAATAGCTAAGATATGGGAGCAACTTAAAAGTCTATTGACGGTAGATAAAGAAAATATATTACACACAATGGAATACTTTTAAGCTTTTAAAAAAAAGGACATACTGCCATATGTGACAACATGGATGAAACTGGAAGACATTATGCTAAATGAAATAAGCCTGCCATTGAAGGGCAATACTATATGATATCCTCTATAGGAGGTATCTAAAATAGTCAAATTCACAGAATCAGAGACTAGAATGGTGGTTACCAGAAGTTGGGAGGGTGGGTCAATGTGGAGTTGCTGTTCAAAGGATAAACTATTCCACTTATGCAAGATGAATAAGTTATAGGCATCTGCTGTAGAACATTGTGCCTATATTTTAAAATGCTGTATTTTTTTATATATTGAATTTTTTTATATATGAATATATTTTTTTTTGTTTTCTTTGGAGAAATATTGCAATGTTGGCCATTCCAAGGTATTTGCCATCATATGTCTCATATATGGGCAGGAAAGACATGACCAGTTTAGGATCTGTTATAAATGTATTTTTGGACATCTTTCACTAACTCTCTGAGTCTCTCTATGTGATCCTTTTTGCTGAGAGGCTTTAGGGTAACTGAACTTCTTAGATGTTGGCTTAGGGTTTCCAAAGCATGTGGTGTATGCAAGAGAAGCCAGGTGAAAAGTGTATCTATCTATCTATCTATCTATCTATCTATCTATCTATTTTGAGAGAGAGAGAGACAGAGACAGAGAGGAGAAGGGGCAGAGAGAGGGAAAGAAAGAACCCTAAATGGCCTCCACACTGTCAGCACAGAGCCCAACACAGGGCTCAATCTCACAAACTGTGAGATCATAATCTGAGCCATAACCAGAAGTCTGTTGTTTAACTAATTGAACCACTGAGGCACTCCTGTTTTTTTGTTTTTGTTTTTGTTTTTGTTTTTGTGATGACCTAGACTCAACAACTAAGAAATGTTGCATCAGCCACATTATCATTAAGGAAGTCACAAAAGTTCACCCAGCCCCAAGGGGAGAATATATAGAACTCACATCTTGCTGTGGGAGTGGTGAGACTCTCAGGAACATGCCTCTCAAGAAGTGCAAATAACTATTATTTGGGGGAAAATTCTGTTGAGAGTTAAATAATGGTGACTATAATTGTGTAGTTCTAAAATGTACCATCTTCCTGGTTCTGCTATCCTGAAGCAAGGAATTAATACAAAACATTGGACCAAGTTGATGATACTTCTAAAGTTGTAGGCTTTTGAAGTTTCCTTTCATTAAAGAGACTTTAAGGAATTGAAAAAATATATAAATGGAACTAAGAATGAGCTCACATTAAACATTATTTATAACCAGTAGCCATCAGCAAGCATATTATGATGAAACACATTCTATCCACAATAACAATGAAAAACCGTAAGTATTTGGAAAAGATCATAATACAAAATATATGGTACTCAAATAATCAACCCACAAATGTTCCCTGGAAAATATAAAAGACTTAAGTAAAGCAATAAAGAGATTTCTGGAATGAGGAACCTGAACATTATAAAGATATCACTTCATGCTAAACTGTTCAGAGATTACTGCAACTCCAACAAAACTTCGTGTTGGATATTAATTTTAACTTGAAACAACTAGTAGTGAATGCAAATAGAAAAAGGATAAAGGTAGATAGGAAAGAAATTTATTAAAAAATCTATTTCTTACTATCCTGCCAAACTGTCAAAACCTGATGGGATACTGGTCATCTAACTGTGTCTAGCAGATATTTTCAGTGCAATGGCCAGAAAGAGATGCTGTCTACAGCTCGTAGAAATGGTAGCCTGGAAGAGTAACTGAGGGTAGTAAAAAAGGACGCGGTTAATTAACAGATCTAAGAACAATTGTGAAGCTATACATTTAAAAGTGAAGTTCATTTAAAAACCAAGATGCTTGTAAAAATAATCTCAAAATTGTTTTTCACATGAATGCTCCTAGGATTTCCTATCAGTGTGTTGGCAGCATGTCTTAGAATTAGGTCCTCTTGGGTTAACAGTGTAATACTGATCAGAATATATATGTATCAACCCAAGCATCACCTCTTTTAGGACACAACCTCTTGAGATCCACAAATTGGGTTATTTGGACTCCTTTCCATTAAGTTAGCACATGAATATACACGTATTTTTGCATGAATCAAGCAGTAATGTGTGTTTGTTCTCCCCTGTCAAAACACTCTGACATCTTTGGGAGCAGAGGCTATTTTTTTCAAAATTTGCTTTCACTAGTATATCCCAATGCCCAGCAGAGTGTCTGAAATAAAATATGAACTAAATAAATTCATATTCTGTTAAATATATGCATGAATGGGTAAACAGTAAGGGATTATCATTTCCTGGTTCTGGTGGTGGACCTAATATAAACTTACATTTCATCCTTACAGTAGGATTTAATCATACATTTTGTTATCTCATTTTAAGAAAAAGAAAGCTTAGTTATGCTAATTAGCTGATTAAAGTCATTCGAGTTTCAACTTTGAGGTGATTTGGGTTTTAGGAACATTATTTAAAAGAATTGTTGATAACATGGACAAGCAGGAATTGAACAGATAATCTTCCCCAAACAGATTTCAAGTTATAAAAAATGAACAAATAATAAAGTAGAAATTCCAGATTAAAGAGAGTGAAAGGTAATATTTATTAAATAATATTAGAAATACTGACTGGAAATTTGAGAAGATGAATTAACTTAAATAATTATTTTACACCATTCAAGAAAAATAAATTTCAATTTGATTAAAGATTATATTTTAAAACAAATAAGCAAATACAATTAAAATAAATGCTGTCTGTCTCAGATGCTAGGATGAGGAGGTGTTGGAAACTGAAAGTGATAGAAATTATAAAGGAAAATATAAGCAGTCTTTTATTATCTGTTCTAATTTTATGATTTTAGAAAATAAAAACTATTACAAAAAATGTATAATTATAAACATGTTGGTGCAAAAATGCCAAAAAGAGAATTTGTTCTTTTTATAAAGTATATAATTTAGATCCGTCAGTAAGTTCTTGGGAGAGAAGTTGTACTTGAAAAGGTATAAATTTAAAGTCCAGTAAAGAAAAGTTTCAAAACGATGTTAAGTGAGGAAAAGCATGGAACTTCAATAGTGTGCAGATGTGTGAAGTAGTCGGGAAACCAAGTCATTGGTGTTAAATGAAATGCCATGACCCAATTTAAAACGTTCTTGTCTTCTTTATTAAGAGGCTTAGATTATTCTTTAGACCAGAAGAAAGGATATTATGAATCTTATAAATACAAACAACTAGTTGCATATGCAAAACAATTAACATGAAGACAAATGAAATCAGAAAAATAAAAATAAAAAAATCCTATAAGGAAAATGAATGTAAAGAAAACTATGTCAAAATAAAGGATAAAACGGTGTCTGTAATTAAACACAAAATGTATTTCTGAGAATCTGTATAACATCATCTATTATCTGTGGAATATAGATAGGAGGGAGGACACATTACCAATATTTTTTCAAGTGTATCCTTGAATACTATTCAAATAGTCTGTGTATTTTGATAACCAGATAAATGAAACATGAAGACATTTTCCCTGTAAATAAGAGATACTATTGTTATCAGTTCATTTATCAACTCAAGTTCTTGTAAGCAGTCAAAGCAGAAAATCTATTTCTCTCTTGTGTGAGCCATACTCCTTCTACTTCTGTCTTACTTTTGGCTGAAGTCTCTGCAAATTCATTTGAAAAATTGGGTTGTCAGTTTCACACTTCAATTCTGTGGCTGCTGCTATAAAAGGACAGGTAATTTGCTCAGGGGAACAGTGTAATCTGTAGCAGCACTTGTCATACTAATGGATAATTCAGAAAACCATAAATGCTTCAAACAAGAGTCTCATATATATACATATGTATTTATGTATATTCATTTACTTATATGTCATCATTAAGAGTAAGTGAAATAGGGAACATACACCCAAAGTTTGTAATAAATCCCATTTGATATTCTGACAAAATATCCCATGGCTTTCACTTGTCCCTCATATTTCTCTTGGGTCACATTTCTTACATTATGTCCAGAGATGAGGATATGTATGTAGCAACTCTATTGGAAATTCTCTTGGGATCAACACATGTGGAGTTACCAAAGAGGGAAAATTAGGTAGATAGTGGAGCAGTGATGCATTACAACGAAGACCTCATTGATGGCATAGGCAATTCTAGAAGTGGTATGGTTTTTCATAGTTCTCCATCCCCAAAGGAATCATTCTAGGCTTTCTGTGCTACGTGGACTAATCTTTGGATGTAGGTGGCTCCTAAAGTGGGAGTGTGACTTTGGGTAAATCAGCTCCCTTCTACTGAACACAGTATCTGAAGAAGGACTCAGCTAAGAGATATTAGCAGCACTCACTCCCAAGAGCTGGGGGAATGAATATATCAGTCCCAAAGGGAGGTTCTGAGTCCATTGACTGCAGTCCACCTTTTGTGACTCATGGATTCATTTGCTTCATACAAGGAGTTCTGGAAACCTCTCTTCCAGTATTCTGGTCAATCTCTTTTCCTCAACAAACCTACGAAGGGAGGATGAGTGAGACTAACTATAACCCATGCCTCTAAACCTGTTCTTAAAGACACAGTTGATATTCATCATTTGCCTCTTATATTATCCATTCTAAAATCTCTTTACCCTCAGCTAGCATTTCTGCTGATTTTGGTGACTTCTTTAACAGCATGACCCAGAATCTCTCCCCTGATTGGTCTGAACCTCTGATCCCTAGGCCTTTCTCAGTCCAAGGCTGAGGCGCTTGCAAATTTACCATGAAAATAAGGCAAAGCAGTTCCAAGAGATCAGTAAGTACATAATTAGGATACTAATTTTTGCCTGCCCCTGATGTAGCCTGCCTGTAACAATAGCCTGCCTGCCAGGATGGTGATTTTTCTTTAAACTTTGCTTGAAGTTATCAAATGGCAGCTTTAAGTATAAGGGGACACTTCCTGTGCCCCTGGTGAATTCTCTATCTGGGACTGGAATCTGTAATCCTTTAGAGTTCAGTGTTGTGAAATAAGGCACAAATTCTCTGAAATGAATCACTGAGTATGATGATAAATGGAGACACTCCCTTTTTTTAATATGCAATTTATTGTCAAATTGGTTAATGGAGACACTCCTACTCTTTCCCTTGGTCCCTATTCCCTAGAAAAACAACATCACATCATGATCATTAATTAAGGGGGCACACCGTGTCCTGGAGGACAGCACTTCACTGCTGCATGGTATTGTCTCTAACAGGGCAGCACAGTTGAACCTTAAAAAGGCCATTAAAAAAAAAGCATTTTCTTACTCTATCAGGCTGATATTCTGGGGTGTGCTGAACATGTTTGAACCAACAGATCCCAGAGTCATGTATCTATGGCTGCAGGGTTTTTTTGTTTTGTTTTGTTTTTTGGTTTTTTTTTTTTGTTTTTTTGCTATAAAATAGATCTTTATATTATGAGGGATATCTGTAATTGGGAATGTCATGAGGGATTCTATGTTAATAGATAAAGCTTTCTGTTGGACTTTGGTTAATGGTGCTGGCTACAGTCTTGTGGACAGGAAAGACAAACCATTAGTGGAAAATCTGTTGCACTCCTATAAAGCAATTATACAGTCCCTAAGGAAGAGTGTGGTGGCAGCTGCTAAGTTGGCTAGTCATACTTCTAGAGATTCAGGTGGTAAGGAGACCAGTTCAAAAAAATTTAGACACTTCATTCATTACTCATGTTGTAGCAGGTGACATAGGTTCCATTTGACCTACAAATCTCACTGGGGCAATGTGGGTGGGGGCCCAGGTGGATGCTGTGCACACAGTGGGCCTGCATCACAATTAAGGAATGGCAAGCTTAGAAATCACTCATTCTTAGAAGAGAGCTGCTGGCAAACCTGCCTATCTTTCTCTTCAGAGAGAGACATTATCCTTGTTATACTTTAATGTAAAAAGATATTCTCTGGGAAGGGAAGAGACATTCTCTATCCTCTGAAAGGTAAATGAATCTGAGAATTGGGTGCTAATCTTTAGGCACAAAGAAAGATGAGAGATTCATGGAGAATTGTTTCTCACCAAATACAATATTGGCTTTATTGCATTATCTTGGCCAAAGTTGCAGTAACAAAAGCTTTTACTTGCCAATCTCTACTGTGCCAACTCTTTCTTCCCTGGCCAAGGAACCAATATGGGAGTTATGATAATCATCAAATATATCTACGCCAATTATACATTTAGAGTTTGTGTCGCAAGTGGACCCACTGTGAGTTGTAACTGAACCAAATCTCCATTAATTATCTGGTCCCCATGCATCCCCCATCTATATGAGAGGACTTGAAAATGCTTTGAATCCATAGATACCAATGTAAAGTTGGATCCTGTGTCCTTGAAATATCTGGATATGCTTCTTTCTCCAATGCAAGGTTAACTAAATATGGGGTTGTAGCTATCATTGTGGAAGTAATGAAGAATATATCCCTGTGCACATTTATGATGTCCTCTGTGTTAAATTTGGTTTTCTCAGACCACTACTAGCTTAGGTCAGACTTCCTAGGAAATGAATTTTGAGAAGGAAATTTGAATCAGGAGCATAACTGAACCCACAACATAGCCTTAGCCTTTAGCATCAACAACTGGAGAATTGTTGGAAGTCATCTTTAGCACAGGGAAAATGCACTAGTTTCTCATTGTTGCTATTACAAATTACCACACATTTAGTAGCTTAAAACTTATAAGCTTAAAAAGTTTATTCTTTTACAGTTCTCAAGATGAGAAGTCCTAAAATGGGTCACAAGGGTCACATTTTTTTTCCTGGAGGTTCTAGGGGAGAATTGGTTTTCTTACAGTTTCTAGCTTATACAGGCAACCTATATTCCATGTCTCATGGTCTCTTTATCCATCTTCAAAGCTAGAAACGTGGTATCTTCAAATTAGTATGCTGTTTCTATTATTACAATGCCATCTGTATCTATGATCCTCCTACTGCCCTTTTATAAGGGCCCTTGTGATCAGATTGGGCCCTCTCAGATAATCCAGAGCAATGGTCCCTTCTCAAGACCCTTAACCTTATCACATCCACAAAGTTCTTTTTGTCATTTAAGGTAACATATCTGTAGGTTCTGGGGATTAGGATATAGACATCTTTGCTAGGCCATTATTCAGCGTGTCACAGTCTACCCTCTGATATCTTCAATGTACAAGACATGAAAGTGTTGACAATTAATGATATTTTCTTTGACGTCCTTAATATTAGAGAAGGAATAGAATGGTCTCTGAGACACAAAGACAATTTCCTTACAAGATTAAGTAATAATGATTCTCAAAATGTGGTTTAGTGACACACAATTCTTTAAACTGGTGATACTTATTACTGATTTAGCCCTGAACCATTTATATTTAATCATTACAGCTTCTGCAAATGTTTCACGAAATATTTAGTACAGATATGGTTTTCACATGGTGGTTGTTTTCAAATTGTTTTTATTTTTGAGCTTTTACAATAATATTCTAGAATTTTTGAATTTCCTATTAATGACAAATGGCTAATTGAATTTAAATTACTTTTTCTTATTGCATTTGTGCCTCTTTTCCTGTGTACAGTTAAAAAAAGTCTTACACTTTTATTTTATGGATGATAAAACATATTATGAAACATTAGAATAAACAGAATTAGTTAAATAAAAGTGTATTTGGGGGTGGGTGTTTATTTTGTAAGGTTAAGCTTTTTCTACAATCCCCTAATTGTTAGTTAGCTTTTTTATTTCAAGTTTTAACTGTTATAAGTACTAAATTTTTAAAAAGCTTAAACAATGTCCAAAGAAGTGAGAAATTCATTTTAAAGAAGTTTCCAAAATTTAAGCACTATGTTTCTTTCCTTCTTTATTTTTCTCTATTTTTATTTTTTGATAGAGAGAAGGGCAGGGAGAGAGAGAGACAGAGACAGAGACAGAGAGAGAATATCTTAAGCAGGCTCTGCACCCAGCACAGAGCCTGATGCGGGGCTGAAGCTAATGACCGTGAGCTCACCACCTGAGCAGAAATCAAGAGTTGGACGCTTAACCGACTGAGCCATCCAGGCACCCCTTAAGTACTACATTTATAATCATCCTCTATTCTGCACCATCACAGAATGAGGCAATAGATTCTCCATGTGAGATACTCCTAGAAGACCACATTGCCCTTGTGATATGTTGCAGTGATATATGCAAAATATACTGCAGGTGAGAGGCATGTGGATTAACGGATGGTCTTATATATTGATATTGATAACACCTTTGGTCTTTATCTCAAAGTCAAAGACAGCTTATAGATCCAGGAATTTGGTGAACTTCATGCATATAGTCATGTCCCTAGGTTTAATATTTGACTCTTTAATTACACAAACTAGAAATATTTGTTTCTTTTAGCATTTTGATTAAATCTGATGTTAAAGAGGTGGCCCTGATAACATTTAAAGTTGTGTTAGAAAAAAAAAAAAGACTTAATTTTCTATTGTGTGGCTGAGAGAATATCTAGAATTCTAGTCACTGGGAAAATAGTGAAAACACAAATCTAAACTCAAATGAATACACATACACTTGCCCTATTTTTTTTTTACTTTTAAAAATACTCTTTAGGGGCGCCTGGGTGGCGCAGTCGGTTAAGCGTCCGACTTCAGCCAGGTCACGATCTCGCGGTCCGTGAGTTCGAGCCCCGCGTCAGGCTCTGGGCTGATGGCTCGGAGCCTGGAGCCTGTTTCCGATTCTGTGTCTCCCTCTCTCTGCCCCTCCCCCGGTCATGCTCTGTCTCTCTCTGTCCCAAAAATAAATAAAAAAGCGTTGGAAAAAAAAAAAAAACTCTTTATTATAGAAATATTAAAACATAAAAATAGAATGGCATGATGAACCCTAATGTACCTATAACCTAGCTTAATAATTAAGAATATATTGCCAATCTTGTTGCATTTATCTGCCTTCCCTCACAATTTTTACTGAAGAATTGTAAAGCAAATCCCATATTCTTACTTTCAATGAGAAATACATTATTATCCTTACTTTATAAATGGGATGGTTACATATGTCACCTTCAGAACATGTAGCCTCAAAATTTTAGGAAAGAAATATAATGAAATTCAAACTCTTTTAAATACAAGGTTCAAATTTTTTAAATAATCATAGGGAACTACATTATAGAATATGCATTATTTTGGTATTTTAAAGTTTTTGTTTTAAGAATTTTTGTTTTTATTTTAGAGAGAGAGTGCGAGCAGGGGAGAGGTGTAGAGGGAGACAGAATCTTAAGCAGGCTCCACTCTCAGTATGGAACCCAACACGGGGCTCGACATGGGGCTAGATCCCATGATGCTGGGATCATTACCTGAACCCAAATCAAGAGTCAGGCACTTAACCTACTGGGCAATCCAGGCTCCCCTAGAATATACGTTATTTTGTGTCTGCTTAGAAATTCAGCCTAACCTTGTGTTTTAACATTTTTAGTAATTAGGTAATCAAGGCTTGTAATGATTTTAAAGTAATATAGTAAATATCCCCCATATTTTTTCACATGGCCTGGTGTTTATGGCATTGTTGCATTTTAGGACCAGTTCTACTAATACTATAAAAGTATTCTTTCATGGTTTGGTATACTAACCTATTCAGGAATTGAATGACTTAAAAGAGACAGTTTGTGTATGGAGGTTTTTCTTGGCAACAAATTCATACAGGTGGCTATATGGTTCTGGTAGGAGAGATAAAACTCGAAGAAGCAAATGGAAAATAAAGGCATTTCAGTGAGTCATTTTGTGAGCACATGCTACAAACAAGGCATCATGCTCATTTCTGAGGAAATTTGTTGTCAAGGAGTTTATAATCTGGGATAAAAGGAGATAAGTAAATCTGGGATTAAAAGGCATAGAGTATATTCAGGTGCTACAGAGTTAACGGATAAGGTGTGTTGCTATTCAGATGGCTGGTCAGGGAAGAGTTGAGGAAGCAAGAAGGATGGATGAGGTTGCACACAGGCAGAGACAACAAGCATGTGATGAAAGATGTAGTTGATGATTCCAAAATGACTAGAATCAAGGCAGAAGATGTGTTTCACACAGAATTTGGTCTGACAGATGTAGAATTATGCAATCTGTGCCTGATCTGAAATGTGGAGGAGGACAGTGTGTAGGCATGGGAGTGTCACTGGGAAAATTGACCAGGGGACCAAAACAAATGAAAATTTGGGCAAAATATCTGAACGTCATACTACAAATGTCTACCATTTTAAAAACGTATATCAAATTAATTCCCAAAGAGAAAGGAAAGCCTAGGACTGCAGCTTTTCAATTCCCTTTAAGAGAAGACACCCAAAGGAGCTGGACTTTTCTAGCAACACTGGCCTATGTTCAAGTGTCAGAGGGTCTTTTCTTAACTCAAATGACAACCTTCTCCTGGCCATTGTTCCAAATCTGAATGCATTCATAGTGAATTAATCACTTAGCTAATAATAATCTCTTTGAAATGGAAAATGGAACATCCTTACAGTCGATATTTCAAAAATAAGAGTTGGTTGTTTTGCTTCATGAATATTAATACAATTTGAATCTTTCAACTTTGTGTCCCATGTGAGACACAATAGCATCCTTCCTTTCCCTTTGCATCCTCATGTGTCAAAGGACTTTAAAAAATAAATCTCTCATTGCCATCATCAAAACTCTATGAACACCAGCAGGCAAGAAAAGAACTATAGCACATATTGTAAGCGCAGAATAATTTAGGGGATGACTTGTCTTAAAACAATTTAAAACACAAATATTAGTCACAGTCACCTACTTGTCAGTGTCTATATTACATAGTTCTGTTTGTCTCCTCATAAAATCATAATTTATAATTGTACCATGACTTAATGTCATGACTTAAATAAATATAATTTTGCGGGGAAAAAAGTTTGTCATTTTCTTAAAATTAATAATATTATTTTCCACGTCTCGGTAATTTGACTTGTAGAAAATAGGCAAAGTGTGTCCTTTGGTAGTACATGAAAGATTTCTTCCTTTGCTGGCTGTAGTATACATTTTTGTCTCCACACTGAGAAACCAACAGATTTTTACAGTTTTTTTTTTTTTTTTTTTTTTTACTTCATGAAGTTATTTATGGAGCAGTTGTAAGCTTCTAACAAGAGTCCCATTTTTAGTGGCTCATAGGGAATCATGGGTTATTTTCCTGATGGACAAGAAAAAATCTAATGAGGAGAGCTATGACTCTAAAATTAAGGAGAATGTGGCAAAATTTTTACTTGGTTAAGCAGATATATGATCTTATAAAAGTTTCAAATTAGAAACATACAAAGCTACTAAAAAGAAGCTATATAAAATGTTTTATTTTGTAAAATTTAGTACATCCTGGAAAGTTTTTTTCTAATCATAACATTGCATTTTGCTTAATATTCTGCAAGATACCAGCACCAAAACTTGTTTTATATGAACATCTGCCACCAACATATTTAATTTCTAACATTACTATGATTAATTTCGATTATGTGTTATTTTAGTTTGTAGCTGTCATAAAATACTTTATTTTAATTCAAATGCAGAAATACATATTACTTCATAGAGAAATCATTTCAGTTATAAAACTACAAATGGTCATAACACATTTTGCACTAAAGAATTCTGGAAAGGAAATAAAGGCTTTTCATGGATATAACTGTGTTCCAAAATACATAAATGATATAAAGGATCTACAATGCAATATCCTTTCTACTTTACTTGTGGCACTTTTGCATTAATCTTCTAAATTTGTTTCCTGTGGGTTTTTAGAAAATATTTATATGAAATTTGAAATTACAGATTATTTCCTTTGAATTGTATAGTTTTGTTTTTTATAACAAGGATTTGAAATATGAGCAAGACTATCAACTTACAGACTGAAACACCCTTCAAGTTAAGATAATATTATTTCTGCTCATATGCAGTGTTGTTAAAATATTGACATGTAAAAGCAGGCTTTCAGCTGCTCAGACAGATTCTTTGGGAGACAGCAGGAGGGAGGTCATGGACTCAAGTTTAATAGTTCACCTAGGAATAATCAAATTGATCTGTAATACAGAAGGGTATTTGGGCACTAAGATTAATTTTGTTAGATACATTCCTTTCCATAGATTCAACTTGGAAGACATCTGCTTCCTTATTTAGTGGCTTAAGAACCCAATTAGTAATTAACTGGATTCAGTGAGCATGAGATTGAAGCAAAGGAATGGAGATGATTCTGTGAAATTTTCTATCTGTACTATAATAGATCCTTTTATATTATGCCCATTCTATGAGAAAATAAGTGACCAGAGCATTCTTATCATTGGTAGGGAATATTTATTTTCCTTGACCTGTTCCAGATACCTGCTCAGAAATTACTTGATTAAACTTTTACAATGCCCTATAATTGTCAGTAAGATCAAAATTTCCTATCACTTGTCATTTCCACTGGACAGCCATTTCATAATGCCCTGTACCTTATTTTTTTTCCATTTATATTTTAGCTCAGTAACCTTCTTTCTAGGAAGGAATCATAACTCCTTTGCTAAGTTTTAAATAGTGTTGTCTGCACTTTTCAAAGATCTAATGTTCACTCTGTGTTAATCTTAATATCAATATGCCCTTTAAAAAATATTGATTATAGAGAGATTTTTGTCACTCAAATTGTAACTTGTATGTGGCTATTTATTTTGTTTACCCATCAGTGCTTTCTCTGAGACCAGACACATGGTCTTCATTTTTAAAATTAGAAAGAAATTAGCAACATAAAAATAAAAGCTAATTAGAGAATAATGAAATTCATGTTTCTTGATTCTAACTTTTCAAGGTAATTATTAATAAACTTTAAGTTGGGGAATTTAAGAGAGATTTTCTAAAAAATTACTTCGTCACTCTTTACTAACTATTGACCTTTACATATGATAGAAATAATGTTAAGACCTAGGAATAGAATATTAAAGAAGATACAGTCCTTATCATTAATAATGAAGAGGGACACAGATTTAAAAATAGGGAAATTACATTTTAATAAAATTAGTGCATCAAGAAGTTTAAAACAGAGTGTATTGAAAGTTTGGGGGTGGGAGCAGTTGCTATCAAAAGCAGAGATAAAGGAATATTCCAAGAAGAATGTAGTAAACATGCTAATTCTAAAAGTCAATAGGAATTAGTCAGGTATAGAAGTGGGGAGAAGAATTTCAGGCACAGGAAATATCAAATGCAAAGTCCTGTGGATGGGGGCACCTGGTTGGCTCAGTCAGTTAAGAGCCAACTTCGGATCAGGTCATGATCTCACAGCTTGAGAGTTTGAGCCCAGCATTGGGCTCTTTGCTGTCAGCACAGAGCCCACTTTGGATCCTCTGTCCCCATCTCTCCTTGCACCTCCCCCACTCATGCACGTTCTCTCTCCCTCCCCCCCCCCCCGTGTATGTGTGTATCTCTCTCTTAAAAAATAAACAAACATTTAAAACATGTTTTTAAAAAGTCCTGTGGATGATACAGTTCATGGCTTTTCCAGGAATAGAAAGATCTATGTGGATAGAATGTGGAGGGTAAAGTGGAAGGGTTGAGAGATGAAGTAGGAGAGATAAGAGTCAGACCACAAGACATTTTAAATCCTTCAAAAGTTGTCTTTATCTGTTAAGATTACAGTGAATAACCAATCAGATTCCTTGTGTTAACACTATCACCTACAATTCAGAATATGTCAGCACAGTGGAAAAAGAATCAGAAGACAGAAAGACCATAAATGAGTCAGTCATTGGTTGTTATTTATCTTGTTACATATCAAATATTTAGCTTAACATCCTCCTTTTAATGGATGCTGTATGCACTATGAAGTATAGAGCTATAAAAATTTTTAAGTGTTGAGTTTTATTGGTCTCTGAAATATCTGAAAGGAATGATTGAGTTCTCAGTTGTGTGTGTGGGGGTATGAAGCTCTGGGGAGAGATCTAGGCTGGTGATATAATTGTGGAAATTCTTGGAGCTTTTAAGAGTCTGAACAAATAAATGCTGTATTTTCTGCCTAAATTTAGAACCAATTGAAGGAAAGAGTCAGATGGTGACCAAAATATCACCTTTTTTTTTAAACTGGTAAAAAAAAAAAAAGAAAGAAAAAGAAAGAAAGAAAGAAAGAAAGAAAGAAAGAAAGAAAGAAAGAAAAAAAGAAAGAAAGGAGGATATTGCCTAAATGTGCAGCTTACAGTGGTCATTTGAATAATGAATTAAAAAAATAGACACACATAGTCTTCATTCTTTGGTGGTATTTGAAGTTCATAGTCTCCCCCATGAACACCTGCCCTAGTAAGCTTACCACCTGGTTCAATTGATATTAGAATATATTTCTTCTTTGAATAAGCAGCTCCCAAAGAAAAGGAGGCAATGCAAACCCAGTGTGCGTTTTTCCAAAATTATCAATCATGTAAGTTATTGGTTCTCCTGTTTGGGGCAGAAAGAGACCAAAAGATGGCTCAACAGAAAGTTCCTTCACATGGAAGAGGATATCAAAGGGGCAAGGTATAAAGTGTTAAGCTCATAATAGTAGAAATGAGTTTGTAAATGATAATTCAAGTCACAGAGATGATCCACGATCGGGAGAAAATCAAGTAAGAAGAGAAGAAAACCTAAACTTGAGATGTATTGCAATGAAATGTGACATATTAATTAGTCTTTGCTAGTGAACTAGTAGAAAGCATGAAATATGATAGCCTCAAATTTGTATCTCCTCAGTGCCTAACATTCCAATATTTCAGGTCCTTAAAGGGTTCCCAGTGTGTTTAAACCAGTGGACATGAAACTCAAATGAATATCTTCTACAATTTTATTTACCCTTTAGTTAATTATTCAATTCAACAAGTATTTATTTAGTGTTCACCATGTTCTAGACACAGATATGAGTTATTGAAGAAATAATAGATATATAAAACATATATTTCTCTCATTGAGGCACATTTTAATGGGTTAGACAAAAAACAAAAATAAAAAATGTATAGTGTTCTAAACATTGTGATGTGATGTATAATCTGTTGTGTAACCACAAAGATGAGGAAGATTGTTAACTTATGGGAGATAAGTTTCCTTTTTTGGAAACTTTTAATTAGTAATTCACTTTTCTGTTTAAGAATCTTTTCCAATGTTCTTAAATGATAGCAGTGTTTAAGAAAAGCTACATGAATTGTGTAGTAAACTAGGACTAGTAGCAAACAACTAACCCCTCCTCTAGGAGGAAGAGGAAAAAAAGAGGAAAAATTAAGTACATGGTGAATGGGGGCAAACAGGACCTGACATCACCCAGATCAATGATAGAGCCAGTATACTTCCATTCCTTACGGGTTGATCTAGGAGCTAAGCACTCAATCTCACACTAACTCACCTGTTTTATTCTGATTACTCTCTTTAGCCAAACTCCATTAGAAGTCAGATGACTAGGGACCCCACTACTGCGGTCCAAAGAGACCAGCACCAGCAGGTAGAACAGGGTGGGTAATGGAAAGTGGCTTTGGAAGGGTCAAAATCATCTTAACCAGATGAAAGTAGCATGTATCAAACTGCTTGCCTTGACTCTACTGTGGCACTCTATCTCCTCAGGAATCAAAGTAGAGCCTATACTTTCACCCTGATTAGTCCTCTGGGGCTTACACATAGAAAATATTGAAGTACAGTTCAACCTTTAATTTTCAAGGCAAGACGAATATGTAAAAATGTATGACTTACAGCTGATCTGTGGTGTCTCTATGCTACCACAGTTCCATTTTACTAACTCTTGGTCAAGATATGGATGCAGTATTATATTAGTGATTTATTTTGTTCTCCTTAAAGTCCTAAAACTCCCCTGGATTCATTACAACATTGCTTATAGCAGTGTGTAGATTGAGGGGCACCTGGATGGCTCAGTCAGTTGAACATCCGATTTCAGCTCAGGTCATGATTTAGTGGTTCGTGGGTTTGAGCCCTGTGTTGGGCTCTGTGCTGACAGCTCAGAGCCTGGAGCCAGTTCAGATTTTGTGTCTCCCTCTCTCTTTGTCCCTCCCCTGCTCAGCTCTGTGTCTGTGTCTCAAAAATAAATAAGTGTTAAAAAAAGATATTTTTTAAAAAAGTGTGTAGGTTGTGGGGCGCCTGGGTGGCGCAGTCGGTTAAGCGTCCGACTTCAGCCAGGTCACGATCTCGCGGTCCGTGAGTTCGAGCCCCGCGTCGGGCTCTGGGCTGATGGCTCGGAGCCTGGAGCCTGTTTCCGATTCTGTGTCTCCCTCTCTCTGCCCCTCCCCCGTTCATGCTCTGTCTCTCTCTGTCCCAAAAATAAATAAAAAATGTTAAAAAAAAAAAAAAAAAAAGTGTGTAGGTTGAGAGTTCACTTGGTTTAACCCGTAGCACACCAATTTTGCTATGTGACCAATGCACTATTAAAACTAACAAACAAACACCCAGTAAGCTTTAGCCTCAGCTTCCATGATGCCAAGACATATCACATACATCTTCATGGTTTGTAATCTGGAGATGAGACAAGTCTTGAGAAAATGAGAGAAGACCTTGAAAACTTTTGTCTGGATCTCTGAAACCCCTATGATGTTTGCCTAATGTTTTCCTTCTTCTGCTCTATCTTACTCATTGCCTTTATTAAAGACTGGTTTGAGTATATATTGTGTAGACACAGGAGTCTTTTCAATAATCCAACCCAAAATGGACATAATGTAATTGCTACAATAACATATATAATAAGTAACCATTAAAATATTGTTTTATTGAATAAAAAAATCGAGCTACAGACTGAATGGTATAAGGAGTAGCAACTATTCTATACAGATACTAAATGCACAAATGAAGTGAATTCAGTGAGTTCATGGGGAAATGTGTTATTTTTACATTTAAGTCATTTAAAATTCTGTTGCTTGTTCCTTTCTCTTAGTGATCTTGTGTATATTAAAGAATATATATATATATATATATATATATATATATATATATATAAAAGGATCTTCGTATTGAATTTTCATAAAGGTTTTATTCATATGGTTAGCAAGATGGTGCAGTGATTTTTTTTAATTTAACAGAAACCAAATAAAGTCTTTCAATCACAAAAAATAATATGAACTATCTTTGTTACCATTTATATAGGTTAATGTCAGATGGGACCAGGACTTTGATTATTAAATATCACATAAACTTTATGCCCAAATGTTTGCTGAATCCCTTGCTAGGCTGACATATTTAGTCTAATATAGGTAATCCTTAGTTGGACTCACAACATGTTTTCAATGCCTCTTCTCCACCATTCATTCTTTAACCTATCTCTACAACCTGCTACATGTCAAACCATGAGCTAGATGCTAATGATACATTAAAAACAAACGAACAAAAACATATTTCCCATGCCTGTAAACTAGTAAAAGATACTGCCATTTCAACATACAATTTCAATATAAAATTTGAAATGAAAGAGAATGAAAGACACAGTGTGTTTTGGACGTAAAACTAAAGGACCCTCAAATCCTTTTCTGAACCTGTGTAGTCTGCTTCAGCAATTCCCCATGGTTGGCTCTTTGTATTTTTAAATATTACTACATCTGACCTAGGCTAGCTCAGATCAAATGCACCTCTTGGCCTGCTTCTGCCTTCCTCAGCTTGGCTTTTCTGCACATTCGTTCTGAGCCCTTGGACTCCCACAGATCTTGCTGACTTTCTCCTCTTCTTGATTTAGATCTTCTTTTTAAAGGAAATGCAATGTAAATTCTTTTCTGAAGTCACTCATTAGTTCTTGCTATTGAAAAGAATGGATTTAATCTACTCATGCCTTTAGTGTGATTTTTCATTTTCAATATTATCTCTTAAAAAATAAATGTGGATACATTCCTAATAAATTTTGTTGACAAGGTTGATCTCTATACTCCTAGTTCTGGTAAGTGTGACCTGAAGGATAATTCCTTTAATTTCTGAATTGTGAGTAAAATATCATTTAGAAATTTGACGTAAAATGGTATATGAATAGAGGTTAAGGATAGTACTGGGATGCTGAACCAAATCACAGAATAAAAACCTAACAAATAATCATGTCAGAAATATATTCAGGAAAAGACCACCAGACAGGATTCAGTGAAAAAAAGAATATGTAAGCCTAAAACCAGGGAAAGAAATAGGAATTTGAAAGCACTACCAGACAACACAGATGGACAGCTATATGAAATCAGGAAAACCATTGACAAGTCAGCATGAAGACAAATCAGCCTGTTACAACATGGATGAAACGTGAGGGCACCATGCAAAGTGAAATCAGCCAGTCACAAAAAGACAAGTACTGCATGATTCCACTGATAGGAGCTATCTAAAATCGTCACACTCAAAGAAACAGAAAATACAATGGTGTTTGCCAGAAGCTTGGGGAGAAAAGGGTGTTGCTCAGTGCATACAGAGTTTCAATTTTGCAGGATAAAAAAGTCCTAGATGTTGCACAACAATGTTCATATAGTTAACACTGCAGTATGGTATACCTAAAAATGGTTAAGATGGTGAATTTTGTGTTAGATGCTTTGACCACAATAAAACAAAATAATAAAATAGATAAGAGCCCTAGAAGACTACAAAGTAGCAGTAGGAGCTTAAATACCATTGATGGAACAGAAGCTAAGTTTCTTTTGTTCCTTTGGGTGATCTTTTTTTAAGTTTATTTATTTATTACTAATCTCTACACCCAACATGGGGCTCGAAATCACAACCCTGAGAACAAGAGTCACATGCTCCTCTGACCTAGCCAACCAGCCTCCCCCTTTTGGATGACTTTTGGTGTACTTTGTGACACACAGTCAGATACTTAGATTACCTTTTCACAAGAGAGAATACAACTGTTGAAAGCATGTTCCAGAGTGGCTTGAACCTGTTAGCAACTGAATTGCATAATATTAAAGATTTAAATCATATAAAGAAAATTTGGAGACACTTCCATATCCAACGTTTTGCTTTCAAAATGAATATAGTTAATAACAACTGTCTTTGTTTTGGCCACTGTGTGTTGCAGTGCTGAAGAAATTCAGGGCAATGAGGTCTCATTTATCTTTTCTCCATAAGAAGCTGAGAAAATCTGCCCATTGTATTTCATGCTAAGATGATATCTGAATCACATGCTTAAGAATTGAATTCATTACTTTAAATATAATTTGACATTTAAAATAAAGCTGACTACAGAGAAAGCTAGGATTTACATTTCATTTTAAAAATGCTTAGTGACAGTATGTAGTTAAGACAACTATAGACTCATGAAACTAATATTCTGATAATGCCTGATCTCAAGATGTCAATAATCCCCTGATAATAATATATACAGTGAATACATATCTAATTTTATCATAATGTTAAATGTAGTATGTATTACTACATTGTTGGAAGAAACATAAAGATAACTAAGGATAAGCATCTAAAGGACAAAAACTCAATTTCTCCTTAATTATATATATATATATATATATATATATATATATATAAATATATATATATATATATGTTGCAATTATATTTGGAGGCCCTTACATTATATACACGTGTATGCCAAATGTAAATGCCGTATATACAAATCTTGCATTGAGTAAATTGGCATATTGACTACTTAACTTTATACCTTGAGTTTTGCTCCCATTTTGAATTCTATCTCATGTTTTGGTTAGTCCAGTTGCCACCCCCCACCCCTTATCTTCAGCAGATATGTTCCAAGACTCACAGGGGATACCTAAAAATGAAGATAGTATAGAAATCTCTATACTGTGTTTTTCCCCATATATCCATACCTATAATAAGGTTTAATTTATAAATTAGATATAGTAAGAGACTAACAACAATAACTAATGATAAAATATAGCACTTATGACCATATTGGTAATAAAAGTTATTTGAATTTGTTCTCTCACCATTCTTCTTGTGATGACATGAGATGATAAAATGCCTACATGATGAGATGAAGTGAAGTGAATAATGTAAACACTGTGACATAGGGTCAGGCTACAAATGAACTTCTGAGGATTCCTCAGAAGGGGTATCATTTGCTTCCAGACTGCAGTGGACTGTGGATAACTGGAACCATGAAAAGTTAAGATAAGAGAAACTACTGTGTAGTTTGGTGGGTTTAACACAGAATATGTGTCACATATCAAGAGAACACAAAGAAGGGCATCCTACCTGGAGACAGCTGGCACCTGGCTTGAAAGACAGGAGCCGGTAAGTACACAGTGTGAGAGAACATTCCAGAGAGGAGATACAGCCAGCATTACACAGGGAGCGAGAGAGAACTTTATATACTCAGGAAACTGCAGTATTTGGCACATAGTAAATGTTCAGTAAATATTTGCCAGTATTATTTTCTTATTTTTATTGAAATTGTTTTTATTACTGTAGTGGGAGAGGGGTACCTGGGGAGCAGAGAGATGACAGCTTCAGTTAGAATAATAGTTAAACAGCAAATAACGGACTTTAAGAATTTTGTATATTTTTGCAGATTCTGTGGAGCATCAAAAGGCAAATATTATGAAATAGTGATTTGACCTGATTTACATTGTAGAAAGCTGTGATAGAATAGATAAAAATAGAGTAAAACTGATTATTAGGAGTTTTATTATAGCAATCTAAGGGAGAAACAATAATTCTAACAGCAATAGAGTGGATTGAGAGAAGGTATTGGCATTTTGGAAGATAAATGAAAGAGGAGGATTGACTTTTTGTGCGGGATGAAGGACAGGGAGGTAGAGCAAGGAATCATGAAAGACTTTCAATATTCAGGCTTGTGCAAGTGGGTAAGTGATTTTATTACTCACAGATGTGTATACGGCCCAAGAAATATCATGGTTAGGGAAGAAATCACATTATATTTTACTTATGTTTATTTTTAGGTGCCCAAGGGACCTTTAAGTGAAGACATCATATGTTTGGATATAAGTACAAATCTGGGAAGTCTTCAATATATAGATAGCTGTTGAAGCCATGGATGTAACCATAGCATCTATGTAGAAAATGCAAAGAGAGAAAGACTGACCTATCCTGAACACACACACACACACACACACACACACGCTGAAAAGAAGTAGTAAAAGAAACTAACAGGATAGAACATTTTCCTAAAGCTGACCTAAAACATTTTGAGGAGCATTTTCAAATGTTGAAAAGACAAGGTAAGAACTAGAAAGTGTGCATTAGGCATCACAAAGAGAAGAGAATGCAGTTTCCTATACAGAGTGAAGCTGAAACCCACCTGACAATGGTTTGAAGACTAATTGTTGTGTGGAGAATGGAGTGTAAACTACTCTATGGATATTATCAAAAGGAAAATATCTTCTCTTTCTAGTTCTATCCATTTTTCATTACCAATTGGTTATCCTCCAAGTTCAATATCATTGAAGTCTTGAGAAATGAAACTAGTAGATTTCTAAGTTGAGATGTCGTTTATAAGATAAAGTTAATAAGAAATAGTGAATGAACACATTCTACCTTGACAGATGGGGTATAAGGAATCATGATTAACCAGGAAAGCAAGTATGGAAGAAAACATGTATTTTTGGTGAAAGATAATGAGGGTTTTTTTGACATGTTAACCACATGTGTTGGTGGAAATATCTGGTTTGAAGATAGCTATAAAGTCCAGGTGTTGAAAGAGTGGTTAGTGATAGAGATTTGTGAATTCCTAGCATATCAGGCTGGTTTACACAATTTGCAACATGTGGCTTGGCTGAGGGGATACGAAAGAATAAAAACAGCCATTGGTTTATCTGAGACATTATTAACCCTAGTGGGAATTAATCAGCCTGGTAGCTACCTGGAATCCACGTGCCAAGAAATGGTACAATTTTTTAATTGGCACTAAGGCTCTCTTACATGCTCATGGAAGTCCTGTATATTAAGAGCAATTATTACTGTGGGAGGGGACGAAAGAGTATAGATTAAAATAAAATGGAGAATATGGAAAGTAGGAATAAAACAGGACAAGGCCAGGACTTTGGAAAACAAATATTTAAGAGATGCATGGAGAAGAAATGATCCAGGCAAGAAAACTGAGAACTTTTCAGATAGGGAGAACACCAGGGTAAAATAACATCCAAAGGTCACAGGTCATCTTGGATCTCTAACTCTGATGTGATTTGACACCCATTTGGAATAGCATTTTTCATGTAACTTAATCCACGTTGAATTAACTTCCTGTTCTTTCTCCACTTTTCAAATGGTTATGCTTTCTTCAGACCAGATAGCTCTTTGCTGCCCCCTTCTGATATTTGCCTGCTACAACTCCAGCAAATTGCAAGTGATTAGAATTTAGGCCAACCCTAAAAAGTCAGATTCAGAGGGCTCCTAACTGATTTTTACCATTAGGGGCCTGATTTCTACACTCCATCTTTCTAAGATATAGAATTCTGTTCACGAATCTCAGTCACCTATGGTTGTGCTAATTCTTTCTGTTTCAAGTTGTACATATTTTTAATTAGTAATGGTTATCTGAAGTGTTGACTGACATGAGCAAAGCAATGAGGATATTACATTTCCAGTGCAATCCCAAATAAGTCTAATTTCTATAAGCCTGGTATCTATGCATTCAGAGAGACCTCTGAATATCTGAGTGTCCACTGATCTGCATATACTCCAAAATTAATTTCATGTTCGTCTAATTCACAAGAGTGAGATTTTACCTTGATTTATATTCAGCAATTTAAAACCTGAATGATCTAATGTTAGTGGCCCTAAACACTTCCAAATCAAAACTACATTGTAATTGCCTTCTTAATTACCAATCTTTGATGCTAGACCTTTAGTTATATCTGATCTTAATCGAGTCAATCTTTTTTTCTTTTTGTGAAGATTATCACTTTATTTTTCCAGCTTTGAGATATACTTGAAAAATAACATTGTGTAAGTTCATGTGTATATTGTGACAGTTTTATATACTTTTATATTGTGAAATGATTATCATAAGAAGGTTATTTAACACATCCATTAAGGTAACATCACGTAGTTACCTGTGTGTGTGAGAGAGAGAGAGAGAGAACATTTAAGATCTACTGTCTTAACAAATTTCATGTATATAACACAGTATAACTATAGCCATCATGCTGTACATTAGATCTCCAGAACTTATTCATCTTAGAACCAAAAAACTGCTCATTTCCTCCATCTACCCTTAGTCCCTGGTAACCACCAGTCTGTTGTTTCTATGAGTTCATAGAACTCATTTTTTTAAAATTCCACATAGAAGTGAGATTATAGAGTATTTGTCCTTCTCTCCTGATTCTTTTCACGTAACAATAACTTCAAAGTTCAACCATGTTACAAATGGCAGAATTTCCTTCTTTTTTATGGTTAAATAATATTCTACTGGGTATATATACACATTTTCTTTATCCATTTATTCATCAAGTGACTCTTAGGTTGTTTTCATGTTTGGGCTATTGTGAATGATGCCACAATAAACAGGAATGCAGATAGCTCTTCAAGATAGTGATTTATTTCTATCAGATACACATGCAGAAGTGGAACTGCTAGATCACATGGTAGTTTTTTTTTTACTTTTTTGTAGTGTCTTCTTACTGTTTTCCATAGTAGCTGCCCCAATTTATATCTCTACCAACAGTGCACCTGGTTTTCCTTGTCACTGCTTACTAACCATTATCTCTTATCCTTTTTATAATAGCCATCCCAACAGGTGTAACATGGTGTCTCCTTGTGGTTTTGGTTTGCATTTTCCTGATGACTCATGATGGTGAATGTAGTTTTCATGTATTGTTGGCCATTTTATATCTTCTTTAGGAAAATGCCTATTTATGTTCCTTGTCTTTTTTTACTCATATGATTCATTTTTTACTGTTGAGTTGTATAAGTTCCTTATATATTTTTTTGGATATCAATCCCTTATGAGGTGGATGCTTTGCAATTCTGCTTGTATTCTGTAAGTTGCTTTTTCATTTTGTTGATTGTTTCTTTTGCTATGCAGCATTTTAGTTTAATGTAATTCCACTTGTTTATTTTTGCTTTTGTTGTTTGTGCTTTTGGTGTCCTATGCAAAAAAAATCTTTGCCAAGACCAATGCCAAGGATATTTTCCTCTGTTTTCTTTCAGGAATTTTATGGTTTAATGTATTACAGTTAAGACTAAACCCTGGGTTGGGGCGCCTGGGTGGCTCGGTCGGTTAAGCGTCCGACTTCGGCTCAGGTCACGATCTCACGGTCAGTGGGTTGGAGCCCCGCGTCGGGCTCTGAGGTCAGCTCAGAGCCCGGGGCCCGTTTCAGATTCTGTGTCTCCCTCTCTCTGTGACCCTCCCCCGTTCATGCTCTGTCTCTCTCTGTCTCAAAAATAAATAAACGTTAAAAAAAAAAAAAAAGACTAAACCCTGGGTGGCTCAGTCAGTTGAGCATCCAACTTCAGCTCAGGTCATGATCTCACAGTTAGTGGGTTCAGACCCCACATTGGGCTTTGGGCTGACAACGTGAAGCCTGCCTTGAGTTCTCTGGCTCCCTCTCTCTCTCTCTCTGCCCCTCCCCTGATCACACTCCCTCTTTCAAAAATCCATGAATATTAAAAACTAAATACTAAAAAAAGACTAAGCTCTATTTTGAGTACATTTTGTGAGTAGTGTGAGATAAGAATCTACTTTCATTCTTTTACATGTGCATACCCACTTTTTCCAGCATTATTTATTGAAGAGATTTATCTTTACTCCATTGATTATTCTTGACTACTTTGTCAAAGACTAGTTGACCATATATGCATGGATTTATTCTGGGTTCTCAATTCTTTTCCCCTGGTTTATGTGACTGTTTCTGTGCCACCTTCATACTGTTTTGATTAATATAGTTTTGTAATATGATTTGAAATTAAGAAGTGTGGTGTCCCCAGTTTTGTTCTTTCTAAAAATGTTTTTAACTATTTGGGGTCTTTTGGGATTCCACACGAATTTTAGGATTTTTTTTTTCTATATCTGCAAAAACTGTTGTTAGAATTTTGATAGTTATTGCATTGGATCCATAAATTATTTTAGGTAATATGAACATTTTAATACTATTAATCCTTCCAGGGGTGCCTGGGTGGCTCAGTGGGTTGCGTCTGGCTTTAACTCAGGTCATGATCTCATGGTTCATGGGTTTGAGTACCATGTCGGGCTCTGTGCTGACAGCTCAGAACTTGGAGCCTGCTACGGATTCTGTGTCTCCCTCTCTCTCTGCTCCTCCCCCGCTCATGCTCTCTCTCTCTCTCTTTCTCTCTCTCTCTCTCTCTCTCTGTCTCAAACATAAATAAACACGAAAAAATTTAAAAAATATATTAATTCTTCTAATCTGTGAACATGATTATCTTTCCATTTATTTGTGCTTTATTCAATTTCTTTCATGTAATGTATTATAGTTTCCTTGTACAAATCTTGTACAAATCTTTCATTCACCTCCTTGAAAAATTTACCACACAAGCTGAAAATGCTGCACAGATTTGACACATTTACATGAGGAATGGAAGATGTAGATAACTTTGTAACCTGGAGGATTGTACAAAGTGCTCCTCTTGGCGCTCATGGTGGCTTCTTGATACATAGGGAATGGGGTATGACACTTGCTAGGAGCTTCTATGCCATCTTTGGCAAAGAACCCAGCTGTTAACTAACTTCTAGCATATTGGTATGAGAAGAGTAGAAATAAGCATACATGCTTTGAAAGGAATGGAATTATTGAACATGTGGCCAAACTAAAAGTAAGATTTTCAAGTTGGATGTTAATAATTTAAAGAAAAAAAATATATAATATATATATATACATATATATATGTATTATATATGTATATTACATTATTACATATGTATATTACATATACATATGTATGTATATATGTATACATATATATATGTATGTATATGTATATATATGTGTATATATATATGTATATATATATGTACATATATATGTATTATATATATATAGGCATTTAATTATAAATAAGTCAAATGGTATTTCAGTCTCTCTGGGTATGTGTTGAGGAAGTTAAATTCTTAAAGTTTTGAAGTTCACATTTAAAGTAATCTGAACAAGTGTTACGAACTAGACAGTGACAAATGCTAAGACATCTTTCCCAATAGCTGATGCATTCTCACTGCTTACTATAGTTTCTCATCACTACAAACTCTTTTGGGGGAAGGGGAAGAGAGTATTTTATGCTATTTTATTTGTATTTGACCTCACATCGTTTGCAGTTTCTTGTCTTTTTAGATTTGTATCTTCAACTTTGTGTTCAGTGCAAGCAAAAAGGACTACCTTGTGTATTGTAACATTGTCTAGCAATATGCCTATGGTTTTTTCAACAATTCACAGTAAGCATGACCATATACACACACAGGAGAGGGAATAATCTTTACTGACAGATAGATTTACTTATTTGTACCTTTAAGGATGATATTTCAAAACAGAATTTCTGGGAACATTCCACACAGTTTATTTAAACAAACTAGCAATAAAGTAAAAAAGAGAACTACCCAATTCTTACTTTATGAAAAACAACTTTATGTCTTTGCATACATGCATGGAATAAAAGGCTGCAAAAATGTTGCTTAATGTCAGCATTACATGGATGATCCATTCCTGGGTACTTTATTTCTTATTATCTTGGTTTCTTATTGAAGTGTTGTTTCAAAGAAAATAAGCAGGAACCGAGTTTTCAAATATGCTTGGATTAATAGTAATAATGATAAAGATGACAATAACAATGACATCTTTTTAAAAATGTTCAATATGAGGGGCGCCTGGGTGGCGCAGTCGGTTAAGCGTCCGACTTCAGCCAGGTCACGATCTCGCGGTCCGTGAGTTCGAGCCCCGCGTCAGGCTCTGGGCTGATGGCTCGGAGCCTGGAGCCTGTTTCCGATTCTGTGTCTCCCTCTCTCTCTGCCCCTCCCCCGTTCATGCTCTGTCTCTCTCTGTCCCAAAAATAAATAAAAAAAAAAACGTTGAAAAAAAAATTAAAAAAAAAAATGTTCAATATGCAGTATATACTCTACTAAGATATTTATGTATAATATCACTGAATTTTACAATTATAATTTGTCCCTTTTAAGACAAGAACAAATATTTTCTTGACCTATATGATTAAAAATCTATACAGTAGAAACTAATAGTAGCAACCTTATAAACTTTTTACTATTACACATTTGTATCCCTATAGTAATATAGTCACTATGCACTATTTTCCAAGTTGCCCTTTAAAGGTATTTTTCTTCAGGGGCTTCTGGGTGGCTCAGTTGGTTAAGGGTCTGACTCTTGATTTAGGCTCAGGTCATGATCTCACAGTTTGTGATATCGAGCCCCACGTCAGGATGGAGCCTGCTTGGGATTCTCTCTCTTTTTCTCTCTCTGTCTTTCCCCTGTTCTCTCTTTCTCTCTCTCTCAAAATAAATAAGTAAACCTAAAAAAATTATTTGTCTTCAGTGTCCCTTAACCCAAGTAAATAATAAAATAAATACTTTGACTATGTTTGGAAACAAAATAAAAGATTTGCCTTTTTTCCCCAGGATTTTCAGAAATTCTTCTGAGTTTCCCATAGTCAGAGTAAATTATTTTTTTTCTCAAAGGCAGAGGTTTATGAGAGCATATGTTTAATGTTCTGAGTTTCTTTATCAATTCATCACCAGATTAATAGATCTCCCTGTATTTTAATAATAACTATTGTTAATAATTTTAGTGGTATTAAGAATTAAATTATACCAGCCACTCTAATTATGTTACGTGAACTCATTTAATTTTTCACAATTAATGACTGTCTCTATTTCACAGATGGAAAGCATAAGACTCATAAAAGCTAAATACCTTGCTTCACGTGTCATTGCAGAGCTAGTGGGTGGATCATGTGAATACTTAGCCTTCAGTAGATGTGCACTTTATTGAGATGTAGAACTGTTACAGGGGCATGGGATGAGAATATATTTGAATGTGACATAATAATGCTCTGATGTTCCTATGCCACCCACAGCCAAAGGGGAAAAAATGGAATGAGAAGTTAGGAGATTTTTCAAGAATTCATTTCTGTATCAGGGCACACATGCATTCAATCATTTTGTTTCACAAAACTCATTTAAAAAAAGCTTATAATTTTGGGTGCATCTGGGTGGCTCAGTCTGTTGCGTATCCGACTCTTAATTTTGGCTCAGGTCATGATCTCAAGGTTGTGGGATCGAGTCCCATATTAAGCCCCTCAATGAGCCCCACATCAGGCTCCATACCTAGTGTGTGGAGCTCCATTAGGTGTGGAGCCTGCTTAAGATTCTATCCCTTTCCCTTTACCACTCACACTTGCTGTCTCTCTCTCTCTCTCAAAAAAAAAAAAAAAGCGCTTACAATTTTCATCTTACAAGGAAATTATCACTAATAAATAGGAATGGCTTTGGATAGTAGTTAAGTCAATTTAGCTCTTGTCTGAATGAAGGTGAGCTACTATCATTGTTATGACTATGGATATTTTTTATTGAGATTATAA
Organism: Neofelis nebulosa; assembly: GCF_028018385.1. Classification (NCBI taxonomy): domain Eukaryota; kingdom Metazoa; phylum Chordata; class Mammalia; order Carnivora; family Felidae; genus Neofelis; species Neofelis nebulosa. The sequence goes on from NC_080783.1 coordinate 132,826,658, forward strand.
GAAGAGTCTAGAAATAGCTGTTATTTGTAAATTTCCATGAATAGACAGCATTCCTGCTTTGTCACTAAACTTGAAACAGGATGTGGTTTTCTATTTTAAATTAAAAAATATCTGGTTTGGTTTAAACCTCAAAAATACTGTGGCAGACCTACTATTTTAACAGACGTTTAATTGAGGCATTTCCCATTTTAATAATGAATAGCTATTTTTTAAATACTGAAACACTATTATTTATTTATTTTTTTAATTAAGCTCACAGTAATGTGTTCCTTAAGGAAGAAAATAGCTTCTTCAGCTAACTAGAAGTGCCCAAGACCAAGGGAAATAAGTCACCAGACTGTGTGCATTATTTCCCCCTCTCTGAGCTCTATACAGGAATTTTTATCCTTCTTTTACATTATCAGAACGAGCAGAAAAGATTTTTAAATAGTCTGTCTCCAGCTGTCTCCTTTTTGGGTCCCCGGATGATTTCTCTATGTGAAATGTCTTTCATCTTTATTCAGGTGAAAGGTTTACTTGCAGGTTTTCTACAAATGAAACCAACTAAAATCTGCTAAGCTTGGGAATAAAGCTTAGAATCTTTTTGAAGGAGGCTGGCTCATCACCCCTGCTTAGCTCTGCAGAGCACACACTGAGGCACCGCCACCCACCTCGCAGACAAGGGGCAGGTGCCAATTAAAAGGAAGCCAAGCAGGTAGGACCCACATGGGCAATGAAGTATCTCTCTTTATTTGCCAAATAGACACAACCTGGCCAACGAAAGCACGTTAGGTTGAACTATGATGCTTCTTCACAGGTTACCGGGGGATATGGGGCCTGAGCAAAACACACATGATCAATTTTGCCTTTGGTCCCCTGCACTCTTATTTCACCCCTTTCTGAGCTGGCATATACCTCTTTTCTCTTAAGACTTCTTCCAGTTTACCAACACACTCATCTTTTTTCCCTTTCTTTTTCATTACAATCTGTTATCAGTAAAAAAAAAAAAAAAAGTGATATATTCATCCATTCACTTCAGGGTGAAAATCATGCTTAAGGCTTAATGTCCCTTATGATAATGTGTCATTTTGTGTGACATAATATCTAAGGCTCAAGTCAGGCATATTTAATGATGGGCTATCTGACAACAGTAACAGAGTTGAGAAGAATATTTTGGAAGTGTAAATCCCCCAACATTTAAGAATTATTCACCTATTGTGTATATAAATCGTATACATACACAGACACAATGCTAAGAAGTTCTGGGTATGTGCATGCATGTACGTGTATGATAACGATGGCAGCAGTGGTAAGCAAGATGAGCATGTGGCTATTTATTTCAGTAAAAACTGTCTTAATATACTAATGAGAAATAAGCAGTGTCTCCTTTAGTTCTACTTTCTTTTTTTCTCTATTAATTTTCACTAACTTTCATCCCTGGCAGTATTACATAGTAGACATCCTAAACGACCTTCTCACTGAAAGCACCTACAACCGCGCAATAAAATATTTTGAAAATATTTTAAAATGGAAGCTGATCCGGCAAGAAAATAAGAAATTCTAAGAAGCTAAAAACAAAGAAAGCAGGAAACATGGGACTTGAGCAGGAAGCAAGCTTGTTCTGAAGGGCTTTGCCCTGAGGGTATCTGTCAAATGCTTGAACAGCAATTACATGGGGTCAGATAATTGAGAGGACTCACAATACTCCACTGGGTATACTCACATAAGGTAAAATTTATGATACGGCAAGAGAAAGAAAAGCACAAGCAAAACATCAGACAGGCCCAAGACTTAAATACACAACTTCCAGAGTTCTTTCTTGGTGCACAACTCACACTTTGTCTTCAGATTGTTAATTACCACATGGGGAACGGGGTCAGGGTGGGTAATACCTAGGTCTCGGGGGCACTTCTGTCTCATTGATGGAGGAAGAACTTTTATACTCCTCTGTTAATGTAGCCAAAACCAGTCTGCATCACTATGCTTAATAGCAGAAACCAAGAGAAACAAAACAAAAATCAGGAACAGACCATTAATCTGTTCATTTTCCATAAACAGGGCTCATAAGGTGATGCGAGTTTCCTCCTGATCTGTCTCATATCCTTGCATAGGACTTACACTAATCATTAGAACAATGTATTCATTTTGACCAAGGGTCACACCAAGGTTCCAAGCACCACTGCAAGCAAGCATGAATTTACAACAGATTCACTGAGATTAATCCTATACCTGCACAAATTACAATTTTTGAGGGCCCTATGGGATTCAAGGGACAGAAAAATTAAAGTCTTGAACGAACTTGGTGAGGAATCTAATAGGAAACATTATGCATTTTGTTTGGATCCAAATGTTACATTCTGTTTGCAAGGATGAAATAAAAATACATGTGACATACAGAAGAAATAGTAACAATGTCTCTGTCTCAACCTGGGCATTTGGAAGGTGGAGGGAAGTCTTTGCTGAGGATTCATAATTTTATGATGCTCATTTGAATTTGTAATCTAAACTGAATGAAACAAAAATTTATTTCTGGAGGAGCAAAAATAATTTTTATATAAGAACCATTCTTTAGTACAATAATCAAAATATAGATCCCACAGTCCCGTGAGCTTTAAAATCACAAACCACACAAGACAACAAAGAACAGTGAATGTTAGCCACCAGACAAAACTCAACAAATACACAAATACTTGAGATATTGCAATTTCTCAGATATACTATATGAAGTAAATATAGTTATCTTGTTTAAAGAAACAAAATATAGTCATACGAGATAAAATATGAGAAAGCAACAAAAAGTTACAGAGAGTGTGTCTAGAGCCCAAAAGGAGAAAAAAGAAACCAAAGGACCTGGTAGAGTGCAAATACTCAACACATCTGCTTGGAATTTCAGAGAAAAGAGCGAGAGTATGGGGAGTCTTTGTCCACAGGGAAAATTGCAAACCATTCCAGAATTGATGAGAAAATGTCTAATATTTGGACATCCCAGTCGTCTGAAAGTAGAATAAATAAAAACACACGATCCTGGGGCACCTGGGTGGCTCAGTCGGTTAAGCATCCAACTTTGGCTTAGGTCACGATCTCACAGTTCTGGAGTTCAAGCCCTGCATCAGGTGCTCTGCTGTCAGCGTAAAGCCTCCTTTGGTTCCTGTCTCCCTCTCTCTCTGCCCCTCCCCTGTGCACGCACACTCTCTCTCAAAAATAAAAATTTAAAAAAAAAAAAGGCAAATGATCTTTGTGAAGATTTAGAGAGACAAATCTATAAGCATTTATTTCATCAAAACATTGTATATTAATGTATAAATATATAAATATATAATGTATAGGATATATATATATAAATATACATAATGTATAGAACTATTGACTCATTATATTGTATACCTGAAATTAACACTGTATGTTAATTTACTTCAATAAAAAAACTTTATAATAAACATACAGGTTATATACACAATGGGCTTTTGTGACTGATAAGAAATGTAATATCAATTCAGTATTTCATTAGTCTTAGCTCTGACCATTTGCCTTGCTCTTTATTTGTAGAATCTTTGCTTCTTATAGTTCTTCCTAACAACAATCACTTATACACAAAAAACAATATTTGGAGTTCGCTGAAGTAAAAATATTTCCATTTCTTTCTTATCAATATTTCACTTCTCTGTAGAAGGGTCAAAGAGTTTTATCCTCACGGAGCTGTGAGGAGACAATATATTTCTTTAAATTCACCCAGAAGTGGAAATGACTTGTCATATATCATCTCCTCAGAACAGATTTTATTTGCAAAAGAAAGCAAGATTTCCCTAAATGCCTCAAAGGAGGTTAGATAGAGACCAAAGCCAACTAAGGGGTGAAGGTGGGGATGGGCTGGAAGAGGAAGGAAGGGTATAAAATGGAAACAATTTTGCCCAGGAGACAAACTCCTTTCAAGTGTTAGCCTGAGACTAGATCTTCAACCTTTAAAGCATGGTAACCACTGAACCTCAAAGCTGAGCATGCTAGATTCTTAAGAATAAATCCTGCTATACTATCCTAATATAATCTGTGTATAGGCCAAATGATAGAGAAAGCCTAGCATCCATGCCTTGACTCAGAAAGAAGTCATCTTTCCAATCAGTGTTTTTTGTTTTTTGTTTTTTGTTTTTTTTCTTAGCGGGTAGCGTCACTATATCACATAAGTACCAGGAATATAAATGATTACTTTTGCATATCACAGACTATGAACATTCTCGTCTTGTCAAATCTACAATACTGCCCAGAGTACTGTCACCGCTTATTAATTTACCTTTCAAAAAGACAAAAGTACCGTATATACTAAACACACAGCTAAAGTGACAGAGTCCTTTTTGCAACGCAAATAAATATATCACTGTCATTTAGCAATCCTGTGTGTTCAGTTGAATTTTTTTTTAGCACTACTAGGAAGTTAAAGGAGGTGAAAATAGAGCGACAGCTCATTGACTTCCCTTGCATACATCTATACCACTTTAATCTTGCACATAAAAGGTCAAGCATAAAATTATTTGCTTGGAGCAGCTGTCCTCGGGGATTTGAATTAACATAGATGGAGAGTACCACATGGAAAAAAAGTTAATTTTACCTTAATTGGATTAAGCCAGGTCCCATCCATACTGAGAGGATGAGGTTACAAAGACTGGAAACTGCTAGGTTGACAGAAAGGGATTAATTCATGGGCTAGCATCAGGTTGTTGACTAATAACATATTGATCGTATCTATAAGATATGCAGAGTGCCTGTCAGGAAGAGACACTTTGGAATTGAAGATCGCTAGCCTATCTGACATGATCAAAGTTAGATTAATATTATTAAGGAGTTGCAAGTGAACTGCATATTGCCTTAGCAACCACAGAAATTTTCGACACGTGTCTGGAACAGACTGACCATCATGAACAGTAGCGAAACTTGTCATTTGGAGGGAAGTGCCTGATTTGTGTTGCTGCTCTCCCCCTTCACCCCCGCCCTTTTCTTCCCTTTAATGTGTTCCAGCAGACATATTGAACTACCACGGTTTAATCCCAGTGAAGCCTGCAGGTGGTATTGTCCTTGCATTGAGGAGTTATTAAATTCTTAAGGTCACCATAAAAAAGGTTCCATTAAATTGAGTTAATAAAAACATTGGGCAAAGGTTTGCAAAGAGCACAGGTGTCAAAGCTTTGGGAATTGGAATGTCTCTTATAATATCAGGCTAAAAGAATAATTTAAATCACACCATAGTATAAAGAAGATAAAAACTCTGCATTCTTCAATAAACGTGAAGTTCTGCACCTACTACACATGTGTATAAGTGAATGCTTATATAAGACACTCATTTCTTTGGACATTTTATTTTTTTATCCCCCTCAGCCCCCCCCCCTTTTTTATTTGAGGTCAACTTTGTTCAAAAACTGAGACACCTGGAAAATAGCACCTGATAGTAAAAACTCAGTAAGTTGCTAGGAATTTTTCTATGTGTGAAAACTGATTTTTTAAGGGAAAAAAAGATACATAAAAAAAGCATGACACTTGATTTAGGATGACTCTGGTACTGGCTTGGATGGAGTATGTGAATGTGGATTGGAAAATAGTCTTTAGCATTTAGTTTGAATGATGCTGCTACTGAGATTCTTCATTATACAGCCTATACACAAAACTGCTCTAATGGCATAAAACATATGGAAGTCTGATTTTTCCCCCATGCATCCCATTTGCATTTACACTGGTATTGTAAACACAGGCTAACAATAGCCTGCTTCCTCTTGCATTGCCTATGGAAGGGGAAACAGGGTAGATTAGCATAATACTATTGTGATAAACATTCTAGGAACTGAGGGTATCACTACTCAATCTGTCCGATTATTAACTTTTAATATTCTATATTTCCAGAGAAAAGTAAAAGAGGCCTCTTGTGGAAAGCATGTGACTTTTTAGGATGAATTTACCAACCTCTTTTTAATGACCCACTCTGAAAGTGAATGCTATTTATTTTCTTTTTTTCCCCAAAGTTTATTTTTATTTATTTTGAGAGAAAAGAGAGAGAGGAGGGGAAGGGCAGAGAAAGAGAGAGGGAGACAGAATCTCTCTGCTGACAGCACAGAGCCCAATGTGGGGCTCAAAGTCAGAAATCGTGAGATCATGACCTGAGCAGAAGTCAAATGTCAGATGCTTAATTGACTGAGCAACTCAGGTGCCCCTAAAAGTAAATGCTATCTCTTAACTAAATTCTCATCTCCAGTTTGTCTGGGGCACAAGAATACCCAAATGGTCCTAGACTTCATTGCATTCTGTAGCCATGTGACTGTACATCATTTGTGGGGTCCAGTGTATAATGAAAATATGTGGGGAGGGCAGGGATAAAGGGTGTGCTCAAAAGAAGGAAAGATGTAGTATTAAAGGTAATAATATATAAAGTATTTCTCTTTCTTTTTCTATCTCTCTCAACTTATTGCCGTGTTTTTGTATTTGCTGATTAAGGTCTTTCTAAGTAAAGAAAATAATTTTAATTATTAAATGAATTTTACTCTCCATGTTTATTTTGTTCAATACTAGTTTAAAAACATGTATGAGGTCATTTAATGACCATAAGCAGTAGCAGAAGTTCTACAATTCATATTTCATAGTTTTTACATGGATATCTATTTCATTCTTACTGAAGAACTTCTACAAACTAATTCAACTGTTCTTTATTTCACTTCTTGATATGCACTCATGTATCCATACTCTCTATCCTTAGCTTATTTTTTTAATGTTTATTCATTTTTGAGAGAGAGAGAGAGAGAGAGAGAGAGAGAGAGAGCTCCAGTAGAGGAGGGACAGAGAGAGAGACACATACACAGAATCTGAAGCAGGCTCCAGGCTCTGAGCTGTCAGCACAAAGCCTTATGCAGGGCTTGAACCCACAAACCATGAGATCATGACATGAGCCGAAGTCGGACGCCTAACCAGCTGAGCCACTCAGGGACCCCTTTATCCTTAGTTTATTGATGAGCAAGGAAGGACTGAAAGGAGAAGAATGTATGAATTGCTGTATCTTTCTCTTTCCATCCATGTCATTATCTCAGCATAAGTGAAGACAGGGAATTAACACCAGTGAGAAAGGCTACCACAGAGTTCCTTCATTGTTTCAATATCTTAAAACACCATTGCCTTCTTTCTGCATTCAAAAGAAGTTCTGGTTCAAACAAAAAAAAATTGGCCTCTCTGGGCTATCAGCACCCCCACTTGCTCACTCTCAGAAATATATACTTAACTTTTACTTATTTGAGTCTTGCTGAACTCCCACCCTTGGAGGATCCACCTTGATTCTCCATGCAGGGGACATGGTGAAGGCTGTTTGCAAATGGTGCAACAAGAAATGGCAGGCACACATATTGTGTGAATCTCCTCTGGTCACCTGCATGCTTCATTGTCCCATGAGACTTCATTAGCAAAGCAGAAGTTCAAAGAAAAAAATTATTAAGGATTTCAAAACAGTGACAGAAGGTCATTAAAGCAAATGTGGGACTCATTCTGTGATTTCTTCTTTCTTTTCTAAAATTCCATTTACTTTTGGTTTGAATCCTGCAGTTATTCCCAAAACACCATCAAATATTTAATTTTTTTTTTATTTGTTGCACTTTCATCTTTGTTGGGTCATTCCCTCTTCTGATTACCAATTTTTATAAATTAACATGTAGTTTTATCACCTAGGACACACACACACACACACACACACACACACACACACAAAACCCAACACAGTTCCCTGCTTTGCTATCCTTGAATGACTGAGTAATAGCTATGCAGTGACTAGTCAGTGACAGACTTTGAAAAAAAAATGACGATTAATCATGAAAGTGATAGCATCCTTTGTGTTTGCATAGAGAGTTATGCACCGAAGAACGAGCAGGAAAGTTTACACATTCTGTATCTGGTCATATTTAGTGTGTTTTGGTAACTGTAATTTGAACTGTGGTGTTGGGGGAGACTAGTGTTATTTAACTAAACAGCAGTAACTGATATTTGTGAATATAAGAACCATGCAAAATGAGGACTGTTTGTCTCATATGTTTTCATGGTGTCAGGAATCCAGGAGTGGCGTAGTTTTGGTTTGGGGTTTCTCATCAGGTTGCAGCTGAGAGACAAAACAGTTTTATATCTTAATATATGAAGATAACAGTAATATGAGTTAGAATATAAAATATTATTAATTTAATATAATAAAGTATTATTAGGCAGGGTGCGTGGGTGGCTCAGTCAGTTAAGCATCCCATCCGACTTTTGATTTTGGCTCAGGTCATGACCTTGCGGTTCCTGAGCTCGAATCTGACATCAAACCCAGCATCAGGTTCCGCACTGACAGTGTGGAGCCTGCTCAGAATTCTCTCTCTCTCTTTCTCTCTCCATGCCCCTCCCCTCACTCACACATGAACTTTCTCTCTCAAAATAAATAAATAAATAAATAAACTTAAAAAATGTTATTTGGCAAGCTATGAAATAAGAAACCCAACATATCAATATATGTCAATAAAATACTTAACTTTTCCAATAACAAAACAATTGCAAATCAAACAAGTACAAACAAGATTTTGCTTTGCAGATTTTTATAATAAAAAGCAATACTGATAACCAACATTGATGAATGTATGGAGGAATAGACACTTTTGTATACTTCCATACAATACAGGCTTTATGGAGAAAAAATATATTCAGACCCTTAAAATTTTTTCTTACTTTTATACCTACCACTTTCCCTTGTAGGAAAATATACTAGGACAATATTAAATAAGTGAAGAAATAAAATCAATAGCACTATCCTAACAACTGGAATATCTGAGCTGTAAATTTTACTCCCCAATTGCTGGGCTCCTTGAAAAACACCTATCTGGCATGTTTTATAAACTGGGCCCTATTTTTAAATTCTATATATACAAAGATAAATAAGACAGTGCATGTTTTGAGAAGGCTTAACATTTACTGTGTGTATGGTGGGTGTATATAATATAATATTGCACCAATTAGCTTTACTAAATGTCTACAATAAAAATAGGTTTCTGTCTCCTAAAAGCATTAGGGCCTGAGGTAAGTTCAGAAGCAAGGACAGAAGATGGATATCGTCTCTTCATGTCCTAGGCAAAGGAATTTGAGAGCAAAAGCAGTGAATGTCTTCCTTTTTCTCCATAGCTTCTGAAGCTCTATAAGAGAAGTCCTTGGTATTTCTCTTGACCATGAGAGGCATCATGCAAATTGTTAATATCTCTTTGCTTTCAAAACTATCTTGGAAGAAGAGTAATAGAATGCTTTAAACTTATATTTTATACTTTATATATATTTTTACATGTAGTCTATTTTTTCATCTTTCACTTTTTCACTACAATTCATGCTTATGATGTACATGAGAAGAGATCATCTCTGTTAATCTGCTTGAACTAAAGAAAGAAACAGTTTGAAACAGGTTAAATGTTATTTCCCAAATCACAAACCACAGAGATAAAGGCTTTTAACATGCAGGTTTTCTGATCACCACTTCAGTATGGTTGTTTTTGTTTGCTTATATTATTTCCCATACGACTTTCTTTGACTATCTTTCTGATCTTTTTTTTTCCTAAAGGAGAAGTATCTTCAAATGAAATGAAAAAGAAAAACAGAGGCATTTTTCAAATACATATTAGTTACAAGTGAATATATCCCATGAATCACTATAACTTAGTAAGTACTTCTGTTGCATAGAGAAGGCAAAGTAGCAATTATTAAAGGCAACATATGGCAGGTGTCTTAAAGCTCCAGGGTGACAAAAACATATGACTTCAGCTCATTATAAGTATTTTCTAAGATCCTCTTAATTGCTGTAGTAATTAAAATTTACCATTTTTTGTGAAAATGCCAACTGACTTATTACAATGGAGTAAATACATGCTTTGAATTACTAAGTTTACATTAAAATGCACACTGTAAGAATAGCAAAGGGTCTCTCTATATCTATATTTGTATCTTTATTCTGTATCAATCTATATCTATCCAAATATATAGATATAAATCTCTCTTTATATATATAGAGTCTATCCAAATATATAGATATAGATCTCTCTTTATATATAGAGAGTACCTGACTTTCTCTATCCCTCTCCCTCTCCCCCTCCTTGTATGTGTGTGTATCATATAAAGAAGCTTTAGAGTTTAAATCCTTCTCTTACAAGCCATGTCTCATTTTTATTTTCTATATGTTGTAATCTTGTTCTTCAGTATTTTTTGATTAGTAAAATATGCTGTGTGTGTTTGCAATGTACTGGTAAAGGGTAGTAATTAGCATTAAGAAAATTTATTAATTCAGATCAACAAGACAGCTCAATTTTCCAGATCACATAGTACTATTGGTAACACCACTGTGATTAAAAAAAATGTTCATTGTATTAAAATACAAATGAAAATATGATAATATGTATTAACATTTTAATTCTGGGATCCCACACAACCAGGGGAAAAAAACTTTCCAAAAGAAACTGGATTTCTTTTAACTTTAAACTTTTCATGTTGTTAGATATTTCAGGTTATTGGATACCCTTGAGAAAAGTTGTTTTAACAATATAATTTTAAATTCATGACAACATAACCACTTGAAATTGGTTTTCAAGTTAGGGTTTAGTTTTTATTTGTTTAATCAATCCAAGCTTTATGAAATTCTTGATGGCCTATAAATAGCTAGAAACGTTTTTTTTAAAAGAAGAAAAGAATATTTAATGTTGTAAGAAAAATGCTTTTCATAAATTTAGTAAAATGTGAACACTAGTTCTTTCATAAATTATAGCTCAAAATGGATCAGATATAAATGTAAAATGTTTTAAAATGTAAAAAATGTAATATCTTAACCTAAACTAATTTTACATTTTATTTTATTTTATTTTTTTTTTTTTTTTTTTTTTTTAATTTTTTTTTTCAACGTTTATTTATTTTTGGGACAGAGAGAGACAGAGCATGAACGGGGGAGGGACAGAGAGAGAGGGAGACACAGAATCGGAAACAGGTTCCAGGCTCTGAGCCATCAGCCCAGAGCCTGACGCGGGGCTCGAACTCACGGACCGTGAGATCGTGACCTGGCTGAAGTCGGACGCTTAACCGACTGCGCCACCCAGGCGCCCCTAATTTTACATTTTAAATACTCAGGTTGTATCAGTTAAGGTTCTGTACAGGAAGACAGTCTATTTAGGTTTTTGTTTTTTGGCATTTTTAGCAGAAAATGGAAGTGTTATGAAATCAGAGATCACCTCTGAAAATAGTGAGTTTGAGCACAATCTCTTAACTGTACTCTGTCTCTCTAAAAATTGGAATTAAGAAACCACTGTCACAACTGTAGCCCAACATCAACAAAATGGTGACTAGACACCTAGAATGCTAAGGCCAGCTAGCTCCACAGATTCGTGATATAAATGAAGCTTTGACTGGACACTGAACACTGAATCTAGTGCAGCAACTTCTACCTATAATTCAATCTATAAGACTTTGTTGGAGAGCAAAAATGTCCAGAGTACTTCAGCCAGAGTTATCAGGAACACAAAAGCCAACTTAAGAATTGAAAACAGAGAGGATTTAATGAAGATGATTTGTTTTCTGAGAAGCCAAGGGTGAATAGTGATCCCTTCCCCATCTCCCAAAATTAAAGACCAAGAAACATGGTTAGTCCTGTTAAGAAAAGAAAATAAGGAGGAAATGTCACCAGACTACAGAGCCCATAATTATCCAGGAACCATGGTGGGCATTCCACTTTGGAGGGGAGGCATAAAGAAGTTGTATTAGCTGTAAGAGACATAGCTTGAGGCAGAAGGAGAGGGAGACATGTTCTGTATCTTCTTTTTTCATGCCACTCAATATTATGACTTTGGTTTCCATTAACTAGGAATATTGGGGAAATTTCACTGGGGAAGTAAATGAAAACCTAGCTTTAAAATGTTGGCTTCCACGTTAATTGGCAGAACACAATTCACGTCATGAACTCAAATGAAAAAGGAGTTGGGAAGTGGTTTCCAAGTTTGCAGTCTACTTATAGAAAGGTCCACTAAACTACTAGAAAGAGGCTTAGTGCCAGTTCATCATACCCAACATAGTCCATCTGTTCAGTTTCTCAATATCTATCCTTAAATTTCAAGACAATAACATGTTTTTAGCTACCATGAGCAACTATATCTCTTAAAAATGAAAAGATTAGGGGCACCTGGGTGGCTCAGTTGAGTGAGTGTCCAACTCTTGATTTTGACTCAAGTCATGATACCAAGGTCACTGGATCAAACCCCTTGTCAGGCTCCACAATAAGTGTGGAGCCTGCTTGGGATTTTCTCTCTCTCTCTCTCTCTCTCTCTCTCTCTCTCTCTCTCTCTCCCTCTGCTCCATACCTCATTTACATGCTCTAAAATAAAAATAAATTGGAGTGCCTGGGTGGCTCAGTTGGTTAAGAGACTGACTCTTAATTTTGGCTCAGGTAGTGATCTCATGGTTGGTGAGATTGAGCCCTGTGTCAGGCTCTACACAGAACATGGAGCCTGCTTGAGATCCTCTCTCTCTCTCTCTCTCTCTCTCTCTCTCTCTCTCCCTCCCTTGCTCACACACACACTCTCTCTCTCTCTCTGTCAAAATACATAAACTTAAATGAAATAAAATAAATATTTAAATAATGGAAAGTTTATTATCCCCTTACAAGATGGAAAGACCTTCAAAGATATTGACTAATCATTCCATATATTAATGAAGTTTATTCTTCCATTTAGTTGCAATTTCTCTTTGATAATCAGCCAACTTAAGTGTAAATTATAAAGCTACCACCAATGTAATTCTTATATAAAGTGATAAAAGAAAGAAAGGGAAAAATTGGAATGCATATATGTTAGAAAAATTTGGATAGCTATTACAGAATTATGCCTGATATTTATAATGTTTTCCATTATCCTCTCCGTTTTCTCTTTTCTCTCAATTGTCACTTCAGCTGCAAAAAGAACTTAACTGACATCCACATAATTGTCACCTTGTCTACTTGAATAGCAAGAACATATTAATGCCACAAAGCCAGGTTTTTTGTTTGGTTGGTTAGTTTTCATGTTTGGTTCCCTTTTTTAATGTATATTTAAAACTCCTTAATTCAAGACATTTTTCTGAGAATCTAATCCCGATGAGCTGATAGACGTATTTTCACCACTCCTCCAATTTGACCATTTCTAGGTGCTTGAACATCTTTATACAGTAAAAAGCATGAGCATCAGTATCAGTGTCCTGAGACCATCTCTTCCTCCTATCAAACTGAGAGCCTAGATGTACCACTCAAAGTCTTCTCCAGTTGGAAGAATCCCTTTTCCTTGAATAAGGATGTAATAAAGCAACAATACACTCTTGGTAGATGCTGTTGCAATCTATGGGTACTTGATTCAAATATTTTCTTGTGTGGTCAGGTGAGGGTGAGTTAGCAATACACATAGAGTAAATACACCGTACAAGCAATCTATTCATACCACCAGTGCCTTCATCACCTGCTGAGACTTATCTAATGATTACCACTTCCACATGATGCTTTATGTTGCATACACTTACCTTGATGACTTGGTTGGACATATATAAAGCATCTAGTTCATTATAGGATATCCAAAGAACAAAGAACATATAGTATATCATGCTCAGGTATTCAGTCTCCAGAAAGGTCCAGTAGCAACTTCCATTTTAAATTAAATCTCCAAGATATACATTTGTCTCTTCTCTTTAATTTATGTAGAATAACAAATATCAGAATGCTACTGGTGGTAACTGAATTGATTATATTTACTTCCCTTTGCTTTTATTTTTATTTATTCTATTTTTTTTTTATTTTAGAGAAAGAGGGGCAGAGCAACAGAGAGAGAGAGAGAGAGAGAGAGAGAGAATCTTAAGCAGGCTCCATGCTCAGCATGGAGACAGATGCAGGGCTTGATCCCACAAATCATGACCTGAGCTGAAATCAAGAGTTGGACACTCAATGACTGAGCATTCCAGGCATCCCTGCTTTTAAACATGCAATGTGTTTTATCAAAAAATCTAAGCTTTAAATCACTGGAAGCTATATCATCATGACCATCATCACCTTCATCATCATCACTATTATTTACTATCTCTGTTAAAATTTCTATATAGTTCCCTTTCCATATAACTCAACTTTTATGCCTTTATAGACACATATTTTTTGAAAAAGTTTCCACAACTGTTATAGTATAAGATCATTTTTTTTTTTTTAATTTTTTTTTTCAACGTTTTTTTTATTTATTTTTGGGACAGACAGAGACAGAGCATGAACGGGGGAGGGGCAGAGAGAGAGGGAGACACAGAATCAGAAACAGGCTCCAGGCTCCGAGCCATCAGCCCAGAGCCTGACGCGGGGCTCGAACTCACGGACCGCGAGATCGTGACCTGGCTGAAGTCGGACGCTTAACCGACTGCGCCACCCAGGCGCCCCTATAAGATCATTTTTAACATGGATTGTTCAATGAATGTTTACAGAGCCCTCATAAACGTGACTAGTGCCTTATAAAAGAGACCCCAGAGAGGTGTCTTGTCCCTTTTGTCATATGAGGATGCAATGAAAAGACAGCCAGCTATGAACTAGGGAGCTGACCCTTATCAGACACCAAATTGTCCGGAGTCTTGATTTTGGATTTAGCTTCCAGAATTGCAAGAAATAAATGACTTATTTAAGCCACCCAGTTTATGGTCTTTTGTTATAGCTTTCTGAACAGACTATATAATCCCAAAATTGAAAGTGGGATCTTGACAGATACTTGGTTACATACCTCCAAAAATTGAAAGCAGGGTCTTGACAGATATTTATACACTCTTATTCATAGCAGAATAATTCAAAATACATAAAAGATGGAAGTAACGCAAGTGATTCATCCATTCAAGAGATGGATGAAAAAACAATATGGTATATACACACAGTGGGATATTATTCATCTTCAAAAATGAAAGACATTCTAACATGTGCTGTCTGGTTGGACCTTAGAGACATTATGGTAAATGAAATAAGCTACTTATATATTTTATTTGGAGAATTATTGATTCAAACCTTTTGTCCATTTCAGAATTGGGTCATTGGTCTTTTTTAATGTTTTATTTATTTTTGAGAGAGAGATAGACAGAGTGAAGTTGGTGGGGGGGGCAGAGAGAGGGAGACACAGAATCTGAAGCAGGCTTCAGGTTCTGAGCTGTCAGTACAGAGCCCAATGTAGGGCTCAAACTCATGAAACGTGAGATCATGACCTGAGCTGAAGTCTGATGCTCAACCAACTGACCCACCCAGGTGCCATGGGTGATTTGTCTTTTATTATTGACTGGTAAGAATTCCTTACCTATGTTTTTCTTTTGACACTTTTGCAGTTGGTGGCATACATAAGAAACTATTGCCTAACTCAAAATCACAGACGTTTACTTCTATGCTTACTTTAATTTTTTTTTCATATTTAACGGTTACATTGAGGTCTAGGATTCATTTTGAGCACATTTTTGTGTATTGTGTGAAGCATGAGTCCAAATTCATTATTTTGCATGTAGATATCTGGTTGTCCAGCGCCACTTGTTGAACAAACTATTTTCCCCATTCAATTGTCTTGGCACCTCTGTCAAAAATCAATTGACCATAGGAGCACCTGGGTGGCTCAGTCGGCTAAGCATCCGACTTCAGCTCAGGTCACGATATCGCAGTTCATGGGTTTGAGCCCTGCGTCAGGCTCTGTGCTGACAGCTCAGAGCCTGGAGCCTGTTTCAGATTCTGTGTTTCCCTCTCTCTCTGACCCTCCCCCGTTCATGCTCTATCTCTCTCTGTCTCAAAATAAATAAACGTTAAAAAAAGTTAAAAAAAATCAATTAACCATAAATATAGGGTGTATTTCTTGACTCTTAATTCTACTTCACGATCTATATGTCTGTCCTTTTGCCAGTACAATGCTGTCTTGGTTATAGTAACTTCATAGTATCAATTGAATGTGAGTCCTCCAAATTTTTCTTTTTTTTTTTCAAGATAATTTTGGTTTTTCTGGGTCCTTTGAATTTATATACAAACTTTAGGATCAGTTTTTTAATTGTGCAAAACATTAGCAGGAATTACATAGGAATTGCATTGAATTTATAAATCAGTTTGGGGAGAACTGCCATTTAAGTGTTAAAACTTGAAACATAGGATGTCTTTCTACTTGTTTATATCTTTAATTTCTCTCAGTATGCTTTGAAATTTTCAGTGTGTGAGCCTTGCATTTCTCCTGTTAAAATTATTCCTAGTTATTCATTTTTTTGTTGCTGTTATTAATTGAATTGTTTCCTTATTTCATGTTCAAATTGTTAATTGCTGGCATATAAAAAACAGCTGATTTTTGTAAATCAATCTTGGATCCTGCCACATTGCTGAACTGCATTAATAGTTCAGATAATTTGTGTGTGTGTGTGTGTGTGTGTGTGTGTGTGTGTATGTGTGTGCATTCCTTTGGATTTTGTATATCCAAGATTGGGTCACCCACCAATAAAAATAGTTTTATTTCTTTCTTTATAATCTGGATGCGTTTTATTTTTTTTTCTTACCTAATTGCCATGGCTAGAATCTTCAGTAAAATGTTAAGTGGAAGAGGTAAAAATGGGCATCATTTTGCTTTTTCTTATTTTAAGAGGAAACATTCATCCTTTCTTCATTAAATACCCTGTTAGTTGTGAATGTCTTACAAACTACTTTCTCAGACTTGGAGGATTCGAATGTATTCCTAGTTGTTAAATAGTTTTATCATGAAAAGGCACAGAACTTTTCAAATGCTTTTCCCATATCTGTTGAGATGATCACGTAGCTTTTATCATGTGTTCTATTAATATATAGGATTACATTGATTGATTTTTGTATCTTAAATCTACTTTGCATTTCTCAGATACACTCCACTTAATCACTGTGTATAATCCTTTTTATATGTTGCTAGATTCAGTCTGTCAGTATTTTACTGATGATAATCTGTATTTGTAATAATAAAGGATATTTATCTTGTAGTTTCTTGTATTTTTTCAAGGCATATTTAATTTAATATCAAGAATGCAATACAAAAGCCCAAATACAATGAAGGAAACCCAGTCTTCCATTAACAGCAACAACAATGCTCTTTCAAAACGTGCCTGCTGAATGGAATGAGGATCTAATTTCACTACAGGAAAAAAAAAACAAAAAAACAAAAAACAGTCTCATCACAGCCAGTATCCTTACACAATCTAGTAGTGAAATGAATTTTTATAATGCTTCAAACAGTTTCAACCTGAAGTTTGACACCACATCTATATGTTCATACAGTCCTCAATAAGATTATCTACAACATTAGCAACCATTCAAAGAACAAATCATTGATTAAAACGACATTGACTTAAGGCTCAATAAAGTAATATAGAGCTCCAAACTAAATGGTTAAATATATGAACTATTTGCACTGACATCTATTATTTGATTCATGACTATTAACATTTGTTCTTAGCAAATAAACCCTTTCTTTTAAATTTTTTATGCTTATTTTTGAATGAGGGAGAGAGAGAGAGAGAGAGAGCGAGCGAGCCAGCTAGGGAGGGGCAGAGAGAGACAGAGACACAGAATCCAAAGCAGGCCCAGGCTCCGAGCTGACAGCACAGAGACCGACGCAGGGCTTGAACCCAGAAACCTTAAGATCATGACCTGAGCTGAACTCAGACACTTGACTGACTGAGCCACCCAGGTGCCCCGCAAATATACGTTTTTAAGGCAAAATTCACCTCTTTTGAGTTTTGACCCAGAAGTCAACTTGAATCACAAAGTCCACAGCCTTATTGGCAAAACTGATATAAAGCGTCTCTAAGTCGCTATGCTCAGGTTAAGAGTGATGCATATCCCATTTTTACATTTTACCGGAATTTTACATGTTCAATTCATGATTTTAAATCTCTATGTTTCTTTCCTTTAAATGGAAGATACAGTGTGCCACAGACCTAAGACTTCGGTTTCTTCCTCTATTTTCTTCAAACAGTACATTTCTCAGGTGTCTACATGTCCTAGAAGGGGGGGTTTTCAGAGGTGGCAATTTCTTCAGAATAGTCCCATGCCATCAGGCCTCAGAAACAAGGGGAGAGGGTAGAGAAAAAAGCTCAAACACAAGGTTCATTTGGTCAGTTTTATATTAACCATTTCAAGCTGGATAGCATAAGAATGTGGCTTTTTTTGGCTCAAGAAATCTGAGTCTTGGTGTGGAAACCAGTATTTGGCTGTCCCACCACAGCTTTCTCCTTGGGGGTTTTCAGCCAAATCCTGACAGGGGAGTATGATTTGTTTACCTGTCAGGTGTGAACTTCTAGGCACTCAGTTCATTTTGGGCTTGTTCCAGTTTGTCTTCAGTCTATTACAGTTCACTTTTCATTTTTAGGAAAAAACAAGTTCATCCCTGGGTCTATCCTTGTTGATCCCAGTTGGGCATCGCTAGGTTTCTGGGCTTGCTTGAGGTACTGGATTTGAGTAGTACACTCTTGCATCTATCTCTCTTCTTGGTTGGTAGTCTCATTACAAGGATGTTTTCCCAGTGAGCTTCAGGTTTTCTTCACACTCCCTTAAGCCAGTTGCATCATTAGAATTAAGATCTGTGTATTTGTCCTCCAGAGTCTGGACCTAAGCTTCATATTGTTTCCATCTTAGAATTAACTCATCAAGTGCCATAACTTTGAAGTATGTTTCATTCAAACCTTTTGGGGGAGGTTCCTCCTTGGTCATCTTGGATCCTCTCTAGACAGAGCCTTTGCTTGTGATGCCTACTCACAGAGGCCAAGGCCATGCTGCAGGACTGCAGCCCAGGCCTCCAGACCAGCCCCTGACCCTTTCCACTCTCAGAGCCCTGCGCCCCGCCCCCTTTCACTCTCCGCGACCCACCCCCCTTCCCACCCTCCTCGCCCTCCTGCTCTTCTTTCTGCTGCAGCCCTGGCACTCCACTTTATGTGCAGGTCTCTCTGCCATTCAGTGAAATATAGTTTTCTTGTAGTAGTTTTGTCTGGTTTGCATATCACAGTAATAGTGGCCTGATAGAATAAGTTGGGAAGTGTTAATCTATTTTTTGGAAGAGTTTGTGAAGGATTCCTATTAAGTCTTTTTTTTTTTTTAATGTTTTTATTTATTTTTGAGACAGAGAGAGACAGAGCATGAGCAGGGAAAGGGCCGAGAGAGAGGCAGACACAGAATCTGAAGCAGGTTCCAGGCTCCGAGCTGTCAGCACAGAGCCCAATGCGGAGCTCGAACTCACAGACTGTGAGATCATGACCTGAGCTGAAATCAGACGCTTAACCGCTTAACCGACTGAGGCTCCCAGGCGCCCCGCTATTAAGTCTTTTAAAAAATATTTGGAGGAATTTATTGGTGAACTCATCCAAGCCTGGATTTCTCTCTCACTCTCTCTTCTCTGACACACTCTCTCTCTTGTACTAGTTGAGTCTCTTTGCTCGTTATAGATCTATTCAGATTACCTAGAAATAGAGAGGGGATTTTGATTTCTGAAACTGTAATTGCAATTCTTTTACCATATTGTCTTGTTTTAGAGGGAGTTCGCACAGTTTTTCACTCTGCCATTACAGAAGGTGATCTGGGTCAGAGGAAAGTTGGTTTTACCTCGTGGTTATTGTGAAGATAGAAAACTTTGGGCCAGTAATATTTAAATTTTTTTTCAACATTTATTTATTTTTGAGAGACAGAGAGAGACAGAGCATGAGCAAGGGAGGAGCATAGAGGGAGGGAGACACAGAATCGGAAGCAGGCTCCAGTCTCCGAGCTGTCAGCATAGAGCCTGACGCAGGGCTTGAACTCACAAACCATGAGATCATGAACTGAGCCAAAGTCGGACGCTCAACTGACTGAGCCATCCAGGTGCCCCTGGGCCAGTAATATTTTAATGAAAAAACTTTGTAATATAAGAATATGATATTTTAAAAATATGCAGTAAAAAGGGCAATCAGTAATCAATGCAAAGATTAAATATGTAGCACCTTAATTTTATCACAATCTAATTCCTGTAAAGCGAGACCACGATTAAGTAAATAGTTGTGGATTAAAGGATGAAAATCCTTCTTATAAAATATTAAAATGGGTCACAAGTATTTGACTACCTGAATTATTCCATTAAATATCTGAAGTTACCATATGACTTGAAGGTAAACACCAACTTTATCCTAAAGCTGAGGGCATCAGCCTTCTAAGGCAGATGATTAATTAATGGAGCTTTTGATTCCAAGTTTAATAATTTATTTGCCTATCATTGCCGCCATAAAATCCCAGAAGCTCTTTACAAAATTTGCAATGAGATAGAGTTAGCAGGTGCTATTGAGAGAATATTAAAGTTTCCTTGACAAAATGCCAGAGGTTGATTGTTGACCAACTGGGGAAGACCTATGAGATCCTTCCAGTGTACACAAAAGGAATGAATTCATAATTAAATTACAGTTAATCACAGATGGTTATTTTACAGCAGGTGCTCAACTTTGAAAGTGTGGTTCTGGACTATTTTTGTTCCAACATGGTGTTCAATCCCTGTTGGTTAGCTGGCAATATTTACGGTTAGGAAAATATTTCTTTATGGTGGAAATTTTATTTTACCTTCCATAAATATATAAAATATTATCTCATATAGTAATTCACATAAATTTTGTAAGCATATACACTGCTGTTTCAATATTTTAAAAAATACTGAAAGATATAGTTTAATTATTTATCATATTCACAACCCCCCTGGATTCAGAAATAGTCATGCAAAGGTATTAGCAGGATTATGTGAAATGGAACCAAATTTTTAAAATTAAAAATTGCTCAAGTTTAGAAAAATTTGGTAACTCATATAATCAACAACACCTTCACTGACAAAATATAGGCTTATTCTTGTCACATTTCACTTTCAAACAACTTAATAGAATAAGCACAAGCTAACATAATATTGAATTATTGGTACGGTAATCATTATAATGTATGAAGGGAAAGAGTGGGGTACATAATTTTTTACATGTTTAAAAAATTATTCACATTCTGTATTATTCACATTCTGTAAATAATAACTTGCTCAGCAAAACAGGTCCTTCTTCCTGAATATCATAAATATAAAGCTGATCTTGATACATCTATTTCAGGGCCTAATTATTAAAAATCTATTAAATTCAAGATTCCTGGCTAAATGCAAGTTATAATTGCATTTTCAGTTTTGGGATTTCATTATGGACTTATTAATATTCCACATTCTTATAGGTAGCCACTAATTACCCATTTCTTTCATGTCTCTCTATATGCCTCTCCTAATCCTTGGTCTGGAAAGAGGAGTTCAATATTCTTCTTCCTAATTGCTTTGGCACTGCTTTCTGGCAATATTGCTTTCAATCTGTTATTTTCTGCAATGATCCAAATAGGTATTTGTCTCTCTTTCTCTCTCTCTCTCTCTCTCTCTCTCTCTCGCGCACACACACACACACACATGTACAAGCGCGCACACACACACACACACGCATGCATAGAGAAAGCCATCTCTAGCACCATATTGTGGGAGAAAAGCCCTCATCAGATTCTTGGAAGAAAATTGGAATAGCTTTTTCTAGGCAAGAAAGTGCATGGAATGATATAAGTAAAGTGGTGTCAGATCTGAGAACACCCTCACCAACTGTGAGACTTTGGTCAGACTGAATCAGATAAACAGAAATGAAGGAATCATGTCTATCAGCAAAACATTCATTGAGAAACACAGAATAAACTAAAATATTAGCAGAATCGATAAAGGCATTTCAAATCAAGACTCTGGGAAGAAACAAAAAAAGTTCAAAACTTGTGTCAGAGTTTGACCTCTGACTTCCTTTCTCAAAGAGAACATTCTTGTACTAGATAGACTGAACCATGAACACCACTCCATTATATACAGATATGCCAATTTTTCTTACTTCTCTTACAATTTACCCTGTGCATATGTTATTCCTTTTTCCTGGAATGATTTCTCCCTCCTTCTACCTACAACTTTATGTCTCTCCCAATTTTTTTCTACCCCCAATTCCAGGCCAGTAATACCTCTAATCCTTAAATTATGCTAGTCACAAGTTATATCAGGGAAGCATTCCTAGATAATATCTATTCAAGATTCAACCATATGATTTTTCTGTGTTATTTTTGAAACACTCAGTATTGGTACCAAAATTGCACTTTGGGCCTATATTGAAATTTTCTTTTTATTTATCAACTGTGTACTCCTAATGTAGGGGGTGATTAAATAATAACCTTAATACCCAGCATGGTGCCTGTCACATAGGTGCTGGTACTGAATAACTTGGATTTCTTTTTAACAAGTAAATATGTTATGCTAAAAAGCAACACTTCTGTGGCTTTAAAGCTTTTCTTGTTCAATTGCTTTCTACCCTTAACTATAGAAGAGGAATACAAAGTAAGAACACCACATTATTAGTTGTGAAATACCTGCTACTTTGAAAAACTATAAATAGTTTATATATTTAATGTATAGTAGCTAGCAGCTGTGTTGTCAATACAGAAGATGTGATGTTCCTTTTTTAATCAGAGAAAACTATGGCTATTGCTCTGTTGAACCTCTGACTATTGTAAGGAAATAAAAGTATTATGCACATACACATTCAGATTGGATCCAAAGGTTGAGAAAAGCGTAGCTTATCTAACTCATATCTAATGGTTAGTTTATTGCCTATGTCATTCCAAAAGCTATTTAGAATGGGCATTTATCATCTTTATTATAAATCTACCTACTAGAATTCTTAGTCTGATGTGTACATTTTACAATGTAGGTTTTAACAATAAAAGGCACTTCTGGAGGCTTTAAGAGATTCAATGCACAAAACATTCCCCACACCTGAGTGAATTCCATACCTCAAATAAATCTTACATAAAAGCAAGTAGATATACTGGGGTCTAATATCACCAGTTTCACATGACCTACATGTGAAACACCTCAGTAAGTAGCATGCTTTGAAGACAATGATTATATTTCCTAAAAAGCTGCCATGGCAACTGATTTCCTATTAGTCAAAATGATATTTATACATTTATAAAGTAGGTTTTCTACAGAATGTCAGCTTTTAAAAATTACAACCCTATTAGTCATGATGATATCTGAGCTGTAAGCAGATCTACCCTTATATTTATTTGCACTGACAAAATTACTGAGGTGTAAATTAGTGAACTGTTTTGCCTATATTTTGTAAACTGTTATGGAAATAGTCAATTGTATATTCCAAATTACCCATTAAAATTACATTAAATATGTTTTTATAAAAAAATTTATGCTTTATACATAGAAACACATAGAATGTTTAGATATAACTCCTGTCCTCAGGTGTTTTCATGTATTAAGTGCTCCAACACTACAGTAAATACAAGTGAGTTTTTTTTTTAATATATGAAATTTATTCTCAAATTGGTTTCCATACAACACCCAGTGCTCATCCCAAAAGATGCCCCCTTCAATACCCATCACCCACCCTCCTCCCTCCCACCCCCCATCAACCCTCAGTTTGTTCTCAGTTTTTAACAGTCTCTTATGCTTTGGCTCTCTCCCACTCTAACCTCTTTTTTTTTTTCCTTCCCCTCCCCCATGGGTTTCTGTTAAGTTTCTCAGGATCCACATAAGAGTGAAACCATATGGTATCTGTCTTTCTCTGTATGACTTATTTCACTTAGCATAACACTCTCCAGTTCCATCCATGTTGCTACAAAGGGCCATATTTCATTCTTTCTCATTGCCACGTAATACTCCATTGTGTATATAAACCACAATTTCTTTATCCATTCATCAGTTGATAGACATTTAGTCTCTTTCCATAATTTGGCTATTGTTGAGAGTGCTGCTATAAACATTGGGGTACAAGTGAGTTATTTTGGACATAGTTGATAACATATAGGTCTTAATAAAGAAGGTCACAGAGAGTATAGTCAGTGGTATTGTAATAGCATTGCGTGGTAACAGATGGTAGCTACACTTGCGGTGAGTGTAGGGTAACATACAGAGTTATTGAATCACTATGTTGTACAGCTGAAACTAATGTAGCATCATGGGTCAATTATATTCAAATTTAAAAACAGTTGTATGTGTGTTTAAAGTGGATGTACTCCCTTTTTTTTCCATGAGACAAATAAAGATTTTGAGTTATAATATCTCAATTCCTGATCCTCCCTTACAGAAAATCTTAAGTATATGGAGAAATTCTCTACCTGTGTCTTAATGGAGGGCTCACACATTGATGCCCCCATGGACAAATGTTACACAGTGATTTTTTTATTAAAGAAATTGAACCAATACTAAAGAATTATAGAATTAACAGAAAAATGTAAATTGTGTTCTTTTTAAAAAAATTTTATTTATTTTGAGAGAGAGCGAGCACAAACAGGGGAGGGTCAGAGGGAGAGGGAGGGATAGAATCCCAAGCAGGCTCTGTGCTGCCAGCTCAGAGCCCCATGTGGGGCTCGAACTCACAGACCGTGAGATCATGACCTGGGCTGAAGTCAAGAGTCAGACGCTTAAACGACTGAGCCACCCAGGTGCCCCAAAATTGGGTTATTTTCTTGAAAAGTAAGATCAGGTCTCTTTTATTGAGTATCCATTTTCTGATTTACATATTTATTGTCTCCTGGTGCTAAGAGTGATTATCATTGGCCATTTATGACAGCGCTTTCACTGATATATATCTTATAAAAGACACAATATTCATGACACTACTAAGAGTTGGAAAACAAAAGATAATCTGAGAAAGCCACAGTTTTTTGTTTTGTTTTGTTTTTAATGTTTTATTTATTTCTGAGAGAGCACAGGTAGGGGAGGGGCAGAGAGAGGGGGGCAGAGGATCTGAAGCAGGCTCTGTGCTGAGAGCAGAGAGCCCTATGTGGGGCTTTAACTCACAAACCAGGAGATAATGACCTGAGCCGAAGTCAGATGCTCAACTGACTGAGCTGCCCAGGTGCCCCAGAAGGCCACAGTTTTTAATATTATTTTTGTACTTTAAAGGGAAAATGAAAGAATTTATTATTTTGGGAAATGCTTATTTTGGAGACTGTTAAGTGAGTTACATGGGGTGTGGGCAAGAGAGTGAGAAAGGAAAAGCTCAACTCATTTCTTGCAAAGGCCACTACAAAATTAGACGAAAAATCCTTTGTCAAAGAAAAGAGTGTTGGGATACAAATGAATCATAATGTGAGTAAAATAATATTCTACAAAAAACACAGTGAGCTCTGTCAAACATCAATCAGGGTTGTAAAGTGTAATCTCAAGAAAATCTTATAATCTGCTGAAAAAATATTAGAAATAAAGACAGAGAGCTGATACCTCCATAATTTGGACAACAAAGATATTACATAGATATTTATATGTCTTAAGAAGCAAATAAAACAAATAGAAAAAATTTTAATGATGTAATGAAAAAGAAAATTTCTGCACAGATCAGTTTATGAAAAAAACAAAAACAAAATGAAATAAAAGTTGTCATCATAAGCATATATTTATAAATATGCGTGTGTGAATTAGTATTAAAGTTGTTTTGATATAAAACACGTAAAAAACTTAGTTATGAGTAATTTAGAGTCATAACATATGTTAAAAACATGAAAACATATACACATTATGATCTTTAAAAATGATTATCAGTAACAAACTGCTGGCTCTAATTAGAAAACTGGATCTGTGAGAGGTGGAAAAAACTGTTCTTTCTTCATTAACAAAGCTGACATACAGAAATGATTCTGACCAGGAAGGGAAGACACATTTTTTGGATATCATTTCTGAGTATTTTCAGCATTTGTCAAGAAATCAGGCATCTTCAGTTTATTTATCTAATCATTAAAAATAGGTTAGACCCTACTATGTGCCAGGAACTGTTCTAAATTCTGGGGGTATAATGGTGAATTTTTTTTTTTTTTTTGGAAACTAGACAGAAGAAATGCAGTACTTGTTAGAAGACCATAGTGACAAGGGATTTTGCCTGTTTGTGAAATTTTTCAACATGAGTGATATCAAAGTATGTTTTTGTGCTGATGAAAATAAGCCAGTCATGAGGGTAAGATGATGATGCAGAACAGGGATTAACAGAGTGAGAATATCCTTCTGTGACTTGAAGGTCATGGACATGTTACACCAGTGGAGACCTGGCCCAAAATAGGATCAGGAGCTGTGTGTCCTACCAGAAACAAAGGCAATGAATATCTTACATGTAGAGATTCACAGAAGTTGCTTTGAGAGGCCTACTTCACATTAACATGGCTCATCACTACCGATATTTGAAATTTCTGAGACAATCTTGGTAGCTCTGTCCTAGAAGCCCTTAAAAGGTCGTATAATTATAACATGGCTCCTCAAATTATTTTCTATACATAGTTACACTAGATTTTTAAAGTTCATGCCTGTTCTATAAATGCTTGAAAATAACTTGTGTTTCAACTGAAATGATAGAGGGAAACAAATTCTGTAGCTGACAAATGCAAAAATAAAGAGAAGAAAAACATTAAAACAAAAAATATTAAATAAGATTATAAATATGAGAATAAATCAATTAAGAAATACATGTAAATGAGACAAACATGCCTATTTAAAGTGGCCATATTGGGGCGCTTGGGTGGCTCAGTTGGTTAAGTGACCGACTCTTGGTTTCAGGTCACATCATGATCTCGCGGTTCCTGAGTTCAAACCCCACATTGAGCTCTGTCTACACTGATGGTGCAGAGCTTGCTTGGGATTCTTTCTTTTCTCCCTCTCTCTCTGTCCCTCCTGCTCTTGCTCTCTCTCTTTCTTTCTCTCTCAAAACAAAATAAATAAGTAAAATATAAAATGGCCATATTGAGTTAAAAGATTATTTCTGAATTTAAATATACTATAAAGTTTTCTACAAATATGACTATAAATTTAAATAAAAGATGGTCAATTATCTGCTAACCTAATACATTAATAAAATCAGTTTGTCTTAGAAATAATTTGTTTGCAAGAAATAGAATCCAGGGGCGCCTGGGTGGCGCAGTCGGTTAAGCGTCCGACTTCAGCCAGGTCACGATCTCGCGGTCCGTGAGTTCGAGCCCCGCGTCAGGCTCTGGGCCGATGGCTCGGAGCCTGGAGCCTGTTTCCGATTCTGTGTCTCCCTCTCTCTCTGCCCCTCCCCCGTTCATGCTCTGTCTCTCTCTGTCCCAAAAATAAATAAAAAACGTTGAAAAAAAAAATTAAAAAAAAAAAAAAGAAATAGAATCCATTCAAACCAGTTGTAAAAAGAGATGTAGAAAAATTGCACTGAGAAAATTTCCTGCTATTAATTTTAAAAATATACAATGTTTTTTAACTAATCTTTTGGAAATAGAATTATTAAAATGTGATGAAGAAAAGAGATCAAATTATAAATTGTGCATGAAGAGTATATAGCACCACAGAAAAAAAACTGAAGTAATTAAAAGAGAATTAGCTTTGTAAAAACAAAACAAAACAAACAAAAAACAGGGTAGCAACTTAAAAAATCAGCATAAATTTTTGAAGGGAGACGTGCATTACAAGAAGTTGTAGGAAACTTAAATAAATTAATAATCATGTGATAAAGTGAAGTTTGTCAAATGTTAAGCCCCTCTAAAGAACACTAGTTCCGGCCATCTACACAGAA
Organism: Neofelis nebulosa; assembly: GCF_028018385.1. Taxonomy (NCBI): domain Eukaryota; kingdom Metazoa; phylum Chordata; class Mammalia; order Carnivora; family Felidae; genus Neofelis; species Neofelis nebulosa. The sequence goes on from NC_080783.1 coordinate 132,854,255, forward strand.
AAGTTTGTTTGGACATTCAAAAATTAATACTACCTCTATTAGTCTAATTGTTCCAAAGCATAAGGAAGAAATATCCCCCATTAATTTCAGAATGTTAATATAAACTATTGACCAAAATCCAACTACAAAAGCACCTAAAATACTCTGTTTTTAATATTACTGAAAAGTAAATTACATGTAAAATAAAAGTTAGTAAATTAAAATCTGAAGCACATTATAAGAATGATATAAATATCCAGGGTTTATTTTATAAATTATACAAGGTTTATTTTAGAAAAAAAAAATTCAACAATAGGATCTCATAATAAGCCTTCTTACTAATAAGTCAAAGAGAAAAATATGAATATTAATAATGCATTTCAGAGTCTTAAAATTGCCTAGTGACATAATTTAGTTCTTCTATTAACCAAATTTGAGCTAACAGTAAAATAGCTCACCAATAGCCAGTATCATATTTGACAGTAAATGCTAAAAGGAATTCCTATTAAAATCAAAAGAAAAACAAGGACGCTTAATGTCAGCAATATTATCTATTGTAACTCTGGTCAATTCAATTAGACAATTACCGCTATTTGTATAAATGGCATAATTATTGCAAAATCTTCTGCTTACCAACTAACTGAAGAAATATTAGTGGTATTGTTAGCCAAAAGCAGTGTACTAGAATGGAAAGGCCTATTCACAATTACAATGGAAGTAGGAATTATCTAATATTAATTTAGCAGGGGTATAGAATTTGTATTATTATAACTTATTTGTACACTGAACTTTTATATGTCCTGAAATACAACAAAACAAACAGAAGTGGATGAAATGACCTAGCATCTTCTATGTGAAGATACACATTTCTCTATAATAAGTTATAATTTCCACAAAATTCTAATAAAAGATGATAAAATTTTAATTCCAACCTACATCTTTTGGATTAGGGCTATTAGAATTCAAATAAAAATATTCTAGGTTTCATCTAGTAAAATAAAGGAGACAATGTCCAGATAAATGTTTTCTATTCAATGTAATATATCATTAGTACTTTTTAAATGAATTGGATAAACCCAAGCAGTTTAAAATACTTCCTGCTCTCAAAGAACCTAAAATTGGATTTATAAATTCAACTCAATTTAATAGTATATAAAATCCTTACTATGCTCAATTATGGTTTAATGTTTTATGAAAATTAAACTCATTGGAAAAGAATAATTAATTACTTAATTATTTGCAGTAATGTAGAAAAGACAAATTTAGATTTTTACAAACTGTGCACAAATATTTAAATGTAAAATCAGAAAACACAGAAACAATGAAAGCAAATATACACCTGTCTATCTCCCTATAAAACTGATTTTGAAAAATAGCTATACCCAAATGGAAAAAAAGCTTTAAAATATCACAATAAATTTAAAAGGCAAAGAACTGAAGATATTTTGCAATGGGTTAACTTCTATCATATTTAAATAAGTTATACAAAAAAAAGAGAGAGAAAGAAGCTGTATAACTTAAAAAGAAAATAAAGCACACAATTAGCATTTTGCTAAAGATGAAATATAAACACCTGACAGGTGAAAACATTCTTCATCTTCATTCTATGTGAGAGAAGTAATAATTACAAAAGATTGAACATATAGACAATCCACTCCTAGAGATTTACTATCTCTTTCCTTTGATTATGTCAAAGGATCCTATAAGCTGCATGCCTGAGCCCTGCTGTCTTGCTCCTGAAAAATTGTTTTCCAGAGTTTTACTTTCATATCTTTAGTTTGTTGAGATACTCTGCAAAAGATAGCTTTATGAAATCTAATGTAGGATTCCATTAGAGACTATCAAAAAGCTTCAACAGAAGATATTTGATAACAGATTAACATTGTAATTGAAAGGCACATTCTGGAGCTAGATTGCCTGAGCTCATGTTCACCTGGAACCTCGATATATGACCAAACTTGGCATTAAACATCTTTGCAGATGTAATTAAGGTAAGGATCTCAAGATGAGAACATATGGGTCCCAGCCCTAAATCCAATGACTGGTGTCCTTATGAGGGGAAGAAGAGGGAGATTAGGTATACAGAGACATCGAGGAAAAGGTCATGTGAAGACAAGGCAGATATTAGAAGGCAGCCACTAGCTCAGGAATGCCAAAGATTGCCAACTGACATCAGAGGCTAGGAGAGAGGCATGGAATGGATTCTCCATTAGAGCCTCCCTAAGGAAACAATCCTGCCCACACCTTGATTTCAGACTTCTGTCTCCCACAGCTATGAGACAATACATTTCAGTTGCTCTTTAGCCACTCAGTTTGTGATAATTTGTTATGAAAGTCTTAGGAAAATCATATACTACCTGTGACCTAATAAATTTCCTATTCTCTCACCGATTCACTGTCATAATTTTAAAATGGGGATAATTATAATATTCCCATCACATTTTATAAGCATCAGAAAATACTTTAACTCTTAGAACACTAACTAGAACAGTCTAAGCACTCAAAAAGTCATGGCCATCGTTTTTATTGTGTTAGGTGAATTTTTAAGGAATGCTTATAGCAGCAAGGCCTTGGGTTATTTTGGCAGACTTTCTCATTCATCTAGGCTAGACTTCCTATCCAGATGTACAGGGGAAAAAGGCTTCTGAAAAGCCACACCTGCCATGAGTAATGTGTAGTCACCTAATTTAAGAATGCAGTATGAAGAAAGCAGATTTGCAAGATTTATATACACAGATTAGAATAGCAAAATTGCCACCTTGACCTATAGTCTTTGGATTGTAGGAAGTACTCCTTGGTCTGTTACTTTCCTGTGGTGTTAAGGACTGTGTTTTTTTCCTGTGCAGTTATGTTAATGAACAGAGAGGATTTACATATGGGTGTATGGCGATATTTTGTAGTTGTGCTTTCTCTCTGATGGTCAAGTGTTTTGTTTGGTAATTGTCTCTTCTACTAGTCATCCAAAGTAACTACTCTCCTAGAGTTCTATGTACTAGTGAAGAGGATTGAGTCCATGTCACCTGATCGGTGATTACAGTTTTGCCAGCATTACCTAAGCTGATGGTGAGCCAAGGGTGTGGGCACTTGGAACAGTCTGTTCCCAAAGAAGGAAAAAACGCAATACATAGTTTGAAGAGAATTTTGTAAAATAGAAATAAAACATACTGAAAATTGGCCTACTTTGATCACCATAATGTTCAACAATGCTAAGCAAGGTCAGTGATGAAATACTCCACCTGGATAGCCTCCTTCCCTAACTCCCCAGTGGTACGCCATTGCCAAAGCTCTGGGGATGATGTGTGGGCTGACCTCTTGATTTTTTAAAATTATTATTATTTATTTGAATTTGTTGTTTTACTTAGGGAGAAGGATCTCCTTTTAAAGTGATAGGCACTTAAGTCAGTTACCACCTTTTACTCCAAAGAGACTTCTGTTCATCCCTCTGGAAGCTTTCTCTTCTGTGAATTTTCTATTATTGGAAGTTAATTTACTCTCACCATCTGGCCATTTAGGGATCTCACTTTTCACCAATTCGAGTGTCCTTCAACTCCCCTGGAAGTTTCAATGTCCTACACACCATAAGTTCAACTCCATTTCCTTAAGAATTAAGAGACTTTTCCATTTCTGGTTTAGTACTTTTTTCAGTACTGGGGTACAGTTTAAAAGATCCTTACAAGTTCCTCAGACAAGAAAATCTACAGACTTTTTTTAAAAAAATTCAATTCATGCTGTTTTTCTTAGATGGAATTGAGGTTTTGAAGTGGTCCCAAAATTAAAAAAGAAGAAGAAAAAAACATCTTTCCCCACACTCCTAAGAATAATGAGATATAAATATATGAGTATTTAAAATGAAAAAAAAATGAAGAACTATCTCCGAAGTTAAACAAGAAGCTAGAATCTGTCTTCTTGTGACTCAGAAAAATGTCAGTATTCTCCAGTGACAGAAGTTCAACTGTCCAGCTAGTATAAGCCAAATGAAGAATCACTGAAACATACAATGGGGAAGTCCAAGGAGTAAAGTTGAGTTCAAGAAACCAGGCTGTATGTAGAGAAACAAGCATACTAAAAACTATGCCACCAGCGCTCTGTCTCTTCCTTTCTAACCTTTATCCTCTTACATGCTGGCATCACAAGATAGGAAGGTTTTCTTCGTGGTAGTGAATATGCCCACTGGTTGATCAAGGCTGAGCCATCCTTGCAGTAGTGAATTCAGGGTAAAGGTGGCCACTCTTTCCCAATAAGTAGTAAATTTCCCAGACAGACTATTTCTCTTCCTTAGGTCATGTGTCCATTGCTGAAGAAACATTGTTGTTAAAAGACAGAAATTTAGTTGGCAATCTAAGTCACAGGAGGCAGGTGAGGCAGGTGAGGTGGCTTTATAATAAGGACAACCAGCTGGAGCATAATGACAACAATCAAGTTGGAGCTCTCCACTACCAGCCAAAAGAACTCCTCTCCCTATCATCTTTTACAAATAGCTTCCTGCTCTTCTCCTTGATAATATTTATGGTTTCTGGGTATGTAGCTATTAGTTTGTTTACTCATATTTAAAAAAAAATTAATGTTATTTATTTTTGAGAAAGAGAGAGAGACAGAGACAGAGTATGAACAGGGGAGGGGCAGAGAGAGAGGGAGACACAGAATCTGAAGCAGGGTCCAGGCTCTGAGCTGTCAGCATAGAGCCTGATGTAGGGCTCAAACTCATGAACCATGAGATCATGACCAGAGTCGAAGTCAGATGCTGAATCAACTGAACCACCCAGGTACCCCATTTTGCTTACTCATATTGCCTGCCTTCCCAACTATACTGCAGTCTTAGAAATGACAGCAATCATATTTGTGTCCACCAATCTACGTGGTGCCCTGCAGAATATCTCATGTATGAAAGATTCTAACAAATAATATTACGAAGTGAATTATAGCTAGAGTGGTGTTTCTAGACCTGTGGAAAAATTCTTATCTGTATGAATTTATTTTTTGTTTTTGACCTGTTCAGTACACATTCTGAAATTCCCTCCCACACCTACTAAATGAGAATCTCAGTCCTCTCTCTGCTTTGGAAGGAGCCCATCTCCATCCACTGATTCTAATGTTATATAGTTATGCCAATTTACCTGTTTGTAGTTACTGAATTGTGGTGCTACACTGGGGATCTTAAAGTGATTGTGTACTATTAACATTACTCAATTTAATTTAAATATATAAGTGTGATTTGATTGTACAAAAGAAAAATTTCAAATTCCTCTCTCACTATTTCAGGAGCCAAGTTACTACGGTGATTCCCTAGAGTCGTAAGATAATAAAGAACTGTAGTTTTGTTTTGTTTTGTTTTTTTGCTCATAACATCCTGACAGTTAATATTGACTATACATTCTTCACTGTGCATGGGAAATCAAAAAATGCCCTGTTGAAGCTTAACTCTAAGAGGTATATTTTGTAAGAGCTTCTATGGACTAATATTAAATACTTTTTCCAGGTTCCTCTGAATTGCTTCCATTCCCATCTGTATTATATTGCACATAGACGACCATATAATTTACCTTCTGAACTGGGACACATTTAAGAACAAAAGGGAAGGAACATTACTGTACCGTGGTGGCAGACATAACTGGGGACTGTCCCACATCACCCTATACATAACAAAGAGGCAGTGAGAGGCATTATAAGGTTATATAATGTTCAGGGGTTGGTCTTATCTTTTGTTGGTCCATGACTTATAATATACAAAGCTGACACTTCCCATCAAAAATTCAACATGTCGTTTTGAAGATTTCAAATTAACTAAAAGTTAGGTATCAGGGAAACTTCTTCTCAGAGGTATGGGGAAAGGAGGAGTAGTGGTATTTTAAGACACTTTATTGGAAAAAGCAGAAGGAAAAAGTCTAAAATAATTTGAAACCTCTATCAGTAGAATCTAGCCAATTTTATCCATAATGTCAGATCCCTAGAAGAGAGGCAGGGGAAGGGAGGAACAGATTAAAGACTGTTGTGTGTATTTCATTTTACTCAAAATCTGTATGAAAGTCAATCTTATCTGAAACTAAAAATACTATCAGGCCTCCGTATACCTACTCATGAATAAATCTCCACATTTAACTGATGCTAGGTATATAAATTGCCTAAATGAAATTTAGCATGTTCTGATGGCTACATTTTCCAAATTATGTATGTGTTTATGTCAAATATTAGATTTTTTTAATTCTCTAAAATGCTATTATGTGAATATCTTTATAATAAATAGTGTGTGGCAGTGTAAATAACCACAGAAGAAATACTAATTTAATAATTACAAACTGCTAGTTTTATTTGTAGCTGCTTGGGTTTATTTTTCTTCCTATAACGAAATATCATTACCAAGATTTTAGTGGCATTTTTAAATGTGCATTAAGATGAAATTATAGTGAGGTGGTCATTTGTAAACATAAGGTCCTGAGTAAAATAGTACTGTGCTAGTTCATAGAGAATACTTATTAAATGGTAAATAGAATTATTTTCATTTTTACTACCTGCTGTTTACTGAATTTAACAACAAAAATAAAAACCAGATTAACACAGGGAAGAATATATCCAAGTAAAATCACTTTTATTCAAAAGCAGCAATAAAATACAAATGATAAAAAATGAGCTATGTAATAAACGTTACTATGTCCAATGCCATATGTTTCTATGATAAAATTATTATTGACTTTACTTGGCGTTTAATCAAACAGTCCATATTTTCATATTAGCATCAGAATTCTTAACGTGATGGGGAGCCCGGGTGTCTCAGTCGATTGCATGTCCGACTTCGCCTCAGGCCATGATCTCATGGGTTCGAGTTTGAGCTCCGCATCAGGCTCTGTGCTGAAAGCTCAGGCCTGGAGCCTGCTTCAGATTCTGTCTCCCTCTCTCTGCCCTCCCCTGCTCACACTCTGCCTCTCACTGTCTCTCAAAAATAAATTAACATTAAAAAAAAAAGAATTCTTAATGTGAAATCTTATTGCCACTATATGTACACATTTTGTTCTTTTCCCCATTATGCTTCTTTGTAGCTCAACAAAACACATATATGTCTATGAAATAAATAAGACATCAAGTTTTGTGGTATAAAGTCAATGTGCTGGGAGGCCATATATTAACAAGTATTTTAAAAGGCATTTTAGAAGTTTGGATATTTTTGGCTCTAATGATAACTTAATTCTTCGTTCTTGGGATTATTGATGAAGCTGATATAACTCTTGAGTTTATATATTCCTCCAATATCTTAATTGAATTATAGCATACATGGCAGAACTACCAAAGTAAAATTATATCCAGGCACATTCTCACTGATTATATTGTCTAAGAGATTGATGGGACGATATTACTCTTATACTTATGAAAGAAGAAAAAGAATCCTTTATACTCTTTAAATGTGAATGACATTCTTAATCAAAGTATGAGGTGACTTCACAATTATTTTTATAATTTCTAGGAAGCAAAGGTGATACATATTTAAATTATATATATATAGACACATTTGGATACCTATAAACAATATAAATTATGATTTATGAACCCTCTTATTTTTTCTGAAGGAAACAAGATTCTTATCAAAACTTAATAGCCTAAAACTTGTTTGCTTCTCACAAGCACACCTACACATTTCCCCAATCATTACATTGTATATGAAAGAAGCTATATTTATGTGTATATGATTGTCTATTCAATATATTATGACATAATAACACAAGTGATGATGAATAACACAAGTGAAGTCAACAAAATATGAATAGATATGGCACAGAGACCCGAACGAGCTTTATAGACTTGGAAATAGCAATGGACTTGCTGAAACTTCAAGGGACCCAAATGATCACAATACAAGCAAACAAATATCTCACCAACCTGGATGGTAAAGAATTTTGAGTACAAGTTAACATTTACAGTAGAATTTAGGGTATTTATTTGGTATATTGATGTCAACCAACCTTTCAATTCATATTAGACAGATCCTTTCTTCCCTCTCAAAGTGTGGAAATACACATTTTCAAAGATGTGAAGAATTGAGGTTGATGTAAGATAAAAATTAAAATAAGTCTAACACAAAACTCTGTGATTTAATCTGCTTATTTTTTCCGTTAAATAACAACTGATAAGTTATTTAGGAATTAAATGTAAAAAATTTGGATCTGAACTTTGATTGCTGATATCAATGACAATGAAAATCAAGTAAATATTTTTGCCATAATAGAAATGCAGCAATATTTTAAAAAATTACTATAATATCAATTTCTTATGTTGCTCTTAGATTGAGAAATTTTAAATTTATACTTAACGAAAATCAGAGTTTAGGATGCATAACTTAGGGCCAGACATGTTTTTTTTTCCTAGTTGTTCAAATAAAGCAAGTTAGATGTTATATGCATATAATTTAATTAGTTTGTAAGTTATTTCTATTTAATACAACGCATTGAACAACATTTTGATGCCATGTGTATGTCAGTGCAAGCTTCCATAACGAAATACCATAGACTCGAACAACAGAAACTTATTTTCTGGCAGTTTTAGTGCCTGAAAAGTTGATATCATGGTGCCAGCATAGCTAGGTTCTAGTGAAGTTTCTCCTCTTGCCTTGTACACCTTCTGTCTGCATCCTCGCATGGTGGAGAAAGCATGCTCTTTGGTGTCTCTTCTTCTTTTTTTTATGTTTATTTTTGAGGGAGAGACACCCCAAGCAGGAAGGGCAGAGAGAGAAGGACAGAAGTTCCGAAAGGGCCTCTGTGCCTACGGCGGTGAGTATGATGTGGGGCTTGAACTCACAAAAAGTGATATCATGACTTGAGCCAAAGTCAGAAGCTCAACCAACTGAGCCTCCTACAAGCCCCTGGTGTCTCTTCTTGTGAGGACTCCACCTTCAATGACCTCATCTAAATCTCATTACCTCCCAAACACTCCATTTCCAAATACCATCACAATGGGGCTTATGGGAAAACACAATTCAGTCAACAATACTGGGTATATAATTCATATGTAGGGTTGCCATAAAATTTATCCTACAAATTGCAATACATTTTTGAGCAAGGAATGAGTGCTATTAATAATCATAACAGTAACAATTGCAAACTTGGACATCCTGGGCAAATAGCTGTGATCATTCTCTCATGTTACTCCACTGAGGTTAAGAATCAAAATCACTTGCAAAGTTTTTAATATGTCCACTAAGATTTTTGTTGGATAGTCTAGCGTACATGGTACTGTTAACTTAAAGAAAGTGTATCTGAACACGGAGCAGATACTACTTTTTCATATAATAGAGATAAAGGTGAAGGGAGCATTAGTTGAGTGTACATGTTAAACATGGTGCTATATGTTTTATAAACATGATGAATTAGAGATATAGGTCATGATGTCTATATATTCTTAGTTTCTACTTAAGAAGGAACAGAAGATTCAACATGTTGGCTAAAATGAGGGATTATGCAATATACACTTGGGTTTAAATCATGACTATACTTCTTACCACTGTGTAACATTGTTGAAAATACTGTATAACCTTAATAAAGTTCCTTAATTTTTCTGTGCTTCACTTTCTTCATTTCTAACATATGGATAGCAATTGTATTTATGTCATAAGTTTAAATATACTAAATGTGTGTGTGTGTGTGTGTGTGTAGAAGACAGCCTGATGCATGCAATACGTGTTTCCTATAAATATTATTTTTGTTTTCTATCTTTACAAGCACAGCTGTAAGTTGTTATCCTTTGTTTTATTTTGTTTCACCACACAGTACTTCTAGCTACAGTTAGTAGTTGGGTCCCAGGGCGCCTGGGTAGCCCAGTCAGTTAAGCGTCCAACTCTTGGTTTCAGCTCAGGTCATGATCGCATGGTTCATGAGATGGAGACCCCCACATCGAGCTCTGCACTGAAAGGGGGGAGCCTGCTTGAGATTCTCTCTCTCAAAAACAAACAAACAAACAAACAAACAAACAAACACACAAAACATTAAAAAAAATAGTTGGGTTCCTATTCATTGTGTGGTCTGACTTGAAAAGAAAAACTTGGACCATTTAGCATCTCAGGATATAAATAAGAAAATGCCTATGGATGTTAGCAGTAGTAAGTATATACTTAATAGGCATATTTCATATTATAGCATAGTATATAAATATCATTGTCATAGAGTCCTTTTACAAATAAATTATGTGGGAATTTTCTGGCAGAAACTACATATAAATGGGAGCCAATTTCCAAAAAAAAAAAAAATTAACTCTTAGTGAAATTATCACAATTCACATGGATAGGTAGAGACAGATGTAGATATATAGATACCCACAACTGGGTGAAACATTTCTACATTTATAAAATAATAACATTGTTGTCAATACACTGAAATACAGAAAAGCCTTATAGAATCCTTATAGATGTAGACCCTTTGTCTCAAATACAAATTAACTTGTATAGACTATATGGCCTCACATTTATCAAAGGGAATAAGAGTGGGTAACCATATATTGGATTTTGAATATTCCAAATTCTTCAGAAGTATTATGATCTAATATATGATTGATTTGTGTGATAGTCATATAATATGTGTAATCTGGGATATGTATGATATATGGGGGAAAAAAAGAAGATAAAGTTCTTTCAGTTTAGGAAAAGAAGATTCAAAATAGTGAAAGTGAAAAGCTCTTATAACACGAGAGAATAATTTTGCCTATCTGTTCATCCATATTTAAAAATATTTACTGAATTTTCATTCTATGTATGTCATTAGGCACAGGTTATGTTTATTCCTGAAGGCAGTTCCATCATATGTGCTATGAAAACACTCTTGGGAAGAATCACTACTTTGGTAGTAGCACTAGTGAACTAGGGGTAAGTCAGTGACACTTGCTAACAACTATCATTTTCCACCATACATGATTTTAAAAGAATTTAAAATTAAAGATATCAATAATGAAAATGACAGATATGAATTCTTAAGATGTACATATTACCTGACTTTTCTACCTGGGGTATAGTAATAAGAAAACAAAATAAGTACATTGCAACCAATAGCTTCTCTTTTCTAACTATCATGAAAACCCCTTGAGAAAAACAGTATAAAATATTATATTCAAAATAGTTACAAGAATAATTAAAATATACTCAAAATTAAGCTTAGTTAGAAATCTCCAGGAGCAGAATAATAAAAATGTTACAGTATACGGAAGTTAAATGAGAATATATAAAGAATGAATAAGTGACGTGATATAATTGTGATGTGATAAAGTGTCTGGATGGGGCTTGTAAAAATGACAGTCCTTTATAAAATAATTCATAAGTTACAATAAGTTACAATCAATTAGTTACAAAGTCAGTGTAGTTTTTTTAATTGATAAAATATCCTCAAAGAATATATGGTGTATTAAAGAAGAAAACCAGCCAGAAAAAAATTACTTTTAAGTAAATAAAAAGCAGTTTGACTTAAATATAACATACATAATGAAAAGTGCACATATAATGTGTGTCTCACATTTTTCCCACACACATCCTTTAGTAAATGGTATTTTTCCTGGTGGTCTCCTTTAGATATTTTTTTTTAATTGATCTGTCTCCCATGTCCCTCTTTATTTCTTCTGTGGCTAATATACTGTTAAAAAATACATTGATTTCCTAGTTTCAAATATAATGTTTATTTTTTAATGTTTTTTTTTCAAACATTTCTAGGATACACATTAGTTATGTTTTTATAGATGGGAGTTCAATGGCAAACTTCCCCATATTTTTGTCTATTTTTCTGGTCTACCCTATTTTCTTGAATGTGTGTGTTAATGGTAACTTTTATGTCTTTGTCTGTCAACTCTAACCCCTGGATGCTATCTAGATTTGCATCTTGTGTCCTTGGATTTTTTCCTTGATTACTGGTCATATAGTCTGTCCTCTTTGTATGTATAGTAATTTACAGTTTTATTCTAACATGTATAACATGCGTGTTAACACAGACATAAAATGTGTTTTACGGTATGTTAACATTGTGTAGAGACTCCAGATGATGTTTTGTTCCATCAGAAATAGTCCCCCTTTCTCCAACAGAAAGATAATATGGAAGCAAATCCTTGATCCTGAGAGGGATTGAGCTGCATTAGGGCTGAGATGCTTTTTTAGCAAAGTCTGTTTCTCTCATCTGACCCTTGTTTCTCAGATTTTCCCAGTGAGGCCTTTAATTCAGGGAGTTACCTCCTCAGCATAGGGGATGCCTAATGTTTCCACCTCAGCTCTTTAGCCCTTAGCCTTATGTAGTTTCAATTTTTAGGGCAGAAAACGGGCATGTTTTGGAGGCAGCACCTTCCCTACCAGGTCTTTGTTTCCAAGTATCAGTCTGTGAAAGATTTTACTCTGCCTTTTGGACACGTTTGGCCTAGCTTTCCTGTCTCCCAAAATAGACCTTAAACTTAGTAAACGTTCCTTGGTAAAAACTGACATATGCCCAAGAAGGGGCAGAATGAACAACTAGCTGGATGTTATCAGCTTACATCAAAATGATTCTTTCCTCTCCAGAGTTTTGATCATCTGCACCTCATTGTTTACATGATGCTTCCTGATGCCTTTCATAAAACAATCTTTGTAATTAATTTAGCTTTTTTTTTTTTTTAGCTATGGCAGCAAGCATTTCAGCCTGTCATCACTTACTATATTTTACCAAAAAAGGGTATTCACTCCCTTTAAAGATCAAATGCAGTAAAAACAGACTCCATGTTATTCAAGGACAGGAAAGGCTAAATTCTATCAATTCTTTTCCTGTGGTTTTTCTTCCAGTCAGAAGAAATGGTTACAGGTTTCATAAATTCATCTTCTTTGTTTGTTATTTAGTTCTTTCTAGATTATAATATATTATATAATTTATATAAAATTTATATAATTATATAATAAGTTTATAAATTATATAAATTATAAATTTATATAAATATAAATATATATTTATATATTATAAATCTTAATCTATAAAGATTAAATATTTATAAAAGGCAATTCTATGCTCTGTGGAAAAACAACACCTCATATCTTGTATTTGTATCAGACCCGTGGCTGATACTGCCCACTTCTATACACTTTTTTTCCCATATGTCAATTAGGCCTTTGTTAATCCTCCAGGTAAAAAAAAATAAATTGAATATTAAGGTTCAAAATGACTTACAATGATTTGTATATAACAGAAAACATGACAGGGGCACCTGGGTGGATAAGTCAGTTAAGTGTCTGACTCTTGATTTTGACTTAGGTCATGACATCATGGTTCAAGAATTCAAGTCCTGCATTGGGCTCCTCACTGACGTAAAGAACCTGCTTGGGGTTCTCTCCCTCTCTCCCTCTCTGTTCCTCCCTTGCTCATGCATGTTCCCTCTCTCTTTCTCTTTCTCAACATAAATACACTTAAAAAAAAAAAAAGAAAACATGACAAAGCAGAAATAAAATTGATTCATACCTATGGATGTGACTATTGCCAGGGTCTTTAATATTAGCTTCCTCCACAGTGTTTGTCACTTAATATTTTTCTTGTCCCTGTCTTTGCTGTTATTTTAAAACACAGGTTTATCTTGACCATATATTAACTTCCAAAAATCTAATACCTGTTCCAGTATTTAGGCTCAGTGAGAATTAAATATATACATTTTTCCCTTCCCTTCACTATTTAAGTTCATATTCCTTGTTAACAAATTTTCCTTAGCCAGAATCATTTATATTTATAACCATTTATACAAATTTATAACCATTTATACAAATTTTCCTTAGCCAGAACCATGTTTCCTTAGCCAGAACCATTTATATTATTAGGCATAAAAGATGTGTTTTCCCTTTTTTTGAACCTTTCCACTCTAAAACAGAGGTTTTTTTTGTTTTTGTTTTCTGGGTTTTTTTTTTTTTACTGTGGAATTTCAATACAGAAATGTCTCCAAAAAAAAGGAATTATTCCATAATAGAAAGAAAATTCAAAAATCACCTTTAGATAGCAGAAGACTGCAGCAAACTCCCCCCAATATTGGAAATCCATTCTCAGATCCTCAGATAGAACCACTTCTCATGTAGCTTCTTCATGTAACTTCTTTAACTTCTGAGATTCACATTTAATTGGATTGTATACTGTATATATAAATAAAGATAGTTAGTGTTGGTGTCTGTTCACATACAATTTGCTTATCCTTTTAGAAATTTTCTGGGAATAAATGTCAAATTATATGCTTCCTTAAGTATTTACCCAGTTGTGCGAGTGACAGGTATTGAATAATAATATATCTCATTAACAATTATGATACTACCTTTATCCAATACTGAATTTTTGTGTAATCTCAATCTAAACTGTTCTGAACCATTGGTTTATATATGCTTTTAATGTTAACACTCTATTTTTCATTTTAATTATGAAATATATCATACTTATAGAACCAAGGAGACAAAAACTATATCATAAAATAAATACGCAGCAAAAAACATATAATTACTATTTTAATATCTGGAAGGTAAACCACTATCATTACTCTTTTTCAAAACTGTGTTGGCCAGTATGACCTTAATTTGAGCTTTGACCGTTTTCCTTTCATTTCCAAGAAAATATTATGCTGTATTTTTAACTGAACCAAAAGAAAAGAAATAACCTCTATCTTTCTTATAGTCAGTACTGACTATAATGTCTCTAAGTAATGAATCATGATGTACAAATATTTTGCAACTTTTGACTCACTTCCTTAACCTACATGTCTGGGTGGGTTTAAATTTTCTTAAACGTCAAGATATGGCATAACCCTAAAAAAACAATTCTATGGATTTCCTAAAACCACTTCTTCGGGAAACTTTGCCCCTGCCATTGCTCCCCACACAGAAAAAGCCACAAAAGGATATTAGTGGCTACTAAAATGCATAAACATACAGTTTATATCATGCATGAACATGCTAGCGAGAGGTTCGAAAGTTTTGCAATATGTAAGCATTTCCTGAGCAATGAAACATAATAAAATTGATCCTACCTAAAACCCCAAGTCAATCTTTCAAAATCTCTTTTTATGTACTGTGAAATTTCCTTTTGAGCTCTTCCTACTTTTCTCCCCGAAGAGTAATTAGTTGATCTTGGCAGTGATTACTGTTTATTGTATTTTTCATATATGCAGCAAGTTATCCTTCGGTAAAGACAATTAAGAATGACGTGTGACTGCTGGCCTTTTTTGAGATCTTTGCTCTGTATATTTGGTCTCCAAACATGATCTTATTTTTTTTTCGCTCTTGTTTCAATAAGAAAAAAAGAGAAAGAACATATTTTGTGCATATGATTATTATTACTATTGTTGTTGTTGTTATGTATCTGTAGCCAACCTCCAAGTTTGTGTTCTCTTTCTTTGGCTGACCCATGCATATCTTTCTGAATCATGGTCTTGATCCATTTGGTTCCTTAATGGAACGTGATGAAGTTCCCACTGATACCATAGATTTACTTTCTGATAAATATCATATAAAGGAATAATTACAGTTTGCTATAATGACCAATGCTTATTTCATCAAAATTTTTCTGTTTCAAAAAATAGAAACATGTAAATAAATGTTACCTCAGGTGATGAAGATCTGTTATAAGACTATTTGTAACTAAATACTACTTACTTGTAAGACTAATTAGGGAACTAAGGTATTTTTCTTAGTGATTTAATAGTTTAGGTTTATAGAAATCCATAACATCAGTACTAACACTAACATTCCCCGTTGGTGACCTGACATCACACTGACTCAGTTCCTTTCCTCTCTGCCTCTCTCTGCATCTGTCTGTCACCAACTTTCTGCACTCTAGTCTCCTCTCTCTGTTATGCCGTCACTCTCTCATGTCCTCTGTTTATTGTCTTACCTCTGTTTTCCCTTCTGCTCTTCTCTTTCAACTTCCTTTAACTATCATATCTGGATGAGCTATTTGATCTTTTTTGTTGACCCATTTAGAAAACTTTTATTTGGACGTGAACTCCCATTAGGCCAGCAGTTCTTACAATGTGGTCTATGGAGTACCAATGGTCCCAGATAGGCTTTCAGGGAGTCTGCAAATTTAAAACAATTGCCATAACAATACTGGGATTTCATTTCCCTTCTTCACTGTATTGCCATTTGCAATGGCGGTGCAAAAGCAGTGATGTGTAAAACCGCTAGTGCCACAGCATAAATCAAAGTAGTGGCAACAACAAACTATCATACTAAGTACATGGTACTCTCTATAGTACTCTATAGTATATACTACACTATAGTATAGTACTCTCTATAGCAACTCTTTTTTTAACAGCTATGAGATATAATCAATATACCATAAGTGCACAATTAAATGGTTTTTAGTATATTCATGAAGGTGGGCTACCATCACCACTATCTAACTATAGAACATTTTCATTATCCCAAAAAGAAACCCCATACCCATTGGTGCTCACTTCCCATTCTCCCTTATCTACACTTTCTTAACTAAAAAAAATTCGTTTCACTTGAAAATGTCCTTGAAAAGCAGTAATCATTATCAATGTTATTAAATCTCAAGCTCTGAGTTCATAATTAAAAAAAATTGACAGGGGCTCCTGGGTGGCTCAGTCAGTTGAGCAGCCAACTTCGGCTCAAGTCATGATCTCACAGTTTGTGAGTTCAAGCCCCATGTTGGGCTCTGTGCTGACAGCTAAGAGCCTGGAGCCTGCTTCAGATTCTGTGTCTCCCTCTCTCTATTCCCCTCCCCTACTCACTCTCTGTCTCTCTCTGCCTCAAAATGAATAAACATTATTTTTTTTTAATTGACAAAGTGGAGAAATTATTTATAAAACAATGCGTTGTATTCTAATTCATAATAATTATTTTGAGGGAAAGATTTTTTGTGCAATTGAGTTGCAACCTGAATTTGAAGCTTTTTCATAGACCATTCCTTTTACTTGAAATAATGACTGACAGACAAATAATTACTCAGACTTGAGTATCTATCATATATTTTCTTGAAAATGAATGAAGTAAGCCTACCACTTCAAGGAGAACAAAGAGTGATGGTCACCAGTTATAATATTTGAGTTTTCAAGATGTAATGGACTGAATTTTTGTGTCTCTCTCCAAATCCATATGTTGGAATCCTTCCCCTCAATATGATGTTATTAGGATATGGGCCTTTGGGAAATAATTAGGAACAGATGATATCATTAGGGTGGAACCCTTCTAAATGTAATCAGTGCCTTTACAAGTGTCAGAGAGTTTATTACTCTCTCCACATGAAGATACAAGAAGTCTGTGGTCAGTTTCCCACCAGAACTTGACCGTGATGCCTAGCAACCTGATTTCAGGCTTCCAGTCTCCAGAACTTTGAGAAAACACATATGTGTTGTTTATAAACCACCCAGTCTGTGCTACTTTGCTATGGCAGCCCAAACTAAGACACAAGAGAAAATTAGAATTTGGAAAATTTCTGTCTATCCCTTCAGGTTGACAGTCTCCAAATGCCCACAGAAATAGTTGATGACATTGCTTATTTGGTATCTTGACATCATATAATAAAATGTGTTACCTTTTGAAAAATCTGCATTTCTCAGTGAACCGATGTTTTCAGAAACTTCTTCATTGTGTTACAATATTATGCATCAGCAAAGGATCCATTCAAAGTACAAGAAAGTAGGTGAAGGGGATTAAGAGCACACTTATCTCAATGTGCACTGAGTAATATATGGGATTGTTGAACCATAATGTTGTACACCTGAAACTAATAAAATACTGATGTCCGCTGCACTAGGTTGCAGTGTATTGTTCAAAACTTGGAGGTATTCAGTTATACAGCAGCCATGCTCAAGGAATTGCCAGCAACTGTTTTCCTTGAGAAGATCCAGCGGAGCTATACTCAGTTTGAGGCCATTCAATATACTGGAAAGCATATAGCTAAATGTTCTTTCTTGGTATCTAGCTGTACAACTATTTTACATTCTGTAGTAACTTTTCCATATCCAGAGTTTCTCAAAATATCTCTTCTACTTGATATATTTGTCTGTATTTCCAAGGAGCAATAAATTATTGAGGATTATTGAGTTAAAGGTGTTAGTGAACGTCAGACCTAATTATCCAGTGCTTTCTCCATTTGCTCAACATTTCATTCTACTTGTCATTTACTTTGGAGGAAGGAGATTGTCGTATTTGTTCCATCCATTTGGCCCTATTGTTTTTACAGAATTGCTCATCGAATGGAACTGGGTGTAGCATAGAAGTTTTAAGATTCTTCAGGTTCTCCCTTATTTTGCCAAGTTTCTTCTATAAATCAGGGTTTCATATATAATACATTTTAACCAACAATGATGGAGTGTTGTTTCTTCAGTTTTTGTTTGGTTACATTAACTGCTCTCAACCTACTGATATTTTCAGACTTATTTAATAAAATATCACCATATTTACATTTTGCTTTAAATTTTAGTGTTTTGAGATGAAAATTTTATTTAAATTAATCACTGAATTAAACATTTAAATATATGATCATTGGCATTATTATTCACTTACGAGGAAATCAGTGTTCAGGTGGGTCATTTACTCAGGACAACTTAGTTGATGATATAGAAGAATCAGAATTCGAACTTGAATGCTATATTTTTACTTCAAATTCTCTATCACTATCAATATGTTTTAACTTATTTCACTTAAAATATTGTGTCCTGGGGTGCCTGGGTGGCTCAGTAGATTAGGCGTCCTACTTCCGCTCAGGTCGTGATCTCACATTTCATGGGTTTGAGTCCCAGTCGGGCTCTGTGCTGACAGCTCAGAGCCTAGAGCCTGCTTCGGATTCTGTCTCCCTCTCTCTCTCTCTGCCCCTTCCCCACCTTCTCTCTCTCTCTTGCTCTTAAAAATAAATAAACATTAAAAAATAATAAAATAAAATAAAATAAAATAAAATAAAATACTATGTCCTGAAATAGCCATTTAAGTGATTAATAGAATCAATTTCTCCATAGAGCTTTCTCTAAATAATGTCTGGATGTTTGCATGAGTGAGAGACTTGGAGGTTATATACCAACGGATGACAATGTCAAATAGATAATTAGGAGCTCTTGTTTTTCTTCCTTTCTTCTTTTTTTTCCTTCCTTCCTACCTTCCTTCTTTTCTTCCTCTCCTCATATTACTTGATGGCTTAATGGATGAAGGAATTAACATCTGTAGGATACCTTTAATACTTGGATTGCCAATTCAATATGAATGAACACAGAAAGAAACTTCAAAGTGGATATGATGCATGAGGTGGGGTAGTTCTAATTATTGGTAGTCAGTACCAATAAAGGTAAAAACTATACAGGGAAATATAGAAGGGAAGGCAAAGACAATAGACTAAGAATTTAACTGTAACACTGATTAGAAAACTGAACTTCTATTCAGCTCTACAAGTCCACATGAGGAATCATGTGTCCTAAAAGTAAAAGTGAATAAAGTTCCCAATCAAATTTTCTAAGATGGGTCAGGAATATGTTATATATGAGAACTCAATAAAATTGCCATGGAAAAAATGAATAATGATTGGTTTCCATTCTCTAGCACTTCTGGATCACTGAATGAGCAAGATCAAAGAGATGATACTCATAGATGAATGAGAAGCTGGTTCAGAATGAATTCACTATTATTTATGTAAAAGTTAAAAAAAAAGAACGTTCACTATTAGTTATGTTACCTCAGTAGCATGGATATCTATTGTACTTGGGGATTTGTTACACTTACCATATTGTTACTACTATTTGTTACTGCAAATACTTGCCCATAGACTTTTAATTCACTAGCTAATATTCATAATATGTTGCTTTGTATTTGAACTTTTTGTTGAACCACAGAAGAGAGGCATGGCTTGCCCTAAGATAACTGGTTAGTCTGTACGTGCAAATTTTGAATTTTATTAATGCAATTGGCAAATAATTGGTAATCAGTTGGTACATAAAATGCCACTCTTTCTATGTCTCACTTTGCAAGCTTGTTTTGTAGATAAGATTTGTGAGAATATAAAATTCCGAGTTGAAATGAAAACAAATTTATATTATAAATAATGCAAGAGAATGAGAGATCAAAATCAATAGATAATTGATTATTCTGTTGGTAATATAAATTCATTTTTAAAGAAAATATAATTTGGATTCACTTGTAATATCTTCTGAGATTTCAAAATAAATTATTTAAGGAGAGAAATAATGAATGAACACAAATGAAAGACTAAAAAAACCGCAGGATAAAATGCCTATACCAGTTTGCCTTTTTAAATTTTGGAGCTAAGTTCCATACGTAACTTTCCTTTGAATTAATAGAATATACTGTGCATAAAAATATTATAAATCCAGTTACTATTCTGTTAAAATTAAATGACACTTTTCGGTTTTATCAGAGTGTTAAAAAACAGTCACATAGTCTTATAGTTTTAAATGAGTGAAACAGCAGTTTTCCACAGTTTAAATAACTATTTGCTCTTTAAAAAAAAAAAGAAAGAAAGAAAGAAAATTTGTTTCCAAATAAGATTTTAAAAAGTTCAAAATCTGTAGCTATCATTTAAGTTATATGTTGAAATGTGTCATTAGAAAACATTTTTTTTTGTCAGATAGCAGTCATGTAGTCAACATTTCATGTATTTAGTTATAATAGAATGTTCAAATATTTTTGTAGGATAAAAAAACCTTTGTCCACTTCTTCTCACTAAAAAATAGCGTTTATTTCATCCAACTAGACATCTCTGAACAAACTATTTACTGTTGACCTACATCCTCACCACCACCATCATTATGAACAAGGTGAGATAATGAGAAGGCTCTGATTTTAAGTTTTAAGGACCTAGAATTGATTCTCAAGTTTGTACTTACTATATGCGTGGCTGGAACTAAATTAGCTATTTATATTCACTGACTTTGTTCTACTTTATCTTTTTTGGGCAAGCATAAAATTACACCTGCCCAATCAACATAACAAAGTTGATGAGGTCTGTGACTTCCTTGCCTAGTAAAAAAATCTGAAGACTGAATACATGTGCCAGTTTTAGGGTTAAATACACTATCTTTTGGACAGTTATGATGGGCCATATGTAAGCAGAACAGAAAAAAAAAGACTATGCAGAATGAAAAAGAAGAAAGACACAACCCTAAACCAAAGAGAGATAAATTATAATGTAATCTCTGGCCCAGTTGAGCATGCTGCACTTTAAATGCTCCGTGAACCTGTTTGTTTAATTACTATTTCTTAGAAAGATTTCTCTTATTTTAACAAAGGATTGTCTGAATAAACAAATCCTAATAAGAACCTGTAAATAATCTGAATTTATTTCAAGACTTGAATTTGGGGTGGGGGAGAGTGGTGGGGAAATGACACAGGATAAATTATGAAAGCAGTAGAGGGATTTCATGTAATAAAATTAATTCTAGTGTATATATTGAAACAAATACAGGTTTTTTTTTGTTGATACTATCCTCACATGGACAGAATAATATTACTCATCATAAAGCCACAATTTATTAAACATCACTTTATGAAACAGAGAAGAGAACAAAACTTCTCTTCATAATCTCATTTATTCAATTTTATTCCCAACTATTCCGTTATTTTTTTTTTTTTAGTGAGGGAAGGTAGGGGTGTCTGGGTAGCTCAGTCTGTTGAGTTTTCAACTCTTGATTTCAGCTCAGGTCATGATCCCAGGGTTGTGGGATTGAGCCCTGCATTGGGCTCTTTGCTGAGTGTGGAGCCTGCTTAACATTCTCTCTCTCTCTCTCTCTCTCTCTCTCTCTCTCTCTCTCTCTCTCTCCCCACTCCCCCACTCGTGCATGCTCTCTCTCTCTCTTTCTAAAGTAAAAAATAATAGTTTAATTGTAAAAAAAAACTCTGGGAGATGTGCATTAAAATATTAAACAGCTAGATAGCTAAAGTACAGCTTTGAAGCAAGCAGTCTGACTTCAGATTTCAAATTCTTAACCAATGTAATGTAACACCCATGACTCCATTGCACCCACATATATCATATGAAGGAAGGAATTCATAAATGAAAAGTCCTAAGTTTCTAACAAACATCTTAATATGCCTCCTGAAATCTATTTCTCCAGAAGATCTGAAAGAAAATTCTTAAATTTCTAGACAACTAAATCTTTGTCTTTTTTACTTTTACTTTTTTAAAAGTAGGCTTCATACCCAAGACAGAGCCCAATGTGAGGCTCAAACTCATAACCTTGAGATCAAGACCTGAGCTGAGATCAAGAGTTGGATGCTTAACTGACTGAGCCACCCAGGTGCCCCTAGATCTTTGTCCTTTTTTTTTTTTTTTTTTTTTTTAATATATGAAATTTATTGTCAAATTGGTTTCCATACAACACCCAGTGCTCATCCCAAAAGGTGCCTTCCTCAATACCCATCACCCCTCCCCTCCCTCCCACCCCCCATCAACCCTCAGTTTGTTCTCAGTTTTTAACAGTCTCTTATGCTTTGGCTCTCTCCCACTCTAACCTCTTTTTTTTTTTTTTTCCTTCCCCTCCCCCATGGGTTTCTGTTCAGTTTCTCAGGATCCACATAAAAGTGAAACCATATGGTATCTGTCTTTCTCTGTATGGCTTATTTCACTTAGCATCACACTCTCCAGTTCCATCCACGTTGCTACAATGGCCCTTTGTAGCAACGTGGATCTTTGTCCTTTTGACATAAGTAGCCCTTTTCTACTTATGTAGATTTTTTTCTATCAGGAAATTTATATTTTTTTGTAATTACAAATAACTTTCCTTGCACAGGTGTTACTCTTTTATCAGATGAACTGCTGCCAATTTTTTTCTGATGTATAATTTAATCCCTTAAGTGAATTTCTAAGTCATTGTTCTCATGTTGTATGACATGATGAAGTTGACAATGACTATGGTATTAGTAAAACAACAAAAAAATGACTAATTTAACACTTAGAATTTCCCAACCTTGAGCTAAGACTTTAGTGCATATAGTCTATTTTATCTTCTCATTGGTCCATCTCCAATTTACGCGTGAGGGCACTGAGAATAGAAGCCAAGGAACTTTCTCAAGACAACATGATTAGGAAGTGATGGGCTGGTTTGGAACCACAGGCTGCTTGGTGACAAAGCCAGTGCTGCTAGCTTGTGACATCTTCCACACAGCTTCCAAAGTAACCCCAGGGCACACATTGTTATTCCTGACTTGGTTAGTGAGTGTTCTTCCCCTGTATCTACGCAACTTTCCACAGATATCTAGAATTTGTGTGAAGTCTAAAATCAAGCCCTGAAATTCAACAAAATATATCTAGGCACTGGCATTCTAAGGATTCTGGCCACTCTGGGCCATTAAGATTGCAGGCAGCCTCCCATAGTGGACACTTGTCAGTCTTGGTCAGTTCTGCCTGAAGAGCAGATCTAGTGGTGGCATGGTGGCTGCGCTGTTGTTCTCATTGCCGACAGCGTCATGCTCATGAGGCTGTCCTCAATAGGCAAATGCTGTATTCTACTTCCTGCTCCATGACCCTCTGGAGCTTTGCTGTCACTATGTCAGTCTGTGGTGAGATCCAAAATCCTTCCTGTGAATTCCTTTTTAAATTTAGTATGAATTGCTTTCTGTTTTTTGCATTCACTGTTTCTAAAGTGCTAGGATCTGCTTGCCCTCAACAGTAAGTTTGAATATTATGACAATGATGTTTCTCATTTGAAGGGCCTGATTTAGAGTGTCATAAAGAGGCTAAGCACAGTCTGTAATAGATATCTTATAGGCTTCTGGCTCTGTGCCCAAACTGCAAAGTGTAGTTTTGATGGAACAGAAGAGAGATGAGATAATGGGTCTAGATTGCTTGCTGAATTCTTATTTATCTACTGATTGGGAAGAGTTCATAGTGAGAGTGTAAGGTGTTTTCACAAACACTGGAGCAATCTCTATGAGTTACATACCTCTGGCCTCGCAGAGTTTGAAGATGTTTTATCACCTTAGCTAAATGAGAAATATCAGCAAATGTTCCCAACTGGAGTGTTGCTGGAAATAAGGCACCCTAACAACTAAAGTTTTAAACTTGATACATATGGGTAGGTTTTGGATTAGTTCTTATAAATATCTACATTTCTAGATGTCAACATAATTAATTGCTAATTTGGGACTATCTACAACTATTGAAGAGAAAGCTGATTTAGCTGCATTTATGTATATACTAGCCATTTCTGTTTGGTCTCCTAGACTGTTCAGTCTTTGAAAACATAGAATTCATCTCACTCAGGACTGCAGTTCAACTCTGGCACATAATAGGTGTTCAATAATGTGTCGATGAAAAAATTCTGGACAAGCTTGAACAACAGGGAGAGTCCTATTAAGTCCATCACCACAGCATATTTTATTGGCCTCATAAGCATATCTCAAATCCATGTAGTGCTTTGATTTTTTTACCAAATTCACCGTTATCCAGAGTGAACTTCTGAAATACTTTTTAATTCACCTACCTATAACCATTTTATTATTTTCAGCAGTCTATTATCATTATTGGAGCCAAAATAATAATTAAAAACATAAATGTGATCATGATACCGCCTTAATTAAAAGCTTTCATTACTTTATCCTTTAAAAAATAGAGACAGCTTTCCATCGCATGACTAATTAAGTCCCACATCTGCCCTGTGTGTCCTCTTGAAGCCTCACCTCCTGCCATTTTTGCCATTCCCCTTTACACATAGAGCTGCTAGCCTGCTGAGGGATCCTGAAGGGCTCCCTCCTGCCCTGCCCCTCCACACATGCAGTGTTGTTTGTCTCATACTCTCTAGACAGCAGACTCCTCCTTCTTTTGGTTTTCAGTACAAACATCATTTCCTCATATAATGGTGGCTTGTAATTTTTATTCATAGCACTTATGATGGTTGGAAGTTTTATAGAAATTTGTGTGGTCATTTTCTGATGCCTGTCATTTTCACTGGAATTTAGGTTCAATGAGATCAGGGACCATGTCCATTTCTGCTTACCATTGTATATCTAGATTCTGGTACAGTACTCTGTATCTATTAGTAGTCATTGACCGAAAGAATCATTGAATGCATAACCTTCCCATGCGTTTCAACTGTATTAAATATTCCAAATAAACATTTTGAAGGGAAAAGTTGCCTATTTATTTGAATAAAGAAGTAAACAACATCAGCTTTCTGACTTTACTATTCTCTCACCCTGGAGTAGGAGAGAAGAGAAGAAACAGAAAGCAAATTAGGCAAAACATAGACAGTTGGTGAGTCTGGGGAAAGGGTATGATTGTGTAATTCCTGAAAACTTTCTGTAAATTTGAAATTATTTATAATCAAGAAGTTGAAAAAATTGCATAGCAGAGTATCAGTCCTATAATATGTGTGTAATAAATGGAAGCTCTTAATAAATGAACAGGTCACCGCATGTACCTTCTATTTATTTTCTGTCCTTTTCTTTAAGAAAAAATTAAATAATCACATGACACTTTCTCATTCATCAAGTTTGCTATGAATTCCAAAGCATTATTCAATATTAACCTATAAAGACCCTAATTTTTATGTTCCTGGATTTGTGTTTTATTTTGTTTTAATATAAATAAAATATTTAAGTGTGTTTATTTTAAAGCACTGATGTCTCAATAGACAATAACTATGTGAAATTGCATAAAATAAAATATTCTCATTAAAATCTGTTTTCTACATAAGTAACAACAGACAAGTATTTTGTTCTATAATTTAAAACAATACAATTATTTATAATACTTTATTTAATTTAAAGCAAATAACTTATTTTTTTGTGAATAATTAAAAAATGTTAAAGAATAAAATGCAATGACTTTTTTTTTGCCTAATTTTAGGAAGACATAGGTAATTCTCCATAGACTACCCATGTAATTCAATCAAACTTAGCAGTCTTTAATAGTAGGTGTATTTGTTCATGCAAACAAAGATAAACAAATTCATCATAATAATTTTTGGACCTGGGAAACAAATAAAAAGTTTGATATTAAACAAATTATTACTTGTTCTTAAATACTTGTCTCAAAATAATAATTCTCATAATTTGGGAAATATGTTCTCATGAAGGATGTATTTGTCAATGTATATGACAAATTATTCCCATGTCTTCACTATTTTGGTTCCTCCCATTTTATGTCTTGTTTGTGTTTTTTTATTGTTTATTTATTTTTGAGAGAGAAAGAGAGAGTGGGAGAGGGGTAGAGAGAACAGGAGACACAGAATCCAAAGCAGGCTCCAGGCTCCCAGCTGACAACAGAGAGCCCGATGTGGGGCTCAGACTCATGAACTGTGAGATCATGACCTGAGCTTAACCCACTGAGCCACCCAGGCACCCTGTTGTTTGTTCTTAAAGAGGAATTTGAGAAGATTCAAGGTGGTTTTGCAAAATATGTCTTAAAGTATTGCAGTCCTATCAAAAACAGCCTTCCTTTACTGCTGTCTTCCAAACAACTCTTTATATCAAGGATAATGTTCTATTCTTCCTTCTTCCCCAGTGTTATTTTATCCAAAGTTATTTTTCAACTTTTGTTTTTTAAAGAAGCATGAATTTCAATACTTGAAAAATGCCTTGGGCAGAATATAAGTACTGGTACATCTCTGTTACATTGTACATTTGAAATAATAATTAATTAGTTCTTTAATATTGAACTTTGGTATTTCCCATGGTTCCTTATCCAAAGAAGTTGACATAATAGGGCATAACAATATAATTTAAGGCAAAACCCTTTATGCATTGAGTGACAGTTCCTGCCCTCTTAATATTAGCTTTCAAATTAGAAAATAAAAGACCTACCCTATGACCCAGCAATAGCACTGCTAGGAATTTACCCAAGGGATACAGGAGTACTGATGCATAGGGGCACTTGTACCCCAATGTTTATAGCAGCACTCTCCACAATAGCCAAATTATGGAAAGAGCCTAAATGTCCATCAACTGATGAATGGATAAAGAAATTGTGGTTTATATACACAATGGAATACTACGTGGCAATGAGAAAAAATGAAATATGGCCTTTTGTAGCAACGTGGATGGAACTGGAGAGTGTGATGCTAAGTGAAATAAGCCATACAGAGAAAGACAGATACCATATGGTTTCACTCTTATGTGGATCCTGAGAAACGTAACAGAAACCCATGGGGGAGGGGAAGGGAAAAAAAAAAAAAAAAAAGAGGTTAGAGTGGGAGAGAGCCAAAGCATAAGAGACTGTTAAAAACTGAGAACAAACTGAGGGTTGATGGGGGGTGGGAGGGAGGGCAGGGTGGGTGATGGGTATTGAGGAGGGCACCTTTTGGGATGAGCACTGGGTGTTGTATGGAAACCAATTTGACAGTAAATTTCATATAGTAAAAAAAAAAAAAAAAAAAAAAAAAGAAATAAAAATTATTGAAAAACTCAATAAAAAAAAAAAAAAATTAGAAAATAAAATATCTTGTATATCATACAGCATCTATAACTAGGTAAATAAAATAACCCATATCTAAGTATTTTAATGTCTTAGGTAATAGGTTAATAATAATAATATATTCCTTATATCATTTTTCTACAAAATAGTTGAGGCTACACATATGTAAGTGTAAATTATCTAACTCAGAAGGAGCATAGTTATTATTAAAATGTCAGTCTTATTACATATAGGGGAAATAAAATTATACACACATATGTATGCATTTTCATACATATATCATTTATTAATGAATATATATGAAAAATATAATCAAGAGGCAATTAATGATATAACGTTTTACAGGTAAGAAAGAAATTTGTGTAACTTCACTATCTACAACTTCTTATAAAACTAAGTTGAAATTGCAAAAGTAATAAGGGTGAAATTACAAGTTTCTTGACGAACACTCTCCTTAAATTTTTCAGAAGAAGCAGTTTTTATGTACATTTCTTTCCTTAGACATAAGACTTCTGTTGAAATAGCACTCATTGTAAAAGAAAATGATACTTTGGGTAGTATGACTGGTTCTTGCTCATATTGGATGACTACTAAGATAATATACTTTGGTACTCAACCTGCAAAATCGTGGACCACCTGAGATAGATTTTATCAAAGCTTGTAAATCTCATGTGATACCATAAAGATCACATGAGTAATAACTTTGGTTTTCTGAATCAATCACCATGGACTAGGGAAATGGTCCCAAGGTAGACTTGGGCATATTGCAATTAATTTCTTTTTTTTATTTTTTAATGTTTATTTATATTTGAGAGAGAGAGAGACAGAGAGACAGAGAGAGAGAGAGAGAGACCAAGTTTGAGTGGGAAAGGGGCAGAGAGACAGAGACAGAATCTGAAGCAGGCTCCAGCCTCTGAGATCTGAGCTGTTAGTTGTCAGCACAGAGCCTGACATGGGGCTTGAACTCAGGAGCAATGAGATCATGACCCCAGCCAAAGTCTGACACAACCAACTGAGCCACTCAGGCACCCCTATTGCAATCAGCTTCTGATTATAATTATCAGAAATTGTTGCTTGAAGACATGTGGCAACTTAAAAAAACAGAAGCAAGCTCCCACTGTGCCTTAGCCTGGAGAGAAAAAGGAAAAGATAGCATTATCAGTCTCCAGGATTTGGTGTTACCCAGTTGAAGCTGTGATGTGACAGTGCTTCTTAGCTGGAGCTTGGTTTATAGAGAAGTGGGTTGTCTTATAGGCAGTTGAACCCCAGGGGAGATTCAACCTCTGCTAAAAATGTTGCCTTTATAAAGCAAAGAGAGAAGGAATAGTGGTTACTTAATGGCCAAGTATATAAAGTGACAAAGACTATGCCTGAGCTCAACTGCATGAACTTCACCTTACCAAGAATTACCTGGCTGTCACTATTGTTGAGCTCCCAGTCTATTGATAGCACAGACCAATGATTCATCTAAACATGGTTTTATTTACTAAGAAGCTCTGACATAACCTGACAGCAAGTTGATGACAATGGATCACTTCCTTTTGTAATCACTGGAACACCCACCTCCTTAGGATGTCAATTTGACTTAACTGCACCATCACCCATAGATACCATCCTTGTGTCCTTTAATATACTGATTTTTTTTAAGATTAGTTATATATTTTTAGTGAGAGAGAGGGAGCAGGGGAGGAGCAGAGAGAAAGAGGCAGAGAGAGAATCCTAAGAAGGTTCCATACTGTCAGTACAGAGTCTGATGCAGGGCTCAATCTCACGAACTGTGAGATCCTGAGCCAAGATCAAGAGTTGGATGCTTACCTACTGAACTACCCAGGTGCCCCTACAATATACTGATTTTAATCAGGAACTCAAATCCTGGAAAAATAAATATAGCTTAGTGTTTACTTCCATGTAAATCATTATAATTTATCCTAAAAATAGTTAGCTTCTATGATGGATTTGTTCAATAGCTTACTGTAGGTTCATTTACATTACTAGCTAGAAACTAATGCTGTTAGACATGAAGATACTTCCTTTACATTTTAGTTAAACTAATAATTTAAAAAATCTGTATTTTTAAAGCCATTTGGATTTTCTGTTAATTGAACACAAAATACAAAAGTGTTCCTTTACTACCCAAAAGTTTATTTTAAACCACTCTGCTTTTATGAAAGACCTGTTTTTCCTAACTGAAAGAAATCTGAAGACGACTGTTGCTTTTACAAATTGGTAATGGTTTCTTTGATTTATGCCATTTCAGCTTACAAAAGGCTTCATAAGAATGCTATGCTTTTGGATAGCAGGGGAAAGCCATAGTGCTAAAGTATGTAAGAATTTTTGTTTAGGACAATTCAACCCGAGTCAGTGTTATGATGCAATCTCCCAAAAGAATAATAAAAAATTGAAATTAATTATTAGAACATGAGGGACAATTCCACATCTGAGATACTATAACCAGGTTTAAGCACAATATTATAAGATGCAGAATGATGAAATGCGGTGTATCCTTAGGAGCTAGTACATAAAATGATGAATATGGCAAAAATAATGTAGATTTATGGCATATTTATTATATGTGAGGCACTGGGTTACAATTTTACAAGCCACATTTTATTAAATCTTCCAAGCAAATGGTAATAGTAAATATATCTTAATATTAATATAGAGAAATATTGAAAGAACTGAAAATCTATTGCCATAAAATGATTGCTGTCATAAATGTTAAAGTGTTTTGATGTGGAAAATTTATTTTGTATATCTACTGAGTCCAGGTCTGGAGCCAGATTGAAATGGCAATTGGAAAGCAGACTTTAAGTCAGTATTATTAGTATAGGTATAGCTGGTCAAAGTGGAATGAGCTATTTTGTAAGGCAGTCAGCTGGAAATACTCAGGTAGTGTCTGAATTTCATTTTCTCAATATTAAAGTAAATAATGCTGCATTGGGTGGGGCAACAGAATAAATAATCTTGAGTACATCTTCCAACTGGACAATTTATTTGATGAACAAGCTGTAACACATTTGATCATATTAGCAGTCTTAGTGGGTGCTCCACTTACTTAATATGAGAGCTAATATGCCCCCTGAGTTCCTAAAAGGACCAAGTACTGTAGAAATTATTTTATTTACATTATTGTATTTGACTCACACACAGTTGTGAGATACTGGTATTGTCTTATTTTCAAATGAAAAAACAACAGAAAGAGAAGTTAAATAATTTTTCAAGCCCACGAGCCTACTAACTGAAAGAACTGGTATTGGAACCAGGATTGCTCAAGTGTTTTTATTTTTTTGTTATTTTTTTTAGCATCATTCATAGTTTGGCCGTACAAATTGTGGTCATTCTTATTAATATAAGAAATCATTTATCGTCATGACTTTACCTTGAAAATAATTCTGATAGAATCCTACAGAGTTACTATATGGCAGCTAATGTGTGCTCCATACCCTAAGGGATAACAAAAAATCTGGTATTTTCTTCTGACAGAGAATACCACACACGTGAGCAGGCTCGCATTCATGTGTGAACAGGTGCACACATAAAAACACGCACATCACATCTAATTATTTTGATTTCAATTTGGAAATATTAAATGAATGTGTATTCCAGATACTGTCTTTGTTCTGGAAATTTATTTTTAAAATTCTGTTAACCTCATAAATATCTCACACCAGTGAGGTGACCTTTCCAGGACACACTCTAAGATATTGAGGAATCAAGGGTGAAGTATGAACAGACCTTGTCCACTCTTTTTTTTTTTAATGTTTACTTATGTTTGAAAGAGAGAGAGAGAGAGAGTGAGAAAGAGAGAGAGAGAGGCAGAGATAGAGGAAGAAGAGGATCCAAAGCAGGCTCTGTGCTGACAGCTCAAACTCACAAACTGTGAGATCATGACCCGAGCCCAAGTCAGATGCTCACCTGACTAAGCCACCCAGCTGTCCCTGGACTTGTCCATTCTTAAGTGGCCAAATTTTAGTTTAATAAAAGGAAACACACACACACACACACACACACACACACACACACAAAGAAAATGCTTAAGTTCAAAAATTGCCACTTAATTTTTTGACTACTCTAGATCTCTTCTAAGAGGAGCAAATGGCATGAATCATCCACCTCATTAGAGTAGTGTCAGGGCTTGGTTTAGCTTGCAGCAACATTTATTCTCTGTGCCTGGTTACATCTCTGTAATAATTACAGAGATTTGGCAATGCTGCTTATGTAACCATTGACCATAAATTACAGTTAGACCAAATAGCTTTGGAAACTGATGGCAGGGCAGCTGACACTTTTAATTTACTGATTCTGTTGTCATTAGTGCAAAGTAGGTGGTAAGGTGAAAAGAGGGTCAAGGCTAAATTCTTCACATGTTGAAATTCTGCCCACAACCACAGCCGACAATTACCCTTCATAAAAGATTATTCAGACAGTCTTTTAACAAGAGTGACATCTGCTGGCCCACGTATGCAATTCAAACTACTCCATATTTATAATCATTTGCAGTAGCCTTACTTTATATCTGCAGATGGCAAATCAGCTGAATTTATAATTACAAAGGACAATATTTAGCACAATGGAGCTCTTATTCAGTGATTTTGAATTTTTAGTTTAAACAAAATGACTCTAAATACCTTTGCTTTTTGTTGTGACATTCAATTTGCAATATTTTTGTTTATGTGTTTTTTTCTTTAGTGGAAATGCCAGATTTAAAAAAAAAATTGAACACAGAATCGTTATGGTTTAGAAATTTTCTGAAATGTTATTTTTGAGCAGTTGATTGCGATAATCCAAGACAGCTAAGTTGAATGAAGTAATTGATTGCAAAAATATCACTCATGTTTTTTTTTTATTTTTCTATTTTATAATTTGAAATTTATTGTCAAATTGGTTTCCATACAACACACTGTGCTCCTCCCAACAGGTGCCCTCCTCAATGCCCATCACCCACCCTCCCCTCCCACCCACTCCCCATCAACCCTCAGTTTATTCTCAGTTTTTAAGAGTCTCTTATGGTTTGGCTCTCTCCCTCTCTAACTTTTTTTTCCTTCCCCTCCTCCATGGTCTTCTGTTAAGTTTCTCAGGATCCACATAAGAGTGAAATCATATGGTATCTGTCTTTCTCTGTACGACTTATTTCACTTAGCATAACACTCTCCAGTTCCATCCACGTTGCTACAAAAGGCCATATTTCATTCTTTCTCATTGCCAAGTAGTATTCCATTGTATATATAAACCACAATTTCTTTATCCATTCATCATTTGATGGACATTTAGGTAAAACATTTATTATATTAAAAATAAGAAATGCCCGTTATTTATACCTCATTATATGTAATTGCAGAATTTGTTCCTATGTAAAATTATAAATATATATATATGAGATTTTGAGTACTCATATGATGTTAGAAACATTGTGTCCCCAAAGACACTATATCAGATTAAGAAGCATTAATATTCTTTTGTGATATATACATATGATATATGATCATATGATATGATATTATATCTTAAATATAGTCTTATATGTATAGTCTTAAATATATGTAAATATATATATATTAAGATATTCTATAGAACAATGCAGTTGTTTTTTAAACATAACAGATACAAAGGCACATATA
Source organism: Neofelis nebulosa (assembly GCF_028018385.1). NCBI lineage: Eukaryota > Metazoa > Chordata > Mammalia > Carnivora > Felidae > Neofelis > Neofelis nebulosa. The sequence continues at coordinate 132,887,169 of NC_080783.1, forward strand.
CTAAGAGCATTCAGGCATGTATATTGTTGATCATGTCCATTTCCCTCATTCTTTAAACCAAACATAGCAACTCAAAAAATGTTAACTTCCATATATCACATTTTTGAGTTTCTATATATATGCTTTGTCATTTCTACCAATCTAAATATTCTGGAGACATCATTGGAAAGGGAAGTGAAAGATTTGCATTGTATCCTTCAGTCACTATTAATTATCTTAGTCACTTAGCCTTTTTTGGTCTCCATATTCCCACCTGTGTAGTTTATAATATCTACCTTGGAAAGTTCATGCAAGAATAATTTTAATATACATAGAAAAGTATAATATGTAAACTATAAAGCACTTTAAAAAGCTGATGCTAATTATTAGTGAATTTTATATCTACCTACATTTCCTCACTTAATCCTCCAAAATAATATTAGAAAGTAAATAAATCTTCATTTTACAGATATAAAAATTAAAGAAGGCTAAATGACATGCTCAGATTAAAAATCCAAGTAATGGAACTGAGAGTCAGACCCAAGTAATTCTGTCTCTAAAGCCAGAAAGCCATGAGAACAAATTATGTTTTAATATCATTTTAACCATGCAGAAGTGTGTAAATAAGAATAACATAAAATCAACCTTTTAAAAATTTAATCTTGAATGAATGAAATGTTGTATGCCACACAAGACAAAGTTACTATAAAGAGTCCATATTATAGAATGCACTTGGAACATCCCAAAAAATAATGTCTAAATATTTCAACTGTTTCTTTTTTAAAGAGAAACCAATCTCAAATAATTACATAGCATTTTACTATATATATCCATTAGGTGGAATTAAAAATGATGAAGAAGTGCTTTTATTTTCATATAAAAACAAATATCATAATAGAAACAATGATAATATTCAGCTTTCTATGCTAGCTGTAGTCAAATTTGTTTTCTTTCTGGCTAAATAACCGGAGAAATATCTAAAAACTGAAGAGGTTACAGTTAATAATGTGATTTAGTTTCTTATATTTTGAGAATAATCCAAATAAATTCTGTATTTGTATAAGGGTAAAAGTATCTATCAGTTTCTTCAGGTTAGGTCTCTAGGGATGATCATAGTAAACTATCCACTATTTATAGCATAGTATCTGTGAAGGAAAGAAAGAAAGAAACAAACAAACAAAAAACACATACAATGTTGTGTGACAAACATAAAGTGAGGTCTTATTGTTTAACTTTTGTGTAGCTCTGTCCAAAGATATCCTCCAGGAAGAGCGACAGTATCTTGTGAAATTTCTCCAACTTTGCTTTGAATATTTCTGTGCAACAATTTAAGAAAAAAAATTTTAATTTATTCTAATGATATTATTTTCTGATTGTAAAATGGATAATTTATTTTCCTGCCAATTTATAGTAACTGGGATAATATGTTATATGCATTTTCATAAAATAAATGTTTAAACCTAGTATTTTGATAGATCAATGTTAACCTTAATGATACACATTAGTATGAAGATTTTATAGGTATAAAATGGTACACTAACTAAAATTACTGAGGTGTTTGCTGGGTAGCTCAACTGCTTAACCATCAGGCTCTTCATTTCAGCTGAGGTCAAGATCTTGGTTGTTTGTGGGTTTGAGCCCCATGTTGGGCTCCGCACTGAAGGTGAGGAGCCCGCTTGGGATTTTCTCTCTCTCTTTCTCTCTCTCTGCCCCTCCCCTACTCACATTTTCTCCCTCTCTTTATCTCAAATAAACTTAAAAAATAAACAAAAACATACACAGAAAACATGTCCTTACCACAATCATTCATTCTCTTGCTGCTCGTGTGATTACTGCCTGGGACATGTGTAGTTTGTACAAGCTCATTTCATTTGAATGAAGGAAGATAGCAAGGATACAGTCCACTTCAAACTAATTCTGAACTAATTTTTAAACTATTATATTTGGAACTTTTGTACTATTTTCTTCTAAAATATTCTCTTATCCTCTGCTTCTGGATTTTTTATTATATCTGATTAGTGATATATGTTTATTCTGTTCAACATGTAAAAAAGATTCTGCTTTAAATATACTCTCAGTGAGATTAAAATGTATATTTACCCAGTAAGTTGCATCTTGCTTTACATAAATTTTCTTGAGTTAAATTCGTAACTATTTTTTATTGTTATCACCAAATTCTTCCACACATTTTAATTCCTAGAATCTTTGATATCAATCTTTTAAATTAATTGCAATGAATATATGGTCAATAATATATTTATTTCCACAGGAAAAATAAACAAAAGAATATTGTGTTCCAGAATAGTTTTGGGCTTGGGTAACTCACTTATGACTTCATTCTTAACCTTCATAGAACCCATTAATTTACATATTCATGACGTCTATGCTCTTAAATAGAAGCCTATTTGCAGCAAAACGGAAGTTGGAAGTTGAAGAGGACACAGGATATAGTCCTTCCTTTTACTGAAACCTTCAATCTCTTTGCTTAGTCTTAAAATCAGGGAAGTTTCCATAAATGAGTCTGAATATAACAGAAGAAAGTAATCCTCAATAAATAACTCTGGAAAAAAAGAAAAACAATGTTACCATCACAACACAATTTAACTACCTAACTTTACATGAGAGGTTTTGCTTTGTTTTGTTTTGTTGTTTTGTTTTGTTGTGTTTTATTCTCAAGTTAGTTAACATACAGTGTAGTCTTGGCTTCAGCAGTAGAATACAGTGATTTTTCACTTAACATCTAACACCCAGTGCGTATCCCAACAAATGCCCTCCTTAATGCCTATCACTCATTTCCCCTCCCCCCATCATCCCTCAGTTTGTTCTTTGCATTTAAGAGTCACTTATGGTTTGTTTCCCTCTCCCCCCCATCAACCCTCAGTTTGTTCTTTGCATTTAAGAGTCACTTATGGTTTGCTTCCCTCTCTGTTTTTATCTTCTTTTTTCCCTTCTCTTCCCCTATAATTGAGTTTCTCAAATTCCACAAATGAGTGAAATCATGTGATATCTATCTTTCTCTGACTTTTTTCACTTAGCATAATCACTCCAGTTGTATCCAGGTTGCTGCAAATGGCAAGATTTCATTCTTTTTTCATTGTTGAGTAGTATTCCATTGTATATACATGCCATATCTTCTTAATTTAATCATCAGTTGATGGACGTTTGGGTTCTTTCCATAATTCGGCTATTGTTGATAGTGCTGCTATAAACATTGGGGGGCATGTGCCCCTTCAAATCAGCACACACCAGAGTGGCTCAAAAGAACAACTCAGGAAACAAGAGATGTTGACAAGGATGTGGAGAAAGGGAACTCTCTTGCCTGTTGGTGGGAATGCAAACTGGTGCAGCCACTCTGGAAAACAGTGTGGAGGATCCTCAAAAAATTAAAAATAGAATTACCCTATGACCCAGCAATTTCACTACTAGGGATTTATCCAAAGGATACAGCAGTGCTGATACATAAGAGTTTTATGTTCTGATGCTCACTTATTCACATCTGAGATAAGAATCAGTTTAAAGTGGTTAGATTCTTGCTAAAACCATATATCAATCAGAGTTTAGTTAAGAGCCATATATACATATGTTTATGGCTCTTAATATATATGATTGATTTTAGTACAAAAGGAATTCACTCAAAGGATACTGAGCAGGTTATTAAGTCACCCAAAGGGCTGTAGAACAGGCATAGATACAAGGAAAGATGTTCAAATGCATACTCAGAACTGGTCCAGAGTAAGCTGCTACGGCCTTCTCCAAGTGCTAGCAATGTTTTTGAACCACTTGACACTGTTAGCATGAAAGCCTGAATATCATAGCTGGTACACCTGTCATTATTGCCTATGAAATACTTTTTTGTTGCAGCTAGCACCATCCCCAGATATTATTTGCATTCCTTATTCTCTGCCTCAATATACATGTGTGAGTGCACCTGCTGATTATTGCTGGATTCTAGGTCAATGCTCATACTTGTTTCAAGGAAGGCTGGGGAAAAGAAGGGTATTTATCATTTTCTTAAATTACAGTGAAACATAGTATTATCTCTGAACACTCAAAAAGAAGATCATACTCAATTAGGGAGAAGCTTCAGATGTTGGACAGCTAAATAGAATTGCACATATTTACTACAGCCTGCAAAATGAGAAGGCAAAATGTTCCAGATAAGAATACCCTAAGTTAACTCTTGGATAAAAGCTGCCAAGGAGAGTGGCCTGACCCAAGTAGGACTTTGGTATGAGTTAGAAATTTATTTTATTTTCATTGAGATTTTGAATATTGTTCTGTAGTATTTGTTACTGCAGCATAGTTTAATGTATATTGATCAATATATAGCATTTAATACATTGTAACAAAAATATAAAATATGTTAGAATAAATTAGATATTAGATGTATTAAGTATAATACATCTAATTATTAGATATAACAGTATCGATAGCCTGATATCTATGTCATGTAGTAGCAAAATAACTTGCAAAATTACTGCCTGCTGTATTTTGGATAGCAGATCATGTGTCTCTTCAGCCTAGGGGATGAAGATTAGAAGCTTAGACTGGAAAACAGAAAATTCATATTGTGAGTTAATTAGCTTTGCCTACATTTAGAAAGATATTGTAAAAGGGGATGAATTAAAATAACTAACTGGCTGATTTGCAAGAAATACATAGAGAAATCTAGAATTTGGGGTCTTTTAAGGTTCAAAATGAGGTGCTTTTAGTTCCCAAATTGTAAGTTATGGCATCTAAACAGGCTTTGAGCTGAAAATCCCAATAAAATATTTCATTTAGATTCAATGAATCAAGATAAAGATGAAATTAAGGATGTCAATATTTTAGAATTTTGATATTCATTCTCACTGAAATGGGAAACTATTTGATGGCTTGGGGCATGAGAGTACCATGATACTTTGCTTTGTTTTGTTTTTTTGTTCCAAGATTTTATTTAAATTCAAGTTAGTTAACATACAGTGCAGTATTGGTTTCATGAGTAGAATTTAGTGATTCTTCCCTTACATATAACACCCAGTGCTCATCACAAGTGCCCTTCATAATGCCCATCACCCATTTAGCCTATTCCCCACCCACCTCTCCTGTGGAAACACTCAATTTGTTCTCTATAATTAAGAGTCTCTTATGGTTTGCCTCCCTCTCTGTTTTTATCTTATTTTATTTTTCCTTCCCTTCCCCTATGTTCATCTGTTTTGCTTTTTAAATTTTACATATGAGTGAAATCATATGGTATTTGTCTGTCTCTGAGTGATTTATTTTGCTTAGCATAATACACTCTAGTTCCATCCACATCCAAATGGCAAGACTTCATTCTTTTTGATGGCTGAGTAATATTCCATTGTATTATTTGTATTTTTAAAAGATTATTTGTTTTTTGATAAACTAGATTAGGAAAGGATAGAGGAGAATTTTATCACTTCCATTTTAGCTGTATTATAATAATCTAGGCATGAGATGAAGATTGGGATTCAAAGAAGAAAACTACCTATGGAAATGGTAGGAAAATATGATATTCTGAATATATTATGGAGTTAGAGAAAACAAGATTTCTTTTTTTTTAAATTTTTTTTTTCAACGTTTTTTATTTATTTTTGGGACAGAGAGAGACAGAGCATGAACGGGGGAGGGGCAGAGAGAGAGGGAGACACAGAATCGGAAACAGGCTCCAGGCTCCGAGCCATCAGCCCAGAGCCTGACGCGGGGCTCGAACTCACGGACCGCGAGATCGTGACCTGGCTGAAGTCGGACGCTTAACCGACTGCGCCACCCAGGCGCCCCAAAACAAGATTTCTTGATAGATTGTGATGAGCTTTTTGGAATGGCGGTGGGGGTCTAGAACTTATAACCAACAAAAAACTCTTGAAGACATATTTGGTGCAAAAAATGTGATTTTATTAAAGCAAGGGGACAGAACCCAGGGGCAGGAAGAGCTTCTCTGAGACCATGAAGTGAGACTGATTATATACTTGGGAGTTGGCAAGTGTAAAGTCAAGGGGAAGTTTCCAAAGGGATTTTCATATGGTAAAGGAGATTCACAGGGTACTGGGGGCCTAGCTATTGTCAAGCTAAGGTGTTCCCCCACACACACACCCCAGCAAAGCATTAACATTAAGACAGTAGGGAGTTCCTGGAGGAATGTTCTACACTGCCAGCCTCAAGTTATTTGTCAATGGGCTGAAGATTATAAGGAACTTATAAGAACTTAATTTTATCTGCCATTTCTTTCTGCCTTAGTTTCCTGCTCATCCCCCCCCCCCCGCCCCTGAACATTTCTGACCCTTAAAATCTTTAAGGTTGCTGAGGGTGGAAGGTCTTCTCTTTTGTAAATCCTTCATGCTGAATAGGGGCATAGAGATGTCCCTATCTGTGGGCCAACTTTGGTCAGTTGGGGTATTTATATATAGGAGTTACCAAAGGCAGAGGCAGCCAGTCCAAGGTAAACAATGTAGATGAGCTTTCTTGAGTAGAAAGGTTCATCTGTCAGCTAGAAGTTATGGCATTGAAAGAGTCTTGGCACCAGGCAGGGAGACAATGGAAAATACAACAAAATAAGATTAATATTATGGGAAAGAGAAACCTAAATTAAAAAAAAAGAAAAACTTTCATAATTTTCCTCCAGTCCTTTATTGTTGTTTGAAGAGAAATTTGAGGTCTTCCTCTGGTTCATAGGAATAAGAAAGCACATTAGTTTGCTCACTTGTTTCTTATGAAGGAGGTACAAGTTTAATTCCTGACATGTGAGTCCATGGGGAATGCCCCTCTAACTTTATTGAAGTGGGGATATATAATATGACCCCATAGGGGCCCTTCCATTTTGGAGTTAAATCTCCTGCTGTATTGGACCTCCGATACTTTAAATAAACTATGTCTCCTGGGTTTATATGGGGTGGGTTTCTAGTAACTGTCAGATCAAACTTAGGGAGGGTATGGTTTGCATATTCATTTAGAGATTTATGAATTAACCTGGTCTCAAGTGAATAATTTAATAAAATACTTTTTTTTAAATAAAGTCTTTATCAATCTATAGATTGATAGATCTATAGTGAGAAAAGACTTTTCATATACAGTTTGGGGAGTCCATCCCATTTTCCAGTTGTTCAAATAATCATATGTCCATGGGGTCCTGTTACTATCCCCACAGAAAAACAAGCACAAAGATTGTCCATATCTGTGGAATTGTGACAATTTTTCTGAAATTTACCGCAAGTTATCTAATTTAGGTGAACAACAAACATTTAAAGATAATCAGAACTAGAATTTAACACCCATAAAGGTGCATTATTTAAACATAATTTTTCTCTCTAATAACCCTCATTTCCAGAGAGAGACAAGTTGAGACTAATTTGCTTGTAAAACAAATCCAGTTTTAACGAACTTAGCCTAATTATTTACATAAGCTCAGAAAGAATAGTGATTGATCAATAGGTCTTTTATATTTGTTTTGCTGGAGCAAAAATGAACTATTGGGACCTCATGAAGATAAAAAACTTCTGCACTGCAAAGGAAACAATCAACAAAACTAAAAGGTAACCAACAGAATTGGAAAAGATATTTGCAAATGACATATCAGACAAAGAGCTAGTATCCAAAATCTATAAAGAGCTCATCAAACTCCACACTCAAAAAGCAAATAATCCAGTGAAGAAATGGGCAGAAAACATGAATAGACACTTCTCTAAAGAAGACATCCAGATGGCCAACAGACACATGAAAAGATGCTCAGCGTCACTCCTCATCAGGGAAATACAAATCAAAACCACACTCAGATACCACCTCATGCCAGTCAGAGTGGCCAAAATGAACAAATCAGGAGACTATACATGCTGGTGAGGTTGTGGAGAAATGGGAACACTCTTGCACTGTTGGTGGGAATGAAAACTGGTGCAGCCACTCTGGAAAACAGTGTGGAGGTTCCTCAAAAAATTAAAAATAGATCTACCCTATGACCCAGCAATAACACTGCTAGGATTTACCCAAGGGATACAGGAGTGCTGATGCATAGGAACATTTATACCCCAATGTTTATAGCAGCACTCTCAACAATAGCCAAATTATGGAAAGAGCCTAAATGTCCATCAACTGATGAATGGATAAAGAAATTGTGGTTTATATACACAATGGAATACTACGTGGCAATGAGAAAGAATGAAATATGGCCTTTTGTAGCAACATGGATGGAACTGGAGAGTGTTATGCTAAGTGAAATAAGTCATACAGAGAAAGATACCATATGTTTTCACTCTTATGTGGATCATGAGAAACTTAACAGAGGACCATGGGGGAGGGGAAGGGAAAAAAAAAGATAGAGAGGGACGTTGCCAAACCATAAGAGACTCTTAAAAACTGAGAACAATCTGAGGGTTTATGGGGGGGTGGGAGGGTGAGGAGGGTGGGCGATGGGCATTGAGGAGGGCACCTGTTGGGATGAGCACTGGGTGTTGTATGGAAGCCAATTTGATAATAAATTTCATATTAAAAATAATACTTGGAAATATAGAAAAAAATAAAAAGTTTTCATTATATGCACAAATAAATAAATAAATTTGCTTTCCTGGAACTTTTTATAAGGAACCTATATTGAATGGTTAGTAGTCTCTTCATGCTAAGTACTTTCCATCAGATCTGCCTGTAATACCTGTAGATTTGGGTGAATTCCTCTTCACGAGGTTCCCAAGATATCCTGAGGTTCCTGCACCTGCTAAGAGGTGACATTCTTTACTGACATGGTAAGGATGCTGGGAACTTGGTAAGCAAGGTATCAGGACAACATTTACAAGGGGCTTTATGGCTCCATGCTTCATAAAGTCAACCTTAGTTCCCTAAAGCTGTTTGGTCATATCTGAGTCTATGCATATCTCTCAAATAGGACATTCCAGTCAAAGCCTGGGTAGAATACCAATATTTCCAACGGTGTCCTGTTACAAGGAGAAGATTCTTATTGAACTTATGCAAATAAGTATGATTGCCATGGAAGAAAGAATGCCCACTGAGACTTTTTGAATTTCAGAGGATTCAGGTTGAGAGAACAGTTAAATGCTTCAGTTGTTTACAAATGAATATTTTATCATATTTCTGAATGTCATAGATGTCTTAGGAGAAAGTTTCCATAATCTGGAAGAGCAAACATTAGATAATCAGCAATATTTTAAAACAAGAGTCACAACTATAATCTTCCTCAGTTCATTTAGTCCCATGTTCCTAATTCTTGTTCAATTTGTATGAGGTTTTTTACTTCTGCAGATTCTTACCCATTTTAGTTTTAGGGTTTTTAAAGTTGTCAAATACCTGTATTTGTCCTAAAAGTCCTCTTTATGAATCTTCTTAAAGATGAAACACGTTTTGTTAGAGCATCAGAACAATAACTATAAATGACAAGAGACTCAAAAATTGACATGGTTAATAATCTGATGTGAAAATTAATTATGATGCGATTGAAAAGGAAATTCAGTTATTTCTATAACACAAAGCATTTTGATAATCAAAATATCAAATGATGACCTTATTAGTAAGACATATTAAAACTTTAGGAATTGCATATATATATTTGAGCAGATATAGCATTTCCCAAGCAATACAACCTAAGGTTTACCATTATTTGTTTGACAGGGTTTTACAAGTAACATACCAAATAGAAAGGCCTATTTGGTCAAAAAGACTTCATTTACAATTTCAATCCTGGGAAGATGTTTAAAACCTTAGAAAGTTATAGAGCACATCCTAATAGGATTACAGATCATTACAAATCTTAAAACTTTAAATTATTTATTTAGCTAAGAAGGCAATAAGAAATTTCAAAAGCAAATATGTAGGGTTATATAGTTCTTAGCAAAACTTAGCTCCTTAACATTGAGAAGTTTTAACTAAGTGATCAAAGACTTGATAAAGACAAAAGCTTTGGTTTTCCTGGCAGACTAAAGAGAAAGAAAAACAACAACAACAAACTTTGTTTCCATTTTATTATCAGGAGCAGATAAACAATCCAAGAAAATTTTGTCTTTTGAACAGAGAGAAAACCATAACTTCAACCTTATATGAGTATATTTAAAAAATTCATTCATTTCACTGGAATGAAATGACCATACATAAAATTCCTTTCCAAAGATTTCCTTGTATGAAACTTCTACACCTTCTACGACTTTCCTTTGCATTCATCCATCTATTTGGGAAAGACCTAGATGTCCAATGAATTCAGTCCCATTTATTATGTAAGCAAAACTTTAAAGTCTCAGGTTACCAAAGACTTTGAAAGCTATCCTAACAATTACTGCTGAAAACTTTGAGATAGACAAAAATAATGGTTAACCATTATTTTAAGTCATCCTTTTGCTAACAAATTGCAACAGAGATAACATGAGTTTACCCGACATTCAGTAAACCCTGGTAGAATAAAAGTTTCACATTTAATGCTGATAACTCTAAAGACAGGTCTATATTAACTAAGCCATCAAACTTAAATTAGTTTAAACATGAAATATGTTCCACCTGCATCCATTTAAAAGACGATCAATTTCTTCCCCATTGTTAGTTTTTACCTGGGACACCAATGGGGGAATCTGAAGTGCGTGGTCCAAGTGAGTGCTCTTTGCTCCTAGATGTCAAGGGTGGGAGGAGGATCCAATGATGCCTGAGGATGGTAAAGGAACCAGTTATGGGGGACACACCCAGGTGGTGCAGAAACAGGAGAAGGGGGAGGGGAAGGCAGAAGAGTCAAAGTGCCAGCAGGAGGTGGAGAAAGTATTCTTGGTTCCAAACCTTGTCATCTCAGACAGAGGAACAGATGTCAGGTTTGTTTTGTTTTCCACCAACTACTGGAATTAGACAGCCCTTGTCAGGCAAGAGAAGACAGGGAATTTCCCCAAAACAAAGGGAGTTTTGGCAGCTGCTTGGGAATTTTCCTTAAAGTCTCCACCATCTTCAGGTAGAGTCTCCACCATCTTCAGGTAGACTAACCACAGTTGGCTCCAATTATCATAGCCGTTAACCTGGGAAATTAATGAGGGAGAAGCCCTTACATTTATTAGAAGGTACAGTAAGAGAGGAACACCTGGGTGGCTCAGTTGGTTGAAAGTCTGACTTGGGCTCAGGTCACCATCTCACGGTTCATGAGTGTGAGCCTCCATCATGCTGTGCTGACAGCTCAGAGTCTGGAGCCTGCTTCAGATTCTGTGTCTCCCTGTTTCTCCACCCCTCACCCACTTGTGCACTCTCTCTCTCTCTCTCTCAAAAATAAATAAACATTAAAATTTTTTTTAAATGAAAAAGAAGCAACAGTAAGAGAGAGTCAGCATCCCTTTCATTAGGGATGGCTTGTGTTACCTCCAGTGACTGAGTTCTGTCAGGAGAAACCCTGTTTAGATATCTAATATGTCAAGAGACAGTTTACTAGCTAAATACATTTGGGCAAACACATCTTGCAAGAGTCCTTTTGGTCCAGATCCTGATTTAGAGCCATGAAGGCCTCGACCTAGGGTACCTCTGTCCATTTGCCCTGTTACCTGCAGAAGAGATCTAATTGCTAGATCCTATCTACGCCATGCAGCATTACAGGAGATTAGTCCTTTCTTAAATTTTGCAATCCAATATCCAAATATTGTTTCCAGTGAGTTAAAAAGGCATCCCAAGGGAGAGTCCTTGGGAACTGAAGAGAAGCTCCCATGCTCTTCTGAGAGAGAAAAAGTAGAGAAGGTTCATTACCATGAAAATCCGCCCCCCCCCCCCATTCCTGGGTGGTGTCTCACACTCAGGATATGTCAGAGTTTCCTGAGGTGTCACTGCCACTTTTAACCCATGAAAAACACTGGAAAAATTTTACAAGGGTGAATTGCCCAATTTTATAATTTATGTAGTTAGTAGAGGACATTGACAGAAAACAGTAAAGCTAGAAATCCATCATGATCTAAGTGACATTCCAACACATAAAGTCTTTACAGCCAATTCCATAGGAAACAGTCCCCAGTTAGGTTTTTATTCAATTGGGTACTGGTTTTGGCTGGGTCCCAGTGGAGGTCCCGAGTCTAGACCAGCTAGACCAGGAGGGAAGCAGCTAGACCAGGAGGGAAGGGGACACTTTAGACTAATGAGGAGGAAAACTCATACAGGAGTCTCAAGATTGACTTAGGTGACTAATCCACACCCAAGACCGACAACTTTGTATAAGGACATGAATAAAGAGAGGGCTTCAAGTGTCTGGGGCTTATTACCATTCCAGCTAGGGTACTAACTTTCATTCAAAAGGCAGGCTTTCTCCTCCCCATTGAGTAGCCATGGGCTAGAGGATTGTAGCCTGAGAAATCCATAGTGAAGTGTTCCAATAAGACCATACTTCTTGAAAAGCCCCTGAAATAAGAGTAAAAGAAGAAAAGAGAAAGTACTCACCAAGTTTGCACCAAGGGTTCAGATGAAAAGACTCAAAGCTCCTTGTTGGATGCCAAATGATGAGTTTTAGAGTGTGTGGGGTGGCAGAGGGTGGTTTGGAGCTGATGGCCAAGAAAGAATTTTTGAAGACAGCTTTGGTACAAAAAGGGTGATTTTATTAAAGCACTGGGACAGGACCCATCGTCAGGAAGAGCTGCTCTGAGAATTATTAAAAATTGACAAAATTCAATGGAGAGAGAGAGAGATATAAATATTTAAGGATTTATATCCTTGAATAGGTTATGGGATTCTAGTGTCTAAGTAGAGGAAGTATCTGAATAGTAATGTGCATAATGTATCTTAACAGAAGAAAAGGCAGAGAATTGAAGATTCTTGCAGGAGAGTACAAGTGATGTTGGTAACTTTTATGGAAATTCTGTTTGTTTTATTGACATGGGATGCTAGTTAACAGCTGAGAGTGAGACTGGGGAAGAAAGTATTAGGTGTTTAAAGAGAGGGAATAAAAGGTAAAATAGTCTTTTATGAAAAGGGCAGGGAGGATGTCGTGGGAGGTATTGAGTATGAATTCTTGTTCCTTTTGAGGGTTATAGACAAGGATTAAAGCAAGAACAGTAAGCTTGGTCATGCATTTTCTGCAAGTACACAATAAATCTCACAAATGTAGGTACAAAGTATGTATTACTTGATTTAATGAGAGTTAAATAAATATTGTCAATTTCTCCCTCAGGGCCTACTAGTTTTATTATCATAACCACTAAATACAAATCTGATAGTGATAAATGGTGTAATAGTTGTAAGTAAATAAATAACTCATTTTTATTTACATATAGATATATGAATATCTAAATTTGTAAAACCAGGAGTACCTGGGTGGCTCAGGCAGTTAAACGTCCAACTCTTGATCTCGGCTCAGGTCATGATCTCATGGTTCATAGGTTCGTACTCCACATTGGGCACTATGCTGACAGTGTGGAGTCTACTTGGGCTTCTCTCTCTCCCCTTCTTGCTCTGCCCCTCCTCCACCCCCCCAAACTCTCTCTTTCAAAATAAATAAATAAACTTAAAAAAATTAAATTATAAAACCAAATCTAGCAAACCTAGTTTAATAATTTATTACAATCATCCATTCTAAGAAGGCCCTATACTAGAAATGTTAGTATCATTTCATAACAGAAAATCTAAGATTTAAAAATAAAAGAAAGGGGAAAAATTACAAACTCACCATCCATAGTTATCCACTGTAAACATCTTGGTATGTATTCTTCACTCAATTTTTATATGAAGAGGTTTCTGACTACAAAGTTCCTGAATTGGTCAGAATTCTCCAGATAATACAACCTATAGTACACACACACACACACACACACCCTTATAATAAGGCTTATGTGGTTACACAGCCTGAGAAGCCCCATGATCTGCCATGTGCAACCTGAAAACACAGAAAAGCTGGTGGTATAGTTTTAGTCCATATCTGAGGGACTGAGAACTTGGAGAGCTAATGTTAAAGTCCCTGTCTGAGTGCAGGAGAAGGCCCCTGTATCAGCTCAAGAGACCACTTTCTTGTTTTCTTCAAACCATGAAAGGTTTGGATATGGCCACTTACATTGGGGAGGGCAATCTGCTTTACTCAGTCTGCTGATTTAAACCCAATTCTCATCCAGAAACACTCTTACAGACACACCCCAAAATAGCGTTTAACAAAATATCTGGGCACCTCGTGGCCCTGTCAGTTTGACACATAAAATTAACTATAGCAGTGTCCCAATTGTCTTCTTCAACAGTAAATTAAACAACACTTAACACATATTATATGCTCAAAAATATTTGTAATATTAATAAATGTATGTTTTATGTTTGAATTATGGGATCTTAACATGCACATGAAGTTATAAGATACTTTTTTTAGATCTTAAATTTTAATGACAGCATAGTATTGTATTTCATGGACATATAATTACTTTTACAGATTATTTATTGTTAGTTATTTAGATTGTTTACTATGTCTGTTATCAGTAAGTGCTGCAATTATCATTACTCCCCTGTAACTATTAATATGCAAAATTATTGCATCAAGATAAAATAACACATTTTATAGAATATATTTTAAAGAGAAAAATCTTTGAGGCCAGGGCTCCCCAAAGCTATTTTCATGAAACACTAGCCTTACAGAATATTTGAATAAAGTTTCTGCTTAGTAAATTATATATGAAGGAATTATTTTGCCACATTCTGTGTAGTATATGTCCCTCTTCTAAATTCACAATGCACAATCATTGATTAAAAGTTCTGGAAACTTCACTGATACAAAATACAAAACAAGTGTTTAAGTGCTTCCCAACATTAAAAATACAATCTAAATTGATATCTCAACTAACTCATCTTCTGCAGAATATACCTATATTGGTGAAGAATTTCTAATCTATAAAGGGAAGAACAAGGATTGCTGTTCTTATCAGTATGAGGTTGTATCATTAAGATCTCTGACCTTTGAAATCTTCTGGATCCATTCCCCCAGATAAACTTAGGAAAAAAGAAATGTTAAATGTTAAAAATAAAACGTAGATGGTCAAATGGCATGGGCTCAGTGATGTAAAAACTTGACTTTCTCTCCCCTTTTAAAATAATAAAAATCTACTTTGCTCAATAATATTGTTGGTGGAATCATTCTAGGGACATTCCAGGGAGTTAAACAGGTGTCTCCTGCACACATTGGTGGGAAGGTAAAGTAACTGCTAAGAGGCAGTAAAATTATGAGTTAAACATAGAAAGACAATGACATAAAATACACCAAGACATATCACCTTCATTTCTGTGTGGTGAAATTATAGGTGATTTTAATTTTCTTTATGCTTTTCCAAACATTCTTTTATGGAGACTGGAGGAAAACAATGTGTTTTATAGAGAGGAAAAAAGGTGTTAAATGGATCCATGTATATTGGGTTTGGAAAGGATTATATGGCTGCAATTTGCAGACAGAAAATAAATGGTTGTATCACGTAATTCTAGCTTAGAAACAAATTTATTATCTCTACACTCTGTAAATACTCAAATGTTGAAAAGTTATTCTGGTAACCACTACCTCCTAAATTTTAAATTACAGGATACAAGATTATCCTGCTAGAGATTAAGAACTTTGACATAAAACCAATGATTATAATTTTCTAATTTACCTCCAGTACTGGTTGCTTTGATTAGAAGTAATTATCATAAGAACTTTTCTTAGCATTCTACCATCACTCAGTGACCAGACATAGCATTTTTGGTTCACATGGAAAGTCTCTCTCAGTTAAAGACCTGAGCTAATGGATTAAAGACCTAGTGGAAATATATTTTTATTTCTCATCATGATTAGGAAAATATAACCACCAGAGCAAAGAAGAAGTTTTAGAAAAAGTCAAACTTGAAAAATCCTCATGGGAAATTGTATCACAGAATTAATTTAAAATAAGACTGAGCTCTTTTCTCCTGGGGGCAAGAAAAATAAGAATGCTGGCTCAAAAGCTATTCTCCATTTCCAATTTAAGTTCCAAGTTTTACACCACAAAAAGTAACTTTTTGGTTAGCTATCCTGTCTTTATCTTTATTCTACATTTTAAAATATGAAATTGTTATTCATATAACCTTCTGAAATTACTAAGATACTTGCTAGCTTTTTACCCCGGTAATTTCCATTAGGAAACTTAAATACCCACTGAAGCAAGAAAAAGAAACTTTTAGGAAACTGTTTATGGCAATTGATTGATTACAGTGTCTGAAGCTAAGTGTCTAAATTAAGAGATATACATGTGTGCAGCCATTTATCAGAACAAAGAAAAAAACTATAGAAAAGAAAACATTATAATTAACCAAATGGCTAGAGGTAGTTAAACCAGTAATTTGAAACTATAATACAGGCCAATTTAGTTGCATTCTCTTAAGATAATTGGACTCAATAGTTCTACAAGTTATTCTTAAGAACTAGAGATTCCAAAATTAAAGTAAACTTACTTTTATTTAGCAATTTGAATCAACAGAACTTTGTGATCATGTAAATATGAACATTAATGGAGCTGGAGGAGGTAAGCATGAAAGTGAGGTGGAGTTTCAGGTGATCTGAAATAGCTCATTCCTTTATTCAAAAATATTTATTGAATGCCTTGTCTGGGCCAAACACAGTTTTAATGACTGGAGAACGCTGTAGTGAGCTGGACTGAAAAATTAGGGAAGAACATCTGGCAGTGATACATGCTGTTTTTGAATCATGATGAAAGAAGTCCTTTTGAGGAGATGGCATTTAGAGATGAGATCTGAGTGACAAAAAAGAGGCAGCCACCCAGAAACAGGGGAAGAATATGCCAAGCTGAGACAACTACTTCAAAGGCTCTTGGTGGAAAAACTTGAGTTTTTCAAGAAATAGGAAGAAGGCCAGGATGGCTAGAATATAGTGGGCACAGGAGTAAAGCCGTCTAAGTCTGGAGACAAGATCAGATAACACTGCATTTTACAACCCAGGCCAAGGTGTTTGAGTTTATTCTGATGGAAATCATTGGATGGGATCAGAGTGGTCTGATCTGATGTGTGTCTTAGAAAAACTACTGTGCCTGTGTTTTGGAGAATGGCTTGTTGAGAGGCTTAGATGAATGCGTAAAACTAGTAAAGAAATTCTTCCTGTTATCTTCAAGTAGCCCACAATATGAGAAGCATTATACCAAGCACTTATAAAACACTTCTAGCATCCTTGCAAGATAGGTATAATGGAAGGGGTCCACAGATGAGTCAGAGAGGTAACACATTAGGTCACAGGGACACAATTGAATTTTGGTTAGATTTTCCTTCAAATCCCAGCTTTTTAACCATTCTGCTGTGTTATCAGAGTTCAACCCCTTCAGATTGTATTATGGCTTATCCACCAATAATTAACCAGATGTATTTGGCTGATATAATATTATATGTGGAGAATACAGAGGTAAATGTCTGTAATTTGTTGCATTAAAGACATAAGCTAATTAAGAGCAGAATTTTATTTTCACTTATATCTTTCACCTTGTGATAGTTAATTTTATGTGTTAAATTTACTGGGCCACAGATATTTGGTTTACATTCTGGTGTTTCTAGGAGGATGCTTTTGAATGAGACTAACATTTAAATACTAGACTGAGTAAACCAGATCACTCTCCCCAGTGTGGTGAGCCTCATCCAGTCAGTTGAAGGCCTGAATAGAACAAAAAAATAACTGTCCCCTAAGTAAGAGAGAATTCTCCTGCCTGATTATCTTTGAATGAGGACATTGGTTCCACAGATTTTTGACTTGCCAGCCTCCATTATTGTGTAAGCCAATTCCGTGTGTGTGTGTGTGTGTGTGTGTGTGTCCTATTTGTTCTGTGTCTCTGGAGAACCCTAACTAATACATCCTCCATGAAAGCAACTATTTATGTCTGTTTGAGCAATGGACTGTATTAGATGAAAGGGGCACTAAAGAACAGAATTTTACAAAACTAAAGGAAATTCCTTCAGAAGATCTAATTGTATACGATTATTCCAGAGTCCATGTAGACACAGAGCACCAACTAGGCATGATTTGATAGGCAGTACTCTGAGTCATTCTAGGTAGGCAGTTAAGGATGGCATATTCAATTTTTGCTTTCTTAGCAATTCTGAAAGACTCTTAAAATTTTTGACACTAGAAGCAGAAGCTTTTGACACTTTCTTCAGAATTATTTATTATGTCCCCATATGAAAGGAAAAATATATGTTCATTAGATACATTATATTTTTACAAGGAACATATAATGGACTAAAACAAAATCAATGAAACAAAAAAGTGGCTTTTTATGAAGGTTCAATAAAATTGACAAAAGTCTAGATTTACCAGTCATGAGAAAGAAGAGGAAATCCAAATTATTATTATTAGGAATTAAAATGAAGATTTAATCATATTTATGAAAGATACCAAAAAGATAAGAACATCATGAACAAATTGTATGCCTATATATTTTAAAACTTAGAGGAAATGGACAGATTCTATGAAATTTACAAGTTATCAAAACTGAGATGGAAAATCTGAATAAACTTAAGATAATTAATTAATTGAATTATGTATTCAGTATCTTCTCAAGAGATAAACTTTAGGCACACATAGCTTCACTGGAGAATTATATGAAATATTTGAAGAAGATATAATGCCAATTTTATATAAATTCTTTCATAAGAGAAAAGACAATACAATTAATTTTCAAAGGTCAATATTACTCCAACAGCAAAACAAGATGCAGCTGTTACCAAAAAAAAGGGATTTACAGACTAATATATTTCATTTATATAGATGCAAAACTTTTCAACCAAATTTTAATCAATGGAATCCAACAATATATTAAAAAGATAATACATGACTACAATTGGTGTAGGTTTATTTGCATAGTTGGTTTAACATTTAAAAAATGTAATTTACCTCATTAACGAACTAAAAACGAAAAGTTATATGCTCATTTCAATAGATGCAAAAGAAGAAAACAAATTTCAATATTCATACTTGAGGAAAATCTCCCAAGAAAGTAGAAATATAAGAGCACATCCTTAACCACCTACAATATATCTTTGAACAACCAGTAGCTAATATAATAACTTAGTGATAAAAGGCTAAAAGATTTATTCCCAAAATTAGAAATGAGGCAAGAATATCTTCTCTCACCATTTCCAGTGAGCATTCTATTGGAGGTCCTTACAAATGCAATAGGCAAGAAGCAGAAATGAAAGATTAGTACAGAATTAGAATAATTTTATTATTTAATGCCATTTTTATTCAATAGTTACTTTAAAAATGACTATAGAAGTGTCAACTCATCATCTGCCATATATGACAAAAATATATTTCCAAATTTATTATTTCTTACCACACATTTACTTTCCTTTCTACTATTTATATTTCTCTTTGTTGTTCAAAAACAAATTTGTATAAATCTATCTATATTACTTGGAAGAAAAAAAATAGTAAAATGTTCCAGTATTGTGAGTAAATCAGGTGATCTTTGAAAATGAGAGGTAGCATAAGTGTTGTTATGACCTGGAAAAGAAGCATGAATATAAATATTTGAATACATCTGTTGAATATATAATGAGATACAGAGCCAAGACAGCCTACAATTTTGACCACATCTAATTCAGAGATAAATGATCACGGCCAACCTAGTTGTATTATTTCTTGGGTAGATATATTTTCTGTCCTTTCCACACCTGTCATCTGTTCCACAATCTATGACTTTTTCATGGATTTAATTTCATAAACTCCTCAATTTGACTCATCAATTTGGGAGAATCAATTTGTTTATTAGATTTTGTTTCTTTGATTATTATATCAATTACTTGTTAAAGCATGCTCCAATGTAAAGCAAGTACAGGCATACATTTCTAGATTAGTCTACATAAAGAGCCTGAGAAATGGCTGAAGTTGCATGGTTAAATCAATATCTTTGTATGCGGGCAGGGAAAAATCTTGGGTACATCATAGATTATAATGCCAATCAGTTACCTGAGTCCAGAATAGTTATAGCCATTATGTTCACTGAACTGTATCCAGTTGGCAGAAGTTAATCTAGGGGGAGAAAATCTAAATATCAACAAAATGTGTTTCTGGTTAGATAATAAAACCTTGGTGGAGCTGATCAGTTGGCTGTCTTCCAATTCTGAGTCTGTCTCACACCTGCTTCATCTATTTGTTTTATGTGGCCTCTGGTTTACACACTGTCATATTTAGAAAAAGCAAACTGTTCCAGTAATCTAATTGCCAATGCTGACTTCTTGATTTAGTTTAAGAAATTCCAGTGAATAATGCCAAAGTTCCCCATATAAACTAGGATTCTTTTGCCAGGACATGCAATACAATTAACAATGTGCCAGTTTTTCAAATAAAAATGTCCTCCCTAAAGAAGCTTATGGACTTTTTATTCTGCTAGATCCTAAACCTTATTCAATAAGTCTGAATGTTAAAACTCAGCAGGTCTGAGATATCAAAGGAAACCAGATCATCTATGGTATGGATTTGACATTTTTGTGTCTTTTGCATGCATTTTATTTATTTATTTTTAAGTTTTTATTTAAATTCCAATTAGTCAACATACAGTGTAATATTAGTTTCAGGTGTACAATGTAGTGATTCAAAACTTCCATACAGCACCCAGTGCTCATCACAAGTGTGCTCCTTAATCCCTATCCCCTATTTAACCCATCTCCCCACCCACCTCCCCTCTGGTAGCCATCAGTTTGTTCTCTATAGTCTAGAGTCTATTTCTTGGTTTGCCTCTTTCTTTTTTTTCCACTTTGCTCATTTGTTTTGTTTCTTAAATTCCACATATGAGTTAAATGATATGGTATTTTTCTTCCTCTAACTTATTTTGCTTAGCATAACATTCTCTAGTTCCATCCATGTCATTGTCAATGGCAAGATTTAATACTTTTTATTGCTGAGTAATATTCCGTTGTGTGTGTGTGTGTGTGTGTGTGTGTACATATATGTGTGTGTATATATATATATGTGTGTGTGTGAATATATATATTGTGTGTATATATATATATATTGTGTGTATATATATATATATGTATATATATATATATATATATATATATATATATATACCTCACATCTTCTTTACTCATTCATCACTTGATGGACACTTGGGCTGTTTCCATAGTTTGGCTATTGTAGATAATGCTACTATAAACATTAGAGTGGATGTATCCCTTTGAATTAGTATTTTTGTATGGTTTGGGTAAATACCTAGTAGTATAATTGCTGGATCATAGAGTAGTTCTATTTTTCACTTTTTGAGGAACCTCCATACTCTTTTACATGTATTTTAAAGTATGTAAAAGAGTAGTCTAAACTCAAGAAAGTAAACTGTTAATATTGGTCTCAACTAAATAATTTATTAAAAATTATTAGCATTAGTCAAATATTCTACACTGTGTCCAAATAAAAATAATTTGAATATAAGATGGTATGGTAGGGGCGCCTGGGTGGCTCAGTCGGTTCAGTGTCCGACTTCAGCTCAGGTCATGATCTCACAGTCTGTGGGTTCGAGCCCCGTGTTGGGCTCTGTGCTGACAGCTCAGAGCCTGGAGCCTGTTTCCAATCCTGTGCCTCCCTCTCTCTCTGCCCCTCCCCCCTCACTTTGTCTCACTCTGTCTCTCAAAAGTAAATAAATGTAGGGAAAAAAATTTAAAAAAAAGATCATGTGGTAGGGATCACTAAAACTACATATAGCATAAGGAATTACATTTTATCAATTTGCTGAATTTGGCTCATAACATGGTCACTCACCATAAAACATATCTACCTCTTAGGTTAAAATACGGCTTTGAGAGCTCATAATGGAAAAAAAAAGTATAAACATTGGAATCAGATTCATATCCTGACTCTGTCATTTAGCATCTTTATAAACTTTATTTAAAGAATCTCTTTATCTGTAGACTAGGGGCAATAATTATTTAAGATTGTTTGAAAAAGAAAATGAAAAATATTTATAAGTAATAAGGATAGTGTATATAATTTCTAAAGTAAATGTTGGTGCTCAGCTTTTTTTCACATAGGAAAATCTAGAAAATAATTATAATACATATTTTTCCTCAACAATTTATCCTAAAGATCTCTCTACTTGTTATTAGTAAAGAGAATTGTGATCTCAAGTTTCCAAATCCCTTTGTCTCCTAAAAACAGTTCTTTGAATATTTTTCTCTGGACTTTGCCATGTCTTCCCTAAAGCTTCATCAGTGAAGTAAGTAATTAATTTAGTTCTTAAGTGTGCCTTTCCAAATCTCATTCTTGAAAAATGTAGTTCCAGAGGGAAATGATAAAAAGAAATAAAAGCAAGTAAGATGATTGCATTATTGCTTAAATCTTTTTACTCTGGCTCTAGTTCCAAGCCTAGAATCTTGATTTATCAACATTTAATGAGCACCTAGAGTGTGCTAGATTTCAGTGTCAAAAGCTGGAAATAAAAATGTGAATGGAACATGTATATGATTTTAAGATGTTCTAAATCCAGTTTAAGAGTGACACATTAATGGACAATTTCAGTGTAAAATGGTAAGTGGTGTAATAATAGATCCCTGTGGGGTGCTATGGGAGCATAGGGGATGTGGATCTTTCCCAGAGGATAATTTAAAGACACACAAAAAAATATTTCTGGGAAATTTAAGACTGAGAAGGAAAAATATATCATGCAGATGATGAAACCACTTGAGAAAAGGTATAGATACTTGGAATGGGAGCTGTTAGCAGTGCTGTATCATTAGACTTGTGTTTGGACTATACTGGGCCCTTTATGTGTGATTGACACAATTTGAAGTATCGGGAGTACCTATCCTCATTTTACAGACAAGATATCCCAAGTTCAGAATGTTTAAGAAAATTAACCAAGATTTTTCATCGAATGAATTGGAGATCCAGGACCCAAAGCCATTATTTTAATGAGAATATTAAGCTATGTCTATTTTTTACAGCTGACCAAAATATTGAATTTTTTTTATATTATTGAAATTAGGTACACACACAATTCAGGTTTACGTACCTCAGTAAAGAGGCTATTCTAGACATTTTCACTTTGGCTGCTGGAAGTCCTTGCAAAATAATAGCAAGAGGGAATTCTCTGAATATTAAAAATCACATGGCACATCCATTCTTAGAGTAAACCTTTACCTAGGGTGAGTCATTTGTCTTCATTTTGGTTTTGAGTGTGTAATCTCAGTCTACTCTTCTATCACAGAAACAATTCCTTCGCCCCCACTACCAAACATTAACGTTGGAACAATTTAGAAGTCAGGGTGATTTTTATGTTAAAATGAAACTGATTCACTGTTTTCTACTGCATTTCTAATTGTTCAGTGGATTGTATATCTTTTTGGGAAGCTTTAGCACTTCTGACCCAGTTTCGGTGTTGTCCCAATGACTACATTTGAGTTTAGAGAACAGAGTGAAATTGAGAATTATCTTTCTGTGTGAAACCATTTGAACTGCAACTGACTGCCTGCTGAAAGGGAAAGGAAGTAGCTGTCAACAAGATTTAAAGTTACTGTCAAGTTTACACAGCCACACTGGAAAGGTTGCAGCAGGAACATGATTTTGTTGAAATTAAGTACCAACAACTACTGGACCATGATATGCACATTGGTTATCATTAACGTTTGACTTCTGCATCTTCTTTGAGGTGTTTAAGTTGCTTTTCTTGTCAGAAACAAAGTGCCTTACAGTATGATCTTCATCAATTTTCTTTAAAATTGGAGGTTCGTATTTGTATCTGTGAATCTAACATTCAACAAGAATATATTTTACCTAATGAAAACTATGAAGAAGTGGCCTGCTGAATGAGGAAATACTTGAGATTATGAATTATGTGACCTAAAATGGCAATATAAATTCAAAAGATAAATAGATATAGATTAGATAGATAGATGATAGATAGATATATAGATAGATAGACTGATAACCTCCATGGGACACACTGGAGAGTATTGATAAATGGCCTTCATATATTGCATCATTTAGGTTTCCTCCTTGATATTAAACTGATGTATATGATAGGTGCTAGGAGATGGTGAATGTATGAATAATTAAACAAATAAAAGTTTCAAATTTTTATAAATCAATAAAATACTCATCAGATTTTTAAAATATACCAAGAAATTTTAGATTTGGATATGAAAAGACAAATATGGCACACCTTTTAACTTTAAGAAGTCTATAGCTTAGTAGTTGTAAGAGGATCATTTTTCTCTTTTTGAAAGCGGTTGCTATTTATTGTTCAAAACCAGTTAAAGGCCATTTTCCTAATTTTCATAAGTGAAACAGAATATTATAGTTCTGAAGTAACTACCTCATAAACTGATTGCTAAGAAAAGTAAACCATCAGATTTTTCATTGTAGTGGTTATTGCCTTACAAATATAGCTCAAGATTTACAAAATCAGACATATTTGTATACTGATTGTTGGAAATTTTCTAGAACTTCGATAATTTCCAAAAATATTTCATTTATAGTAAGCCATAGATCTATTCCTAACTTATCACTGATTTTAGTATCAATTAAAAAATATTATCTTACTTTGCAGGACTCATTACTGCTCCTTAGTCTCCCTAAGTAGATAACAACTATCTTTGTGTATTTAATATATATTATTATTGCAGGTGTGTGGGTGCACATGCATGCACGCATGTATCTATCTACAAATTTGGCTTGACTTTTCCCAAATGTCAACTTCAGTAATTATCGAGCATTTGGTCAGTATGAAACATATCTCTAATCTGAACATCACTAACATCTCCAATTTTACCACCCTTATACCAGCCACACTATCTCATGCATAAAGTACTCAAATACCTTCACAAAAGCAGCATTGCTATATAAGCAATATAAAGACAGTACTTTTGTCTGAGTATTTAGGACAGTATCTGACACATAGTAGGTACTCAACTGGTTGACAGAGTAGAATTATAATAAAACATTACTCTGTAGCTGTACCTATACAAGAGTACTAGGATATCAAAGAGTTGAGAAAGAATTCAAACTCTTTTTGTTTCCTTTAAGAACATAACAAGAGAGCATGGATAATGTTAGAGTGGTCTAATTATGTCGACAAACTAGCTTCAGTCTCTCTTTTGATACATATAGTTGTCTTAAAGGTGTGAGAATCCAAAGACAAATAAAAGGTAAATGATACAGATTTGCCCATCAACTACCTTAAAGTGCTTAGGCGGTACTAATAAGCAACTTTATATACAGGATGCACAGATAACCTATGAAAAAGTGTCATTGCCAGCATTTAATGAGTATGGAAATTGCTCAATTCCTCTAGTAAAACCAACTTTTATATAGCTACTGGAAGACTTTAAAGGTTAAGGTTTTGATATGTGAAACTTTGGGCTTCCAGTTTGGAAAAACAGCAGAGGCTCCACTCCAGCTGTTTAAAATACTTCTCTCGCAACATAATTACCTGTATTTCCTTATGAACAGCATATGTCCCCTTGAGTGCTATCCTGACTCTAATGTACAGTCATTTGGTCAGAATGCAGCCCGTGTATTTTTATAGCAGCATAAGAGAGATTAGTGGCCTCATGTGTAGTTACCAAATAGTCAAAGTAAAGCAAGCAAAGCATACTGTTTGACATTTATCTCTGGAAAACAGTATATATCATTTAAGGGTGGGAGCAGTAAACCTGGATAAAAATTGTTTTGCTTTGCATCTTAAAAGGTAATGCAAGTTATTGAATAGAACTAGTGACAGACAATATAGTTTGAAATTATATAGTTTAGTAACTCTTAATTCCATTGGCTACATTTTCAGAATTGCTTCACATTCCTTAGAATGGTTATATTAAAAAGAGGCAACCAATGTTGGTGAAAATGAGAAGAAACTGAACTTTCATACATTGTTGGTAGGGGTGTAAAATGGTGCAGCCATTTTAGAAACAGTTTTGGCTTTCTTTTAATGTGTTAAAATGTCACCATAAAGCTTTAACACCCCCTGTGGTATCTACCCAAGAGAAATAGAAATGTATGTCTCAGAAGATAGAACACTATAATAGTTCATAGCAGTACTGTTCATAATAACCCAAAGTACAAATGATTCAAATGTACATCATTTAGTAAGTGGGTAAATATCATGTGACTTATCCACATTTATTTGGATTTATATTTGACAGTTAAATTAGTGAAATTACTGGTACATATCAAAATGGAAGAATCTTACCAACATTAAGATAAGTGAAATAGGCATTCACAAAAAATCATATATTGTATGGCGACTTATACATGAAATGTCCAGAAAAGACAAATCTATAGAACAGAGAGTGACTAATGGTGGCCTAAACTGAGGTGGGAATCGGGGGTGACTGTCAATGGACATCACATTTCTTTTGGGGATATGGAAAGATTCCAAATTCAGATTATGAGGAGAGCAGCACAAATTTGTACATTTATTAAAAATCATTGAATTGCATGATTAAAATTGTTAATTTTACAGTATGTAACTCATATCTCAATGAAGCATTAAAAATTAGATGCAAGTTACCTCCTTCTCAATTTCCTACTTGTAATTAATTATATTGGTAGGGTCGTAGTATATACACTTCTTTAACTTCTTTCATTAGCTTTCTTCCATGACAGTTTCGGGTGTGTGTGAGTGTGTGTGTGTGTGTGCGTATGTGTGTGTGTGCATGTGTGTATGTGTGTGTGTATGCGTTAGGTTATGGCTAAAATGGACTTTTATACATATACCTCTATTTTATGGTATTCCAAAGAACAATGGTGGAAATATATAAAATGTCTAAAACTTTAATCACTCATTTCATTCTTTCAAAAGAAAATTTATAGAAAATAATAAGGAAATAGGAATTCTGTCAGTATAAAAAGAAAAAATTAATACCTTAAAAACTCCTTAAAAATGATAAAAAAACATTTGTAAGGGCTGTCATAATGGGCTACTGCTTCTGCTGCATTAGTGTACTTTATGCAGTTGTGCTTAAATGTCACTTGCTCAATAGGTTGAGTGCCCGACTCTTGATTTTGGCTCAGGTCATGATCCCAGGGTCATAGGATCAGGCCCCATATCAGGTTCTGTGTTGAGCATGGAGCCTGCTTGGGATTCTCTCTTCTCTCTCTCTTTCTGTCTCTCTCCCCGACTTGTTCTCTCTCTCTCTCTCTCTCAACTTAAAAAAAAAATTCTACAAAAGCCAAACACAATCTCTACTTCTATTGGCATATAAAGAAAGCACTGTGGAATGAAATTATAACTGTTCAAGAAATACTCTGTCTAGGGGTGTCTAGGTGGCTCAGTCAGTTAAGTGTCTGACTTCAGTTCAGGTCATGATCTCACAGTTTGTGAGTTCGAGGATTGGGCTCTGTGTTGACCGCTCAGAGCCTGGAGCCTGCTTCAGATTCTGTGTCTCTTTCTCTCTCTGCCCCTCCCCAACTTGTGCTCTGTCTCTCAAAAATAAATAAATGTAAAAAAAATTGTTTTAAAGAAATACTCTGTCTAAACAAATATGTATTTGTTTTCTTTAATTATGCAAAGCATACAAAGAGTAGTATCTGCTCAAACTCTCTGTGTTTAACAACACCATAAAACAAACAAACAAACAAACAAACAAGCAAACAAGGTAGAGGTAGTATTTTAGCCTTAGATGTGTCTTATACTCGTTTAGGTCAGTTAACCGTTTAATAATTACTACTGTAAAAGTATAACAAATATAATGAGATCTCTGTATGTGGTCATTTGTCTTGTGGGAACTTAATATAGGTAGGAAACAATCATTCATTGTTATGGTTCCCTTGATTCTTGATCCTTCTTTTTGTCTTTCAATTACAACTGTTCCATATTTTATTGCTACCAATTTTAACACTGATAAAAGATCATAACCAAATTTTATTGCAGTTGAAAGAGGGTTTTATTCACACTATGTTTATAATTAAATACTTTTAAATTGTCTCAACTGTAATACAAGACTTATATAATTCAAATAAATTTAATAAAAATAATTGCCAGCGGAAGATGGCGGCGTAGGAGGACGCTGGGCTCACCGCGCGTCCTGCTGATCACTTACATTCCACCTACACTTGCCTAAAGAACCCAGAAAACCGCCAGAGGATTAGCAGAACGGAGTCTCCAGAGCCAAGCGCAGACGAGAGGCCCACGGAAGAGGGTAGGAAGGGCGGCGAGGCGGTGCGCACTCCACGGACTGGCAGGAGGGAGCCAGGGCGGAGGGGCGGCTCGCCGGCCAAGCAGAGCCCCCGAGTCGGGCTGGCAAAAGCGGAGGGGCCGGACGGACTGTGTTCCGACAGCAAGCGCGACTTAGCGTCTGGGAGGTCATAACAGCTCTGCTCAGAAAGCGGGAAGGCTGGAGGACAAAGGGAGGGAGAGCTGCTGAGCCCCCGGACGACAGAGCTCAGTTTGGTGGGGGAACAAAGGCGCTCGCCAGCACCATCTCCCCCGCCCATCCCCCAGCCAAAATCCCAAAGGGAACCAGTTCCTGCCAGGGAACTTGCTCGCTCCGCGCTAACACCCAACTCTGTGCTTCTGCGGAGGCAAACCTCCAGCAGCGGATTTGAATCCCTCCCGCTGCCACAGGGCCCCTCCTGAAGTGGATCACCTAAGGAGAAGCGAGCTAAGCCTGCCCCTCTTGCCTCCGTGCACCTTGCCTACCCAACCCAGCTAATACGCCAGATCCCCAGCACCACAAGCCTGGCAGTGTGCAAGTAGCCCAGATGGGCCACGCCACCCCACAGTGAATCCCGCCCCTAGGAGAGGGGAAGAGAAGGCACTCACCAGTCTGACTGTGGCCCCAGCGGTGGGCTGGGGGCAGACATCAGGTCGGACTGCGGCCCCGCCCACCAACTCCAGTTATACACCACAGCACGGGGGAAGTGCCCTGCAGGTCCTCACCGCTCCAGGGACTATCCAAAATGACCAAACGGAAGAATTCCCCTCAGAAGAATCTCCAGGAAATAACAACAGCTAATGAACTGATCAAAAAGGATTTAAATAATATAACAGAAAGTGAATTTAGAATAATAGTCATAAAATTAATCGCTGGGCTTGAAAACAGTATAGAGGACAGCAAAGAATCTCTTGCTACAGAGATCAAGGGACTAAGGAACAGTCACGAGGAGCTGAAAAGCGCTTTAAACGAAATGCAAAACAAAATGGAAACGACGACAGCTCGGATTGAAGAGGCAGAGGAGAGAATAGGTGAACTAGAAGATAAAGTTATGGAAAAAGAGGAAGCTGAGAGAAAGAGAGATAAAAAAATCCAGGAGTATGAGGGGAAAATTAGAGAACTAAGTGATACACTAAAAAGAAATAATATATGCATAATTGGTATCCCAGAGGAGGAAGAGAGAGGGAAAGCTGCTGAAGGGGTACTTGAAGAAATAATAGCTGAGAACTTCCCTGAACTGGGGAAGGAAAAAGGCATTGAAATCCAAGAGGCACAGAGAACTCCCTTCAGACGTAACTTGAATCGATCTTCTGCACGACATATCATAGTGAAACTGGCAAAATACAAGCATAAAGAGAAAATTCTGAAAGCAGCAAGGGATAAACGTGCCCTCACATATAAAGGGAGACCTATAAGACTCGTGACTGATCTCTCTTTTGAAACTTGGCAGGCCAGAAAGGCTTGGCACGATATCTTCAGTGTGCTAAACAGAAAAAATATGCAGCCGAGAATCCTTTATCCAGCAAGTCTGTCATTTAGAATAGAAGGAGAGATAAAGGTCTTCCCAAACAAACAAAAACTGAAGGAATTTGTCACCACGAAACCAGCCCTACAAGAGATCCTAAGGGGGATCCTGTGAGACAAAGTACTAGAGACATCACTACAAGCATAAAACATACAGACATCACAATGACTCTAAACCCGTATCTTTCTATAATAACACTGAATGTAAATGGATTAAATGTGCCAACCAAAAGACATAGGGTATCAGAATGGATAAAAAAACAAGACCCATCTATTTGCTGTCTACAAAAGACTCATTTTAGATCTGAGGACACCTTTAGATTGAGAGTGAGGGGATGGAGAACTATTTATCATGCTACTGGAAGCCAAAAGAAAGCTGGAGTAGCCATACTTATTTCAGACAAACTAGACTTTAAATTAAAGGCTGTAACAAGAGATGAAGAAGGGCATTATATAATAATTACAGGGTCAATCCATCAGAAAGAGCTAACAATTATAAATGTCTATGCGCCGAATACCGGAGCACCCAAATATATAAAACAATTACTCATAAACATAAGCAACCTTATTGATAAGAATGTGGTCATTGCAGGGGACTTTAACACCCCACTTACAGAAATGGATAGATCATCTAGACACACAGTCAATAAAGAAACAAGGGCCCTGAATGATACATTGGATCAGATGGACTTGACAGATATATTTAGAACTCTGCATCCCAAAGCAACAGAATATACTTTCTTCTCGAGTGCACATGGAACATTCTCCAAGATAGATCATATACTGGGTCACAAAACAGCCCTTCATAAGTTTACAAGAATTGAAATTATACCATGCATACTTTCAGACCACAATGCTATGAAGCTTGAAATCAACCAAAGGAAAAAGTCTGGAAAACCTCCAAAAGCATGGAGCTTAAAGAACACCCTACTAAAGAATGAATGAGTCAACCAGGCAATTAGAGAAGAAATTAAAAAAATATATGCAAACAAAAAAAAAATGAAAATACAACAATCCAAACGCTTTGGGACGCAGCGAAGGCAGTCCTGAGAGGAAAATACATTGCAATCCAGGCCTATCTCAAGAAACAAGAAAAATCCCAAATACAAAATCTAACAGCACACCTAAAGGAAATAGAAGCAGAACAGCAAAGGCAGCCTAAACCCAGCAGAAGAAGAGAAATAATAAAGATCAGAGCAGAAATAAACAATATAGAATCTAAAAAAACGGTAGAGCAGATCAACGAAACCAAGAGTTGGTTTTTTGAAAAAATAAACAAAATTGACAAACCTCTAGCCAGGCTTCTCAGAAAGAAAAGGGAGATGACCCAAATAGATAAAATCATGAATGAAAATGGAATTATTACAACCAATGCCTCCGAGATACAAACAATTATCAGGGAATACTATGAAAAATTATATGCCAACAAATTGGACAACGTGGAAGAAATGGACAAATTCCTAAACACCCACACTCTTCCAAAACTCAATCAGGAGGAAATAGAAAGCTTGAACAGACCCATAACTAGCAAAGAAATTGAATCGGTTATCAAAAATCTCCCAACAAATAAGAGTCCAGGACCAGATGGCTTCCCAGGGGAGTTCTACCAGACGTTTAAAGCAGAGATAATACCTATCCTTCTCAAGCTATTCCAAGAAATAGAAAGGGAAGGAAAACTTCCAGACTCATTCTATGAAGCCAGTATTACTTTGATACCTAAACCAGACAGAGACCCAGTAAAAAAAGAGAACTACAGGCCAATATCCCTGATGAATATGGATGCAAAAATTCTCAATAAGATACTAGCAAATCAAATTCAACAGCATATAAAAAGAATTATTCACCATGTTCAAGTGGGATTCATTCCTGGGATGCAGGGCTGGTTCAACATTCGCAAATCAATCAATGTGATACATCACATTAACAAAAAAAAAGAGAAGAACCATATGATCCTGTCAATCGATGCAGAAAAGGCTTTTGACAAAATCCAGCACCCTTTCTTAATAAAAACCCTGGAGAAAGTCGGGATAGAAGGAACATACTTAAAGATCATAAAAGCCATTTATGAAAAGCCCACAGCTAACATCATCCTCAACGGGGAAAAACTGAGAGCTTTTTCCCTGAGATCAGGAACACGACAAGGATGCCCACTCTCACCGCTGTTGTTTAACATAGTGCTGGAAGTTCTAGCATCAGCAATCAGACAACAAAAGGAAATCAAAGGCATCAAAATTGGCAAAGATGAAGTCAAGCTTTCGCTTTTTGCAGATGACATGATATTATACATGGAAAACCCGATAGACTCCACCAAAAGTCTGCTAGAACTGATACCTGAATTCAGCAAAGTTGCAGGATACAAAATCAATGTACAGAAATCAGTTGCATTCTTATACACTAACAATGAAGCAACAGAAAGACAAATAAAGAAACTGATCCCATTCACAATTGCACCAAGAAGCATAAAATACCTAGGAATACATCTAACCAAAGATGTAAAAGATCTGTATGCTGAAAACTATAGAAAGCTTATGAAGGTAATTGAAGAAGATTTAAAGAAATGGAAAGACATTCCCTGCTCATGGATTGGAAGAATAAATATTGTCAAAATGTCAATACTACCCAAAGCTATCTACACATTCAATGCAATCCCAATCAAAATTGCACCAGCATTCTTCTCGAAACTAGAACAAGCAATCCTAAAATTCATAGGGAACCACAAAAGGCCCCAAATAGCCAAAGTAATTTTGAAGAAGAAGACCAAAGCAGGAGGCATCACAATCCCAGACTTTAGCCTCTACTACAAAGCTGTCATCATCAAGACAGCATGGTATTGGCACAAAAACAGACACATAGACCAATGGAATAGAATAGAAACCCCAGAACTAGACCCACAAACGTATGGCCAACTCATCTTTGACAAAGCAGGAAAGAACATCCAATGGAAAAAAGACAGTCTCTTTAACAAATGGTGCTGGGAGAACTGGACAGCAACATGCAGAAGGTTGATACTAGACCACTTTCTCACACCATTCACAAAAATAAACTCAAAATGGATAAAGGACCTGAATGTGAGACAGGAAACCATCAAAACCTTAGAGGAGAAAGCAGGAAAAGACCTCTCTGACCTCAGCCATAGCAATTTCTTACTCGACACATCCCCAAAGGCAAGGGAATTAAAAGCAAAAGTGAATTACTGGGACCTTAGGAAGATCAAAAGCTTCTGCACAGCAAAGGAAACAACCAACAAAACTAAAAGGCAACCAACGGAATGGGAAAAGATATTTGCAAATGACATATCGGACAAAGGGCTAGTATCCAAAATCTATAAAGAGCTCACCAAACTCCACACCCGAAAAACAAATAACCCAGTGAAGAAATGGGCAGAAAACATGAATAGACACTTCTCTAAAGAAGACATCCGGATGGCCAACAGGCACATGAAAAGATGTTCAACGTCGCTCCTCATCAGGGAAATACAAATCAAAACCACACTCAGATATCACCTCACGCCAGTCAGAGTGGCCAAAATGAACAAATCAGGAGACTATAGATGCTGGAGAGGATGTGGAGAAATGGGAACCCTCTTGCACTGTTGGTGGGAATGCAAATTGGTGCAGCCGCTCTGGAAAACAGTGTGGAGGTTCCTCAGAAAATTAAAAAATAGACCTACCCTATGACCCAGCAATAGCACTGCTAGGAATTTACCCAAGGGATACAGGAGTACTGATGCATAGGGGCACTTGTACCCCAACGTTTATAGCAGCACTCTCAACAATAGCCAAATTATGGAAAGAGTCTAAATGTCCATCAACTGATGAATGGATAAAGAAATTGTGGTTTATATACACAATGGAATACTACGTGGCAATGAGAAAAAATGAAATATGGCCTTTTGTAGCAACGTGGATGGAACTGGAGAGTGTGATGCTAAGTGAAATAAGCCATACAGAGAAAGACAGATACCATATGGTTTCACTCTTATGTGGATCCTGAGAAACTTAACAGAAACCCATGGGGGAAGGGAAAAAAAAAAAAAAAAAAGAGGTTAGAGTGGGAGAGAGCCAAAGCATAAGAGACTGTTAAAAACTGAGAACAAACTGAGGGTTGATGGGGGGTGGGAAGGAGGGGAGGGTGGGTGATGGGTATTGAGGAGGGCACAGTTTGAGATGAGCACTGGGTATTGTATGGAAACCAATTTGACAATAAATTTCATATATTTAAAAAAAAATAATTGCCAGAAAATATTTACTGACAGATATTTTTGATTTTTGAAATAGTTTTGAGAGTATCTGAGTTGCTCAGGAAGTCAGAAACTTAACAGGCACTGTTTTAACAAACCTTTGCAAAAGATTCTGAAGAAAAATATACTATTGAAAATCATACTCATGATATTAATTAAATTACCATCTTCTGAAATAATGCTGAATAGTAAACATATGAATGTTCAAAATCCTGACAAAAAGTTATAAACTGGTGGGGCTATTTAGAGAGACAAATTCTAGGGAACAGCAGTAAACATTTTATCTCCCTTGCTGTCCTGCTTAAATTGCTGGCTTTTCCATTTAATTCCAAGTTGTTTTTTTTTTTAACTTTTTTAATGGTTTTATTTATGTTTGAGAGAGAGAGAGAGATTGAGAGAGAGAGTGAGCGCATGCACATGCACCCGGAGCAGAGAGATCGGGAGACACAGAATCTGAAGCAAGCTCCAGGCTCTGAGCTGTCATCACAGAGCCTGATGTGGGGCTTGAACCCACAAACTGCAAGATCATGACCTGAGCCAAAGTGGGTTGCCTAACAGACTGAGCCACCCAGGTGCCCCATTTAATTGCTAGTTTTTTAAAAAGAGCAAAGCAAAATATAGAAATTACCCAGTTTGGGGACATAT
Source organism: Neofelis nebulosa (assembly GCF_028018385.1). Lineage (NCBI taxonomy): Eukaryota > Metazoa > Chordata > Mammalia > Carnivora > Felidae > Neofelis > Neofelis nebulosa. The sequence goes on from NC_080783.1 coordinate 132,921,616, forward strand.
ACAAATGTTTGCTTCTCTCAACAAGAAGTTTAGACATAAGAAATCATAGCTGGAATATAAAGAATAAAAGCATTTTTCAATGTTACTAAAATTGCATTACTGGAACTCCCCAAAAAAGCTTAAAAATCGTTCAACCATTATCCTATAATATTCGTTGTACTGTTCCTACTGTTATTTTTCACAGGGAAAAGATTATGTTTGGCATTCACTAGCGTTAACTTGGGAACTATTTTTACTAAAGCCACAAAATCATGGCTTCTATTTGATTAAATGACAATTTAGTTGACTTTATATTATAAACCAGAAAAACCTAATATATCATTTTTTTTTAATTTAAAAAGTGATCATGATATCAAGGGGGTTTTAAGTCAGAGCTCTGAAAAGCTCATGAGAGAGAAAACTCAAATGATGTTAAAAATATCAAATATATGTACTGTACAAATGGTTGTGAGCCAACCATTCTGTCTTGGACAGAAATGTGTGATCTTTTTTTAATGAATCATACTCAGTTCATAAAATAAATATCATAAAATCCAGAACAAAATATGTTGTAAGGATGTGTAAAAGAGGTATTTTTTTCTTTAGTTAATTTTAAAATAAAAACAAATAGGGGTTCCTGGGTGGCTCAGTTGGTTAAGCATATGACTTCAGCTGAGGTCATGATCTCGTGGTTTGTGGGTTCAAATCCCACGTTGGGCTCTGTGCTGACAGCTCAGAGCCTGGAGCCTGTTGCAGACTATGTGTGTCAGTCTCTCTCTCTCTGCCCTTCCCCCACTCATGCTTTGTCTCTCTCTCTCTCTCTCTCTCTCTCTCTCTTTCTCTCTCAAAAATAAATAAACATTAAAAAATAAATAAAATAAAAACAAATAGAATCCAAGTTTATATATTTATGTTATTGTGTAATATAAGTTTAAGACCTTCTCCATAACACTTTGTAACACTTTATTTTTTAAGCTTTCCTCCATGTCAACATTTTTCCTACGTCATCACAGTACATAAATTTAGTAATTTTACCTTTAAATTTCCACTTTCCCATAATCCTATATTTTATCTTTTCCTTATGCTTGGCAATTATGTGGCATTTTCCCCATTCTTATTTTCAATCTCTTTTTGCTGTCCTATTTAAGTGTGTTTGGCATAAACAATACATAGTTGTCTTGTGTTTACATCCTGTCTAACGACCTCTCCCTTTTACATGGACTGTTTAGTCCATTTACATTTGGTACTAAGTATTGAAATTCTCAGTTTTACACATGCCATCTTGCTATTTGTTCTCTATCTGCCTTATTTGTTGTCTTTTTCTCTCTTTCCGGTCTTGCTTTGGGTGAAGTGAGTGGTATTTAGTTTTTGTATTCTGTTTTATCTTCTTTATTAACTGCTCTGCTCTACCTCTTTTTACTAATTGCATGAGATATTACAATATACATGCTTACATTTTCATAACCTACCTTTAAATAATATGCTTTTCCACAAATAATGTAAAACATTACAAGAGTATAGTTCTATTTCTTTTCTACTATAGTCTGCATTTTAGTTTTTAAAAACTTTTATATGCATTTGAAACCCTAATGTACATTATTATTTTTGATGTAAATAATCTTTTGAAGAAAAATATATGTCAGTTTATATATACACAGATATTTTTAAAGCAAATATTTGAAAATGTCTTTTTATATTTACTCATACACTTACATTTTTTTCCATACTCTTCTCTCCTTACAGACCCTGTTTTGATCTGAAATATTTCTTTTTATCCCCAAGAACTGTTTGTTGTTCTTATATCATAGGTTAGCTAGAAATGAAGGCTGTCATTTATTTTGTTTTCATTTTTGTAGGATATTTCCCTGAGTATAGAATTTTAGTTGAATAGTTTTGTTCCCTCCCGTTTCCATTTTCTAGAATAGATTGTGTAAAATGGATGTTAGTTCTTGTTTAAATATTTAGTAGAATTCCCTAGTGGAGTTATTTGAATCTGGATATTTCTTCTTGGGAGGTTTTAAATTATGAATCAAATGTCACTAATAGTTATAGAACTATCCAGGTCCTCATTATACTTGAGTTTTGGTAGTTTGTAGTTTTGGGGAATTTGGCCCATTTCTTCTGAGTTTCAGTGAACAGACAGCTGCTCACAGAATTCATTTTTACTTTTTTTTTTTTTTTTAATTTTTTTTCAACGTTTTTTATTTATTTTTGGGACAGAGAGAGACAGAGCATGAACGGGGGAGGGGCAGAGAGAGAGGGAGACACAGAATCGGAAACAGGCTCCAGGCTCTGAGCCATCAGCCCAGAGCCTGACGCGGGGCTCGAACTCACGGACCGCGAGATCGTGACCTGGCTGAAGTCGGACGCTTAACCGACTGCGCCACCCAGGCGCCCCATTTTTACTTTTTTAATGACTACGAGATATGTTTTATTCCTCCTATTGGGGATGTGTCTTCTCTCTTTGTGTGTTTTTCAATTTAGCTAAAAGTTTTGAAGGACCAGTTTGCATTTCATTGAGTGTCTCTATGCTTTTTTCACTTTAAGTTATTTCTGCTCTTATCATTATTATTTCTTTCCTCTGCTTGCTTTGGATTTTTTTTTTTTTTTTTTTGCTCTTTCTTCTTTTTCTAATTTCTTGCAGGTTGGAACTTAGATTAGATTACTTTTCCTCTTTCCTAATGTAGACTCTTAGTGCTATAAATTTATTTCTTAGCACTGCTTTAGCCACATCTCAAATATTTTTATATGTTGTATTTTTATTATAATTCTGATCTATGTATTTTTCATTTATAGTTGTCCTCTTAGACCAATTATTTATCAATGTGCTATTTAAGTACCAAATGACTTGAGAGTTGCTTATTGTCTTCCTATTGTTGATTTATAATTTGATTTCATTAGGATCAGAGACATACTTTGTATGATTTAGTTCTTTTAAATTTGTTAAGATTTGTGTTATTACTAGTTTATCAGTCTTAGTAAATGTTCCATGGATGCTTGAAAAATATATTAATTCTGCTGTTTAGTGTAAAGGTCTAAATATGCTAAGTAGATCCTTTGGTTTATTGTTTTGTTCAGATCTATAACCATCCATATTTTCTATTAGTTCTATGAGTTCTATTAACTATAACTGTTAATTTGTTTACTTATCATTTCAAATTTGTCAGTATTTGTCTCATACCTTGAGGCTCTGTTGTTTAATGTGTAAAAATTTAGGATTGTCATATATTCCTGGTGTATTTCTTTTATTTATTGCTCTATAATATTCCTCTTTGTCTCTAGTAAATTTCTTTGATCTGAAGTCTACTTTATCTGATGTTAACATAGCCACTCTTGCTTTTTGAAGTAATATCTTGCATGGTGTACTTTTCCCCATATTTCTATTTTCACCTACCTATAACACTGAATTTTAGATGTACTTCCTAAAAATGCCATATAGTTGGGATCTACAGTTTGTTGACTCTCAATCTCTGCTTTATAGTTGTTACTTTTAGAACATTTACATTAAAGGTATGTATTGACATATTAGGGCTTACTTCTGTGCTGTATTATTTTTGTTTGTTTTCTCTGCTTCTCTTTCCTTGTCTTCATGTGCATTACTTGTACATTTAAAAAAATTTATATTGATTTTTATGTGCTTGAATGTATTACTTTCCATAGTTTTCTTAGTGGGACACTAAATATTTCAATACACATAATTATCAGTCTGCTGGTATCAACATTTTATTACTTCAAGTAAAGTGAGGAAACCTTACTTCTATTTAGGTTGCTTTTTCTGCCTTCCTTCGAAATATTATTGTTATGAGTATCAGATGGTGTTATAATTTCTAATTGAATTATTACAATATATAGAAGACTTCTGGGGAGAAGGATAGTCTATTTTAATCATATTTGTATTCTTTCCATTTTTTCTTCTTTTCTGATGCTCCAAGGTTGTTAAGAGAATTTGAATTGAATCATATTTATGATGGATGCTTTAAAATCCTTGTTAGGCAATGCCAATGTGTAATTTATTGTAGTGTTGGCATGACTTAATTGTTTTTTGTCACTTAAGTTTTTGATTTTGGTTCTTTTTTGGACGGATGATTTTCATTGTGTCCTAGATGTTTTGTCTATTATGATAGGAGACTCTTGGTTTTATTGAAGATTTTATTTACCAGGAAGTCACCCAGTTTGAGTTTTGGCCAATTTTGTGGCTTGTTATTCCAATGAAGATGTAATTTTCAGTCTTTGAGGTACTATTTGGTCTGTTTATCTCATGCTAATGGAGTTCATAATTTGCTGTTAGTTCCACTCGAGGGGATGGAAGAAGCTTCACTAACATGAGCTATCTGGTGCTCCTAGGTGAGGGAAGAGAATCTCTAGTTCCTGGGGACAAAGAACAGTTTCTGGACAAGGCATTGCTGAGGCAGAATCCCCCTTGTGAGTGCACTTGAGCTGTGCTGTGTTTCCAGTCGGGGGAGGGAAGTGAAACTCAATGGGGAAAAGCAACATTTCTTCTGGTGACCTATTGTTAGCGTGCTCTCCAGTTGATCCTTCTTGCCAGTTCTGTAGAGCTTGCTGGGCGTTGTCAACCAGACTCCTGTTTGATGTTGGCAGGAGGTGGGAGTTGGGTCTACTTGGATTGCCTTCTGTTGCTGGTTTGGGAATCAAGAAATGCCAGACCCAAACTTTTCTGTTGGGTGGGGAGTTGTAAGAAACCTTGTCCTATTTTTTTCCCAATCCTGGGGTCCCTAAGCAATATATCTTCATATATACACCTGTCCGAATTTGTCTTTGGTTGTTTATAGCCCAGGGTTTACAGGTAAACTTAGCAGGGTGAAGCAGTGGGGTGATGAATCTATGTCATCTCATCTGCATCAGAAGTCCATTGTTTATTTTGAGCCTACGTTTTGTTCCAAACACTAGGATGGGATTTTTGTCTCTTTCCAAGATTTTGTGGCATTTATAACTTAGTAGGAAATAAATACAACTAACATTTGATTATAATAATGTATAATATATTCTGTAATGAAGGCAATATGAAGTATTGTCAAAGTACATAGACTGAACACCTAATGTATTCAACTAGGAAAAAAACTGAAATATTTCAGAGTAAATGACTTTAAAAACAAGAACTAAAGTGAGAGAGTTAGTCATATAAAATGGGGAGTAAAACAGAATATCATGTGAAAAATCTTGAATGAAATGGAGCAGGAAGAGTGAAAGGAAATGTAAATGGTAAATTCAAAACTAATGGAGTGTTTAGTTTGAAGAGGATAGCAGCAGGTGAAGAAAATATGAATCCATTTGTGTAGGGAGGGAAGCAAGAGGCAAAGCTATCAGATAGCCTTAAAGTGCTAGAAAGCTAGTGAATGGTTTCAAGCAAAGGTATGATATGCATTTTGCAGTACAACATTGAATGCTATGTTAGCTACTGAAACATGAGAAAAAGGAGACGGGATCGAAACAGATGATAATAGTGTTTTATTGTACATCAGGAAATTTAAGTCCTAATAGATATTTGGGCATATTTAGTTACTTTGTAACACAGCTCATCAAAAGCTTCATCATGAAAGAATGCTTCTACTGAGCCAGAACTGATTCTATATCATTAACATTTTCAATCACTGTTCCCTATCCATCTTCAAAAAGAAAACAGCTAGCCCAGCTGCATTTTCCAGCATGGGGGACAATCCAAAGCCAGCAATACATATAATGACTGGAGTCAGCATAAACAACTAACAATAACACATTCTAAATGCACATAAGTAAGCATTTAATTTAAATTTAATGGAATAGCTCTTCTATGTTAAGTCTAATCATGAGTATTAATGGGCCTAAAGAAAGCATTTTGCTAAATAATAAAGTTAAGATCAATAAAATGACACTAAGAAAACATAAAACTGAATATTCAAAAGGCTAACAATTTATCAACAACACTATGTGTAGGGGGTATTCTCTTTTTTAGTAATACAGCAACAACTAGATCTTTTAAATTTTGGCTAAAGAATAGTTTTCACACTCTTCTTGAATAAATTGGCCATTCAACAGTTGACAGATACTGCAGTTTCTTTAAAGCAGAGTAGATCAAAAACGATCTATATTTTTTAATGGACACTACCTGGTGTCACATCACTTGGTTTTCCAACTATATCGAGGATGAAATTTACAATTTACTTCATGCCTTATGTAGAAAGGTGGCAAGAGAGAAGAGATGCATCAAGAGGGAGAAAATTGGTGTTCAAGCAACTAGAATTTGTTGCTTAACCAAATTACAAATAACTAGAACTGGTTATTATTTCTAATAGTATGCTAGTTTATTTATGACATTAAAGTTAATCCTTATCTAAAAAATTACTCCTAATTTATAGGTATGGAAAATCAGGTATTGCATAACTCTTAGTACATATTGTAGTGGGCGATTTGGACTTATAGTCCGTTCTAACTCTAAAGCTCATACCTTCTCTTTTTTACTATAATTATAAGCCCTCTTATAGAATTAATAAGATAAGTGGGAAAAGAGTAAACCAAAACTCATTTATTTATCATTTATTTATTCCCCTTTATTTGGTAAATGAATATAATGGACATGTCCATTACTATTAAAGAAATTATCATGTGGGTGGGAAGAGTACCAACCTATGAAAAATACGTTATGTTAATACTATAAAATGAAACATATGACAGAAATCTTGAGAAAGCAGAGATCGGTGTACAGTGATATATCCTGTTTCATGGACAAGACACTGCTCAAGTTAGGCCTTTAAGAGGGATTAAAAAATGGGTAGGCCAAGGAAAGGGGGAAAATATCTTTGGATTAACATAAGGAAATAGAAATGAATAGATATAGTTAGAATGGATAATCAAATTCTAGAAATCAAATATCTAGAAATCCTAAAGTTTAGGATCTACTCTTCCTCTTTTCTTAAATCTGCAACTACTTGACTGAGTGATTTTAAGCTTTGTCTTGTCTAAGTTCACAGACTTAAATTTACATGAGCAGGAGGACATTCAAGTGTTCTGGGCCTATGATATTTGTTAGGTTTTTTATTTTATTTCTAGTATAATTAACATACAGTGTTATATTAGTTTCAGGTGTATAGTATAGTGATTCAACAATTCTATACATTATTCAGTGCTCATCATGATAAGTGCACTCTTAATCCTCATCACTTATTTAATCCATTCACCCACCAATTTGTTCTTCATAGTTAAGAGTCTGCATTTTTGGTTTCTCTCTCTCTCTCTCTCTCTTTTTCCCCTCTGCTCATTTGTTTCAATTGTTAAATTCTACATATTAACGAAATCATATATTTATCTTTCTCCAATTTATTTTGCTTAGCATTATACTCTCTAGCTCCATCTGTGTTGTTGCAAATGTAGGCCTACAATTTTGAACTTAGTGTTTTTTTTTTCTTTTTCTTTCTCTCTTTTTCTTTTTTCTTTCTTTCTTCTTTCTTGCTGTATTTATTTCTTTGTTCTTTCTTTTTCTTTTCTGTTTTTCTTTCTTCCTTTCATTGTCTCTTTTTCTTTTTCTTTTTCTCATTTTCTTTCTTTACTTCTTATTCTTTCATTCTTTGTCATTTCCAGTTTAGCTGATAGATAAATTCAAAGTAGCTCTGCCCCTGATCTTTTGCTATTTTTCTAGTATTTGGGCTCCCCCATGTCTTTAGTTTTGGTAATAGAATTGTTGTGTAGTGCGTGTAGATTCATTTTTCTCTTAGTAAATTCTCTACTAATCCATGTCCTTTGTATTCTACTTGCCGTATTATATCCATGCATATTTCTATGACTAGAGTTCTTCCCTAGAAACCTGGCCCAGCAACTATGGGTCTACCTTCTAACAGCTCTCTCAAATGCTGACTTATAGATTGAAAATACTGCTGAGTCATTTAACTTTTCCTTTTCTAATCACCTTGTTCTACCTGCCTACGAATAGATAACCCCCTGAATTCCCTTTATTTCCAATTAAGTTTGACAATTATTGTTATTCCTTTGCAACGTCATTCATGCCTAAAGACAGAGTTTAACCAGTTGATGTGGACATCCTTTTAACACCTGCATCTCTTAATACAAGGTAGAATTAAATTTACTTTCCACAACTCTAATTTTCTAATTAGAAACTATTGTTATTTTCCAGATGATAAAAGCATATTCAAAGAAGAGTCAGAATCAGTATTTCAACCTAACTCTGTCTTTAAAATCTCCGCTCATTCCACTTCAGAACACTGCCTTACAGTGTGATAGATGAATTACTTGCCACATCTCAGAACTTGGCCCATCTCAGTAGAAGAATATCATACTTTCCACCTACAAAGTTTTCCATTTGCTCTACAGGCCAGCAGTTATTCTGGAAAGTTACTATGAGACCAACATGCTGTTATAAGAAGCAGGATGTATTTCCAAGTGAAACAGATGATGGAATTTTCCTGGTAATATTATACAGGATGGATAAAGTAGTGTTGTGCTGGAGCTGACTTGTACCAGCTGTCAAGAGCCATTTTTTAGCATCTCTTCCCTAGTCCTTATTTAGGGATATTACACTGGGAACTTGCAATGGTCTATGATGGGATTATTACACAACAGACATTTAGGGACATTGCATTGGGAACTTGAAATAGTCTATGATAGAATTATTACACAACAGACATTTAGGGACATTACACTGGGAACTTGCAATGGTCTATGATAGGATTATTACACAACAGATATTGACAGACTATATGTGAATGATTTCTTTTCATAAACGTGGGTGTTAGACATGCACTATTATACAAGTGCAGAGTGTGCAACAGTTATCGAGGTTACATATACAGTTATCCAATACTACAATGTGGTAAAGGAAATATAGAATAACAACACAGGTAAGAGATGATCAATATCAACACTCTATAGAATTATTACTTAGCTTTGTGAAATTAAGAAACTATAGGCTAAATTAAGGAACCATAGGAACTATATATTTTATAGGATACTGCCAACTCATTCAACAAATATTCATTAGTATGGAAGTTACTAACAAACATTAATGCATGTAAGACTCGTTACCTGTTAGTATGTAAGTAATTCTTAACACAAGTGATCCTTTTAAATGAAATATTGGTTCCTTCTCTGTTCAGAAGACAGTTTATGTTAAGACCAGTGTGTGCTCATGTGGTGGAAAAGCAGGGCTCTTAGCATAGGCAAGAGAGCCTGTGACCTAAGTCCCAAGCCCTGGAAGGCCACACATTACACAAAACATCCAAAACAATATGTATACTAAAAATATATATGCACATTAGTTTCCAGGACTTGGTTTTTCCCCGGAGCAGCACATGACCCTAAATATCTTTTCTTATGACTAATACAACCAGAAAAAAACTTCTCTATATGTTGTGCCTTAAATACTCAAAATGGGAAGATTTCTGAGTTGTGTGCTGCCAATATTGGAAGTAAACTGCTTTGTCGTGACAGGAGGATAAAGGCAGAGGTATGCATATAACTAATTTAATTACATTCTCAAATCTCTTCTGTAAGATAGTGTGAGTCCAACGAGTCCTTCCCTAAAAATGTATAATTTCTGAGTAGTGCTAAACACTTTTTTCTAAACATTGTTTTCTTTGTGGGCTCATTATATGAAAGATAGAGTTTTACATGTATATTTTATTTTCTTCCTCTGAAATTTATTTATTTATAAAAGTAGGGGACAGAACATATATGCTCTTAGCTTTATTTCTAACTTGAGATTTTTTGAAATAAGGTACATTTGCTTTCCTATATGCTCTTGTCTTTAGTTCTCTAATTCTAAGGACAGACATTCAAGGCAATGAAGGGTGAGATGAGATGTGTTCCTAATGAATCCTGCTGTCACCTGATTTAAAAGAGAGGCATTAGCCAGAAGATTTAACTGATTAAAGTAATCTCTCTAGGAAAATACTGGACCTATTGCTTGTTCCGCATTGTTTTGACATTTGAGGAAAACAAACCTAGTTTCCAGATATCCTGACTCTTTTTTATCTGTTTATTTCTAATTCTTATCTCAGTCTTCTACCTTATCTATTTTATTGTGAAGTACATAGTAAATGCATTTTTTTCTTCTCTGTTTTTTTCCCTTAATTGTAACAATATTGCCAATATTGTAGGATCCATCCTTCTTGATCCACAGTCTATTTTATCAGTGACATAAAATTCTATCCTATCCTAGATCAATCGTCTGGGCATTAAAACTGTCTACAAGTTATTTAAATTAGCATAGAATGAGTGATCATATTTTTTAATTCATGTATTTATGCAAAAAATATTTACAAAATACCTATTACATGCCAAGCATTTTTCTGGGTGCTTGATTATAAGTTATACATCTAAGAATTTTACAACTATTCTTCTAAATAGTGGTTCTTCGGGGCGCCTGGGTGGCTCAGTCGGTTGAGCGCCGACTTCGGCTCAGGTCACGATCTTGCGGTCCGTGAGTTCGAGCCCCACATCGGGCCCCTGTGCTGACAGCTCAGAGCCCGGAGCCTGTTTCAATTCTGTGTCTCCCTCTCTCTGACCCTCCCCATTCATGCTCTGTCTCTCTCTGTCTCAAAAAATAAATAAACGTTAAAAAAAAAAGAAAAATTTTAAATAGTGGTTCTTCAGACAAGTCTTTCCAGATATCCAAACTAAATCATCGCACACACTCTTGACATCATATATTTTTCATTTATTGCAATTATCACTGATGCAATTTAATAATTACTTGTTCAATGTCTATAACCCCAAGATCTTGTTTATCTTTGCATCCACAGATACAAATATCATCTCTTCTATAGAGTGAGGACTCAATAAATATTTGTTAATGAAATAATGATCTCATCTATATTTTTCAAAAGTCTTTAATATATTATCATTATCCCCATTTTAGCAGATGAAAACATGCTTAAAGAGTTTAGGTTCAAATTTTTTCTGATTCCAAGGAATGTGCTCTATACTGAATTCAGGATTCGTTTGTTCTTTCAGAAAAACTATTTCTCTTCTACAGGTTTAATATATGACATTCATAATTTTAAGAAGATTTTATAGCCTGGTTGAACATATATAACGTAAATACATCAACACATAAGGACAGGGAAAATCATAACACGAAGATACACAGGTGTTCTGACATAGTACAAGATTAACGACAGAAATAGATGAAATTAATGTCCTTACAGTTGTTAGTATGTAGGGTATATAAGTATTTTAGTATATGCCATCTTTACTTGAATAAATAATATGTGACAATATGTTTGCTAAGTGCATGTAATTTTTTTATATTTTATGCCCATTTTAAAATTTTCGCCTCAAGACTATGTTAATATGTAATTCTGAACATTGAAAAAAATAAAAAGAGTTAGTGAAGCATCAACAATTTCTATGTATTTTGGGTCAACAGAAAAATTGTATGTTTTAATTGATAAAAGTGTGTGTGCTGGTGGGAGGTATCTGAGTTTGGAAGGAGTTAAACAATTTGTTTTTTCAAACTCCCTGCTTCTATATTCTAGACTTAAGAGAAAATCTAGATGTATTCCTGCTATACCTTTATTGTGTAAACTTCACGACAAAAGTGTCACATAGACATTGAAATTTTTAAAAAGAAAACGGGGGCACCTGGGTAGCTCAGTCAGTTAAGCATCCAGCTTTGGCTCAGGTCATGATCTTGCAGTTCATGAATTTGAGCCCCTCATGGGGCTCTGGGCTGACAGCTCAGAGCCTGGAGCCTGGTTTGGATTCTGTGTCTCCCTCTCTTTCTGACCCTTCCCCTGCTCGCATTCTGTCTCACTCCCTCTCTCTCTCAAAAATAAAAATAAAAATAAATAAATAAATAAATAATAAAATGTATAAAATGTTAACCATCTTACTTGTGCAAACTCCATTTTTTGTGATATAAGCAATATTGGATCTGCCTTACTCTACCCAGCTCTAATATTTACAATGATCTACAGCTGCATCTATTAAGTCTCCAAATTTACCCTAAGTCCCAACCCAATTGGTATAGAATAATGCAAGTCTGTTTTAAATTACTTAAATTTTTCTTATTACTTCTCTCTACCATTCCATTGTTAGACATTTGGTGATACACAAGTGTCTTTTTCATTTGGTATGTTGACTTTCATATCCAATATCTGGAAAATCATTATTTAATATATTTTTTCTGGTTTTTCAGTTTTTATGTGAGATGGAAAATGTTATTCTTGTTATTCCCTGTCCAAGTTATGTACATGATTTTCATCTACCTTTTTTATTATTATATTTTAAAAATTAAAAAAAAAATAATGTTTATTCATTTTTGAGAGAGAGAGACAGAGCACAAGCAGGAGAGGGGCAGAGAGAGAGGGAGACACAGAATCCGAAGCAGGCTCCAGGCTCCAAGCTGTCAGCACAGAGCCTGACGCAGGGCTCGAACTCTCAAACCCTGAGATCATGACCTGAGCCTAAGTCGGACGCCCAACCGACTGAACTACCCAGGCGCCCCTATATTTTACAATTTATTTTAAAATTTCCTTCATATAGATTTTGCATGTGTTTTAAAGATTTATAATAAATGTTGTATATTTGGTATATATGGTATATAAATGGCATATATTTTTTCTGTCACATGTTCTAAGTAATTGTGATTATTACTAAAAATGTCATTTAAAAATTATCTTATGCAACAACTGTGATTTTTATCAATGGTTTAAAACAAAAGACCATATATAATCTTGACTATAAAATGAATGCAAGCTTTGTAATGTGCAAATACTATCATGTTGCTTTTTGAATTTTAATTTGCTTTTTAAAAAATTTTTTTTTTCAACGTTTTTTATTTATTTTTGGGACAGAGAGAGACAGAGCATGAACGGGGGAGGGGCAGAGAGAGAGGGAGACACAGAATCGGAAACAGGCTCCAGGCTCCGAGCCATCAGCCCAGAGCTTGACGCGGGGCTCGAACTCACGGACTGCGAGATCGTGACCTGGCTGAAGTCGGACGCTTAACCGACTGCGCCACCCAGGCGCCCCTAATTTGCTTTTTTTTAAAACTGTATTTCTTCTTGCTAGAGGTTTTCTCTATTGTTTACATATTTCAATTCAACTTCTCTATCTCTTTCTCTGTTCTTTCATCTCACTGTTCTGAAAAATCATTCTCATTTACACAGTAACTTCTACTGGGTCTTTAGAACCCCAATACAGAAGAATTACTGTGATATGACATTGGGCATTCAGCCACCAAGTGTACAGAAATGGTTTAATTTCAAATTATGTCTGCATAGTTTTCCAATTTCCTGAAATAATTATCAGCAGCTAGGCCTTTTCTCACGTTTCTTTTATTACTGGGATTATGAGAAAGATCCGTTGCTTCCTTTGACTTAAGACAGAGGAAGGAATTTTAATTCTCATTATTTGAACCATTGATCTTTTCGCTGTTCTTGCCTCATTCACGACTAGAACCCATAAAAAAACATGATTTTAGTTTGCTTCGTTTTTGTTTTTATAACTCTGATATACATAGTCTTTTGGGTTTAAGTAAAAGTTGCTTTTTTTCCCACATTTTATTATTATTCATCTGTATTTGGAGAAGTGGGTGTAACCAAAAGCAAACTGACACAACTCACTTGATTGAAGTTCATGGTCCATCATGCATTTCAAGCACACACTTAAGTGTGTGGATGTGGGTTAAGTCAATAAAGCAGACAACAAATCTTTGTATCTGAAACATGGGAAGGATTTTGAACAACACTGAATTCATATTATTTAACATATGAAATCTCACCTGTCACTTTTCCATTTTTGCTTTTCCTAGACTTTCTAGTTCAGTTGTGCTGACAGGAATGTAACACAACTGTAATTAATAGAATGCTCAAGAAATTTTTGCTAACATGATTTATCACACTTGGAATAGTGAGCTTAGTTTACAGTGCTCCAAACCTATCTTTCTTTGAATATTTATTTTGAAAATAGGTAATGATCTATGTAAACACTCATCACATATCTAGTTATTTTTAGTATAAGTCTCACACTGCACTATCTCTAATACCTCCTTACTGACTTTTATATCTGTATTATACAAAAGCCTTATTCAACTTACTCAGTGAAAACATTATAGTTAATTCACAGGCTGGGATTTTTACAGTCATATTTTAAACACATTAAAGTGACTGATATAAATAAATCCAAAGGATCTTAAATAGGTGTTTACTGGGTAATTCATCTTACAGCAATCAAAAAAGTTTACATTTGCATTTTCTATACAGGAGAGACTTGTTTTTCAAAGGAAACATTTTTTATGTACTTTTTTTTCATTGATTATTGTTTTTTATTAAGTGACTCAATGGAACTGTTTCCATTTATAAGGTTTATCTGACCATTAATGTGGAACATTTGACATGTGCTGAATGTGTTAATGAAAATTATCACTGACATAGCATTTTCCCTAAGCTGTAAAATACAGGACACAGAAAATCTGATTAGTCACCATGACAGAATGAACACTTGAGAATTACGTTTCTTTGCATACCATTAAAAAAATCAATTGGGCAAATGCATAGAAATCAATTTTATTTAGTGTAGGAAAGTAAAGAAAAAGAGCACAATTCTGCCAGCTATTGCCTCCTAATTTTTTTCTTTTTGGCCTAGAAATTGTGCAAGAAGTCACTCATAAAAAGATGTAATAAAGGTCACCTTCAGCTGTAAGAATTGCCCTTTTGCCTCTTTTCAAAGCATGATGCTATCAAATCCAATATACAGTGAAAAGGTACATCATTGGACTACTGTGATATTTTATAAATAAAATTTGAAAATTGCTTTTTGATAATAAACCAAAAAATAGTATTTCATTGTGTCCTTCTCTGTCCTATTCCCTACAATTTATTATTTAGTTTTTTTTTTTCTAGTTTTGTGGTTGCTTGTAAAATGTCAAATCTAGCATTTGGTATTATTTTTGAGACCTATGAATGCTACAGAGCAAGATATTGAATCTGTGTTTAAAAGCTCCTGATGCAAATTAATTCCATAATTTTATGTTTTTGAGGAGCTTAAGAGATTATTTTTCACCTTTATTATGTGGTGTAGTTTAATGAAACCCTATACAGAAAATAAATCAATAACTTTCCTATAAGAAGTAGTATTATAAGAAACTATACAAAAGGGATCTCATACAGTGTTCTGAGTAAGGCTTATTCAAGTTTTGAATCATTCTCTGACAATTGGTTTTGGAGCTGATTTTGGAGTGGTATGATCTTTTGATCAAAGATACTAAAATTTATTTTTGAATAGCTTTTAAAAAAACAGAAGCAAATCAAAGGATTATAAATCTCTGGTACCTTAATATTGTTATTCTATAACAAGCTTCCATGGTCTAATTTGGAAATAAGTAAACACAGTACTCTTTCTTAGACATCATTTCACTTCTTTATAGTTGTATTTGGTTTCCTAAAAATGGTTGTTACTTCTTTTGTGTGATTGTTGCTGGGGTTTTTTTTGTTGTTGTTGTTGTTGTTATTGCTGTTGTTGTTCTTGAAGATCTGAACCCAATATTGCTGTCCAGGAAACCTCCCCTACTACCCTTATGTTATCTTGTTCCATAATCTTATAGTACTAAACATTTTCTTTATAATACTTATCATGTTCTTATTTCTATTTATTTTTGTGATTATTGGATTGATGACTGACTTTTCACTAAGCTGGAAACACTCTGAAGAAGAAAGCCTGAGCCTAGTTCTGTTTGTTTTTTCCATTACCAAGCAGAGTGTCAGTCATGGAACAAATACCCATCGAAAGGAAGCATTAATAAATGAAGGATCCGACTCTTCTATCTAATGTGAAAGTCTCTGTGTTCAAAGATCAGACTTATCTTTCAACATAAATATCAGGTTTATTTGTTTCCCTGTAACGTTCCATTTGGAATACAGGTCATTTTAAATTTTTTACCTCTACTTTTTAAAGAAACATTCGTATTTCACATGCTATCATAATATCGAACACCTACTTCCATTGGCTCATCCTTAGATGTATTCTAATCCCAAATATTGCTTGCTTAGCAATATTTTATTTCTAACCCTTTGTGTTTATGTCTCAACTTGTACAGTCATTCTCAAACATATTCATTATATTCATTGCATTATTTTCAGACAGTTAAATCATTTCATATGTATCTTTCTGTGCCTACAGTGTGGCAAACATTGGCAAAATGAATTTTTAAAAAAAGACAAATCTTTTGCAAAGACTGCAGAGAAATGTTAAGTCAGTGATTAGATTATAATGTAAGTGTTATTGCAGTGGTAGTTACAGGACATTATAAAAGTAGAGTAATAAAATGTATGTCAAAATAAAATTCCGGTAAATCTTCCCCATAAAATAATATGTTAACTTAATGGAGAAGATAGCACTAAGGAAAAATAAGAAAGATATTACAAGCAGAGGTGATAACAGTTTTGAACCCATGGAAGGGTATGGCATACTTCATTCTGACTAGAGTAAGGGATGTAGATAAGGAGGAGCTGGTAGAAGAGATAATAGAACCAGGAAAGGATAACATTATGAAAGGGCCACTGATTGGAAAGACCATTTGGCAGTTTTTCTCTTTGGAGAGAAAATAACTGACATTTAAAGCCATTCCTACCTTCTTCACTTTTATGGTTTGGATCTAATTTTGTAATCAAGTGCTATAAATGCTACCTCTTCAATGAATATAGGATCTTCTGCTCTTTATTACCTCAGGCACTTGATTGGTCTAGGCTTCCTTAACTCAAGAAAGATACAGCAACCACCTACCTATCCTGCCTTATATCTTAAGCTTCCAACCATCCTACAATTTCCATACTGTCTCCTCAAAATTGTGTTCTCAGCCAGCGTCCTTCCATAATTCAATAATTGTTTATTAATGCCTACTGGGGTGGCAGGCACCATGTTAGTTCTGATATACAGAAGTAACTAAAAACAATTCTCAAGCAGTTTATAGTTTAGTGTAGGTGATAGATTATATACATGAATGGGAAAGCCAATAAAGGAAGTATACAAAGGAGAAATATATGTTGATATTAACATTTATAATGGAGCATTTAATATAGTGAGGGAGGACAATAAGGACTTTCCTGAACGAGAAATTTTAGCTGAGATATGAGCAATAAAACTGAAGTCAATTAGGTTAAGAGAGGATGGGAAATAGTCCTTGGACAAAGCAATATCATGGATATAAATGCTCTGTGGTAGAAAGGGGTTCTCAGGAAACTAAAAAGTCAGAGAAACTAGAACGTGGAGAAGAGGCTGGAATAAGTGAAGAGGAAACTGAAGACTTAAAGAGAGACAGATTCTTCAGATTGGCGAAGACAAGGCGACACGGCTGAAAAGTTACATGGGGTCAACTCATTTACACCTATTGTAGACCAAATTAAAGAGCAACAGGAAGCCATGAAAGGTTTTGATGGATACATCTGCTTCCACTTTTTCCTTCTCCAGTAATTGCTCTGCTGCTGCTGCTGGAATTATTTATGTGTATAAAATTAATCATGCTTCACCCTCACACTCCTCCAGACACCAACAGCCACACCTCCACAGTAAACCTCCAGAACTTAGTTTCAGGCTGCACATCTGCTTTTGGTCTTTCCCACTGCATACCTTCTTTCCCACTTCTACCACAGTGGCAGGAGTTCTAAAACACTACTGATATTTAAGCTTCCAGGCATAAAATCATTCAAAACAAATTCCTAGTGAAAAATCCCTAGAATGTGATATTCTTTTTAGTGTTTTCTACCACTCCTTAACAGGCTTTGTTTTCCAGTTACACAGAACTACTTGGCTTTTTTCCTTAATATTATGTATTTGTGTCCTCCTTGTGGCTTAGCTTATATTATCCTTTCTTACTCTCATCCTTCCCATTGTTCATATCTATCAAAGCCCTAAGGCCTGGCTCAAATGTCAACTTTAATTGTTATGTCATATGTGACTCAGTTATGTAAAATATATCGTTATTACTCCTCTTCCTCCCTACCCACCCATGGAATTTTCTAGCAGCAGAGAACAGTTTTTTTGTGTATACACCTTGGTGTGCAACTTTCTATGTCCTTCTTTGAACCCTACCATGAATCATAAAATTTAGAAAAATGGGAACAACTTTCATTCCTCTGTGAATAAAAATACTGAGTTATTAATATATGTCTTTATCTATCACCATCTCTGCTATTCATTAAATATGCTGTAATCTGTTCAATAATGGTATATTAATACCATTAATATCCACTTCATAAATAAGGACATTGAAGTTTAAAGAGGTTCAATGGATTGCACAAGTTCAAATTGGAATAGGAAGAACTGATATTTAGTCTCATTTTTTGCCAAGTTTCAAAATGAGATTTTTCAACTACAGCAACTTAAGAAAAACAAAAAGCCTTTAAACCAGGGTCCACTTAGTTTGAAGAAATAAATTTCATTCAGCAAATAGTATCAATCGCTATTTACTGATTGCATGTAATGGATCTGTAATGATCTGCCACAGGAAGGGGTTAATATATAATAAATGCTTTGGAGAAATCAGATTTAATAAATATATGTAAATTTGTATACAATCAAAATACAATTTAAAAATAAAATAAATAGGGCCACCTGGGTGGCTCAGCTGGTTAAACATCCAACTTCGGCTCAGGTCATGATCTCGTGGTTTGTGAGTTGGAGGCCTACATTGGGCTCTGTGCTGACATCTCAGAGCCTGGAGTCTGCTTCGCATTCTGTATCTCTCTCTCTCTCTTTGCCCTTCCCCTGCGCATGTTCTGTTTCTCTCTCAAAAATAAAATAAACATTAAAAAATAAAAATAAATAAAATAAATAAAATGACAACAGCAACAAAATTCTGCAATGCTTCTAAAACGGGAAATTCTAATTCCTGTGCCCTATTTCCAAGATTAGGTAAGACTCTAGTAGGACCTTATAATCTATATTTTTAATATAAATACAAGTTGGTTATTATATAATTAGTCATAGACAATATTTTGAGATCCATTGCTCTAGAATCAGAAGTTTTGAAAGAAAA
Organism: Neofelis nebulosa; assembly: GCF_028018385.1. Lineage (NCBI taxonomy): Eukaryota > Metazoa > Chordata > Mammalia > Carnivora > Felidae > Neofelis > Neofelis nebulosa. Next base: position 132,940,577 of record NC_080783.1, read on the forward strand.
GCTTGCTTTACTAAATGTATGCAAATATCAGAGAGCAAAATGGTTCATTGCTCTGTTACTGGCAATTTGACTTCCATCAATAGTTTAGAATGTCTATAGAGTCTACAACTAGACTTCACATAAAGAATGCCATAGGAAAAAAAAATAGAGGGCATACATTGAAAGAATGTGTCATGCTTTATTCTGCCAGATTCTGACTAGAATTTGACAGACATATTTATCTATCTAGGGCTTTGAAAGGAGCACAGGTATTTATCTCCACAAAACTTCAATAACAAAAATAGACTGTAACCTTTTTGAGATGCCTCAGGAGACATGGACATATAAGATGTCCCCCTCCCTTATTGCTCAATAAGTAAAAATGTGGTTGTTAGAAGTTTCACTGAGTCTATTATTGATATACAATAATTTTTGAATTATTTCAAAATATCTCCAATAGATAAGCACAATTAATGGAACAAAGGAATTATTTGAATAATACCATCTGTCTTAATAACAGAGAGAGCTTATAATTATACTTATAAAATGCATTGCATATAATTATACCTATCATCTTCCTTATATGCTATAAATAGATGTAAATAAATATGACATTATTTAACTTACAGTTTTTCACAGTGTAACTTACAATTATTTTAAATTACCTTTTGATTTTTGTTCTTTCCTAGTCATTATATATATGTTCTTTTATCAATTTTTATAAAAATATATAGGGAATTAATATGGGAGGGATTAAATACGATGTATATGCTTTGTTTTTTTCTTTTTATAGAATCTTAAGATTGTTATATACTCTTTATATCATTTTCATTTGCTGTTTGTAAACGAACATGTGTGTTAACAAACTAACATGTGTATATATTACCAGTTAGTAATATACATACACATATTACCAGTTAGTAATATATACATAATATACAAGTATGTGTTACAAAATGCATGCTAAGTTTATATTTTTAATGCATAGATGATTGAATGTTGGTATATAAACTTTTATGCTTATTATTATTTTTAATATTTATTTATTTTTGAGAGAGAGACAGAGCACGAGCAGCAGAGGGGCGCAGAGAGAGGGAGACACAAAATCTGAAGTAGGCTCCAGGCTCTGAGTTGTCAGCACAGAGCCTGATGCAGGGCTCGAACCCACAAACTGTGAGATCATGACCTGAGCCGAAGTCAGATGCCCAACTGACTGAGCCACCCAGGTGCCCCATTATGTTTATTACTTAATACATATACTTAAGACAAAATTTTGCCTAAAAGATGATATATTTGAAAAGTACTTTAATGTCCACAATATTTTTGTGTGGGATCGTTATGAAAAATTTTAGTAGGGAAAACCAAGCAGTTAAAACTATATTTCAGAATGTGAAATATCTGATGTCTGTCAGAGAAAAGATGATATTCAGTAAGATTTTGGGTTCTGACTCAGTTGTCATTTTATTACTTTTTATGTCTTTGTCCTTTAATACTGTTTCAATGCCTTTGATTGTATTATATTAATCTGTATGAAAGCTCGAACAAGAGATTCATTCTAAGTGAAGCAATTAATAAGTTTAATAGCAAGAGAAACAGCCACCAGCTACTTGACTAATAGAGATTAGTATTGGAGCCAACTAAGCAATGATGGAACACTAACTAGTTTAAGGGGAAGAACTTAGAAAAGGAAACAAAGAAACTAAAAAAAAAAAAAAAAGAAATGGTAGGAATGAACAACTTGAGGGCAAGCAAAAACCATATGACAGTGGGGGAAGAAAAGTTAACACAAAGAGAGTGGAATTATTTAATGAGATATAGCGATAGTGGTAAAATTTGTAACTGTGACCGCCAAGAGCCTTGACATTCTCCTGAGCCTGAGTAGACTTTCGACAGGTGTCCTCTTACTACAGCTCCCTGACCTTGTCTTTGAGCTTTTAAGCCTACAGTCATAAAATTCTTTGCTCCTTTGAGATGTAAATCTTCTTCCAGACTCTTGCCAGTTTAACAACCCAAGGTTCTGAGAGCCATGCCTTTGAAATATAATCAAGAAAAATAATGACAGTCTCTTTTAGTCTCTTCTGGAAGTTGGAACCTAACTCCAGGAAGTTCCAATTAGCAAACACAAAAGGATTAATCACATTGACCCACTTCTCCCCCAATGTTCTCCAGCACGTGCCACTAGTTCACCCCCATGCTTAAAAGCTCTCTCACCTTTTGTTTCAGTGGAATTGAGTTCAATCTCTATCCCCCATTGTGACAGTCTTAAACGATATCTTCACTGCGTGTTTAACTTGCCTGGTGCAAAATTTCTTGGACAAATCTTACCAGTGTTATAAATAATGAAATCTGTTGTCATTTTAACAAAATGCATAAGGGGACTTCTTTCCATTTCTTTTATTTTCTCCTTCTTCCTATAGGTTCTTCCTTGCATCTCTTATTTTCTTATGGAATATATGTCTTTTAAAATTCATTATCTGGCTAAACAGGTGATTGACCCAGTTATGACTGGTCAATAAACAATTGACCAGTTATGACTGGTCATAAACAATTATGGCTGGAAATCAGAGGTGGAATGTCACAATTTTCCTTTTAGTATTTCAAATTTTAGCACAAGCTGACAAAGTTTCTGATATTCTATTCTAATGTAACGGAAGCACCAGTAATACTGAATTAATTCTAAATAATTATCTGTATATTTAAAGTCATGATAGGAGAGAGAAGAATGTATGTGTAAATATACATATATATTACATATATACATATATATACATATCTATATTTAATACTTTTTTCCACTATTACTCAATATTGTACTTTGCAATGATTTTTTTAAAAAAAATTACTCCTGATTAACTCTAAATTCAAAATAACCTTACTATGCCTAATTGCATTTTCCTCAGATTATTGTGAAGCAAACTGTTGTTTCTAACTCTTTGTTTATAGTTTTCCCTTCCTAATCCATTTATTTCCATTCTCATTTTCTGTATTTCTAAGCATTTCCCTACAGTCAATATTTTCTTAAGAACAGGCCCTGTAATACCAGGGAGATCAGTATTCCTGAAGTTTGATTTTCATCCTGATTAGCTATACCAAGACTCAATCTGTGATCTTTGTTGAACAGCAGGTTTACCCTAGTACAACCTGGTGAGTTGAGCTCAGAAGTTATTTGTTAGCTTAGTTAAAACGCAGTAACAGATTTTCTATATACAATTTCTATTCAATATGTGTGATTTCTTGAAAAATAAGTATGCAAAGTTAAACTAATTTACATGAAAATATTCTAAATAATTATGACAAGCAGTTATTTCTTTTACATTAGAACTGATGAGTGGTTAATATAAGTATGGTAAAGTTTTCTGAGTTGTTCAGATAAAAAATATATTAAAAAATTTTAAATTCAGAGTTATACCTTTCAACCTTGAAGAAAAACATAAATAAAAAGTCTCCAAACCTACCTTAATTTTTAGTGCCTTCAAAAAGATCAGCTCATTACCAATTAATACTTTCTTATTATATCCAATTTATTTAAAAATTATATTGCCTTTTATTATCAGCTTCCACTGACATCTCAATCACAAGATTAAATCTGTTTCAGTCTTTCCTCTTCATACAATTTGAACATTATCTTCATGACTTCTATTTTCATTTTTGCAAATTTATTCAACTATGTCCTACTTTTTAGAGTTCCATCATGTGTTGTAAAAAGGACTTAGTCTAACATAGATAAACATTATTGAATTTTTCCACAGTTTAATTGGTCTATTTATTTTCAGGCACTCCTTTCATTATTATGGACATTATAGTTTATTACATTTTAAAAAATTTCCTCTAGATTTTATGTTTGTGTTTTAATATGAAGTCAAACTGGTCATAGAAATTTAAATCATTATTTAAAACGTGATTGTTAATGATTTTATGAGATATACCAGCTCGATTCTCAAAATACTATTTGTGAATTTTAACACTTTGTGATCAATAACTTGTCAGAAAATACAATTAACCCACAAATTTCCATGTAGAAACTAAGACGTTCATCAAAAATAGGAAAAATTTAGATACTCTGGGAATTGTATTGAGATAAATTTTAAAAGATCACACCAAGGGCGCATGGGTGGCTCAGTCAGTTGAGCACCCGACTTCGGATCATGTCATGATCTCACAGTTCATGGGTTTGAGACCCGCATCAGGCTGTGTGCTGACAGCTCAGAGCCTGGAGCCTGCTTTGGATTCTGTTTCTCCCTCTCTCTCTTCCCCTCCTCTGCTCACCCTGTGTGTCTCTCTCTCTCTCAAAAATAAATAAAAACAGGGGCGCCTGGGTGTCTCAGTCGTTAGGCGTCCGACTTCAACTCAGGTCACGATCTTGGGGTCCGTGAGTTCCAGCCCCACGTCGGGCTCTGGGCTGATGGCTCAGAGCCTGGAGCCTGCTTCAGATTCTGTGTCTCCCTCTCTCTCTGCGCCTCCCCTGTTCATGCTCTGTCTCTCTCTGTCTCAAAAATAAATAAATGTTAAAATAAATAAATAAATACATTAAAAAAAAAGATCACACCACAATGATAATAGTTATAATAGGGATTAATCCCAATATAAAGCTTGCTATGTGATTAGAACTTTTATAAGTACTTTACATATTTTAACTCATTTGATGCTCCAAATAACACTAAAAGTAAATCTCCCATTATACAAATATGGTGACGACCCCAAGAAATAAATACCACCCTTGTTAAGAAAAAGTTTGAAATTTGCAATATTCTTAGTTGTTTGTGTTTAAATTTAAGGTTTCTGTTCATTTTTTCTGGATTGAAAAACATGACTTTTAAATATTTTCTATCTTTATTATTTTGAATTTAAAAATGAAGTTATAAGCTGGACAGTAGTTGTTTCTTCAAAAACAACGTGACATGGAAATATAACAGGATTTATTAGCCAATCAGAACATTGTTTAAATATACATCTATTGCTTACTAATTTATTCAGTGGCTTATGCAAGTTTCCAGAATATGATCAATGTTTTCCCCATTAAATAATGGTATTAGAAGGTTGTGGGTGTTGTGAATACTAAATAAAATAATTTTATATAAAATTCTCTAAATAGAGAAGTTTTATAAAAGTCTCTCTTTCCTTCCTTGAAGTGTTAAAGCTTTCTTACAATCAGTTTCATTTCCTTCCATCCATCCCATTCCTTGGGAATTACTTTTTTCCTGTTATTATTTTGGGTAGCATGTCATATACTTGAATCACTAAAGCTGATGTTACAGCAACCACTTATTTTTATGACTATAATTAATACAAAATATATTGGTAAATATAGGCGCATATGTAAGACATATACAATATCTAGTTTGAAGTGTGCAAATATGGCACAATGAAAGAATTTATGGCATAACCAATTTAAAAGAAAGGTTGAAATGAACTGCAGAAAGAAATTTCCGTTTCGGGAATATTTGGAAACAGGGGCTCAAATACTGTTACTAATATCTTTCTTTCTAATACCATGGCTGTGGTTATATGTGTACAGTAAAGAATTTAATTTTGCCCAAATTGCAGTTATAACTATAACTAGTTATAACTAAGCCTTTGGGATGCCATGCTTGTTTGTTACTTTGTTTCCTTGGGGGTTTGGATCACCTAGGTATTTTAACAATGCAATTTAGGATGGAACTGACCACACTAGATAATTTAACAATATGATTTAAGGTAAGGGCTTTGGTCACAGGGTAAAAGCTTGGTCTCTTGAGGGACTGGAGTCTGAGATCAGTTACTTTGGGAGTCTACGTGATGGAGTCCCAATAAAGACCTAGACTCAAGGCTCAGGTAAGCTTCCCTGGTGAGCAATACTCTGTACATAATATCCTACATCAACACCAGGAACATAACATTGTCCATGACACCACAGGGAGAAAACAATGGGAAGATACATATTTGGAACTTTCTTGGATTCTTCCCTATCTTTCTCTTCTTTTGGTGACTTTAATCCTTCTATTTTAGCTGTAATAAACCTTAACTATGAGTGTAACAGCTTTCAGTGAGTACTTCAAGTCTTTGTGAGAATTATTAAACCTAAGGGTGGTCTAGGGTACCCCACATTTGCAATTAGTGTGAGAAGAGAGAGCAGTCTTTTTGAACCATTCCCTAACTTTGCAATATGTCAGTTTTATCTATTTAACACCTCGTGGGAGACATATCCACCAAAAGCATTCAATTGATATATCCTGTGGTAGAAATGGTGTATTCAGCAAACCCTTTTCCTCTCCCTGCCTCACATTAAACATTTTCTAGCCTCTCTTAGATCTTAGTAAGGTCATGTGCCTAGTTCTCATCATTGGCCTATGAGCACCAGTCAGACATAGCATCAAAGCTGAGACAGTTAATTATGGGAGTATCTTCTTCAAAGTCCTTCTCACTTTACACCCAGCTATCAGCAGGATGCCACCAGCACAACCTTAAAAATACACCTGAAAGATTCTAGGAAGGAGGAAAGGTGGAAGGCTAGGAAAATTCTGTATGCTACATGTAGCAGTATGAAAGTTGTCTGCTTCCTGAGCCACAACCACTTAACAACAATCACTTTGGTGTGAGTGAAGATTATATCTTTATTTTGTTAAGTAAGATTTTGGAATTTGTTGCTCAGCATAATGTAGCTTAACCTGACTAAAGGATCAAAACCAGGCTGAGCCAATCTAGAGACAATGACCAAATTCTCTCTGTTTCTTAGTAAACATTCAGGTAAAGGTATACTGAGTGGCTTAGTTTGAGTCCAGGAAACTACTCCCCACTCCCTACTTTCCACACCTAGAAGAGAGTCCTTAATCAACTTGTACTAGCACAGATGACTCCATAGGAAGTATACAGATAAGAGGAAAAGAAGGTCTTTAAAAAATGGGTGCTAGGCAGCTAATCCTACTTGTGTCCATTATAGTGGAGTTTGGGACTCTGAGTTTGTTTCTAAGATGATTTTCTGTTACTAAAATTTATGTCTGCTGTGAATGTTCCTTTTATTGCCATATAAAATATGCAAGTTATAAATTCAAGCTATAGGCTTAATTTATTATCAAGGTGAGTAATATTATATATCTTTGTGTATAAGCAGAGACTTTGGTCACCTATGTGTTAATTGCCCCCTATTTTACCTGCATTGATTTTTTTCAGTTGCATCTATGTAGAGAAGTTAAATTTAATCAAAAGTAAAAGCCACGATTGATCCAATCAGCCTTCTCAGTCTGTACGGGGCACTTTAGATCAAAGTGAGACTTTCAAAGTTAATTAAATCCAGCAGTCTTGTATACTTTAGTATTTACACAACACTGTACCTTTAGGCTTGATTTTTCTCCCTTCAACATTAAACACTCACTGTTTTGAATTTGTTTTGCCACAACATTCGATCCCAGATAGAAGCCAGACACTGCAGAATTTGCTCATAAGGTACAAGACTTTATTAAGGTGATTACAAATATAATAGGCTCTGCATATTCTTTAAAATGGTTAACAATATGTTTCATACCTTCCCAGCAGCAATCCGCAAATGGAAGGAAAACTGCTTTAAAAATATTGATAGATTTCAACTATATAGACAGCTGAGAAAATTTATCATAAGAGCTTTCAAGGTACTAGTCTTACATGAGTCTGGCTCATTGCTGGTTGCTCTCACAAGTACTGTCTTATTTTCCCATCTCTATAAAGTAGGTATAATTTTTTTTTCTTTTCCTTTTTTTTTTTTTTTTTTTTTTTGGAGAAAGAGAGAGAGAGAAAGAGAGTGAAAGAGAGAGAGAGCATGCGTGCAGGGGAGGGGCAGAGGGTGAGAATCTTAAGCAGGCTCCGTGTTCAACATGGAGCCTAACAAGGGGCTCAATCCCACAACTCTAGGATCATGACCTAAGGCAAATTCAAGAGTCAGATGCTCAACTGACTGAGCCACCCAGGAAGCCCAGTGGTATTAATTATTAACTATAGAGAACAAACTGATGGTACCAAAGAGGAGGTCTGGGAGAGGGATGGGTTATATAGGTGATGAGAATTAAGGAGGGCACTTATGGTGACTGAATACACGGTGTTGCATGTCAGTGTTGAATCACTAAATTCTATACCTGAAACTAATATTCCAATGTATGTTAACTAACTGGAATTTAAATAAAAACTTGGAAAAAAATTAGTAAGTATTATTAGTTTGACTCTACCAATGAGGAAACGGAAGCACAGAAAGATTGAGTAATTTAGCTATATTTATGTATTTAGTCATTGTGTCCATTTCAAAACCTTGTCATTTGAAATTAAATGAAATTAATTTCATGTCATGATTTTAAATGAATTTAGATGAACCTACAACTATAAGATTTATGAAAGATTATTAAATATGAGGGATATTATATGCTAAAATAGTGATTTACTCCAAAAATACCTTAATTCTACAACTTTTGGAATGGGAGATTACTGAATTCCTGATTTAAGTGTATGTTATTTGAAAGGTTTTTCTTTATTTTAATGTTCTAGAATAAAAATCTTCCTTAACATGGATTTTAAACAATTCTTGAATAATACTGAGACACTTCATTCAGCCCTGTAACTATGTTTTAATAACATATACTTAGGCAATGCATTATAGAATGATTTTTGATTTTAGTGAATTTGCTAAAAGAAAAAAAAAACCTTTGGAAAAATTATTAAAATCCATCAGGTTTGTAACTATAGTTTAAAGATTTATGTTATTTTTGTCCTTGAATTCTCTGCAGAAAATAAAAAAATAAAATAACTACCTTGTCCTGATGGATTATTTCCATTATTCATTCATTCTTTATCTTCCTAAATGTGGGAGCTACTCAAATTTAAGTTCCAAGCCCCTTTCTCAGTCTGCTCTCTCCCTTAGGTATTCACATATAATATTTTTCTCAATATTTTTTATCAGTTTTCTTCAAAGAGCCTATCATATTTTGAATTAGCTTTGTTACAATGTCAGAAATTTTCAAGGACATTTTGTAGTTAGCTTATGTTTTATAACTTAAACAGAAATAATGTCTCTGTAATGTACTAACTGTCTTTTAATAATATCAAGTGATGATAAAATTACTTAGTAGTAGAAGTCATATGTTTTATTATTACTGGATATAGAAACTTTAGGACACTGAAATTCATTAGCTGTGTTGTCTGGGAAGAAAAATTGCAGCATATTAAAATGTTATAAAGACAGTGCTGGCGTTAAATCCTGTCTCTGATCTTACGGGTCCTTTTCTTCACCTGGAAAATGGGGATAATAAAAGATCAAGTGGCTATTCTGAGGCTTGAAAGAGATCTCTCTCTCTCTGTCACACACACACACACACACACACACACATTTACACACACATACACACACACAGTGCAGAGTGTGCCTAATAGCTGAGAAGGACATAAGCAATTATAATTAAGCAAATAGGTAAATGAGGTAATTTCAGACTATCCTTTCTGGTCTAAACTGTAAATAAATTGAGTATGACTAGGAAGCACGTGGTGATGAAGAACCCACATTAATTGGTGGAAGTAGAGAAGCAACATTTTTGCTAAGGAGTAGGAGAGTATGGAGTATTAATGGTATTTAAGAAAGAGGAAAAAAAAAAAAAAAAGAAAGAGGAACATACTCTCAGTGAGTGGAAGAGCCAACAAACTCTGAAAGTGTAATAAGATTTCATGTCAATTTTGTGTTTATTTTAGAAGTTGTGCTCATAACATTAAAATATATCCAACTATTAAAGCTATAAATTCCTTGTTCAGTAAGTTCAGCCCCATGAATGCAGGTGTGTAGAGTGATTTGATAAGTGAGTCTAACCACGGTGGCTGTGCTGCTTCTTCCTTAGTTGAATATAAAGGAGAAAGAAAAAATACAGACCATTCAGGAGTGTTTGCAAAGGAATAGAATAGTTATAATCCATGTATGAAGGAAGTGAGTAATTACAGGATTGAAGGATAGAAGACCAAGGGTAAGCAATTTTCTTTTTTTTAAATTCTTTTAATGTTTATTTATTTTTGAGACAGAGACAGAGTATGAGTGGTAGAGAGCATGAGTGGGAGGGGAAGAAAGAGAGAGGGAGGCACAGAATCCGAAGGAGCCTCCAGGCTCTGAGCTGTCAGCACAGAGTCTGACGCGGGGCTGGAACTCACGGACCTGACCGTGAGATCATGACCTGAGCTGAAGTCCGACGCTTAAGCGACTGAGCCACCCAGGTGCCCCAGCAATTTTCTTGAAATAAAGAATTCTTTTGCAGGGGGGCTTGGGTGGCTCAGTCAGTTAAGCATCTGACTCTTGATTTTGGCTCAGGTCATGATCTCGCGGTTCATGGGTTCAGGCACTGTCAGTGCAGAGTCTGCTTGGGATTCTCTCTCTTCCTCTCTGTCTGCCCCTCTCCTTCCTGCTCATCGTCTGTCTCTCTCTCCCAAAATAAATAAACATGAAAAAAAAAATTAAGAATTGTTTGGCAAAGGGCATTTGAATAAGTAAATCTACATTCTAAAGAAATAAGGATCCATCTGACTCAGGTTTCATTTTGGTCATTTAAACCACAAAATTTGAATGGGGCTCCTGGGTGGCTCAGTCAGTTAAGCGTCAACTTCAGCTCAGGTCATGATCTCATGATTCATGAGTTCGAGCCCTGTGTTGGACTCTGTGCTGACAGCTCAGAGCCTAGAGCCTGCTTCAGATTCTGTGTCTCCCTCTCTCTCTGCCCCTCCCCTGCTCATGCTCTGTCTCTCTCCCCTTCAAAAATAAATAAAAATTAAAAAAATAAAATTAAAATAAACCATATAATTTGTCTACATAAAAAACAAAGTTATAAATACCTTCTCAGCCATATAGAGTGTATTCTTGGGATGAAAGACATAAATATATAAAGTCTCAGATTTGTATTCAATTGCCAAATGACATTTGACAAGTTAAAAGGATTCAGAATCATTGTTGGGCCTGATTAAGGCAGGGATGCCAAGATGCTGAGGAAAGGAGAGGATGTAGTGTTTGTCTACTTGTGGTTTTGCATCCTTCATACGTTCACTGCTGAATTCAACCACTTTCTTATTCAACAGTTTGTTTCTTCTCTATAGAATGCACATAATATGTTCTGCCTCTATTTTTTAAAAATGTTTACTTATTTTTGAGAGAGTGAGAGAGAGAGCACAAGCAAGGGAGGAGCAGAGAGAGAGAAAGAAAGAGAATCCCAAGCATGGTCTGCATTGTCAGTGCAGAGCCTGGGGTGTGGGGGGGTTTGGGGGGGGTGGGAGGGGGTGGGGGGTCGGGAGAGGTTGGGGGGGAGGGGTGGGTCTTGATGTAACTAACTGTGAGTCCATGATCTGTGACAAAATCAAGAATCAGACGCTGTGAGTCAGATTGAGCCACCCAGCACCCTCCTCCCCATCCTGCCTTTATTTATCTGATACTTCTGAGTGTTTACTTAGCTAGGCGAGAGACAAAAATAATAAAATAGAAATTTCAAAAAATTAATATGATGAAATCTGGGAAATTTTGAAAGAAAAATGAAAAGAGGGGGAAAGGCGGGGTGCCTGAGTGCCTCAGTCGGTTAAGCGTCCTACTTCGGCTCAGGTCATGATCTCATGGTTCGTGGGTTTGGGCCCCACGTCAGGCTCTGTAGTGACAGCTCAGTGCCCGGAGCCTGCTTTGGATTTGTGTCTCCCTAGCTCTCTTCCCCTCCCCCGCTCGCACTCTGTCTTTCTCAAAAAATAAAATAAAAATTAAAAAAAGAAAAAAAAAAAAGAAAAGAGAAGAAAGGGAAATTGACAGGAAAAGAGTAAAGAAAGGGAAAAGAAAGTAATATTTTGAAGGCATGGGTGGGACTAAAGATATTTATAAAATCTAGGAGAGGTGGAATGAAAGAAAACCTAATACAGCCTTGATAAACACCAAAGAAAATAAGGAAGACTATTACTGTAAAAGTAAGGTGACAGAGTTAGTTAAGTGGACATTTTTTTTTCTGCCTAAAGGCACAAAGACTTTTTATATGTTGTAGAGTCTGAAAAATAGGGTTAACTCTCTTAAAAGCAAAGACATTCTGTGGTGTTGCACGGACTGGAATATTGTGCAAGAGATACTAACCACACTCAACACACATGCAAACACATGCAAGTGATTTTTAACTTTTTTTTTTTTAATTTCAGTTTAAACTACTATCGACAACCCTGAGCTGCTATAGCCTCACCTAATCTAAGTACTTGCAACACAAGAAAAAGCTTATGTCTGTTGCCTTTTTAAGCTCTACTCTGACCTCAGCTATTTGGATCTTATTTTAGTGTAAAGAGACCATGTCATTTGGGGGATAGCTGGTTTTATCTCATTTTAAAAACCAGAGTCACCTCAAGATGACATTTCTTTTTTCCTTTGACCCATTCCCTTTTTCTTTTTCAAAACCACAGAAATCAAAAGAAACACTGAAATCTCCTTCCTTTGTGTTTTCCAACTTGCTTTCCTAATACTGTTTAAAACAGTGACCTTAGAATTCTAAAAAGTCTAAAATAATTTGGAGAAAACTTTCCAGCTGACGTGGTTTGATATGTTTTCAGACCAACACTTTGCAGACAGAAACTTGAGCTAATTGAAAACTCCACAGGCTCAAATTTTTGTGTAATGAACTAAAGTAAATGACCCATTACAATGATTGGAGTGAATATAATTTGGTGTCAGAAATTCCCAAGTGTACCCCACCGATTCTCTAAAACTAAATACACACAAGCCAAGCATTGTACGTATTACAGTTGATTTGGATGACTATTGTAATTCCTCTCTGATGTTCCAGCTGTGGAAAAGGTGAATTAGTTAACCATTTCATGTCATTTGAAATGCTAGGCAAAATCTCTTCTAAAATATCACTGGAAGGTTTTTCATAAGAGAATTCATTCTCAGTTCACCAATGCAACAATTATTTTTCTTTTATTGGTTCATCCGGGAATTACTCCTTAAGTTTCTACTACAAAATAGGTACTCTTCTAGGTGCTAAAGATGCAGTTCTCAGCAGAATAAATGTCCTACTTTTATTTACCATTTACACATATCAATTTGTTTGAACAGGAGAACATGATTAATGTAAGTAAGGAAATGGCAGAAGTAGTAGCAGGAAGAACCTCTTGGGCACTACACACCCTAAAAGGCTTTATCTGCTCATCAAACCCAACAAATCTTATGAACCCCTAACAAAATCATGGTAAGAGAGGCATGATATTAAATGTATTGATGAGAATCTCCTGCAGGAAGGATTACTGCCACTGTGCAATATTTACTGTATTTGGAATCATGAATAGCTAGATCTATAGAATGACCCTTGATTAAATATGCAATTAAAATTAAAATATAGAGACATTTCTTTCAGTTACTAAAATCCCTATAGCATTAGAATAGTAGCTCCCTCCAAACTATAAGTCAATGAATTAGCCTAAACTATAGATTGGCCTGGATTCAGAAGTTAATTAGAAGTACATGACAAGAAGAGAAAAGGAGATGATTTTCAAAAAGATCGTGTTGTATTTATTTCTTTAGTTTTTCCTCACCAGTGAAATGACTGAGAAAGGACCACAAACTAATTTCATAAACAGAGCTAACTATATTGTAATTTATGTCATGATAAAGACAGAGGGTTCTTACAAGTTACCTTTCCATGAGAATAAAGGAAAACTCAGAAGAAGGCAATCGACATAGGTCATGTGATCAGTGATGAGCTAGCTTTCTTGATACTCTAAGTGGTGTGCAAGTTCTCAAACTTCCATCCATTCCAGGTGCTTATTTCTTTAAATATGAATAAATAAATAAATGGGTGTGTGCATGCATGCACACACACACACACACACACACACACACATTGTAAGGGTATGGTTGCTCCTCTCCACAGAGAGTGACAACCAAGTTGAAAAGGGAAATTCCACTAAGAGTGAAGGCAAGAAAATCAAGCTCATTAGCTCAGTAGTGGTACCTAGAGATGGCTGTGGGAAAGCATACACCAAAACAGAAAAGGTTCAACACTGAGGACAGAGAAAATGAGATGGCATAGAGCGGCCTCTATTTTTTAATTTTTTTTCCCCTGTGGCAATTATACATTAATTTATGAACTATGTGAAGGGCAGTCATATTTTAAAAGATGCAGTTTAAAATATTTAAAGAGGGATGTAGTAGTGCTTAGATACGAATCTAGATTAAAAGAATAATTATTTGCTCTCCAAATTATTTAAATTATAATGTGCTTTAAATCTAAATCTCATACTCCAATGTTTATTACACACAAAGGGAAAAATACAAAATGCAAAGCCATTTTTATAGTTACCTCATCTATATTATATTATAAAAATATCTTTATTTTACTTTAGTAAAATTGCTTCGTATTGCTGGCATGAGATCTTTGGTTATCAGTTGGATAATTGTGCAAAAGAATATTAAATTACATACTAGACTTTCAATACCCACAGGTATTCAATGATACCAAGTGTTTTCAATGAATTAAGTTCTTTCTCTAAGTTACTTATTTATTGCATGATGATTTAAATGAATACATTTTCTTTGTCAGCACCATGAAAGAATGTTAACTGATTTTATAATGCTTATTCAAAATAAAAGTGATTTGGAATATGCTAACTTTGTATTCCAAATCTAAAGAAAAAGTCTCTCTTTTATTTGTCTTTGTGTCAGCTATATATTTGTTTGTATGTATCATGTGAGTGGTGACATTATCATATAAACAGAAAAAGATCGAATCATGTCTTACCCAACAATGCTTTTGTCTAATTTTAGCTAAAGTAGAAGGAAGGCCCTTGAACACACACATGTTAAGAGATTTTTATGGCATATTTCAATATTGTTCAGATTCATTTTTCACCGAAATAGCATGAAACTCAAACATGGTTATTATATTTTCAGTGAAAAATGAATAGTGTCTCAATAGGATGTTAATACTGATAAGATTACAGATCATTTTCAGAAAAGTTGAAGAGTAATGGAATGGGCTGTATACGTAACTTGTGTCTTTTCCCTGAATTATTATTATTATTTTATCTGTCATTTGGAAAATAGCATGGTAATAGAAAACATAAAATTCTACATCAGCTTCTTTAGTTCAAACATTGGGTACTTGGAATCATTTGACTTTATAAAAGCCACATTAAAAAAATTACTTGTATATCTTGTATTGTGCTTAGAATTGTGCTAGATTGTTTAATTCATTTTCCTTATCTAAAATTGTTTCATTTAAAATATTATTATATGATTTTTCTATATATTTTTTTTATTTATTTATTTTTTTTTTTAATTTTTTTTTTCAACATTTTTTATTTATTTTTGGGACAGAGAGAGACAGAGCATGAACGGGGGAGGGGCAGAGAGAGAGGGAGACACAGAATCGGAAACAGGCTCCAGGCTCCGAGCCATCAGCCCAGAGCCTGACGCGGGGCTCGAACTCATGGACCGCGAGATCGTGACCTGGCTGAAGTCGGACGCTTAACCGACTGCGCCACCCAGGCGCCCCTGATTTTTCTATATTTTATTCAATATTTTATTCGAAACAAAACTTGATATTTATTAGAATTTTTTTTTGCTGAGCCACATGTAATGCATATTACACATATATGAGTGAAATAACTTAATTTTGAATTAAATTTTGCACATTATAGATGAAGGATATCAATCTTTAAAAACAGTTGGTTACTTTCCCAATAAGAAGTTAATAGACTGTGAATCCATGTCTATTTGACTTCAAAGTCAATACTCTCTTGGACTTTCTATTCTATTTCTGATAGAGTAGTGAAAATCAGACCAATGGACTTCTACTAAGAACCAAGCATAATGAAATTTCACCATAAGAAATAAAAAATAAAGAAACGGAAAGAGGAAAAAAAGAAACAACCAAACGGCACTGGAAAACTGATGAGTAGGGCACAGAATCTTGGAGAAGGGGATGGGAAGGCACTCAAAGATGTGAACGAAATTCTGCAGCTACTTTTTCGTTCAGGCCATTTTCAGATCCGTTACCCAATGCAAGACACTGAGCATGCATGCAAGATATTTAAACTAGTATGGCAGTGAAAAGGGAGACACAATGAACTGAGTACCACATTCTGCTTTTTTCTTTTAAGACTTGTTCTGACTTCTAAAGAGCATGAGACAGATGGCAAAGAATGGGAGCTGAAGAACTTCAAAAATGCAGAGTTGTTTGGACAGTTTTGCATTGTGGATAAGACAAATTCAGAAATTATGTTATAATTCATAAACTGCTACAAGCTGTGATTCTTTCAACAAATATGTTTAAAGCACCATGAATGTGCAGAGTAAGAAGTGATTTCAGCCGGGAAATCAATAGGAGAATCTGTTGATGAGTAGATAATTTGAAGGGTTTCTGGTAATTGAGTAAGTATTCAAGCTCTTTTGAAATGTCTCTATATTTGCCCATATGCAATTAGATACTCTCTCTTAAGTGACTCTAAAGTATTTTGCACACAATTCTATTATATCACCTTTATTAATGCATTTTAATTATGTTTTACATATCTGTTTTCTCCCACCAACTTCTACTAACCTGTGCACTCATGTAGAGGTAGAGATCTAATTTCATTCATTCATTTCAATTATGTAAAAACCATATGTAACCATTATGCTCACTGAACAAACGAAGATAATGGTTGTGGGTCCGAGAATAACCAATAGTCTTCACAGATATATGGGATCTAGATCAATTCTCAAATGACATTTAGGTAGAAGATAAATGTTTTATGGGAACTTCAAGTTACAGCATAGAGAATATCGTAAATAATATTGTAAGAATGTCGTATGGTTACAGATGGTGACTATGCTTATCAGGGTGAACACTGAGTAATGTATAGAATTTTCAAATCGCTATCCTGTACACCTGAAATGAATATAACACCATATGTCAACTACACTTCAATGATGATGATGTATAGGAACTAGGCTTAGAGATTGCCTAAGTCAGAGTTAGATTCTGACTACCAGGTCAAGAAATTTTGACATTTTTATGAAGGCTTTCTTAGGAATTTCTAATGTTATTGGACATTTTGAGGGAAAGAGATATGGAATAAAATAGCTTATAATAAACTGAGCTAGCTGTGCCATTGATCTTGCCCATAATCCAGGAAGTTAGAGAATCTTTTAATTCCTTAGTGTTAAAATGTGATATCCCTAGTAAATAACGCATTAAGCATTAAAGAATTTTTTTGTTTTCTTTTGACTAAGTGTTTTTGTGTTGACCATTCAGTGGCTAATGTATGTAGTACTTTAACAGGAATTATCTTTTCAATATATATTACTTTTCAATAATATATGACTTCTCTTCTGGCGGATGCAGAAATTTTTTCATTTCACAAAATAACTTCAACCCAGAAAATAACACCACTATCATCTTGCTACTTGCACTCATAAAAATGTAATTACTGTTGATTTTTTTTGCCTAAATATAGGTATTACCTCTGTGGTTTGTGCAATGTTATTGAGATCTGTTAGTTATAAAAAACCCATCACTGACATTTCAGAAAACAGGATGATCAAAAATGCCCTATCTCTGTATCAAAAAAAAAACTGATAATTTATTATTAAGTTTCTATTTTAAACAGAATAGTTAACATTATATTAAGCAGAATTTTATTTTTATTTTTTATTTTTTAATTTTTTTGTATTAAGCAGAATTTTAAATGTTTTGAAAAGTTAAAGAAACAATGCTGGTATTTCTCACCATTGCCTTTGTGTGAAAATTCTATACATATGTTTAGGCAATTTGTTGAAGAAAAATATTTGTATATATAGTTTTCTACCTTTTTAAAATTAAAGTGTTATTTTTCTAACGATCTGACAACCCGCATAAATTCTGAACTACTTTTATGGGTGCTTTTCCATTATTTTTTGTTGCTTGCTAATTACTTTTCTTGCCCAATTTCATTTGCAGTTTGAATAAATAAACTGTTACTTTCTGCCTGTGGGTTACTAGAGGAATAGTCAATATGCAGCTGTAATAAAATCATAAATTTCTTTGAACAGGCAATTTCCAACTTATACTTCCACAGAGGGTTTTTAAATCTCTACTCTTAGAGAAACAACTTTAGGAAACCTGCAAACTTTTATGCTAATTTATAAAGCTTGGATTCAATGAAGATGGAATCAAATGATTGGTTGTTATATTTTGACATTGTAAAGAATAATTGTACTCACAATAAAAATGAACCCTTTTTTTCACATTTATTTGACATATATGCCTCTCAAATTCAGTGAATGGGAGAATTGGTTTTGATCACTTAATTGTATGTTATTCATGTCTCATCCAACTCAAAGGTTTAATAAACATGGCTAATTTTAATAATTGACATTCAAAGTCAAGTTTCACTTTTTTTTTGTTTTCTATTTTTGTTCCAATTCAACAGTAAATCAGTAAAGCATATCCACTGTAGCCAGCAATTTCAGCCTTTGGTTTTTCTTTAATAAAAACCTAAATAAATTTTAAACTCATGTCTATATCTCTAATTGAATTTGCCTAGTGCTAAGATGAGAAATAATAAACGTATAAAATCTTATTTACAACATGATAAAATACATCCAGGACTACATTAATACTAAAATTTAGAATTCCTTAAAGAGAAATGCATTCTTACTTGCCCTTGTTTTTAATGATATTTATTTTTCAAATATTCAATGTCATAAAGGGATACATGCATCACAAGTATACTTTTGCATAAATAATTGTGGAATATTCAATAGCATAGTAAAATAGATTTATAAATTTTGTAAAAATGGAGAGGCACTAAGCTTCTCAAATGAAATTTGGTTTTCCAAACTATATTCTAGGCACATATATTCTAATTATGTTCATATTTATTTCTGAAATATTCTGGTAAAAAATACTTTCTTGAAATACAAAGGCATATTGCAGTAACCAACTCCTCTGAAATGATGCTAAAGACCTGCTTTTATTCTGTGAATCTCTTAAGGGTCACATAAAGGACACGTACTACCTCTTAAAGCAAATGGGTGATTCTCCTCTTTTGGCAAAGTCTCTATTAAGTGCAACATGGAGGTGATAATGTCCTAGACATTTTCCCTTATTCAACAGTTTGGAAATATTTCATCAGCCTCTGCTACGACTCCCCGCTGGTTCTGGCTTTTAATAACATTAAAATGCACATAAGTTCAGCAATTTCCATTTACATGGGAGGAAAGGAGGAAGAGGGCTTCCAGAGTCTATTAGTATAGGAAGATGTTTATGGAGAAGGGTCAGACTCCTGGGGTCATCATTCTAAAAACTTTTGGATAATTAGGCTAAAATTTGCATAAACATCAGAAATTTGGGATGCTCCTCTGAAAAGATCTGTATGAACTCATTTGCACAGTTTTACTGTGATGAGCGCAAGGGGCTCTAGCCATGGGCTCTTGTATCTTATTTATTGTAACAAAAGAATAAGGAAGAGTTGACTAAAAGCACAAAACCTGATATACACAAAATAATTAAAGACGAAGAGAAGATTTATGAACATAGAATGGGAAATAGACACAAAATTAAAAGATATGAGAGAAAAAGGAATGATTGCAAAGAGATATACTGTATTCTGAGAGATAAATACATCTGAAAACAGAAAAACAAAACACTATATATCAAGTTTAAATTAACTCAAGAGTGGGGTGCCTGGGTGTCTCGGTTAAGTGTCTGACTTCAGCTCAGGTCATGATATCACAGCCCGTGAGTTCAAGCCCCGTGTCAGCCTCTGTGCTGACAGCTCGGAGCCTGGAGCCTGCTTCGGATTCTGTGTCTCCATCTCTCTCTGACCCTTCCCTGCTCATGCTCTATCTCTCTCTGTCTCAAAAATAAATAAAAATTTTAAAAAATAATAAATTAATAAAATAAATTAACTCAAGAGTGATTCTGTATAAATTAGTAATGGTTACAAGTTATAGAATAATCTGTAAATATCTCATAAATTTCAAATATGTAAAAATACCTGACAGGAAATATGAATTCCAGGTAGAACCCCCAAAACTATTTGAACAATTTTCTGATACTTGTATTTAGAAGGATAATAGGAATATAAAGAATTAATAAAACTCTTATTCTTCCAAATAAGTTAAAATTATTCCTACAAACCTCAAGCCAGTATTTATTGAAAATCCTATTTTTTAGACATCAAAGGAATGGTATTGCATGCTGTAAAAATATGTATTTACAAAAATATATATGAAATATTTTAATTTAATATACAAAAACTAAGGTACTATATTTTGAAATACTCTGGAGATATATCAGTTAAACAGTATCATCTTGTGAGAAATAATGCTTTAAATTTACTTTAAAAAATTAAATTGGTAAAATTTTAGTTAGTGTCAATAGAATTCAGAAGACTCAAGAGATGAGTGGGGGAAATTAACTACCCTCATTTTACTGTAACAAATCATTTCATAGTGACAAATACTTCACCAAACTTGAAAAAAAAAAAATTCAAAAGCCTTGCTCATTGACCATCGGTGGGGACAACATCATTATATAGCAGAAAAAAAACATTGTCTCTTTAAATACTGCTCAAAGTTGTTTAGAGTTGTTGTATATAGAAAATAACTTCCCAAAGATGTACGCATTCTAATCTCTCAGAACCTGTGAATATGTTAGTTTATGTGGCAAGGAGGAATTAAGGTTGTAGGTGGAATTAATGCCGCTAATCAGTAGACCTTAACGTAAGGATAATAACCTAAATTATCCAGGTGAGATCAACGTAACTACAAACATCCTTAAAAGTGGAAGATGGAGACCTGAACATAGAATGGTCAGAGAGATGCTACATTGCCAGCTTTATAGATGGAGGAAGGAGCCCAGAAAGGAGGAATGTAGGAGGCCCATGGAAGTTAGAAAAAACAGGGAAATGAATTTTCTCTGAGAGCCTCCAGAAAGAAACACAAGTCTCCTGACATCTGGATTTTAGACCAATAAGACCTGTGTCAGATTTTTACCCTACAGAACTGTAAGATTATATTTTTCTGTCATTTTAGGTCAAGAAGTTTATGATAATTTGTTGTGGCAGCAATATAAAACTAATAGAGTTTCTAGATTTTTTTAAATTTTATTTACATTTTGAAATTCAACACAGACACTCACAAATATAGTGTGTAAAATATAAATGCATAATTTAACAATTATGAAGATAGAGTTACCACTAATCAGGTAAAGAAATGTAACATTGTTAGGGCCCCACAAAGTCCATCTTTTGTTCCTTTTTGGTCATATCTCTCTACTTCCTTTAGAATATAATCATTCCTAGTCTTTTGTTAGATTTTGACTTGCTTTAAAATTTTATATAAATAGAATTACACCTTTTGTAACTTTTTCCTCTATGTCTGGCTTGGCTTCTTTCAGTTAATACAGTTTTTACAAAACATTTTTCTTTGAACATTTTTGCGGTGTGTTATATTCTAATTAAATATACTTCCATATTAATAAATTAATTCCAATTTAGGGCTAACAATATTTTTAAACATGTATCATAGTGTGTTTATTTCTGAGGAATGGTGGAATATTTAGTCAGGAGTGAAATTACATCTGATATAATAAGACCCTCATATACAAAGAATATCATAAAGTTTTTCCCCCTGCCATATTTGAATATTTTTGTTTTGTGTTCTTTAAAAAAAATTTTAATGTTTATTTATTTTTGAGAGAGAGAGAGAGTGAGCATGAGCAGGGGAGGGGCAGAGAGGAGGGAGACACTGAGTATGAAGCAGGCTCCAGGTTCTGAGCTGTCAGCACAGAGCCCTACCAGAGGCTCGAACCAAGGACTGTGAGATCATGACCTGAGCTGAAGTCAGAAGCTCAACCCACTGAGCCACCCATGTGCCCATTTTCTTTTAAGTTTTCAAGTGTCTATTTATTTACATGGTTTTACTTGCATTTTACATTGCTTGGGTATCAGAGTTCTTGAGCCTGGGGCTTGATGTTAATATTTTTTAATTAATTAACTAATTTTTAATTCCAGTATAATTAGCACACAGTGTTATATTAGTGTCGGGTGTACAATATAGTGATTCAAAATTCTTTTCTTTTAAAGATTTTATTTTTAAGTAATCTGTACACCTAACGTGGGGCTCAAACTCACAGCTCTGAGATCACTAGTCACATGATCTACTAATTGAGCCAGCCAGGTACCCCTGATTCAATAATTCTATACATAAATCAGTGTTCACCATGATAAGTGTGTCTATACCCCAACCACCTTCCCTCTGGTAACCACCAGTTTGTTCTCTATGTTTAAGAGTCTGGTTTTTTTTTCTTTACTGTTTCCTTTTTTACTCTGTTCACTAGTTTCCTTTCTTAAATTCCACATATGAGTGAAATAATATGGCATTTTTTTCTCTGACTAACTTATTTCACTTAGCATAATACCCTCTAGATCCAACCATGTTTTTGCAAATAGAAGATTTCATTCTTTTTATCTTATTTATTTATTTTTATTTTTATTTTTTTAATATATGAAATTTATTGTCAAATTGGTTTCCATACAACACCTAGTGCTCATCCCAAAAGATGCCCTCCTCAATACCCATCACCCACCCTCCCCTCCCTCCCACCCCCCATCAACCCTGAGTTTGTTCTCAGTTTTTAAGAGTCTCTTATGCTTTGGCTCTCTCCCTCTCTAACCCCTTTTATTTTTTGAAATTTCATTCTTTTTAATGCCTGAGTAATATTCATCCAAAAACACGAGAAAACTGTGTTGCTGAAGATGTAGAGAAAAAAGAACCCTCCATGCATTATTGACGGGAATGCAAACTGGTACAGTCACTGTGGAAAACAGCATGGCGCTTCTTCAAAACAATAAAAATTGAATTGCCATATGGTCCAGTATTCCACCACTTGGTATTTACCCAAAGCATACGAAAACACTAATTTACACAGGTACATGCCCCACTATGTCCCTATGTTTATTGCACCATTATTTACAATAGCCAAAATAGGAAAGCCACCCAAATGTCACTGATAGAGGAACCAATGCTAATATTTTTAATCAAAAGTTTTCAGTCAGTATTTGTTTCCAAATATCACATATGACTTTTCTTATAGGAATACAATGACATAAGTTAAACTTCAGATTTATTCTTCCTATGCCTTCTAAACAATTTTCTATTATTTTTGTGTTCTTTGTCTTTTCCAAGCTTGGATTTGTATACTTTGTATCAAACTAGACCTTATTGCAATGTTTCTTTCTGTTGTTCTAAGCTGCTATTACACTATATTGACTTATTTCATTTCTCAGTTCCAGAATTCTTATTTATCCTTCTTTATAGTTCTTTTGTGAATATTTATATCTTGTTATCTTTGAGAGGGCATATTAATTATAGTTTTTGTATAGAAATGTCTATAATTTCAACATCTGGATGACCCATGGAAGTTTCTATTTTCTATACCGTCTCTTGGTTTTTGGTCATTTGGCCCTGTTTCTGGCATGCCTTTTACTATTTTACTGCATGGTACACATTGTATATGACTGTAAAGATCCTGGACAATATTAACAGCCTCAAGAAATGATTTAATTTTCTATCTGGAAGCAGAATATGAATAGGGCACCTGGATCCAATCAGGGATTGAGATAAATCAAGTCCCACCTTTGTATTGTGTGCACTTTTCTCAGAAAGTCCCTCGAAACCAAATGACTTTTCCTAGATTGCCACATACTGGTTTTTTTTTTTTTTAACTTACACTTAAGCCTACTAATTTATCACCATATTTTCAGTTTTCTTATACATTTAAATTAAGGATTTTAAAGAATATTTTTTTAAATTTTCCTTTATTTTTGAAAGAGAGAGAGGGAGAGTTCGTGTGTGTGTGTGCGCGTGCACGCATGGGGAAGTGGCAGAGAGAGAGGCAGAGAGACAATCCCAGGCTGACAACATGGAGCCCTAAGCAGGGCTCACGAACCGTGAGGTCATGACCTAAACCAAATGAAGAGTTGTGTGTTTAATCAACTAAGCCACCCAGGAGCCGCAAAGAATATTTTATTTTACATCTGTGTTTCTTTACAGTGCCAGCATTGTTCCTGATAATTTAGCTTTCTCCTCAGAACATGCAATATTAAATTATATTTTCTCTGCTTCTCTCTCTCTGTCTCTAATATACCCATATTATTGCATATATACATATATTTTTATGATGTTCCCCAACTTTATACTGACCCTTCAAAATAGGCATTTAAGATGTTTGTAGCAATAGAGACATGACTATAAGCATACATTATAATTCATACATGTAGGATTCCCAATTTACTTAAAATATATTTCAATATTTTATATAATACAAACTTAAAGTTTATGGTTTGCAACTTATATGTAATAGTTCTTTTCAAAAGGTTCTGTAATGATCTCTTTAATGACAGTCCTGGGTTCCATGGTATAATATTTGAAATGATAAAGAAAAACATTTCCCTAGTAAAACTTGGCAAGGTTCTCTATAAGCAGATTCAATATAATTATTAAATACAAGAAATTTTGAAAAGTAGGTATCCTAATTTAATCATCTGTTAAGCAAGTACTGAAGAGCAGCTATACACTGACACAATTATAGATGCTAGTAATTCCTTATCTAAGAAAAAAACATAAACCTTGTCTTTTTAAAAAAATTTTTTTTAATGTTTATTTATTTTTGAGACAGAGAGAGACAGAGCATGAATGGGGGAGGGTCAGAGAGAGGGAGACACAGAATCTGAAACAGGCTCCAGGCTCTGAGCTGTCAGCACAGAGCCTGACGCGGGGCTCGAACTCACGTACTGCAAGATCGTGACCTGGGCCGAAGATCATATTAGGTTGGCTTGGTGGAATACTGATTCACCTTGGAGATGACTTATCCTGATGTTTCACATGATTTTTAATGCTCAGATCCACAAAGCCTTATTACTGGACCATAAGAAAGAAAATGACATCTCCAGGTGACTTTGCATGCATATATTGGAAATTAACAGGAATTAATTTAATTTTATCTAATATTTATATCAACCGAAGTTCACTTGCACATGAAAACAAAGCAATGGGCATAGACTGTGTTGTGATATTTCAAGACATAGGGAAGCATTATTATAAAGATTATAAGTACCAAATACTCAAGTATATCAAAATAATAACAGAGATCATTTCTTTTAATCTGCCACACAAATGCTTAATCTTCTTTAGAGGTTAGTTTCCTATGCCCTGTTCATTATTATAATTCACAGAGGCAGTGTGTAGGAGCTGTGAATAACGGTATTGTATAAAATACCTTATAATCTATAATTGTTAATAGGCCTCCTGTGGTTACCAGCTCAAGATTTAAAAATTGTCTGTCTCATCAAGAATAATTCACAACTGGTCAATGTTCTGCTGATGTAATACTGTGACCTTGATCTCTGTACCAGATCATGATTGCAAAATAATTAATTCCATTCAGTTCATCCACATTAGTGGTGATGGATGACATCATTTATCAAGGCATTGGGAAGTTATTTAGGAAAATTTCTTATCATATCCTTAACCTCTCTGCTACCTAAAGTAAGGGCAGATTTGTAAGGTCAGATTTGCTATGTCTGGAAGGAGATTTATAATCATTGTTCTGTGCTGCCTGCATAATATATAAGCCTTGGGAGTATTCTAGCTATGTGCTTTCATTTCTGCTATAACTATAATATTAGAAAACATTGAATTAATGTGCACTTGGTGTGTCTGGAGATGCCAGGTCAGGGTCACCCATGACCTTATAATTCAGCCACAATGGGCTTTGATTCATGGTAGAATTTATAATTTTTAATATTTGAAAGTAGTTTTCCTAAGATGATTAACCTATTACAATTCAACAGGCAGTACTCTGTAAAGTAAAAATCTTGAAATAATTTCCACTCTTTTGGACTAGCTCCATCTCACAATTTGGTGCAATATTTTGTCCCCTTGAATATTGACATGCATTCTCAAAAAGAGTGTATGCCTGTATTATATTTTTCATAGAAGACACAGTCCAGGAATATGAGACTAAAGAAAACAGATCACTATAAGGAAATTAGTAACTGTGGGCATTTAAAATCATTGAGGCAGACTAACTGTACAGTATTCAGGGGTCTAGAAATGACTGTATCTCAGCACTAATTTATTTCTTGTGTGATTGTGTGTGACTGCAAACTGACTAGATGTTCTGTTTGTAGACTTCCTAATATTTAAGTATCTTAGGTTGAATTTTTTGAGGACTAGATACCCTATGTAACATCATACAATTCATTCTACAAAGATCACAAACTATACCTGCCACAGCACATTATATTATTCATTTAATCTTTTTTTTTCCTTTCTTAATGAGGGCCTTAGAAACGGGGGTTGTGGTATTACCCCAGATGAAGGAACGTAAATACTGTTCTTATCCACTTATTTGCTTATTCCAATTTATCCCAGTTTCTCACTCCAATTTGCCTCCTCCACCACAGGCAATGATTCCAATATGTCTAACATTATTTTCAATTTTTATGAATGTTCTTTGGTTGCATATCTCCTTCTGCTCTTTTTTTAATCAATAGCATACCTTTAAGTGCATTTGCTTTTCTATGTGTACATTTGTTATGTTGCTTTTAATTGTCTGTGGTTCTCCACGATGCTTAATATATATACTATTTATTCACTTTAAGCAAATAAACACCCCATTTGCCTATAATTTCTTATTACCAGAGATAGTACTGAAATGAACATCCCCACATCTGTTCCTCATGTGTGAGAAATCTTGAAATACAATCTCAGGAACAATTTGCTAGGTCATATTGGTTTTTGGTACCAAACTTCGCTGAGTATCCACAGTGGCAGTCTGCCATCCAGAATGACTGCTCTATGAACACTCATAAGAACAGCATGTGAGGGTTCATCAACAGCTAGATCCTAGGCAAATATTCAAATTAAATGTTTTTTTAATTTGGTCTTTCTGATTGCCCTAAAGTAATAATTGGTTTTGTTCCAATTTTTTTTATTTCCTTAATAACAAATGAGATTGAAGATCACTTTATAAGCTGGTTAGAATTTGAGTCGCTCTCTAGTCTCTATCCTCTATCTCATCACATTCTTCACTTAATTTCCTAACTGGAATATCTGATATTTGGCTTTTGGTTGTGTGTTTTTGCTGATTTATGTGTTCCTATTACATCTACTGTATTTATTCCCTTTGCCCAAAACACTCCTCATTGAAAAGAGATCTTTAATTTTGTTTTCATCAAAATTTCTAATTGTCTCATCCATCTGTGATCATCCAAATAGGTCACACTGTAATCAAATTAACATCTTTATCCTTAAATCACACATATTTGTTGATATTGTTCTTTTTATTGGTTCTTGGTGGTGGTGTGTTTTCTTCATTAGAAAGTATATACTCTCAGTAGAATATATGTTGTGTTTTCTCAGTAGAAAAATTACTATGTCAATCTTATTTGTATGCCCAGTATATAGCAGAGTGCCTGGCATATAATAGGTTTTCAATTAACATTTATTAAAATAATGTGTTTGGAGCCATGGCGCTGGAAAAAGGACAGGTTCCTACAGGGAAAAGAATGCAAAGTGAGACGTGGGTAGATAGAATCTATAAAATTTTGTTCTCAGTGCAGCCTCCAATCAGGATCAGAGTTAGCTTGTTGCCATTTGTTTTCCTGGTTGTTCTCCCAAATTTAATCATTTCCTCCCATTGCCTCCTATTGCACTTTCTTATGCAGAAAACAACTTCTACTCTGAAAATAAAATACTGTCTAAGGTAATTAAGTAATTTTGTCTACCCATATGTTTCTTTGTAGTACATAACTGGAATTAACTTTAAAGACACGACTTTTTGTTCCCTCTCTTAAGCATATTTGAAAACTTCCTCCATTCTTTTCTTCTGTAGTTTACTTCATGAGTAACAGATTGGATATTCAGGTTTTTGAAGAAAAGATTCTTGGGTTCAAACTGCAAGTCTGCTATAAACTAGAAATATAACCTCAGTAGTTAGTAAGAGTAAGTACTTTACCTTTTTTTTTCCTTTCTAAATTGAGGTGATCCATGAAAAGCCTTTAGTGGAGAGTTTGGGCATATAATGAAAGCTCTGTCTTAGTTACTACACATCAAGATAAAATTAGAGAAATTAAAAGAAACCTTGCAATATGAAATTGTGATGGACCTAATTCCTTTTTTACTTCTCTACCAGGTACTTCTAATAGATGTGAATTACATAAGTGTCTCTGACACAAAAGTTCACTAAAAACTGAAAACTGAATTGTTGTACAAACTTTAAATGACTAAAATGTCAATTTGGCTCACGTAATGCCCCTGGGTGACATAAATCTTTACTGTTTGCTTCACATATTGGGTATATTTCTTAAAAAGTTCCAGTATAAAGTGTATGTAAAATATTCTTGGTTTTGAATGCTTAGAATTGGAGGCTGCAGAGATTAAATGATTTTATGACATGGTATGAATTTAAGATTTTTAGAAAAATAAAGGGTAATTGTTTTTTTTTTTTATGTTAATATCTGTGTCTCTTTAGTAGCCTTGCAGACTGATTGTTAATCTTTAGCCACAGTAATGCATATACGTTTTAAGGAACACATTTTTTTCCTCAGACATTTCTATCCATCCCCTTTTTATTTTTATTCAAAATGAGAAGAGAAACAGAGTTACTGCCAAGTCTGATTTTGCCTTTAATTATTGATCATATTCTAATATGGGATTTTAAAATATCAATTTCTAATATTAAATTGTTATGTCAGAAATCTGCAATTCCGCAATTGTCTACTGCATCTTCTGCATTAACATCTTTGCCATCTCAAATGAATCATTGCCATAAGTATGGAAATATTCCATGATATTTCTTATCTAGTGACCTCACTTTCCCTCCTGCTTTTCACCCAGTTCCCCATTCTTCTATATAACAAAAGGTTTTCAAGGAATTGTCTATGTTCAGTAATCACTATGTTCTTTCAGTTCAGTGTCACTATGTTATTTTGTTCTTCTCAAACTCTTTATAACCATATCCATAAGTCCATCAAAACTGCACTGGTCAAGGTCACCAATAATATCCAAGTTGATAGGTCCAAGTATCAATTTCCACTATATAGGTCACTTCTTCCTGTAGAAAAAATATTTTTCTTTATTTGGTCTTATATGTCACTTCTTTTGGTTCTTTCTCTCCTTCCCTAGAATTTCTTTCTTAGTTCTGTTATTCCTCCTTATCAATTATTTCTCCTTTATAGGTTATAATTTCATCCATTCCTGTAAATTTAAATGTCGTGTATAATTTGATGTTTCCAGAATTTATATTTCCAGCATAGAACTCTCTAAGAACAAATAATATAACATC
Source organism: Neofelis nebulosa (assembly GCF_028018385.1). Lineage (NCBI taxonomy): Eukaryota > Metazoa > Chordata > Mammalia > Carnivora > Felidae > Neofelis > Neofelis nebulosa. The sequence goes on from NC_080783.1 coordinate 132,969,850, forward strand.
TTTCTGCTTGATTTCTAGATATCTAGATATCCAGATGTCTAGAGTATCTTAAACGAAAACATCTAACACCAGATTTGTATCTTTCTCTTGGAAATCTGCTTTTCTCATAATATTCTTAGTCTTCATAAATGGCAATTCCACTCTTCCTATTGTTCAGGGAAAAATCTTTGCAGTGCTTTCTTGATACACTGAGATCATCAATATGCCTATTGGTGCATAAATGGGATATTTAACTACAGCAAAATTAATATTTCTATACCCTTGTTGTTATTGTACTTCAATCTATATTTTTCCTCAATCAGTAAAGTCCAAAATATATAGTAAGTGAAATGAAGTATGGGATCCTAAACTGTATGTCCTTGAATTAACTGGACATCAAACCCAAAGAGACCTCCTTGAAGGGCATTGCAATATCAGTCTAGAGGTCTTCAGTGCATAGATCTAGACAATGGCGAATAACCAAGAGTATGATGGTTAATGGCAAAACAGAGAATCTTTGGCTGGAACAATCAGCCCATAGGAACAACTGTCAGAAAGACTTGAGGGAGAATGATAGCTTGTATTACATATTTGAGACCTTCTTTTTTTATTGTTTATTTATTTCTGAGGGAGACAGAGACCAAGCCCAAACAGGGGAGGATCAGAGAGACAGGGAGACACAGAATCCAAAGCAGGCTCCAGGCTCTGAGCTGTCAGCACACAGCCTGATGCAGGGCTTGAACTCACGAACCGTGAGATCATGACCTAAGCCGAAGTCAAACACATAACCTGAGCCACCGAGGCATCCCAACAAGACCTTCTTATAGCATTTTAATAAGACATATTATTATCCCTAGTTAGCAACAGAGCCAACATTCAAACTCCTTCATTCAATCACTCAACAAATATTCATTGGGTGAATATTATATGCCAACTATTGTCTTAATTCCTGAGTCCCTGTTCTCATTTATCTTACATATTAATTTTTTCATAGAAATAGAAATATGCTACAGTGTGACTAAATGAGGGAAATGAATAACAAAATAAGTGTGATCCATGTTTAATAATAAATAGCTTCAGGTAATTTGTGTATTACATTTATTAAATAAACCAATCAATTATCAAAGGACACAGTTCACCTATAGAGGAAAATTTATTAATTAATGGAAACAAATTATGTCATTAAGACAAATAAATTATTAAAAAGCTTAAAGTTACTGGATATTATCTTAAAGGTCATAACTATTTTAGTTGGACATAGTATTTTTAACATTTAAGTTCAATTGTTTTTTTTCTAGAAAAGTAGACATTATGATAAAATTTTAAATATTTTGTTTCACAGATTACAATACCAAAAAAATAGGCCCCCAAAATAAAAGAACTTGTCCTAATCATAATTTTGTATAATAAAGTATTATCAGAATAGTTATCACTATGGCACGATGCTAATTTCAAGGTATTTTCTACTTATTTACTTATTGAATTGATAATATGTGGTTCAATTAGAAAATCCTAAAGGTTATAAAATATTCAAATGCCTACAAATCCCTTTGGATGTTAGCAAGATAGATTTTCTCATATTGGGAATAACACAAAACTACTCAGAGCCATATGCTCAATGTATTATTTGCATGTAAAATGCCTAGTAGTTAATTTGTTTACTGCTCATTTGTAAATAGGTTTTAGCTAAAAGACTTTAATATGACAAATATAAAAAAGGAATAATGAAGGGCACATCCTTACTTAAAAATTTTCCTTTCTTTTTCTTTTTTTACTTTCCTCACTGTTAAATGCATATAATTATATCTTTTCTTCTGCTTATCTCCCTTTCTGTTTTATTATAAAACCACTGAGCAGAAACACTGTCAATATTTGATTTATTACATACCTGAAATGTTGCTGATGCTCAATGAGGCACTGAATAATCTGTTGCCTGAAAAGAAGTTACACACAGTTATAGGTGTTAAATTTGTATTCCTCTACGGCAGTGCTAATGCTGCTACTGGGTCCAGGCAACAAAATGCTATTATTGATAATGTAGTTACAAGATAAGTACAGTGATTGAGAATAAGAATTAAAATATTTTATAAGTATTTACCATTGTAATGACATTGAAATGCATGGTCAACCTGTCTTTACAATAGGGCATAGATGATTCAAAGTATTTTTTTTAAGCTCTTATTTTGAATCAGTAAGGTAACTCATTATAACACCTTTTCAACTGTCACTTAAAGTGAATAGAATCTGAGAAAATGTACTATTATTCGGTTTACTATCACTAAAAATGTATATACAATACTGAGACAATAATAAAAGACTGAAAGAGAGATGTTTGCTTGGGAATGTTAGGTGAATCTATGGCAATAAAGGCTGTTGAGTTCTGTTTTCTAGTGCTGCCCCTAGCATGACAGGTTCAGGAACTAGCTGATGATATGAAAACCAAGTTATAGGAAAATAAACCTCTCAAAGTATTCAGCTTTGTAATTCCTTTAGTAAAGATGTAATTTGAACATTAGGGTGACATAGAGAAATAATTATATTTTTAGCTTCATTGTCAACTAGTAAAATAGATTGTATAACATTATGAATGATTACCTTGTCAATATATATGTGATTTGGAATTTAACTTTTGGGTAAAGTAGGTTCTGATGATAAACTTCAGTGATGGGAATATATTCTGGAATGATTACCCAGATCAAAGGGAATGTGCCAGTATATGAATTAAGTGTACTGCTTCTTTCACGGAAAAGTTTTGCTATAGCTAAACCAAACTATATGGTTAGTGACATAGTAAAACCAGAAACTATGTGAAAGTGAAAGCTTTAAACTTGTGATTTTCTGTAGTGTGTAATAATAAGGAAGCTGGTAATGCACAAATGTTATTAAATCCAAGGGACAGTGATTATGGAGGTGAAACATTTTGGGAGAATGAAGTTTGGAACAAGACGTTAGCATTAAAAAACAGATAAACCAACTCAATCTCAACTTCTAAACATGAGAATTGGACAGCTGAGCTTGCTTATTTGTCTGATATTTTTAATGATTATTATACTCCATTCAAAGAAAAAAATGTGACTTGGTTTCCAATGACAGGTAAGTTTGAAGGGTGCAAAAAAATAGAACTTGTTAAGAGAAAAGTTACTACAGCTAGGTTGAGTAAGTGTAGCTGCCTAAAAAAAGTGCCTTTTGTCACATTAAATCCTGAAATATCAATTGTTCAAAGTGTGAGTATAGGTGTTTAATATGGAAATTACAATTTCACTTATATTAATCATTGTGTTTAGATACAGTGCAGAATGACAAAGTTATTAAGTGTAATAGTGATTCTCTAATTAATATACTATACAAATACAATCATAAACAATATATACAATTATTAGGATCCTTTATTTTTTCTATTTGAGTTGTGTCTAATTGTATTTATTGAAATTTAATTTCATTACTAATTACTCTAATAATAACCTTCGGTTTGTATTTTTTCATATACTTTGCTTTTTAGAACAGTTTTCAAATTACAGAACAATTTCACAGACTTTACAGAGTTTTCATATATTTTGTACCCAAGTTCTCCTATCATTAATATCATACCTTAGTATAATACATTTTTATAATCTATAACCAATAGGGATACTTGTTATTATCTAAAATCCAAACTCTTTCAGATTTCCTTGTTTTTACATAACATCTTTTTCATGCTTCGGAATCCCTCCAGGAGAACATTGCATTTATAGTCATCCTGTCTCCTTAGGCTTCTTTTGATTATGACATTTTCTAAGATATTTTTATTTTTTAATGTTTATTTGTTTATTTTGAGAGAGAGAGTAGAGGAGAGGGACAGAGAGAGAAGGGAATGAGAATCCCAAACAGGCTTCACACTGTCAGCGCAGAGCTCAACACAAGGCTAGACCTCAAACCATGAGGTCATGACCAAGAGCTGGATGCTTAACTGACTGAGTCACCCAGGTGCCCCTAATCTAAGATATTTTTAAATTTTTATTTGGATGACATGGACAGTTTTTAGTATTATTGCTTAGTAATTTTGTAGATAGTTTCACTACTGAAACTTTTCTAATGTTTTTCTCATGATTAGTGTAAGGGGATGTGTTTTAAGGAATAAAATCACAGGCAAAAGGTTTTTGTCACATCATATCAAGGGTACATACAGAATTTATCATGTTAATGTAAACCTTAATCACTAGGTGAGGTGTTATGAAATTTATCCACTGTAAAGTTACTACTTCCTCTCCTTTTCCCATATTGTACTCTTTGGGAAAATGTCATTTTGAACAATCCACATTTAAAACTGGGGAATTTTCAGGGGCTCCTGGGTGGCTCAGTCGGTTAAGCATCCAACTTAGGCTCAGGTCAAAATATCACGGTCCATGAGTTTGATCCCTGAACTGGGCTCTGTGCTGATGGGTTGGAGCCTTGAGCCTGCTTCGGATTCTGTGTCTCCCTCTCTCTCTGGCCCTCCTCCACTCATGCTCTGTGCCTCTCTGTCTCTCAAAAATGAATAAACATTAAAAACAGTAAAAAAAACCTACTAAATAAATATGTTGAATTCTTCTGCATGGGAAACTTCTCTCTTTTTCTCCATTTGTTCATTTATTCATTTAGTTTTATCAGTATGGACTCATGGATACCTATTTTAAATTTGTGTTGTAATCAAATATTACTTTATTTTGTTGTTCAAAATTTCCAGTTTTGGTCATTGAAAGCTCTTTCACTTGGCGCCTGTATTTCTTTGACATAATTCATGATTTGGGGGTTGATTTTCTTTCCTTCTTTTTCTTTTTTTTTCTGTTTTAAGATTCTTTTAGAAGATTTTTAGGTTTACAACAAAATTGAAAGGAAAGTACAGAGATTTCCCCCCTTTACTCCCTATTCCCATACATGCACAGCCTTCCCCATTGTCAGCACTGGTTACCAGACTAGCAGTTTTTACCAAGGATGAGCCTACATTGATATATCATATTCACCCAAAGTTCATGGTCTACATCAGATTTCACTCTTGGTGTTATACATTATGTGTATTTGGATAAATGTATAGTGATAGATATTTATCATATCTTACAAGGTATTTCACTCTCCTAGAAGTCCTCTGTGCTCTTTTTATCTCTCTCTTCACTCCAGGCAACCACTGATCTTGTTATCATATCCATAGTTTTGCCTTTTCCAGAATGTCATGCAGTTGGAATAATACAAACACATAGCCTTTTCAGATTGCCTTCTTTCACTTAGTAATACACATTTAGATTACCTCTATGTCTTCTGATGGCTTGATAGTGCATTTTTTTTCAGCACTGAATATTCCATTGTCTACCTGTACCACACTTTATTTTTCAATTTGCCTACTGAAGGATATCTTGGTTGCTTCAAATTTTGGCAATTATGAATAAAGCTGCTATTATAAACATCCATGTACAGGTTTTTGCGTGGACATTACTTTTCAACTCCTTTGGGCAAATGCCAAGGAGTGGGATTGTTGGTTTGTGTGGTAAGAATGTTTGATTTTGAGAAAAGCTGCCAAACTGTCTTCCAATATGGCAGTGACATTTTGCATTTACATCATCAAAGAATGAGAGTTTGGGTTGCTCCAAATTCTTGCCAAAACATTTGCAGTGTTTTGTTTTGTTTTTATTTTGGTCACTCTTGATGAAGTCTTGGGGTGATGGGGGTGTTCATTGGGTCTGGAGCCGACAGCCAAGAAAGAATTCTTGAAGACGTCTTTGGTGCAAAAATGATTTTATTAAAGCATGGGGACAAGAGCCGTGGGCAGGAAGAGCTGCACTGGGGTCATGACAGGTAACTCATTATATACCCCTAGGTTGGGAGGGGGTCAGGCATAGAGTAAGTCTCTAAGGTATTTTGGAAGCAAGGTTTCCAGGACATTGAAGGGCTAGCTGTTGCTAGGGAAATGCCATTTATTACCATTTAATAAATCTTCAGTCATGAGACCCCCTCAGATGCATATGGGGAGTGGGCATAAGCTTGGAGTATGATTGCCAGCATATATCTTGGGGCAGTTGAAATAAAGGAAGTAGACTTATAGGATGCTTGAGGTTGGCATAATGTTAAGCTAAGATTCTCCTTTGCCTCTAGCAAAGTGTCATCATTGAGCTGAGCTCCTAGAAGGAGGTCTCTCTGCTGGTTTCAAGGACTTGTCAGTGAGGGAATTTAATTTTTCATTTGCTTTAGTTTCCCACATTACCACGGCAAGCACTTAAGCCCCTTTCCTTTGTTCTTGTGTAGCCAGGAGTGCCAAGGAATATCACACATATTCCACCCAGGGGAGGGATGGGTGGAGGGGTGCCAGCCTGTATTTTGTCCTCAGCTTGCCCTATGGTCCCTCATCATATCCCCGCTGAACAATTTTGACCATTCAATCTTTAAGGTTGCTTAAGGTGGAAGGTCTCATCTTCTGTATCTTCTTCCTGCTGAGTAGGGATGTAGAGATATCCCTACCTATACACGTCGATATTGGTCAGTCAGGGAACATATAGGGGAGTTAAGGTGGAGGCAGCTGAATCCAAGGTAGACAATATGTATGGACCTTTTTGAATAGAAAGAATCATATGTTGGCTTGAAGTTCTTGAAGTTATGGAGTCTTGATACCAGGTAGAGAGACATGGGAGAAAACAGCAAAACATAATTAGAATAACTAGAAAGATTAGCCCAAATATAAGTCCTTTGGCAGTTGACTGAGGTTTTATTAAATGGTAATAAATGGTGTTTCCTAGCAACTGCTAGTGCATCAATGTCCTGGAAACCTTGCTTCCAAAATTCCTCAGAGACTTACTCTATCCCTGACCCCCTCCCAACCTGAGGTATATAATAAGTTACCTGGCACAATTCCACTGCAGCTCTTCTGCCCACGGGTCTTGTCCCCATGCTTTAATAAAATCACTTTTTGTTCCAAAGACATTTCAAGAATTCTTTCTTGGTCGTCAGCTCCGGATCACCCCACCATCACCCCAACACTTCATCAACTCTCAAAGATGTGTAGTGATATCTGATTATTGTTTTAATTTGCAGTTCCCTGATTATATATGATGTGGAATATCTTTTCATATGCTTATTTGCCATCTGTATATGTTCTTCAGTGAGGTGTCTGTTAATGTCTTTGCCCTTTTAAAAATCAGGAGGTTTGTATGTTTATTATTGAGTTTTATGAATTATCTGTATATTTTAGATAACATTCCTTTATCATATGGTCTTTTTCAAATATATTCTCCCAGGCTGTGGTTTATCTAATTATCTTGATATTGTCTTTCACAGAGCAGATTTTAATTTTAATCAATTCCAGCTTACTGGTTATTGTTTTCATGGATCATGCCTTAGGTGTTTGCTTTTCTTTCTGATCACTTTCTTATATTCTGGCACAATAGGATGCTCCAGGCTCATCTTGTATAGTTCTGTCACACAATCCCTGATTCCTAGAATCAGATATTTCTCAAAGAAACTCTGGTTTCTTTTATTGGATAATTATATTAGAATCTAAGAAATGGGTATTAGGTGTGCTTAATTTTACTGGGGTTTCAGTGCTTCTAGGCAATCTCAGTGGACAGAAGAAGAAACATATTGAGTGTATACTAAACTGTGTATAAACACATAACCATAAATACACCTTTGTTAACCATCTGTATCCATATAAAGCTAAACATAAGTTTATACTGATATCTCCAAATCTAATTCATTATAACATGGATCATTCTAGCCTGCTATCCTGTTTATCTGTAAGCTAACAGATAAATAGGGAGAAAACCAGCTTCTGTCAACCATTTACATAACTGTTCAATTTCAGTATATATGTATGACAATATTAAAATTGTCAATCCATACTGAAGTTGGGATGTAAATTTATCAACTAGACTACAGTACCTACTTATAGTTTTACAGATTCTACTCGTTTCCAGTGTTCTTTAGATCAGCACCTTTCCCTCTCACCCCCTTCAGTGAGCTTACATCATATGCAATATAGTTAGATTGTTTTGTAAATTCTGCATTCTATCTCAGGATTACTCTGACCTTTTAGGAACTTTTTTTTCTCTTTTTTTATTTGTATGCGTTAAGATTTACTCTGTGCTGTAAAGTTGTATAAATTTTGACAAATGCATAGGGTCATGTATCCATAATTTTAGTATCCAATAAAACAGTTTGACTGCTCGTTGGTGTTCAGTGTATGTCCCTATTCAATGCTCCTTTCTCTCCCCCAAATACCTGGCAACAACTGATCTTTGAACCCTTGCTATAGTTTTGCTTTCCAGAATATCATACAGTTGGAATTGTATAGTATGGACTTCAAACTGGCTTCTTTTACTAGAAATATGCATTAAAGATTCATCCATGTCTGTGGATAGCTTGATAACCCATTCCTTTTATTCACTGAATAATATTGCTATGTAGGGACATGTGAGATTTTTTATCCTTTCACTGTTAGAGGACACCTTAGTTGCTAGTTTTTGGAAATGATAAATAAAGATGCTATAAGAATTCCCATTCCCATGCAGGTTTTTGTGTGGACATAAGTTTTTAAGTCACTTGGGTAAATATCCAGGAACATGATTGCTACATCCTATGATAAAATTATTTTTAACTTTATAAGAGACATGGCCACACTGTATCCCAATATGGTATATATTATATTTCTACCAGCAATAAATGAGAGTTTCTGTTGCTCCATGCCCTTGCCAAAAATTAATACTGTCAGTTTCTTTGGATTTTAATACTTTTATTAGATGTGTAGTGATACATCATTAAAAATAACGATAATAATAATAATAAATAATGTGGGTAATTTCATTTCTTAATGTTGAGTTTTAAGAGTTCTTTGTATATTGTGAGAAAAGTCTTTATTACATATAAGTTTTGAAAATACTTCCTTCCAGGGGCACCTGGGTGGCTTAGTGGGTTAAGCACCCAACTTCCGCTCAGGTCATGATCTCGCGGTTTGTGAGTTTGAGGCTCAGGTCATGATCTCGTAGTTCGAGAGTTTGAGCCCCCCCCATCAGGCTCTGTGCTGACAGCTCAGAGCCTGGAGCCTGGAGCCTGCTTCAGATTCTGTGTCTCACTCTCTCTCTGCTCCACCCCAACTAGTGTTCTGCCTCTCTCTCTCTCTCTCTATCTCTCTCTCTCAAAAATAAACATTAAGAAAATTTTTTTTAAGTAAAAAAAATTAAAGAAAATACTTCCTTCTAGTCTGTGACTTCTCTTAGATGGTCTTACCAGTGTTTTTCACAGAGTAGAAAATTTTAATTTTAATACAGTCCACATAATTATTTTTTTGTATTATGAATTTTTTTTGGTGTTAAAAACTCATCACCAAACAAGGTCACCTAAGTTGAGACTTACGTTTTCTTTAAAAGTTTTATTGTTTGAGTTTAAACTTCAGTCAATAAACCACTTTGAGTAAATTTTAGTGCTAACAAATGCAAAGTCCATGCCTAAGTTATTATGATTATTATCCTTATTATTATTATTAGACAATTTTTCTAATGTCATTTATTGAAAAAAACTAAGCTTTATCCATTAAATTACCTTTTCCCTTTTATGAAAAATGGTTAATTATATTTGTTTGGAGACTGTGTCTGGGCTCCCCATTCTGCTTCATTGATTTATATGTCTGTTTCTTGATTACTGTAGCTTTATAGTGAATCATAATATTGGCCTGTGTTAAGTCCTAAACTTTTTTCTTCATGTCAATATTTTGTAGATTTTTGCCTTTCCATATACATTTCATTTTATTTTTTTGAGTTCATTTATTTATTTTGGGAGAGAGAGAGAGATCAGGGGAGGGGCAGAGAGAGAAGGAGAGAGAGAATCCTAAGCAGCCTCTGCACTGTCAGTGCAGAGGTAGATATGGTGCCAGAACCCACAAACTATGAGATCAGGACCAGAGCCAATTCAAGAGTTGGGCGTTTGACTGACTGAGCTGCCCAGCCATCCCTCCATATAAATTTTATAATAAGTTTGTCAATATCTACAGAATAGCTCGCTGATATTTTGTCTGGAGTTTTATTGAATCTACAGATCAAATTCTAAAGAAATGTGGGGCACCTGGGCAGCTCAGTTGGTTAGGCATCTGACTTCAGCTTCAGGTCATGATCTCACCATTTGTGAGTTCGAACCCCACATCAGGCTCTGTGCTGACAGCTCAGAGTCTGGAGCCTACTTCGGATTCTTTGTCTCCCTCTCTCTCTGCCCCTACCCTGCTTGCACTCTGTCTCTGTCTCTCTCAAAAATAAATAAACATTAAAAAAAATTTTTAAAAATTTCTAAAGAAATTACATCTTCACAATATTGAGTCTTCCAATCTGTGACCACGGAAAATCTCTGCATTTATTTAGATCTTTAAGATTTCTTCCATCAGAATTTTGTAGTTTTCTGCACATAGACTCTATAAATATTTTGATTTATACATAAGTATTCCATGTTGTTGGTATTATAAATGATATTATTAAATTTTAATTTCAAATTACAATTGCCCATTGCTGATACACAGAAAAGCAATTGACTTTATACATTAATTTTGTATCTTGTGAGTTTGCTATGTTCTCATCTTAGTTCCAGGAGACTTTTCATTAAATATTTTGAGTTTTCTGAATAGGCAATCATCTTACCTGTGGACAGAGACTATTTTATTTCTTTTTACCCAGTCTGTATGTCTTTTGTTCTTTTGTAATCTTATTGTACATTGCTATCTCATAGTCGGTAGTTTTATCAGGAAAGAGCATTAGAATTTTTTCAAATGTACTTTCTGCATTAATTGACATAGTTATAGAATTTTTTTCTTTAGCTTGTTGATATGATGAATTACACTGAATGATTTTGAAATGCTGAAACAGCCTTGTATACCTGGAATAATTTCCACTTTGTTTGCTGTTTTGTTTTTTAAATATTTATTGTTGGGATCACCTGGGTGGCTCAGTCAGTTAAGCATGTGACTATTGATTTTGGCTCCGGTCATGGTCTCATGGTTCATGGGTTCGAGCCCTGTGTTGGGCTCCATGTGCTGACAGCGTGGAGCCTGCTTGGGATTCTCTCTCTCCCTCTTTCTCTGCCCCTCCTCTGCTCATGCTCTCTGTCTCTCGAAAAATAAGTAAACATTATAAGTAAATGAATAAACAAACATTGTTGGATTTAATGTGCTAACATTTTGTTGAGGAGTTTTCTATCTGTATTTGTGAGAGTTATTGGACTATAATTTTCCTATTTTATAATGTCTTTATCTAGTTTTGCCATTAGGATAATGATGACCTCAAAGAAAGAATAGAACATATTTTTTCTTCTATTTCTAGAAGAGATTATAGCAAATATGTATCATTTCTCCTTAAATGTTCATTAGCATTCAACACTGAAACATTACACACACACACACACGCACACACACACACACTCCACATATGTATTTGGAGAGAGAGAGAGAGAATAAAACTACTGATCTAGGAAGCTGAGGGAACACAATGCAGAATAAATACCAAAATGTATACATCTGAGTATGTATTATTCAAGCAGACAACAAAAGACAAAGAGAAAATTGTGAAAGAAGCAAGATTTTTTTTTAATTTAAATATAGAGGGATATGGGTAGGAATTGCAATGAATTGATTAGAAACAAAGCAAGCAAGAGGAAAGTTGATCAAAATATTTAAAGTGTTAAATAATAAAAATACCTAGAATTCTATAACTGGAAAAATTATCCTTTAAGAATGAAGGGGATATAAAGACTTTCTTGGATAAACAAAATCTTAGAGAACTCATAACCAGTAGATATGCCCTTCAGGAAAAAAACAAAATAAGTTCTTCAAGGAAAAGGAAAATGATAAAGGTTAGAAACTCAGATCTAACCAAGAAAAAATATTTTTAAACAATAAAATGAAAAACCAATTGGTGATGTTGGTAAAATAAAAAAAAAATCACACTATTATTATGATTGAAATCATTAAAATATTATGACTAATTTTTATGCTGAATAATATTATCTTTGAAATGAGAAATTTTCTAAGAAAATATATCTAGTAGAGAATTAGAAAACACAAATAAACTAATAAACTAGAATAAATTAAAATATAATTTAACAATAATCACAAAGGCATTGTTTCCATGAGAATTTGAGTTTGTTTTCAAAGCCTTCAAAAATATTATAGAAATATAATATTTTAACTCTTCCAAATATATGTATGTATGTACATATGCATGTGAATACACATGAACACACATATACTTTTTTTCCTCTCCCCTCAAAAATTAGCTAGCTTTAACTTTTGTTAGGGACAGCCCAGAATTTTTAAGCAAAACTTTTCATTGCTTCTCATTATGTGTTAATGAACTTTTAACAGTTTCAGAGATTTTTAAAGGTTGCTGTATTATGGCATTTGTTAAATTGTTGGCTTACTAAATGAGCTTATTAGGTGAAACTACTGACATTCAATGTTTTTATAGACCCTTCTTTCAAGTTAATGCACTGGTCTATGGGGAAAAATACATTTCAGAATGTTACATTTTGCTCTATTATAAAATAAACTTCTATATTTTCATATCTATAAAAACATATATTTCTATACATCTAAAATTGTTTATATATTTTTAATTCTATAATATTCATTGTATGCTAAAATCTTTTTTTAAAAAGAAGAAAGAGAAATATCTGTCTACTCAATATTGTTTTTCAAGCAGAAAACTACTTATGCTAAAATATGAAAATTAGACACCCTTCAAAGCAAAAATATGAAGAATATGAAACTGATCCAAATGCAATAGTAATAATAAATGCAATTAGCGACATCTACTTTTTATAAGATAACAAGTGAAATGATAAATTAAGTGATACAAAAAAATGAACTGTTTTGCTGAGAATTAAAAAATTGTATTTATTGTCTTGTTTTAATACTATATTCTGACATGATATATTTTCAAAAACGATTATGATATTATAATAAACAACAATAAAATTTCAACAATATGTGATTTATATGTCTTTGTTTAAACTAGCACAATGAACATAAAGGCTTATATGGTTTGAACGTTAACTCTAAAGCCTTCATCTATTTATCCTTAGCAACATCTATACTGAGGTTGCTAGATTGAAAAATTCTTTGATTTAACTATTATTTATTTTTAACAATAGAAAAAGAGAAAATGGATAAAGTAGTCTGATTTTTATAATTGCACGTGTAAATAATAGTATGGTCTACAACTAAACATACTAAAAAATGGATAGTGTATATCACTCTAGAATGTAAAACTCTATCCATTCAATAAAACATTACAAAAGAGTTCAGTATTTTCCTTAAAGCCATATATCTAGTATTATAGCTAGCATTAGATGTTAAGATCAAAAAAGTCAATAAAATAAAAAACTACTGGCATATAACCAACTACACCTATTCTTGGTAAGTTACTGCTTATCACTAGCACTAACATACAGTGCTTTTAAAGATAAATCTCACAATGTCCCCTGTAAAGGAGACACTGTATTTATGAGAACTTATAGCTATATTTCTGTTTCATTGGGTAACTATTTATCAACCGGCAAAACTCTAGCAATTTAAAATACAGACTCACAACAGTAGTATGTTGTTAACATTTTACACATCTTTATATATATGTAGTTCATAATGGAAGGTAAAAATCTACATATATGATTACATGGCAGATTTAATACATAGAGGGTCGATATAGTGTCTCCTTGACTGGATTATATGAGCATTTTTCCCCCACTGAATAGAAGTTTAAATACTTTAGTGTTTAATAAAGGGAAAGGACACTATTAGCAGGTTAATGCCCCAACTTGATATATTACAACATAAAGGTGAACAAGCCACAATAATTTTCCTTTTGTTTAAAAGGGGGAAATAGGGGCGCCTGGGTGGCTCAGTCGGTTGAGCGTCCAACTTCAGCTCAGGTCACGATCTCGCGGTCCGTGAGTTCGAGCCCCGCATCAGGCTCTGGGCTAATGGCCCAGAGCCTGGAGCCTGCTTCCGACTCTGTGTCTTCCTCTCTCTGGCCCTCTCCACACTCTGTCTCACTCTTTCTCTCGAAAATAAACATTAAAAAAATTTTAAAAAAAATTTAAAAAAATTTTTAAAAGGGGGAAATAACTAATAAGTATATTCTAATAGGTATATATTACAACAACAAAAGGAAAGCAAAGGCTTGGAGTTATGTAGAATATTTTTAGAAGAAGATGCCAGTGGATTTGAGCTGTTATAATGCATAGCTAATGACGCCCTACCTTCAAATATAGACTAACATACTATAAGTTTACTGCTAAGGATCATTTGACAAATTACATTGCAAGACCCTAAGTAATAGCCTGATGGCCAAGGGCTTCATTTAATGAGGAAGACAACATGGGTTTTAAACATTACTCAATTCACCATAGCTGACCATTAAACGCATCATCATCAATAAGCTTACTTTATCATCCTCTTATATTATGTAAAAAAATAATATTATGAATATGATAATTAGACAGGATCTATATCATGTATAATTTTTATCCTATATGTCTTTATATCTCCCAAGTTAGTCATCTAATTTTTGCTTTCAAGAAATAAGACAATTTTTGTTGATTTTTTATAAAATAAATTAGGTTTTTTTGTTTGTTTTTGTATGTGTGATATACAAAATGCTAAGGTGCTGAAGTTTACTAAAGCCCATGCAAAAAGAAGTATTTCAGTAGGGTGAGTGCATTGTAAATTTTACACAAAAACACTCAACGGCATGTATATTCACTGCTATTTTTCAAATGTGTTTAGACTGGATTATAATGATAAAATTTGTTTTTAAAGTTACTAAATTCAAAGTAGCTTTCTATCACTGTATATTTTCCAAAGAACTGATATTAAAAGCACAAATATCATCAAGTGAAGTTTGATAAATTATTTTAAAATTAAAGATTTCCTGGGGCACCTGGGTGGCTCAGTCAGTTAAGCGTCCGACTTCAGCTCAGGTCGTGATCTCACGGTTTGTGAGTTTGAACCCCGCATCAGGCTCTGTGCTGACAACTCAGAACCTGGAGCCTGCTTCGGATTCTGTGTCTCCCTCTCTCTCTGCCCCTCCCCCTTTTATGCTCTCTCTCTCTCTCTCTCAAAAATGAATAAACATTTAAAAAATTTAAATTAAAGATTTCCTAAAAGTCCAAAAGCTTAGGAATTAATCAACCATAGATTACATAAAGTCAGCACTATGAGCTAGTTAGTGATAACTTTAGTCTATTATTATGACTTGTTTTTTGAAAAATAAATGAGATAATGAGATTTTATGTTCTGGTAAAAATAAAACAAGCTGGATTAAACACTGTACAAAACTTTCTAAAATGAAGGCTTAGGTGACAAAAAGCAGGAAAAAAATCCTGAGCCAAAGGCAAAAAGTTAAATCTAAGAAATTAATAACAATAATAATAACAGTAATCATTATTGCTAAAACATGCATGGTGCATATTATGTAACAAACACTATATTAAAAATTATCCATGTATCCTTAGAGTTTTGTAATTTATGAGCTATTGATATGTTTTATGAATAAAGAAATGAGGCACAGAGGGTTTGGGTAAATTTCTGAAGGCTACACAACTGAATTTAAGTTTTTATGAGTTTTGTAATTTGTGTGGGAATTTGTTAATTGCATCTTAAATTGCAGAATTTTTGACAAATAATCATCCAAATATTCCTTATTATCCACTTAATGTCTGCAATTTCTACAGAGATGTCTCTTCTATCATTATGATCCTGGGGATTTCTGTTTCTTCTTCTTGCCTGATTGATCTGGATAAACTTTATCAGTTTTATTGATCATATAGAAATCCAATTGTTTTCATCGATTTTCTATATTGTTTTACTCTTTTCACACACATTTATTTCTGCTCTGTATTACTTTTTCTCTGCTTTAGACTCTATTTGTTGCTCCTTTTTCTAACTTCATAAGATAGAGACATTCATCATTGATTCAATCACTAATCTTTCTTAATATGAGCATTTAATGATATAAATTCCACACTAAGAGCTCTGAACTTGCATTCCACAAATCTTGACATTTTTTGTTTTAATTTTCATTGATTCTTTTAGTTTGAATTTTTTCTCATGGTATCCTCTTTAAACCCATAGCTTAATAAGAAGTGTTTTCTTAATTTCCATATATTGGTATTTTCAGATGCCTTTTTTTTGTTGATAACTAATTTAATTCCATTTGATCCTCTTCATTCCAGGACCCATGATATGGTTAATTTTAGCAAATGTTCTGTTTTCTTTTTAATTCTTATGTATTCTCTTATTATTGGGTGGACTGATTAATATATATCTGCTAGGTCAAGTAGATGGATATCGTTGTTCAAGGTTTCTATAATCTGAATGATTTAATTGTCACATCAATTACTAAAATCTCCAATTGTAATTTTCAATGCATCCCTTTCTCCTTGTACTTTTTTCACATTTTGTGTCATGCATTTTGAGGCTCTATGAATTAGATACATAAAGGTTTAGGATCATTAGGTCTTATTGATTAATCAACATGTTTATCTTTATGAAAGAACTTATTTCTTTCATGTACTATTGCTTGCTTTGAAACCTACTTTGATTGATATTTTTTAAAAAATTTTAATGTTTTATTTATTTTTGAGAGAGAGAGACAGAGTGCAAATGGGAGACGGCAGGAAGAAAGGGAGACACCGAATCCGAAGCAGGGTCCTGGCTCCGAGCTGTCAGCACAGAGACAGATATGGACTCAAACGCACGAACTGTGAGATCATGACCTGAGCCGAAGTCGGATGCTTCACCGACTGAGCCACCCAGGTGCTCCTTACTTTGCTATTTCAAAGCTGTTCCAGTGCTCTGTTGATTCATGTTAACACAATGCATCCTTTTGTTTTATATATTAAAAGATGATTTCTTATGAACAACATACAGTTGTTTCTTACACTTTTATCCAATTTGACAAGTTCTTGTTTTTAATTTAATTTAAATTTAATGCAGTTATCAAAATGTTTGGGTTTCAATCTGACATGTTGTTTTTTTGTGTTCTAATGGTCCTGTCAATTCTTTGTTTCCTTTTTCTGTTGTCTCTTTTCATATCTATAAGTATTTATACTTAATTTTCCTAATTGGTTAATTTGCTATCCATCTTTATTCTGTTTTTTTAAAGGTTAGAGTGGTGATATTTTACCTACACAATATGACTTCAAATAACAGTTAACACATCAGAAAACTGTTAAATCTTTACAACAATATACTCCCATTTGTCTCTTCCAGTTTGTGGTTGTGTTGTCATATAGTTTAATTCTACATATGTTACCATACATTGTCAGTTATCTTTTACAATAGCTCGCCAGTTTTCTTTACAGAGATTTAAAATATAAGAAGCAAGTCTTTATAATTATCTCAATTTTTGCCATTTCCAGTCATATTATTCTCTATTCTAAATCCAAATTTTCATCTAGTATCATTTTCCTTCACCCAGAAATGTTTCCCCTATGTCATGTCCTTTAATGCTGTTTTGCTAGCAATAAATTCTCTGAGCTTTTGTATATCTAAAAAAAAAGTACTTTTCCTTTATTTTTTAAAAATATTTATTTATTTTTTAGAGAGAGAGAGAAGGAACGTGTGCACAAGCAAGGGAGAAGCAAAGAGAGAGGGAGAGACAGAGGGAGACAGAAAATCCCAAGCAGGCTCCACACTATCAGCACAGAGCCCCACGCGGGACTCACTCTCATGAACATGAGACCATGACCTCAGCCTAGATCAAGAGTAGGAGCTCGACCGACTGAGCCACCCAAGTGGCTTGCCTTTATTTCTGAAATAATTTTTTAATGGATATAGAATCTTAGTTTGCCTTTGTTTTCCTTTCAGCAATTTTAGATATTTTCTAATATCTTGTAGATTATAGTGTTTCTGAGAAAACATTTGTAAATTTCCTATTTCTTCCTCTGTCTACAATGTGTATTTTTTCTCCAGAGGCTTAAATTTTTTCCTCTATCAAATATTTTTAGTAATTGAATAAGGATATTGTCTTTATTTCCCTGACATACTTGTTCTTTCCTCTACTTTCTTGTACATCCAGGTGTATTTGTAATAGTTTTTGTTCTGTTTTGTTTTGTTTTTATGTCCTTGTCAATTAATTCTTCCATCTATGAATCTGGATATATTTGTATTGATTGATTTTTCTCCAGAATATGGGCAATGGTATTTTGGGTTTTGGTATGCTTAGGAATTTTTTTGTTGCTGTCGTTAGGCTTTTAGGCAGGCTGAGAGGAGCTCTCAATTTAGGGCTAATGTAGCTCTCAATATAGGGTTAATGTAATCCCACTTGAGGTAATATCTTTTAGATGACTCTATTTCATATCTTGTGTATTAAGATGTTTTTTCACTCTGGAGAAAACACACTTTTCAGTCCTGTTTGGCTTCAGAGATTGCCTTACTTCTTTCTGGTATTTCCTCCCCACCTCTAATAATTTTCTCCTATGCAGACACAAAAAAACTTAGCAAAAGATAGAAGGACACCAGTATCAAGTGGGGTTTTTTTGTGTGTTTTTTGTTTGTTTGATTTTAGCTTTCTCTCTAAACTTCTCTCCACTTTGCTTTTCTACTCCACAAATTCCGACAACTTAGTCTTCCTAGAACTCTAAACTGTCCTCAAACCAACAAAACTGCCAAGCTTGGCAAGGTTTGCAGCTTTCCGTGTTGTGGGCTGGAAACTGCAGTTGGTGAGATCGGACTCACTGCATCCACCTCATTTGTTGCCCTTCTCTCACTGTCATTCCCTGACTCTGGACTAATGGATGCAAACCTTGGTTTCCTATATTTGTTCTCATTTTATAACTGTGCAAAGAGGGAAGGTAAATGTGGTTTCTATTATTTAAGCATTTCCAGAAGTAGCATTTTAAATAGAATCAACAAGAAAATAGTATGATAAATGAAGAGTTTATTAGAAAGAGAGAAAAAAGACAAGTGAACTAGGGTTTGCACCTGAAAAGGCTATCTGAAATGCAGCACAGGATAATAAAGATGAAGAATATCAAAGAAAAAATGAGAACCACCCAACACAGTACTGAGCACATATTAACTTTTTCTATTTTTTTGATTGTGGTAACATATACATTGCATATTATCCTAAAAGTGTTTTAAGTGTACAGTTCAGTAACATTAAGTACATTCATAGTGTTGGGTAACTATCACCACTATCCATCTCAAGAACTTGTTTTTATCTTGTAAAACTAAAACTCTGTGCCCATTTGGCAATAGCTCTCTTTTCCCCCTTCTCTTTATCCCCTGACAACTACCGTTCTACTTTTGTCTCTGTGATGTTGACTAATCTAAGTACCTCGTATAAGTGGAATCATACAATATTTATCTTTTAGTAACTGACTTATTTCACTTAGTGCAATGTCCTCAAGGTTCATCCATGTTGTAGCATATGTTAAAATTTTCTTCTTTGAAAGGGTGAATAATATTGTTTTGTATGTGTATACTACTTTTGCTTATCCATTCTTCCATCATCGGTTAGTTGTATTGCTCCCACGTTTCAGTTGTTTGAAAAATACTGCTATGAACATAGGTATACAAATATTTCTTTAAGGTCCTGCTTTCAGTTTTGTTGAGTATATACTCAGAGGTGGAATTGCTGGGTCATATGGTAATTTTACTTTAAATTCTTAGAGAAATCTCCATACTATTTTCCACAGTGACCCTACCAGTTTATATTTGCAACACTGGTGCACAAAGATTCCAATTTCCTCGCATTCTTGCCAACAATTGTTTTTTAGTTTAGTTTAGTTTAGTTTAGTTTAGTTTTGATAGGGGTTATCCTAATGGGTATGAGGTGGTCTCGTTGTTTTGAATTGCATTTTCGTAATGATTAGTGATGTTGAGCATATTTTCATATGCTTATTGGGTATGTCTTTAAAGACATGTAGCTTTTGCTCTATTCTTTATTCTAAGAATTTTGTGGTTTCAGGTCTTACATTTAGGTCACAGATTGATTCAGAGTTAATTTTTTGCATATGATTTTATGTAAGTGTTCAACTTTTTTTTTTTTGCATGTTGATATCCAGTTTTCCAGCATTGTTTATTGAAAAGACCGTCTCTTCTCCATTGGCCTTGGCAGTCTTACTGAAAATCATTACATCATATATTCAAGAGTTTATTTCTAGATTCTTGATAGTGTTGGTCTATATCTATGCCTTTATGCCAGTACCACACTGTTTTGATTACTTTAGCTTTATAGTAAGTTTTGAAGTCAAGAAGTATGAGTCATCTAGCTGTGTTCTTTTCAAGAATTATATTGCCTATTTGGGAATGCTTGAGATTCCATATGAATTTTAGGATGAGTTTTTTTTTATTTATGCAATGAATAGTCATTGAAATTTTGATAAGGATTGCATTAAATCTGTAGATCACTTTGGCTAGTATTGGTGTCTTAACAATGTTAAGTTTTACAATCCATGAACACAGGATGTTTTTCAATTTATTGGTGTTTTCGTTAAATTCTTTCAGTAATGTTTTGTAGTTTTATTATTGAAATCTTTCTCTTCCTTCGTTAAGTCCATTCCTAAGTATTTTATTTTTTTATTTTATTATAAATTGAATCATTTGTAAATTTGCCTTTTCAGATTATTCATGTTTGCTTTGTGTATAGAGATGCAACTGATTTTTGTGTGTTGACTTTTTGAGTGTACTCTTTTGCTGGGTTTATTCAAACACCATTTTGTGTGAATTCTTTAAGATTTTCTACATTATAAGATTATGTCATCTACAAATAGAAAGAATTTTTCTTATTCCTGTTTAATTCGAGCTAGGACTTTCAGTACTATTCTGGATGGAAGTTGCAAAAGTGGACATCCTTGCCTTGTTCCTGATCTTAGAAGAAAAACTTTCAGTCTTCCATTATTGACTATAATGTTTACTGTTGGCTTTTATTATGTTGAGGCATTTTCCCTCTATTACTAATTTTTGAGTGTTCTTATTATTATAAAAGATGTTGAATTCTGTCAAAAAATTTTTCTGCATCAGTTCAGATAAGCATGTGCTTTTTATTCATTTATTCTTTAACTTGTGTATTACATTGATCAATTTTCCTATGTTGAACTATCTTTTCAATCCAGGACTAATTCTCATGCTGTATACTCCTTTAAATATGCTGCTGAATTCAGTTTTCTAGTATTTTGTAAAGGGTTTTTACATCAATTTTCATCTACACTGATCTGTAGATTTTTTTCTTTTGGTATCTTTGTCTTCAGTATCAGGGTATTACTGGCCTTGTAGAATAAGTTCAGGAGTATTCCCTCCATTTCAATATTTTGTTAAAGTTTGATAAAGATTGGTGTTAGTATTTTAAATATTTGGTAAAATTCTCCAGTGAAACCATCTGGTTCAGGTGTTTGTTTGTTTTGCTTTTTTGTTTTGTTGTTGTTAGGAGATTTTGGACTACCAATTAAATCTCCTTACTAGTCATACATCTATTCATATTTTCTTTTTTAAGTTTTTATTTAAATTCCAGTTAGTTAATATACAGTATAATATTTCTTTTCACATTTTCTGTTTCTTTGTGGTTTCATCTTGGTAGGATTTGTACCTCTAGGAATTCATTCATTTTATCTAGTTTATACAATTTGTTGGCATTCAACTTTCTACAATACTCATTTATAATCCCTTCTATTTCTGTAGAACCAGTAGTAATGTCTCCACTTTCATTTCTGATTTTAGTAATGTGATCCTTTTCTCTTTTTTTTTCTTAGTCCATCCAGTTAAAAGTTTTTCAGCTTTGTTGATCTTTTAGGAGAATCAATTTTGATTCCATTGATTTTTCTTTACTATTTTTTTTTAATTCTCTATTCCATTTATCTCTGCCCTAATCTTTATTATTTCCTTCCTTCTGCTAGCTGTGGGTTTAGTTCCTTTTTTTTCACATTCCTTAAGTTATAAAGTTAGGTTTCCGATTTGAGGTATTTCTTAACTTTTTAATGTAAGCGTTCATAGTTGCAAATTTCTCTTAGCACTGCTTTTAGTATGTGTCATAAATTTTCATAGGTTGTGTTTTTATTTTCAGTTTAATCTGTAGTGTTTTCTAATTTCCCTTGTGATTTCTTATTTTATCCATTGGTTGTTTAAGAGCGTGTTGTGTAAATTCCATAATATTGTGAATTTTCCAGCTACATGTGTATACCTATGTGTGCATAAATTGTATATATAGTGATATATATATATAATTTATGTTATATCACTTATGGTGATATACATATAAGTTTGGTTATCAGGATTTGTTTAGTTGGAAGTACTCTCTAACCTCCAGATCACAACATAGTTACTCCGTCTGTGTAAAAATTATTTTTTATTATTCCTCCCCTCACATGGTTAACTCTTCAACATTATTCAGACATTAGTAAACACATTAAGAAGCCTTGTAAATGTGTAGATACCCACTTTCCCCATATAATAACACTTTTAATAGTCTACTGTAATTGCTATATAATTATTTCTATTTTTTATACAAAAACCTCAATGAGAAAAATAACTCTCTTGATTAGCGTTATCCATAGAAGTCAGTACACACTAAAATGATATAAATATTCATTATTCACTTTTTATTTTATTTATTATTATTATTTTGAGAGACAGAGAGAGAGAGAGAGTGGCGGGGAGGGGCAGTGGGAGAGGGAGAGAAAATCATAAGCAGGCTCCAAGCTCAGCATGTAGTTGGACACAAGGCTCAATCTCACGACCCTGACATCATTACACCTAGCCAACTGAGTCACCCAGGCACGCTATCATTATTTACTTCTTAAATTAATAAGCAAAAAAATCTGTATTTATCCCATCTTACTTCTCACCAGTTTCCAGTGAAGAAGGAATGTTGCTTCTGATTGTCAAATTACAAAGCTGGCAAAGACAGTGACTCTTCCAATTCTAGTATACTCAGGAATGTTTCCAATTTCATTTCCTATGTAGATGAAAGCTGTAATATCAAGTAAGCAGACTAGACAGATTAAAAAATAAGTTAGGTCTTGGGAGCTCATGCTGAAGAATAAAGGTCTATATTTTTATATCACTCAATGACGAACCCATTGCCTCACCATACATTAGCTTGTTTAATATTCTCTGCACAATATAGTGCTTTGGTAGGTGCTGGCCACCATTATATTTATAAATAGAAACTTTGTCTAATTGTGAGTGATTCAGACAGTAGTATTCTTCTTTGGAGGCATCTTGAAATCTTCAAGTACTTTTTTTGGTATCAAAATGACAGTAATATTATTGATAGCGCCTTGAGGGTCAGAGTTGCTGTATGGCCTGCCAGTATATTTCAGAACAAAGATGTTTCCTGTCTTAAATATCAATACCAAATACCCTATTTCAGAAACCCTGAGAGAAAAAGAGAGAAGGAATTTCACTCAATATCCACTGTCTTTATGAAGCTTTGGATATTAAGAGATAGGTTTTCATTGTTAGGTAGTCTATGCAAGTTGCATTTGGTCTTTAATAAACTAATTTGGTTTAATAACACTAAAGAAAGTAAAATATTAATTTGTGAAATTATAAAATTTTCAAAATAGACTTTTTATATCAATCTATATTTCTACAAGTGGATATATCTTTAATTTACTGCTGTTTTAATTTACTACTACTTTAAGTTTACTGAATTTTGTGCAATTAATACCACTTCATATAAAATTATTCCATTACTACAATCAACTCTATATACCAGGGAATCCCTATTATAAAACTGATGCATTATAGATTCTTTTTTTCCAAAGTTGTCTCAGTAAAGGAGAAAACAAAATGATTCTTTATCAAAAGTACACACAACTACAGGTTATGTGTACATTTAAATACTAACATCAACTCAGAATTTATTAGACGTAAAGTGTGAGAGAAAGAGAATGATTCTGCCAAAATAGAAATGTAAAATTAAATTAAATTGTGGAATACTGGAGAACAAATAATTTGAGTACCAGAGAAATTAATGTTTTCATTTTGGACAAATTAATTGGATATTCACGTGGAAGGAATTGATAAGGAGACAGTTGAATTTAAGGGACTGCAGCTCAAGGAGACACTGGGCTGGAGGTAAAAGATTAGGAGTCTTCAGTTTTCATATTTAAACCCAGTGTACTAGATTAAAATATTGAGCGGATGCAAGTAAATAAAGAAGAAAATAGATCCTGAGAGAAAAACAGACAATGGTACTCTGGGGTCCAGATGAAGACAGTTACTCCATTTTCAGCTTCTGAGATATAAGGTACAGAAGAATAAACTATGTCACAAATGTTCTCAGGGCACCATTAAATTTTAATTCGAACAAAATGGAGGATGGAAAATTCAGAGAAATATTAGATGCCGGAGATTTTGTTAGTAACTGTGCATTCAAGACAGAATATAAATTATATTTTTTTTTTTTTAAAAAAGGACAGAAAAAGTGTTCCCATAGTGGTGTGGAGTGTATGATTCAATCAGAATAGGAGAATCACAGGGCAATACGGAAATGAGAAGCCAGGTAATAAAGCATAACAGCTGAGTCTTGTGCTTCTTTTGATGAATAGATGTAAGTATGTAAGTAGGAATATCTAGTATGTTAAGAATATTCTTGATGATTTCTTTGTGGCAAGGTTCTGAGATTTCTGCAAGGTTCTGAGATTTCTGCAAAGTAGAGATGAAGAAGGTTTTATCACTTAGAGATAGTGATTGTACATGGACTTCTCTATAGCTGCAGTACTGAAAGGAACATAAGACTATGAAAGACTTGGTAGGCAAACTGTGTTTTCTCCACTGATGATGGTGTGGAGGCAGAAAGGGGTGATGGAACTGGGGCCATGTGAATCTCTCTTGATTGCTTTTGGTCAACTATCTTGTAATCTAGTCATGGTCCACAGTAAATTATTCTTAATAAAAAAGCTGAGCTGGGGCGCCTGGGTGGCTCAGATGGTGAAGAGTCTGACTTCAGCTCAGGTCATGATCTCCGAAGTCATGATCTCGCAGTTTGTGAGTTCAAGCCAGCGTCAGGTTCTGTGCGGACAGCTCGGAGTCTGGAGCCTGCTTCGGATTCTGTGTCTCCTTCTCTCTCTGCCCCACCCCCACTTGTGCTCTGTCTCTCTACCAAAAACAAATAAACGTAAAAAAAAAAAATCTTTAAAAATAAAAAAGCTGAGTTCTGAAGGTCCCAAATTAAGTCAGACTATTATAATATTATAATTATTTTTCAAATTTGCTCCACACTTTATATGATTTTCTTAGTAGACCTTGAAGGAATATATAATTTAAAATTTCAGTATGCTTCATTTCATGAAGTGATTGCCTGAAGAATGTAGAGTAAATAAATAGCATGTTCAGGACATTGTAAATTTGAATATTCTGTAATATATTGTATTGTTTTTTCTTGAGGGTATGAATATTTATTGGAAATCTAACTCATAGCTTCATGAAAACATTGTCTAATATTTTTTCTTTTTTTGCTTCTTTTGATGTTTTAAATAGGATATGAAATTAAACTGCACTTCCATATATGTGCAATATTTATCTTAAAACAGTATTTATGTTAATATGTTCTTAGGTAGTATGTCAAGATCAAAATTTGTGGGAAAATAAGTTGTATGTTTATTAGGCTGCCTGATGATTCTGGACTTGTAATGGTCATAATACCTTCTCTTTGTAAGATAATTCATGTCTGGATTATTTTCAAAAGCAAGTTCAAACCCACATAGTACTCTTGCTGTAAGTATACTTGTTTTCAATTGACCTTCTCTTTTAGGAAGCAAAATTTTAAAAAAGGAATATGAAGCTCAAAGAGTGAGGTGATAATGCAGTCAAAACCAAAATGAATTGAGGGAAACATAGAAATCAATAAAGTTATCAATGCTTACTATTAAAATTAAGTGTAATTTAAGATTTTAAATTCAAGTTATGGTTTAAATCCAATATATATGAACTAGTGACATACCATTAATTGATCTTTCATACGGTCATAAACAATCTCAAGACAGTATTGACACAACTAAGCAAGTTAAATCACAAACATGTGATGCTACATTTGATAATGAAAAGGTTTGTGGGTGCATGAGTGAAGATAAGTGAAAATATATTGCTCATAATGAAAAACTAATAGTCATTGTACTGTAGTTCATACTTAAGAACCAGCAGATTAAAACAATAATAATCACTGACAAAATATTTACCTCACCTAATAAAAATTTCACTGCAAATATGTTCTAACAAATGCAGCTTCAGAAATGTATGTTATAATTCATTATGGTGTTCATCTTTTGTTCCGTTTACAGACTTGTATATTTAAAGTACTCTTTAATATTGAATGTTATCTGCACACACAAAAGTCTTCTGTAAGTAATAGTAATATATGGTAAGGGTCTTGATAAGATTCAAAAAATACTACTGAATTTTTATTTCTGTGAGCACCATGTTCAAATCACAAGTTTCAGGACATTGTAACTCTAATATATAGAGAAAATGTATACAAAATATAATAGTTTCAATGAAAATGTTTTCCCATTTCTTACTAATTTGTGCTCTGTAGATAATTCTAGAGTTGCTTCAAGAGCAGAACTATTGTACTTACATTTGATTTTAATACTTGGCAAAAAGCAAAATTTTTTTTCCAATTTTTTAATGTTTATTTATTTTTGAGAGAGAGAGAGAGAGGCAGAGACAGACAGAATGTGGGTGGGGGAGGGGCAGAGAGAGAGGGAGACAGAATCTGAAACAGGTTCCAGGCTCTGAGCTGTCAGCTTGAACTCACAGACTGAGAGATCATGACCTGAGCCTAAGTTGGATGCTTCATGGACTGAACCACCCAGGTGCCCCAAAAGGCAAATATTTTTGAGAACTGTATTTCCATACAATGCAGTTTATTTCTTACAGAACCCACATATATTTTGCTATGATATAACGTGTAGTATGTTACTGGTGGTCGCATACCTAAAAATTTAGTATTCTACATATCAGTGTTTCAAAAAATCTTTATTTGACTAGATACTGTTTCCCAAAAGGTTAAAAGCATTTTAATGACAAGCTGAGTTTTCTGAATGCATTGGAGAAAATACAACTGAGGAAATTGACTACTACTCTAAGCAAGCAAAATCTTTAACTCCACTGCAGCATGTTTCCTCCTGTGGTAATAACTGTTCCACACACAGGTATACCTCAGGGATATTGCTGGTTCAGTTCCAAACCACTGTGAGAAAGTGAATATTGCAATAAAGCTATTCAAAATGAATTTTTTGTCTCCCCAGTGCATATAAAAATTTGTACTATACTGTAGTCGATTAAGTGTACAATAGTGTTATGTCTAAAAAAAAACAATATAGATACCTGAATTCAAAAATACTTTATTCCTGGGGTATCTGGGTGGCTCAATCGGCTGAGCATCTGACTTCAGCTCAGGTCCATGATCTCATGATTCTTGAGTTTGAGCCCTGCATTGGGCTCTCTGCTGTCAGCGCAAAGCCCACATAGGATCCTCTGTCCCCCACTCTCTGCCCCTCCCCAACTCATGCTTGCTCTCTCTCAAAAACAAACATTAAAAAGAAGTACTTTATTGCTAAAAAAATCAAACCATCATCTGAGCTTTCAGTGAGTTGTAATCTTTTTGAGGATGGAGGGTCTTGCCTTGATGTTGACTGCCGCTGACTGACCAGGGCGGTGGTTGCTGAAGGCTGGGATGGCCTGTGGCAATTTCTTAAAACAGGCAATAGTGAATTCTGCTGCATCAATTGACTCTTTCTCTCATAAATGTTTTCACTGTAGCATGTGATGCTGTTTGATAGCTTTTTACCCACACTAGATCTTCTTTCAAAACTGGTCAATTCTCTCATCCCTGCCACTGCTTTATTAACTAAGTTTACCCAATAGTCTAAGTACTTTCTTGTCATTTTAACAATCTTCACAGCATCTTCACCAGAGTAGATTCCATCTCAAGAAATTCTTTTTTTTGGTCATCCATAAGAAGCAGCTCCTCATCCATTAAAATTTTATCATGAGATTACAGCCATTCAGCCCCATCTTTAGGCTTCCCCTCTAATTCTCTTGCTCTTTCCACCACACCTGAAGTTACTTCCTCCACTGAATTTTTAAACCCCCAAAGCCATCTATGAAGGTTATGGTCAACCTCTTTCAAACTCCTGTTAATGTTTATATTTTGACTTCTTCCCATGAATCATGAATGTTCTTATTGGCATCTACCATGGTGAATCGTTTCCAGAAGGTTTTCAATTTGCTTTGCCCAGATCCATCAGAAGAATCTCTATCTATGGCAACTATAGCTTTATAAAATGTAAAGTCTTAAATAATAAGATTTGAAAGTCAAAATGAATTCATGATTCATGGGCTGCAAAATGGATGTTGTGTTGGCAGGCACAAAACCAACATGAACCTTGTTGTACATCTCTATCAGAATTCTTGGGTGACCAGGTACATTGTCAATGAACAGTAAGATTTAAAAGAATCTTTCTTCTGAGCAGTAAGTCTCAATAGCAGGCCTTAACTATTTGGTGAACTGCGTTGTAAACAGATGTGCTGTCTCGGGCTTTGTTGTCCATTTACAGAGCACAGGCAAAGTAGATTTAGCAGAATTCTTCAGGCCCCTGAGGTTTTCAGAATGGTAAATGAGCATTGGCTTCCACTTCAAATCATCTGCTGCATTAGTTCCCAAAAAGAGTCAACCTACTCTTTGAAGTTTTAGGCCAGGCATTTACTTCTCCTCTGTAGCAATGAAAGTCCTAGATGGCATCTTCTCCCAAGAGAAGGCAGTTTTGTCTACATTGAAAATTTAGTGTTTACTGTAGTCACTTTAATTAATTATCTTGGCTAGATCTTCTGTATAACTTGCCTTCAGCTCTTACATCAGCATTTACTGCTTCACCTTGCACTTTGATATTATGGAGATGGCTCTTTTCTTAAATCTCACAAACTAATCTCTGCTAGCTTCCAGCTTTTGTTCTGCAGCTTCCTCACCTCTCTCAGCCTTATAGAATCGAAGAGTTAGGACCTTACTCTGGATTAGGCTTTGGCTTAAGGAAATATGATGGCTGATTTGATCTTCTACCTAGACCACTAAAACTTTCTCCATATCAGCAATAAGTTTGTTTCACTTTCTTATTATTCATGTGTTCAATAGGGTACTACTTTTAATTTCCTTCAGGAGCTTTTCCTTTGCTTTCACAACTTGTCTAGCCATTTGGCAAAAGAGGCCTAAGGTTTGGCCTATCTTGGCTTTGACATGCCTTCCTCTCCGTGCTTAATCATTTCTAGCTTTTGATTTCAAGTGAGAGACTTTCAACTCTTCCTCATTGATACTTAGAGGCCATCGCAGGGTTGATAATTGGTCTAATTTCAATATTTCCTTGGGCCTCAGGGGAAGAGGAGGCCCAAGAAGACAGAAAAGATAAGCAAACAGCCAGCTGGTGGAGCAGTGACAACACATTCAACATTTGTCAATTGTTTGCCATCTTATACAGGTGTGGTTGGTGGCACCCCAAAACAATTACAATAATGGCATCAAAGATCACTAATATAGATCCCTGTAGCAAATCTAACAATAATGAACAAGTTTGACATATTCTAGGAATTATCAAAATGTGGCACAGAGTCACAAAGTGAAAAAATACTTTTGAAAAAATTATGTCAATTGATTTCTTCGAGTGAGTGTTACCACAAACCTTCAATTTGTAAAAAACACAGTATCTTCAAAGTGCAATGAAACAAGGCATAATAAAAGAAGGTATGTCTGTATATTAGAGAAATATCCCTTCATAGTTATGGAATGAAAGAAAAGACATAACGTATGAAGAAAGTACAAAATGTCAATCTAAAATCTGAAACAAAGCAAAACCAGACAATTATGAAATTCAAAGTTATTCATGAAAAAATGAATATGGGAAAATTTATTCAGAGTAGGTATAATTATTTCATAAATATTAAAATACCTAGTCTTTGGGAAACAAAGATAAATAATAACAAAACAAAAATATTAGAGACAATAAATTATTTAATGTCATAATTGGAAATTAAAGAGAAATAATTTGTATAATTAATGTGATACCTTATTGATACAATTAACTTTCAATTAGCTTGATCATAACTTTTGTAAAGAAGTTCTTACAAAAACTAAATATTAATATATAAGGAATATTGTACTATTTAGTAGAAAAACATTTATGGAAGATTTGAATTGAATATTGTTGCAATTAGCCAATATATATACTGAGATTCAATTTATGTTGTTCTCATTTGTGATATCTTTCTCTTTCGGATGTTACTAATCATATATCTCTTGAACAAACCTGATTAGTGAGGTTTCATATTACCTATTTAAATCACCACAGTATCTCTAACTCAGAGTAAATAATAGCTTTGGGCAACAATAAAATGTGACTTATGGCCTTGTTCATTTGAACACTGTAAGAAGAGGCAGAATCACTCATGGAAAATTGTGATTGGTGGAATGAATAAGTGGTAATTGCTTCACATTAAATAAACAAAGGACACTATCATATATTAATACATTCACAGTTTATTACAGTTTAGACATATTCTAATCAACACTGACAGCAATTGAATAGATTGGTTGCACCCAAAGGTGCTGTTTATTAATTTATCTTAACAAATAATGATGTTGTGTCAAGGTAAATTATGTTTCTTCATATGTTGCAGGTTTTTCTATTGAAACTTGAATTGAACGGAATGCTTATTCATTTGTCCTTTTTTAAATGTAAAATTGTTTTAGATCAACATTTTACTGGGGTTTTAAGGGAAAGTGGTTTTGTTTTTGAATGACTTTTAAAAAGTAATAAAGGGTGCTATTTCAACTGCTACTCAAGCTGTCAAGATATTTCTGAATTTTCTATTTACTTTTATTTTCCTTGTATGTAAACTAGGAGTAATAATCTGTTCTACTTAACTTTTAACACTCTTGAACATTTAAAATGTGATAGAATAGGGGAATAATCCAAAGTTTAAGAAACATCACTGTAATGATTATGACACAAGTAGTTTAAAAAGAAATATTTTAAAAGTAAAGGTTTATTTGTGTCTGCTCATTCTACACAAACATTATGTAATAAATAGGACACTGCCAAACAGTTTGGTGAGCCCCAACATATTTGCCTTTCCTTTCTTTTGTTCTTTACACATGGTGCTCAGAATAATTCTTTCATATTTTTAACATGATCAAACCCTATTTGTATGTATGTATGTATGTAGTTATTTCATTATGGTAAAAATACTTAATATGAAATATACCCTTTTAGCAAATCTGTAAGTGTATGATATAATATTATTAACTAAAGACACAATGTTAAATAGCAGATCTCTAGAATTTATGTAACTGAAACTTTATATGCATTCAGCAGCAACTCCCCATTTCCCCCCTCCCCCCCACTTTCTAGCAACCTCTCTGTTTCTATGAGTTTCACTATTTTAGTATCTCATATATGTGAAATCATGCAGTATTTGTCCTTCTGTGACTGGCTTATTTCACTTAACATAATATTCTCCAGGCTCATCCATTTTGTCACAAATGGCAGGATTTCTTTCTTTTTTTATTATTTTTTATATTTATTTTTTTAATGTTTTATTTTATTTTCGAGAGAGACAGAGTGTGAGCAGGGGAGGGCAGAGAGAGAGAAAGACATAGAATCAGAAGCAGACTCCAGACACTGAGTGTGTCGCACAGAGCCGGGCGAGGGGCTCGAACCCACAAACCGTGAGATCATGACCTGAGCCGAAGTCGGACGCTTAACCAACTGAGCCACCCAGGTGCCCCCCTTCTTTTTTTAAATATATTCCCATTTTTCTTGATTATTCATCCACTGATGACAGATTTTTGAGTTATTTCTAGATCTTGTATATTTTGTAAATATGCTGCAATGAATATGAGATTAAAGATATCTTTTTAAGAAATTGATTTCAATTCTTGTAGATATATAACCAGAAACGGGATTTCTGGATCATATGATAGCTATATTTTTAATTTTCTGAGGACTTTTCATACTGTTTCCCATAGAAGCTCCACCAATTTACATTCCCATCAACATTGTGTGATGGTTTCAGTTTCTCCACTTCCTTACCAACACACCACACACCACACACACACACACACACATAGATCCTAACAGATGTGAAATGATATTTCATTGTAGTTTTGATTTGCATTTCCCCGATGATTAGTGATGTTGAACATCTTTCCATGTACCTGTTGTTCATTTGTATATCTTCTTTGGAGAGATGTCTGTTCAAGTCCTATGCCCATTGTTTTTTTTTTTTTTTTAATTTTTTTTAATATTTATTTTTGAGAGAGTGAAAGAGCATGAGCAGGAGAGGGGCAGAGAGAGAGACACACACACAGAACCTGATGGAGGCTCCAGGCTCTGAGCTGTTAGCACAGAGCTCAATGCAGGGCTCAAACTCACCAACCACGAGATCATGATCTGAGCTGAAGTCAGATGCTTAACTGACGGAGCCACCTGGTGCCCCTGCCCATTGTTAAATCAGGTTGTATGTTGCTGTTGTTGTTGCTGTTTATATGGAGATGCATGAGTTCCTTATATAGTTTGGATATTAACTGTGTGTTATATATATGGTTTGCAAATATTTCCCTCCATTCCTTAGGTTTTCTTTTCACTCTGTTTATTATTCTGCACTCTAGAAACGCTTTCCTTTACTTGATTTCTCATTTCTACATTTTTGCTTTTGTTGCCCATGCTTTTGCTGTCCTATCCAAGAAATCAAGACAGTCATGATGTCTTCCCTTAAATTTTCTCCCAGGGGTTTTACAGTTTTAAGTCTTATGTTTAAATGTTTATTCCTTTTGAGTTTATTTGTGTGAGTGGTGTAAGATAAAGGTCTAATTTCATTCCTTCACACATGACTATCTAGTTTTGCTAGCACTATCTGTTGAAGACATTATCCTTCCCCCATTGGCACACATGTCCAAGAGCAGTTTACCATATATGCATGAGTTTACTTCTGGATTTTAGTCTATGCTCTGTCGATATGTCTATCCTTATGCCAGTATCATACAGTTGTAATTACTTTAGTTGTAATATATTTTGAAATCAGAAAGGGTGATGTGTCCATCTTTGTTCTTCTTTCTAAGGATTGCTTTAGCTATTCAGTCTTTAATGGGTCCAATTGAAATTTAGTATTGTTTTTCTTTTACATAAAAAATGCCATTGGGATTTTGATAAGGATTGCATTGAATCTGTAGATGACTTTAGGGAGTATGAACATTTTAACAATATTAAGTCTTCCAACCCATGACCAACTCCTATTTATAGTTCAAGGTTCAACTACAGTTTTTCTCAGCAAGTCTGTCCTGATACTCTTTTCTTTTGTATTCCCTCTAAATCACTAGTATAGCATTTGTAATATTGCAATATAAATGTTTTACTTGTGTGTCTCCCTTACACAGAGCAGATCAAAGGAAAAAGCACATATCATTTGGCTGTATGTATGTTTGTTTTTATGACAAATTATATATTCTTATTTTAATATTATTAAATCATTTTATATCATTAAACTAATGCTATGAATATAATAAAATAGAGCTTTAGAATATACCTTCAACCACTATCTGCAAATAATATGCAAAATATCTGCATATATGTAAATGAAGTCTAAATCTTTTCTTCTCTGTATCTCTCTTTCTCTCTCCATATATATCATTACACATCTGTATACATACACATTAATATAAAATTTAAATACATATCTTCTGTCATTGAAGAAATAGCACAATTTTTCAGGATAGTTTCCTTCCTTGTAGATTTTTAAAACCGTTGAAAATGCTGAGTGGGTCTGTTATTTAACAAATTTGTGAGGTCTCTAGCTGTAGTTATTGACACTATGATCAAACAACTAAAACAAGAGTAATAATAATGCATATATATATATATGCACACACACACACAAATGAGAAGTTTAATCATGAAATCCCATTCATCCATTCCATTTATTCAATACACGACATCATGTCTGTATGCACCAGACATTTTACTTAACACTAGTGCAGCAAGCAAAGTACCCGGTCTCACAGAGCTAAAAATCTAGATTGAGTCTCAAAGAAAGCAAACAATTAAAATTAAATTGATTGAGTATTA
The DNA here is from genome assembly GCF_028018385.1 of Neofelis nebulosa. NCBI lineage: Eukaryota > Metazoa > Chordata > Mammalia > Carnivora > Felidae > Neofelis > Neofelis nebulosa. Next base: position 133,003,921 of record NC_080783.1, read on the forward strand.
ATATTTTGAAGAACCTGGTATCAAGGATAAAGATAGGATTATTAAAGAAAGTCTCTATTAAGAGGTAATATTTGCATCTACATGAATGTTGAAAGGGAGATCAAGGAACAAAAACTAGGAAGAATTATTAGTGATTTATTTCTGGGTAAAAGGAATGAAATGTGCAAAGATTCTCAGTCCAAATGATGCTTAATATCCGAACTAACAGATGAATAATTTGAAAGGTGTATACAAAAGGCAAGGACAATGGCACAAGGTGAGTGTAGGGAGCTAAAAATATGGAAAATTATGAAAGTCTAGTTGCAAGTGAACTAGGGTCGATTTGAAAATTAGGGTCATAGCAGATCATTGGGATTTGATTCTAATTTCAAGAGAAAGATGATTGAACAGAAACAATGTGATCTGATTTACATTTTGAAAGCTTAAATTTGCCACTATATGGAGGATAGATAGGATTCAGTCACAAATTGAAATGGAGATATGAGTTCGGTAACTGTACTGTTCTCCAGACAGTAGATTTATCTATGCATCGCAGATGTTTTTTGTTATAGCTATATAGTGATATGAGAAGAAATACCAAAGAAAAAGCAGAGGTGATTCTTTTTCAAAAATAACAAAATTACAATTTACTGATCAAATGTATTGGAAGATAGTTATATTCTGTAGAGAATTATTCTTTAATTACAACACAGAATTCTATATGGACCATTTAAATTGTGGCTGAATATCCTCAAATTTGAATTGAACACCTTTCAAAAAACGCATCTGCTGTAAGACCATGAATATGTGAAAACACATCTGGACAATTAATTTAAACTTTAAAATTTGACTTCAAAACTATTGTCTGGCCTATTATAACAAAAAGTTAATAATTCTCAAGCTAGAAAATAGCAAAATCTTTCCACTCATAAGGCAAGTGCAATATACATAATTCATAACATTTTATTAGTATGAATTTATTGGGTTATTACATGGCATACACTGCTATGTATTTTGCTTATGTCTGCTCTGTCTATAAATAGTTATAGATAACTATTTGTTATATTGAGAGGACAGCTACTATTGCTACTTTGAGAGAACAGTATGTTTTGTATTTAAATAGACATCAAAGAGAAAAAAATTGAAAGCCATTATAAAGATATTTTCACTGACTTTTTACTACAGTTCATAATTTTTAAAATTTTGGATGGCATCACATTAGCAAATTTAACAATCATCTTTAATTGCCACGCAGAATGGAATACTTATTTCTATCTGACTAACAAATTCTCTTTTTGTAGGCTGATGAATCAGAGGAGATGAATATAATCAGAAGGTTCCTTTAGTATTACGGTTAGTTGTATGAGCTACCTTTAAAGCAGATTTGTATCATTTTCTCATCTTCCAAACATCTAAGCCTTCTAAAGTTTATCTTACGTAACCTTAAAGTGTCATAGGATTCTTGAAGTATTGTGTTTTCAGTATACCAGATGGAAAGACTAGATAATTCATTTAATCAGTTACCTTGGCATTTAGAAGAGGGCCATGGGTCTAAGGCACATGTAACCAGACACTAAAGAGAAAGAAAAGAAAAGAAAAGAAAAGAAAAGAAAAGAAAAGAAAAGAAAAGAAAAAAGAAACAAAACAAAAAACACAGAGATTTTGAATCTGGCATTAGTGGTGAAATCCCCAAAGTAGGAACAATAGAGCATTCAAGCTCTTTATATGATTAGCAGTGAGTGGCCCTCACTGACAGCCAAGCTTTAGGAAACCAATTAAGGGTTTCAGATTGCAGAAGGTGGAGGACTTCTCTATTTGTCAGGTAACACTAACAGCAGTTCTGTTAGATTGTTATTAGTGTCATCTTTACTTTACAAGTGAAGATAAAGAGACATAGAGTGTTTACACAATTTGCCAAACTAATAGATAGTCTGAAACAGGCCGTTATGATTCAGAGTTTATCCTCTTAATCAATACACTACAGAGCTTTCTTCACCCATGTAAAAATATTTTCCAAAGCTATGAAAATCTTTTTCAAAGATGCTGACACATTACTTACTAATGAATTTCTCAAAGTTTTGATTAAGTAGATGTCTTAAGTGTCCTATAAGAAGATATAATACAAAATGGATGGTTTTCAAATCATAAATCCACTCTAACGTCTTCTCCCTGCATCTGTACCTGTATATTATCCTCCCCCCCCCCCCATTGTTGGTTTTGGTCAATTATCAGAATAAAATATCAATTATTTGCTTGGTTGATTGTCTGAGATTGGATCTCAGTAGTGGCCAATGATAAATACATATGCCATAAATCCCTTAATATAATGATACTCTTGAAATCCACTTCAGTTAAAAATGGTTCATTGATTTTAGTGGGTATGGCACAATCCTGTGAGGGGCAAAATGACCAGGAGCAAAGTGAGTATTTTCAACAGGGGGTCCAAGTATTTATGAGATCTATCTCACATACAGAGTCTGTAGTAGCAGCTTATAAGATCACGTGATTGGCAATTTGCTAATATTCCACTTATTAACAATTTTTAAAATAAAATAAAATTAGGCTGAGGTAATGGAGGCTTGATTTAAAATAATAGAATCATGACTGCTGAATTAATTCCTAATTTAATTCACAGATTCAGAAAGACCTAAAATAATAAGATACATTCTCAGAATCTTCTTTCTAGCCTTCTCCAAAGACAAAGGAATAGCTATACAATCAGAAAGTGAAACACTTAGATCTTTTTAGTATTTGTCAACAGTGACTATAAATTTTCATTAATCTGGGGACTAAGACCTGTTTTTCTTTCCTTAATTACAGTGGAGACCAAAGCACCCAATAATGAATGAAGTCTTGAACGAAATTCACCTCATGGTAAGCCTACTTTGATTCTAAAACTAATTCATTATCCTTTCACAAATTACTAGATTTATAGTTCAGGAATAAGTATGCAGTACTTAATGCAGGATAAGCATTCCCCTAGGGGAGCCTGGCTGGCTCGTCAGTAGAGCATGTGACTTTTTATCCCAGGGTTGTAAGTTTGAGCCCATGTTGGGTGGAGAGATTACTTTAAAAAAAAAAATTCTCCTATTGTCATTTGACCAAAAAAGTAGGGTTTACTAATAGAAAGTCCAAATGGAAATTTCTACAAGCATGTTTTTACTTTTCAAAATAGTAGTCATTAAGAACACAACCTCTAGAATCAAGCCACACAGGTTAAAATCATAGTTCTACCACCTAAAGCTTTGTGACCTTAGACAAATATCTTAATCATTTTAGATTTTAATTTTGATATATCTAATTATTTATTTTAATATCTACTTTATAGAATGCTATATTTTTATAGAGCACTTATAATAATTGTCTGGCACGCAGTCATTATATATTAGTGTTTGATTAATCAATCACTCAATCAAAAACAATACCAAATTTTGTGGAAAGTTCAGAGTAATGTATTCAACTGTCTAAAATTTTAAACTGAAGAAATAATTCCTTTCACGCCTTCCTTTAGTTATCAATTATTTCTGGAGTATGGAACAGATGGGTCTTAGAAAATAAGAGTGGATTATCATGTTTTTAATCTTTAATTGACTTTAATTGTCATTGCTATTCCAGATATGTTCTTTTAAAATGGATAAATAAGTAAAATGGATATATGGTGCATGATAAATTATTTCTTATTTTCTGATTTAAAAAACAATAAGGTAGGGGCTCCTGGGTGGCTCAGTTGGTTGAGCGTCCGACTTCCGCTCAGGTCATGATCTCGCAGTCTGTGAGTTCAAGCCCTGTGTTGGGCTGTGTGCAACAGCTCAGAGCCTGGAACCTGCTTCGGATTCTGTGTCTCCCTCTCTCTCTGCCCCTCCCCCGCTCATGCTCTGTCTCTCTCTCTCTCTCTCTCTCAGTCAAAAATAAATTAAAAAAAACATTAAAAAAATTAAAAAACAAAACAAAACAATAAGCTCTATCCCAGATGTGTGTGTGTATATATATATATAGTGTATATATAGTATACATAGTATATATAGTATAGTATATATAGTATATATAATGTATATATATAGTGTGTGTGTGTATATATATATATATATATATATATATATATCCATTCATCTATCAATGGACACTTAAGTTGCTTCCATCCTTGGCTATTGTAAGTAATGCTGCAATAAATATGGAGGTGCATATATCCTTTTGAATTAGTGTTTTCCTTTTCTTTAGGTAATATCCAGTAATGGAATTATTGGATCCTGTGGTATTCCAAATTTTAAATTTTGGAGGAATCTCCATCCTATTTACTACAATGGCTCTATCAATTTGTATGCCCACCAAAAATAATGCACTTCCTTTTTCTCCACATCCTCACCAACACTTGCTTTTCTTGTCTTTTGGATTCTAGTCATCTGACAGGTGTAAGGTGATAGCTCACTATGGTTTTGATTTGCATTTCCCTGAAGATCAGCGATGAGCATCTTTTCATGTGTCTGTTGACTATCTGTATAACTTCTTTGGAAAAATGTGTACCCATTTTGGATATTAACACCTCATCAGATATATCATTTACAAATATCTCTTCCTATTTAGTAGGTTGCTTTTTTTCATTTTGTTGACAGAAGAACAAGGGGATATTATGCAGCCATAAAAAAAAATGAGATCTTGCCATGTGTGACATGGATGGACCTAGAGGGTATTATACTAAATGAAATAAGTCAGACAGAGAAAGACAAATAACATATAATTTCACTCATATGTGGAATCTAAAAAATACAACAACTGAATAGACAAACAAACCAAAAAGCAGAATCAGACCCATAAATACAGTGCACAAACTGATGTTTGCCAGAGGGAAGTGTTGGGTTGGGAAAAATGGGTGAAGGGGAGCGGGAGGTACAGGTTTCCAGGAATGGAATCAGTAAGTCAAAGGAATACAAGGCATAGCATAGGGAATATAATCAATGATATTGTAATAACCTTGTATGGTGACAGAGGGTACCTACACATGTGAAGAGCACAGCATAGTATAGAAATGTTGAATCACTATGTTGTTTGTACACCTAAAACTAATGTAACACTGTTCAACTATACTTAATAAGGAAAAAAAAGTCATAGTGATGTCCTCCAAGGACTGGGGAGAAAAGATGTGCCACCTTTATTATTTTTTTGAGAAATTGTTTTTTTCCTGTTCCCCTGTACCATGATATAAACTAAAATTTTTAACATGGGATGAGATGATTGTCCAACCTGAATTCCACGTGGTGACTTAGGAGTTATTACAATCCCATAAGCAATAAATTTAGACATTCCCTTAGCAGTGTTCTATCATGAATAAAATTGGTACATATGAGATTATTTCAAGCATGTCCAGACAAGTACAAGCAATTTGTGTTAGTAGTTGATTTATTCACAGCTTTACTGTGCTGTTCCTCAATGTCTCATCTCAAAACACATGTATGACATCATCAGTAATTTCTATGACCACTAGTCAGATGAAAAAAACATATATAAGTCTGGCTTATAGATAACACTATACTATTTACTTGCACCAGCAAAAAGTACACTACAGCAGCATTAAAATCACACTTTTGCATAATTCTAAACTGTGGTGAAGAAAGTAACACCTCTCAGTAGCCAGAACTTCAACTGGCACAATCACATTTTTAATTTGACTTGAAAGGAAAGGAGGCATGGTTTGAGGTATCTATGCATAATGCTTTCTTAGGATAATCAGAAGAAATATAATGAATGGATGGATTTAAAAAGTCTGGGAATATCTATATTAGTGGACCTTCTGATTTGTGAGCAGAATATAAGAATATTTGATTCTCGGGTGGTGGGTCAGCAAAAGCTCTCAGAGCAGAAGAGACTTGTAATAAGACATTATGGGCAAAATTATTCATTTTGTGATGTAGGTCAGCATTATTCCCCAGGTTAACAGAAAAGAGATCCTGTTTGCAGAGCTGAAGACTAGGTAGAGTCTCAACAACGTAGCCTTTCTCTTACCACAACTGACCTGGTTACTGGCACCGCTCATTCTCCAGTACCATAAACCTGAGAACCAGTCTTCCCCCTGGTGGAAAATGATTATATATGAATCTTTCCATCCTTTTCATCAATGTGGGCAGAGGTTTATTTGCACCAATGTAGACAGTTGTTCTGGATTGTACTGCCTTCTAAACGCTGCAAGATTTCCAACCTTAAATTTAGTGAACACTGCTCTGGCAGTCCATCAACACTGCTCTGGGCAAGGAACTTAATTTACTACAGTGGAAGAAAAAAAAAAGACAATTTGTCTTATATATTTTATGACTGATAGGTAGACTTTATTAAAACATTTAAAATTTTTAGATTACAGTTCAGAATGCTCAACACGGCTGTCAAAAAATATGTTATCTGGCTTCTGCCTTTCTCAGAGCCTAATATCTAACTACTCTTTCCACATGTCGGTGATCCAGCCAAACAGACTATTTGTGCTATTTTTCCACTATTTCATCTAATCTCAAAGCCCTCATATGAGATGTTCCTGTGCCTGTAACTCTCTCCTCCTCATATCCATGTCTTAGCTCGAATTTAATCACTATTTAGATGTCAGATTGAGTGATCTTACCACAAAGAAACCTCTTCTTACTTCACAGACTATCTCAGGGCTCTTTTGTAATGCTGTCACAGCTTTCTGTACTTTTTCATTTTTTTCTTATCACAGTGTAATTAATTACTTAATAACTATCTCTTGTGTCTCCCCCCGTTGGAATTAAGGCCGTAAGGCATGGATCATTTTTTACTTATCTATTTCTGTATTCATGTGATCTATCACTGTGTTTATATATAAATAGGTAGAAAAGATATTTCTTGAGTGAATGAACAAATTAGCAAATTATTTCATTGTAAGTTAATTCCTCACAGGGAACTTAGTGTTTTAATATTAATGAATAAGAGGAAAGACACTTTTCCAGTCACATCCTCATCCCTATGATCCTTTTATGATGGCAGGGTGGTGGGTTGTAAAGTGAGAACCCTTATTTTAACATATATGTCCTTGTTCTGTGCCCTATGTCATGTCATCGAACACTGATCAATATACTAGCAGTAGTCTCACCCATGGGGAGTATCTTAAGCATTTAAAAAATATTGCATATTCAGTTTTGAGTTCGCGTATTATTTTGGAATTTCTTTGATCTTATTAGAGCATTTTTCATTATAGGCACATAGGACATTTGTAATAAGCAAGTTATATGATAAAGGGACAAACATGTTCCTAGCTATTGAAAAACAGTTGCACATTCACACCCGATGCTCAGATTGTGATGACACACTTGTCAAAACACAGAACAATTATGTTATGAATAGGAAGTTGATTTCATATTTTAATCTTAATGGAGATTAGATATTTGAATTCTGTAGACATGTGTCTGAGTTTAATAACCATCAAATGCATGTTCAGACCAAATGACCGAGTCAATTATTTTTCCAAAAGTAGTTATTAAGAGAGTTTTAAATACGTAAGAATAGCAATGGAACAACTCATGAATATTCTATGTTTCCAAAATTAATCACAAGTCAACTTCATAGTTTATACTTGTGGATTCATTATTACATGATTTGGAGATGCTGATGAATTACAAATTAATGGAATACTAATAGCTTTTGGGAAGGGTAAAACAACTAAATAGCATTAACGAGTCATGTAGCATTTAGCACAGTGATCTCCTCTGCTACTATTTTGGGTCTGGACTTCCATTTTTCTAAAAGAGGTCATTGTTTAACTTATAGATTTCATAGTTTGTGAGACAGATCCTGAAACACTAACATAGCATAAACAAAATTTTATATTTTATATTTTGTACTTTTTGAGTAGTAAATTAATGGTTAAGTGGTTGCATGTTTTTTTTTTCCTACAGTATAAAATTTCATATTATTGGATGTTAGTGTAGTTTCAAATTAATTGGGGTATTTCACAGACATGAAATGGGATTTAACAAGGTTAAACCGAAACATGTTTGCCTGCCCTGCTTCCTCACTAGAACCGCGTCCCCTCAGCATTCAGATGCCACTGAAGGTAGGTGACACCACTGGTGTGTATAGGGAAAAGGTGGGAAAAATGGAAAAGAGGGAACAATAATTATATATATATATATATATATATATATATACACACATATATATAATTATAATCATTATATTTGTTAAAGAAACAAAGTGTTTGGGATCTGACAGCAGATTGTACTTTAGGAGATGTGCTGACTAGAATGGGCTACTTTCTTGACAAGATCTGTAGGCATTTTGCACTCCTTCCAAAAGAGGACACAGAATAGGCTATTGCCTGTGGAGCTATAGAAAATTTTGGTGATAAAATAAATGGAAAGTTATTTCTGATTGAAATTCTGAATATTTAATAAATGACGTTATGGTTTTAGATAAGTTCATGATAAGGGTACTAGCTAAGAAAAAGTTCTAGCTAAGCAAAAATAGAACATGAAAGCCATGATCTAATATGATATAGTATAGTGTAAACTTACTCCATCGTTGAACGTTGGATTTCTTTTATCCATTCATAAAACAGTTTTACACGCCTCCATTACTTCATGAATTTAGCACAAATTCAATAATTTCTAACTGTTAACTATGTGGCAGAGGCTATAAAGAATAAAACAAAAAAAGACTACTTATGGCTTTTTAAATTTTGTTTCTTAAATTCCACATATGAGTGATATCATATGGTATTTGTCTTTCTCTGACTGACTTATTTCACTTAGCATAATACACTCTAGCTCCATCCAAGTCCTTGAAAATGGCAAAATTTCATTCTTTTTTTATGGCTGGGTAAAAGAAAGAGAGGGAGGCAAACCATAAAAGACTACTTACTGATAGCAAACTGAAGGTTGCTGGAGGGGAGGTGGGCAGGGGAAGGGTTAAATGGGTGATGGACTTTATTATTTTTTTTTTAACGTTTATTTATTTTTGAGACAGAGAGAGACAGAGCATGAACAGAGGAGGGGCAGAGAGAGAGGGAGACACAGAATCCAAAACAGGCCCCAGGCCCTGAGCTGTCAGCACAGAGCCCAACGCGGGGCTCGAACCCACAGACCATGAGATCATGACCTGAGCCGAAGTCAGACGCCCAACCGACCGAGCCACCCAGGTGCCCCAGGGGTGATGGACTTTAAGGAAGGCACTTGTGATGAGAACTGGATGTTATATGTGAGTGATGAATCACTAAATTCTACCCATGAAACCAATATTACACTAACTGTTAACTAACTAGAATTTAAATAAAAACTTGATTAAAAAAAAAAAAGAACACTGCCCTGTATATAATAAAAAAAATAGATAAAATTTCTGCCTAAAAAATTTCATTTCCCTATAGGGAGCTGGAAGAGCAAGCAGCAATAAGTAGAGGACATTTCAAATAAGAATGAACCTGATCTCCAGGGAAGGGTTATAAGAGAGAGCAGAACAAATTTGGAACATAGCAAATACTTCCACATTGCCAAAGTGTAATGATATAGGTGAGACATGGCAATGACAGAGGTCCAAAAAATAGTTAGGAGAGATTGATCGTGAATGTCCTAACATATAATACCAGGAAATATATATCTTATTTAATGATCAGTGAGAAGAGATTGGAGGATTTTAGAAAGGTGATTACTACCAGTGATGTCGACAATGATAGGAGACAAGATTCTAAGAAGTAAGTTAGAGAGCTGGTGCAGCAGGCCAGGTGAAAACTATTCTGAGTATTCTAATATTGTGTGACTGGAGAATATAGAAAAAGATCCTAAAATTTGTTCATAAGGAAGGAAATCAAGAGCTTAATGTGTGATTTGGAGGACATGGATATTGGCATAGGGGGTGATGAAAAGGATACTCCAAAATGCAAGTGACTAGGTAAATAGAGATATTTTGACCAGGACAAGGAATCAAAGAAAAGTAGATATTTTTAATTGTTTGGCTTTGTGGTTTTCATTTATTTGAGGGCTAGAGGAGTTGGATGATGGAGAAATACAGAAGATATACATTGGATATGATGGATATACATTTAAATGAAGTTGTAAAGATAAATGTGTACTTCAAACATAGTTATTTGATGAAGTATTCAGCCTTTACTGACTTCATTATTTAATTTTTTTCATAATTGAATTTTTTTCTCTATCCTTGTTTTGGAAGTGTCTGCCAGATAGAAGGGTAAAGACTTCTGGTTTCATGTAGAATTTATTTCCAGAAGTTCTGAGGGAGAAGCAGCATGCATAGACAGTGTTCCTAACACTCACAAGAGAACTATAGATGTATGTGGTTTAAACAAGGAATATTCAGAAAATTAAAATTTATTCTTTGCAGCCACCATTTGAAAATCCTGTCAAAGGCACAGCTGTGGTTTTTCTCCTTCACGTTAGTCTTGCTTTAAGTAAGACTGAAATATAAGGGGAAATTTGGGAGAGGGGTAACCAGCTATTTTTGAAAAAGATTAATGCAACAAAATTTCTTCTAATATTAATTTATGTGTAATTTGGAAGGCATTCTTGTGTTGCACCATCCATCATAGGTATGAAGTATAGGAAAAATAAGTAATTAAAAAACATGTTTATTTTATGTAACTTCTCGTTCCATTAAATTAATCTAGGACAGTTGCTAAAAGGGGGACAGAATTTGTTTTTCAATTTTGAATACATAAGTAAAAGTATATTATAATGAAAGTCCTCGCAGGTGTTTCCTTTAGCAATTTAAATTAAATTCATTGAAAAATTAAAGCACATTGTTCACTTGTGTATCCTACTAGAAGGAGAACAAACATTTGCTTATCACCTTTCATTATGCGACAGACTCTACTAAATATTTTTGTGTTGTCTATTTAATTATCACAGGAACTATTTAAGATAGAAATTATAGTCTCAATGTGTCAAATGAGAGAACCAATTTTCATAGACATTATTTGTTTTAGGTCACTTAGCTAGTAAGTAAGTAGCAGCTAGAACTTGAATTTAGATGATTCTTAATTCTATGCCATATCCAATAGGCAAATAGAAGATGCAAAAAAAAAATGACTTTAAAAGGTAATTCCTTAAGCAGATAATAGCTGAAAGTTTTGTCTCTGTAGCTTAAATCTGTCATCTTTGCCAGTCTAATCTACTTGTAAGAGTCTGTTCTTTATCCTAGGTCCTGATTTGATCACTTCCATTTACTCCAGGATTTTGTGCAACCATTTCTTTCTCTTCTCTTCTGTATTAGCAAACTCTCCCTCTTCACTGGGTTCTTTGTTGCCAGCTAGAAAACTTACTGATATTTGAAATATAATTAAAACTAAAAATAAATAGCCAAAGTACATTACTTGACCATGAACTTTTCTAGCTACTCCCCAATCACCTTCCCTTTTTAGCCAGTTTCTCAATGGTATAAGTTACCATCTGTGTTCACTTTCTCACTGCTATTGTACCCTAAACATTGGGAATTTGTTTACTTGCATTTAAATAAAGTGATGGTCTCTGCTTGATATAAAAAAGCACTGAATCGCTCAGTCCTATTATTTGACCAATATAAAGCATTTGAAACTGCCAACTACTTACTTCTTGAAACTGTTTTCTCTTTGGCCTCTCTGAAGCTGATCTTCCTTGATCTTTGCTCCTTTCTCTGAATCTTATACATTACATATTCTTTTTTTTGGACCACATTTTTACAGATGCTGCTCATAAATCTGAGTTCAATTTTAAGCTTTAATAATTTTAGAATTTTAAATGCTATAAACTGAAAAGAAAAAATTCTTGAGAATTTAATTATTTACACTTCTTTATACTCATTGAGTTTTATGAATTTTAAATAATAAAATTTTAGCTTTTTTCAGTTACTCTGAATGAAGATGTCAGATATTCACTGAAACAAAAACCATATAATTACAAATGTATTTTTCCCAAGGGCCAACTCATTTCAAGTGGCCAATTTATTTATTTTTTTCTTGTGATATCTTTTATTTAATTTTTAAGTTGTTATTTAAGTTCCAGTTAGTTACCATACAGTGTAATATTAGTTTCAGGTGTATAATACAGTGATTCAACCCTTCCATACATAACCTGGTGCTCATCACAAGTGTGCTCCTTAATTTCCAAAACCTGTTTAACTCATCTTCACACCCACCTCCCCTCAGTTTGTTCTCTAGAGTTAGGAGCCCATATAATTACAAATTTATTATTTGAAATTCACACAACTAATATTTTTCCCTCTGATTGAAGATTAAAATACTGACCAAATATCCTTACATGAGTTCCATTCCCATGTACCCAATGGGCTACTTAAAATCTTCTGTTAGAAGTCATCCAGGCATATAATAATCAACATGCCCCACATCTTATTTATTGGTTTCTTCCTCAAATAAGTTTTTTTCAAATCTGTTTTCCTTATTTTAAGTGATAGAGTCTAAATATCCAAGCCAAAAACCTTCTTCTCCTTCAACTCTAACATCCAATAAGCCATAAGTCTTAACTATTCTTCTCTTACATTGTTGTACAAACCCTGTCCTTTCCGTTAATAATACTGATGACTTAATCTAGAGAGTCATAATAGATTGCCAACATTATTTAATAGGCTTTAAATTAGTTTTCCTATGTCTTGATGTATAACTTCCACATGTCATGTTATACAGTGTGGACAGAAAATTATTGAACATACACGTACATACACACACATATACATAAACACACACACACACACACACACACACACACATAATTTATAGACTTTCAATTTCAGGTAAGACCTAGTAGCTCAGAGATCAATAATACTTCAACATAAAACTACTAGAAAAGAAGGATACATTTTAAAAATCACATTTTTATAAGGATTAGTTACAATGATCAAGTGTTCATTAGTGGTCCGATGGTGCTCTGGAAGAGCTTCTATGATAGCAGCTATAATGATACTATTTTGTACTTGGAATTTTTACCTTACTCTATTCACCAAAGTCTAAATTTCTTTAGAGAAAGTCACATCTTATATTTATTTCCTTATTCCCACCACCTACACCATACTGACTGTTCTGTCGTTACTTAGCAGATAATTGTTCAAAAAATGAATAGGGTAAATAAATCAATGTGAATATTAATGAGAGAACAGCAAATGAATGCCAAAATGTGATTAGAAAATACTTTTCAATGTCATCCCAGCCACTGTGGTTCAAAAGATGGTGTACATGGCTGGTACAGTTCACTGATTTCAATATGGCACATTTCACTTATACCATCCATAACAGTAAGCTGCTTTGGGTACTTTGTTTATTCATAAAAATAAAATATTTTATTCCCAGTGGATTTTAAAAAGAATACAGAAATGTGTTAGCTAAGATAGAAGATGTTTATTTCTTTTCTTATGTTAAGAAGCATGAGACACTTCAATATTTAAGGGAATTTTTAAACAAAATTAGAGTTAAATCATTCAAAAAAAGAAATGGGATGTTAATATGATACACATAGTCCACAGAATCCAGTCTGCCCTTCTTATCAGAGTGCCTTGCTATAGCCCTACTGCTGGGTGGTAGTCTGATCGACTACCTCACAATAGTCGATAGGCCTCACAATACTCAACTGAGTCCTACAACTAGAGATAAACTCAGGAATCTAGTTAGTTCTGTGACCTTCACTGGTAATGAGTCCCGTAAACTCATTAGTTGCAATTTGAAGCATTTTAAAATTAATTGCCTTTAGTTTAATGAAGTTTTTGCTTACTTGAAAATCAGACCAATAGTAAACACCTCAACCAACTCCTTAACAATTGTTTATTACAGGCTAGCTGTGACCTTGAAGAGACCTTTTTTTTTTTCCAATTGTAATGGCATGCATTTTATAGAATGCATAGAGAGGGTTTAATTGTAATTTTTTTCAACCATTCTTTATGTATTAGGAACCTTATTATACTTGCACTCATGTATAACTCCCTAAAATATATTAAAATCTCTTCTAAAATTGCTCTTGCTCAGATTTATCCATGGTTTTAATTTCTTGTTTGTTCAGCCTATTTGGCCATATGATTGTCATATTACTCCAGGCACAAAAGCAACCACCCTGACACTAATTTTTCTTAAAGAACATTACATTATAATTTATACATATGCTTAACAGGAATGTGAATTGATGCCAACATCACAAAGAAGAAAATCATGAAATGTAGTCTTACATAGAGGAATAATTTATTGCAGAGGAAAATAGAGTTTTTAATTTCCATATTTTGAATTTCTATTTTTACCTGTGTACAAAAATGAGTTGAAATATTTATTCATTGGATCCATTGCATAGTGTTGTATTTATAAATAAAAATAGTCACATAATTTTTCAGTTAGTTTTCATGTCTTCTGGTACTGGCTATTCTATTACTGCTAGATTATTCTGTTTTATAATTATGTTGGGATATATTTTCCTATGCTTTTTAATTGCAGAATGCATTCACTTCATTTTTTGCATGTACTTGAGTTGTTGTCATAAGGGTAGGATGAATTTTCACTGCAACATTCACACACTTGAGGGACCAACAACAAGTATAAAGAGCCCTAAAGTGAAATAGCTAAATCCTGGGATTAGATTGGCTTTCAACTATGTTGCGCAGGGAAGTTATTCAAGTTGTATGGTTTTCGGTTTACTCATTGATAAAAATGTAGATATGGATTAGATGATCAAAAAAGAGTTATTCTAGCCCTTATTACATTGGGATTATACAATGACAGAGATGGTAAAGTAAGATTATTAAAATGAAATCTACAATGTAATTGATGAATCACTAAATTCTACTCCTGAAACCAATATTGCACTATATGTTAACTAAAATTTAAATTAATTTTTGTAAATGCAATCTACAAATGCTAATCTTACTTGAAGTCCCATATCAAGTTTGTTTCAGTACAAAGGCCAAACATCATGTTTCTCGCTCACCAAAACATAAATATACTCTTACTTAAGCACATACTTAACGTTCTTAAATCTACATTTTAATTAGATGACTTTATTGCTATCATGAGAGTACAGAAGTATTTGCATAAAAACTGATATGAGATTATTTCTATAGATGCAAAGAAAATTAAAATGGACTCTATGCCTGTTTGGGATTGATTGCACACTGCATGTGACTATGAAAACAATATACAGGCAAAGCTGTTTTTATTTATTTTATTTTTTATAATGTTTATTTTATTTACTTTTTTTTTTTTTCTCAACGTTTTTTATTTATTTTTGGGACAGAGAGAGACAGAGCATGAACGGGGGAGGGGCAGAGAGAGAGGGAGACACAGAATCGGAAACAGGCTCCAGGCTCCGAGCCATCAGCCCAGAGCCCGACGCGGGGCTCAAACTCACGGACCGCGAGATAGTGACCCGGCTGAAGTCGGACGCTTAACCGACTGCGCCACCCAGGCGCCCCTATTTTATTTACTTTTGAGAGAGAGAGAGATAGAACACAAGCAAGAAAGGGGCGGGGGTGGGGGGACAGAGGATCCAAAGTGAGCTCTGTGCTTACAGCAGAGAGCCTGATGCAGGCCTCACATCCATGAACGAGAGATCATAAACTGAGCTGAAGTCAGATCCTTAACCAACTGAGCCACTCAGGCACCCGTGGTAAAGCTATTTTTAAACCTATCCTTGATATCTTTATGTGAGTAAAAATTATTTGAAACAAATTTAATGAAAACAACATTATCAAAATGTTTCATACTATTTAAAAGAAATATATTTCTTGGGGCACCTGGGTGGCTCAGTCGGTTAAGTGGCTGACTTCGGCTCAGGTCATGATCTCACGGTCAGTGAGTTCAAGCCCCGCGTCAGGCTCTGTGCTGATGGCTCAGAGCCTGGAGCCTGTTTCAGATTCTATGGCTCCCTCTCTCCCTGACCCTCCCCCGTTCATGCTGTCTCTCTCTGTCTCAAAAATAAATAAACGTTAAAAAAAAAAATTAAAAAAAAAAAGAAATATATTTCCTACAAGAGTGACGCTTAAAAGGAAAATGCATCTGAAGCTTTGTAACATAAAGACTTTAACATTTTACAAATGTTTGTTGTTTTGAAAATACATTTTAGAGCAACCAAGTGAATATAAACAGTAAAATAGATTTAAAACTTCTGTGTATGAAAAATCATCTGTATCTCACAGGGCCATGAGAAGAATTAAGTGAGATAATGCTTGTGAATTAATTAGGACAATGCTAGGACAAATCTGGTAATAAGCATGTTAGTAGGGACAAAGAATAATTGACTAATCCAAGAAAGTGACTTCAAGGTTTTCCAGATCCTTCACTACTCTGTCTGAGCTTTATAATTGCTTCAATCCTTTAAATCATTACCAAACCTTGAGGGAAGGTAAGATTTCTGGTTTTATAAATCTGATTAGAAAATATGATTTTTTGTATGCTCAGTATTTGCAAAAATGTTTTAATATTAAATATGGCTTTATTAAAAACAGACAAATTAAAATGTAAATCTTTCATATGAGATTAAAATAAAATAATGGCCTCCTAAAAATGGCAAGCTATCATTATAGCCCCTTTTGAGAAATTTTGTTTCATGTGACCACTTTTTATGAATGTTGCATAGATATTTAAAATAAAAATTCATATACTCAGTTGTATAAAATAAATTAATTCCAAATATATGTTTAGTGAGATAGGTGTACCAGAAAATTTATAGCCAGAGTAAATACTACAATAGAATATGTACTTTAATAGCTGCTCTTCTTTAGTTAAAGCAATGGTAAAAAAACAATCACCTCTTATATTTAAAATAATAAGTAAAGGAAGACATGCAATTTTTATATTAAAAGTTATTTAAATAAAGTTTGGTTAATTGCTATTTTATGCTAAAATAGCATTGTTTGTTTTAGTCATACATTTGACATGAAATATTTGACATGAATTAGATTATACATATTTGAAGGTGGTGAGCTCTTACTACCCTCAGCTAATTGAACACACCAAGCTCTTTTCCATCTTTAGGCCTTTAGACCTGCTTTTTCTTCTGCCAGAATTGTTTTCTCGCTCATCCTCACATAGTACCTTCTTTGATTGTTGTGATTAATTAATGTATAATCTCTGACCATTTTAGTTAAAATGCCTTTCCTCCTTCATTTTCTATGATGATATATTCTAACTTCATCCATTCTATCTTCTTCCAATTATTGGACTATAATTAACATATTTATTCAGTTGTTCATAATATTATTTTCTCTCTGCCTCTACTAAAATGTCAGCTTCTGGAAGTTATAAAGTTTGCTTTGTTCACAGCTAATTCCCTAATACCTAAAAGAGGATTAAGCATACAATAACTAAAAATACATACATACATACATACATACAACAGAAAAGTATGTGGACTACTTCATGGAATTTTCTGGAATTCCATGTATCCTCTATTGTAAGGTGTTCTTAATATAGTGATATAATGTGCACAAATTTGACAAAGTAGTCTTACTGAGGTGTAATTCATTCAATCCCCAGTGAAAGGAAGCCACATAGGTATCCACAGATACACACATGTTCACTTTGGTAATTGCTGAAGCACCTAAACAAGGATTCAGTTCAGGCACCCAATTTTTCACACAATACTAGCAGTCAGAAACGCCCTATCATACTACTATTATACCATTCACAATCCACGGGGTATTATTTGTTTGCTTCAGGTGTTAGCCATTCTCATTCCTTGGTAGATGTTAAAATTAACTGTGAACTTGTTCAGAAAATGTAAACATTCAGCCCCTCCCCTAGAGATTTTGGTTCAATATGTCTCTGTCTATATTTTAAAACTTCACATGATTCTTGAAGACGGTCTTACAGGTAGAGGCTACTATAGTAGGCATCATGGGCACCTTGCCAAAAAATACCTTGCCTTATTTGTTTCTGTAGAGTGGGTAAAACTGGGGAGAGAAAGAAAATGCAAATGAAATGGTAAAAGACTACAAATTAACCAATTCACATGCTGGTTAATTATCTTTTGAACAAATAGCTACTTTTAATCTTTTATGATTCTGCATGGCTACTACATTCCTAACCCTTTGTACTAAGTAGAAAATACTAGGACTCAGTGCCATGGAAGAGAGAACAGGAGGAAAAAAAAAAAAGAAAGAAAGAAAGAAAGAAACAAAGAAACAAAGAAGAAACGAAAGAACATATGATAGAACTAATGAATGCTTCTCTTTGACAGTCAAATATATTTCTCACTCTGCCTTCCAGTGAACTCACAGTTTCCAAAATTGCGTTTTAAAAGATGTTGAACTAATTTCTTCCTTGGTAATAAAATCCTGCTGTGTTCCCAGTTAATTTACTTGGTTCTTTTATAATGAAGGCCAGGAGGCCCTGTCTTTTAAATTTATTTCTATCTGCAAATTCTATAATTTCAGAAAGTTACTTAAGACATAGGGAAAACTTGCTTATTTATTCATTTACTTCAATTTAGCCTAAAGGAATAATCTTAATATTCTTATTTATCTGCAGTATAATTAATGTTAAATATCCTGAAACAGATACTGAGAATTTGGCTCCATTTCCCCATATTTTCACCACCCAAAATCTCACTTGGTTAAATTCACTTGTGTAAATTCACTAAATAGTTTTCCATGGCCAACCTGATCTATTATGCTCTAGCTGCAAGCCAATATTCCATTCCCACTGTAATGCATGCCTAGAAACCTTGAAATTGTGTCTAGTTAAATTTCCATACACTGGAAACCCTGGCTTTACCCAAGTCTTTTGTTTTTAAACCTAATTCACTAAGAATTGAAAAAGGAGAATGTAACATTAGAAAGAACAAAATAACCAAGGTAAAAAGCATTTTAGTAAATTTCACTATGGATGAAAACAATTCTGCACATTCAGGTTCTTCCATTCCCATCCCATGTATGCACAAATCACATCGTTCCCATTATTTTCCTCTTTTGTCTCCCAAAATATTTTTAGCTTTTTAAAATTTGTTTTGTAAACAATCCATCCCTTTCCTATAGAGAATTTTTAAATGATGACTTTTTCGCTCTCTGGATTACCCCTACTGATAATTCAGTTCACTTCCACAAGATTTTATCATCCCTTTCTGTGTACCTAACGACATGCTAAGTGATACGGATACAACAATGACTATAATGAAGTCCCTGTCCCCCCCCCCCCAAAAAAAACCCCATGCATTCTAGTGAGAAATATAGTCATGTACACATATTAATTCAGTTCAGTAAAGAAAGACACGTGCTCAGATTTCTATGGAAGCATAGGCAGAAAAATTAGTTACTGAAATAAGAATGAGAAAGAAAAGAAAGCAATAAGACAAAGGTAGATTCCTGAAAAGCACACATTTTAGTGGCCAGGAGGAAAGCAAGAGCTCACAGTCATAGAATAAATAATCATAGAGAAAGGATGACATAATAAGAGAAAAAAGACATTACAGGAGTGAAAGAGGAAAGAGTTTTAACAAAGGGGGGATAGCTCAATAGTGTCAAATATTATAGAGAATTTTGGCCAGAAAGGGTTATAACTGTTCATAGGTTGTGGCACTGTGAATGCTGTTAATAACTCTCTACTAAAGGACTGTCCCCAAATGGTGGAGACATCACATTGCCCCAAGCTGGGAGAAAAATATAAGACAACAGGCATAAAGTGTGTGATCACTGGCTAATCTTTCAAAAAGCTGAGTCAGGAAGGGACAATAAAACAAACAGAAACCCATTGACAATATTCTCTCTGTGTCTCAAGACCAAAGCTCAGAATCCAAAATCTATCAAATGTTTCATTCCTTCCTGAAATGGTCTCCAAACCTTGTATGAAAGTATTTATTTATATAAATAGACTGTCTGATAACCTCTGGGGAAGAGGTGTAAGGAGAAAGAGGGAGAGAGGTCTGCTGTTCTTTAGCTCTTTGCTGTTTCACACTGAGAGAGGGCATCCTTCTGCCACATTAAGCGATGCTCCAGGTTCTAATGATATAATACACATCAGAGCCGGGCCGTGGGAGAGGGACACCTGAGCCAGCAAAAATGCTTCAGAGAGGAAAAGTTCAAGACAAGCAGCAAACAAAACTGTCTGCTTAATCCTGATGGTTGATAATGCTGACACGGGGAAGAGAAGAACTTGGACTACATTATATTCTCTTTAATGTCTTTGTCTTTCCCACTACATGTTGAATTACTGACTGTCAAGGATCTTTTCTTATTTATCTCTACATATCCAGTGTCTTTATATGATAAGAAAGTGAATATAAATTAATATTTATTTTTGCTTTATAGCTAGAATTTAAAATACTTATGTCTGTGTTATAGGGTATTACCCTTAAAAATAAATCAATTAGCTTGCATATTGTCATTAATATATTGACTTCTTACAATAGAATATGGGAAAGATAAATCAAACTAATAATTATTTTATTTTATTTTATTTATTTTTTTTTCAACGTTTTTTATTTTTATTTTTGGGACAGAGAGAGACAGAGCATGAACGGGGGAGGGGCAGAGAGAGAGAGAGGGAGACACAGAATCGGAAACAGGCTCCAGGCTCTGAGCCATCAGCCCAGAGCCCGACGCGGGGCTCGAACTCACGGACCGCGAGATCGTGACCTGGCTGAAGTCGGACGCTTAACCGACTGCGCCACCCAGGCGCCCCAAACTAATAATTATTTTAAAGGATAAACAAAGAAAAAAATCCTTGAAGAATAAACCTTGCTGAAGTGGTCTGATGTAATAAAGGAATGGGAGATATTAAACAATCTTTGACCAAAGAAAAGAAAGGAACGTCTGATGGAAAGAGTTACATAATGCCTATGGTTTGAGGAAACAATAATAAATAGATAACACTGATTGAGTGCTTATTTTGTGCCAAGCACTTTTTAAATGAACATTGTACTTAATAATTCTCACAATAATCTTCACAATAACCTTAGATAGATGCTAATTTATCCATATTTACAAAAAAAGTAATGAAAACACACCAAACACACACACACACACACACTCAAGTTCATGAGACTAATAAGCAGTGGATCAAAAACTAAACCCAGCAATTTAGCTCCAAAGCCTACAAAATGAAGCAATACACCAATAATAGTTAAATACATGGATATTAGAAATACAATTAATTTGAGGGTATATACTGGCAACTGCCAATCATAAATTATATGCAATTTTTTATATCAAACACTATCTTAAAAATAATGTGTTAGTGTTCTCCAGAAAAACAGAGCTAATATGGGATGTGTGTGTGTGTGTGTGTGTGTGTGTGTGTGTGAGAGAGAGAGAGAGACAGACAGAGACAGAGACAGAGAGAGAGAAAGAAAAAGAGAAAGAATGAGAAAGATTTATTATAAGGAATAACCTTACATGATTATGGGGGATAAGTCATAAGATCTGTAGTCGACAAGCCAAAGACCCAGGAACACTGATAGTTAGTTCTAGTACAAGTCTGAAGGCCTAAGAACCAGAAGAGCTGATGGTATAAATTCTAGTCTGGAAGCCATCAGGATTGAGACTGAAGAATAGCTGATATTTCAGTCTGAATCTGAGGCCAAAGAAGACCAATGTCCTAACTCAGCAGCCAGATACCAGGAGTTCCTTTGTAGCCTTTTTGTTCTATTTGGATCTTCTATTGATGGATGAAACTCACCCATGGAAGACAATCTGCTTTACTCTACTGATTCAAGTGTTTTTTTTTTTTTTTTTAATTTTTTTTTTCAACGTTTTTTATTTATTTTTGGGACAGAGAGAGACAGAGCATGAACGGGGGAGGGGCAGAGAAAGAGGGAGACACAGAATCGGAAACAGGCTCCAGGCTCCGAGCCATCAGCCCAGAGCCTGACGCGGGGCTCGAACTCACGGACCGCGAGATCGTGACCTGGCTGAAGTCGGACGCTTAACCGACTGCGCCACCCAGGCGCCCCAAACTAATAATTATTTTAAAGGATAAACAAAGAAAAAAAATCCTTGAAGAATAAACCTTGCTGAAGTGGTCTGATGTAATAAAGGAATGGGAGATATTAAACAATCTTTGACCAAAGAAAAGAAAGGAACGTCTGATGGAAAGAGTTACATAATGCCTATGGTTTGAGGAAACAATAATAAATAGATAACACTGATTGAGTGCTTATTTTGTGCCAAGCACTTTTTAAATGAACATTGTACTTAATAATTCTCACAATAATCTTCACAATAACCTTAGATAGATGCTAATTTATCCATATTTACAAAAAAAGTAATGAAAACACACCAAACACACACACACACACACACACACACACACACACACACACTCAAGTTCATGAGACTAATAAGCAGTGGATCAAAAACTAAACCCAGCAATTTAGCTCCAAAGCCTACAAAATGAAGCAATACACCAATAATAGTTAAATACATGGATATTAGAAATACAATTAATTTGAGGGTATATACTGGCAACTGCCAATCATAAATTATATGCAATTTTTTATATCAAACACTATCTTAAAAATAATGTGTTAGTGTTCTCCAGAAAAACAGAGCTAATATGGGATGTGTGTGTGTGTGTGTGTGTGTGTGTGTGTGAGAGAGAGAGAGAGAGACAGACAGAGACAGAGAGAGAGAAAGAAAAAGAGAAAGAATGAGAAAGATTTATTATAAGGAATAACCTTACATGATTATGGGGGATAAGTCATAAGATCTGTAGTCGACAAGCCAAAGACCCAGGAACACTGATAGTTAGTTCTAGTACAAGTCTTAAGGCCTAAGAACCAGAAGAGCTGATGGTATAAATTCTAGTCTGGAAGCCATCAGGATTGAGACTGAAGAATAGCTGATATTTCAGTCTGAATCTGAGGCCAAAGAAGACCAATGTCCTAACTCAGCAGCCAGATACCAGGAATTCCTTTGTAGCCTTTTTGTTCTATTTGGATCTTCTATTGATGGATGAAACTCACCCATGGAAGACAATCTGCTTTACTCTACTGATTCAAGTGTTAATCTCATGCAGAAACGCCCTCAAAGACATACTCAGAATGTTGGCCAGTGTCTGGACACCTGTGGCTGGTGGACTTGACATAAAATGAGCCATCACAAATTTAACCCATGTCCCCTTAACCATACTTAATCACCAAGTAAAGACAATAATAAGGCCATAATTCTGCCTAACATGATACAACTATCCTGCATACACCTGAAAATGTACTAATCCCTTTTCCACAGAAGAAAAAACCTTGAATGATGTAACTCTTCTCCTTGATGTCATGTAACTTAAATATTGCAATGTAAAGTCAATACACTCTCTGTTACATGATAAAGATTAAGGGGAAAAATAAAGATATTTGTTATCTATCTATATTAAAATAAAGATATTTTATGATAATTTGTATAAAATATATAACACATATAAAAATTATATATATGTTATATAAATATGTAAACTATATATTTATATATAAGTATATAAAATAATTTTATAATAAAGATCTTATATGTACATATATAAAGTTAACCATAGTTCTTAACCTGGTAGGATAACCAAAACATTCATCCTGATGGGTCTAAGTAATTAGTAGTCCTCCTGGACTGAGTGGTTGTAGTTTTTTCTCTTACCTTAATTATAGGGCATGATAAAACTAAAAGGTGCTCAGAGAGAAGCTCTAAGGGGTCTCCTATATTTTAGATACACTTTTCTTTACTTCCATTATAGAACAGTAGTCCAAATTCCCCTTGGTAGTCAATATTAATTACCCAACCAATGCAATAACCCCCTTCTCTGCCTCTTGATTTGGAACCGGGAGGAGTCCAACATGGGTGGGCCAAAGTCTTAAGGTCTAGTTCAAAAGAATTATTGCTGTGTTCCGTGGTAGAATCCTTGCTCTCTTTGGAGAAAAACCTATGGGCTAGTAAGTAGAGCTTAGTGTTGTAGGAATAGAAAGCAAAAAAATCTTGCTGGTAGGTCAGTAAGGGGAATAATGACTGGTGTCACTCCCATTTTTCATATATAATAAAAATATTGTATTAGAAAGGGTGCATACCATATAGAACATAGGAAAAATGAAGCATGCAGATCTTTTTAAAACCTAGATTAAAAAGTTTGGGCAATAACTTGACCTAAAGAAAAGGGTGGGGAGCCATAATCACTTAAAAAAAAACCAGGTAGTAGTAATGCCTAAGTACTTTAAATGAATCTCATCATTCATGTTTCAGGAAATTCCTTTAAACAAGTAAGGCCCATTAATTAAGATGTCATTGAGCACAAGAGAGTAAAATAAATTAAAAGCAGTAGGGGCAGTGAATAAAAGTTAAGCTAGGCTAGAAAAGGAGCACATGCACACATGCAAAAATATATATTCATATATATTTATGGAAATATGAAAAAGACCTATCAAAAAGAGATAATAATTGCATATAGTTTAGAATGAACATTGAATAACAACACTTTTAGACAAAGCATTGATGCAATTATCCTTAATCTTTAATTATAATTAGTTTATATTTGACCCACCATGTATTGATTTGAGCAGAAAACTACTTTACATACTGTGGGGAACTAAAAGATGTAGAACTTGTTATTTTGACCCTCATCACTTTTTTATTCCACAAAGTGAAGATTTTCTTTAGGTGTGTATGTATGCATGTATGTATGTATGTATGTATCATCTATCTATCTACCTGTGTATCTATCATCTATCTATCTATTTATCTATGTATCTATCTATCTTCACAGGTATAATTAGAAGGCAAATATAGTTAGGTTATTGGTAGTCGTTATGAGTACTGAAAATATTTGGGAGGAAGGTAATTTGTGAAAAGAAAATTATTTAAGTTTGGGATAATTATAGAATAAAGTTATCTGAGAGGAGGGAGGAGAAATTATAGCATAGAACTGTAAATCTGATTATGAAACTGAGTCAGCTGAATATATGAGACAATTATCATTAACATCCCTATGTCTAGCATACACTCTTAGGAAGAAAGGTTCCCTTGGGGCTGTCAGAATAAATTAGACCGTAAGATAAAGTAGAAGAGTAATTGCTTTCTCATTTCTCATCACCCGAATATTGGAACTCTTCCACTTATTAGGGTCACCAAATGTAGCTAAAGAGAAAAAAAATTAAATAAAGTAATGGCTCAGTGGTTGGGTTTAATAGTAGTATTGATACAGTGGAAAAGAAAACTAATACACTGGTTTTGGTGTCAGATTAAAATGTTTACCATGAAGTATGGTGAATATTTTTAAAAGTGAGGTATATAGAAAATAGATTGTAGGGGCGCCTGGGTGGCTCGGTCGGTCACGCGTCCGACTTCGGCTCAGGTCATGATCTCACGGTCTGTGAGTTCAAGCCCCGCATCGGGCTCTGTGCTGACAGCTCAGAGCCTGGAGCCTGTTTCAGATTCTGTGTCTCCCTCTCTCTCTGACCCTCCCCCATTCATGCTCTGTCTCTCTCTGTCTCAAAAATAAATAAACGTTAAAAAAATTAAAAAAAAAGAAAATAGATTGTATAAATTATGAATATAGGAAATAAACATGTTCTAATATGTACAATTGAAGTCTTGAAAGGGGGAGAAAACAAGAAAGAGAAGAAGTCTTGAAAGGGGGAGAAAACAAGACAGATATAGAGAAAGAGAGAGACATGGGGAAACAAAAAAACAGACTGAGAAAGCAATATTTGAGAATGAAATACCTGAAACTTTTATAAAACTGGAAAAAATCAAACTGTATATTCAATAAGCACTAAGAAACATAAGCAGAAATGATACAACGAAAACCATCTGTATGCACCTCATATTGTTAAAGCTAAAATCCAAGAATGACAACTACAACAAAAATCTTTAAAAGACCATAGGAAGATTCACTCCATTGGCAATGATGTAGTAAAAGGAACTTCATTTACCTCCCTGTCTGAAACAGTAACAACAGCAACAAAACAGAAAGATTACAAAGAATGATAATTTTTGATTCACTAGACATCAAGCCATGAAAAACAGTGATCATTAAGAAATGGGAAACAAATGTGAGCTTAGCAATTTCCCAGTGGCATCCAAAGAGTTTGTAGACCATGACACAGGAAAAGGGAAACTGAAAAGAGCTCAGCAGACTTTCCCAAGTTAAGGAGATGGATGTGAGTCTGGGGAGACCAAGAAAGCTAGAGTTCCTAGAAGTAAGTAACAGAAAAGAACCGTACACAGAGAGAAGCCCAAAGACCTGCGGAGGGTCTTCTTGATTATTCAGTAGAGTACTGAGCAGTACGTGCAAATAAGGAAACTACCTCAGGCCAACAAATGAACCACTAACAAGGAAAAGAGGGAACAGTGCCTGTTCCCACGCGCCAGCCAAGGATATCTTCTAATCTGCAACATGTTGTAAAGAATTCAAGAGAGGCTTACCTCTCTTAGTGCCCCTACACTAAGCACTCTCCTGGAACCAACTAACAAAATTTACATGATATGTTTCAAGAGAATAAAAGCATTTCCAAATGATTTAACTGTATCATTAAACAAAGCTCATGAAGATGCGAAAGAAAAAAAATATATCTAGAAACCAACAAGGTAAAGGGACATCGAATCCAGGATAACCAGGTATGAAATGAGGTGGGATAAAAGAGAGAGAGATAGAGCTTCCAGTTATGGAATGAGTAAGTCACAGGAATAAAAGACACAACATAAGGAATACACTTGTTATTGTAGTAGCAATGTAACAGGACAGATGGTAGCTACACTTGTGGTGAACATAGTATAATATAAAAACTTGTCAAATCACTAAGTTGTACTCCTGAAACTAATGTAATATTGTGTGTCAACTATTCAAAGAAAAAAATCCAAAAAAGTTAATTAATTAATAAGTCCCATATAAGGAAAAAAGTCATTCAGAATCGACTTTAAATTGACACAGATGTTACTATTAATTGAGAAGGATGTTAAAATAGTTATTACAGCTCTAGTCCATATGTTCAAACAAGTTAAGTAGAGACTTGTGATATATTTAAAAAATCCAAATCAAACTTTAGAGATAAAAAATATAATGCACGGTGGGACACCTGGGTGGCTTAGTTGGTTCAGAGTCCAACTTCAGTTTGGGTCATGATCTTGTGGTTCGTGGGTTCGAGCCCCTCATTGGGCTCTGTGCTGACAGCTCAGAGCCTGGAACCTGCTTTGGACTCTGTCTCTCCCTCTCTCTCTGACCATTCCCTGCTTGCATTGTCTCTCCCCCCCCCCCTCTCTCTCTCTCAAAAATAAATAAATATTAAAATATGTAATGCAAGAGATAAAAATTATATAAGATGGGGTTAATATTAGATTAGACATTGCAGAAGAAAAGATAAGTGACCTTAAAAACATAGCAGTAGAAACTATCGCATATGAAATATAGAGCAGGAAAAATGCATAATAATAAAAATAAGGACAGCTCATCCATAACTTGTGAGACTATTTCGAGAGGCCTAATTCATATGTAATACAGTCCTTGCAGGACAGGAGAGAGGAGAGAAACAGAAATAATATTTGAATAAATAATTAGGTTTTTCCAAATTTGATAAAAATTCAAGAAACCCAGTGGAGCCCCAGCATCAGAAACACAAAGACACATCATAAAGACACATCAAAACCATAAAGCTCAAAACAGTAATAAAAAAACTTTAATAGAGCCAGAAAAAAGGCACTTTATGTGCAAAGAAACAAATAAAGATGGCTGGAGATTCCTTCCTGGAAACAAAGCAGGCTGGAAGGTAATAGAGTAACATCTTTAAAGTACAGGGGGAAAAATGTCAAATAGAATTCTACATCCAAGGAAGTGTCTTCTAAATGGAAAGATAAAATAAAGACATCTTCAAAATAAAGACATTCAAAGAGCTTAAAGAATTCATCACCAGCAGACTTTCCTTGCAAGAAAAGTTAACATTTTCCAAGCAAAAGGAATATGCCATCAGATGGAAATATAGATCTACACAAAAGTAAGAAGAACAAGTGGTAATCATATTTATAAATATATGATATTTTCCTTAATATTTATTTTTTAAAGATAACTGACATTTTAAGCAAAAACAATAGCAGTGTGTTAGAGTTTGGGTCACATGTGTAAACAAAATATGTGACAACAGTTGCATAAAGGTCAAGAGGGAGAAATGGAAACTAATGTGTGGTTCTTACATTATATGTAAAGTGGTATAATATATTTGGAAAATAGATTAATAAAAAATGTATACTATGCACTCTAAAGCAACCTATAAAAACAGCAGAAACAAAGCTAGGTGGGCCTCTGAATTTTGGAGACAGCAGAAAACATAGCTCATGATACTCCTCCAGCTCCTTTATTGAATGACTTGGAAGGCTGCAAGATCGAGGACGCTGCAAGATCAAAATATAACAATTTTACAATTGCTCTAGACTGTGATGTAAGAGTCCTTGCTGTTCCCACTCAGGGTTGTGACTTAGAAGATCCAAGGTTGCTGGAGGAATGCATAATAGTTACAGAAACTACTATTTAAATAGTTTTGGGCACCTGGGCGGCTCAGTCAGTTAAGGATCTGACTCTTGATTTAGACTCAGGTCATGATTTCAGGGTTTGTTGGGTGATGTCCCACATCAAACTCTGCTCTGGCATCATGCTCTCTCTCTCTCTCTCTCTCTCTCTCTCTCTCTCTCTCCCCCTGAATAAATGAATGAATGAATGAATAAATAAATAAATAAATAAATAAATAAATAAATAAATACAGTTCCTGGTATGCTTCTGGATCCCTAAGAAACTAGCACCTAGATAGAGGACATTGATTAACTATAAAATTGAGTGGCTCTCTTAAGTTGGGTATTTTCAGAACCAATAAATCATAAGGTTTAATACATACAGGAAATACCACTTCACAGTGGTAAGTATATTTGGCACTGGTCCCAACTAATACCAGATAGCACAATTAAATTGCACAAAGAGGTGGACCCAACACCCATTTTACTTACCTCTTTGTACCAATGTCTCTTCTTCAACTCAATGCTTTTAGCCTGGTGGAAGGTTTTATATATGACCAGTTTGCAGGAAGGGAAAAGAAAACACAATTCTGGTTCAGATACGTTTTCTTGAAATGTAGGTGTGTGCTAAAAATAGGGAGGGAGGGAGAAATGGAAACTAATGTGTGGTTCTTACATTATATGTAAAGTGGTACATATAAACCTAGTGGTACTCCCTACAAAGACACACTACAATTTAACTTCAAAAGGACAGTGATAGGTGAAAAACATTCAAATGGACAGAAATACAAGAAGTACATGTGGTACTTCCACTTTGTCTGGAGTTGGAAGTTGCCTGAGACAACAAAATAAACAAATTCCAGGACAGTTAATAAAGAGCTAGACTGGTTGATTAGGCATCTAAAAAAGCACATAACTAGAAGATCATATACAAAGGGTTCTGGGTAAAAAACAACTGAATGGACCTATGGAAGTGAGTAAAAAGTCTGTGGATCTTTTTGTCTCACTACCAACCCCCTCCAGGAGAATCCATTGTAGAAGCACTCAGCAATCGGGTAGGCAAGATCCATTTCTCAGGAGCCCTCAGTTAACCTTTGCTCTTGGGTATGATGACGTTTTGCAAAGGGCCACAA
Source organism: Neofelis nebulosa (assembly GCF_028018385.1). Classification (NCBI taxonomy): domain Eukaryota; kingdom Metazoa; phylum Chordata; class Mammalia; order Carnivora; family Felidae; genus Neofelis; species Neofelis nebulosa. The sequence goes on from NC_080783.1 coordinate 133,033,401, forward strand.
ATGGAGTAGCATGGTAGCAAGGACAGAGGCCATTTAAGTGTTCAACAGAATGGCTTCACTGACACCGAGACTGATTTAACTACTTCTGTTGTTGAGTGTTCACCTTGTCAGTGGCAATGAATAAAGCCAATTTCTTCATAAGATACCATCTTGTGAAAAGACCGGCCTGTGATTTAGTGGAAAGTTAATTACATTTGACTCCTTCAACCCTGGAGGCGTCAGCGATTCATAATTATGATACTGACACTTCCTCTAGATATGGTCCTACAGCCTACATCAAAATCATTAAGGCTTACAGAATGCCTGACTTACCTTCATGAGATTCCATATGATAATATCACAACTAAGGGAACACATTTTAATGTGTATTTATTTTTGAGAGAGAGAGAGAGAGAGAGAGAGAAAGAGCACAAGCAGGGGAGGGGCAGAGAGAGCCAGAGACACAGAATCCAAAGCAGGCTCCAGGCCCTGAAATGTCAGCACAAAGCCTGACGCGGGGCTTGAACTCACAAGCTGTGAGATCATGACCTGAGCCAAAGTTGGACGCTTAACTGACTAAGCCACCCTGGCATCCCAAGGAGACACATTTTAAGATGGAGATTCATAACTGTGCTTGACCACAGCATCCATTACTCTGCACATCCTAATAGAGAGCATCAGAGCAGCCTAAAGACTCAGCTAAAGTTCCAGTTTAGGTATGCCACCCTGTAAGATTAGGGTGCTGTCCTCAGAACACAGCTTATGTCTGGAAGAAACAACAAATACATGACGCTGCATTTCTAATACGTAGAATATACAAATTTGGGAGAAATGGGCTGACCCAGGATTAACCCCCTCCCATCATCACTCACAGTGATGATTATTTAAGGTCCTGAGACAGGCTATATTCTTCAGGGGAACCTTAAGGACACAGTAAGTTCCAGTGAACCTGAAATTATTAACTAACTAATTACTTAACATCTATCTGGCACTAATGGACCAGGATACCAAGAGAAGAGAAGAATTATTCTGCTAAAATTATTCTGATATACAGCTAGGGCTGCTGCTACATAATGCGGACTAGGATGAGTAGGTCTAGAACTTGTTTCTATGTACATAATGGCATAATGCTGATAGGTTTCTTTCTAGAAACAATGGAAGAAGATAATAAAGTAATATTTTTAAAATACCAAAGAAAAAATAGAGTAGAAAAGAACAGAAAGAAAAAGAAAAGGAAAGAAGAAAGAAAAAGAAAAGAAAGAAAAGAGAATAGAAAAAGAAAAAAGAAAAGGAAAGAGAAAGAAAAGAGAAAAGAAAAAGATAAAAGAAAGGAAAAGAAAAGAAAAGGAAAAGAAAAGAAAAGAAAAGAAAAAAGAAAAGAAAAGAAACAAAACAAAAAGAGGTGTCTCCATTCCTCTTTTCCTGGTGATAATAATGACCTGGCATGGACAAGGTAACCAGGAGTTTGGACAATATAGCTTAGTCTAGCTGAAGTACTAGAACAATTAAATCCCAAGAAAGAGATGATGAGTACTTAATAGGGCTTTAAGATTAGTTGCAATAACAATGATTATAGTTGTTCCAATAAACCTGGTAATTAAATTTGCCTCTGAGAGATTCCTGCATCTTGAAGGCCAAATGAGAGATTTGTTCATGGAAGCACGGACTACGGCAGGTGTAACATCAGCTTACCAGTGAGTTTAGCTGCAGTTGCAGCTGATCCTGTAATCCTGGGTTTTTCCAAACTAAAATGAGCACCATGGACTTTTCCAATTTTTTCCTCAGGGCCTTCTCCAAAACCACAGGATACCATTCATCCATTACCCAAGAGAAGCCCAGAATTGATGGGGAAAGATAACAGTGCTGGGGGTAACCCTCAATCAATGAGCAAAAGTGCCTGGTGGATGAATGTCCCAGCCTCTTGTGTCTGGGAAAGACAATGTAGGAGATGATTTTATGCACATCTTTATGATCCCAGAAATTTTTAACCCTAACTATTCAGAGCAAATATTTCAATAGTGCACCATTAATTGCTTTCCTCTGTATCACTCTGCCAACTTCCTACTCTATCTCTGGAGTTATCTTGCAAATAAACCACCTGCAACTCAGTCATTGTGTCAGGTTCTAGTACGGGGGAAATCCAAACTAAAAAAGGGATAGAATGCCTTATTTACCATTATGTTTATAGTTTTTATCTCAATTTCTGGTATATGGTGATACCTAACTGTTGTTCATTTCCAAATACTCAAGATTATTGACCACAGGGGAAACAAATATTGAAGAGACCATTTAGTCTGACTAGAGTGGAAACAACAACAAAAAGATTGTCTACATGTCCTTAATTTTTTTTTTCTGTACAGAGCAGAAATTAGAAGAGTATAAAAACTAAGATATAAATAAGTAGATAAGCAGATAGATATGGGTAGATGAGAGATGATTAGATAGATAGATAGATAGATAGATAGATAGAGATGATAGATCATAGATGATAGAAAGTGTATCAAGTAGAAGTGCAAAATACTACTACTACTAATAATAATGTGATTTTCTCTTTCTCTTACTCTTTGTCTCTCCTCTTACCACCATTCTCTAATTTCTATTTGATTCACATGCCTGTATCATTCTTCTAGTCATCTGCAGATGCTGTTATTGATTTTGTTTTCCCTTGCAATAGCCCAATGTAACTTTCATAGATCAAGTTGTATATCAACTTCTAGTTCAAGCTCACGATTTGAGAGACTGAGCTACAAATCCTAACTGACAAGATAGCAAGTCTTGGCCAAAATGTGGCTATAGCAGTGTAGCTACAGCAATCAGGAATATCCTGATTCCCGCTCAGCACCGCTGAGAAGTGCAGTATCGCAGAAGACTTTGGCATTTCTCTAAAAAGAAAATAAAAGAATAGGAAGAAAATGATTGCCAAAGACACAGCAAAATACTATTTTGCAATTATCCCTATTTTTATAACTTCAAGTATTAAACACAAGAGCATTTTCTTTTTATAAATAAGTGATTATTTAAAGTGATTACCTGAAAAAAATTGAATCCCATTGTTTAAGAAAATTTTACTTGGGATCTTATGAGGTAGCTATGTAGTGTTTTATTGAATATTATAATTAATATGAATGTGAGCCATAATCTTTGATTCTGGTGTTTTAAAAGAAATCAAGAAAATTGGTATTTGTATGTTCATGTAAGTTTAATGCTTAAGGACATATCAATAATTATGAATTCTTTGAGCTTTTCCTCACTAAAATGGATACTGTTAAAGTAAAATTGTATATACCTTATGATGATTGGCTGAGAAATTCAAAATTTCCCTGTTGAATAATTGGTTCATCATTGTTTACAGCTACAAATTTTCCTGTTTATATTAGTGTCAGGCCATCAGAGTCCATATTTAGTTTTTCATTTTTGCTAAGCAAGGGTGACTGGTTAAGGATACTAGAAAGAAAATGTTTTCCTTCTGGAATTTAATTAGTTTGACTTCAACTCAAAAAAAAGAGATTCTGCTAGCTGTCAGCTACTACTTGGATCTCTAGCTAATTAAAGCTCTGAGGACACCTATTAAAATTGTTCAAAAGCCAAGCCCCCTTTAAAACATCCCCAGTGTTGCCACAAAAGGAACAATGGTAATATTATTGCTCACATGTCTTGTTTATTGCATTTGTGTTGATAATCAGCCTGGATATGCCATCTATTTAGTTCTGCCTTTTAAAAGTGCTTTGAGGTGCATCAACATTCGAAATGCAGTACTTTTATCAGACTGATCTATATCTTGATAAAACAGATGTAAGAATAAATTAGAGTCCTCTCTTCTGATATGGTTGCTGAGATATTCCATTTTATGTGTGTGCTTTCAAAACACTAGTTATTACACTTACAAAAAATCCCTGTTAAAATAGAAAATGGAAATTATTTACCTGATTTTTCTGATTCAAGGCACTATAAATTTAATAATTTGGATTTGCTAGGATCAGAGAGATGGAAATATCTACTGTGGGATTTTTAAACTTGAGACTTGTTAAGGAAATAAAAGGATTTGTTGTCCACAATTAAACCTATACTCTGTAATAAAAGCTAATAAAATAAGGCTTATTCACTCTACATTTGTATGTTTTAGAGTATGGAATTTGTTCTCTGATAGACTTCTCTGGTTTCCCCCATGAGAAATATGTGACAATCTCCATAGTAAAGATAAAAACATTGTTCTAAGCAATTTCAAACACACACTCACACACACGTGTGAGGGCATACACACACACACACACACACACACACACACACACACACACACACCTTTCCCATTCCCCCCTATTTCTACTAGTTCTGCTTTATGCCATGGTATCTGCTTTTTACATTTAGGGACATTGAAAATTCATCTTAATCTTTGGACATGCACATGCTCAAAGTTGGTGCGTGCATACCAAGGCTATAAATTGGTTGAAGAACCAATTGGATGAGAAGCTTTCTTTTTCCCAATATTCTCTGCAGTATGGTAGCTATGACTTTGAGATATTGCAGATCTCTTTCTCTCTAAACTTACCACACGGGCTCCATTGTCTCTGAAAAGAAAATTGGCTCCAAATTCATAAACTAATGCACTGCCAGGATTCTGGCAGTTTCTATTTAGAGTGACACCTGGAAACTTAGGATTCAGTGCTTCATCAATGAAAATGCCAATATAATTTCTGGAAAAAAATAACCAAACTGTCCCTGAAAATGCTAGCCAAAATTTTTACTTATTTATAACTCCATATAAATCATTGTGTCATTCCTAGCATAGTAACAAGTACAAAGTAGCAGCTTCATAAATACTATTTAACAAAGTGGTCTAGCCTCTATGGCATCACCAAATGCATGCATCATATTTCATTGTAGGATTGGTATGAAGGATAGGCATTATTTAAGAGGGCTTAATTTGAAAGGCAGTGGTTGTAACATTATATAACAATATTCATAGGTATGCATAGAGAGTTGTTTCAGAAGAGAGGCAGATTCTCAAACTTTATTATTTGGGACTTTTTATTGTTTTAGAGTATTATTCTTTTCCACAAAAAACACCCTATTCACAATTGCTTTATTGTAAAGATACAATATTTTACTCATGAAACCAAAAATGAGAGAGGCCAGTTAGTGGCCCAAGGAGGTTCTGGAACCAGAGACTTAAACTTTCTCTCTCTCCCCTTTCACCTCAGCATCTCACTCCGTGAGTTAGCTTGTACCAAAAGCACTGAGCTCAATTTTTTTTCTGGACTTTCATTCAATAAATGAAGAAAAAAAACACTTTTCCTTCCCATATCCAGTTTTTTTTAATCCTGGAAAAGATTTCTCTTAGGTCATTTATTCACCCCTTGGTAAGAATATGAAGGGAGTTCGATACATGGAGAAAGAGACTGGTCAAGAAAAATCATAAATGCACCATACACAGTCCAATATCAAAGTGAAATTAATTAACTATTTGAAATAATGAATTTAAGAAAGGATTTACTATGGGGGAAGATTCAAATTGCCATCATTAGTGTAAGTTCAAACACTCTGAAATAATAAGTGTAAGATGATGGTGAGACACACAGATATAGATATCTAAAGAGAGTTGGCAATTCAGGGCCGGAAATTGGAATACAGCCATCAGCATAAGGCTTGTGTCTAGTAACATGAATAGGAGTGACATGTGAAAGAATATGTGGGCTGAAAATGGGAGAACTTACAGCAGAATGAAGGATTAGCAAAAGGAAACACAGTGGTTAAAAGAAAAGGGGGGTGGGAGAACTAAGAGTGTACAGTCAACAAAACTCAAGGGTCACATCCTAATCAGAGCAATCAGGCAAGAAAAAGAAATAAAAGGCATCCAAATCAGAAAGAAAGAAATAAAGCTGCCTCTATTTTCAGATGATGTGATATTATATATAGAAAACTAGAAACTCTGCCAAAAAAACTGTTAGAACTAATAAACAAATTTAGTAAAGTTGAAAGATACAAAATCAATACACAAAAATCAGTTGAATTTCTATACACTAATAACAATTGGATTCAAATTTTCGCTGGAGTGTATGGAGCAGTGAAAATGCCATTCCATTTATTTGAGAGAAAAGAACTGCAAATTCATGAGTTTCTTTGATCGTTTTGGAGAGCTGAGCTAGTACTGGAGAAGTTCTTCAATTCAAATATTTCCTTTGTTCACTTACCTTTCCAGGTTCCACTTTTTCTTCAGTTTTCATCCGGTCATTCCTTATTCTGCTGACAATTTTTCATTGCATTTGAGCTTTCAAATTATCTTTGTCATAGTTACATAATGCATAATACATGTATCTGCTTACATAAATTCAAATCATCTAATCCATCGTGGTCAAAATCAGAACTTCATCCTGAAACTTGATACCAACCTTGATCAATTTGACAGGCTGATTCTGTTTGTTACATGTAGATTAAGTTTAAATCTAGAAGCCTGAAGCTTATAAAGTGATATTAGGTTTAGAATGTTTGAAGATGGTAGGTATTTAACTGATAAATGAATGCATTTTCTTAATTTTCTATTTCCCCTCATAAATCTGAACAATAAAAAAAAAGATTCCTATCCTTTCAGCATTCATCAGTATTACCTGAGGACCAAATTATTTCTACTAAAAATTACAAAAAGTAAAATAATTATTGGGGTGGTTCAGTCAGTTGAGAATCTGGCTCTTGATTTCAGTTCAGTTCATGATCTCACAGTTTGTGGGATTGAGTCCCACATTGGGCTCTGCTAACAGCCTGGAGCCTGCTTAGGATTCTCTCTCTCCCTCTTTCTCTTCCCCTCCCCTGCTCTCTCTCTCTCTCTCTCTTCCTCTAAAACTTAAAAATAAAGCAGAACAAAATATTAAAAAAGGAATTAAACAGTAAGTCAGTAAATTAAATACATTTAGTAGAATTAATGGCACAATAAACAAATAAATAGATACATAAATGTAATGTATCTTTAAAGGTGGAAACATCACCAAAAAAATCTGTAATCCAGCACTACTTTAAGCTTAAGCTACTGTGAAATACTTTGCCACTTGGAAAATGTGCAAAAAAATTTATTTCTCAGATCTAAAAAAAGCACTTATAGAAGTATACATATATAATTGAAGTAATATTAATATTTCTGAACATTTTCTCAATTAAACAATGATATATTATCAAGGATCCTAATATTATGTTCAAATATTCAAAACCAAGCAAAATATCACACGCTGATAGGGCCCTACACATATTCCCTTTGGCCAGCCACTGCACTCAGGACCAGATTCTGTTTGTGCTGGCCTCTTAATAGTTCACAGATGGTCTCTTCTCTGAAAAATTGTCATTAATTGAATGGAAGCTCCCTCACCCAGGAGGTACAACATACCGCCCAGGGGGGCCTACAACTAATGACTGACTGACACAGGTGTGGAAAGGACAGTCCTCTTGTTCAAGAGTGCAATTTTTCTTCCAGAATTCACTATCAGATCCTAGTGAAGCTGGGCTTAGTGCAACTGAAATTATAAATTTGTTTAATTCCCTCACCCCCTTTTTCCAGTGATTCAACTCTCAATAAATTATGTGCATGTAAATCTCTGTCTCTTCTATGGAACCTGACCTAGCATAGTAATTCAACCTATCTCTTACATTTCCAAATACCTAGGAGAGAAAACTGATTTAATCTGCTTTGATTATTCATCCTGCTTGGTTCAATGAGCATTGGTCAGAGATGTTAATGGCAGTCCAGTAAAGCAAGACTAGAGGCAAAGAAGGGCAGAGATATTCTGAAATTTTCCAGATCAAATTATATGACTTCTCTCCTTTAGAGAGATAAGTAAACTTGATCCCAATACAAGTTATGCTCTCTATTCATTGGTCAATTATTAATTTTATTGCTAACACACTTCAACATTATAGTTCTGATACGATACAACCAAAGTCTATGGATATAGAATCTCAATTTGAATACTTTTTGAGATAAAGCATTTATTCTATTAAACTTTATTTTCAAACGGGATATACTGACAACAAAGCAAACACATTTCTTGTCCCCAGTGTAACAACAACAAAAAATGATGAATACCAGGCTAACACCCCTAAGTTCTATTTCTGTTCCTAGTTAAGCCACAAATCAATTGCATGCCTTTGGGATTTAGCTTTTTATCTGCAAAAAGGAGAAGAGTATTGGTTTGACTTAATTCCAACAAATATTTATTCAGTGTCTATTGTATGTTACTGTGGTCTTTGACTTCAGTATTAAATATGGTAAGGAAAACAGGCTACTGAAACAAGATCAATGTAATTTCTGTGATAGAGATATTTTTAAAAATTCAGGAGGAATTGAGTCAAATGGAAACATTAATATTGTTTAGAAGTCAATGGAAACTTCAGATGGGGTTGATATCTGAGGTGAACATTGAGAAATGTATTGAATGGAAAGAGAAGGAGGAAAAATTAATATAGGATTAAGTCACAGTGAAGCAAATGCGTGCAGACTTCAAAGGATATAGGATATTCAGGCAAATTTTCAGATGACAAATGTAATAAATAATATATGTGAATTTGTGCATATAATTACCTGTAGAGATGCTAAATTATATAAACATAATATTTCCTACATTTAAATATTTTTATTCAACCTAAAATATATAGCATGATTCCCATTGTCATTAAGGAAATTACTAGAAATAAAATGGAGCATCATCTGATTCTCATGCTCATTTCATCACCCTTTCCAATACTTTATGAGCTAGTCTGTTTCTAGATAAACTGTCCTTAAAATTTCTTCTGAAAGAGACAATGAAATGAATAAACAGTGAACTGGTTACTGAAAACTTTCTAGATATTCTTTTCAGACATGGGCATGGACTACAGAAGCTTTTTCAGAAATATAGGCTAGACATGCAAAATTAAAATGCATATTGTGGTATTATCTGTGATTGAAAATGATTTAATGATATTTTGAAACATGTCTTTACATAAAAAGAAGAAAGAATTCTTTAAATAAGGATTCCATTGTAAAAGCAAGCCTAGAATCAGAGTCATTTTGTTTGGACTGCTCCATAAATTTCTAATGCTTTTTCAGTAAAGGCTTTATTTAGTTTAACAGAATGTTTCAGCTTTCACCAGGATTTTTTTGGAAAAGTTAAAGCTAATAATAAATCAAACATTATAATAGAATATGGTCAATGAAAATGTCCCAGTCGAAAGAACAGTAAAGGAGAGATTTATTCAATATATTCAAAGGTAATATGGAGAAAGATGTTATTTTATTAATTCAGAATTTACTGCAATACATTATGAGCTCAAGTATTAACCATTTTACCCAGAGTTATACATTTAACAATGAGGACAAATTATATCACATTAGAATGTATAATTCGGTATTAACTTTTTGGTGCATTGAACATATTACTGAACACTTAATCCAATGTCCTTAAACTTATGTTTTATTCTATATACAATATTAAGTTGCATATGTTAATCAGGGAACAATGTTGGTATTGTGTGACTATTTACTTGAGGTGCATAGTAATATATACACTACTATGAATAAAAGTTAAGGAATATAACTTATTTTATAAAATCTGCCTTAGCTTTTTCTGTTAAAATTTAAAACTCCTAGGTAGCTGTCGTTTCTGAAATAAAACTAATTTAATAATATACAGGTGAACAAAGTTATTTAACACAGAATGCAGCAAATTTAACTTGCTGATTGTAGACCTAATTTCATAGATCTTTTATTTCTCTATGGTAAAAAATGTATGTATTAAAACTTTAAATTTGTGGGGCACCTGGGTGGCTCAGTCAATTAAGCTTCTGACTCCTGATTTCAGCTCAGGTCATGATCTCGCGGTCATGAGATTGAGCCTTGCTTCTGGCTCCACAGTGACAGCGCCAAGCCTGCTTGGGAACCTGTCCCTCTCACTCTGCTGCTCCCCTGCTTGTGCGCTCTTTCTCTCTCTCTCTCTCTCTCTCTCTCTCAAAATAAATAAACATTTAAAAAAATTAATTTGCATTTTTTCAATACAATCTTCATTTTCCCCAATTTGTACGTTATTTTTTTGCATTTTAATGTATCTGAAAAGAAGATATAGTTTAAAACAAGAGAAAACACTCAAAAACGATCCAAGTAACTGGGCAGAATTTTCCATAGCTTGTGCAAAATACTGCCATAAATACATTGTACAGCCTTTTATTATTTTAACATATTTCATGCATTGTTATAACTTTGCATGTGTATCTTCTTCAGTACAATTATCAGCACCTCAAGGGGAGGACCCATGAACCACCTACCTACAATCCAAACACCCAGCAAAATGCTGGTTCTTAGAAGGTACATAAAATGTGCATAAAATTACATTTTAAATTTAGATCTAAATTACCATACTGATTCACAATAAATACATGAGGTTTAAACACTGGACTTGACTGAAAATAAAATATATTTTAATCTAAATATAAGGCTATTTTTCCTGAGACTTTAGCAATTCATACCTAATTTTCCCTCTTAACACTTATTGTATCTATCACTATACCATTATCAGCAAACTGTCTTATGTAAAACATATAAGTGGATATAGGTGGACAATATCTGCACATATATGAATGCAAATATACACATATACACAAACACAAAGTTCTATGTTTTATATGAAACAATCCAATTTACTTCCTACAAGACAAATATTACAGACTTCACTGAGTAAATATATCAAATGTCTTTTAGCAAAATTATGGAAGAACTATGAGAATAGCTGTGAGCATTGCCAAAACATTAAAAGTTTTAAAGGTTTATTCTAATATGCAATTTCATGAAACAAGTAGATCAACCATCTCTAGTCTCAGTTACAGTGACTGAGCAGCTGTATAATTTAACGGGACAAAGTTTGAACTAGAATTAACATAATAAATTGATATATAATAGGATATGATATATAAATATAACATATATGTTATATAGAAAATATATATGAAATAATTGTATAAAAAGAACAACCAAGATAAACAGCTGAAATACAAGGACAACTAGGTAAGCATAAAACTAAAATGGTTGAATCAATTATATATGAATTTATTAGGGTAAAGAATAGCCAAATATTCACAAACATATCTTTTAATGAGTGTTTTTTTTAAATATGTCTTACAAAACAAATAAGGCATTGATTAATCAGGAAAGTCCGTGATCAGAAGTTATTTAAGAAAACTGAAATACATATAGTTATTTATAGTGAACAGGTAAGTCTCAGGTAAATTGGGTCTACTTATCCTTGTTAATTTATTTTTTTTTAAGTTTATTTATTTATTTTGAGAGAGAGAGAGCATGCACATAAGTGGGGAGGGGCAGAGAGAGAAGAAAGAGAATCTCAAGAAGGTCCCACAATGTCAGTGCAGAGCCCAGCACAACACAGGGCTTGATCTCACAACTCACAGACCATGAGATCATGACCTGAGCCAAAACCAAGACTCAGATGCCTAAAGGACTGAGCTACCCAGGTACCCCCATATCCTTACAAATTTCTATATGGTTATGTCGACAAGGATGTGAACTCCTTGGCATCCTCTTTGTTGTCATAGCACAGCCAACTGTTATATAGTGAACAATTTATAAACACATACCATTGCTATTTTGAGTAGTTTTTAAAATGTCTTTTTTAGTAGTTCAAATAATTAAAACAATGTGATTCACGTTTCACAGTCTCATTATACTAGAGTGCTAAAGGAGTCTAGAATAGAGGATGCAATAAAAAGGAACAAGTGGAAGTATTTTATTAATTTAACCTTTATTTATTTTTTCATTTTTTTTTTACATTTATTTATTTTTGAGAGACAGAGCACAAGTGGGGAGGAGCAGAGAGAGAATGAGACACAGAATCCTAAACAGGCTCCAGGCTCCTAGATGTCAGCACAGAGCCTGACTCAGGGCTCAAACTCACAAACTGTGAGATCAGGACCTGAGCAAAAGTCTATGCCTAACTGACTGATTGACCCAGGTGCCCCCAAGGTTTATTTATTTTTGAGAGACAGGGCATGAGCAGGGGATGAGCAGAGGGAGAGGGAGACAGAATCCCAAGCAGGCTCTAGGCTCTGAGCTGTCAGGACAGAGCCCGACATGGGGCTTAAACTTAACTGCGAGATCATTACCTGAGCTGAAGCCCAATGCTTAACCGACTCAGCCACCCAGGTGCCCCAAAGTATTTTAAGTAAAAGAGTAATATAATTGCAAGCTATAATCAACATGACTCAAAATTTACCAGATTTTATCAAAATTTTTATCAAAATTTTTCAGATAAAATGTTCTTTTCATGGAAATCAGTAAAATAAGAAAAGTATCTAGAATATTATTAGAATGGATACTTGTTTCTTATTTTCTATGACCTAAGATACTCATCAAAATGGTAAATTATTGTTTCTTTAAAGCAATCTTTTATTTCATTTTTTGTTTGCTTCATCATTTCTTTGTAGAACCATAATTTGTTTTAATCATCTTGGAAAGATGCCTAGCACCAGTGACACTCTGCTTGGTAAAAGCTACAAGAAGTCATTAATTCTTTGGGTTATTTTTAAAGCAAGTTCCAGAAGAATTGGAAATCTACGTCAACGACAACTTCATATTAAAAGTATTAAAATGAGTTAAAAATGAAGAAACTTATCCATTATACAGTCCTTACAGGTAAAACAGAACAGGCAGCATTCATATAAATATGAGAAAATTGCTCTAGGCCTCTATCTATTGACAGTATGCCACAATGTCACAATGTCTTATAAATTATCAACACAATAGAACAAATGAGTGTCAGCAGATCTAGTTGGTTTTATGAATGAAAAGCATTACCATTGCAGTAATTGTACCCTTGTTGTCAACATCTTTTTCAATACTGGTGAACAAGAATAAGCCTTATCACAGATGTAAGTGACAAAAATGTTAGAATCCATTACCTGTAAAATGGTGATTTCCCAGAGTACTTTAGGTACTAAGGTGATATCAATTTTTGTACTTTTTACTAAGGTAATATCAACTTGAAAATTATTAAGTGTCTAAGAGAGCTTTTTTGCTTTTGCTTGAGGTTGGGAGACATCCCTTAGTCCTGTATGCATATGTGACATATCAAAAAAAGTAGTCAAGAGCAGTGAAAAGGAAGAGCAGTTAGAATAACATCCATTTGATTTAATGACACTTTTACAAAAAATGTATAAATAGTGAAATACTTAATATCATATATGCATTGAGAGGTAAAACGTCAAAATCTATCATCTATCAATTCAAGATATAGCTCTACAATTTGGAACACTTTGAGTTAAAGATATAATACAAAAAAATTTCCAAATCTTAACTGAAAGTTCTAATAAAATAAAAGCAAGCTTTGGCATTTCCAGCTTATCTTTTAAAAATATGAATGTTAAGGGGTACCTGGGTGGTCAGTCAGTTAAGTGTCCAACCTGAGCTCAAATCAAGGTTTGATTTAATTTGAGATCAGGTCATGATCTCACAGTCGTGCAGTCTCTCTCTATCTGAAAATTAATACGCATTAAAAAAAACGACTGTTAAAATAACTTTTAGCTTCAATATTATTCAACTAGTATTTTAAAAAGTCAAGATGAATGATATAGCAGAACCTGGGTGGCTCAGTCGACTAAGCTTGATTTTGGCTCAGGTCATGATCTCAGAGTTGGTGAGATTGAGCCCCTTGTCAGGCTTCATGCTGACAATGTGGAGCCTGCTTGGGATTCTCTCTCTCCTTCTCTCTGCCCCTCCCCTGACTGCTCTCTTTCTCTCTCTCCCTCAAAGAAATAAATACACTTAACAAAAGTCAAGATGAATATAATTAAAATAATTGTAATCAGAACAATAGTTCTTCTTTAAAGAAGTCTTCAATGACAATGAGTCAAAGTGCTCATTTTAAAGCAATCTTCAATTATTGGTGTGATAATATCAACTTGCCATGAATTCCAGGCAAAAATTTCTATGATTTTACTAAGCTGTAGAAGGAAATGTAGAGGAAGTGCTCAGTCCAAATGTTTTATTGTTTAACATTAAAAACTGGTGACAGAAAAAAGCATATTTGCAAAGAACTTCACCCAAAGATGCTTTCCCTGTGGAGCACAGGAAGCTGCAGTGTTGGAATAAATCATGTAATAGTCCTTATGTTCATTAATATCATAACCTAGATGCGATCAACTTAGAATAGAAAGAGATTTGTTATTAATTGATAAATGAGGGGAAAAGGGACAAAGAAGATCAAAAAAAGTCTCAGGCTTAGAATTTAAAAATGTCAGAAAACTCCAGCCACCCCAAGTTGCCATAGTCATAGCACTGAAGCAATAACCTAAGATTGAAATTGTCAAAAACTATAGGAGTCTAACCAACATTACAGGAACTTTACTTCTCAGTCCAATACTAATGGAGACTAGCAACTAATAATAAAAAGGACTCAGAGATGGAGAAGGAAAATGCAGACTCTGGCAGGCCAACATCAGAGTTAGGGATGTTATGGATCCCCTTGCTGGTACCCAATAAATGCCTGCAGGTATTTGAAGTGTGGACTGCAAATGTCTTAGCATTTCCTTAATTTTGTCTCCCCTGTCTTACATTCTGACCTTAGTTCAAAAAATGTTCCTACAAGCTTTCCAATTTAGTATTTTGCTCTTGACCTAACCTTGGCCTTTTTGTTTGTTTGTTTTAATAAGAAACCTCTCCTCACACCTAACTGTAAATTTTAGACCTCCAGTGCTTATGATGTTCCGATCCCTCTCTGACTTCAAGTTAACTGAACTCCAAACATGTAACTGCATTTCACTATCTTTAGTATTGCTTGTCCTTGCAAGACAGCTCCTAAATTCCATTCTTGGATTTCAGGCTCCTAAGACCTACCACAGCCTTTAGGTCTAAATAGGACAAAACTTCTTGCCACCATTTAGGCAACTCCTGAACTCGTAGACATTTCTCTTCTGGCTTCCCAGTTTTCCTCCTTCTTTCTTTGTGGCAACTAAAGAAATTTCTCCTACATTCTCGTTCTAAATCCAAAAACCTTCTACTGAAGGAGGCAAAACAGAAATCGCTGAAAGATTAGAATACTACAGTTCTTTATTCAGAACTTAAAGAACTATTATTGGAAGAAATTCAGAAGTGTCAGTTTCTTATAAAATTAGCTCATGACTCTTGGTTTTCTGCCAGTTGCACTTCAGGGCCAGGAGTTGGAGGGAAAAAGCCATAAAAGCTAGTGTATCATATGCCAAAAGTCTAAAAGAACCCACAGTGTAACAAATTAAATTAAATGCAAGATTTGGAATATCATGACTGTACAAAAATATATCATGCTCCCTGAGCAGAGTTTTTAGAAAAAAAAAATGTTCATGCCCACAGGTATCACTGTAACTCCTCATCTCTGGGGTATTGCATTCTGTTAGTGAAATGATAGCTTTTACAGTGTCCAGAAGCTGGAATTTTTTAAAATATTATTTTCCCCCTGTGTATCTATTATATATTCTCTTTCATTTAAAGAACCATAATATCTGTCCATCAAGTCTCCTTTGGGACCTCAGTTTTTCATTGTTTGTATTGTGTGTTATCTATCAGAAGAAATAGTTACATGTTAGTATTTAGACATATGTTGTCATACTTCAATATTAAATCATTACAAAACTACAGTCTTGGATAGTGAAAATAAGCTTCTAATTTCCATTATTAACCATACAGGATTATGATAATATTACACATTCAACATTTAATGGAGGTTCATTTAAACATTGTCATGTACCTAAAATTTCAGTGTTTTTTGTAAACAAAATAGCTAATATGGATCATTTTTATATATGGTTTGTTGTTCAGAATACAAAGTAGGTCATCATATTCTCTTAGAATTCAGCTGGAAAAAAAATGAAGTATACATAAAAAAGTACATACATACAGAAGTATGATTTTTGTCAAATAATTAAAACTCTACAGAACACTGTATTTTATTCTCATGTTTGGCTGCTAACAAATTCAGAATAAATTCTATTTTCTGAGCATAATTGTTCAAGTAAATTTACATTTTTATTCTCCTCTCTCTTCATTTTGATATTTAGTTCACAAATTTTAATTTTCACTGTGACTTTTTGGTTTGTTGTATCTATAACTTTTACAAGTTATATAAACACTTCTGTAGAATTATATGGGCTACATAGCTTGTTAAAGTAACACAATGATTGCTATTTCTGTGTTCACAATGAATTGTAGTTAACTGGGTAGGGAGGTACAAAAAATATCTTGCATTTTATACCAAATAGACTTTTTTGGTTTAATATATTAATTAAAATAAAGGATAGAAGTTATGTGCATAGATATGAGCAGAAGACTGCTAACTGGCAATAACAAGTGAAAACTACTGCAAATTAGGAAGAGCTATATGTTTGGTGTCATGAAATCAATTTGGCATATTGCTGTAATATCAGTCCTCTGAGATGAACACTTGTCAGTTGGATAGTCAAAGAGAAAGAACATGAATAACCCTCCCAGTGAGGACCAATGTTACCTTTGCTTAAAGCATCAAAAACAACTTACTATCATTGAGAATGGTAGGTAAATGGCCGGGGTATTGTTCAAGGAAAAAGAAACAGAGGAAATGACAAAAATCAATGCCGTGCCATGGTCAAAATGTTTCATACATAATAGAAACTAGTCACATAATACCATATGCTAACAGGGCATTTACACTCATTTTGTGGTTTAATATTTAGGCATTAGCCAAGAAAAAATATCTACTTTGTTCTCAAAATGATGCACACTGGCGTCAGAACAGTGGGGAAAAGAGCTTTGAGATGTTATGAGCCCACTCTGACTTCTGTAATAGTGATTGTACTGTCATTCACACTGTCATTACCATCATTTACATTGGGTGAAAACTAGAGATTATAGTCTTCAGGATATATTGTTGCAAACCTAATGGCTTAAACAGTTCTAAAAAAATAAAAATATGTCATATGCAAACATTTACATTAAGGGAAGCTAATTGCCTTCATTTTTTGAACAGTTTGATTAGGTATTCTTGGAACTTAGGTATTCGATAGAACTATTATTTCCAGGAAAAATTTATAAGAAGGGATCATAGTTGCTTTGAAAATCAAATGATAAATGTCCTAGAAAAATGAAAATGTCCAAGTTACAAAAAAAGTAAGGTGAATTGTTAGAGTCACATCCAAGTCCTCTAAAAGTATTTTTGTGCTGCTTAACAATAGTGGTGTCCTAGTTCTTACATAACTTCCACATTAACAATATGAGTATTGTCAGTGAAGCTTACCGACAGTTGGATACTTCAGGCGTTTGTGGACCTCAAAGCCTGATAACATGTTAAACAACTTTTTTTCTCTATTGACATTTATGTTGTATAACTTTCTCTTTTCAAAATTCATTATTTTTACTACATTTGATAATTTTACCCACAACCACTTTGCATATTAATTTATGTGTATTTTTTAACTGAATAAAACTGTTAAGCACACAGCTTGTGCAAATTATTGAAGAATTTCTGCTCCTGGCAATGGAAGAATAGCTTATCTAAGATCATCTCTCCCAGTGAGGAAGCCTAAAACACAACCTATCATCAAATACAAAATATACTTAAGTGGCAGATTAGACAAATTAGAAGAGAGAATATATAAAAAGAAAAAATTGCAGAATAAAACATAGAAAGAAAAGAACATGAAATAATAAGAAACAATATGTCAAAAGAGACTATTCTTTTCAATTCTGATCGTAAAGACCCTGGAAGTCTTCCCTTTTATTGTTACAAAAATAAAGCTTTGAACAAGCAAAAATATCAATTACCTTTCATGGACCACCAGAAAACTGAGGTTGAAGAGGCAAATTGCCACCATGAAATTTGGAAGAAACAGACAAATTCAGGGTCACAGCCAAGATTTGATTACCTAGAGCAGAAGCCACTGGAGCTACAAACTGGTAGAAACAGTAAAATGGTCATGTGGATAAATTACTGGATATAGGAAACTTGCCAGGTTCTCTCAGTGAAGATCCAGAACAAGGGAGACAGTAAAAGTAAACATTGTGAAGTATGCCCAGAATGTGCTCTGTTGAAAAGGCCTACTATCTAAAAGAAAAACTTTATCAGAGCTTTACTCCAGTTGGGGAAGGAATTTCCTCACACTTCAGCCCCCTCTAATGTTCCTTCCTCTGTATGGGAAAAGGGGAGAGACACATGCGAAAGACCAGAAACACGGGTCCATCCACTAAAAGACTGAGATTTAATCAAAGGATTGTAGAGTGCTTCCCCACCTCACACCTTAGGACTGCACCAACAGTTCCATGTAACAGCATAGATCACAGCTGAAAGAGATGTAAGAGGTGGACTTTCTCTAAGGAGGAGTACTTAGGGAAGAACAAAGTCAAAAGAAGAGACAAAATCGAAGATGGCAGGGGAAACTGAAGCCACTGGAGGCTACAGCTTTGGCAGATATTTAACATAGCTCAACTCTAGTCAGACTTCACACTATAAGTATGTTCGCATCAGCTTCTATTACTCAATACTTCTATTTTCAAAAAAAAAATTACATGGTATGCTAAAAAAAAAAAAGAAGAAAAAATTCCATCTGAAGGAACAATGCAATCATCAGAAACAACCTCAGATATGACATAGTCTGGAGCCCAGTCTGCTACATTTTTGTTGGCTTTACCACCAGGAGTCCCACCAGGTCCTCATAGGGAAGATATGAGGAAAATCCTTTCATATTTCAGCCAAGGTGAAGAGGAATGTACCCATTTTAAAATATGCCTAGTAAGATCTTCATAACAAAAGCCTACCCTCCAAAGGAAAAGATTTTACTAGAACTGTCTCAGACCTGGAGGAAGGACCGTTGTCCAACTCCAAATACTAGACCTCCACTCTCACCTGAAGGGAAGAAAAAAGTTAAGAAATACTTGTGAATGTCATATCCCAAGGACAGAGACCACTAAAGCACTAAGGTTTAATCTTAAGATTATGGTATCCTTTCCCTCTCCAACACTTTGCCACCACACCAAAAGGTCTCCTGTATAATAATTGCAGATTACAGCTGACAAAGCTATAAGGCATATACTCTATTAAAGAAGGAGCTCTTAGATAAAACCAAAATTCACATGGGAGACATAAACAAGGTCACCAAAGGAAATTGAAGTCTCTGCCATCTACAACTACAGCAAACATTAAACATAGCCCAAGTTTTACCCAATTACAACCCAGTTAGACAGTAAAATTCTGCTTGTCTCAGTTCCTATTACCAAATGCATCTTTCCAGCTTTTAATAACAACAACAACAAAATTACAAAAAAATTACATGCTGAAAAGCAAAGAAATATACAATTTGAGGGGACAACACAAACATCAGAAACTAAGATAATTCCAACTGACATTGGAATTTCAGGCATGAATTATGGAATTACCAGACAAAGAATTTTAAATATCTATGATTTATATGTAGAGTTCTAACCAAAAAAAATAGACAACATGTACAAATAATGAGAAATGTAGACAGAGAAATTAAAAAAAAAAACTGTAAGGAAGGATCTAAAAGAAATACTAGAAATAATAATAATAAAACTGTAAGAGACATGAAGAATTCCTTTGATTGGCTTATCAATAGCCTGGACACACTTGAGGATAGAATCAGAATCAATGAACTTCTAGATAAGTCATAGCAAAGGCAAAGAGAGAAAAGGAATGAAAGGAACAGAACAGACTATCCAAGACCTGCAGGACAATGTAAAGGTGAAATACTCTTCTAAATGAACCAGAATAAGAAAGAACACAGCTGAAAGATTATTTGAAACAATTATTGCTAAGAGGTTTCTAATATTAATGATGAACAAGAAACTACAGACCTTGAAAACTCCAAAAACATAAAAAAGGAAAAATACATAATATCAATAAATGCCAAAAAAATGAAATCTAGGTACATTACCTTCAAACTGAAAAAAAATAAAAAATAAAAACAAAGAGAAAATCTTAAAACAGAAGGGGAAAAAAAGAAAATAAACACCTGACTATAAAGACATGAGAATGAGAATTACATTGGATTTCTTATAAGAAACCACTCAAGCAAAGAAAGAGTGGAGTAATGTACAAAAAAATTTCTTTAAAAGAATTACTTTGCTATATATCAGTAATGAAAACTTAGAACTTGACATTAAAAACACAAGATTAGGGGCGCCTGGGTGGCGCAGTCGGTTAAGCGGCCGACTTCAGCCAGGTCACGATCTCGCGGTCCGGGAGTTCGAGCCCCGCATCGGGCTCTGTGCTGACAGCTCGGAGCCTGGAGCCTGTTTCAGATTCTGTGTCTCCCTCTCTCTCTGCCCCTCCCCCGTTCATGCTCTGTCTCTCTCTGTCCCAAAAATAAATAAAAAACGTTGAAAAAAAATTAAAAAAAAAAATAAAAACACAAGATTATTTCCAATAGGACCAAAAGATGAAATGCTTAGGTGTACGTTTAACACAATATGTACAGAATCTATATGTGGAAGACTACAAAACTGATGACAGAAACCAAAGATCCTAAAACTAAAGAACCGTTTGTGTTCATTGCATGGGACACTCATTATTGCTAAGATGTCAATTATTTCCAATTTGCATATAGATCAATACAATCCAGTTAAAGTCACATCAACCTATTTTGTGGATATTGACAATCTGATTCTAAAGTTTATATAGAAAGACGTATAATTCACAATAGCCAAGAAAATGCTGATGAACAAACTTGGAAGACAAGTACTGCCTGATGTCAAGACTTTCTACAAAACACAATAATTGAGACAGTGTGGTAGTGGCCTAAGAATAGACAAATATATCCGTGGAAAAAAATAGAGATCCCAGAAGTAGATCCACACACTTCTAGTCAACCTCCTTCGGGACAACGAAGTAAAAGTAATCCAATGGAGAAAGGAATGTTGTTCCAATAAAGTGTTGGAAAACTGGACATCCATATGCAATACATACACACACACACATGCACATGAAATGAATCTAGACACAGACATAGATATATCCATCACTGAAATTAACTTAAAATGGATAATAGACTTAAATGTAAAACTCAAAATTATAAAAATTCCAGAGGAAAACATAGAAGAACCTATGTGACTGTGACCTTGGCAGTGAACTTTTCAATAAAACATAAAAAGATGACACATAAAAAAACATTAAATTGGAATTTATTAAAATTCAAAACTTCTGCTCTCTGTGAAAGACACTGTTAAGAAAATAAATAAGCCACAAAACAGGAGAAAATATTTATAGAAGATATATATTTGAGGAAGGAATTGGATCCAAAATATACAAATAACTTCAAAACTGTAAATGAGGGAGTACCTGGGTGGCTCAGTTAGTTAAGCGTTGGAATTCGGCTCAGGTCATGATCTCACCCTTGGTGAGTTCGAGCCGTATGTGGGGCTCTGTGCTGACAGCTCAGATTCAGGAGCCTGCTTCAGATTCTGTCTTCCTCTCTTTCTGTTCTTCTCCTTTCCCGCACTCTGTGTCTCTCTCCCCCAATAAATAAATAAATAAATAAGTAAACAAACAAACATTAAAAAAAATTTAAATTCTAAGTGAGGAAATAACATAATTTAGAAATGGACAAAAGATCTGAAAGAACACTTCACTAAAGAAGACACAAAATGGCAAATGAGTATATGAAAAGCTGCTCCACATCATTTGTCGTTACAGAACTGAAAATCAAAACAGCAGTAAGATGCCAAACATATCTACTAGAAAGGCTAACGTACAAAACATTGGCTATACCAAATGTTGCTGAGAATATGGAGTTACAGGAACTCTCACTCTACCGGTGGGACTGCAAAATCATACAGCCACTTTGGAAAACACTTTTACGGTTTATTGCAAGTCTACCATATGACCCAACAATTACACATCTGTGTATTTACTCACCCATTTTGAAAACTTATGTTCACAGACAAATATAAATGTTTATAGAAGTTTTATTGAAATCACTAAAATCTGAAATCAACCAAGATGTTCTTCAACTGGTGACTGGGATAAACTGTAGTCTAGCCATAGAATGGAATACTATTCAGCATTAAAAAGGATGAGATACTAAGAATAAAACAATACAGTTCTTGTCAAATGCATGTGGGAAAGTGACAGGAACCAATTTGAAAAGTTATACACCAGACAACTCCAATTATATGAAATTCTGGAAAACAAAACAATAGCAACCATAAAAAGATCAGGGGCTTGGGGTGGGAAGGAAGAACTGAGTTAGTGAAATATAAGGAATTCTTTTTCAGTCATTTTGAATAAGTGATACACCATGCACTTGTCAAAATCCATTGAAAAAAGTGAACCTTAATGAGTGCTAATTTTAAAATATCTTTCAGGAGATCTGACCATCTAGTGTGGAATGCAGAATATGACAATGTAACTACAGTACAAATATAAGAAACAACTCCATTGAAGAAGGTTGAAGGATACGGTAACTTTTCAAAATGTGTAGAATTTGTAAGCCTAAAGGCAAAAGAAACTATATATACTCTAGTTAGTAAAGTCATTTATCATGGGAGCTGAATTAATAATTCTAATACTGCTATACATGGAATCAGACAATTAAGTAAATAAGTGGTAGTTAGATTTCTATTAGAGTTGGATGTTACAGATAAGCAGGGAGGAAGAGAGTAAAACAATCCATGTAGTGATGGATTAGAGTCAGAAGCATCAGTATGAATTCAATTTTCGCTTCATGTACATTGGTAATGCTCAGAAATATTTACACATGTTTTATATACACACCTTTCTTTGTCAGCTGAAAGGACCTAGAAGCAATGACACTCCAGTGATACACAAGTACCCAGAACTTAGTTTCCAATGCCTTTCTCTAATTAAAGGAACCAGAGTTCAAGGAAAAATGGCTGATTCTAGAATGGGGGTGGAGAAGTATACAAGATGAGCCTGGGACATCTTTTAGTGCTGAAAAAATAAGGCTGTGCTAAACACCAGACAAGAAATAAACAAATAAACAAAAACAATGATGGAGTATGTCCAAAGGACACAGCAGCCACTGTAAGAAATCTCAGTAGCTAAAACTGAAACAATATTCATGAGTTCATACTGATAAACATATGAATGAACACATGACTGGGGAGAAGAATCAAATCTCTCATGCAGAAGAATTCTGAATAATTCCTGTAGATAGTATGCCCTCAACTAGGTGGATCGTACTTCCCCACTCCTTAGGCATGGGTTGTGCATTGTGACTTCCTTCCAAAAAGTACAGTGTGGCAAAGACACATTGGAAAATCTGACAAACACTACTTCAGCCAGACATGTCTTGTTGTTAGCATGTGCCCTTGACACGATGTAATGAGAATGGCACTTCACCTCTGTGATCTTCCTCCAAAAAGTAGGTAACTCAATTCTAATCATCAGTAAAACATCATATAATTCCCAATTGAAAGACTTTCTACAAAATTCCTGACAAGTACTTGTCAAAACTGTTGAGACCATAGGGGCACCTGGGTGGCGCAGTCGGTTAAGCGTCCGACTTCAGCCAGGTCACGATCTCGCGGTCCCTGAGTTCCAGCCCCGCGTCAGGCTCTGGGCTGATGGCTCGGAGCCTGGAGCCTGTTTCCGATTCTGTGTCTCCCTCCCTCTCTGCCCCTCCCCCGTTCATGCTCTGTCTCTCTCTGTCCCAAAAACAAATAAAAAACGTTGAAAAAAAATTTAAAAAAAACTGTTGAGATCATTAAGAAAAGAAAAAGAAAGAAAAGTTTCTTAAGAAACTGCCACATACAAAAAGAGCTTGAAGAGACAAGACAACTATATATTATGTGGTATCTTGAATAGGATCCTGAATAAAAAAGGCCATTTAGTAGAACTAAAGGAAATATGAATAAAGTGTGGTCTTTAGTTAATAATAATAAGGTATCATCATTGATTCATTAATTGTAACAAATGCCCCATACTACTTTAAGGTGTTTAAGGCATATGGGAGCTCTCTGTACTATTTTCACAATTTTTCTGTAAATCAAAAACTGCTCTAAGATAGAAAGTTTATTGAAAACAATCAAAACAAACAAACAAAAAAACCAGATTAAGTTAGTGGAACAGGAGCACAAAGGATGTCAGTATTATCTTTCCTTGATATATTTGAAAAAGGATACATGAATGTTTTTTACTTAATGGAAATTCATAGAGCTATAGAGTTTTGATAGTATCTTTTTTCTATCTTTATATTATACTTTAATTAAAAGGTTTATCAATGAATAAAATAGAAAGCATAAAGATGATGAGCAATTGAATTTACAGAGCAGAGATCTATGAAAGTAAATACCTGCATTGTAAACAAATCATAGACCCAGGCAATTTTCACCTTGAGTCCCTAAATTGTCAAAATGTTAAGCAATTTTCAAAAAGTGCAAATGTCCCAAAAGTGAGAATGCAGAGTATACACTAAAAGTCTGCATGAACTCTGTTGGACCTCCAAGGTCTGTCCTTCACTCTGCATATCCAGAACCTGTAGAGTACTTAAAGAAGACTCAATTCATGTACAGGGCCCCAATCACACACTGAAAATAATGAAATTAAGATCAAAATTTCAAAATAAAATACTCCACTCCCCTTTATTCTTCAAACTATAATACCATAAAATTTTTGAATCTGCTGTAACAAAAAAATACCAGAAAACCACTCTGTGGGGATATTGACAAATAACAGAAACATGAATTGACACATACTGATATTTTGGTATCCACTAATAAATTAAATAAGCCCCTTAATATAAAAACCAACCCTCAGTTTTTGAGCGTGCTCACACTGATATTTCAGAGAAGAATTTAATGAAACCTCTAACAAAAAAGAATTCTGAACACACATATGATAAGAGAAGTTATTATATTCATGACATAAAAACAGGATGCCATATAAATTAACAAAAAGAGAGCAAAAGTGTGCTTTCATATGATATAATTCAACTGCAAAATTGGATATAAATTTGAGAAAATTCTCACAGTAAACAGCATAAAACAACAAATAAAAATGAAACAAAATAAAAGGAAAAATATCAAAGATAAATCAAGGAAATTTGAGAGAATTCAGGGAAATAAGCACCTAAATAATAAAAGTTCCAAGGGTGCCTGGGTGGCTCAGTCAGTTAAGAATCTGACTTCGGTTCAGATCATGATCTCACGCCTCATGAGTTCAAGCCTTGTGTCAGGCTCTGTGCAGACAGCTCAGAGCCTGAATTCTGCTTCAAATTCTGTCTCCTCTCTGCTCCTCCCCCACTCACGTTCTCTCTCTCTCAAAAATAAATAAGCATTAAAAAAATTTAAAAATAATAAATAAGTAAATAAAGAAATAAATAATAAAAGTTCCCAAAAGCTATACTAGATAAAATGGATGGTAAGGAAATCACCATAACATAGTATAAGAAAACTTCTCAAAACTTAATTGACCATAGAGTATCTAAAATATTGGATGAAACAGAAATGAGAAATTGATAATACTCAAAAACTTCCAAAATATGTAAAATAAAAATATGGCATTTATAAAACATTAGGAGACTGAAAGCAATTGTAACTCTAAATAGCTAAACTGGAAGCCAGAAAGCAATGTTTTATTTTATTTGTTTTTTTCAGTCTTCTTTCTCACATGGAATCCCATAGTCTATCAATCAAATATTGGGGTAAAGACTTTAAAGACTTTTTCAGATATGCATGGTCTCCACAAATTTATTTCCCATTCATAATCTCTCAGAGACTACTGGAAATACTTTATCGAAATGAAGACTTAAAACAAAGCATCATCCAGAAAACAGATGAATCAAAGAGGAGAAAAAGAAGAGAAAAAGAAGCCCCATGCTTCAAAATGGGTAAAGAATCACCTGCACATCAAACCTAAAGTGAGCAATCATATAGTTGGTAATTCTATATTTGTTAGTATATTTGTAAGTATTTTCTAGCAGAGAGTTTTGCATAAATTAATCAGTTACTTAGAAACTCAGCAAATGGAAAAAAAGAAAAAAAGAAAAGAAAACAAACAAAAAGAAAACCATTTGTTCCAAGCAAAAGAGCAACTTGCATAGAAGAAGAAATGTAATCTTATTTGCCACAGGACTGAACTCTGAATATTTACAATATAATTACATTGGTTCTTGATCTAAACCAACTTATGGTAGAGCTGTGTTACATGTGGTCAAGTGTGTGTATGTGTGCATGTGTGTGTGTGTGTGTGTGTGTGTGTGTGTGTGTGTAGCAGAGAGATCAAAAAAGGGATAAAATCCTCCTCTTTCCCAATAGGAAGTGAATTTGTAAAATTCCAAACCCAGGATGCCTGGATAGCTCAGTCAGTTGAGCGTCCTACTCTTGATTTTGAGTCAGGTCTTGATGCCAGGATCATGGAATTGAGCCCTGCATTGGGCTCAACACTGAGTGTGGAGCCTGCTTAAGATTTTTTCTCTCCCCACTCATGCTCTCTCACAAACAAAACAAAACAACAACAACAACAACAACAAAAACCTACAATTAATATATAGCATATTCCACATGTTATTTAGAAATATTAATAGAATAAAAGAAACAATCAAAAACATAAGAAATACATAGGAATTGTAGGAATTGGTGGAAGTTTAGAGAGGAAACTATTTTGTCATCATCTCATTCTAGTAAGAAAAATTAGCATTTATATAGCACTATAAAAAGGTACCATTAATAACCTCACTTCATACCTAAACTGAAACACAATGAAGTTA
Organism: Neofelis nebulosa; assembly: GCF_028018385.1. Lineage (NCBI taxonomy): Eukaryota > Metazoa > Chordata > Mammalia > Carnivora > Felidae > Neofelis > Neofelis nebulosa. The sequence goes on from NC_080783.1 coordinate 133,060,086, forward strand.
TGTGACTTCCCAAGATCACTCAAGCCGTGAATAGAACTGAGATTTCATCCCAAGTAGTTTGCCTTTAATGTCCATGCCCTTACCCAAGCATATAAAACTTGTAGTTATCTAGAGTTAGCCATATACAATGGCTTAGCCATATACAATGATCACTGTTAAAAACAAAAAGTAGACTTTAAGAACTCTAGCTGAACTGACATTTTTAAAAATGCTTTTATGTCACTATTACTTCAATGTCAAAAATAATTCAATGTGGAAGTCATAGCTTGTTTGAATGCGTGAATTCAGATACTGGAGCACTAGCAAAAGTTATGGATACATTACGTACATGCAGTATCACCACTAAAATGAGCATCTCTTGAAAGGTGACATTTTTGACCAATGATTATGAGTAAATCATTACCTTTGTTAAGGAAGCTTGACATAGATAAAATGTGACTCTCAGAAATACACTTGAGTTCATTGGCAGTATGGTGAAAAAGCTTTATTAGGCTACTTATTTTGACTTATATAGGGAAGCTAAGAAACTTGAATACAAACATAAATGAGGAAGTACAAAGAATATGAATAGATGAAAATTATTAAATAAAGAAAAAATAACAACAAAAAGCCTTGTCTCCATACCATTCCTAAAACATCCCCTTCCTTATCACCAATTTACAGTTAGGAAATGGACCAAGTGGCAACAGAAGTTAGCAAAAATTTATTTTACAGTAGAAATCCTCTACACCCTCTAATGCAGATGTATCTATGTCCTCTCCTTCAAGTATAATCACCACTGAATATGGTAATAGAGGATCCTAGCCATGGTTAACTTGACCCTAGGCTCAGTTCAGTTGCTCCCAATTTCTAGCAATACTTAGAGCTTAAGCCAAACCATTTACTCACAAATACGCCAAATAGGAGGATCCTTTTAAGGGAACCTACTGACAAAGATGTCTTCCCTTTAATAACCTTTTAAACTGCAGACATTTCCAAAATAATTCCCAATATCCAAGATTAAATTCATAAGGGGCACCTGGGTGGTTCAGTCGGTTGAACTCCAAACTTCAGCTCAGGTCATGATCTCATGGTTTGTGAGTTCGAGCTGCGCGTCGGGCTCTGTGCTGACAGCTCAGAGCCTGGAGCCTGCTTTGGATTCTCTCTCTCTCTCTATCTCTCTCTTTCTCTTTCTCTCTCTCTCTCTCTCTGCCCCTCCCCCACTAGTGCTCTGTCTCTCAAAAATAAGTAAATGTAAAATAATAAAAAAAATTTAAAGATTAAATTTATATCTTATGAGAATTGATACTCTTTTAACATATTATATATAGCTCCACATAAACAGATGTCTACTAATTTATAAATGCAAAAACATCCTTCAAATTTAGAATCAACCTCAACCAGCAAGGCCAAGAGTTTTGCCCACACAGCTGAAATCAACATGACTCTCAGCTTGACCTGAGGTCACTGAACAAATGTTGAATTAAAGATATGTTACATAAGCTAGGTTAGACAATAAAGGGCTGGTCCAGGTCCAAAGAATTTGAAAATGAATGCTTGGGTACAATTAAAGGTTGTTTTAACTCTAGTTTAAGAACCAAACAGAAAACAAGCAATGCAAAAGATATACACCCAAAAAGGACATATATCAGTATGTATGCATTCAAAACTCACAGGGGAAAAAATGTATTTGTTTCATTAGATAATGTGCTATGAAACAGGTCTGTAATTGTGTCATATTCCATCCATACTCCATAAGATTATAACATATAATTATATTACATTATTTCTTCCCTTCAGTTAACAGGATACAATCCATTAAATTATGTTCTCTAGTTTTAACAGTAATTGGACTAGTTTTAGTTTAAATATGTTATCATTCTTACCCAGTAAGAAACTGGGTAGGAAAATAAGGCTGAACATAACTTGAGCGTATTCACATACCGCGTATAGTTAAGCCAATTGACCAAAAACTCCCTCAGCACAAATGATCTTTCTATGTGCACTCACAGCTGAGTTTGTGTTGTTTCTAATCACTTTCCTTTTTCATTTTAGAATCTATTAAATAAAAATTGGTAAGATTCATTTCTAGAAGATGCAAAGTTTTTACTGAAAAGTTAGGAATCTATCAGAAAATGAAATTAAAATGATGCAATTGCATCACAAAATTTTCTTTTGATGATTACATTATCTATAGGACTTCATTTTCTTTCAGATGATATGTGATCAAGTCACTATTATATATTCAGGTTATTTTAGGAAGCTTTCAATATGCAGTGGACTGTCCAGGATACAGATTACTAATACTGCAAAATTATGTGTCCAATTTACTCTATGAAATATGTCAAGATTAAATAAAGTAAAATTAAACCAGGAATATTTGAATGTTGCCACTTTTAATTAAGCATTTTTCATATATAGACATTTTATTATAACATTATTGACATCAGCGTATCATCAAAAGTAGTCCCATTTTAGGGGTGTCTATCTTACAAATGAGTTTTGCTGCATGAATCTAGTGAAATAGAGTGTTCTTTGAAACTCATTTTGTTAAACTATATACCTTCATTTTTTGCTTTGTAAATATCATTTTATATCTGCATTCATACATAGCAAAACAATCCCGTGAGTGTTTTGATTTCTATTTCAAACCTGCAGCTGGAGTGTTTCTAAAAATGATGCATATAAAACATTTCCTCAAAACTGATGTTAACACAAAAGACATTAAAGGTTGCCTCTACAAATGAGGACTGGTATTGATTTTTATAAATAGGGTTCTACTGTGCTTTTCATGTGTTCAGTCATTAACCAGAGTATTTGGATTATACAGCTTTTATGATTCTCTCTGCACATATAGTCTGATTTAATTTTAGCATTCTCATTGATTTCAACGGGTGTCACAGAGGGCAGCGGGACGTACTGGGTTGACAGAGTTCAACATATGGCATCCAATTAGAGACACCAGAGAATGTTAGCACTTTCTCTCTCACTCATATAAAAACCACTCTAATGCTATTTATTGTTGAGAGAAGAATGCATCTAAGATTCTGCTCAAAGGTTTTATAGATTATCTTTTTTATCATATTTTATCACAGTAGATTGCAGGAGTTATATAAAGATTTTTGAAAAATATTTTTAGAAGAAGTAAGAAATACTTCCACTAGATTTGGCATCATACAATGCTATTTACCATCAGTATGGTAAATGTGAATAATTATGTTAAGCTTTCTTAAAATTTTTTTAAATGTTTTATTTATTTTTGAGAGAGAAAGAGAGAGACAGAGTGTGAGCAGGGGAGGGGCAGAGAGGTAGGGAGACATGGAACCTGAAGCAGGCTCCAGGCTCTGAGCTGACAGCACAGAGCCTCATGTGAGGCTCAAATTCACAAACCGTAATATCATGACCTGAGCTGAATCAGAAGCTTAATCAACTGAGCCACCCAGGTCCCCCTGTTAGGCTTTCAGAGTCCCAATTTCTCCTTGGTAAAATGAAAATAAAATTCTATCACAAAAAAAAGTGTATTTATTTCCTAGGGCTGCGATAACAAAGTACTACAAACTGGATGGCTTAGCACAACTGACATTTAGTGTTTCAGTTCTGGAGGCTGGAGGTAGTAAGTCAAGATGTCAGCATTACCACTCTCTGAAACATGTTGGGGAGAATCCTTCCTTGCCTCTTTCCTAGCTTCTGGTGGTTTGCCAGGATTGTTGGTATTCCTTGACTTATGGCTGTATCACTCTAATTTTGTGTCTGTTATCACATGGCACTCTCCCTGTGTGTCTCTATCTGTCTCTTCTCTTCCAATAAGAACACCAGTCCCATTGAATCCAGGGCCCACCCTACTCCAATATGACCTCATCCTAACTAATTACATTTGCAACAATCCTATTGCCCAATAAGGTCACATTTTAAGAGAGTAGGGCTTAAGAACTTCAACATATTCTTGGGGCGGGGGGGGGGGGGGGGGGCGGGAAGGACACAATTCAACCCATAACAGAATTGGAGTAAGGATCTGAGGAAAATAATGATAAAATTTCCTTGCACAGTACCCAGTAATAGTAGCTTCTCAATAAGTATTAGAGAGTTGAGAAGAGAAAGTAAGTACAATCACCTAGATCTTGGGTCAAGCAGGAGCCTCAAGATCCCATTAGTGACAGAGATTCAGTGACCTATAGTGCAGGCAAGGAATTCCTAGGTCAGCATTTATGGAACAAACATTGAAGCACTTGCATCTGTCTCACTTGGGGAAATTTTTTTAAAAATGAGATCTTAGGGGCACCTGGGTGGCTCAGTCAGTTGGGCGTCCACTTTGGCTCAGGTCATGATCTCATGGTTCATGAGTTCGATCCCTGTATAGGGCTCTGGGCTGACAGCTCAGAACCTGGAGCCTGCTTCAAATTCTGTGTCTCCCTCTCTCTCTGCCCCTCCCCTGCTTGTGCTCTGTCTCTCTCTTTCTCAAAAAATAAATAAACATTAAAAAAATGTTTTTTAAATGAAATTTTAAATCTCCAGTCATTCTGGAGAAGAAGGAGATATGTGAAGAATGTGAGGCCAAAAAAAAAAAAAAAAAGTCTTTGAGCAGCATATAGATTTCCATATTGCTTTCTTTGTTCTATGCTTCTGGGAGACTTAAACTTGCCTGTATAGATCTTAATATAGATTATCTGGAGAAGTTACAAATGTGGATCTAAGAATTGGGAGTTAATAAGTGCAAGCTCAGAGCTTGAATACCCTATAGGCAGGGACAAATCAAGAACTGTAGGATGAGAAACTCATACAATCTGAGGGGCTTAAAAAAAAAGATAATATAAAATTATGAATAAAAAGGAGTTTTCAACCCTGAACAGTTTATTAAAATAAGTAAATAATCCACAATATATAAATTTTAAAATGCTTGTAAGGGATTCCAAAACTTAGAAAATAATATATTCAAAATATACATTGACTGCCTGATAAACTTCTATACTGCTTTGCTCTATATTTGCCTCTATAATATCCAATTATAGATTCAAAGATGACCCAGAATGTTATATAAACTTCATACAGACCCAAAGTTTAAAAAGCTGAGAAGTGGCCAATCTTGACTTTAAATCCAGCCAGTCTTATTCTATAATCCATATTCTTAATTTTTATACTATTCTACCCAAATAAGAGGACTTCCCTTTTTTATACATTGATATTTGTGACTGCTTCTAGTATATATGAAAGGACAGATAGAAAGTTTGAAGAGAAATAACCCTGGGGAGGAGAACTAAGGGGTGAGGGAAAGGCATATGAAGCAGAGTTCTCATTGTTTACTCTTTTGTTCCTTTTGACTTTTATGCTGTGCTCATGTTTTTATAAGTCAATAAAATAGAAAAAAAAAGCAAAAGAGGGTAGAGAAGAAGGAAGAAACTAATAGAGCCAATATTTATATTACAAATATATTTTTTGCAATCATGGCTATTATTTCACTTCTCCATGGAGAATATTGTAGGGGCTCTATGATAATTTAAAAACATTATTTATAGACCTAGAAAAATGAACACATTGTACTGTTGAATGAAAAACAATTGAAAAAAAGTTTGAATAGTTTGAAACTATTTAGAGAGAAAAATTATGTAGGTATATGTTACATATATCAGATTACATATGAAATAATAAAAACCAAATTTTTAAAATAATAGGGTCATCTATAATTGTATCTATGATTCTGTTTTTTAAACTTCTTACCTAATCAAAACATACATAAACCCATCATCTTAATAATTGATTTGACTTCAAAAAATATGACAGTGAATCTCATGTTTAGACTGTTCTTAGTTTTAACATAATTAATGACTTTAAGAAAATAAATTACTTTTTATCCATGCTAGTAAGTATAATGAGGTTATATTCTGAACCATAGGAAGCCAAGAAATAGAACTCATATGTTGAAGGTATAAATGTTTTTTATTTTGGAGAATGAAGGTTTCTTGGCTAATTCTTTTATATAGACACAAATCAACTTTGCAGATGTATAAAGGGCACTGTACAGACACATACCATACTCTTCAGTATTCCAAAATAAATCACACTGTTATCTGGTGGTGCATAGTGCCAAGTTATCTATGACCATGATCATACTAGCAATGTACTTTCATTAGATTGTATTGATTTGATAACATTTGAGAGCAAAAGTGCCAAAACACAAAGGCAGAGTTACAACAATGACAACTTTCAGCCTTTCACTGCTTTTGTGGAGTGCTCATGGAATTCTGGATGAGGAAGATAAGAGTTGTAATCTCTGTCAAATAAGAAAAGACACATCAACATCCTTTGATGAAACACCAAAACTGCTGCCAACCTGGATCAAGATTCCTTCCTTCCAAGAAGGAAGATAAAACCAATAAAATAGAAGTCAGAAATCTGAAATATATATGCATGTGAATATATATACACACTTTATATTCTACTATATGCTACATAAATATATATAAATATAATATGCACATATTTTGTCAGGCCAAAATCAAACTAATAAGTATAAAATACTCTTAAGTTTATAAATAAATCAAATACTGGGTATAGGAATAATTAATTAATGGGGTTTTATGGAAATTTTTGAAGGCATGTATAAACAACAAAAATGAGTGACATTTGCTGCATGATGGCCATCTGTAGTTCTGAAAATAATTCTCAACTACTAAGGTTGAATTTTCTCTTCCACATTCAGTAATGAAGTTGTTCTCTAAAGCCTCCCTGGCATTTTACTTTTATTATGAAGTTCTATCCACAGCACAATAACTGGGGCTTCACTCAATTCCACAGGCTCATCTGTTATACTTTTTTTTTTTTTTTTAGTTGTCTGCTCACTGCACAGTACCATAAGAAAACACCTTATTTTAATGAAAGAATCAAAGAATAAACTGTTGAACAAACATTACTTGACTGTTTAAAAAAGCATTTAAATTCAGGACACAAAACAAAAAAATTAGACGTTACTAAACTATTTTCACAGTATAAGTTTTTTAATGAAATAGACATATTCCCTTTTTATACATAAATTTCCTCTAAAATTTAATTTTTATCACAGGTTAAAAAATATGAACTAATAAAAAACAAAAAGCAAATTATAGGGTAGAGGTTATTTTCTCTAATCATATAGTGTTTTACTATTCCTAGATTCTGTATGAAAATTCTCATGTCTTTCTCTCTCGCTGTCTTATATATACATATAAGCATTTGCACATATTTATGCCTTTACACAATTTAGAGGGCATGATATGAGGACATGATCCAGTTAAGTCAAACCAAGAAGAAACAGCATTTATCTTCAGGAGAAGGTAGGGAGTACCAACTAAGTCTAGTATTGTTATGACAACATGGAATGTGTTGGGTGGTTTTGGCATGTCCCACATCATACACATCCATCTTAACTTGTTAATACAACAAAATACATTGATGCTTTCGTCAGATTCAATACCAGTGAACATATCAGTTTTGTTCAAATCTGTTGCCAACACTTAAAACTACTATGGTATTTTTCCCTTTTTTGTATGCATTTGTGATTCTGCTACACCAGTGAGAGATTGACATGGTACCATTGTCTAGTAAGTAGGGAACAGAAAGTCTGATGAGGGGTAGAAAAAGTGTGACTTTGTCATGATAAATTCATGGGCTTTCTGTTACTAAGTAATAGAGTTGAAAAGACTATAATTTTTATAGGATGTAGTTTCTATTTGGAATGGATCCTATGTTAAAAGTTAAAGCCAAATGGCTAACATTCTGTAACAAATTTTACATGACTTCTGGGCCCACTGAAGGTGGATGTTTGCCAGGTTGCAGACATTTCTATTATTGCTTTTATATTATGTTGTAAATATTGGTTTGCATATTGCCTTCTACTGAACAGGCAGTTCCAAAAGAACAGGAATCATGTGTTGGCTACCATGAGCATAGTCTCTGACTCATAACAAACACTCAAAAAAAAAAAAAAAAGTGAAAAGTGAATGTTAAGTTATATTCAATCAGTTACTAGTGAAAGTAATAGCCCTCAAAGGAATAAGAATATATATATATATATATATATATATATATATATATATATATATATATATATATAATGTCAGCACAGAGTCTACACAGAGTCTGACACGGGGCTCAATCCCACAAACCACGAGATCACGACCTGAGCTCAAATCAAGAGTCAGATGCTTAACTGACTGAGCCACCCAGAATCCCAGAGACACTCTGCTTTTCAGTTGCAGAGGTGATGGAATTTGTATACTGGTAGAACCAATTGGAAGGCTTATTTCTGTGCAGCTGCTCAAATTCCTTTTAATTATGCCTTTTAGCCAATGTTATAGAACCAAAAAAAATTGTTGAAAAATATTAATCATGAGAGGTTTTTTTGGTCTAAATTTGTGTTTTTGTTATTACTAACAGCCTTTAGTAGCAATGTCATTTCTAACAAACTTTCCTCATGGTGATATGAAAAATGATTGAAACAACTTGTGCTAAATTAGTTGAGTAATCTATCTAAAGAGTAGGTGGGATCATTTTAAATCCATTTACTATCCTAATTTTTTTCTTAATATTTAGGGTTTTTTTATTGAAATAATTTTCAACCTAATTATTTACAACTAAGTTGTACATAGTTTTCAATACAAGTCATATTTTGGGCTCAACACTCTTTCTGCTTTAATCCAAACTTGAGACCAATAGATTGGGGGATAGAAGATTTTTTTTTGGTTCCTAAGATAAAGTTGAAGTCAGAATGAGCACATTAAGTGAAAATACTAATCCCTACAACCTTGAGGACTTGCAAACAGGATCAGGTCCCATTGCAGAAGCCACCTAAGGACCACGTGATCCAGCGGGGTTTATCAGGGGGCATTACATTGGCTCTTTTGTGGCTCTCTGCTTGCTGGTCCATGACATGGGTTAAATCATTCATGAGAAGCTACAATGTGCCAGGAAGCATGCTGGGTATTAGGTGTTTAACGATAAGTAAATCTCATTTTTTAAGGGTAAATGGACACGTAAATATGTAGTTATAATACAGAGTATCCTAAAGAATGTCCATGTTTCCCAAATATATCTTAGACACATGAACTCTTTTCTCTGTTTACTGATACCATAAGTTCTCCATGAAAACTATGACTTATCTAAGATATTAAATTGGATTTTTGCATTTTATTCTGTCCCCACCATATTCTTTCTACACATTTTAACTAGAGTTATGTTTTAAGCAAGCAAATCCAAAAATTTCAAGCAAGTATAAAACTCTCCAAATCGTTTCTCATTGGTTTTAGATAAAGTTCCAAAATTATTTACATGTACTATAGTCTTCTCTATTATTTGGCCCTGTCTACCTCTTCAACCTCATTCTCTGATATGCATGCATTTGTTTTCTTTGCCCAAGGCATTTATGCATTTTCTCTGTTCCATGACTATGCAAAGTTGCCTCTCATCTTACAAGCAGGGTATATGCTATTTCTCTACCTCATACAATGGTTGTGAGGCTCTGAGGTTTTTATAGGATAATGTGTATAAAGCACCAAGCAGTAAGTGTCATTAGAAGATACTCATTAAATGTTATTTTTGGTCTTTTCCATCATATTATAATAGTATAGTCAGGGTCTTCTGGGTAATAATTTGGGAACTGAATCAATAATCAGCACTGAGATATGAAAACTGATAAATGACAGTGGAAGAGAACAAAGAACAAGGCTAAGGAATATAAACACAATTCTTGCTTTGGGGAATTGATGGCACTTTGGTTGGACACATGTTCTACTTTTTAAATTCCTTATTCCTTTAAAATTTTTTAATCATCCTCATTTTTTCAGTTTCTACAAAATGCTCTAAATGTGTTATTCTAAGTACACTACATGAGAATATAATTATTTTTATGTTTTTAAATGCTTATTTATTTATTTTGAGAGAGAGAGAGAGAGAGAAAGAGAGCATGTGTAGGGGAGGGGCAGAGAGAGAGAGGAAGAGAGAGAGAATCCCAAGCAGGCTCCACACTGTCAGTGCAGAATTCCATATGGGACTCTACCCCACGAATCATGAGATCATGCATGATCTGAGTCAAATCGAGTCAGATGCATATCCAACTGAGCCACCCAGGCATCCTGAGGATATCATTTCTTTTAATTATGAACTAAGTATGTAAAACATGTCTAATAGTGAAAATTATGAAAAGTATAAATTCTAATCCTATTCTTCACTTAGCAAAAAGCCTTACCATCCTTTTAAAATGCATTTAGATGTAAGAATCTTCTGTGCCTTTCAAATTTAATACCTACTGGAAAAATCTTTAAGGTTCTTGTTCACTCAAAGTATCTAGAGTCTGAAACCATTAACACCATATCAGACTTTGTTTCAGATCTAATTGATTGTTAAGGGATATTGCAGGGTTGTCTTGCTCTAGGAAAGTAATGTGCTAAACAAAATCCCCTCTGAAGAGCTGCATGGTATTGAGATTCAGCTGAAAAAGGAAATAATGACCCTTATTAAGTTAAATGTTTGAATGAGAACTATGTCATGTACAGATATATTTTTAATAAGAATCAAGCTGAAATTAGAGGAAAAAATGATGTCAGATGCTATAAAATAATCTAAAAAAAAATCCAGGAATTTGGCATAGCATATTTTAAATGATGCCTACTGATAGTTTTCTAACTTTAATACAAATACCTTGAGCATAAATTTAAAGCCAAGAGAAGCAAAGGCAGATGCTTCTGTTTCATAGCTATATGTTCCTTTCTGTCTCAGGAGGTTCACCTTGTTGTAGTACTAATACCTAATTACTCCAGAGGCTTGTATACAATTAACTTATTCTATTTCCCTAAGGTTAGTGGGAAATGTAGCACAGAGAACCAAGTATAATTCTATACACAATTTTCTCACCTCAGGAGTTAGAGCGGTGCTTCACAGGCTTCTAGCATGCCATGAAAAGATGCCTGCAGTTTACAGGGCAAGATAGAGAGGACATTAAAATACGTGCCCACAGTTTTAGACAAAGGGGTGGAGGGATGTTTGATGAATGGAGACTTCACCATTTATCCTGTGTTATGTTCCAATTCCAGCAAGCAGAGGACCTGGCAGCTTGGACTCTTCAACTTGAGTCAGCCTGTGGCAGCTCCCATACCAGGTTAACTCTTGTGCCTGGAACACAGATACTGTTTTTGGAGCATTGCATTTTTCTATAACAGCATTAAATGACCACCTCTCAAGTATCTGGTAATGTTACATAAAATATATAGTAAAAAGTAATTATTTTATCTCATGACTATGTTTGAGCAATTTTCATGAGTTTACTTATTTCTCTGTTGAAATAGTATTCTTGTTTTTGGGTTTCTAGTAATTATTATCAGGCAGTTATAATTTTCCAACAAAGGATCATTTTAAACTCTAAATAACTGGTGGTGGTGCTAAATTGAAATGAACATATATTTGAATTTATTATCACAGTAATTTTCATTAGTTATTTGTACTATGCAATGACTTAAAAAGTGAGTTTTTCTGAAAATATTATGCTGAGTTTAGGCTTGGTGGTGTATTATCCAGAGTAAATATATGAATAAATGAATGAGAATGTTGTATATCTGTGTGCCAGTTTTTCTTATATAAGTTCCATGATTTAATAGTAATTTGTACTTAAATATATCCTTTTTTTTGATACTGAAGCTACTATCACTTTGCTATACTAAAGAATATAATTAAGATTATTTTCTTTCCTAGAAGTTTATCTTAATAATTTTAGCATATATCACATTCATATTTACAAGTTAAAATGTATTTCTTTGTTCCAGTAAAATTTTATGAAATGATTACTATTTTAATATATCTGAAGTATGTACAATTGTGCTTTCTGTATTTTCAAATCTATGTTAAGTAACAAATGATAAATGAATTTGTTAAGTTCATTACAGAAAACTCATTTCAGAATGACCATAATACGATTCCATATAATCTAAATATCAGTGAGCATTGTACTGTTCCCCCGGATTTTTAACAATCCAAAAACTTATCAAATTTAAATACAGTTGAGCTCAATTAAGTGATGAAGTGATCAGAAAAGATATCACAGAAATTCATCTTTTAAAAATCCCATTAAGAGGAATCATGGAATGCCTTCCATTTTTCACTTACAAATGAAGAGATCACCTCATAGAATTTGGGGGAAGAGGTTCAGGTAAAATTTATAAAGAAGAATATTTTGATGTCTCAAAGCAAGATTAGGCTGTATGAACGTGGTTACCATGAGACTCAGCTGAAAAGTAGACTCAATATAAAATTACCAAGTTGTGAAATATTGTGTCCTAAAATCTCTTTTGAAAGTTGCAAACATGGTTTAGAAATTGGGTGTATCTCTGTCAAAGTAGCTCAAATCCTTCAGACAAGAGTCAGATATTCTGTTCTTACAGATTGGATTTTAGTCAAGTTTCTAACCATCTCTAATTTTAGAAAACATGGTTTTTCAGCATTATGTCTGTTTGTTAATTAATAAAAGCAGTTTTACAAGGAGGAAGACAAAACATAAGAGACTCTTAAATACAGAGAACAAAGTGAGGATTGCTGGAGGTGTTGTGCGTGGGGAGATGGGCTAAATGGGTAAGGGGCATTAAGGAGGGAACTTCTTGGGATAAGCACTGGGTGTTACACATAGGGGATGAATTACTGGAATCTATTCCTGAAATCATTATTGCATATATGCTAACTAACTTGGATGTAAATTTAAAAATAAATAAATAAATAAAATTAAAAAATTAAAAATAAATAAAAGCAGTTTTACATGTTCACACAGAACATAAAATTGAAAGAAGTTACTCAAGAAGTAGGCAAGGACTTAACTGGAACTCAAGAAATGTTGGTTTTTCTGTCACTCTTATTTATAATGACTTCAAAAAGGACCAAGTTTTATCAGTACTTAAATATTTAATATAGTTTAAAATGTATGAGAAAATGTAATTGACTTAAAAAATCAAGATATTTGTTAAATATAGCTAAATTTCTAAATAGAATGATGTAATTTGCATGTAAGATCATCTTAAAAACTTACAGAAAAGCATTTAAAATTATTTTTATATGTAATCTTAAGAAGTTAAACAAGGGGCGCCTGGGTGGCTCAGTCAGTTAAGTGCCCGACTTCAGCTCAAGTCATGATCTCATGGCTCCCTGGTTCAAGCCCCACATCAAGATCTGTGCAAACAGCTCAGAGCCTGGAGCCTGCTTTAGATTCTGTGTCGCCCTCTCTCTCTGCCCTTCCCCTACTTCCCTACTTGTGCTCAGTCTCTCTCTCTCTCTCTCTCTCTCAAAAGTAAATAAACATTAAAAAAATTGTTAAAAAAAAAAAGAAATTGAATAATAATTCCATAGCACAATTAGCCACATATACTTAAAACAAAAACACAAAGGCCACTGTAAAGGAAAACCAGAGCTCATCTTTACCGAAATTCCGGAAGATAAACTTCCCTAGATTTTATCCAGAAATTCCTACTTTCTGTGGAAGTTCCAAATTTATTCTATTAGGTTAGAAACTTCTTTGGCTCTCTTCACATCTTTTGCTTGTGTTCTTAAAGCCTGCTTTTTCAATGTGAGATACTAACACCTTAGGTGTTTTATGTATTACAATCAGATATAGAAGAATACTAGGTTTTGAACAGGAGATGGTAGCTTACTTTTCTGTAGCTATATCACAAACATGAAAGAAAAATAAGAAGAAAATGTGGCATTGAGATATGCTCAAGATATTTATTTTGGCAAGTTAAATTATTGCTTATATACTGTTGCGGAGACATAACTCAAGGGCTGGATAAAATATACATTCTTGAAGCAGATTCAGCAGGCTGATACTGGTGGAAAGTAGCTTGGGTGGGAGATATTTAGTAAAAACCTATTCTCCATTCCTGAGAAAGCAGGTGAGGAACATGCTGCAGAAGTTTTGTTCTTTGTCCTGCAATTGGTTGAAGTGTAAAAAAAAAGAATTGCTTTCCATCATTCGGCAACAGCTACCTGGCCCATTTAGAGACTTAGAAAGGGGGCTTATGAAGTTTACATTTCAAGGAATTGATGCCATTCTATCTGATTGTGGTAAAACGCACATTTTAATATTTTATTAAAAAAATTTTTTAACGTTTATTTTTGAGAGACAGAGCATGAGCAGGGGAGGGGCAGAGAGAGAGGGAGACACAGAACCTGAAGCAGGCTCCAGGCTCTGAGTTGTCAGCACAGAACTTGAACTCATGAACCGCGAGATCATGATCTGAGCCGAAGTCAGATGTTTAACCGACTGAGCCACTCAGGCATCCCTATTTTATTTTTAACATTTATTTATTTAAGTAATCTCTACACCCAATGGGGGGGGGTCGAACTCATGACCTTGAGATCAAGATTTGCCTAACCATTGGACTGAGCCAGCCAGGTGTCCCCATTTTAATAATGTAATATAACTAATTGGTCTTAAGTCTTCTAAATTAAGAAAAAATAATATTCTGCTCATGCACATAAACTAATAAAGTAGAAACTGTTATGGCCTAGTAGCTACCATTGTGGTTGTTCAAAATTATCAACAATAGAATTTTTGCATAAACAATATTTTCAAGGATTCAATATTTTCAAGAATTTCAACTCACTTTACAGACTCCTAAATTCTGGTGTGAAACTATTTGTATAGACCAGAGATCAGCAATGTTTTTTTTTGTAAAAGTTGGATAGTAAACACTTTAGGTTTTGTGTGTCAGACAATGTCGGTCACAAATATTCAACTCTGCTGTTGCAGTGCAAAAAGAACTGTAAGCAGTAGGTACACAGATATTCCAGTAAAGCTATTTACAAACATAGGTGAAGGGTCTGAACTGGCAGGCAGGCCATATTTTGCTGAACTTGATCGAGGTGATTTGGGTGTGTCTGTGTGTTTTACACCCATCCCTCTGCTGGCTGCCCCACCCCACCCCCATGCAGGCGGCATACCTGCCCTCCCCTCCACAGAACCGGGTTCCAAGGACTGTTCCAGACAACTGCCAACACCACTGAGGGCCCCATCCCAGTGGCTGGCTGTGCAGAGCTTGATTGTAATTCCCTCTCTCCCTCCTCTCTCTATCCCATGCTCTCTGTCTCTCTCAAAATAGATAAACTTAGGAAAAAAAGGAGGAAGTTCTCTCTTTTATAAAAAGTACCTTCCTAAATATGCCACCCGTATGCTTCCTGGGCACTTTGTGTATTTGTTCCCACTCTCTCTAGCTCTACCTTTATTTCCATCTCTCCTTTGTTTACCTGGTACTAACTAACTAACTAACTAACATGAGTTTGCTCCTCAGTGGGTTACAGATAGAGACTACACCAGGTGGAGTTGTCACATGAAAGAAACTTTATTTGCAACACATAAGGAGATCAGGGGGAATGACTTCAAAGCTGTGACTCACTGAACAGGGGTGAGGGGTTCTGTTTATTTAGGCTGAGAATGAATATTTAGAAAGGGGAGTTTTGTCTTGGCATGTAGAGGTGGGCATAAGGTTGCACAGGTATCTGTACCTGTATCTTATGTTCTGTTAATGAAGCTTGTTCTCCTCCTGGTGTGAAGACTTTAACATTATAGTGAAGCAGAAGCAACTGTTGGACAAGAAGGGGCTAAGGGCATGCTCCAAGAGCCAGTATAAACTGGATGGGGTCTTGGTCTCCTTATCTTAGGTGAGGAATGCAGGGTCTTGCTTAGTTTTGAAATAGCACTAGTAATTTTACCACTGATTATTGTCTCTGATATGGTTAGGCTATTTCCAGACCTATTAGGGACTGTTAGTTTTGCATTCCCTTTATTCTTTTAAAAGCATTTTGCATCTCTTTGTAATTCTGATACTTCCTAGGAAATTCTGCAAGAGGTATGCTTGGGCAAGTACCTGTAAGACACAGGTCATGGAAAATAGCTGGGGGCTTTAGACGATTTCTCTTTCTTTTTCTGGGGACCCCTAATTCTTTCTGCTTATGATACCTACATCCCTGCCTGTTTGTGGTCAAACCTGTTCAAAAGCAATTCACACTCAAGGTTGGGCCATGTCCTACTGGACGTGAATATTTGATATAATTTCTAAGATCTGCCTAATGTCCTATCCAGTCCCACTGAATCTACCTCTTTAGGATTCTTTGGCAATTCTGCTGTATTTAGGTATTCTTGGCCACGTACATGCCATGTATGTGTATTTGTTAGCTGTTGGGTTTAAAGAAAAACAAAAAAATGGGTTATGTGTGATAATAGGAAATATATATCCTGTACATTGGTCTTTGCCCCTGGTTCCATGCATGAAGCTTCTAAAACCCTTGTAATTTCCTAAGTGATAAGAGCCCTAGGAGCAACTGTTCTCCTAATGTTCAGTCTTTGAGCCTGCTCCCTGACACGGGTCCCCTAAATCCCTTAGAATTTCCTTAGTGACAGGAATTCCCTTTGTTCTAATGAGATGACTGTGGGTGGGCCCCTGGATGGGCTGGCCACCAAAAAGATCAAACCATGATTAGAAGCCTGGAAATTTCGCTCCTATCCTGGTTTTCCAGAGATCAGAGAGGAGCTGGAAATGAAGTTAATGACTGATCATGCCTACATGAGGAAACCCCCATAAAAATTGCAAAAGTCTGGGGTTCACAGAGCTTCCAGCCTGTTGAACACATCCACAATGGGAGGGTGATGCACCCCAATGCCACAGGGACAGAAGCTCCTGTGCCCTGGAACCCTCGACCTTGCCTTATGTATCTCTTCATCTGGCTGTTTGTCTTTATCCTTGATCACGTCCTTTAATAAGCCAGTCAACGTAAGTACATTTTTCCCTGAATTCTGTGAGCCTTTCTAGCAAATTAATCAAACCTGAGGAGAGAGTATTGGGAATCTCTGGTTTATAGTCCCTCAGTCAGAAACATAGGTGGAAAACTAGACTTGGGATTGTCATCTGAAGTAAGGTGGGGGACAGTCTTAGTGTCCCAGGATTCTCACACAGAGAGATGGGACACCAAGGCTTTTCTGTCCAGGAAGCAACTTTATTTATCATGCTGGCACAGGCTCAGTGGGTTTGTACCTGAAAAACTGAGCCCTGAGAGCAGCTAGGTGTAGCCTTTTATACAATTTCTACTTCTTTGTCTCCCCTATATGATGACATATAGTGTGATTGGACACAGTTCAAGTTAGAGTCATGTCAGAGCTGCACATACGTGTATAGAAGTTGTCTGGGCCAGTTTCCTTCCTTTGTTCTGAGGAGGCCTCCACCACATTCCTTAGGGAGGGGCTCTACCACATTACCCCTTTGATGCTTGGACTCCCTATTTCGGGTCAAAGAGTATCATCTTTGAGGTTTATATATCCCAAAACATCATCACATGCATGGCCATTTTTCTTTAGACCATTGCTTCAATGAAGCTGGAGACAGACCATGTAACCAGGGGGAGCTAGGCAAGGTAGTATTAAGCAAGCTCCCAAAATCAAGAGAATAATACCTACGAGTGTTTTATAAAAAAAAAAAAAAAAAAAAAAAAAAACAAAAAAAAACCAAAAACAAAAAAACATCCTCCTAGTAACTCCCCAGGTTTCCAACCTTCCCCAGGTCTGGACTGGGATATGAGCAACCTTTCTCATTCGATCTGTGATCCCCTCATCTCTCCTCATCACCTATCTGTAGGCAACAGTTGCTCAGATTAAGCTTTCCACAAACTCCTCCCTCAGAAGCAAGCAAGTAATCTAAGGCCAAACAATTTTGATACATAGCATTGTGCATTTTGGTTTGCTGGTTGGCTAGTAAGTTAAGAGCTCTGGCAGTTTCATTGGTTATAATTTCTACAACCGCTTGCAGTCTGATTATGCAGTTTAGCATGTAAATGGGAGTGCAGTAGCCCCAGGACCCATCCTCTGCTAGGTGGCAGGGCCATAATATTGGATTATACACTCTAGAGACCATTCATCATCTTTCCAATTGCCAATTTGTAGGGCACATCTTTTCCTTTGAGTCTCCCTGTCCCCATACACTTGGACTCCCAAATGTTCCCCTCTGGCAGGTGGAAACAGGAAGAAAGATGGACGAATAGTTCCCAGTACACATGACCCTGACCAGCCTGAAGGAAGTATACGCTGTCCTTCCACATATCCAGTACATTCCACCTGGGGCCCGCCATTCAATGGCTTCATTGACATTGTCCAAGGCCTCTCGGAGATGAGAGAAATTAGATAAGTGGTGGGGATCTGGCTCAAGGTGTTCTGGGGACCCCCACCATTGGGTTTCTTGGGTGGCTGAGTTCTAGAATCTTTGGCCTAGGCATGTTAAGCTTCCAACAGAGACTATGAGCTTCCTTTCCCACCAGGCAAGGCAGTTTTTTTCCAATAATTGGTGTTTGGAGGAGCCAAACCCCAGTAATAGGACTGGGGTATTCTGTTCCAGTATAAAGTTTCTGGGGATCTAATTGTCTAGCCTCCCATGGCCGTTGATCCCCCATGTTGGTTCCCCTGCATACATAACAAAAAGAGATCTTTAGAGTCTGAGTTATAGTCTCTACTGGGGCTAGAAACAGATTTTTCATTGTGAAAGAGACAGGAAGACCCTTTTCCATTTCTTCATAAAAGGAATGAAAGACCTGGTGGGTCATGGCCTTAGTGACAGTAACTCTCTTGAAATACAACATGGTTCCTCAGTCTCTGCCCCTCCCATAGATAAATATACCAATCTGGTTGTTTTTTATTTTCCATTTTGAGACTCCTGGGTCAAGGATGGTAAAATTAATGGAGTTACAGCTTCCCAACTGGCAGTTTGACTCAACAGCACCCTTTTGGAGGAGTGCTGTTTTGTATTTAGTCTGCCAGGTGGTCCATGTGACACAGCCCCAATAAGGACAGAAGAATTCAGGTGCCTGGGGCCAGGAACCATATGTACCAGACTCCTCACACATATATTTATCATTGAGTCGGTACTCTCGTTCCCATGTCTGACCTCCACATGGCAAACCATATGGTTATGTGTCACCTATGGCTGTACATACATCAAAGAATATAGACACCGGCCAGTTTGGATTGGTAATTATAGTTTTGTTAATTAGTCAGCCCACACTGGCAGTGCCAGTCTTGGAGCAAGTCTGGACCTCTAGCCATTCCTCTGTTGGGGAGTAGTGTGGCAGACCTCTCGCATTGGCAGATAGAATAAGTGGTCTTATTGTGTTTTCAGGTCCCCAGGATCTTTTGCTGGCCTGAGAAGTGGGTATGGTTTAGTAAGGTCCAAGCAACTCCCTGGCCTTACGTGGTTATGCGAATACATGGGTCACATGATGAGGAATCTAGGTTTACAGAAGGGATCCAAATTAGAAGTAACCAATACCAACAAAGCATCCTATCCACAAAAAGAAGATGAATGCTAACAGAAACCTCTCACCACATTCCCAGCTAGCTGAGATGGCCTCTGCCAATCCTATGGCAAAAAGTAGAGCAAGAATCACAATAATGGCAAAAAACAATGAGTGATAATACATCACAGTAAGGAAACATAGAGAAAATAAGGACAGTCTATTTGTTCCACCAGACCCTCGATTTTTCAAGCTTCTCCTATGCATAGATTAGTCAGCTGCCAGCTTTACTCTGTTGTGGTGAATCCAGGAACCCACCTCGGCTACTTTCACAGCAGTAGGGGTGGACAAATTGACAGTGAACGGACCCCTCCATAGGAGTTTTAGGGGTTGGATATTCCATTATTTCACCCATACAGCATCTCCTGGTTTAAAGGGGTGAGGCTTTGGGGCGCCTGGGTGGCTTGGTCGGTTAAGCATCCGACTTCGGCTCAGGTCATGATCTCACAGTCCGTGGGTTCGAGCCCCGCGTCGGGCTCTGTGCTAACAGCTCGGAGCCTGGAGCCTGTTTCAGATTCTGTGTCTCCCTCTCTCTCTGCTCCTCCCCTGCTCATGCTCTGTCTCTCTCTGTCTCAAAAATAAATAAACGTTAAAAAAAAAAAAATTTAAAGGGGTGAGGCTTTGTGGTCAGACTCACAGGTAATCGCTCTCTAACCCAATGGTGTAAGGTGGTTAGGGTAGAGCCAAGGGCCTGTATCTGTTGCCTTAGGGCTAGATTGCCTATCTCATTTAGATCCCCCTTTTTGCCCTTGATAATGGGGGAGAGCACCCATAAGGGATTCCATAAGGGGAGAACCCCATCTGCTTCTTCAGCCTCCCACTTGCAGCTGCAGTCTGCCCCCCTGAAGTTCCCTTATTTCTCCCTGCCTAATGTTACCCCTTTCCCTATTCATTCCTCCCCCTGGAATAGGGCCCCTAACTGCTGTTAGGGAACAGGGATGATGACCCTTCTGGCTTCTTCAAGCTGATAAGGGACAGTTTTGGGGTACTGCAGTTAGAGTCTACCCAAAGGTTGGTCAAGTGGCTTACAGTATGGTTCTACAGGAGGCTGGCAGGCATGAGGCAGCACACACATTGGCAGACACAAAGAGAAAAACACAAAGTAAAGATTATACTGCCCAATAAGATGGCATCTTAAAATAATGTCTCCAATTTCCAAACCAGTCAAACAATCAGTGAGAGACCCTGACTTTGTCCAATTATGCCCAAATGTCATATATCAGTTCTAAGTCTGTGAGAATTATCAGTTATATTGAAAAAACACATGTCAGGGAATCTCTCATAACCCAGGTGATGAAGGTGTAGTTATTACCAGTCTACCAAAACAAACCCAGGTTCTTACCTGTCTGACAGGCAGTGCTCCCTGAGCTGGTTCCTGGGCCTGGCTGGGTTTCTTTGTGCATCTGAGGCCCTCCTCCCAGCATGCTGGGAGGGGCTAGTCTCCTAAGGATCAAGTGGTCCACTGGAATCAGGCAAGATCACTTCTCCTGGTGCTCAGAGTTTCTCACCCCAGGACAAAGGAGGTGGAAACACACCATCTCTGAATCCTGGAGACAAGCCCCCAAGAAATGTAGCAGGATTCTCACACAGAGAGTTGGGACACCAAGGCTTTTCTATCCAGGAAGCAACTTTATTCATCATGCTGGCACGGGCTCAGTAGGTTTGTACCCACAAAACTGAGCCTTGAGTGCATCAGGGTGTAGCGCTATATGTCTCCCCTATATGGTGACATATACTCTGATTGGACATAGTCCAAGTTACAGAGTTGAGTCAGAGGTATGCATATGTGTATTGGAGTTGATTGGGCCACATTGCCTGTTGCCTTCCTTTGTTCGGAAGAGGCCTCCACCACATTCCTTAGGGAGGGGCTCTACCACTTTATGGGACTGAGACCTTGAACAGTGGGAGCTGGTATTATCTCCAGGTGGATAGTGTCAGAACTGAGTTGAATTGTTAGAATACACAGCTGCTGTCAGAGAATTGCCTGGTGTGGGGAAAACTGCCTACATATTTGATGACCAGAAGTGAAGTGTTCTGTATGAATAGTAAAGGAGATACACAGAAGGTGGAAAACGGAAGTGTTTTTTTTTAATGCTTTTTTTTTTTTAAATGTTTAATTGTTTTCAATCTCTTCTTTACACCTCTGGCTTTGAAGGAAAACGGTGGCTCAATTTGGAACTAGGATGTTGACATGCACTTATCAGAAACGGGAGTAGTTTGTCTGCATATCCTAGATGTCAATACTCTAATATTTTATCTATTCTAAACTATATTTTTAATATATCTAAAACCCCAATGCATCTCATACTTAGCAAAATCTTAAATTACAATTGTAAGTATTTATTATTTTTTTGTTGACATATGAAATAATGGTATGCTTTGCATTAGATTCAATATAATACAGTAAGAAGAAAATTTGTAAGTTTACAATACATATAGAATGAATGAACCAGTGAATGAATGAATAGTTTAGTTCCATTGAAGCTTACAAAAATCTTTTTAGGGTTTGGTAGCTATAAGTACTCACATTTAAGAGTTGAATAAACAAAAAATAATAATATTAATATCACAGTTAAAGCCAATCTCTTAAAAATATAAAAATAAAATCATCTGACTTTAAAATCAATAGTACAGGAAAAGACAAACTATATATTATCTCCCCCACTAAACGTTAATGCTTAGAGGGTGTTAAAAAGAAAACCAGGGATCCAAAATGGTGTCACTTAAACAAGTCTCCAAAATGGGGTTTAATACCTAAGTGCAATTTCAACCTTCCCAAAAGTGTAGTCTTAACTAGTCAGTCAGAAATTTTCTGGTAAGCACTAATAAGGTAATCTGTCACATGGGTCCTCTTATCTAACACCTCCCTCCCCCAAAGGAAGATGAAGTAAACTTCCTGATGAGACTCCCTGCATTTCCCCTAAGGGAATATGCCACTGCCTGAAAAAATTCTTTCTCTTCTTTTGCTAATAACTCCTCACACTACCTTCCTACCTATAAAAACCTGTTTTGTATAACTCTTGGGAGCACCTCCCTTCTTGCCAGATGGGATGCTGCCCCATTCATGAATTACTTAATAAAGCCAATTAAATCTACCCCGTTGAATTTTTGTTGTTTGATGTGGTTACATGGACACAGCAGAATGCATGGAGTTCTGTCATTGAAGACCATGCTCCACTTTTCTGAAATTTTCAGCATGAAAATGACACTCCATTAACTCTGATAAAAATAGGAAAATATGAACATCAGAATCACTGATCTGGAAAGGAAAGGGTTCTCCCAAAAATACAAACCAAATTAATATAGAGATATTACACACACACACACACACACACACACACACACACACACACACACACACTTCCTTAAATAAAACATAGGAAGGGTTCCTGGGTGGCTCATTCAGTTAAGCGTCCAACTTTGGCTCAGGTCATGATCTCACGGCTCTTGAGTTCAAGCCCCGCATCGGACTTTGTGCTGAGAGCTCAGAGACTGGAGGCTGCTTTGGATTCTGTGTCTCACTCTCTCTGTCCCTCCCCAACTCATGCTTTGCCCCCCTCTCTCTCTCTCAAAATAAACATTAAAAAAAATTTTAATGAAACATGGGAATAAAACAGAATAATGCAATTCAAACAAGTCCACATTCGGGGCACCTGGGTGGCTGAGTTGGTTGATCATCAGACTTTTGCTCACTCAGGTCATGATCTCACGTTCATGGGTTCAAGCCCCTCATCAGGCTCTGTGCTGACGGCCCAGAGCCTGGAGAGTGCTTTGGATTCTGTGTCTCCCTCTTTCTCTGCCCCTCCCTTGCTCATGCTGTGTCTCTCAATAAAATAAAATAAAACATTAAAAAAATTTTAAAAACATTTCAAACAGCTCCACATTCTTGGATTGAAGAAAGGAGAAGCAAAAAAGTAGATATCCATGGGACTTAAATCCCAGTGATAGTCAAGACTATCTCCCACATAAAGAGATATCCTAATTACTCAATACCTGAACTACTTATATTTTTAAACAAAGTTATAGAGGGTAGGATGGTGGATGGAAATGATGACATAATTTAGCGTGGCTATGTTTTAGCTACTATCAATTTCCCAGCTTCTTAGACACCCTTGTCCCTCTACTCTCTATGATCTGGTCAAATTATCCAATCTTTAGTTCCCAGAAGGTATCATGTTCTCAAATGACATAGTGCCACTGACTGAGCTATGCATTCTGGAATGTTTATCCCTCCTCTCTTTACCCTGTCCTTACACTATCAATTAACTACTACACATTCTTTTCTCTCATTTCAGATCGAGAGTCTTCTATAATATCAGACATACTCTTTCAGACACTGTGCCTGGTCCTCTGGAATAATACTCTGTAAATCAGCTTGTTTTGTCACATACACTTGAGCAGAGGTGAATGGTGATATTGAAAGGGCGGGCCTACCCCGGCCGACTCCATCTTGTTCTGTGTCCTTCACCTTGACCACGCCTCATCGCCTTGAGTAACCTCCTGCTCACCCTTTCAAACTTCCAGATCAAAACATGCCCGGCAACCTGTGTAACAGGACTCCAACCCTTCCCCAGCCAATCGGCTGAGGCCACAGCCATTACCTCACCAACTGCCCCTAGGCCCCAATAAAACCTTTGTCCTTTTGAAACTCGCTCTCCGCCCCCCCCCCCCCCCCCCCAAGTATCTCACTGCTGCGTCGGTGCAGGTAGGGGATTGAGCTCGAGCTAGCTCCAATAAAGGCTTTTTTACTTTTACATCAGACTCGGCTCCCTGGTGGTCTTTGGGGATCACGAATTCCGGGCATAACAATATTAATAAAATTGAAGCATCAGAATTTCTTACTTTCTGGGACTCCTTCCAGTTTACTTTTCATGAGACTATACTTTGCCTCATTTTTTAAAAAAGGCCACCATATTGTGGTGTGCCTAGGTGGTTCAATCAGTAAGCATCCCATTCTTGATTTCGGCTCAAGACATGATCTCAGTTTGTGAGTTCAAGCCCCACATCGGGCTCTGTGCTGGCAGTGCAGAGCCTGCTTGGGATTCTCTCTTTCCATCTCTCTCTGACCTTTACCTGTGCTCAGTCTCTCTCTTTCTTTCTCTCTCTCTCTCTCTCTCTCTCAAAGATAAATAAATAAACTTTAAAAAAAAGCCACCAAATTGTAATAATAGTTTCAGTCCTTATGACACCTCCATCTATTCATGCCCTCAAAGGGTCATCGTTTTCCTTCATAGTGCACCTTTATTATTTAATATCTGTCTGCCAGAGAGAGTAAAAATTCTGCCTCTTTGTCATCATCATTGTATCCTAAAGGCCTGAAACAGTTATCTAGCCTAACAGGGATGTTGAGTAAATATTTTCTGGATGAATGAGCATCACTTTAGATAATGATCTTTCTTCTCTTCTATACACGGTTTTCAATTTAGTCAAAAGTATCATAGGCACAGATATACTGTGTTCTTCCAAATATATTTTCTGTAGAATTGGAGGTAAAGCAGCTTATGACTATTCAGCATAACATTGCATTAAAGATAACATTTGTTGTAGAGGCAGGATTATTTTGAGATACCTGTATTTGTAAATGCTTTACAGCAAGTAAGATGTATTTCTTCAGAGATTCTTTCCTTAATAGGATTTCAGGCAGCTTTTGGAAGCGGCTAAAAGAAATTGCTTTTAAACATGTGTGTCATATCACATTAAATGGAGTTATGAATCAATATCCACCATATATACCCTCACCCTATAAAAGAATTAATCCTAGATTAAAAAGAGAAATCCTTTTCTGATTTTCCCTTCAACCCACTTTCTGTTCTCTTTTTGAAAATATGAGCTTTTCAAATGACATATGACTAGAAGAATCCATTATAAGCATCCACTGTTTTGCCTGCTCTAAAGTAATTTGGTTCTGCATTAATCACCCTTACTTCACAATCTCTCATAAGCCCAGTTTAAATCCCTATGTCTTAAATGAGATTGCTTATTTTATGAAGGAATGTGTGATGGTCCAAATTCTCTGTGTTTCATCATATGCTATCAAGAATTGGTACTAGACAAAGTTGTAGAGAAGGTCTGTCAAGTTTGTCCTTAATATTCCTTCTCTGTTCCTCCAGCTTACTACCATCAGTAGTAAGAATATTTGGCTTTGGATCCATCAGTTCAAGAGGTATCTAACTATCAAGGTGTAAGTAAACTCAGAATCTAATGGAGAGGACAGCCATATTAACAGATCATTATAATTCAGTTTAATTAGTTCTATATGAGATTTTACAATGATATGAAATTGTGGATGAAGACAGGTAGGAATATTTAACAAGTCAGGCTATTCAGGAAACACTTAGCAGAGCAGAAATGATAATCATATTTCAAATGTTTTGAAAGATGAACCTCCTACCACTTGGACAGATGAATGAGAGAGCATTTCGACTGGACAAGCAGAACCATTTCAGGAAGGATAAAAAGTTTTGTCATTAAAGAAAATTACAAAACTGAAAGTGAAGGAGTTACCAAATTATAATGGGCCTTTTCAGACCTGCTAAGGAGTTTAGATATCACCTATAGATAGCAGGCTAAGGAATTAAACAGAAAAAAAAAAATATATGAAGAAATGTTTCATTTACTCATTAAATAATTTTATTTTTTTAAGAAGGAGCATAGGATAGTCACATAGAGAATAAACTTAAATGATGAGGCCCATGTTGCAATATTCCAGGTAAGACATGAGGAGGCCTGAACTTGCACTGAGCTCTAAGAATGCAAAGGATGAGCAGAGCACAAAGATATTTGTAGTGGTATGCTGGTAAATGATGAACTAGCTCACAACAATGCCTGATTTGGACCATCTGGCAGCTTCTGTGGTATACAAATGCCCCCAGCATGGCCAATTTAGAATTACCTTATCAACTTCAGACTGAATTATCACTGAATGCAGAATTGGGAAGAAGTGCACATAATCAGTTCTCCTGAGCACACACCAGGCAGCTCCAACACAGCACTAAATATTTCTGAGGTACAATCAATAAAAAGTAGAGGTTGATAGAATGCAGTATATGATGGAAAAAAAAACTTGTATATAAACCCCAGATTTCCAGTTTGGAAAAGTAAATGTGTCAATATTTTATGTCTTGTGTGTTACTCTCAGATAGCTTTGTTCTCTTCTAAAAAATAGTAACAATAATAATAATGCTTGCTAAAAGAAATAATAATAATGCTTGCTGAAACTTGTATTTAATGGACATCCTCAAGAGATATAGTATCTTAAATGAGAGGTATATAAATAATAATTTGAGATACTTCAGTAAAAGACATCTGTTGAATATTAGTTAAACTACAGTAGTGCTGTCTTGGCAGAATCCATTTTGTTCAACCTAGTGACCTACAGGGGCCTTGAACTGACACCAGCTTCTCCTTTGAGCCATGATCTAGACAACAGCCACAATTTCACAAGTAAAAGTAGATTCCTGGTACTGACTTTCCCAACAATGCCCTTATGATGAGCATCCTCCCCTTTCCCTTATGAGCCCCTTAGAAAACTTTCTAGGAGGCTTACTAAAACTCCACTATTTTTTGTTTGAATGGACAAATCTAGCCTTAGCCTTAGTGACTCCTAGGCACCCTACACATGAACCCTAATGCAGTCATGTGCTGCAGGCTCTGGCCCACCCTTTGTCTGCACTCAGCCTTGACCTCGTCACATGGTCTCTCCAGTTGTGTGAGTATCTCCTCTAGGGCCTGTGAGTATCCACTTCTCTATTTAACTTCCCCTTTGCTGTCCAACACCCTGACTGGGCTCTACTTAATAAATGTTCATTTAACAAAGTCATGACAACATGAATTGAGGAATGTTTGGTGTTAAGGATAAAAGAATTTAGGCACAGCTAAATTATTTAATGCAGATCAATATCCCCTGAACAAGCCATCTCGAGTTATCAAGGATATTAATCAAGGTTAAAAGAAGCTTTCTATACATTAGGCCTTTTCAAAGCTTTTAATATGCTATTTTACCTTGTAAAACTATAGCAGGAATAAACTATACAATATTTTCCAAAATTAATTGGAAAAAGATTCTGTTTTTACATTTCTTGAATGGTCAGTATTCTGGTGAGAATTGATGTAGGCTCTTTTTTCTATTAATTGAATCAGCATTCTCTGTATTACTAGTTCCAAAGTTAAGTACCTTACTTATCTTTAAATCATAAGTAAGTATGCTTTTATTAAACTAGCCCAACAAACTATAAAAGTTGGGATACTGGGCCTATATATTTTCTTGCAAGTCTACATGGAAACCAGTTGATGGGCTTGTAATTTGAACTATGGAAACTACATATAAAATATTGTTAGATATCCTTAGGCACATATTACCAAGACAAATATATATCCTCCAAGAAGGCTTGAGAGAAGTCACCTGGTAAAGACCTTTTCTCCCCACACTTGATTTTGTAGGCATGCACATTCAAAACTGAGATTAAATGAGATATATGAAAAATGACTCTTTCACTGAATCTGAAACTACATCCTTAACACTTGTATAGTACCTTGTCTTAGAGAATAATATTTTTATGCAAGAAGATACGAAGCATCAAGTATAAAAAAGAAGTTTTCCAGTGTCCTATTTTTCTAGACAGACAATAATAAGAGCAAAGAAACAATAGTAGTTATCAGGCACAAACTAAGTGATTTATTAACATTTTCTCTTCTAATTCTACAACCTTAATGGCTATAAGTATTATTGTCGGTATTTTTCATATGAAGAAATCTGGGGAATTTAAATATTTGAAATATGAATTAATTTCTCTCAGAATCATACATTTTAATGCTCTTAATCACTGTATTCTATCCATGTTCTTATCAAAAGCAAAAACAAAAAAATTAACTCAGCATTCTTTTCTATATGGCAATCCATATAGCCAACAAAGGATACACACTTTAAGAGGGAAAGCTGAAAACTTTTTTTTTTTAATGAATGGTTGAGTATCCCAACATTTCTCAGCCCAGGAAATTTCCTTTTGCCTGTCCAGTCCTTCCTCTTGACACATTCCTTTTTACTTCAACCATGCTGTGAATTCTGCTGTTCCTGTATATGTATATATCCTGTTTGATTGTTACTTCTGTTTGTTGACTATTATAATTTTCTTATTATCTTTTCTTGTTTTTCTTCCCTTGGCCCTTATTTAATCCACTTTGGGACTGCTAAGTATGTTGTTTGTTTTCATTTTTCAAAATTCTCTGGGCAGGGGGATGGGGAAGATACTTTGCAAATATTCAAAACAACAAAACACCATGTACATTAAATGTGGATAAATGTATGAACCTGAAGGATATGGCTCTGCCTTGATTAAAGCAGAGTGAGGTCAGCCATGAACATATATCAGAATAACCCATTGGCAATAGTGAAAAAAGACAATTATCTCATAGCTATATTCATCATAAATGAGATTATGAGATTGTTTTTTGACTATTAGTATCTGCTAATTTCAAAAATGAAACACAGGAAGACTTGACACCTGGTAGTCATGCTTTATAGCTTACTCAAATTTGAAGAATTATTTGCCTGGTCTGTAAAACAACACTATACTCTTTTGGCATTTATAAAAGCAGGTTTTTTCTCTTATTACTCAGATAATTAAAGGCAAATTCTGCTATGGGATTTAGAATATATTTGCTTGACACTAAACTTTCATAAAATTCAATAAATTCAACAAAAATGTATTAATTTACTAAAAAACCCTGAATTTTAGATTTACATGATTTTTTTTATCCAGATTTTATGTACAATTTAAAAGAAGGCAAATGGAGTTAAAAGGGGAAAGATTTATGCAGTCTGAAGAGGACCAGAGTATTGGCAAATAGAGTTAAAATGTTACTTAAGTATTTCCTGCTATACCTCCTGCTCCTCAAAGATACGGATTAGTGCAATCCTTATTTGTACCTCTAGCACATAGTAGACATGTAGTAGTTTCTCTATACATACTTGTTTGCAGAATAACTACTGTATACTCAAAGTGAACATTTGTGAGGTATATATAAAAAAATTGTCACAAAAATATGAAGAATACAGACACTGAAGTGAGAGAGAATACAACAATCAAAACAATCAATCCATGTGTTCTAGGGGACATTTTATTTACTTATGTATTTATTTATTTATACATGTTTATTTACTTATTTTTAGAGAGAAAGAGAACACAAGTGGGGGAAGGACAGAGAGAGAGGCAGAAAGAGAGAATCACAAGCAGACTCCATACCGTCAGTGCAGAGCCTGATGTGGGGCTTGATCTCACAAACCATGAGACCATGACCTGAGCTGAAGTCAAGAGCCAGACGCTTCACTGACTGAGCTGCGCAGGCGCCCCTCCAGGGGACATTTTAAGTAACATCAATAGGCACCAATAATTTTACTTTTTTTTTTTTTTTTTTTTTGGTCTATAATGATTCCTCAGTGGCAGTCCCAATGTTAGTGACAAAGTCATAGAATAAAATTAGAGTAGGACTTGGAGAACCATGACAGTTTAGGATACTCTCCATTCTAAATAAGCCATTTGTCAGTGAGGTGGCCTTTAAATGGCTCTTTTATGTTATTTTCTTGTTTACTTTATAAACAACTCACCTAAAATAGTATAATATTTTTTTTTCAGGACAAATCTATCTTTTCTTGACCAGAATATTATCTAGAACTTCTAATCTTAAGGCTACCAGGAATACAAGATAATGAAAATAAAAATATGAGAGGCATGGGCTAGATGTTATGCTGACAGTTCTGGATTTTGTAACATAATTATTATGTTATTTTAGTCATATTTAAAATCTCTTTTGGTTATAGAACAAGCCCAACAAACCACATCCCAAATAAGGGACTGCATACACAGCAATTGGGTTAATCAGAAAATTATTCTTGGAAGAAAAATCTATTCATTTTATTAAAATAGTGTAAAGGCAATGTACTGCTTTAGCCACATCTTTGCAATGTGAACAAAACTATCTGATGTTTTTATGTCTAAAATTATAACTGTAACTTTTTATTTTGTTAGTGTTTGGTGCATATTGACATTAACCAGGCACATAGACTATCCTGACTCAATAGTTAGGATATTCATCCTACAGATAACTGCAGGAGCCTGTGAAAATGCCCAAGCATCCAATCCATACTGCCAGTGCACTTCTTCACAGACCATTAAAAACTATCATTATTCAATACTATGAAACCTATTTCAATAAATGTGCTTTTAAAAACATATTAATGGGCTGCCTGGGTGGCTCAGTCGGTTAAGCGTCCCACTTTGGCTCAGGTCATGTGCAGAGCCTGGTTTGTGAGTTGGAGCCCTGCGTTGGGCTCTGTGCTGACAGCTCAGAGCTTGGAGCCTGCTTCAGATTCCTTCTCTCTCTATCCCTCCCCCACTTGCACCTCTGTCTCTCAAAAATAAATAAACATAAAAGAAAGCTATTCATAATAGTAATTTTTCTTTTAAATTAGTTGATGTCTAATAACTACTATAGGATGATTCATGCTGTTGCATCAATGAAGTATTCATAACTCTCTATAAACATCGCAGGAAAAAAAAATCAAGATTATACCTTACTATTTGCCCATAGTCCTTGAAATTGCCATTTTGCCCAAAGACATTACTGCAGGGAACTATAAAGACACACAAATCTATTTTCTCCAGAAAAAGCCTTCTAGGCAGAGGTTTCAGCTCAGCACATTCATTACCTTTTAATTGCTTCTAAATTACATTGTGACCTGTGGCATCAATAGCCAAATCTATCTAACCGAAACTAGCACAATTTGGGCATGTGTGCTGTGAAAAGCTTTTACCTTCATTGGCGTATAGTGTGTGTATGATCGTGTTTGTGCAGATGCACTTGTTGTTATAAAACCAGGAAAGACACAGCAAAAGAAAAAGGTAAATGCATTGCTAAGGAAAACAGAAAAATAACAGAAATAGACAGATTTCATCCAAACATCTGTCATGTATACATGGTTAAATAAGGATTATGTCAAAAAATGAAAATGTCTAACAGTTGAATAAAATTATTTGCAATGTCAGATATCCCATATGCAGAAAAAGCATGGAAAGTCACTGCAGAATTAAGCATTGCATATAAAATTTTAAGTTAGGTAGAAAAAAATCCAGTAGGAGAACAGGTAAGTTTGAATATTTTAAGCTGGACCACAATAAGCACAACGACAAAAAATAAAAATAAAAAACTAACTGTCACATTAACCACTGTGAGACTAAGGTATCCAAATTATCATTCCCCTAGAAAATTTCCTGAAATCTATTTCACATTCACTTGTAATGTATACATACCACCCTACCAAAAAAATGGTGCAACCAGAAAGAACACTCATATTTCTAAGTTTCCAAAGAAAAGTGCCATAATTCAGAACCTTAAGTAGAGCTTTCAATTCACCTTACCACTTTACATTCTTTTCATATATTCATTTTTAATGGTTCAGTAAAACAAAATAAAAACTCAGACAGCAAGGGAGTTAACTCATTTTCTCCTTTCATTTCTTTGGTTCACTCTTTGTTCTAATCTAACTCTTTTTCAGAAAAGGTTTTGGAAACAGTGGAAAATGTAACTGCTTCCCAAATGAGACAAACAGCATATCCAGGCCACCTAAAGTCTTGTATAACAGGCTTAACAGGAATAAAGCAGTGTGTGCTAAGCCAGCTGTCAGGGACAGTGAGTTCAATATTGTCATTGGCATCACATGAAATGCAACACCCCTGATCTTAAAATCTTGATATATGTGGTGACTGAGACAGGACTGTAAAAGATAAGAAGCAGTAAGCCCAGGGCATTGCATTAGAAATTAGGAAGAACCATTGAAAAGACAGACCTGTGATCATCAGCCAATGAAGTAGGAGGATAAGGAAGAGAATGAGATTCTGGAGACCAAGTAAAGATAAAGAAATTGGGACTTATGTTGCAGATAGGTCAATAACCCATTGACTGAGCATTAATCATTGAATCCTGCAAAATCTAAGTTATTGCTGATCTTTGCGAAAGCCTTATGGTGGAGTGCTGGAGGCAAGAAGCCATTTAGGAGAGAATGGGAGGAGAAATGTAGACAATGAGTATAAAGAACTCTGTCAAGATGCTTTTTTTTTTTTTTTTATTTTTAAAAAAATTTTTTTTTCAACGTTTTTTATTTATTTTTGGGACAGAGAGAGACAGAGCATGAACGGGGGAGGGGCAGAGAGAGAGAGGGAGACACAGAATCGGAAACAGGCTCCAGGCTCCGAGCCATCAGCCCAGAGCCTGATGCGGGGCTCGAACTCACGGACCGCGAGATCGTGACCTGGCTGAAGTCGGACGCTTAACCGACTGCGCCACCCAGGCGCCCCGAGATGCTTTTATGTAAAGAAAAGCAGACACTTTGAACAGCGATTGCAGGGGGTAAGGGTCAAGGGATGATTTTTCTTTAAGATGAGAAATATATTATTTGAGTAATGGTGAGAATAAACAAGTTGTGAGAGAAAAATAAAACCCTGATGATGTAGAGATATTGAGACAAAATTCTAGGAATATTTTTGAGTAGACAAAAAAGTGCATGGATCCAATACACAAATAAGGGGTTCTCCATATTTTGGAGCAAGGGGAAATTCATCGGTGGAAATGAGGAAGTGTAAATCACAATGGCACAGATGCCAATTGAGAATGCTGGCAGATCATAGAAATGCTCTAATTTCTACTACTTCTCCCAATGCAACAGGAAGCAAGATCATGAACTAAATGTGAGGAGGAAAGAAGCCATCGTTGATGGCATATTTAAGGAAAGCAAAGTAAGGAAATAGTTGTCTCAGATACTGAGAGTGAAATGGCATGGGAAGTATAAGAGTATCACTGGGCAAACTTAAGGTTCCACATCTGTTTAATTGTCAAGAATTGAAAATGTATCAAGCATTATGGTTGTGTGTTTTCTGTGGCTAGACCTAAGCCTCTAGGGTGTAGGTGAAAGCTAGTAAAGTTGGACTTAATCAGGGATGAGATTTTTTTTCCTGTGGAGTATGATAGAGAGCAATGATATAAAGAAATAGGGACTATATCTGGGGCAATGGTTGTGATACTAGACTATGGAATATCAATGGGGTAAGGAGGGAAAGAAGATCATGAGGAACTGAGAGAGTGAAAAAATATAAAGAATAATAAACAACAAGTCCCAGAGATGTAAAAGGCTTGTGAGACAAACGTGAGCTGGAGAGCAAAGAGGCTACTGTCAGCCTCTTGGTTTTCAGTTCTCTCTAGGCTAGTGACTCCTATATTCACATTTCTTGTCCAGTTCCCATTCTTAAGCTTCAGTTATTATAACTAGGTCTGTCCTCAAAACTTGCAGCACACGTATTTAATGACAAATCCATCACTTAGAAGTGGCTCAAGACAAAAATCTTGATGATCTTAGATTTCATTTTTCCTCATATTTTTCTTCCAAATTGATGTGAATCTTTGTTTTATTTACCCTAAAAATATGCCCCAAATGTTTCCTTCCATCTCTAAAGAGATAGCCTATATCAAAAAACAACCCTTCCTATAAGGACAACTAAAAACTGAACAAAATACAACACACACACCACTTTTGTAAGCAGTGGAGAATAAGCTAGAATCTGCTGGGGAAACAAAGATCCCAAGAAAGAAAGAGGAATTACATCTTCACTCATGAAATTTGTCAATTTATAATCAACCAGGGGCTAATGTAACAAACAGGAAATTGGCAATTTCATGGGCCTAAGGAAGAGAAAAAAAAAAAACTTCTGGGGGGACTCACCAATTAGGAGATAGTTTAGAAACATTGTATTGTTATATGAAAGTCCCGAAGGAACTCAAGGAGTAAAGGTAAATTGGAAAGACGAGCTCTTCAGGATGACTGAAATTCAGCCTCAAATCATATCAAATCTTCTTGTATCAAAGATAGAAATTCTTGACATTGCATCTATTTTTGAGGAAGACAGTGTTGAAATTTTGGAGTGGTGGGGGGTTTGGAGCCGATGGCCAAGAAAGAATTCTTAGAGATGTCTTTGGTGAAACAAGTGATTAAGTTAAAGCATGGGGACAGGAACCATGGGCAGGAAGAGCTTCACTGGGTTTGTGAGGAGTGGCTCCTTATATATTGTGAAGTTGCGGGAGGTAAAGTCAAAAAGAAGGCCTCCAGAGGTCTTTTGTATGCTTGAGAGGACTCCTAAGATACCTGAGGCCTTGCTATTGTCAAGCTAAACTTACTTTTCCCTCTAGCAAATCATTAACATCAAGACAGTAAAGAGTTCCTGAAGAAATGTTTAACTCTGCAGCCTCAAGTATTTGTCAATGGGCTTCAGGTTATAAGGCAATTGAATTTTACCTGCCATTTCCTTCTTGCCTTTGTTCTCCACATGACTGTGGAAGAGAGGGTGATGTTGGGGCTCCAGGAAATGGAGTCTATAGGTTTCTGGAGATTGGGCTATTAATAAGATTGCCTTTTTCTTGCAATTACTAAGATCTTTGTAAACACATGGAGACCCATGTCCTGTATGACTATGATTTCTATCAGTTAGCAATTTGTCACCTTTCCTTTCCTTTGTTCTTGGGCAGCCAGCAGTTCATAAGGAATATCACACATATCACATCTGGGGGTGTGGGGGTGGCTAGCTTGTATTTTGCCCTCAGCCTACCTTATGCTTCCTCATCAGTTTCATCCTGAATCTCTGCAATTTTTCAAATGTGATGTCCAGAATTTAGCCAAAATTTAACAGGTATACCAACACACACACACACACACACACACACACACACACACACACAGACAAACACACACATACAAAGCAAGTAAAAAAAAAAGAAAAAAGCAGGAACAAATAGACAAATCCAAGAGAAAATATCGACACTGAAAATAGGTTTCTAGGTTGTTCCAATATTGAAGTTATACACAGACTTAAAATTTATTGTGATTAAAAAAGTCTCATACTATGTAATTAATGTGTTGAGTAAAGTATAAAACAGGACGGAGAATTTCACCAGGAATGGAATCTGTACTAAAAGTTAAATGCATATTCTGGAACAGAAAATGACAATATTTATAATAAGTAACTTACTAGATAGATTTAACACACATTTGATACATATTGTTATGACCAGAATTCGTGATCCCCAAACACCACTAGGGAGCCAAGTCCAATGCAAAAGCAAAAGAGCCTTTATTCCAGCTAGCTGGAGCTCAATCCCCTACCTGCACTGATGCAGAGGTGAGATACCGGGGAGAGAGGAGTTTCAAAAGGACAAAGGTTTTATTGGGGCCTAGGGGCAGTTGGTGAGGTAATGGCTGTGGCCTCAGCTGATTGGCTGGGGAAGGGTCCGAGTCCTGTTAGGCAGGTGAGCGGGAGGTTACTCAAGGGGAGGAGGCGTGGTCAAGGTGAAGGACACAAAACAAGATGGAGTTGGCTGGTGTAGGCCCGCCCTTTCACATATCAAATTGGTAACTGGCCTTCAGGTGAGTAGAAATGTTTAATGTAAAACACAGGCAGAAAAAAAAAAAAAGTATGAGAAACACCCAATGTATGAGACACGGGTAAATTTTGTAACATATGTGTAGTTTCAGTCTTTGAACGGAATGAATGAAAGAAGAAGGGGCAGAGGCAATACAAGAAAAGTAATAGAAAATTCTTACAATTGGCAAAAAAAAAAAAAAAAAAAATCCAACTTTAAGTTCAGTAAGCTCTCCAGAAGCAAGAAGATATTAAACAAAACAAAACAAGCCAAAAACTGTGCCTAGTTACATATAATAAAACTGTTGAAACCCAGCAACAAACAAGAAATCTAAAAGCCAAAAGAAAAATAAAAGCATAATACTGTTAAACAGAAAGAGTTGAAAGAGTGGACCTACGCCGGCTGACTCCATCTTGTTCTGTGTCCTCCACCTTGAGTGACTGTGTCCCCGACATGCCCCCTTTCCGGGAAAATCGCAGAAACCTCAGACCACGCTTCCTCCCCTTGAGTAACCTCCTGCTCACCCATTCAAACTTCCCGATCAAAACATGCCCCCCCCCGCCCCCCCCCCGCCCCCCCCGCCCCCCCCCCCCCCCCCCCCGCGACCGCGACCTGCTAACAGGACTCGGACCCCCAGCCAATCAGCTGAGGCCATAGCCATTACCTCATCAACTGCCCCTAGACCCCTATAAAACCTTTGTGCTTTTGAAACTCGCTCTCTC
This sequence comes from Neofelis nebulosa, assembly GCF_028018385.1. Lineage (NCBI taxonomy): Eukaryota > Metazoa > Chordata > Mammalia > Carnivora > Felidae > Neofelis > Neofelis nebulosa. The sequence continues at coordinate 133,096,577 of NC_080783.1, forward strand.
TCCCCGGCATCTCAGGCATCTCACCATTGCGTCGGTGCAGGTAGGGGATTGAGCTTGAGCTAGCTCGAATAAAGGCTCTTTTGCTTTTGCATCGGACTCGGCTCCCTGGTGGTCTTTGGGGACCACGAATTCTGGGCATAACAGAGTAAAACTGAGAGCTAACTTTTCAATAGGAACAATAGAAATGGAAAGAAAATCTAATGAGTTCTTTAAAGACCTGAAAGAAAATACCTGCCAACTTAGATTCAGAGTATCTTAGAAATATCCTTCAAAATGATAGCTATGTAAAGATGTTTATAGATGAGCAAAACTGGGAGACCGGTTTGCCTACAGTCTTAAAAGAAATATCAAGTAATTCTTAAGACAAAAGCAAAATTATCCTAGATGAAACTACAACAATGCAGGAAGGGAAGACTACTAAAAAGGAGACATATAGGTAAATAAGAAGTAGCATTCATTAAAACAACCTCAATATTTTGAGACATTTAAAATACATGTGAAATTAAAATGCATGGGTACAGTAAGGTGAGCATGGGAGGGAATATATGGAAGTAAAGGGTTCTAATCCTTGTTCTAAGACTAGGTGGTGGTAAAAGTATTAATTTATAGGTTTTAATAAATCAGGATGTATATTCTAATTTCTATTAAAACCAATAAAAATAATAAAAGTATAACACATAAGTTAAAGAGTAAAATGGAACGATTCATGAAAAATCTATTCAGAATCTAACCACTACTCATTTCTACCTCCACTGCCATCCTGATTTGACCCACCAACATCACTCACCTGGAGAGTGAGATTACTGCAATAAATTTTTTATCCTTGTTGCTACCTGTTTTGATCTCAGCATTCACAATTAACAGCCACGGAGTTCATTTCAAAATAGGTCAGATTATGGCATTGCTCTGATTAAACCTTCCAAAGGCATCCTACTGCTCACCAAATAAAAGCCAAAGTCATTACAATGGCCTAAATGCCCTGTGTGATCTTCAGTCATGACCTCAATGGTTTCATCTATTAGTCTTCTGGGTCCTTTATTGTCTCACAAGTCTGATGGGCTTATATACATGTCAGACACACCTTTCCTTTAGGCATTTTGCACTGCCTGGAATATCCATCCTCTATCTGTATGAATCATTGAGTTCCATACCTCCTTCAAGTCTTTGTTCAAATACTTCTCAATGACGGTACTTGGACCTTTCTATCAGAAATCACATCCCCTTCCTGGACTTCTGGTCTCCTTTGTCCTGTTTTACTTTTGTTTTGTTTTATATAGCGCTTATTATCTTTCTAAATCAGAATAAGTCAGTCTTCCTTCAGGTAGGATAATACCCCATTGTATCCCACTGATGATCTGCATATTTATACCTCCTACAAGATTATAGGATCCTTGAAGAAGGGTATCTTTGATATCCCATCTTGTATTGTACTCAAGAAATCATTTCTAAAACATTGGAAAATACAAAATGAATCAAAACATAATCCTGACTTTAATATTCTTAAAAGATTCATGGATAACTCATGATTTGAAGATATAAGTATTGATAAATAAGTAAAGTTATTGTCACAATGGAATCTGTATAGCAATGAAAATGAATGTTTTGTAGATAGGCAACAGCAACATAGATGTATCTTAGAAATAAGTGAAAAATTAAGTTATAAACATTCATATGCAATATACTTTTTATAAAACAAAAAAATACAAACAAAATAAATCACTTGGGGAGGTATCTACATACATAGCAAAAGTATTTTAAGAAGAAAAAGAATGTTGGCACTAGATTTAGGGAGATAGCTATCACCATGTTTAGGCAGAGGATGGGCTAGGAATGGTACACACTGTGAGATATAGTATGTTGGCAATGTTCTCATTCAAAACCATGCTGGTGGATTCATAGAAGTTCACTGTATTATTACATTTCATAACTCACCTTATACTTTGTTTCTATGACTTAAGATGTAACAAATATTATATAATTACACATGATTTAAAATATTAAACATCTTAGAGATACTTAATCCAATGTCCTGAATTGAATTCTATACATTCAGTTAAAATTAGACCTTCAAATTAATCTTTAGCTTTCTCCAAGAGTTTCCCTGGAATACTTGCATAAGGAGATGTACTGTAGTAAAAAGAAAAAGTTACACGGCCAAATCATTTTTTGATAGACTCCTTGTAATATCTTCTTGTTAAAGACTCTTAATATGTACCTGCATAGGCCTAGAAAGTCCTTCAGTAAGTACATTTTTAAAAATTTGTTTATTTTAGCATTTCTCAGATTTATTTGACTGCAGTTATTCCATCATTTTTCAAAATTGAAAATAGTTTTCAATAGAAATACTTTAGAAATATTGCTGGCTAACTTACCAGGGTTACTATAAATCTATAGCCATGAATAGCATCGATAACAGAAAAAAAATTAATCTCTGAGAAACTGTGAAAGATGATTAGGGACAATCTTTTTTTTTTTTTTTAACTGCTTACTTATTTTGAGAGAAAATAAGAGAGCTTGAGTGCACAGGCATACAAGCAGGTGAGGGGAAAAGAGAGAAGGAGAGAAACAATCCCAAGCAGGCTCTATGCTGCCAGCACAGAGCCCAATGTAGGGCTCCATCTCACAAACCCTGAGATCATGACCTGAGCTGAAATCAACAGTCAGATGTTTAACAGACTGAGCCAACCAGGTGCCCTAGGGACAATTTTCAGACCAATTCTGCAGAATTGTGACTTTGTATAGGGAGACTGAATCTCTATTTTGTGCCCTTTCAGCCTAGATATATTTTTATGTGATATTTATGTTGACCTAATTATACATTGCTGTCTACACTTTTTAAAATTTCACCAATGTGTGTACATAATTTATACTAAATTTGTATTAGATCACTAGATCACATATATCAAGATCATTTCTTTTGCATCCCACAAAGAAATTAAAATATAGTTTTCAAAATCTGAAATGTGGTATTTTGAAAAAGATTATGTCCATTCTTATATACATTACAAGCCAATTTTTAGCCAGATGTATTCTCTTTGTCTAACTCAGGTTTTGATTTTACATTTCTTTTAGAATGTGACTATATAAATTACAAAGATTTTTCCTGAAAATCAGATCTATGCGACCTCCACACAGCCTCAAATGTGATAATGTAGATATTACAATTTACTCAGCAAAGTATATTAACAATTTGGGATGTTTCATAAATAAGAACATAGCCTAATTCTATTATTGTAATTATCTTGTGTTCCAAGAAGGAAAGTGAATATTAAAAATTTTTCAGTTAACCTTTGAGAAATTGGATATTATGTTTCAATAAGTTCCTTAATACTCTATATAATTCATTTAAAATGGGGAATGTTATAATTGTTATATTTTGAAGTCTATTAACAATGAAAAAATTCTTCCTTAAAGAGACAGAAACCAGCTACTTAATAAATAATATTGAAAATACAATACTATGAAAATTAATTATGAGCTTCCCAATACTTAGTTTTTTATTCAGTTGAGGACAGCTACTGTTAGCCTGAAATTTTGAGGTTTTTGGTACATTCAGTAAGCAGTCTGAATCTCTGTCTCAAAAACATACCAGTTCAGCAAAATCAATTTTTCCTTGAATGGTTCTTTGATTTGTTTTTCCTTGGATACATGGGGAAAAGCTCAAGGTCATTAATGCTGGCATTAGTATACATTAATTATTGGAGTAGCCCATTTCCCAACTGGGCAACACCATATTTCCAATTGCCACCCAATTAATGACTGTCTAATTGACTCATCTGCAAATCTTACAAAGCAATACTTTTGCTAAGTAAATTGAACCTGCCATTGCAAAAACTCTGCCAGGCTGAGGGCATAATTAACTATACTGAGGCATACTTGATCTCAGAAGCCCTGGGGATAATCAATAATTAGTTTCATTCTGAAATGGTTTTGTTGCTATAACCATGACACAATGTTTCTGAATTACTGAAGTTTTGATGACTATTGCTTATTTGGATCAGAACAGAAAAGCTGTAGCTAACTCAAGCTTTATAGCATAATAAATTTTCCAAAGTATCTTGAGATTAAAAACAATCAAAGTAAATGAAGCATCAAGTACTATTTATCTTCTAAAATATTAGTGCTTACAAAAAGAAAGAAGGCCAATCTAACAACCACTCTGTATCCATCACATCCAATGTTATATAGAAGCCACATTTCATTTCATAAAACAAGAGAGAGAATTAAGAGATCTGATTGGCTGATAAACATTCTAACTGTGGCTCCCAGGACAATTCACGGTCTGAAATTTATGAGCGTCACCACTTAATTAAGAGTAAGAATTCTGAGCACAGAGACTATAATCAGTACAATTCATGGGGTTCAATATTTATGGGACCCATCAGTTAGCCAAGTGGGCAGAAGAAATTGAACACTCTGATAATCTAATAAAAATTCCAAAAACAGGAATTCTAATGAAGTAAATTCATAAAACTCAAAATATATGCTTAGCATATGTTATGTAAATAGGGGTTTAAATACAATTTTCTGGCATCATCACCCCATTTTGTTTTAAAGTTAGGAAAAGAATGTTAAATTATTGAAGCTATCTTTCCCTTCTAATGTAAGAGATGATATGAAGCAGCTTTATCTTTTTGCTTCCCTGTTCTAAGGGAATGTGTTTTGCCCTTTACACATTAAGTGAGATCAAACACTCTTCCAGGGACATATTAAGATTTTATCCTGGGTTTAAGTACAGGTAATAATAAAAGAAGTGCACACTAATGATTTCCTTAGTCATGGTTACTTTCCCTTAGTCATGATCACAGACAATCTGACATTAAAAAGAGTAAGCATGCCACATTATAATTTCATCAATATATACTAATACTAATACTTGGACTTAAAAAATCAGGACTGAATAGAAGCTTACAAGTTGTATAGCATATCGAATTTACTAAATTATAAAAATGGAGAATTTATAATACTATGACATGACTGTCAAACAGATCCTTCAGTAAATAGGGACAATGGGAGGTCGGGGTACACACCTTTCTATGTCTAAGAGGACAAATGTGTACTTGAGGATAAAAGTGGCAAAACAGCCAGAGAACTTTCCTTATGAGTGATTAAAGAATTGAGTTTCCCAATAGGAGAGACCCTGATTTCTGTGTTCCTGCCCTAAACTGACTTACCCAGCTGGCTGCCTGATATTCCTATGGCCACAAAATAATCCAATCTAACTCGGGTTTGTTGGCATTCTCGCCTCTTCACAAATTTAGGAATAATGCAAAAAGATCAGAGAGATATTCTCATATGAAACTACTGACTAGATTTTCTTTCAATCAACGCAAGTACCATTAACAATTTATGTGAGAAAAATAATCTTAGTATGCATCTGGAAGTCAAGAGGAGAGAGAATCTGATCTGAGATATATAAGGCATCATCTATTATGACTCTTAAGGATCATGGCTCTTCAGTCAAACTCCATGGATTTATAGTACAAACTCTACCATTTACTAGTTGTGTGAGTGATTTTAATGAACCTTCCCATGATCTCAGTGTTCTTACTTGTAAAATGGGGTTAGGATTAGTAGTTACTGTTATGATAGTTCCATAACATAATTCATGTAAATGTGTGAAACAAAAATTACAGTTACTATTCTGATTGTTCTTAAAGATGATTGTAATGCTTACAAATTAATATGCTGATAATAAAATTACGATAACTTTTATTTATTGACCTCTTACTAGGTTCTAAAAATGTATGTGCTAACTCACTTAGTTCTTTCAGCTCTCTATGGGGGTAAGTATTATTTTAGTGGTGAGAAATGGGAAAGACAGAAATAATTGGCCCAAGGTCAGGTAGCTAGCTAGCATTGCTGGGATGGAGGGGTTCAGGCTAGAATATCATATGTTTTGGTTGTACAACTTGACAGCATAATAAACCAGAATGGTTGTTGGGTCCTGTTCTTGGAAGCTGAAATCTTTAAACTGCACAGGCTAGAGGGAGCAGATATTGCCTGGGTAATGAAAATGATGCAGTTTCCACGGAAAAGCACCCTTCATACTGAGAAAAAAACAGAATTCTATGTTGCCATATCTAGACATTTTTTGTTGTTTTTGACATCTTGTAAAACTAAGTTTTTACATGCACAAAACAAAAAAGAAAGAGTTGAAAGTATCTCTGCTTCTTTCAGTGGAAACAAGCCAGTTGATATATTTTTATATGTCTTTTTCTGTTTCAAGTGGTAAAAAACAACTGCCCGGTTTTTGGAAGAAGTTCCATTAAATGAAAATGAGATAATAGTTACAGAATTTTCTGGGAATAAAAATTAATATATTGATAAAATGTAATATATCTTTCATTATAATCAGTTGGGAAATAATTCATATAGATTTATAATCCCAAGCTCAATTTGGGAGAATTACTGTAGGATCAATTTCCAGGGAAAATACATTCAAAATTTGTAGTTTTCCAAAGACTATTTCAAATCTCCCCACTAAGCAACTGTTTGATTTTATATTTCACTGACTTTCCTCCTACCCAGGCGTTATTTGCCCTTTCCAGCATAGAAACTTTACAGTTGGACGTAAGCTTAGAGCTCGTGTGAAGACGACTAACAGTCCTCTCAATAGCACTGTTTCCCATTTGGGATTCACATCCTTGTATTCCATTTTCAATAATTTGTGAATAAACACCACCTCAAAGAATGTGATAAGTGATAAAGAAACTTTTATGAGTTCACTGTTCCTTTAAATAACAAATGTGAACTCTTGCAGAAAAAAGCACTGTTGGCTACAATTTTCAAAGTTAACTTTAAATTTCTGAAGCTATTTATATTCTACGGAAAATGGAAGAAACACATTTTTAAATCAAAATGAGGCAAAGGCAATATGAAGGAAACACTATGTTGTGCTTAGAATATAGTATTTCTTGAAGATTAGGCTGTGCATTTTAGCACAGTCTGTATTTTTCCTTTAAACAATTTATTTCTGCCACCACTCTATTTTGTGCTGGAGACTTTGAAAGCTAATTAAAGCCATATTGAATGGTTTGCACCAAAACTAAACAATGATGAATTTTCAGAACGTTTTTGTGTTCAAGGCTTAAAAGTTTCCAGGGAGAAAATACATCACCTCATAAACCCACCCTGTCTGGCTTTCATTTCTTATGTGACAGCATCCAACAAACTAAGGAAAACTCTGAGGATTCAAAATCAGATATTTAAACATAAGAAAATAAACTTCACAATTTTTTTCTGAAATGTTTTCTAAATCAAAAGAAACTTGGATTTTTGCTAAATTTAAGATAGGTGGTGATTTTATCTGTCTTTTGACTCACCTAAGTTGATATGGGGTTCCTGGGTGGTTCAGTCACATTGAGCAGCCGACTCTTGATTTCAGCTCAGGTCATAATGTCAGGGTCATGGGATCTAGCCCTGCATAGGGCTCCACACTGAGCGTGGAGCCTGCTTAAGATTCTCTCTGTCTCTCTCCCTCTCTCCCTTCCCTTAAGATTCTCTCTCTCTCTCTCTCTCTGTCTCTCTGTCTCTCTCTCTCCCTTTCCTTAAGATTCTCTCTCACTCTCTGTCCCACTCCTCTGCTTATGCTCTTTCTCCCTAAAATTAAAAAAAAAAGTTTCTAAAGTTGATATTGTATTAACATTATTAGGAAAAATAGATTCAGTATGCATCAGTTTAGCACAATGGTCTTCTAAATTTGGTATAAATTAAGTAAAATGAGCAGACAAATTGTTAGCATCTAGGGGTACAATATTGTAAAGATAAGAATATCACAGCTAGAAATTATTATCCATTCTCTAAATCATACTAACCCAGTCTTCTGCTTCCAGAAAGTACATAAAATACCTCACATTGATCCAAAATGTCATTACTATAATTTTCCACCTTATAATTTTAGCCATTTATTCTATAAGTCTCCAAACTTCATTAACTGTTACCAAGTTGTCATTTGCCACTTAACACTGGCATGTCTGAGGCCATGTTTTAATTTGTCTCCCACAACCATTTAGCTTGAATGTAGAGCAGTGAAGGATGAAGAGAGGAGGTTCATGTTCCACCTAAGCTAGTGTCCAGTCTTCATGATTGTCAGTTATCGGGCTCTTAGCTTCTTACAATACATCTGGAAAATGGTTCTTTCAGTTGACATTTTCCTTAATACAGGCTCCTTCTGCTGCTAAGCTGTAAAACAGTCTTGGGTACCTCTCCCACCCCTAAACCTTTACCTTCTTTACTATCTTAAATACCTGATTTTTTTCTTACTTCAGGGTTAGTGCTTTTCCATCACAAACACTGCTTGGTGTCTATTCCTTACTCTCCTTTTTGCTTTAACCATGGGGTTCAGCAATGTCTCATATTTTGCCATTGAATTTCCTAATGGAGAAAGTAGCTCAAAGAGGAAAAAGCTCCAGCTTTCTTACATCTTAAGAAAACAGAATCTATAACCATATGCATGCAATAAATCACCTTGTGTTCATTCCAAGTACACATTAATAGAAAAAAGAAGGAAGTGAAGACTTTAAAATTCCTTTTCTCTTTTCCAACCCTTTCAGCTGATAGGTCCCTGTTTTAGTCATCGTTGTATCAGAAGCACATAGAACAGATCATGTTCATTGTAAGCAGGCATGTTTAGGAATTTTATTTTTAAACATTAAAATTTTTTTTTCATAGTTATTTATTCAGAGAGAGAGAGCACGAGCAAGGGAAGGACAGAGAGACAGGGAGACAGAGAATCTCAAGCAGTCTCCGTGCCTCTAGCACAGAGCCCTGTGTGGGGCTCAAACTCACCAACCATGAGACCATGACCTGAGCCAAACCAAGATTTGGATGCTTAACCAACTGAGCCACGCAGGCACCCCAGGAATTTTATTTGTAATTTTGAAGTTGCATTAGATGCTCCTTATAACTTGCCTGAAAGTGCTGGGTAAGAAGGATACACAGCAAAACAGTTGTCATTCGTGCTCCATGTCTATCTAGTTAGCCTGGTGTATTACAGATTCTTAATGCTAAACTTCAAAGTTTTATAAGGGCCTTTTCAAAGCTGTGAATGGCTGACTGTTTTAGTATCCAAAGTCTAATAGATTGGCTCAAAATTTGCAAAAATAAAGTAAATAATCATGAGGCCAAACATTCGCCTATTAAGAATAATATTATAAATATTATATAATTATATCATATATTACAATTATATTAATATTAATACAATATATTAATATGTAATATATTAATATTATGTAAGGTTATTGATTATATAATATTATTAAATATTAATAATTTATATTATGAATATTAAGAATAGTATTTGTGTATTTTTAAAACACTTTTAAAATGCTCTAAGACTAATATTAAAAATACCATATTTTCTCCATCCTGCCAGCAAAAAGAAGAAACATTTTGATAACTAATGATGGTAAAACAAATCATAGTATTTTATGTTTTTTAATCATTATCTGCCTAAATTATCCACATTATAGAAGACGATTTCTAGCCAATGCAAATTTCAAAATGGAATTTTAAAAGCTCTAATAAAATTTTATTTAATTATCATCTTATAAAGCAAATAGATTTAGTTTTATTGTTTAAATGAGTCTCTCTCTGCTCATTTAAGTCTTCATCATCTTTCAATTTAAAGTAATTGAACATCAGTAATTCTTCTCTAACACTGTATTTCAATAAACCTTGAAATGCTTACTGCCATTATACCATAATTTGTACCAACAAAAGATATAGCCAGTTTTAAAGGAGAACTAGAATAGGTGGATTATTTGGAATATTTTCTTTATATGGTAGAGGAAAAACATGGTTCAAACATTTGAATATCAATTTGTAAGTCAGAACTCCCCACTATCGTTAATTTCTATTTTCATCTGTGTCTTCTTGAAAGTCTGAATAAAAATGCTAATGTATTTTTAAAGGTTAATAGTTGCCTAAGTGGTCCATAAAATAGAAACTTAAACATAGCAGCTTGCAAAATTTAATGAGAGGGCAAACACAAGTTCACCTTGTCTTTTTATCTTCTTTAGCTGTGTCGTCTAGAGACCTGTAAGTGTCTGAAGATGATTATATCAACTGCAGGATTAGGCGACATGGGCCCAGAGCAGATTAAATGGTTCAATGTCTATGCACTTGGGGGTTTACGTGGCAGAATATGTAGGCTTTACTCATAGGGCAAACACATATTCCTGATGTCTATGGTATCATGAGAATAACTCTCAGGTCCTGAATTCCATCCATCATTTTTATATCTGAAGAAAGCCTGCCTCCAGCTTAATGAATGCTGCAGAAAACTGAAGTCAATGGAGCCACTTGTCTTTAAAGCTATCAGTCAAAGTACTAAATTCCTCAAGAACTGAGACCTCATAATGAAACTAGATGGTACATTATATTTTCTTTTCCATTATTGAAGACAAGTGAACATACCAAAATAATATATTAATAGTAACAATAACCCACTTAGCTAAATGCATTAAATACATGGCAATGCCAAAATTATGCTTATAACACTTTATTTATATTTTATTTTTTAATATAACCTTAGATTAGTGGTTCTCAACCAGAGCAACTGTGCCCCCCTTCACACACATGCTTCCCTCAAACTCAAGTAGAATTGCCAGATTTAAAATAAAAATATAGAGTTAAATTTGAATTTCAGATAACCAACATTTTTTAGTATAACTCTGATCTCTGCAGTATTGGGGACATGCCTAAATGGAAAAACAAAACAAGTGTATTTTTTTTGGTTATCTGAAATTCAAATTTAAGAGAGTATCATGCATTTTAACTGGCAATCCTACAGTTTACAGAGGACATTTGACATGTCCTAAGACAATCTTGTCACCAATGGGGAGGTCATCTTGCAGTTAGAGGCCAGGGATACTTCTAAACATATTCCAAAGAACAAAACAGCCCCACCTACAGCAAAGAATTATCTAGTTTCAAGTGTCAAGATTGACACTGCCCTAGATTCCAACAGGGAATTTATTACATAACCACTAAGACTAATTCTAGCTTTATTTGGGGCTTTTGGTTACTCTGCTCTTAGAGTAGGTTCTAGCTATTTCTGGAAAGCAGGTGGTTATAAAGAGAGTTTAAAATAGAGAATTAAGGTGACATGATAGTATGTAACACACACCAAAAAATTCAAAGGATCTAACTGAACTGTAAAGATGAAATACGTTTTAGCTTCTTCCTTATGTTAACAAAAACCAACCTATGTGCTCCTGAGCTGAAATAAGTAACATGAAGACAGAGTTCGGGTGTAAAGAAAGAAGATAGTTTATTCCTTTGCTGGGCAAAGGAGGCTGCATCAGGCCAATACCTCCAAGAATGCAAGCTCAAAAGCTGAGTGGGTTTATAGGAAATTACAGCATCTTGGCTGTTTCAATAGGAATCTGGTATGTCCATCATGTTGATGTCTTCAGGGTAGTCTCATGACTAGTGCTGGTGTGCCATTCCAGTCTCCTCATTACTAAGTATCAACATTGATACTGAAGTATTAGTGTGTCTGTCTTAATTACCTTCCACCCTTACATTTCTATGGTGGTTTCACTTGTTTAGATCTCTCATTTACAGATAGAACTTCAAGCTCATCAAGGACAAATTATTCATTTAACTGTATCCGAGATAAGGATTTAGATGTTTCTTGGAAACCAAGTGTCAAGACATACTATTTTATTTAAAAAAAAATTTGTTTAGGGGTGCCTGGGTGGCTCAGTAGGTTGAGCGTCCAACTTCGGGTCGGGTCATGATCTCACAGTTCATGGGTTTGAGCCCCATGTCGGGCTCTGGGCTGACAGCCCAGAGCCTGAAGCCTGCGTCAGATTCTGTGTCTTGCTCTATGCCCCTATCCCACTCTCACTCTGTCTCTCTGTCTCTCAAAAATCAATAACAGTAATTTTTTTTAATGTTTATTTATTTTTGAGAGAGAGAAAGAGAGTCAGAGAGAGAGAGAGGGAGACACAGAATCCAAAGCAGGCTTCAGGTTCTGAGCTGTCAGCACAGAGCCTGACTAGGGGCTTGAACCTGAGCCAAAGTTGGAAGCTTAACCAACTGAGTCATCCAGGTGCCCCAAAACATCCTATTTTAAATAAGCCAAAGTGGGGCGCCTGGGTGGCGCAGTCGGTTAAGCGTCCAACTTCAACCAGGTCGCGATCTCGCGGTCCGTGAGTTCGAGCCCGGCGTCAGGCTCTGGGCTGATGGCTCGGAGCCTGGAGCCTGTTTCCAATTCTGTGTCTCCCTCTCTCTCTGCCCCTCCCCCGTTCATGCTCTGTCTCTCTCTGTCCCAAAAATAAATTTAAAAACGTTGGGAAAAAAAATAAATAAATAAGCCAAAGTAACATCAGTAGCACTGTTCAGTATCAGTCTCAGTAATGTTATTTATATGGAGAAAGTAGCCCTTATCTTTTACACAATTTTAAATATCAACCCCTTCCTGAAATCTCTACTGATATCTTCCACCATGCAGTTAGAGACCCATTTCTCTATAATCCCTTTACATGTACACACAGCTTTACCACCCATGGCGGCAGGAAATACATCTCATTCCATTAGGAATTCCCATCACAGTGTCTACTACAGAATGAACCCCCACTCATTTTATATATCTCTATTTATACTTATATATATATATATATATATATATATATATATATTGATGGAATTCATTCATTCTATTCCGTTTAACTTTTTAAAAAACTACATATCCTTTTAGGCAAAGGGGATAATACAATTAGTTAATTGTACTATAGAAAAGAGAGAATACAATCAATTCTTCTAAACATGGTTGGCCAACTTTTCAGCACAAAGTAGGCACTCAGTAAAAACATATATAAACAAAATAAACATCCCCAAGATTTCTCATTTCACAATAAAGACGTATGATAGGAATCTGAATTAGAATAAGGACGTATCTTTAAGTTCAGAAGGAAAAATGCCTTTATATAATATTTTTGTGATTTTCACAAAATACACATATTCTTTTTACAATATTATCAATTGTATGTAAAATTCTTCATTATTTAAAGAATATTTACAACTGAAGCCATACTATATGGTTGAATATGAATATAGTGATTAGTGTAACATGAAATCATTGGAAAGCCCACAGCAATTTGCTGATTTTAATAATGGAATTTATTAAATTCTCCTACTGACTTAATATATCAGAAATTAATTTTCAATTGTCTGAGAAAGTAATGAATATGATAGCTTGTCTTTTGCTCATAATATAAAGAAAAAGGAGAATCTGGAATTCTCTAGTGCAGAGATATCTACTCTTTAGCATAAGGAACTACTGTTAAATACCAAAAGACTTGCTATCACAATAAAAAAAAAAGGAAAAAAATAAAGGAAAATGAAATCCCAGACTGCAAATATGAGGGCCCTGACAGTGAAATTCAGAGAGGGGCTTGAGAAAGAGAGAGAGAGAGAGAGAGAGAGAGAGAGAGAGAGAGAGAACAAGTGAGAGATACTGAGACACAGAGAATTGTTTCAAAGAAGAAAATCCCCGGTAGTCACTGACAGGTTTAATTTTTTTTTTTTTAATGTTTATTTTGACAGAGAGAGAGAGAGAGAGAGAGAGAGAGAGAGCATGCGGGGGAGGGGCAGAAAGAGAGGGAGACCCAGAATCCGAAGCAGGCTCCAGGCTCAGAGCTGTCAGCACAGAGCCCGACACGGGGCTCGAACTCACATACTGCAAGATCATGACCTGAGCCGAAGTCAGACGCTCAACCGACTGAGCCACCCAGGTGCCCCCACTGACAGGTTTTGATGTTAGAAGCAGTCTTTGCTATAAAGAAAGCCTTCAGCATCTAAATTCAGATATATTTTCTCCACTTAAGCTTTACATATGATCATTTTTTCCCCAATGCATAGAAGCATTACTTAGCCATAGTGGCTTTATTATCACTTAGTGTGATTTGCTAGGATGTGAGAATTGTAATAGCTGCTGAATTTTGACTACATAATTGTGTTACTTTCTGAAATATTCAGGACAGTCAAGAAGATATACAATATTCAGAGTTGCACTGCTTATTTTCAGAAAGTGGTGTTCTCTGTAGGTGCTTTCATTTCCTGTGGCTTTATTTTCTCTGCCAGCCCCACATTTATTAAGTGAATCACTTCTTACTAAGATATAGCTTCATTATTCATTTCTTCCTCCTCCCATTTACCATCTAAACTGGACCTAGAAAATCTGTTTTTACCTCAAATTTCTTCACAGTTCTGACCAAAATACCCAACCCTTTACTCAAGCACAAAGGTTACCTTTATGTGTAAGGCTCATTCATAGCCTCCTCATATCATACTTAACCTCTATTATAGACATTTAAATTATGATCTCTTTCTTAGAAATCAATCTTCTCCACTAAGCAATATGATCTTCAAAGACAAAGACAAAGATTTTTGTGCCATATATTTGACAGATTCTCCTAATGCCTTGAATACATGATTTAGTGAATAAATTTTGGAAAAAAACCACCCAAGTTTTATACATGTGGGACTTAGATAAATATACCTTGGTCAAAAAATTAGAGTTACAGTGTCCTTCTCTACTTAGCTATATTTTCAGTTAACCTTCAGGGACAAGGATCCTAGAAATACTGGCTAATAACTATGTACTGTAACCAGAAATGACCAGAGAAATAAAAAGAGAAATAAATTACAAATAAGAAAAAATATAAGTCCAAAGTGAATTGAATGGATATATTAGTAACTAAAACATAGTAGTTAATAAAATTGAAAAAAAAATTAAATGGGACTTATTTATAGAAATAAAAAGCCTGTTTCTTTGAAAAGAAAAGTAAAATCACCTAACATTGCAAGTTATTGAGACAAACGGAAAGAAAACCCAAATAAAAATGACACAAAACGGAAACACATATCTGACAGAAGAGATTTGGGGGAAAAAGAGATGGAAAAATTAAATGTTTTAATTTTAAGGGGATACTATGTAAAAATTCATACCCATCAGCTTTGAAAAATAAATTAAAAGAACAACTCTAGTGAAAAAACATATTTAATGAAATTGCCACCAAATAGTCTAAGAATATAAAAATGTACTGAGTTCTTCCATTATGTACATATTTCTCTATATGATACCCAAAGAAAAGTTTTAAATTGAGCCAAAACTCTGAAAGGAAGAGCAAGAGGGTGAAGAAAGAGGAGGAAGAGAACAAAGAATAAGAAGGAGGAAAAAGAGAAGAAACAGGTAGAGAAGGAGAAGAAGTGAGAGGAAGGAGAAAAATGGAAGAAGCAGTAGGAAGACGTGAAATGACAATTATAAACCTGTTCCCAATTAAGACACTAGGGAGTCATTCTTATAAGTCAGATACTAGGAAAGAGAAGGTTAGTAGTTATTGTTTTTAATAAGGTTGTTCTGAAAACTCTAGGTAATACATTAAGACAAGGGAAAAGTATGGGTGCCTGGGTGGGTCAGTGGGTTCAGCAACCAACTCTTGATTTAGGCTCAGGTCATGATCTTATGGTTTGAGGGATGGAGCCTCATATTGGACCCTGCACTGACAGCAGGAGCCTGTTTGGGGGATTCTCTCTTTTCATCTCTCTCTTCCCCTTTCCTGCTCTCTCTCTCTCTCAAAATAAATAAGTAAACTTAAAAAAAAGACAAAGAAAATGTAGTAATAATAATAATAATAATAATAATAATTTGTGTGTATCGGAATATAAGAAATAAAGCAATCATTTTCAGAAGATATACTTGTCTACATTGAAAATACAAAAGCTTTTACTGGGAATTTATAAGAACTAAAATGTGAGGTTAGCAATAGTAAAATCAATATATTATATATAAAAGTTAATGCCTTTTCTTATATACTGACATGTAACACTTGAAATAGTATAACTGTAGGGGAAATAAGGAATACCATTTACAATAGCAACAAGAATCAAAAGGAATTTAGGCTTAAACTCAATATAATGTACAAAAACATTATGGATGTAATAAAATATTATTCAAACTCATTGAGAAAGTCATATTCACGACTTGGAAACCAAAATATTATAAAGATGACAATGTTCTCCTAATTCAAGCTATGCATTTAATTCATTCATTCCTACTGATCCCATTCACAATTGCACCAAGAATCATAAAATACCTAGGAATAAACCTAACCAAAGATGTAAAAGATCTGTATGCTGAAAACTATAGAAACGTTATGAAGGAAATTGAAGAAGGTACAAAGAAATGAAAAAACATTCTTTGCTCATGGATTGGAAGAATAAATATTGTTAAAACATCAATACTCCCGAAAGAAATCTACACATTCAATGCAATCCCACTCAAAATTTCACCAGCAGGCACATGAAAAGATGCTCAACGTCACTCCTTATCAGGGAAATACAAATCAAAACCACACTGAGATATCACTTCACGCCAGTCAGGGTGGCTAAAATGAACAAATCAGGAGACTATAGATGCTGGCAAGGATGTGGAGAAATGGGAACCCTCTTGCACTGTTAGTGGGAATGCAAACTGGTGCAGCCACTCTGGAAAACAGTGTGGATGTTCCTTAAAAAATTAAAAATAGATCTACCTTATGACCCAGCAATGGCACTACTAGGAATTTACCCAAGGGATACAGGAGTGGTGATGCATAGGGTCACTTGTACCACAATGTTTATAGCAGCACTTTCAACAATAGCCAAATTATGGAAAGAAACTAAATGTCCATCAACTGATGAATGGATAAAGAAGTTGTGGTTTATATATACAATGGAATACTACTTGGCAATGAGAAATAATGAAATATGGCCTTTTGTAGCAATGTGGATGGAACTGGAGAGTGTTGTGCTAAGTGAAATAAGTCATACAGAGAAATACAGATACCATATGTTTTCACTCTTATGTGGATCCTGAGAAATTTAACAGAAGACCATGGGGGAGGGGAAAGGGAAAAAAAAAAAGTTAGAGAGGGAGGGAGGCACACCATGAGAGACTCTTAAAAACCAAGAATAAACTGAGGGTTGATGGGGGGGTGGGAGGGAGGGGAGGATGGGTGATGGGCATTGAGGAGGGCACCTTTTGGGATGAGCACTGGGTGTTGTATGGAAACCAGTTTGACAATAAATTTCATATAAAAAAAGTTTAAAAAAATCATTCATTCTTTATAACTGATTAAAATATCAAAAGTCTTTTTCACGGAAATTTAAAAGCCAATGCTCTAATTTATATAGAACAGCAGGAGCCCAGAATAACAATTTTGAAATGTATATATAGAGAGATTTGCTTTATGATATATGAAGTTTTCTAATATAGATAGATTGATGATAGAAGATGTAGTATACAGTTATGTACTTTTAACAACATTAAGTAGGTATATAGTAGTTTTCTATATATCAAGACAAAGTTATTGAGAGAATAGAGGAATTAGAAACCTATAAACAAGCCTATATGTATAGAAATTTGATTTATATCAGAGCTGGAATCACCAGTCATTGGGAAAAACATTGAAAAATCCAATCTGATACTAGGGAAATTGGTTAGCCATATCAGAAATAATTAATATAAGATTGTACAAGAAATAATTAGTATAAGACTTGTACTAGATACATAAATCAATTTCAAATTAAGGATTTCAAAATAAAAGACAATATGTTTAATTAGGTGCCAAGATACAGTAATTGATATACATTAAATATTTTAAATGAAATTTATTAAATGAAAAATGTATACATTAAAATGTACTACATACTTGGAAAAATATTTCAAAACATTTAACCAAATTTATATATACATATACATAGATGTAGCTAATAAGCATATCAATAAATGCTCAACATCAGTCACTAGTGAAATGCATTAATAAGTCACTACACACTGAATATAATCTCCAAAATTTAAAATCCTGACCATGACCTTGTTTGCACAGCTGAGACTCATACAATATTAATGACAATGGAAATGATTCAATATTTTGAAAATAGTTTGACAGTTTCTTAAAATGTTAAACATACACTTTTCATATGACCCAGTATTGTTCTTCTAAGTATCTACTCAAGAGAAATGAAAACACATGGTCACACAAAGATTTTTGTGTTCATAGCAACTTTATTTCCAGTAGTTCAAAACTAGAATCGACCCAAATGTCTATTAACTGCTGAATGCATAAACATGATGTAGTATATCCATACAAAATGGAATAAACTGCTGATGCTTGCAACCATATGGATAAACCTAAAACACAATATGCTAAGTTAAAGAAACCAGACACAAAGAGAATGTATTATATAATAAAGGTTTCTAGGAGAGGCAAATATATAGTGATAGGAATCAAATTAGTGGTTGTCTGAGCTTAGCGATGAGAAAGGGTAGTCACTAAAAACAGGAACAAGGAAAATTGGGGTGGGCAATAAAATGTTCAGACAAGTGGATTGTGGTGATGATTGCACACGTGTATAAATTATTTAAAATCTTCAAGTTGTATGGTATGCAAATTACAACTCAATAAAGCTGTTAACTTTTTCAATATTTCTTATTTTAAAAGTCCCTGTAAGCAATGTGAAACAGATAATATTTAAAAATAGAAAAAGATATTTGCCAATGTATAAAACTTCAAAATATCAATCAGTGTTCAAAATGTAAAAGTAACACCTAACAGAAAAATGGGCAGAAGAGTTAATAGGTAATTCACAATATAGGACATTTGAATGGCCAATGAATAACAACAACAAAAATGCATGAAAAAAAATGTGTGAAAAAATGTGTGGAAAAAAAGCCCAGTCTCACAGGCAATCAGCAAAATACAATTGAAAATCAAAAGGAATTTCATTTCACCTCAAAGAGATTGGCAAAATGAAAATGTGTGGAAATAACTAATGTTGGCAATGTTATAGGAGGCAATGTGAACTCATGTATACCATTGTGTGGAGTACAAACTGGAACCACTTAAAGAGAATTTGGCGAAAGAATTGAATATGCTCACATATCACAATTCAATAATTCTACTCCTGGGCAAATAACCTTAGAATTGTTTGCAGAGTTGCACAAAAGGAATCTAAACAATTGGTCATAGTGGGTAATTTTCTTTGTAGAAAAACTAGAAACAATGGAATTCTCAGGAACAAAGAAGTGACAGATACATTGTGATATGTGTATATTCAATGTATTGCTACAGAGTAGATAAAACTCATGTTTTAGAACTGCATATTCCATTCTGGAAATTTAAAAATATATCAAATAAAGCAAAAAAACAAGTGCAGAAGGACATATAACACAGGTGCTATCTATACAAAATGTTAATACATATAAACATTTTTATATTGGGTATTGACATATGCTATGAGTAAAGGAAAACAACTTGCATGGAAATGATCATAAATTCCCATGACAGTTTTTCTCTGAGGGAAAAGGGAAAGGAATTAGATCAAATAGAGCTACCAAAGGGGCTCTGATTAATTTCTGTAAAGTTTTATATACTATTAGGTGGTAGATATAAAGATACTCATTCTAATCTCTGATATTGCATATTTCTGAAGTATTTCATTGAAAAAATCACTAAGCAAAGACTTTCATATTAGTAAGTTCTATTTTGAAAGCACAAATGTCAACATTTAAAAAAAATTGTAAGGTATAGAAGCAGATAAAAACTTCCCAACACAGTGTATAAAGATTGTGTAAGTCCAATTTCAGAATTTGATAGGGCTAAGAATAAAGCATAAAAACATAGAATAATTTTATATACTAAAAATGATTCAAAAATCATCAATAAAATATTAGTAAATAAAATCAAGTTGTATAATCAAAGATTCCCACATTACAGAAACCTACCAAAAATGCAACTATGTATGGTTAACACTGGAAATTCCATTAATTTTTTTTCATTTCAACAAAGTATTGGAATAAAATAAAAATGTTGTCACTTCAGTTATGCTGGAAAACCTTTGAAATATTTTAATAGTCAGTCCTAAAATAAAATAGTTAATAAGCAAGGAATTAAAATCACAAGTAAATTATTTCATATATTATAAATGAATCCTAAAATTATATAGAAGAGAAAATATATATCTACAATATACCATACATACAATATATCTCTCTAAGATATCAAGTATGCTAAATGTGTAGCATTTATCAATTCAACAAATTATTTATTCAATCAATAAGAATTTCTTGAGTAACAAATTAGTGCCTGGCATTGTTCTAGTCATTGGCAATAGAATGTAACCAGGACATTGGACAACGTAAATAGACAAAGTCCATGCTCTCTTAGACTTTCTATTCTAGGGGCCAAAGACAGACAACACAGAGTAAAATAAATACTTAATGTGGCAACAAATGACAATTGCTCTGAAGAAAATAAAAAAGTGTGAATCTGTGGAAACGAAATGCTCCTCTGATAATATCATTTTTGAGCAGACACCTGGAAGCCTTGAAGTAATGTCTCATTCTAGATAAAGGAAACGACAAATATGAAAGTTGGTAAACATTGATTCTCCAAAGGTCAGTGAGTGAGCCACAGTGTCTTGAGCAGAGTGAGAAGTAAAGAATAGTAAGAGAATGTATCATGATGCCAAATCATGCAGGATCTTATGGACAACAGTAAGAAATTTATTTTTATTTTATTCTGACTAATAATATTTTGTCATTTAAATTATGTTTACAGGAGAATTGTCAGTAATGCAGAGGAATGAAGTAGTTACATAATCTCTCCCATAGATTAAAATTTTTTTTTTAATTGATTTTGTAAAAGCTATTTAAAAACACTGGGAAAAGTCCAAAATCAAATAGAAGCTAAAGAATTTAATCTCATGAAACTACAATTGCAAGAGATAAAGATTATGAGTTTATGACCTTCTGAACTGTAGGCACTCCTTCAAACTCCCAAGGTCATGACAGTAGAAAAAGTCTCAGAAGCCACAGACTTACCTGCTAAAATTACTAGGGATTACAGAGTCTAGGACTCAAGACTCGGCTGAGAGTATAAGCAAGAATTTTGGCACCAGGAAATTATAGAGCTGGGGCCCAAAGATTTGAATATAAACTCTGTCTGACTGCCTGACTGGTATTGTGGGGTAGAATCCAAGAAACCTAAGAGAAAAGCAGGCAGACAGCAAAGAGAAATCCACTTCTGATACAAAGGTGTATAGGAAAAGATGTGTGGATCCTCTTTCAAAATGAGTGCATACTCCAGCCGTATTCAGCTTAGGCAGTGAAGAGCTAAAGACTTACATATTTGAAGCATCAAAAACAGATTTCAGGGGCGCCTGGGTGGCGCAGTCGGTTGGGCGTCCGACTTCAGCCAGGTCACGATCTCTCAGTCCGTGAGTTCGAGCCCCGCGTCAGGCTCTGGGCTGATGGCTCAGAGCCTGGAGCCTGTTTCCGATTCTGTGTCTCCCTCTCTCTCTGCCCCTCCCCCGTTCATGCTCTGTCTCTCTCTGTCCCAAAAATAAATAAAATGTTGAAAAAAAAAAATTAAAAAAAAAAAAAAAACAGATTTCAAAGCTTGCACAGCATCTGAAAACCAGAGGGATCCCTACGGATAAGATCTACGGAGACGGTAAATATCATCTTTATCTAAATTCTTGTCTAAATATCAAAATTACAAAAGTATAAGAGAGGCCCTTGGAAGGCAGGTTAAAAAAAAAATTAGCAGTGTGAAACTACAAGAAAAGATAAAATTAACACTGCAAGTGAGAAAAGTTTCACAGTTTGAATGTGGGCAATTTAACTGTCTTCTAGAATGAAATTCTGCCGAAGAGCATGATGGCAGATTTACAACAACATATTATCTACAATGTCCAGTTTTAACTAAGTTTCCTTTCTTAAAGTATAAACCACACTCAGAAAAAAGGAAATCAATAGCAATACATCGTGAGAGAGCTTGATACTAGGTTTGGCCGATAAAGAAGTCAAAAGAGCTATCACAAAAGAGTTAAGTAGATATACGCTCAAAGAATAAAATGAAAATATGTTAATGAATACATTTTATAAGCAGAATTTTAAAACTTAAAAACTGAAATGCTGCAGCTGAAAAGTAAAACAACTGGAACATAAATGTAGCAGACAGGTCAAATTTAAAGGGGAGATGATAGAAAAAAGAAACACAATTTTACAAAACATGAATAGAAATCAATCCAAAGAACAGAGAGGAAAAAGATCAAAGAAAAACTAGCA
Organism: Neofelis nebulosa; assembly: GCF_028018385.1. NCBI lineage: Eukaryota > Metazoa > Chordata > Mammalia > Carnivora > Felidae > Neofelis > Neofelis nebulosa. The sequence continues at coordinate 133,118,706 of NC_080783.1, forward strand.
GAGTCTCAGAGACTTGTAGAACAATAGGATATGGTCCAACACACAAGGAATGAGAATTCCAGATGGGAAAGAAACAGAAAAGAAAGAAAAAAGAAAGGAAGGAAGGAAGGAAGGAAGGAAGGAAGGAAGGAAGGAAGGAAGGAAGGAAGGAAGGAAGGAAGGAAGGAAGGAAGAGAAAGAAAGAAAGAAAGAAAGAAAGAAAGAAAGAAAGAAAGAAAGAAAGAAAGGTCAAATGATAACACTAAATGTGAAGGTGTGAGGTAGATGGAAACAAAATTAGAAGGTTCCTATATATTCTCTGAAGTAATTTAATATTAAATAAGCATACAGAGATAAATTAAAGATTTTTATTGTTCTTCCTAGAAAAGATGCTAACAATAATGAAAAAAGAGATATAGCTGGAAAGCCCAAATCATGAAGAAATAGAAAATATGAACAGACCAATAATTAGCATGGAGATTAAATTTGTAATCAAAAACCTCCCGACAATAGAAAGGGAAGAACCAGGTGGCTTCACAGGTGAATTGTGCAAAGTATTTAAAAAATTAATACCATTCCTTTTCAAACTCTTCCAAAAATTCAAAGAGGGAACATTTGTAAACTTATTTTATGAGGCCAGCATTATTCTGATACCAAAACCAGATAAAGACACTGTAAGAAAAAAATATATATATATAGTCCAATATCCCTGATCAACATAGAAAAATCCTTAATGGAATTCTAGCAGCCTAAATCCAATAACACGTTAAAAGAATCATAAACCATGATCAAGTGGAATTACCTCTGGGATGCAAGGATGGTCCAACATAATACAGATCTGTAAATGTGATACACCATATTAAGAGAATTAAAGATAAAAAAAATCATATATTCATTTCAGGAGACAAAAAATAATAATTTGACAAAATAAAACCTTCTTTCATTATAAAATATTCAACAAATTAAGTCTGGAAGGAATGTACCTCAACATAATAAAGGCCATATATGACAAGTCCACAGCTAGCATCATACTCAACAGTGAAAAACTAAAACCTTTTCCTAAGGACGGGAAGGAGCCAAGAATGCCCACTCTCACCACTTCTAGCAACATAGTACTGGAAATCCAAACCAGAGCAATTACAAAAGAAGAAATAAAAGCCATCCAAACCAGAGAGGCCATCCTAGAGTTAAGAAAAGAGCAAGGAACACAACAATATATCTGGGAATGTTTTTCAAGCCCCACTTTCCTATTTTGCTCTCTCTCCCTCTTAATGCATCAGTTTGATTAACTTATTCCTTTTCTTGATTTCACATCATGATTAGTTATCTTCTTGGGAAATTCTTCTCATGTCTGTGACTTCAAATACCACAAATAATTCATATATGTGTGTGTGTGTGTGTGTGTGTGTGTGTGTGTGTACATATATATCCATAATCCACTCATGTCCAACTGAAACCTGAGACAAATCAAGTGTAATATGTCTAAAACTAGCCCATAGTCTTCATCTTCAGTTACTAACAGCATTAGAAATTGCTTACCCCCACTCCCCATTTGAATCACTTTCTTCATTTGACTTTTAAAATGCCACACACTTCTGTTTGTTCTTCTATCTAGGCAATTACTTCTCAATTCCTTTGCTGGCTCTTCCTTACTTTCCACACTTCAAAACATAGAGCTTAGTCCTTATGTGGTTATGGAAACAGAAGTTTCAAGCTGCTACCTACAAGCTGGAGACCCACAAATGCCAATGGTGTAAATACCAGTCTGAGTCCTGAGGCCGAGAACCAGGAACACTGTTGGCATAAGTCAGTCCCAGGGCAGGAGAAAATGAAGTCTCAGCTCCTGCAGTAAAGGGAAAAAAAGCAAATTCTCCCTTCCTCCACTTTTTTGTTCTATTCAGTCCATCAGTGGATTGGATAAAGCCCACCCACATACTTAGTCTACTGATTCAAATGGTAATCTCATCCTGAAACATTGTTACAGACACACTCAAAGCTATTGTTTAACCAAATATCTGGGTACCCTGTGATCCAGTCAAATTCACACATAAAATTAACCATGAGACTATGTACACATTAATGTCTCCACAGTACACATCTCACATCTGGTACATTCAGCAAATTCTTGATTGGCATATGTAGTTTTTCCTCCCCTATGCATCTTAGGGATATCTAAAGTTTAATATGTTCAAAATTGTTCAAAATTGAACTCTCACATCAAAGTATGTCTTTTTCAGTTTTCCCCAGCTCAGTTCCTGGATGTTTCATTCTACTACTTGTTTAAGTAAAATCTTACAATCATTTAGTATTTTTATCTTTTGTATTCCAAGTTCTGTGCCTGTGATTTTACATTTTTTTCAGTATTCTGGCAATTTCTTATCACCTCTACTTCTATCACTATGGCCTAAACTATAATCATTACTTGACCAGATGATTGTAAATCAATGAAAATGGATCTCTTTCCTTCCACCATTTACTTCTCTGTTCTCAACATGGTAACCCTAAAGATCTTTTCTTTTCTTTTCTTTGTTAGCATAAGTAGATCATATCACTCTTCATCCCATCTCATTACACGATAAAGTTCTAATGTTGACCCACAAAACTCTAAGTGATCCATTAACTCCACCCTCTCAAACACCTTCTTTTCCTAATATTTTATGCCTTGTTCATTTGACAACAGCCATACTGGCCTCCCTGAGCGGACACCAACTTCCAGGGTATTTTCTTACAACAGGGACTTTATCATTCTTTTTCTCTTTTTTAAAATGTTTATTTATTTTTGAGAGACAGAGAGACAGAGCACAAGCAGGGGAGGGGCAGAGAGAGAGAGAGAGAGGGAGACACAGAATCCAAAGCAGGCTCCAGGCTCGGAGCTGTCAGCACAGAGCCCAACGTGGGGCTCAAACACACAAACCAGAAGATCATGACCTGGGCCGAAGTTAGATGCTTAATTGACTGAGCCACCCAGGTGTCCCACAACAGGGACTTTAAGTGGCTGCCCCTTCAACCTAGAACTTTCCCTCTCAGTACCAGCTCAGATAGCCTCCATCTTGTTCTTTTACCTGCCCTAGGATTTTCCTCTAATATTTTCTTCATCGTGAGGCCTCCTGACAATATCACTTAGAACTGCAACCTATATTACACTCCTGATCTCCCTTGCCTACTTTTAGTCATTACACTTACCACCATCAAATATATATCTAGCCTATTTCTGCCATTAGGAATCCTCCTAGAGGGTTGGGTTTCTGTCACATAGTAAATGCTCAATAAATTTCTGTTGAATAAATGAAATACCTGGAATTACCATCTTATTCCCCATGTATTCACCTCTGTCGTTGTTTTTTAACATTGGCAAATGAAAATTTCACAGGGTATTCATCAGTCAGAAACTTGTTCCCTCTTCCTGATCTCATACCTTCATTTTATCACAAAGCTTTTTCAATGGTCTAAATATCCCATTCTTTGTATAATCATAATACCATCTTAGCTTATGAATTAAAATGTATTATCCATAACACTAGAAATCTTTCTGCTTTTCATCTTATCTGCTTCAGATATATGCACAAACCTGCCAGAGTAGTCTTTCTACTATCTTGTCACTCCTTGATTAAAGTTAGTATCCTATTTGTCTTTTTGAACTTTTTAGAATGACATTCAAGACATTTTACCTTATGGTCTCTGGCTATCTCTCTGTCTCAAATTGCTAGTATGTCCCTGACATACTCAATGATTTACATACAGTTTCCAAAGCATACATTGTACTCTCTTGACTCTAGCACATGCTGTTTCTATGTATCTAATGCCAATCGCCTTTCCTCTTCATCTGAAAATAAATTATGTATTTCTAATAATCAGCCCACTTGTTCACTTGCCCTCTTAGAGGAAAAATAAAATTTAATAAATATTTCTTGAATGTTATTTTATCTAATATGTCATATCATGTGAACTTCCTATGTACTCAATAGTACCTGGTACATATGTTTATATTAGCACATAGCATAGTATTGTGCACATACCCTTTTGGAGGTCTGCTTTCTGCTACCCCCAAAATGTGAGGTTTGTGAAGGAAGAGACCATGTTTTTCACTGATGTATCCTTAATGCCCAGGTCTATGCCTAATGGTAGATGCTCAAAAAATAAATGCAACCTGCACAAAATGATGTTATTACTAGGAGACAAAAAGGAAAAGGAACAGTTCTTCCCACAAGGGTGATGAGCATGTAGACCATGCTTACAACTATGTAGAACAAAAAGAGAATTATCTGGCCTTGAGGTGTTCAAATATAATGGAAACCTGCTTTGATGCCAGAACTGGCTTAGAGACACAGATAATCAAAGGGCCTGTTCTTGCAAGGGATGCTTTATGATTTATAGAATGTATCTTCTGGGCTAAATTTTCCACAGGCTCTTTCCTGTCTTGTAGAAATAAGTGAGATAGAGATACTTAAATAAATTTAAAAAAAGAGAATACATAAGCTCTCATATTTACTTATGTCACCTCCATCAGTGTCTCACCTAGTTTTAATCTACTGTAGACGTATGTTGACTAAGTTATTTTTTTCTTAAAGAACTTGCATAATAAATAAATTATTGAAACTCCAAGTTATGATGTTTTCTCACCTTACCCTATCAGTTTCTATTCTATTCTTTCTCCTGAACTCATAACAAAAAGAGAAAACATTGTTTCTTAGATTAAAAGCACACTACCAAACAAAGCAATTCTTTTTTTGCCCCACTCCGTTAATTTTCTTTTAAGTTTACTGTTACATAGATTGAATCATTCCCATGGTTATAAACATGAATTTGGTTTAAAAGCCTTCTTTTTAAGCTCCTAGGCTGCAAACAATAAGAAAAAGTATAAACTGGTCACATAAGCAACAAACTTACTTGAAAAACAGCAATATTGTTGAAAATTGAAGATAAACTCAATAATCTGAAAAATAATGGAAAACTGGCATAGAGTAATGTGTCAGTCCCTCTTCTAGAAATGTGTAAATAGTAACACTATATTTTCTATCATTATCCTCATTATAAACATGAAAAATGTGAGAAGAGAGATTTTAATAACTAACTTCGCAAATATTAAATAAAATTAAAATTCAAATTCACTCAGTGAAAACTGTGGAGATGGAAACCACCTAATAAAATATTAATTGAGAGAATATTGAATAGAAACTGTAAGTGTATATATCGACCCTTGACCCTTGAACAACATGGCTTTGAAGTACACCGGTCCACTCATATGAGGATTTTTTTTAAGTAAATACAGTACAGTACTGTAAATGTGTTTTCTCTTCCTTACAATTTTCTTAATAACATTTTCTTTCCTCCAGCTTACCTTATTGTAAGAATACAGTATATAAATATAACATACAAATATGTGTTAATATAATGTTTCTGTTATCAGTAAGGCCTCCAGTGGGGAGTCAAAAGTTATACATAGGGTTTTGATGGCATGAGGGTCAACATCCCTAACCCTAGGGCTGTTCAGGGGTGAACTGTGTGTGTGTGTGTGTGTGTGTATAATATGTGTATGTATTATATACGTACATATATATATATATATATATATATGTGAGTTTATATATACAGTGAGAGAGGGAGAGAGACAGACAGAGCACACCATTTGGAGGAAATAGAAGAACAAATGTTAAAAAGAATTTCCCACTACTACCTTTTAGTGTATTAATGTAAAGACTTCTGCCAGTTGGATCCACTGTCTTTAATTTTTCTCTTGAAATAGACTTTGAAATCCTCCAGATTGCAGAACTATGTGTATCTCTTAAGTCATCTGTGAATTTTCTTCTTAAGGCCTTTAAAATAGCAATTTCTATTTTTTTTCCATAATATAATAGGAAAAAATACAGGGAGAGAAGCAGAAGATAAAGAACCAGGAAAACAGATGTAAACCAATCTTATGTTTCCTTATATTTATAAGATGGCATTCCTTGGTTTCAATTTTTCTCTCATTTTTGAATTGCAAAGGTCTTTGATGTGTGAACTTTATTTGGAGACTATAACATTTATTATTCATGCTTTATAAATAATAAATGAAAGTGATAATAATGAAATAAAAATGTATGAGACTATCTACTTCTAAGATGATGAAAAACAACTTTAAAAATTATTTGACCCAACAGGAATATTAGCAAGAAAAAAAACTTTGAAGAAAACTTTGAGTCAAATAAAATTGCAATATTTACTTACTTACTTACTTATTTATTTATTTATTTATTTATTGAGGGGGAAATTTGCATATGGTGAATAATGAATCTTAACTTTACAATTTAATGAGTCTTGCTAAATATATATACTTGTGTAACCAAAACTCTTATCAAAGGAAAAAAAAATTAACGTAACCCCATAAAATTCATATTTCCCCATATAGCCTATTTCCACTCCCAAATCCATCCACTTTCCAAATACTTTTGCTTAAGATTTCTTTTACCTTTTTTGAGTTTCATTCAAATGGAGTCAAAGGATATTAACTCTTCTGTGATCACCTTAATTTGATAAACATAATTTTTCAATGTATTCACAATGTTGTACTAGTGATATATTATTATTATTGTTGTTATTGTTATCATTATTTTATTATTATTTTAAAATAGTATTCTACTGAATAAATATACCACAATTGGTTTATCCATCTCCTTATGATGGAATTTGCATTATTCTAGAATGTGTAACTACTATGAATGAAGCTATAAACATACATATGCCAGATTTCTAGTGTAAATATGCTTTCAGTTCTCCTGGGTAAATACTTTAAAGTGGAACTACTAGCTCATTGGGTAAGTGCATGCTAAATTTTTAAGAAAGTGCCAGACATTATGTTTACTATTAATTTTTAGCAGTGCTTTCTATGTTTCAGTAAATATGTGTTATAAATGGTTTTTCTCATCTTTGCATTGCATTTTCATTTTATTAACAACTTCTCATAAGCAGAAGTTTTTAGTTAATTATATATTTCTATCATTGCATTTTTCACTCCAGTAGGTTTCAAGTAAATCTTCTTACAATATTTGGTTGCAATTCTCAGAATTAAAATATCCATCCTTATCTTTCATATTTTTCTTATAGTTAATATTTTATCACTTCAATTAAAATGTAAGAACCCTGTCGTAGTATATTTCCACTTCTTTACCCACCATTTTATGCCTTTGTTGTCATATATTTCACATCTATGAATGCTATAAATCCAACAGTACAAGGTTATAACTTTTGCTTTAAGCTGTCAGTTTTTCTTATATTAAGAGAGCTGAAGTATGCATTTACCAACACTTTTCATGTGTGTTATTGTACCCCTATTTGAATATGTTCTTTTTCTCCTTCTTTCAAAGTGTTTTCCTATATATTTGGGTTTTTTTTAAGCTTATTTATTTATTTTGAGAGAAAGAGAGACAAAGAGAGAGAGAGAGAGAGCGAGAGCAGGGGTGTGCATGAATGTGGGAGGGGCAGAGACAGAGGCAGAGAGAGAGGGAGGGGACAGAATCCCAAGCATGGGCTCCATGCTGATGGGCACTTGAACTCACGAACCCTGAGATGATGACCTGAGCCAAAATTAAGAGTTGGTCACTTAACCAGTTGTGCCACCCAGGCGCCCCTCCCATGTCTTTAATTTTAAGCAGCTAGACTAAATGTGTCCGAGTGTGCTTTTCTTTGCACTTACGTTTTTGGAGTTTCCATGCTTCTTTGGTGCTGTCAACTCATGCTTTTCACCAAATTGAGGATATTTTTAAGCTTTTCTTTTCTCCACAATATTTTTCTCACTTACTCTCTCTCTCTTTTCTTTCTGAGACTCAAATTACTCAGATATTATACCACTTGATATTACCCCAGAGCTTATTTATCACTTCAAGCTCACTGTCGCTGTCTTCTGTCATCTCCAATCTGCTGTAAACCCCTCAAAGTGACATTTTCATTTTAGACATTGCACTTTTCAGTTTTCAAATTTCTATTTTTTTTCATACATTCCAATGCTTTTCTGAGTTTCTCCATTGGTTCCGTTTTTTTCTTTAAACCTTGAACATAATTAACAGCTACTTTAAAATTCTTGTCTGCAAATCCAATATCTAAGCCATCTGTAGGTATGTTTCTTTTGATTTTTTTCTCTTAAATATGATTAAAAATCTCCTATTTCTTTCTATTTCAAATAACTTTTACTTGTAGCAAACACTGTGAATAAAGTATGTTAGACATTTTCAATTATGATATCTTTTTCTGAGGTACAAATTTTTATTTTAATAGGCAGTTAAATTAATAAATGTTTACTTTTAATTTTTGATGGTGTCAATTTTTAGACAGCTCAAGATGTTCACCAAGCTCTTTCAACTAGGGAGCTCAAATTCCAAACTCTGCTTCTTCTGATGGAAAAAAAAATGGTATCTCTCCTAAGTATTTTCTGCCTCCCAAATGTTTCTTTCCACCATTTTCTTTGGAGCTTCTCTCTTTCATGTGTAGTTCAGAAGTCACTCAAGGATTCGGGATGCATTTATGTGCAGATTTTGGGCTCTCCACTTGTGTGATTTCCTCCTTACTTTATTCCCTATCTTTCAATTTCCAGCTACCCAGAAAATCTCAAAGTTTGTCCTCTGACACTTCAAGCCAAAAAGATTGTGTTTTCCTGCTTAAGCTCTAGCTATCCAATTCCTTGTAGACAAGGCAATGCCCTCAGGAAGAAAGCTACAAAAATGTGAATATCACCCAGTGTGTTTTCCTTTTATATGGATTGGATCCTTCCCAGTTTCTAACTGTATTTGCCTACTCTCCACTGCCATCAAACACATTTTTTTCCCCATAGTTTGTAGTTTTTCGTTATGGAAAAATTAGTGTGATGCAAGCTATTTCTATTACCAGAATCAGGTCTCCCTAGAATTTGCTTTTTATTGCACATTTCAACAACTCAGTATGTGTTCAATTTGTATTTATCTCAGCTCCCAATTATGTTAGTTTATTTTTGTGGGTTTTGTCATTATTCAGATGTTCAGTGTAGCTGAACTTATCCTACTTAAAATGGCACAGTGCACCAAATTAATTTCATTTGCTGAATCCTACTCTAATAAATTCTCACTGATCTTCAGAATTATTTCTAGTAACCAAAGATATTAATTTTAATCTGTTTGGAATTAAAATATTTGATGATGCCTTTTACTCTGGATGATGCATTTTAATAAATTGGAGTCATACTAGTTTCATATTATGGTTGTCTATTGAAAATAATTTTATATCATTAAAATAATTATCAACTGAAAATATAATTTATCTGATTTTAGAAATAATACCCACAGTCTGTTGTGTTTAATTGAAACTCCTAATATAATTTATTCTAAGAAATATGAACACTAAACACCTTGGTGATTCTAGAAACAAAATATTCAAAATTATAAGCAGTTAAATTTTTCAGAGAGCAAAATCTTACATTAATAGTCCCTGGCCGTATATATGATCTCTAGCTGATAATACAAGATATTTAGTTTTATTTTTAATTGAAGTCATTATGAACAGGGAAAAATTAATTCATCGAGCTTGACTCTGGTGCATGGAAGCAGAAATGAAATGAGTAAAATGTCTTCAGCATCCTTTCACTATTTTGAATCTTTCATGATCAGCAGAAAATCAGGATACTCATACTCTCTGCTATTAAGGTACATAAACCCAAGAGACTTATAATTTCCAGACAATGCAAAAGCAATTCAGTTTTAATGCAGTCAATCATGTATATCAAATAATTTTGTTTATAGCAGCATATTTCAATTCATGCTCCTGAAATTTAACTTTCCTCATATTATGCAATTTATTCCATACTTCATCAAGAAATTCTCTGATGTGTCTATGAACATGAATGATGGAATCCAAGATGAATGGCTATTAGGCCTTTCCCTGTTTCCTCTAGCTTGCCCCATTATGAAGAAAATTAATCTGGTAACTTTAGGCTCAATCTATTTCAGCCAAGAAATTCCAGTGTAATATACAGGTTAGTGAGAGCTAGAAATAATTTGCTACCTTTTGATCAAGTGTGAATATAGACCAATGGATTTCACATAATCCTGAAAGCAAAGCTGATTTTCCAAACCTCCCACAGTCAAAGGCCAATCTAGATAACTGCCTCTTAATATAAAGCACCAATTTCTACTCTATGTACATACTAAGACTGGAGTCCTGCAAAGCAGAGAGATTTGCTTATAGCTCTATCCTGTGCCTGATTGCTACCAGCTCTCAGTACACAAAGGTACTAACCCTTGTTTTCAGTGTTACTATGAGCACACAAACTGCCTTTTGCCAAGAATTGATGCCAAGAACTGATGCTGTATCAAGGATCTCGATAGTCATCCAACTTATCTTCTCTTCCATCTCTGGCCCTGGAGTTTACTTAGACCACTTGGGTGATAATGGTAGTTGTTTAAGAACCTAAACGTTCAGTCTTCTAAGTTCTTCTCTCATAACAAGCCGTTCAGTTCTAGTCAGGTGTCCAGTCCTTACACAGCCCTAGCCTCTCCCTGTCCTTTTGGCCGGTCTTGAGATTGGTGCTTTTTTGGCACTCTTTGTATGTTAAGAACTATCCTATGATACTTTACATGCTATTTCATTTAATACCCAACTTCATGATGCTGGTAAAATAATATACTCATTTGACAGATGAGGGAACTGGGGGTGTGGAGATTAAATATTGTGCCTAATTACATCCAGCTATGAAATAGTTGTCAAGATTTGAATCAGGTCTGTCTCATTCAAAAATCGCTTTTCCCCTATATCATAAAATCTCTTATGACTCTGTACATGGCTGACATTAGATCTCAATCCCACATTAGCCAAAAACATGAAGAAATAAGTTTTGCCAAAGAGAGACAATACTGCATGTTAACATTAGAATAGTATACCACATAGTTTAGTGAGTCAAACAAGATTAAAAAAAATAAGTACGTTAACAAAATAATAAATGTGTCAAGGCTGAGACCAGCATACACTTTTTATAAACAGACCTACATTTACATACTAACACTTATTAGCTATATGGCTTTAGTTAAGTTGCTTAGCTTTACAAAGTTTGGTGTTTTTTGGTTTTTTTTGTTTTTTGTTTTTTGCATTTTGGTATATGCTTGTTAATTTGTTTGTAATTTAGTGGAAACGATATCTCCTTTACAGATTTTTTGAACTAAAATGTAAGTTTATTTAAAAAAATTAAAAATTAGAGTGTATTTATTTATTTTGAGAGAGAGCATGAGCATGCACAGGGGAGGGGTGGTGAGCAGAGAGGGGCGGGGGGAGAGAGAGAATCCAAAGCAGACTTTTCACTGCCAGCATGAAGCCCAATGCAGGACTCAAACTCACAAACCATGAGATCATGACCTGAGCTGAAACCAAGAGTCAGACGCTTAACCGACTGAGCCACCTAGGTACCCCTAAAAATGAAAGTTTAAATTAAATACAAGGAATAGAGAAGTTAGAAGTTTTCTTGATAATAAAGTGGGGGTTTTTTGTTTTTGTTTTTTTTTTTTTTATCCTAGGGGAGAGACATCAAGAATAATTTAGGCATTTAAAGTGCAGTACAGTCTCAAAGACGTGTGTACTCAGGATTACTTACATGCCTAACAGAAGCACTAACATAAAACTACCTTATTTATAGTATTTCTTCTGAGAGAATAAGAAAATAAATGTCTATGTACATGACAAATTCTTATTAATAATAAACTATTACAGTAGAAATCTATAATTTTGTTTTTAAAATTCTCCTTCAGCCTTTATAAATTATGGTATGAAGTAGCCATGGAGAAAGGATCTTGGGCCAAAGTTTATATACCTGAAAGTGGGCATCTTCCTCAGAAGCTTTTGAACTAAAGCATGAGAACGTTTTTAGTCCCCATGATAGAAAAATTATGAAATATAGGACATTCTTAATGACTATGTTTCCAGATATATGAAGGATATTAGTATGAGAAATTTAGCCATTGTGTAGAAAGACATAGAATGTGATCCAATACTCAGTTCTCAATTTATACTTTTTCCTGATTTATAGGCATTTGTGATGTAGTTCATTATTCCCTCCTCCTTGGAACTTGGCTTTCAAAACATCTCATATTCCTGGTTTTACTTCTACTCTAGCTGGTCCATTCTGAGTTTTCCTGCTGGCTTTTTCTCATCTCTTCAATGTCCAAACATTGATTCCCCATGTTCAGTTCTAATACATCTTTTCTTCTCCTTTTATAGTCACTCCCTCAGTAACATCACTCGGTCATTTTAGTTTTTATTAAGTTTTTAAAAATTTTTAATTCCAATATAGTTAACATACAGTGTTATATTAGTTTCCGGGGGAAAATATAGTGATTCAACAATTCTTTACATTCCTCAGTGCTCATCAAGATAAGTGTACTCTTTAATCCACATCACCTATTTCACCCATCCCTCCACCCTTGCCCTCACTTAGTCCTTTTAAATATGCCCTCTATGCTGATGTCTTCCACATTTAAATATCTGAACTCTACACTCATGTATCCTACTGCTTACTCACCATTACCATTTGGATATTTGATAGGCATTTCAAACTTAACATGAGCAGAACTGAACTTCTCATCTCTCCTCCACTCCAAAGCAATTCCTCTGTACTTTTCTGGACCAAAGAGAGTGACGACCTATTCTTCCAGTTCCTCAAGCCAAAAGCCCAAGAATCACTCATGATTTATTTTCCATCTTATGCCATACCTGTTCTTATAGTAAAACCCATTGGCTGTGTAATCAATATATAAGCAGGCTCCAAGCCCTTCACATGTATGGCATGATTCTTGTTGAAGCCACAGTCATTTCTCTCCTGGATTAATTCAGTAATTTCTGATATGGTTCCTACCATTCCCTGCTTTGGCCTCGTTGTGATAGTTTACGCAAAGTAATCCTATTAAAAATAAGCCAAGTAATCTCATTCTTTGTTACAATGACCTCCTCTCAGAGAAAAAGCTTGTCCAGTCACTCTGTCTTAATCATGATGATCTTGATTTTCTGGCATTTGAGTAAAGAGCTAAGGGGAGTGAGAAGAAAAAAAAAAAAAAGACATCCTGTTATCCGTCTGAAGAGCATTTCAAGTTGAAGAAGTGGCAAATGCAAAAGCCTTGAGATGCAAACATGTCTTGCTGCTTAAAAACCAATAAGACTTGCATAGAATTTGAACTCAGGCAACCTTGTGTTCAAATTCTGTCACTGCAACTCTGTGACCTTAGGCAAAACTCTACAAAGGGAAGTGATTAGGCTGCTGAATGTCATTGGTGAGCTGTTTCTGAATTTCCTCATTTAATAAATATTATTGAGCACCTTTTATGAGCCCATTATAAGCTAGATGTTCTAGACACTAGGAATAACAAATGAACAAAGGAATAAAAGTTCTTGTCAAAATGTAGCATATGTTTTAGTGATCAGGAGGCAGACATTAACCAAATGAAGTGAGTAATGCTGGGTAAGGAAAGTCAAACAGTGTGAGTGGTGTTTGTTGCCACGTTTGCAATTTAAGATAGAAATAACATTTGAACCCAGGCTTATATTGGTCCATATTCTATGCTTTTCATAACCCTATGATACTGATCTTAGTCTTGATATCTTTAACATCTTCAAAAATGTCCAGAATACAGAAGGAGAAATGGCTGGTCAAAACTTGCTAATTAAATAAAGTTGCATTCTGCCATGATTTCAATGAGAGGTACAAGTACAGGAAGAATTCCACCCAGGGGGTGGGAGGAGAGAGGAATTGGAGAGCAGACTTTGCCTGATGAGCACATGTAGCAATAACACTGGCATTTCCCAGAGGAAGTAATGGAAATCTGATCAGGTTTTCTTTATATGAGAAAACAGGGTTGTTCCCTACAGAAATAACTATGACTTTGCTTCCTTTCCATGACTTTGGTTCCATGACAAAAAGGTAAATGCAGATGTTCCTCATGCTGATAAACCATTTTTAAAGTAACATCTTAAATTTTATTTTCAAAAACACGTTTATTAAAGTACCATTATAGTAACATTAAATAAAACAAAATTTCTTTATCCCACACACCTACCACTAATTAAATAAATGTCCACCTTTTTATATATAAAAGTAAATTAGTATGTATTTATATTTACGGCTGTAATCATAGAATATGCAACATTTTGTATACTGCTTTTATTCCACTTAATTATCAGTTACCGGGTATATAATATTTCATTAACTATATCATAGTAACATTTGCACTTTTTTTTGAAGACTTAGTCACCTTTTTCAGTGTCAAGGCTCCTACACCCAGTTTTGTCATGATTCCAAACCTATGGTTTTCAACACTGGCTACAGGAAGTTGTATTTTTATTTTTATTTTTATTTTTTTAATGTTCATTTAATTTTGAGAGAGAGAGAGAGAGCGCGCGCAGGGCAGGAGTGGAGGAGGGGCAGAGAGAGGGAGACACAGAATCTGAAACTCAGGCTCCAGGCTCTGAGCTGTCAGCACAGCGCCCAACGCGGGACACAAACCCATGAGCTGTGAGATCATGACCTGAGCCAAAGTCAGCTGCTCAACCAACGGAGCCACACAGGCGCCCCTTGGGTTTTAAAACACAAATAGAATTGCCCAGAAACCACTACTAAAAAAGTCTAAAGAGTCTGATGAAATTGATCTGGGTGGGACTAAAATGTTGACTTTTTTATTTTATTTTTTAATTCTTTTTAGTTCTCAGTAACTTGCGACATACAGGCAGAGCTGAGAACCCCTGTGATAAATGAGTGGATAGCACATTTGATATAGTAGTCTTAGAGTCCCATGGCTTCCCGGCCTCTCTCCTACCCACACTTGGTTATTGACACCTCATATATCAGCTCTACAATCCTGACCACAATTTTGTAACCTTACAGTACTTAACTCCATATTTTCATTACAACTTATCCAGAGAATCTTGATAAGGGATACTAATTAGGAGAGAAATCTAGATACAAACCTGTCTCCCTGAGTCTGTACTTCTCTCCCCTTTTTGTACCAAGAATTATCCAAAATTATAACTAACACCCTGTTTTGCTGTTTCTATTAAACAAAGCTGTCAAGCATAATTGGCATTTCCTTTTGTCTTAGAATAGTTGGTCTTCATGTTTTTCTTATTTACTACCTGGAATGTCTACATGGTTGATACTTGTTTATTGATATTGTCATTTAATTCTTGCAATGCTGTGAAAATACATTTTCTCTTGATAACATCCAAAGTATGCCTGGTACACAGGAAGAGTTTTGTAACTTGTGTTTCCCACAACAAAGATGGCCAAAAGTATCTCTGTATGGCCGTAGAGACACAAATAAATGTCCTAAAACAAATGATTGTAATCTTTACACTTTGATTATTTCATTTGTGTTTTCCTCTTTTATGATACATACACAAACACAATGAATTCTGCATAGTTTTTGCCTTGAATATTGATGTGGGGAACATCTTATTTTTTATATAAAATTACATATTTTCTTTTGTGTTGTTTTTTGTGTCTATATGAGATAAATAAACTTATTGTGCTAATCACTTTGCAGCACATAAAAGTCAGGTCATTATGCTGTACGTGTTAAACTTACATAGTGCTGTATGTCAATTATATTTCAATAAAGCTGAAAAATTATATATACTACAATTATATAATTTGGTATTATATTATAACTTAGAGAATTTACTCAGAATGAACAAATCATGAGCTACATAACACTGTAACATGCTGGGTAAAACCACACTGATCCAACTTTGAACAAAGCAAAAGCCATAAGTCACTTCTGGGAAGAAAAAGTTAATTGTTTAGAATACTTCAATAACTTCATGTAATCTTGCTAAATCAAAACTAGTGTTCTACTGTCATGAGGAATTTAACAAGTGAATGTGAATGGCAAGAGAACTAAATTTAGATTCTGTGAATCTAATTTTTAGATTTTTCATAATTTTAGTGAAATTTCTAAGTTTTCTGTTATCATCAAAACATCTCTTACAGCTGTTACTTTTGAGAAGTAATTCAACCATTGAGATCAAAAGGAATTTCTTTTTTCCTTAATATTAGGTCATATAATAACTCTACATATTCTTTTATATGAAGTAACCAAATCCAGCACTGGTACAGGAAAAAAACATCTATAAGTCCCTACAGCAACTATTATAGCTTTTTTTTTTTTTTTTTTACTAGTTAAACGAATCGTGTGAATTCAATTTCTCTACCAGTCACATTTCATGAATGTCCTACCAATATCTCTCACTCAGTGGCATCTCTACAAGAGAAGAATCTTAGGAATTTGGGGAAAGGGAAAGCTAAAAGGGGAAAATAATAATGAAGAGCTACAAAATTGATATACATCTTATATATCTATGCCATATATGATAGATAATAAGTATATTTTCTTAAAGATTTTTTGGCACAACGTGGATATATGTATATGCCCAAACTCATCAAATTATATACATTAAACATGTGACTTTCTTATATTAATTATACCTCAATAAAGCTGTTAAAAAAGATAGATAAAAAAAACACATGTACATTTCAGTACTATATCAAGTAGTTATAGTAATAGCAGCAGTAATAATAATGAGTAGCAATAAAAGTCTAATTAATAAAAAATTAGAATTCAGTGTCTTATAACTTAATCTAATTTCAATCCTGATGTTACCTTACCTCTACCAGTAATTCTAAGATATATGGACCTAAAGAGTAGCATGCTGACACATGGACAAAGGCCTGAGGAACCCACTCTGGCCCTGCCCTGAATATTTGACTCCTCGTAGAGAAAAGAGTCTCAAGAGCCAAGGGAATTTTCACCTGGATACCATACTCCCACTTTAGGCCATGTCCAAAGTATCTAGGCTCCCTTCATTGCTTGTCCAAATGACCCCAAGCGTACTTCCAGGACCTGCCCACTTCGCATGTTCAAATCACTAAGCATAAAAGCCAAACAAGGTGTAGTTACTTGCATGGGTATTGATAGAGCTTGGACTGCAGAAACAACGTAGCCATAGACATGCACATGAGTATAAATATGTACATCAAGATCAAGATGGAGTGAGGAGTTGGAAGACAAGAGTGGCAGACTTGGGTAGGGAACTGGCTCCCTCCGTGCAATAGCATACTAGTGAGGAAAACACAGGAGTCAAATTCTGCATTTTAACCTGGACTTCTTTTAGATGTTATAAAGAGCAACTTGCCAAGGTCAGATCAGAACTTTTTAATATTTGGAAATATAGGATGAGGATCTTTATTGGCACTCTTGCCCTGGGCCCTACAAATACAGGTCTGGATTCTGATTGTCTATAATTGGGTCACAGTCTAGGTTATAGGTTCTGAAGTGATGATATTGTCCACACATTGAAAAACCAAAGAAATAAGAAAGTGACATACAGTGAGGTAGATGCCCAGAATCCATCATGAGTATTTCCAGTCAGCAGCAAAAGCTCAGGCATCGGAATGGCTGAAAAAGCTACACTAATTATAACAAATGGTCTTTTAATTTGCACCCTGCTTTTGAGGAAAGTCTGTTTTTTAAAACAAAAATGTAGTATTTTGTCACTTTGATGATTTCAACCATGATATGTGTGATCTTTTCACAAGTTAAGCTACTAATAGTCTATCACCAAATTAAAATAAATCTTAAAAAATTCAACATATGGAGGTGTTCATGGGAGACAGAAAGATAGAGTGAGGAGTGCAGTGAACTGAAATCCTTTCTATGGGTGATTGAAATTCTGCTCCACAGTCACTGTGTATGGAGATATAATTTTGTTAGGAACATTTGGATTTGAAACATTCTTGTGTTTGTTTAAAATGCTGTTTCAAAATGTATTTATCCTCATTAAAACGTACAGGTTATGTTTTTAAATGCAAACTAGATACAATTATAAGACTGGAAAAAAGTGTTGGGATTCTGCCAATCTCCCCTAGATTCATGTGCTCATAAACTGTCTCCTGGCAAATAGGAGTTTAATAAATCCAAACTTAAGATAGATGAGGAACCCAAGTTGTCTTGAACATAATATAAATTGAGTGGACCCATATTTATTTTTTGTACTTGGCCTTTCCTTATTCATCAGTCCCAAAGCTCTCTTGCACTAGGTGGCCATATTCCTTATGTCTCTGTTTGTCTCCCATACTGGAGACAATCTTCCATTCTCCAAACATGTCTCAGAGTTTGTGCTAATTGCTAAACATAGGTCTTAGAGTCATCAAACTTTTGATGCTCTTCTGAGCATCTGAAATTTTAGAATTTAGAAACAGAGTCTGAAATCTGGTACAAGTATCCCCTCACGTTCAAAATTGGAAATCTATACCATGCTTCCCCAGAAACCCACAGTGGCTTAGTCTGACCTTCTTACCCCTGTAGTATACCAGCATTACTTATTTCTTTCTTCATTATATTGAACACTTGGAACATTTATGTAATTAGTGGGAAGTGAATCCATTGTATCATGTAGTTTTTGTGTTATCACTAGGGAGGATGGCTGAACTCATGGTCACCATGAGATCCGCCTCCCCCCCAATTTTGCTCAACGATTAAAGAACTGTTTATGTGTATTTAAAAAGTGTTACTATTGTCATTGCTTTAGTTCTTAAATTAATCCCATGTGAATTAGATATACATGAAATGGACTTCTGAAGTGTTATATACTTGCAGAAGGTGAACTACAAGTCTAACTGTAAGTCCTGTATTAATTAACAAAAGGGAGAAAAGATCATTTTGAGCCATAGATAAAAGCATCCATCCCCTAAAAATATCTAACACCTAGTCTCCAGTTTCTGCAGTTACATTTTTTTAAAACACCCAAGATAAAGTAAGAAAATCCACTATTTTACATGCAGTACATGCAGTATGATTATATTAAATAATCAATATTTAAGATGTCTTCCAAAGCAAGGTGGGTGGTGGTGGTCAAATTGACCTCTCAGTAGCTTCTTATGACTCAATTCTTAGTCTCTTCAGGTCAATTTAGCAGTGCTGCTACATGCTTCTTTCTCATCTCCAAACCTTGGGATTAACATGGCCCTCTAATTCATTCTCCAGTAGGGGAAAGGAAAGCAATCTTAATTCTTAGATTAATGTGTGATACTTTCACAGATTAAGAGAATGCTCTATTTTTTTCTTCAGCATTCTCATCTATTCATTCATTTCATTAATGTATTTATTAAATAAGTGGTAAGTGAGTGTGTATGGACATTGTTTTAGACATGAGCAAAGAAAACAAAAATCCCTGCCCTAAGAGAGTTTGTGTTCTAAATGGGAGGTAGGAAGTGAAGTTGGGGATGAAATGCATAACAAACCCAGAAGCAAAATATACAGTTAATCAGATGGCAATGACATAAAATGTGACATAAATAAATAAATAAATAAATAAATAAATAAACAAAATATGACATAAAATATGCAGAGAAGAGAAGTATAGAGTGCTGCTGTGGGTAAGTCTGAAGTTTCCAAAACTATGGTCAGGGAAGGTCTCATTGAAAGGGGTAACATGGGAGGAAACATTTTAAAGAGTAAGTGAAGTTCAGAGGGAACAGAGGTAGGTAGCAGCACAGAAGTAAGCAGGAGCTAGATGGTATAGGTCACTGTAAACATTTTGGTACTCACCTGGATAAGAAGTTGCTGAAGTAGTAAGGAGTCAGAGTATGAGAGGAAGATGGTCACCTGGTGAGATAGTGGATAAAAATCTGTGTGCCAGAAACTGAGATTATGGAACAGTGCAAATATTTTAATGACCAATTTAGGACATCATTATAGATAGGACTGAGTAACTCAAGCAGGTTATGTAACTAGGACAATGAGTAAAGAAAATGATGTGCCTGGATATTGAAATTGAGAATTATGGCAAGTTTGGTATCAGAGATAAATACAGAGCCAGCTACTAAAATCTTCATGGAATGAAGGGAAGTCCTGGTCACTTAGTCAGAAATAATGCTATCATAATGCTAGTAGGTGATATGGTGTGATGATGCAAGATTACAAGTGAGGAGACCTCATATTGCACCCTGGGAGACAAGATCACAAAAGAGAATTAGCCATATAGGGATTAGAAAACTGAGTTTTTCAGAATAATTGAAGTAAATGAAAAAATATTGTAATAGCTGAGGTAAATTTGATAAAGTCTGAAGTTACATAAATATAAAAGAATGAAAAGAAGATAGTAAAATGTATATATTTAAAAATGCACTTGACAAAATTATGTGACAGAATTGAATATGGCTAACTAGAGCATGATGAATAATCTGTCCAACTTGGGACATGTCTAAGATGCCTGTGGTACATCCACATGGTAACCAGTGCATAGCCTGAAACATGTCTCTGGAGCTCAAGCAGGTGATACAATATTGGGAATCAGTGGTTATAGCAAACCAGAAACACCAATGGACAAATCTTTAGGTGAATCATGAGCTGTGAGGCCTTAGCAAAGAAGAATGGCCCAATAAAAATTTTGTTAAAGTAATTCCTATTATTAAAATAATATCAGTAGCAATTGTGGTCCTGATATACAGGTAGTGACTGGTACTAGTAGTAATGAAAATAAAGTACTCATTATAAAGAATTTTAAATCAAGAGCTATTATTGACAGGTTTATTAAAAATCATGTCCTGTATTTTATTCAATTGTGTTAATCTTAATACCAAGCACATTGCCTGGCTTCCAGCAGGCATGCAGTAAAAAATTGTGGAGTGGAAAAAAAAAAATCTGAATATTTTTTTCCTGAATGAGCTGACCAAATTTGTGATAACTGAAATAGTTTAAATAAAGTTCAAGAATCTTTTACCTGACTCTTTGTCCCAAAGTTATGGCATTTTATGCTTAGAGTGATTTAGCAATCTGTATATGGCTCAGATCTTTCCTATTTTCTTAAAACCAATCACTAGAATGATCAGGACCATGTAAGGGAGCTAGACAAGAAGACCAGGGTAAAAATAACAAAGATGTCAAACCCACCATTTTCTGGTTGTAACAATTGTAACTAAACAAGTCCACCTGTCTAATGTCCTTCTACAATTTGTCCTCCATTTTTCCTTATGCTACATCTCCATGCCTATGGAAATCCCAGTAGTGACTAGTTTTGGCTCAAGACGAAACTCTCAGCACATGCAGTTTGCAGATGGGGAAAATCAAATTCAGAAGAGTTGCTACTTATAGAGAGCCAGATAACAAATAAAATTGTGGAGATTTGATTTTCAATTATACTTGCTGACATCAAAGCACAAGTTTTGTCAATAGAATACATGCATTTAGAACTAAACAATATTCTAAAATATACCCAATTTATAGTGACTTAAAACTTTCCTGATTTTTTTTCTCAAACCATAAACCTAGCAACTCTGTTGACGAGTAGCACTAAGTCATAAAGAGTATAAGCTGAGTATAAATTATCTAAGTTCTAGGGTATGAAACCATTTTAGAAATCCTGCTTTTATGCAATAGGATTTATCATACAAATTATGCCCATGATAGAATGTAATGAACTGACATCAGTAATTAGGAAAGGATACAATTTTGAGTCAATTGTTCATGTTTCCATTTTGTTATATAATGTAGCAAACTGCCACAATTCAAAACAACATGCAAACTATGTTAAAGTCCTATTTAAATTAGATTCAAATTATATTATAAATTTATACTCTGCCAATATGTGTGTGTATGCTGATAACTTTTATTACCATCTACAACATACTGGATTTATCAGAGTTTAATTCATTTTTAAGAACTATTAAGAGTGTAGTTAACTGGGACATGTTTTAAACTGTTTTGATAAGATGTTTTAGATTGCTTTTGAGAGATATTTCACAAACTAAAAACAGAAAAATGGCACTGATTATAATAATATTAAAAGAAGCATGCCCTATATGCAAAAACAATTTAATATATAAAATGAAGTTTGCTATCCATTTGGCATTTTTTAATATTTATTATTAAAACTCATGGAGAGAATCTCTAACCTTTATATCATGAAAATGAATAAAGGAAACCTCATCAAAAATGGGATCAGGAAGTCCTAAAGGGTGTGCACTCACACATTTCTACTACTCAATCTCAAACAAGAGGAAGGTTGCTTTACACAATTTAGCCAGAGGAAGAATTTCTCCTTGCCCAGCAACAGCTCAACCAATGAGAAACTGCTACACTAGGCCAATGAGAAGCTGTCACCGTCCTGAACTCTAACAGTCTCTCCCAATTTCCTCCTTCCTTCCATAAAAGCAAGCTCCTATCCTCTGTTCTCCAGATTTACCTATGGTTTGCCATAGTTTGCTTGTCCTGAAATTCAATTCTCTGCCATCTCCAAATAAACTCATTTTGCTGGTAAAATAACCAGCTCTTTTGTTTTCTCAGGTTATCACCACCTTGACAAAATTCTGCTCCAAAGAGTGCTACTTTGGTTTTGATAAATTATTAAGCAGACTTCTAAAACTTGGAGAAAAATATCCAAGAGGGTTACCCCAAATCAGTAAATTAAGTATTATCTATATTTAATATCTAGGGGAATAGTAGATAAGTTCATTCCTCTTTTTCCCAACCACTATAGTTTGGTTAATTTTCTGGTATCATATTTCAAAATGGTGACATCTCTTTTCCAATTTATATCAGGCCAATCCAGGTAGTCTAATCTATCACAAAGGTGTTTAAAGCCAATGGGTAACAACTGGATGGATTGAGATAGAAGGGAGGGGAAAGGATCTGAAAGGAGTTCCAATTTGATAGATGTTGGAATAAAAACTTCTTTAAAATCTGAAATGTGCAGACTTGTTTAAATGGAGTAGCTTTTATAAATGAGTGTGGTGATGTGATTGAACACAGTGGGAAAACACTGTTCTTTTTATTATGATCCTCATTAGAAGGAAAATAGCAAAGACTGTTACCTGGTAAAAATATATCAAACACATGTGCCTCTGTAAGTTTTTAAACTTGATAAGGGGGAAGGAAAAAAATATGTCAGTAATGAAATGAATCTTGAACTTTGACAAGGAAGGTAAATTTGATGCTTTGAATGAACAGACATCTTGTTTGACTAGAAATGATCATGGTTCCAATTGCTTGTCAAACATGTTAGCTTCTTGCTGTCAGAGAATGCTATTCCATTTCTGATATTTCAGCATCAGTCTTTTGCTATTACAAAACCAATGCCGTTGGCTGTCAGGACTTTCCAGTTTCAATTGGCAGACTTATCTGTCTTCAGCAGGATTAGACAGAAATATTTCTCATTCAGAGGCTGCTCCTGTGGAAGACAGCAGCAGCCCCAGGAAATTTGAGTACATTAGCTTCAAAGGACCTGTCTGCCACCCTTCTGACAGTACGCTCTGCAAAGTACCTTCCAATCTCCTGCTCCTTGGGCGGTTTTCTCTGCACTTTAAATATGTATTTTTGGCATTAGATAGAAACTTCAGCCATTTCTATGTTGTAATATTATTTACATAAATACAAGAATAAGCCATAGATTTTCACTCAATTGGTACGAGTCATTTCTGGTAAATTGCATTAAAAAAAACATGAGGAAAGATGATAGACAATGTGTCTCAGATAAAATTAATGTCAGTAGAATAGATTTAAAAAACCAGAGTGAGTGAGAATTTTATAATAATGGCTTGCAGCTCTAAAATCATGTTCTCATTTAAAAAAATGTTAAATAGTAGCTTCAATTATTTAATATTTACAATACAGACGAGTTGTCAGAAGAATTCGTGGTGCGTTAGTTACTTGGGGAAAAAAATGGTAGTGAATTCTGTTCCTCAGAAAAGGTGCTAACTGCTTCCAAGGATCATGTCTATATTTTCCCTTACTCTTTTGTCCCTTCTTCTGCTTGCTCCACTCCCTGCCACCCCCCCCCCCAAAAAAAAGACCAATGATGCTGCTAGGGTGTGAGGGTGTGCATACATGCACATGCATTTTTCCTCTTCCCAATAGACTACATCTCTTGGTATTTATATGCCTCTAAAATTGTATCAAGTACTTTAAAATCTATTTATGGGATATTTTACTATTCCATAAAATCTGCAAATATCTTTGCTCAGAAAATCCCAACCCTTTCATTAGCATGGGAAAATAGCTTGTAACATTGAAAAATGTCAGTGACCACAACCGAGTTAGCTATTTTTGTGAAGGCAAATAAAATCTATAGCGAATATTCCTTCAATTCTCATTTTTAACATACTGTGTCAGTAAATCTTAGGATTTATTTGGTTGATTATTTTTGCTATTATTTTGTTTGCTTGTTTTGACCACCACACTTTCAGGAGGATACCAACTGATGGGTAGGTAGCCTATCTCACTGTCTTTCTCAATGTCTTTGACAGAAACAGTTAAGGTTCTTCTTTCCTTGTATGGATATATTTTAAATAGCTTTTAAGTTGTAACCATAAAAAGCAGTTCATGGAACAATGATAATCAGAAGCTCTTATGATAGGAAAAAAAGAGATCATTTTGCATCCCATAAGCTTTGTTTCAAAGAGAGGCAAAAGATAGTCTTTTAAAATTAAGACATAAGTTTAATAGCATAAGATATACTACGATCTATAGATTTATAGCTTAAATTAAATGGAAATCCAACAAACAACTGCTTAATTTGATCAATGAAAATAACTATCCTGGATAATTGTTATTTAACACTGATTTATTTCTCACAAGGGTCCAAGAAAATATATAATGGAGACATGTGGCATTGTCTCTAAGGGCTTACTTCACGTTCACAGATTTGATTATTATTAAGTACCTTGCCCTCACACACATTTGTAGTTATCCCCACTAAAACACAGTTGCTAATTACATTAGGCTTTTCTCATAGGAATTTTGTTTCTAATTTTATAATTATCTTTAGTGCTTTTCTCTGTCAAAGTCTTACACAGCTCAGTCAAGCTGCAGATGCTAAACTAAAAACAGCACAGTGATGTCATCATCATACTGTCATTATGAAGTTTTCGTATCTCTCTCCATTGTGTAACATGGATCCAGGTGACTTATTGTGAAAGCACGTATCAAGTTTGGTTGCTGCTAGGTACCAAGTATTCTGTCCATTTCTGTAAGGAGCTCACAATTTGTGAATGAAGGAGAACATACAATGTCTAATTGTCATAAGGTTTATGTAAAACTACCATTAGGAATTGTTGGGAGCAGAGAGGGACACCAATGCATTCTGAAAGGGTTTGCAAAGTGTTACACAAAGTGCTATCTAAAGGAAAAGTATCAGTGAATTTAAAGTGGCGTTCTATCTTTGTTTGAGTGTTTAAATTCCCTTAAAATAGAATTTCTCTTTTTTCTGATTTTATGTGTGTGTATTCAAACAAAAAATATTATTGAACAAGAGATCTAAGAAAAGTATTTTTTCTTTATGGACCATAAATAGGTTGTAAACCTAGTATCACAAGAACAGTGGCTTTAGACTGAGACCCTGCTACACTTTTTTGTACTCCTAGATAAATAATCAAGGAATCAGTATACTATCCAGTAAGTGGGGCAGCGGGATTTAATAAAGCACCAAATATTCTGGAAATTTGACACATTTAACTACTTCATTTATGTTTCCCTGAACCTACTACAAATATGTTTACTCAAACTCATCATCAGGAAAGAAAACACAAATGAATTAGAGGTGTTTCACTCTCATGTTTATCTAAATGTTCTCTGCTTGATTATAGAAAAGCTCAAATTCAAAAAATTAAATATTTATCAATCTGAACATTATAGTATGCATACTGCTAAGCTTGCTACTTTTTATAACCATTTATGTTCATTGCCTTTGATTTAAATACTTCTAATTTGTCTATTTTAGAAATTGACATTGCAGTAAATTAAATCTTGGGGTAGGATGGAATAAAAACTGAAAAGGAAGCACAGTTCCAGTATTATCACAGAAAATGATCTATTTTAATTTATGACATGATGATCCAATTTTTCCCTAAGTATCATTCTCTAAATAGTGAAGCATCTTATTCTCTAATATTTAATGCCTCTCTAAGTTGTTTCTTATTAGAAATTGTATTGCTTAAAACTGACATTTTCCTAATAGTAGTATGGTTTTTCCTACATTTTATGTCATTAAAATTATGCATGCTCCAACAACAGCATATCCCAGTTGAGTCATATCAATGTAAATAAAAATGCAAAGAGGCAAAGTCGATAATATTACCAAAAAATTGGTGTTTAGGGTATAATATGAAGATTCATACTGCACAGATGTTCAGCAGAAATGAGATCCGCACCTCAATTGAGTAAGAGTATTACCTGTTTTATTGCTCTGCCTGTGTACAGCAGGCAAGGGTAGAGAGACTGTGACCTTGAATGCAGTGCAAAAGAACATGCTGCTTCAGAAAAAAAAAATCACCGCTCAAAGGCAAGTATGTTCAAACGGTAAGAAGAAAATTAATATTAAAAAAAGGGAAAAAAAGGGAAAAACATTAAACTAACAAACATAGCAATATCTAGTGTTTGGATCTATGGTTAGTGTTTGGATCTATGGTGGCAGCTGTGAATGCATAAATTTATCAAGATAAAAAGAGTGAAAGACAAGATATTTTATTTCTTCAGTGAGACTGGGTATTCAAAGAACATACTAGTCCCTATAATTTTTACTATTATCCACAATGTGACTATTGTCCAGTTTGTCTGGAAAGGTCTGATTTTGTTGAGTTTATAGCCAATTTTTTCTTCCTGATGTATATTTATCTCTCTCTCTATATATATATACTATATTACTTATATCTATACCTATCATCCATCTATCTACTTCAAGTTTAGATCTCTTAATTGCTAACACTTTGAATAGAAACAATAGTTGCCAATTGACTTCAAAAGGGAAAAAGCTAATTTCTATAAAATTTGGGTAACATCACCACCACTACTACCACACACACATGCACACACACACACACACACACACACACACACAGCCTCTGGTATTTCCCTAAATCAAGAAAGGTCACCTTCCCAACCTCCCTTTTTTACTTCAACAAGCCCTTCCTTTCAACAGCTAGCTATTTAAGGGAAATGTTGTATTAATTGGGTCTTAAAGAAAAATATTTCCTTCAATTTGGCATCTCCTTCAATTATAGATATAGGCTCGTCACCAGTAGACATATAGACATGACCAATATTTTTATATTACAATACAGATACATCTTGCCAGAATGAGAACTGAACCCAGGTATCTTCAACCAGAAGTCAGACTTTTTCTTCCTCCCCGCCAAAATTTATTTCAATAGCTATAGTTGTCTAAAAGAATTTCAATAAATATCTTACACATTTCCTGCCTTTGTGAATATAAATAATAAGAAAGAACTTGTCACATCATCAGAATATGCAAGTGTAGTTTATGATGACACACCCCAATGTGACCAACTTTAAAACCTTCCCTAGCCACATCTAATCTCCTTCAAATGTAGAATTTGAAAGAAGGTCAGTGTTCCTCTGAATATCGTCTCTTTTTCTCACACTTCTACCATGATGTGTCAGTGAGTTTGATCCTCACTTTCTAGAACAAATCAATTTTGTTGATTCAGTTCCATGTGAATATAGGCTTGTCAAAGCAACTTTAAAAAAAGACATATTTCTTCCTACTATAAGTCTACATGCTGTTTGATAAGAAATGTTTTTTTCTTTGTCCATAGTTCTATTAAAATTTTATGTATTAATTTTTATTTATAAAACAAGTATCTCCAAGGTATTATAGGGATCACATACGAATTAATCAAGGCAGGCTTCAAGGAGTAGGCCACACTTAGGTTCTAAGGGTTAAAAAATAAGCGTGATTCAGTAACTGGAGAAGCATTAGCCAAAGGCTCAGTTCTGTGTGGCAGAGAATTAATGTAGAAGGATCCTAGGAAATATGACTGGATGGAATGCAAGATTTGGACGACAAATTTGAAATGCAAGTCAGTAGAGACCTATAGGATAAAAGAAAATACATAACTAATTTATCTCTATGAAAAGTAAGTGTCTTCTGTTTGTGTATAATATTTATTAACTGGAAAAATGCAAAAATACCAAATAAAATGTTCCAGAAGGCCTTCCTGAGACATCTGGGTGACCCTGGACAAGGAAGCATGCTAAAATCCTTCCCCATCCATGTGATGAGTTCCTCTGGGCACTCTTAGCTCCAATGCTGAAATAATTCTATGTATTAGAAATAGCAAATACATGAGGACCCAATTCAAGATAGTTTTCTCCATTCTCCCATTCCTAGTACAAGAATGAACATCCCCAAAGTCTATATCTTTACCTTTAGCATGTGTAAGGCAAGATACATGTGATGAAGATGTGTATGTATAAAAAATATATATACATGTGCATGTATATTATACACATATGTATTTTTACATATTTTTATGTGTATGTGTATGATAAATACACACACACAATGAGGGAAAGAAATAGATGAGAGAGAGAGATTTCTGGTTCTTTTGCTCCTGCTTTGGGCCAAGCAGAAAAAACAGGGACTAGATTTATTTTTCATCTAAAACAACTAAAAGCAGTAGCAAAATATATAAAACACTGATTTTCAACATCAAGCATCAAAGCAGTGATCCCTGAGAGAAGCAATCTCGATGAAGCCTGTAATTGCCCCAGCTCACTGCCTTGATTTTCCAGGCCACCGCACATGGAGGAGGAATCTATTCCTAGCCCAGTGAACTCCTTGAATGAAGATGGAGCTAAGTGTCTGAGGAGACCAAAGCAGCTAGAGTAGACCAGAGTTAGCATGACAGACTAATGGAGAAGAGAGCTGCAGAGAAAGAGAACTCCAGAGATCTACAGAGAGACCCCCCACAAGTATTTAGCCAAATACTGATCAGTTTGGACAGGTGAGAAGAAATACCTATGGCTAGGGAAAGAACAACTACACAACAAACAAATATTTGATAAGCTGAATGCTATTAAAACTAGACCATAGAGGGGCGCCTGGGTGTCTCAGTCGGTTAAGCGACCGGCTTCGGCTCAGGTCATGATCTCACGGTCTGTGAGTTTGAGCCCCGTGTCGGCTCTGTGCTGACAGCTCAGAGCCTGGAGCCTGTTTCAGATTCTGTGTCTCCCTCTCTCTGACCCTCCCCCGTTCATGCTCTGTCTCTCTCTGTCTCAAAAATAAATAAATGTTAAAAAAATTTTTTTTTAATTAAAAAAAAAAAACAACTAGACCATAGATTTGGAGAACATATTCACAGTACTTATACCTAACACAAGATTTATATCCAAAATAAACAAAAAATTCTGTGAATCAATCGCAAAAACTCAGAAAAGTGTATTTGAAAATAGGTAAAATATTTGAGAAGGCACTTTACAAAAGAAGTAATAAATAGCCAGAAAACATGTAGAAAATTTAGCAAAATCATTAGTTATCAGAGAAAGGGATATTTGCACAGATATGCAAAATAAAATATGTTGTGATTCCATTCACATGGATACCAAGATACATATTCTTTGAGTTTTAAACTTAGTTTTAAATTTTCTGACTCTGTTAAACTTCAGTATTTACTGAAGAATATTGGGAAAAATTATTCTACTAGAACAGGAATTTATTAAACAATAAAGGTAATCATAACATTTGAACTCTGATGATTGTCAAATACTAATGAGAATAGAATGCTGTTTAAACAAGTGTACTTAAGGGTAGGAGATTTCTAGTAATGGAAGAAGGAGGGGAAGAGCAGTGGGAAGAAGGAGGGAAAAATAAGGAAGGAAGGAAGGAAGGAAGGAAGGAAGGAAGGAAGGAAGGAAGGAAGGAAGGAAGGAAGGAAGGAAGGAAGGAAGGAAGGAAAGGCGAAAAGTAAACTCAAAATATGTAAATAGACAAAGCAATCCTGATTTAACAGAATGTTCCTATTAGAAAATACACATTTCAATTTCCTTTGAGATATTTTGGGTCTCTTTATAGAGTATGCCAAATCACTGAAATCATGATTTCTCTTGCTCTCGATGTCTTAAGTATGATCTTTTTGTATTACACTTGTATTATATCATCCTCATGCACAGACATGTTTTTGTCACTTTTAGCATTTATTCTTTGGTCTATATTACAGTTATGTATAGTTTGGTAATTGTAACTAGCTGGATATTTCCTTGAAATTTTTATGGATGAACAATTGTAACACTGTGCCTAGGAAAAAAATCATAGCACTTCAAAAATGAACCACAAAGTTGGACCACAAAAAAGTCTAAAAACAAAATGCTAAGTTTGTGCTTGACAATTTACCATTTCTGCCACAAATAAAACATTACTTACATGCTTATATACGTTCAGAATTTGTTTACAAATTCTAAATAACACCTGGACACAAAATGCATTTTTAAACTTCAATCCTTTATCTCCTCATGCTTTGAATATCTTATACATCCTTTTCATCATATTGAATTTCTATTCATTATTCTATGTCTAGTGAAAGTGCTATTATCGCTATGAAGTCTTCATTGAAGCTCCTGTCAAAATGAATTCCTCTCTCCTCTGGCTTCACTCAGCATCCTACATGTGTCCTGGTTCAGCATTTATATTAATTTGATTTTTAATTATTTTATTTATGTATATCTCTGTGTCTGTCTCATGTATTCAAAGATAGTAGGATTTATCATCTATGACTATTTTACATCCATTATTCATACAGCATTCAGAATATGTTTTTAAAATAGATTTTATTTTTTAGAACATTTTCAGATTCACTGCAAAACTAGAAGTACAGCACATTCCCACATATTCCCTGCTCCTCTCACACACAGCATCTCCCCACCCACATCCCACATGAGTGGGACATTTGTTACAATCTACGAAACTACATTGATACATCATTGTCACCCAAAGGTCATAGTTTACATTAGGGTTCACTTTTGGTATTGTACTATCAGTTTTGACAAATGTGTAATGATATACATTTACAGTATAATACAAAAATAGTCTTAACTAAAAATTCTCAGTAGCCAGTTTATTCATCCCCCCAAACCTGTGACAACCACTGATCTTTTTACTGTCTCCATAGTTTTGCCTTTCCACCATGTCATATAGTTGAAATCCTATAGTATGTAGCCTTTTAAGATTAGCTTTCTAAAATATCCATCTAAGTTTCTTCCATGTCTTTTCATGGCTTCATAGCTCATTTTTTTTTTCATTACTGAATAACATTTCATTACTTGGATGCTCCAAAGTTTATTTATCCATCTCTTTGCTGAAGGACATCTGGTTGCTTCCAAGTTTTTGAAATTATGAATTAAGCTGCTGTAAACACTCGTGTGTAGGTTTTTGTATGGACACAAATCATCGATCCATTTGGATAAATACCAAGGAGGTGACTGCTGTATGTTATAGTAAGAGTATGCTTAAGAAGCTGCCATACTGTCTTCCAAACTGGCTGTACCATTTTTCATTCTCACCATCAATGAATGAACATTCCTGTTATCCCATATTATTGTCAAGTTTTGGTGTTGTCAGTATTTTGGAATTTACCAATCGTAATAGGTTATCTAATAACCTACAATAATGTTATCTTCTTGTTTTTTAATTTGCAATTCCTTAATGAGATCAAAAGATGTTGAACATCTTTTCACATGCTTATTTGTTATTTGTAAGTATTCTTGGTGATGTCTCTGTTCAGGCCATTGGCCTATTTTTAAATTAGGCTGTGGAGTGACTGGGTGACTCCATCAGTTAAGCATCCAGCTTCTAATTTTGGCTGGAGTCATAATCTCATGGTTTGCAAGATTGAGCTCCATGTCTGGCTCTGTGCTGACAGTGCACAGCCTGGATGGGATTCTCTTTCTCCCTCTCTCTCTGCCATTCCCCCACTGACTCTCTCTTTCTTTCTCTCTCCCTCTCTCAAAATAAATAAATAAACATTAAAATATAATTGAGTTGTTCATTTTATTACTGTTAAGTTTTAAGAGGTCTTTAAGAAATTTGAATAAGTCTTTTATTAAATATTTCTTTTGTAAATATTTTCTCTCAGTCCGTGGCCTATCTTTTCATTCTCTCTCTTTTTTTTTTTTTTTTTTTTGTGATTCTAATGTGGTTCTCAAATTTTTTTTTCAATATATGAAATTTATTGTCAAACTGGTTTCCATACAACACCCAGTGCTCATCCCAAAAGGTGCCCTCCTCAATACCCATCACCCACCCTCCCCTCCCTCTCACCCCCCATCAACCCTCAGCTTGTTCTCAATTTTTAAGAGTCTCTTATGCTTTGGCTGTCTCCCACTCTAACCTCTTTTTTTTTTTTTTTCCTTCCCCTCCCCCATGGGTCTCCGTTAAGTTTCTCAGGATCCACATAAGAGTGAAAACATATGGTATCTGTCTTTCTCTGTATGGCTTATTTCACTTAGCATCACACTTTCCAGTTCCATCCACGTTGCTACAAAGGGCCATATTTTATTCTTTCTCATTGCCATGTAGTACTCCATTGTGTATATAAACCACAATTACTTTATCCATTCATCAGTTGATGGACATTTAGGCTCTTTCCATAATTTGGGTATTGTTGAGAGTGCTGCTATAAACATTGGGGTACAAGAGCCCCTATGCATCAGTACTCCTGTATCCCTTGGGTAAATTCCTAGCAGTGCTATTGCTGGGTCATAGGGTAGGTCTATTTTTAATTTTCTGAGGAACCTCCACACTGTTTTCCAGAGTGGCTGCACCAATTTGCATTCCCACCAACAGTGCAAGAGGGTTCCTGTTTCTCCACATCCTCTCCAGCATCTAAAGTCTTCTGATTTGTTCATTTTGGCCACTCTGACTGGCATGAGGTGATATCTGAGTGTGGTTTTGATTTGTATTTCCCTGATGAGGAGCAACATTGAGCATCTTTTCATGTGCCTGTTGGCCATCCGGATGTCTTCTGTAGAGAAGTGTCTATTCATGTTTTCTGCCCATTTCTTCACTGGGTTATTTGTTTTTCGGGTGTGGAGTTTGGTGAGCTCTTTATAGATTTTGGATACTAGCCCTTTGTCCGATATGTCATTTGCAAATATCTTTTCCCATTCTGTTGGTTGCCTTTTAGTTTTGTTGGTTGTTTCCTTTGCTGTGTAGAAGCTTTTTATCTTCATAAGGTCCCAGTAATTCATTTTTGCTTTTAATTCCCTTGCCTTTGGGGATGTGTCAAGTAAGAAATTGCTATGGCTGAGGTCAGAGAGGTCTTTTCCTGCTTTCTCCTCTAGGGTTTTGATGGTTTCCTGTCTCACATTCAGGTCCTTTATCCATCTTGAGTTTCTTTTTGTGAGTGGTGTGAGAAAGTGGTCTAGTTTCAACCTTCTGCATGTTGCTGTCCAGTTCTCCCAGCACCATTTGTTAAAGAGACTGTCTTTTTTCCATTGGATGTTCTTTCCTGCTTTGTCAAAGATTACTTGGCTATACATTTGTGGGTCTAGTTCTGGGGTTTCTATTCTATTCCATTGGTCTATGTGTCTGTTTTTGTGCCAATACCATGCTGTCTTGATGACAGCTTTGTAGTAGAGGCTAAAGTCTGAGATTGTGATGCCTCCTGCTTTGGTCTTCTTCTTCAAAATTACTTTGGCTATTCGGGGCCTTTTGTGTTTCCATATGAATTTTAGAATTGCTTGTTCTAGTTTCGAGAAGAATGCTGGTGCAATTTTGATTGGGATTGCATTGAATGTGTAGATAGCTTTGGGTAGTATTGACATTTTGACAATATTTATTCTTCCAACCCATGAGCAGGGAATGTCTTTCCATTTCTTTATATATTCTTCAATTATTTTCATAAGCTTCTTTTCATTCTCTTGATGTCATTTTTCCCAGAGCAGAAGATTTAATTTAATGAGGCCTAATTTTTTCATTCTTTCTTTGACAGATTTTGCCTTTGGTGCTGTATCTAAAAGCACAGCAAACTCTAGGTCAACTAGATTTTATCCTAAGTCATTTTTAGGATTTTTGTAGCTTTGCATTTTGCATGTAGGTCTATGATCAGTTTTGGATTAATTTTTGCAAAGGGTGCAAGCTCTATGTCTAGATTCTTCCCCTCCTTCTCCTTCTCCTTTTCTTCTTCTCCTTCTCCTCCTCCTTCCCCTTCCCTTTTCAATTCCCCTTCCCCTTTCCCTTCCCCTTCTTCTTCTTCTTTTTTTTTTTCCTGTATGTGGATGTCTGGTGGATCCGAGCCACTTGTTGAAAAAACTTTTTCTACATCGTGTTGTCTTGTGTCTTGTGTATGTTTTCTCCTTTGTCAAAGATCAGTTGAGTATTTTTCTGTGGTCTATATCTGGATTCTCTGTTCTGTTCAATTATTCTATTTGTCTATTCTTCCAACAATACCACACTGCCTGGATACTGCAGTTTAAAAGTAAGTCTTGAGGTTGGGTGGCATCAGTCCTCTAACTTTATTTTTTCTCTTTCAATATTGTGTTGACTATCCCTGGCTTTTTGCCTCTCCATATAAACTTTAGAATTAGTTTGGTCATATTCACAAAATAACTTGCTTAGATTTTGATTGGGATTACATTGAATCTATAGATCAAGTTTGGAAGAACTGACATTTTGACAATATTGAGTCTTCTTACTGTGAACATGAAATATCTCCCATTTACTTAGTTCTTTTATTTAGTTCATCAGAGTTTTGTAGCTTTTCTCACAGAGATCTTGTACATATTTTGTTATATTTACACCTAAGTATTGCATTGCAGTGCATTGTATTGTATTGTATCTTATTTTATTTCATTTTTTTAAGTTTATTCATTTTGAGGGAGAAAACATGAGCGGGGGAGGGACAGAGAGAAAGAGAGAGAGGATCCTAAATAGGCTTGGCACTGTCAGCATGGAGCCTGACATGGGGCTCAATCTCATGAACTGTGAGATCATGACCTGAGCCAAAATCAAGAGTCAAACACTTAACTGACTAAGTCACCCAGGCTCAGTTGGTTAAGCGTACCCTGTATTTTATTTTTGAGGATGCTAATATAAATTGTACTGTGTTTTAAATTTTAAATTTCAATTGTTCATTGATGGTATATAGGAAAGTGATTGACAATATTGACCTTGTATTCTACAACATAATATAATCACTTACCAGTTTTAGGATTTTTATTGTTGCTTATTCATGCAGATTTTCTACATAGGCACACATGTCATCTGTGAAGATAGTTTTGTGTCTCCCCACTTTGTGTAGCTTTTGCTTCTTTTTTCCTGTCTTATTGCATTAATCAAGACTTCCAGTACAATGTTGTAAAGGAATGTTGAAAGGGGAGATCCTTGCCTTATTCCTGATATTAGTGGAATGGCTTCTAGTTTCTCCCTATTTAAGGTATGATGTTAACTGAGGTGTTTGTAGATGTTCTTTACCAAGTTGAGAAAATCCCCCTCTATTCCTAGCTTGCTGAGAGATCTTATCATGAATAGGTTTGAGATTTTCTTAAATGCTTTTCTGCACCTATTGATAAGATCATGCAATTTTTTCGCCTTTAGGCTATTGATATAATGAATTAAATTAATTGATTTTTAAATATTAAACCAACTTTCATAACTGAAATAAATCTCACTTGGTTGTGATGTCTAATTTTTAAATATATTGTTGGATTGAATTTGCTAATATTTTGCTGAGGATTTTGCATCCATGTTTATGAGGGATATTATTCTCTAGTTTTCTTATGATGTCTTTTTGAGGTTTAATATTAGGATAACACTGGCTTCATAGAATGAGTTATGAACTACGTCCTCTGCTTCTATCTTATGTAAGAGATTATGGATAATTGGTCATATTTCTTCTTTGAATGGTAGAATTCACCTGTGACTCCTTTTGAACCTCGTACTTTCTGTTTTTGAAGGTGATTATTTTGTTTTGCTTTCTTTAATAGACTTGGACTCATTCAAATTGTCTATTTCTTCTGTGAGTTTTGAGAGATTGTGTCTTTCAAAGAATTGGTCCTCGATTTGTTCATAGCACCTCTTTATTCTCCTTTTAATGTCCATGGGCTCTGTAGTGATATCCCTCTTTCATTTCTGATACTAGTAATTTGTGTTCTCTGTATTAGTTAGCCTGTCTAAAGGCTTATTGATTTTATTAATCTTTTCAAAAAAACAACTTTTGGTCTCATTGATTTTTCTCTATTGACTCCCTGTTTTCAATTTAATTGAATTCTGCTCTAATTTTTCTTCTTTCTTGTTTTATTCTTTCTTTGGATTAAATTTGTTGTTCTCCAAGAGTCTTATGATAGTAGCTTACTGTTTTTAGATCTTTCTTCATATACATATGTTCAATGCTATAAACTCCTCTCTATGCACTGCTTTTGCTGAACCCCACAGATTTTGATAAACTGTATTTTAATTTACATTTAGTTCAAAATGTTTTTAAATTTATCTTAAGATTCCTTATTGACCCATGCATTACTTAGAAGCGTATGTTTAATTTCTAAATATTTTGGGTTTTCCAGGTATTTTTCTGTTAATTATTTTTTTATTCCATTGTGGTCTAAGAGCACATATTATATGGTTTATATTCTTTAAATTAAGGTTTCTTTTATTAGACAGTATGTGGTCTATCAGTGAATTTTTTTTGAAGTTTATTTATTTTTAGAGAGAGAGAGAGAGCACGAGCAGGGGAGGGGCAGAGAGTGAGGAAGAAAGAGAGAATCCCAAGGAGGCTTCTTACTGTCAGTGTGGAACCCAGTGTGGAGCTTGAATTCATGAACCATGAGATCATGACCTGATCTGAAATCAGGAGTCAAATGCTTAATTGACTGAACCATACAGGTGCTTCTATCGGTGAATATTTGATGTGAGCTTGAGAAACACAAGTATTCTACTGTTGTTGAAGTAGTTCATAAATGCCTTTATATTCAGTTGATTAATGTTGCTGTGTTCAACTATGGCCTTGCTGATTTTCTGCTTAATGGATTTGTTCATTTCTGATAGAGGGGTGTTGAATTCTCCATCTATAATAGTGGATTTATCTATTTCTTCTTAAAGTTCTATAAATTTTACCTCACATGGTTTGACTTACTGTTGTTTAGCACATACACGTTAAAGATTGTTATGTATTCTTAGAGAATTGAGTCCTTTATCATTATTTAATACCCTTATTTACCCCAAATCATTTTCCTTGCTCAGAAGTTTGTTGTCTCTGAAATTAATATAACCACTCCAGCTTTCTATTAACATTAATATGGTATATCTTTCTCCATTCCCTTACTTTTAATCTATGTGTTTTTATTTTTAAAGTGGTTTTCTTATAAACAGCATACAATTGGATCTTGGTTTTTTAATCTACTCTGACAAATTCAGTCTGTTAATTTGTGTTCAGTCAATTAACATTTAAAGTGATAATTGATGCTGTTGGATTAATATCTACCCACTGTGTTGTAACTGTTTTATATTTGTTACCCTTGTTCTTTGGTCTTATTTTTGTCGTCCATTCTTTTCCTGACTTTTGTGGTTTTAATGGAATCTTTCATATGACTCCATTTTCTCTCCTGTGTTAGTATATCAACTCTACTTTAAAAAAAAAAACCCTTTTTTTTTTTTGATGTTTACCCTAGAGCTTTCAATATATATTTGCAAATAATCCAAGTCTACTTTCAAATAACATTATACCACTTCACAGGTAGTGCAAGTACCTTACAATAACAAAGCATTTCTAATTTCTCCCTCCAGTACCATTTATCATTGCTGTTGTTCATTTCTCTCATATATAAACATAATACATATCCAGG
Source organism: Neofelis nebulosa (assembly GCF_028018385.1). NCBI lineage: Eukaryota > Metazoa > Chordata > Mammalia > Carnivora > Felidae > Neofelis > Neofelis nebulosa. Next base: position 133,156,283 of record NC_080783.1, read on the forward strand.
GTGTCTGGGTGGCTCAGTCGGTTAAGCGTCTGACTTCAGCTCAGGTCAGGATCTCATGATTTGGGTTCGAGCTCCACGTCTGGCTCTGGGCTAACAGCTTGAACCCTGGAGCCTGCTTCAGATTCTGTGTCTCCCTCTCTCTCTGTCTCTCCCCTGCTTGTTTTCTGTCTCTCTCTCTCAAAAATAAATAAATATTTTAAAAATTAAAAATAACACATATCCAAATATATCATTGCTATTTTTATTTATAGCAAACTGTATCACTGGATCAATGAAGAATAAAAAAAAATAAAAGTTTTATTTTATTTTCATTTATTTTCTGATACTTCTTCTTTATGTGGGTCTTCTTTTCTTTATGTGGGTCTGAGTTTCTGACCCATATCATTTTATTTCTCTCTGAAGAAATTATTTTAATATCTCTTATAAATCAGCTTTCCTGGTGATAAATACCCTCAATTTTTCTTTGCCTGAGAAAGTTGTTTTTTTCCTTCATTTCTGAAGGATAACTTCATAGAGTACAGAATTCTATATTGGTGATTTTTTTTTCTCTCACTTTTTAAAATATTCTATTCTACTCTCTTCTTGCAGGCATGGCTTTGAAGAGAAGCTGGATGTAGTTCCTATCTTAGGTCCTCTATAGGTAATATGTTTCTTTTTTTCCTTTGCCTTCTTTCAAGAGTTTTTCTTTACCTTTGGTTTTCTGGAGTTTAAATATGATATGCCTAGGTGTTGTTGTTTTTTCACATGTGTCCTGCTTGGTACACTCTGAGTTTCTTTTACCTGGAATTTGGTGTCTGACATTAATTTTGGGGAGATTCTCAGTTGTTTTTCTTTCAAATATTTCTTCTGTTCCTTTCTCTCTTTTTCTCTTTCTGGTATTCCCATTATACATATGTTACATTTTTTTTGTTTGTGGTTGTCCCACAATTCTTGTGTTTTTTGTTTTTTGTGTGTTTTTTTTCTTTTTTTAAGAATGGCAGACTGCCACATGCAGCACCTCATTTGGATGTGTCTGAAGTCTTGGAAGCTTGGCTAACCTACATTCTCCTACAAATGGAGCTTGGGAGCTTATTTGGAGGTTCTAGCAGAAGAACGCAGCTCCTCATATACTCTTGCCGAAAAAGAGTCTTCCTCTACCAGGGAGGGTGATCCTCTTTGATGAAGCATGCAGCTTTTGGAAGGGACACATATGAGGTAGTGAGGGAGGAAGGGGATGCCCACCTAGCCAGCCAGATCAGCCAAATCCATCTTGGTGATCAATGGGTGACAGATGTCACAGCTGGATCACCTTCAAATCTATGTTGTTCCTTTTTTCCCCTACTCTGTGTTCTGTTTGCTTTTCAGTTTTGAAAGTTTCTCTCTACCTATCCTCAATCTCAGACATTCTTTCCTCAGCTATATTCAACTTACCAATGAGCCCACTAAAAGGCTTTCTTCATTTCTGTTACATTTCTTATTAACTTTTAGTATTTCTTTTGATGGATTCCTTCTTATATTCTATCTCTCTGCTTATAATATTTATCTATTATTGCATGTTGCCTACTTTGTCCATTAGATACCTTAACCTGTTAATCATAGTTATTTTAAAATCTTGATCTGATAATTCCAAAATGTCTGCTGGATATGACTAGTTCTGATGCTTGCTTTTTTACCTCAAACTGTTGATTTTTGCCTCTTAGTATGTCTTATAATTTTTTTTTTATTGGAAATCAGACAGTAGGTATTGGGTAAAATAAACTGCACTAAATAGGCATTTGATACTGTGGCAGTAAGGTGTTAGATGGGAAGTTTTCCATAGCCTGTGATTAGGTCTCTGTATTTTAGAGAGTCTATATCCCTAGACTGTAAATTTCACAAGTGCTGCTCAGATTTTTGTCCCTTTAGGTGGGACAGAATGGTCAGAGAAGCTTGAGTTGTGTATTTCTTTTCCTCCACTTGGAAATCTGGATCCAGCTGGAGCTTCCCTCAGGTCAGTTCAGCTCTGATTAAACTCCAATAACGTAGGCTCTGTTAACATAGTTTCTCTTTAGGGCATTTCTTGTTAACAAGAACAGAAAGCTCTCGGGGGGTTCAAATTAGCTAGTTTCCCTCTCCCCCTGCCAGAGCATGAGACTATAGTAGAAATCCAGGAGGTAAAACTCAAGAGTGTGCTTGCCTTTCCCTAATAACTGGGCTCCTATAATTCCCAACTCTGAGACTTGTCTGCACTGACACCCCAGAAATTCAATTGTAGATCAGGTTTTCCTACTTCAGGACTGGTTCCCACACAGGCCTCTGCCTGTGGCTCTCAACCCTGACAATTTGTGAATTTCTACACCTACCTGCCTGTCTCTCTAGTTTGAGGAGCAGTGGTTTTCCCTGTGACCTCAATTTTTTCCAAAATCTAAGAAGAGTTTTTATTTGTTTATTTAATTGTTTTTCTCAGTTTTCTCAGATGTTTACTTCCGAGATCCTTACGTGCCAACTGGAAACCAGAAATCCAGAATGATATCATTAATGTACAATAACTGAAAGATAATTCTGTGCATCAAACTCTTCACGGTGTCTCCTTTCATCAGAATAAAATCTGAGACCCTAAACAATAACTTCAAAGCTTAACATGTTCTGTTTCTTGCTTAATGCTGTAATCTCACTTTCCAATCTTCAAATAAGCTGGTATCTTTAATACATATGGCCTTTGCATGGGTTCTTGATGCTATCTTCAAAGTTCTTTCTCCTTATCTTCAAAAGTCTTCTCCTTTTAATTTTTGCATTCATTCAAATACCAGCGCCTCAGAAAACCATCTGATCTAACATACCACTCACTCAGTTTCTGTCATACTAATCTGTTGTATATCTTACAGCATTTATTACTGATATTTTGTTGTTTATTTTTTTACTGAGTTTAATTACTAACATATAAACTCTATTAAGCAAAGATCTTTTCTCTTCTGTTTACTGCTTTATCCTAGTACCTAGAGTTGACACTCAAAGAATATTTTCTGTAAATTAATTAATTAATTAATAACATCACTGTGGCAGATTTATTTCATTAATGGTCTAATTTCTTCAGTCTCCCCTCTATTTACACCACTTTCATGTGATTTAATGCTTCTTATTGATGAGACAGGGTTTATTTCCCTCCCTTTGACTTTGGTCTGATCTTTAATATACTTTGGCCAATAAAATATAGGACTCACTGTGCCAGTTCTAAGCCTAGGTCTCAAGAGGCTGCATGACTTTCTACTTGATTGATTTTGTCCATGCAGCTTTGCCATAAGGACATGCCCAGACTAGGCTGCTGAAGGATGAATCACATGGAGCAAAGATGTGTCTCCCCAGTTGTCCTGGCTACGGCCACCTTAGACCAGGCAACAACCATTTAATTGCTAGAAATTTGAGAGTCCAGTCAAGGTCAACAGAGGTTGCTCTGTAGCCAATTGCAAATATATGAGTGAGCCCCACCCATATTAAAAGAGCTACTCAGCCAATCTACAGATTCAGGAGCTAAGTGAATGACTGTTCTAAACCCCTGAATTTTGAGGTGGTTGGTTTTAGAGAATTATGGCAAGAGATAACTCATATAATCATGTACCACAATATTTTGTATATCATAGATTCTCAATAAGTATTCATCAAAATGCCTCTACGTTCTCTAGATATAACTGGGCTAAACCTATTCCTTTAGTTAAAATTTTGCATGTCTACATTGACTGCTGTATTTCTAAACTGAAAGGAACATTTTCAGCAAAGTCAGCCTCTTTCCTCCATTTACATTTCTTTTAGCACGTTATTGCCTCAGACATTGATCCAAACATAGTAACAGCATTCACTTCTTCTTTGTTATCTCCATATTCAATGTCACTATGTTTTATCAATTATTCCTACTTGGAAACGTCCCAATCCATACCTTCTTATCTACTTTTATTGCCACCATGCTACTCCAGTGCCACCAGATATCAAACTTAATAGAGGGTAAATAGTAACATACTGCGCAACATTTTATAATTGTCAAAGCATTTTCACACAGTATTCTATTTAATGGTTGCAATCATCTTATGAAGTGTTCCACACAGACCCTCTTATCTTCATTTATCAAGTTCTAGTTCAGAGTCCTTTCCACTGTGCTGTACTGTATGTTGCCAAATTCCACAGTCTGCTAGCTTATCTACCTGGTTACCCTTTCTATTCATTCTGCCTACAAAATGTCACCAGATGAATAGCCCTCAGAATACCTTTTCATTTCCCTGTTCAACAACTTAAATTAAATATCCATTATCTGTAACATTGAGGTCAATCTTCTTAACCGAAATTTAAGGTTCCCATTATCTGTTTTCATTTTTCCTAGTGACCATCAAGATCTCAAGAATCATTACACTAAAATATGTCTTTCACCTTAATAAGATATATTTTACCAAACACTGCCAACACTTCTATTAATGGTCCTTTTATCGATGCTTCCTTTTTTAAGTGAGCTGGGAATGTATCTTGGTTATAACCATAGCACATGATTCCCCTGGACCTATCTAACATGTTTTCCTTAAATCTTTCATTTTTCCTTCTCCTTTGTTGCTTCATCCTTAAAAACATGTATTTAAATGGAACAAAACACATATTGAAGGACCTGTCTCAAAATTCTAAAGACTTTGTTTTCTGTTTTCTAACAGGCCCTTGCTAATACACTGCCAAAGATGTCTCTTTAGTTCTAACTCTTTAACGAGGAAATTAATATATATTATGTTGAGAACTCAGGTACCAAATGTAGGAGAAGTCATGAGAAGTGTCAGAGTTAGTATCTCTTTTTTTTTATTTCAATATTTATTTATTTTTGAGAGGCAGAGACACATCACGAGCAGGGGAGGGGCAGAGAGAGAGGGAGACACAGAATCCCAAGCAGGCTCCAGGCTCTGAGCTGTCAGCACAGAACCTGATGCAGGGCTCGAACTCACTAACAGTGAGATCATGACCTGAACCAAAGTCAGATGCTTAACTAACTGAGCCACCCAGGCGCCCCAAGGTTAGAATCTCTTAAAGGTTAACAGTAAGCTAGAGAACATAGATGGCAAAATCTATAGGTTGCAACTCTCCTGGGCACATAGTAGAGCAGAGAAGGATGAACACGTCAGAGTGTAAACATGAAATACCCAACTCAGCTTACCGTTTTTATAACTTGGCATCACTTCTTTTTTCCTTTCATCTGAATTATTTCTTTTCAGAACATGGAGAAGACCGAAAACCCTTCAGCAACTATGTAATCACAGATAATACCAATCCAGTCACGTTTCCACACCAACATAAAATGTGCATAGTTGCCATATTCCAAGTTTCTGTAACGTATTTGAGGTTAGGATGAGAATTATAAGCTCCTTCTTCCACATACGTCCAGGGTTCCTGAACAAGCACCTCACCAGCTAGGATTTTACCAGAAAGATTACCCAAAGGTCTTTAGAGATCCTGTCTTTATGAAGTAGTCGCAGTCTTCCAATGAGTTTGTTAAACATGAAATATTAAGCAGGGCCCTACTGAAGCCTCAGAGTTCTAGACATAGTTCTTATTGCCTTCAGTGGGGAGTATCCACTCAATTTACTCTAGATAATTGAAACAAATCACCCAACTTTGCATAATAATTCCTTTTTATGATGGTTGGTTTAAAGATAGGAGATGTGCTTGACTTGTGGACAATCTCAGCTTCTAAATAGCTGTGTCATCACTGATGTGCTATTCTCTGAGAACAAGGACACCCAAACCAACCAAGCTCCAGTTTGCAGAGAGGAGAAACAACCATTCCACAAGGAATTTTTAAGTATAATAATAAAAGGAGGAGCTCCCAGAATATGCATGTTTTGTGTATGGAGAAACAACAACAACCCAGCACTGTATGTTGACTATTGATTAAAAGGAGATACAATATTCTGATCTCATACAGGATCACTATTAAACATCTAATAAGCCATTCTATCATGTTATCATTTCAGTCTCTTCCCAGCAATGGAGTACATGTTAAGACAACTGAAGTCCATGGGCCTTAAACTGAGTCTCTTGGTCTAAAATGAAGTTGCATAGAGCACCATGACTATGAATAGGACAATTTGTAAACACATGATATTATTGACAGGATTGCTGCAGACAGGATTTTTTTAATACATATCTATAAAGTGACTATCCCCTTCTTGAAGAGGCCCAATATAACTATCTTGGCTTTAGCTTTCTGGTCCTCTCCAGGAGTAATGCTATTTCACTGACCTCTGAAGGCTAAGCATGCAGAAGATCTAGTAGCTATATTAGCCTGGATGAGAGGAAGTTGAGGTTTTCAAATGCATACTTTGCCTCTACCATCCCTGTTGCAATGGTCATTCTGTACATGAGTCTTTGATCAAGCACCAAGTTGAGTAAAGAAAGATCCTGACTGACAGCTATAAAATAGCTACCTAATCACTGACAGCTCCCTCTGGTATGCATTCACATTGGACCAAATAACTTCAGGCTTTGTGCCTATTCCAAAAGGTCTTTCTTCATAACTGCCCCACAGAAAACACTGTCGCCAAGTCTGCAAATCTTGTTCTTTCAAAATCCCAGAAGCTGGCAGGCAGGAGAGCCCAGATTGTGTATTCCACAGAGGCCAACTTTCCCAGGCACAGAGCAAACCATAGAAGGGCAAACATAGATTGGAGAATGAGGTAGGATGGCTGGAGGATTTTAAAAAGAATAATCACAACAGCAAGTAATTGCATTTTCTTTACCCCAAGGCTAACCTCTACTTCTGCTTAGTTCAGGCCATACTAAATTATATTGCAATGAGTAAGACTAATAAGGTGGAAAATCAGCCCAGGTTATCCCCTTCTGGCTACAGGTTCAGTGGTCTTTTTCTTTCTTTCCTGTAGTTCACTTCTAAGTGACTTAGCATTAAGACATTTTAGATATCAATCTATACATTTACTCCTAGCAGCATCCTACTATTTCTATGACTTAAAAATTTTAGACCCTTCAGAAAAAGTTTTTGGGAAAAAAATTCTTTCAGGCATTCTTTATTTTCTTAAATGATTAAAAATATCACTCCCTTCCCTTAAGTATTCACTTTCATCTGCATTTGCTAATTTTGAGGAATAGCAACCACTAATTGAGGGATTTCTAGGATTCTTAGAATGATATAAAGGTAGGCATAGGACTACAGAGAAGTTTGCACATAAATCTTTTCTCTTTGAGACCTTGACTGCTTACTGAAATGGTTCTCAACCAGGACTCCACATTAGAAGAAACTAAGGAAATATATATATATATATATATATTATATTCTGATTAAACCATAACCTCTGGAAATGGAATCAGGTGACAGAATTTTTAATAATTACCTAGGATTTTGAAATGTTTGACATTATTGATCCACTTAGAAACCTTCAAATTCTCTAGTTCATAAGCTAGGCTTCTCAATTCACAAACTTATTTCTAAATTTATTTTCTATGTATATATTGTATATTTTTGCCTAAATTATGATGTTCCTAAATTACATCCATAATTGTATTACACAAGCTATTGACTCTTTAATTTTACAAACTGATCTTCCTACTTGCATATACTCTGATGTAATTTCTGGATAGAAATATGACAGTTGTAGAAAAATGATAATTTACTTATGGATGATGGCAATATGTAATTTTCTTTAAAACTGATGAAATTCATGATAAATATAATTATTAATTTGAACTATAATGTACATCATGGATAGATTATTTTCCTGAGATATGTTAACAATTAAAAGTTCCTAATTCTCTTTTAAATGATATATTTAAAATGTTAAAAGTTTAATCTTTAGGTTAAATACGTTTACCATAACTTAAAAAACTCATAATTTTTATTATAAATATAATGATTGTTTCTTAAAAAGAACATGAAAAGCATAAGAACCAAAACACACAAAAACCATCCAAATTTCCAAAATATACAAAGACATTTTTATAAGTTTAGTATAAATTATTAGAATATTTTAATTAGGTGATAAAGTTCCTAAAACCTCTAAAAGTTTTTCACAGGAGTAATTACTAAAGATTTAGAAAAGTATTTTGACAAATATATCCCTACCAAAGCTATTTATTCACATCATTGGACTCTAGTCCTCATTAACTCTTTATTCAGTCACCAATGACCTCTCTCTGGTAGTATTCTATAAAAGTCCTTGGTTATTTTGATAACTGCATAGATAATCACTTAATACACTGTCTTCTCAGATACTTAATCTCTTCCAGTCAACCTTTTCTCACCTTTCCGTACTCATTCATTCCAATGCCCATATGCTAGACCTCATGACTACCGATAACTACAACCCCTTCAACATATCAGTTTTAAGTATTTGATACATAAGGTACCATCTCCTATGTTTCCATTTTTACACTTTCTTGTAGCCTAACTCCAACAATTCTTCAACTTTACCAGGATCTATATTCCAGTGATCTACCAATTTTTATATTGTACTAATTTTTGTTCATCCTGTTTCCCTCATACACTGAAACACCTATCCTCAACTCCAGTGCTCCTCACCCCACTTTGTACTCACTTGACAGAAACCCAATATGTGTTAATTACCATTTCCCTACACTTATGCTTATATAGTTAACTCTGCCTATGAGGGAAAAATACAAACATGCTGACTGCTCTGACTTTGAATACATGGTGGTCTAATCTCAGATTGTTCCTCAAGACTGTCTGGCAGTCCTATCCTATTTCCTCATTTTATTCACACTCCTATTCTCCTTGATTATTTCAAATATCCTATCTCTCTTCAAATGTCCCATACCACCTACCATGCTCATTTTCAGTTCCTAGTTCACTAGAAGACCAGAATTATTTAGAAGAGAACACAAGCAATATGATTTTCACACATCTGCCTATCTGTATGTGTATCCTACCTCCATTCTATTACCATGAATTAACTGTCTTTCATCTTACCTAGGACCATATCCTTACTTCACTCTGGATCTATCCTCTATTATATTTGCAAGGGCTTTGTTTCTGAAACTGTGTCCACATGGACCTGAATCATCAACGTTTATTCTTTTCTTCTGATTATTATAATCAACATTCAAGCATGTGGTTATTATCTATAAAAGATTCGGTCTTGACCCCACTTTCTCCTCCAGTTACTAGCCCATTGCCTTATTTCTTTTCACATATACATACACACAAAATCTACAAAGAATTTCTCTTGTCTATATCTCTACTTATTTCACCCTCTTCTCTCTTGAACCACACTGGTCAGGTTTTCACCTTCCACTTCACTGACATTGCATTTGTACATGTCACAATGGTATTCCCTGCTAAAATCAGTAGGTAGTATTCAGTGCTCATATTACAGAGGCAAGAAAGAGTTTATTTAATATTATGATGGGAAAGAGAGAGACTGAACTCTCTAAACTCCACTAAAATGAAAGGCAGGAGAAATTTTAAACACTGGAATGAGCTAGTGGAAAAGTACTAGAGGACTTTGCAGGGGAGAGATGGATCAATGGGATGTGCCTAGCACACTGAGTTATTCTTGAGTTTGCAAATGTTTTTATCTGTGATTAGACCAGTTGTATTTACTAATTGGCACCTATTGAAGTTATGCTCCTACACTCCCACAGACACTGGGAGATAAGGATGCCATATCTTCTGATGTTTATATTTCAAAGAGATTTTTCTCAGGTTCTTTACAAAGGCATAGTTTACAATATTACAATATTGGCAAGAAGTTGGGAGAATAGCTACATATATTTCAAATGGGCAGAGAAAGAAAATGTAATTGCAAGTTTTCTAAATTAAATGTTATAAGAAAAGCGAGATTGAAGGTTAGACAGAAAGAAACCTGTCTAAAATTTAGTCAAGCTGATGGAAATGTTAAGGCTATCTTGGTCAGTTGCTATTATATAATGGGCACAAAAAGCAATATTTTTTTTGTACCATAGTGATGTTTTGAGCTCATTTTGATATTCCTTGGCCAATTTTGACAAAGGACAACTGAAGAATCTCAGACCCTGCAGGCATAGAGCTCAAATTTATGACACCAGATAAGCTATCCAGAGCAGCACACGTGCCAGCTAGAAAGCAATCTAGAATGGATAAAGAGAAGGTTAATAATTAGGATCTATTGCATCTTTGAGAACAGCAACAGAACAGGACCATAGTTTGTCTCACTAAACTTTCTATTACAGAATTTCAGGAGTCTGTGTTCTAGACATGGCAACTTGCAACATTGTTCAATTTTCACTGTTTTCTTCACAATTCCAACTCTCCTAATATTATCCATATAATAAGTAAGAATATTCATCAGAATACTATTTTGATTATGGATTTCCTTTGTTTAATTATTTATATTAATTCTTCACTGTTTAGAAGATTGTATTCAAATTCCTTCACTAAAACTGAGGTTCTCATAGTCTGGTGCCTTGTTTTGGAAGTCAACTTCAAAATCCACTATTTTATAACCATGTCTTCTACTTTAACTTTCTACTTTAATTTTCACCATCTATTCTTATATATCAAGGTCATCTCTCCTATGCAGTTACAACTTTGTTTATGATGATTACTCTGGGAAAACACTCAAACCTATTCCTTTCTTGACCCTGTCTATCTTTTATTAACCTTCAAATCTTTTATTAACCCTCTTTCATTATAATTAGCTAATAGTCATTCTTCATTTTACTCACTGTTCATGATTACCATCTTTATTATTCATTAATCCACTATGAGAAACAATAACTGAACATCTTATACACAACTATTGCTTTATTAGATGGAGTGAAAAAATAGCTCAGTCAAGAAATATAAAACCGTTTATAAATAGCATAACTTTGTCATTAACATTTTTAGTTAGCTCATGGTTTGTACTATGCCATTTCTTTTCTAAATTTTTTAAATCTGCATGAATATTAGATTTCCCAATGTATTAATAATTACTTTAGGTGCAATAACAAATATGATCTCTCTCTCTCTCTCTCTCCCACTCTGCCTTACTCTCTCTACTCTTATGAAATTACAGTGACCCCAAAATATGCATTCAAAAATTGTTTGTTGAATTGAACTGACAGAATATAAACTAGTTTGCATAATATATTTATGTTTTATTAAGGAAGAGGAAAATAATCCTATAATATAGCCACCAACAACTTTTTCATGTATTAAAAAATTAAAATTAAAAATAATCTATGAAGAATATGCCTAAAGGCTCCTTATGATATAAAACTGAAAATGAGAATCAGAATAATATAACAATAGTCAGAATTTGTTCTCATAAAATTTGTTAGGTATAGAACAAGATGACTGTCACCAAAGATAAACACCTTTTCATATTGCAGATATTTTTTACAGTGCTAGATGATGCCATTTCAAGTTTTATCTTCAATAAAAAAAATAAGTACAAGAACTGAGTGTCATCAATAAGTTATATTCCTTCAACCCACCAAAGACTATTCTAAATAAGATGACAAGACATAAGGTAGCAGCAGCAAAAAAAAAAGAAAAAAAAAAAAAAGAAAAAAATTTCCTTAGTGCTTACTTCACAACTGATCAAGCATGTTTAATATGAACTCCCTAAACAAATATTTTACTATCATTTCTACTACATCACTATGAAAAAAGTAAATTTATTTGTAACAAAAGGAGCAACAGAAAAAATAATAAAAAGAAGAATCACCAAAGGAAGGGAGAAAGGAGAGAAGGAAGGAACGAACAAACAGACAGGAAGGAAGGAAGGAAGGAAGGAAGGAAGGAAGGAAGGAAGGAAGGAAGGAAGGAACAGAGGGATAATAAGAAAGGAGAGCAGGAAGACAATTTCAGAAGGTTGACCAGCACTAAAACTTCCCTGGGACTGCCAGGAATATTACTTAAGTTGATCAGTGCATTCTGTGACTTTAATTCTTAAGATGAATATAAAGGAGTACCAAAGAAATTCACATTCTTTTTTTTTTCTATATAATGAGAAGCCTGACTACATTTTTTTTCCTGATATATCACTGCTGACAGTTTTTAAGCCTCGCCTCTCTCTGTTCCCCTTGTGTCTCACATCTGGACACTGGGAAGAAAGTCTAGGTATCCCCTCCCTCAGCATGGTGAGGGTTAGGTACTTTAACTCCAGCTGTGCTTAAACTCTCTCACCTGACCCACCTCCCAACCATGATGAAAACCCAGACCAATTTCCTTCTTTTGCTGGCTCAAATCATTTAGGGCCAGCTTGTGAAGACTTCCCTGCTCACCCCTGAGACATCCAGTATAAAATGTTTTATACCTTTTTGGTATGTGTTGCTTCATCAGTCTCAACATCCAAACCAAACCTTGGGTAGGGGCCCATCTGCCTCTACATGTGCCCATGACATGCTGCCACAAGTCATGTTTTTCTTTGCAAAATTTATGGCAAATATGCTCAAAATGAATTGTGTTCACATTTTCTAATAAATTAAAATAAGGACAGACACTCCAGCTAGGGATTAGAAATTTGGATATTTATGAATCTTATCTACCCTGAATCCTTAACAACTGATACATGACTTGATATGTAGTTTTGCAGTCTGGTAACAGCTAACCATGTTGGGGCACTGAGTACATGCAAACACTGTGCTAAGAACCCTGTGCATATTATCTCACTTCATCCTGTGATAATCTTCCTGTATGGTAGTGTTATTCACTGTTTTCATTTCCTGATGAGAAACTGAACCACAGATAGATTAAGAATTTGTCCAAATACCCTGATCAGAGATTATGTAATTCATTCAAGTTTACCAAACTGGTTAAATTTTGCCTTCCTGACTTTACATTTTATGCTATTAGTCACTCTGCTTTGTTGCTTCACCGTAATCAATAGATAGTTCAATAAACATCCAGCAATACAGAATTCTAGGGATATTTATAAAGCCACACATTCATATAAAGAATTGATATATTTTTCAAAAAATACCAAAGGCTAAATGTACTCTATTTATTTATAATGATGCAATTTAAATATAGTCAAAAGCAAAATTCATGAAATTAACAGATACATCAGTTCCTATCCTATATTTTAAAAGTCCTCAAAGAATCATAAAGTTTTAGGATCATAGTAATCACCCTGTCTGTCAACAAAAATTTCTTTTGTTGTAAGAAAGTCTACTAAACATAGACATTCACAATTGGATTATTATAATTCTTTGCCTTAATGTCACCAACAATACTATTTCTGTTTTTCTAGATGACTAGCATTCTTTAAAACACAATCTTTCAAAAGGATTTTTTTTTCCCATAAGAAACAGAAGCTAATATTTACTTAGTACCTGCTATGGGTGTTCACACTGATATTTTAAATGTTAAATTCATAAATTGGAAAACAATAACATTAGGTTTTACTCACAGTAAGAATGTCTTTTATTTATAATATGTGTTAGTCAGCAGGTCTTTTGATAGATCTTAATAATGGAAAATTTATTTACATTTAAGTTTAAAATTGCATTATTATATAGGTAAGCAGTTGAAGCATCCTCACTAATTCTTTGTAGATATGTTTTAACTTTTTCAGTTTTTGCTGTTTTAGATCTATTTGGAACATCATCCAACAGAATTTAAATGTATTTTTATAGTTACATTAGGTTTTGTCACCAAATGTATTTATGTACATCCATATTATAATTCAAATTATGCATGTACTTCAAGGCAAGGAAACCAGAAGTCAAAACTGATTACAAGGTGAGGATTATATCAAGGTCACTGTATTTGTACCTGTTATGAATTGTTATATGATGCTTTCTTTTTTTAGCATGTGCTATTTTGCCTTTTCAATTACTGAAAAACCACATTTTCTGCTATATTGCTTGCATCTACAGTAATCTCTGTCTTATATTTGCATAGTTTTTTCTCTTGATGTGCCTTTGCATAAAAAACACAATTTTTCAAATCAGGCAGAAATTAAATTCAGGCTTCAGAAATAACATTTGTGACTACACATTTAAAAAGCTTTATTAAACATTTAAAAACATGATTTCCTTTGGGAGTAAAAAAAATAAACCTGGAGAATTCAGACACTTTTGAAAATCTATCTATATTATTTTAAACTGATCGAAGGCTTTGTTATAAAGTAGCAGAGAAAATTTATAAAAGAGTATAACCTGAATGTATTTTCCAGAGTGCTCTACAAAACCTATATTAGAGAGGAATAATCATACTTTTTTCTAAGATTAACAGTGTAATTTAAAGAAGCTCTAATACAGCATGATTTGGTAAGTCTATATTTTGTTTTGTCTTAAAAAATAAATATGTGTAAGACTTAAAATAATCCCTAAATTAAATCCAGATCAATCTGTTCATATTTTATGAATTATTTCACATATGTACTCAGATATGCATGTACATAAATACAATTTGTGAAAATACCCAAAATCCATTTCTACCTGGTATGCATGTATGTGTGTGCTTCCTTTTTTATTTTATTATTTTTTTTGATGTTTATTTATTTTTGAGAGAGAGAGAAACAGCAAGAAGGGGAGGGGCAGATAGAGGGAGACACAGAATCGGAAGCAGGCTCCAGGTTCTGAGCTGTCAGTACAGAGCCCGACACAGGGCTTGAACCCAGGAACTGTGGGATCATGACCTGAGCTGAAATCGGACGCCCAACTGACTGAGCCACCCAGGCGCCCCTGTGTGTTTGTTTTAATAGGCACGTTTGTACATGTTTGTGTATGTATCACAAGAAGCAAAAATATATACATAACTACAAATGGAAAAATGACTGCATTCTCTTCCCACCATCAGAAACTGCAGACCTATGACTAATTACCAAATATTTACAAGCAGTAATTTAAAGAAGCTGGGGTCTTTGTAACAAAGAAACCAGTTATTACAAATTAATCTGAATCAATAATGGATTTGAATTTTTCTTCTTTCTGGCACTTATATAAGGACAAGATCTGAAAGCAAAAGTGAAGTTTCAAAAAAGCTAACTAAGTAGTTGGGGATTTTTGGTCTGCCTAGCAGTAAGTCCTTTTGAAAGCTGCCTCATCTCAAAGCTTACCCCAATTCCACCATTTGGTGGGGCTGACCTCCCTTTTCCTGCCTCAGGGGCATAAAAAATAGAATTGCCTAATCTAAGAAGTCAAGGCCTCAGACATAGCAATTGGTTCATAAATCAATGCAATCCAAGTAGAAATAATAAGGGATATTCTTTTTTTTTTTTTCAACGTTTTTTATTTATTTTTGGGACAGAGAGAGACAGAGCATGAACGGGGGAGGGGCAGAGAGAGAGGGAGACACAGAATTGGAAACAGGCTCCAGGCTCCGAGCCATCAGCCCAGAGCCTGACGCGGGGCTCGAACTCACGGACCGTGAGATCGTGACCTGGTTGAAGTCGGACGCTTAACCGACTGTGCCACCCAGGCGCCCCAATAAGGGATATTCTTAAGAAATTTTCTGGAGCTGTATGAAAACAAAATACTGACCTTTCTCCCTTATTATTCCTGAAGTTTTTTGTTTTGCTTTGTTATTTCTCATTTAAGATTCTGACCTGTAAAGATGATACAGGTTTGGGAATTTCAATGACCCTATAGCCCTGATAAAGAAGGGAGCCTAAGAATAAGCTGAACAGGAAAAGCAACAGCAAAAGAAAAAAAAAACTGAGACATAAACAATCTCAATGACATTTATGAAGATTGTATCTTGTCATCTTTAATCATACCCATCATTTGAATTTCCCAATTTTATAAACACAAATGAAATTCAATAGAGAAGTAGATTATGGATGATAGATGATAGATAGATAGATAGATAGATAGATAGATGATAGATAAGGACTGTATGTTTCCTTTAGGTATCTATAATTTACAAAGGTCTAATTAATGGGAAAGAAAAAAAATAAGTGAGCTACATAAAGAAATATCCAATGCTACTCACACTATAAAAAATGAGTTTACAAATATTAAGAAGATATTTCCTATTTCTGTTTAGGGATTTAGATTATACTGTCTCTGAGTTAACATTTGTCTTTGAGAAATATATGATGTGAGCATGTCCTTAATTAATTAATTTTTTATATAGCAGAAGACTAGGGAATAAACAAAGCATTTCTGGAACTGACATAGGGAGGTCTGGAGACAATGGACTTAGGATGCCTATTGCTATCTTCACGTATGTTCTAAGACCTGGGTATATCACACTTTAAGGATATTCTCTTGGACTTTAAGGGTGAAAAGTATATACCACAAAAATGAACTTCCTATACTAAAGTAGGGAGTAAAGTTTTCATGATGACATGTATTGCAATTCTCTTTAATTATATGAATAATTAATTGAAGTCTGATATATTTGTCTAATATCTGTGATGCTTTTGTGTTCAATAGCATAACCTTCTAAAGAATGGAAGTATTTTACCTGAAGAATGTGCAGCATTTAGATGCAGGAATCAGGAATCTATGTCATAAACAGATTTAAAAAGTGCTCTATTTCATTCATAAACAGAGAAAAGTAACAAGCACTGACTGACTGGAGCAGAGATATGTGTAATATCCATTGAGTCATCTTGAATATAAGTCTTAAACTAAGAATGTGTATGTCCTTCAACTCAGCAATTTCTTTTTTTTTTAATTTTTTTTTTTTATTACATGTATTTATTTTTGAGAAACAGAGTGAAACAAAGCGTGAGCAGGGGAGGGGGGCAGAGAGAGAAGGAGACACAGAATCTGAAGTAGGCTCCAGGCTCTGAGCAAGAGGTCAGCACAGAGCCTGATGCAGGGCTCAAACCCACGAACTGTGAGATCATGACCTGAGCCGACATCAGATGCTCAACTGACTGAGCCACCCAGGCACCCCAACCCAGCAATTTCTGATAGGGAAAGATTTTCAAGGCACACACACACACACACACACACACACACATAATTTGGATATATTCAATATTGGAAAAGTTGGATATATCTTGTGCCTGTCAATTTTTAAAATTGTATACTTTTTCTATTTATTGTCTTATGCGTATATTACTTTTTCGAAATAAATTAAATTTTTAAGGGAAAGAAAAACATAGAAATAGGATGGATGTTGTCTTGGAATAAAAAAAAAACCCACCAATCAAGGGCTCTTTCTCACTCTCCTTGAAATAAGGAGACCACTATTATTATTTGTGTATGTTTTTTTTTGTCAGGCTTTTTTTATAGGCATTTGGAAACCCTGTTACTTATCTTTTAATGTTTTTGTGATTTTTTTTCTGTGACACAGAAATTTTCATTTGAATAGAGTATAATTAAATACTAAATTTCTGGACCTTTTAAAATAATATTGAGTTAAAATATATTCATTGCTTATTACGTTCAGTAATTGTATATGCATTAACTCCTTTAATCCTTGATACAACATATACTAAAGAATTGATTTGTAATCTCATTTTATACATGAAGAAACTGAGACACAAAAGGATGAAAGAACTTGCCCATCTTCTAAGAGCTGCTGGGTGGCCAGGCAGAGATTTAAACACACAAAATATTTTATTAGATGTCCTTCTAATACCTTATACTTTTGTTTGTATACATTTTCTTAATTTAAACAACTTGGAATTTATTTTTGTGAATAATGTGAAGAGATTAGAAGTATTCTTGTGATCAGGGCACCTGGGTGGCTCAGTCAATTGAGTATCCTACTCTTGATTTCAAGTCATGATCCCAGGGTCATGGGATTGAGCCCCACATTGGGCTCTGCACTGAGCATGGAGTCTGCTTAAGATTCTCTCTCCCTCTGCAACTCTCCCTTGCTCATGCACTATCTTTCTCTGAAAAAAAATTCTTTTAATTAAAAAAAAAAGAAGTATTCTTGTGATCAATGAGTATACTTGCAACTAAATACTTTTATCACAAAGCCCATTTAAATTATTTCTTCCAAAATTAAGTTTGGAAAGGAGCTTTGCACTCTACATAAATTGCCATATTCTCTGATAATGATATTTTAAAATTTTAAGACCTTTGAAGTGCTCAAATAATTTGAAAAATTCATTTATAATATTTACGTTGTTTCATAAGTTGTGTGTGTACTTGTGTATGTGTTTCAGAATTTTGGCTGATCTTGACTACCTGTTATATTGGGAGGTATATGAATGAACATAATCAGCTGTTCATTTCAGGAAAAGTAAGTTAGAAATTAACACTATGATTTGATGATAAAAGCATGGGATTTAACTAAGATAAAGCTAGGTTTTCATCCCAGTTCAACCTCAACTTACCTATTCAACTATGTGTATTCAGGCCCTCTAGAAGAAGATTCCAAGACAGAATTTGACTTGCATGATTACTGAAGAAATCACCTTAAAGAATAAAGGGGAAAGGAGGCAGGAATAAGCAGGAAGAGACTCAGACTATAGTGCAGATCTCATGACTACTTAAAAATATAGTGAAAGATGAAAGCCATAGAGAGATTCAGATTACAGTGTAACTATAAGAAAGTTTTCACCAGGAGGACGGGCAGCCCCCAAACAAAGCTCATTAGAGGAGTCTCAGGTAAAGGTATGGATGGCTGGTTCTAAGGCCAACTCTTCACCAGGGTCAATTCCTTCTGCTGATCTATGAATCTTCTTTTCCAGAACACAAGGAATCCAAATGATATTGGCAGCAGCCTGAGCTTGTATTTCAATGGGATCCTATCTGTATCCCCCCTCAAGAATGTGCCCCTGTATGGGGTGCCTGGGTGGCTCAGTAAGTTAAGTGTCCATGATTTCATGGTTTGTGCCCTTCTTGGGCTCTGTGCTGGCAGCTCAGAGTCTGGAGCCTGCTTCAGATTCTGTGTCTCACTCCCTTTCTGTCCCTCCCCAGCTCATGCTCTCTCTGTCTCTCAAAATAAATATATAAACATTTAAAAAATGTGCCCCTGTGGTGACCATGACTTCTAACCTGATAGAGCTTAGAAGTCTTCACCTGAAACTTCAGGGACAATGATATGTAAGACACTCCTACCTCTACTTCTTGTTCCTTCACTCATATGTCCTTCTTTTGGGGGGACATAGAGCCATATAGAGGTCTCTGGTGCATATGCTGTGTCCTGAAGGATGACAACAAACAGTTGCAGGGTATTTTGCTCCTGAGCTGGAACTTCAGCTTGCCTTTCATAAGGCAAACCAATTCTCTTAGGCCTACCCCCTATGGCTGGTGCAGCATGGGATGTTATCAGCAGATCCCATGATATTAGCCCATCCTCATACTTTTTCACTGTGAAGTGGGTCTTTTTGTCAGCCGCTAGGCTGTGTGTGATTCAATACCTGTGTGTCAGGCAATTCATAAGCTCTGGGATAGTGTTGCTGGCTGAGACTATGTGAGTGAAGAAGAAAATTCTGTATCTGTAATATATTTCTATCCTGGGAAGAACTAACTGCTAGTCCTCTGGGATAAAGGAAACCCAATATGGTCAACTTGCCACCAGGTAGCGGGATGCCCTCCTGGAGGAATAAAACCAAATCAGGGGCTCAGAATTTGTCTCTGAGATTGTCAGGTTGTACATTTGATGGCAGTAGTAACAACATTAGCTTTGGTAAGTATAAATCTATGCTGTTGGCATCATAGGTGGCTTTTTTTCTCCACCACTGTGATCATTCCATGCATTTACCCTCCATGCCATTTCTGGGGTGGCTTTGTTCATTGTTCCCTCCATCATGATTGCTTTCTGGTGGCATTAACATTTAATTCAAAAATCTGTACATCCATACCTACTCCCATATATGTGTTCATACACACACACAGCAGACCTCCTTGTTTCAGGTTTTCTAATCCTTCTATTCATAGACCCCTGACCAGCAATTCTCACAATACACCACTGTTCCCTCCATACAAAGTAGATACCTTGCATGCAACTGCATCTGGTGAGAAGATTTTCTTTGAGGCCTCCACTGAGTGTATCTCTAATGCAGCCATTTTCCACTTTCGCTTAAAATCACATTCCAAGTTGACCTCAAACTAGGCTTGAGTTTTCCTCCTCTTTCAGTTGACTATGCCAGATCCCGTATATTGTCATAGAAACCTAAAAACATTCTATTTACACTGCTCTTAACATATTAATTTTATTCTATCTTTTATTATGGTAAGTTTTGTATCTCTCTTATCTCTAGATATAAACAATAATTGGGGTAATATCATGTAGTCATGGTTATGGAGTCAGACTTGTGCATAAATCTCAGCTCTACCCGTTTCTCAGTATTTAAATAAGAATCACTTTCTTCACCTGTGTAGAAAATGCCCTATAATGAGCAGCATCTGAAACTGCCCCAATGATTCCGCCTCCTTCCATTCACCCTCTTGAGAAGCTCCTTAGTTGGATCTAGTGACTTGCTTCAAAGGAGAAAATATGAAAAAAGTAATAGGATGTCACTTCTGAAAATATTCTTAAAGTGACTGTGGCTTCTAGCTTATTGTTCTTTTTTACTCCCTTCTTGTCTTCCTCGCTCACTCCGAGTGAAGCAAATAGTGCTCCATGGTGAACTGCCTGAGAAGAGGCAGCGTAGTAAGAAGCTGATGTTCCACAGCCAGCAAAGACCTGAGACCTGTCAATGATCAAAGCCAGTTCTCCTCTAGCTGAGCCTTGAGATGACTGTAGCCACGTTCCACAGCTACATTACAGCTCTGTGAGAGATCCTCACTGAGAGGCAGATAGCTAAACCGTGAACTGTGCCCAGATTCCTGATCCATAGAAACTGTGATGTAATATATATTGTTTCAAGTGCTAAATTTTAGTCATTTGTTAAGCATCAGTGGGTAACTAATACAATACCTATCAAAGTGTTGAAATGATTAAACAAGTAAATTATACAGCATAATACACATCTGTTTTTATTTACTTAATTTACTTAATTGTATTAGTTTTGCTTAATTTTCAGGTACTAAACTGGTCATAAAAACAGTTTTGTTTGCATAACCTGTTATCCCAAAAGACTATATATCTATATCTATATCTGTGTCTATATTCATATCCATACAGTATTATTTAATAATGTAATATAAGCATAAAGTCACATTAAAATTACTTTATTCTTAAATATAATGTATTAATTAGCACAAACATTTAATATACACTAAAATCCTTTCTAATGTTTGTCTGAGATTCATATTGCAGGTGCTCTGAATTCAAATAAAGGGACTTCTATTAGTGTTTCTGTCAAACTTTAATGAACAGGTCCAAGAAAATCATATAGTGTACAGTAATGTGTCTTCCTTAGAGATATTTTCCAAAATATGCACATAGCAACCGAAAAGGCATTAGAAAAAACACTGATTAGTTCAGAAGTACTTTTCTTTTCTCACCACTCCTGGTTGTGACCTTGGGTAAGTTAAATTATCTCTCTTATCTCAGTTTTCTCATCTATAAAATGGGAATAATAATTGTACCTTATATTGTTGTGAGAATTAAATGAGCAGATACATGTAAACTGCTTAGAATACTATTAGATAAGTAGAATGCAGTCAATACACATTAACTGCTATAGTTGTTGTTCTTTGTGTTATTATTATTGTTATAATTGAGAACTAGGAAACACTTGTTCATGTGTATAAATATGACAGATCTCATGTGCCAAATGAGTAATCATATGTCAAGTGAAAAGAGCATCTGCTGATTTTGTTTAGTTTGTTAAATGATCTGTTTGTTATTTATTTCTGATTATGAAATAAAACAACTTTATTGGGGAAAAATCAAAATGTATAGAAAAATAAAACGAAGGTAATTAGTAACATGTTTTAGCACTTTTTTTCCAAATTTGTTAAAGTCCTCAATGTACTTTTCTAACATATTTGTATGGATTTTTATAATATTATTGCATTTGTATACCACATGTTTTATATATGATACATTTATAATGAAGAATGGAGTAAATGCAATTTTGTCAAAGCTTAGTCATATTTTCAGGATATGTTGCTAGTTAAGAGAGGAGTCACTACTGTATCTATAGTATGAAATACATGAATTAAGGACAAGATCATAAACTCTCCTTCTAATCCATAGCATTCACCTTTCAAATTTTATATAAAATTTAAATAGAGAAAAATTAAATTATTATTTTTTGTATGAAAATAAAGTACTCCTTTGAAACCTTATATCTTTAAGGAAAAAATTACTATGGTTGCAAATATTTACAAGTTAATGTTTAAAGTGTTTTGACTCTGTACTCAGTTGGCACGGATTATTATTTTCCAAGCGCTAATGAAAAAATGGAATTGTTTGATTCTAATTAAGTAACGCCCAAATAAGAATTCTCTGTATAAACACAAATGCCAGATGTTTGAAGAGGCTTATAATCCCTCAAAAAGCAAACATTAAGTTGTGAAAAGTCATTAAAATTATTTTCTTGGGAGTGATTTTAGATTTTCTCTTTTTGTGTTACATTGATAATTGTTTTTGAATAAACATTTGTTATTCAAAGTAGACATTAATGTTCAAATTTACTTTGTAAAATATGCCTTTTACAGGAGTATAAATATCTGAGAAGATCACTGATGACTTCCAAGCAAAGTTGAAGTCCTACTTCTTTTGGCCATTGAACTCTACTATGCTGAGTATGCCACCAAATGTCCAATTAAGCAGGAAGTCCAGTGTTTACCTGTTTGAACAAAACCAGATTTATACTGCCCTTAAATTTGAAACCCTAAGGACCTGAAGAAAGGAGAATGTAGGTGGGAATTTTCAAACATTTAAAAAAAATATTCATGTGGTGCATGGTAATGATATCATCACTGGTTTCCAGATATCCTTTTCCTTTTGTAAAGGGACTTTGACTCCTCCCACCACTAAGAGGAGCCCTCTTTGCTAAGCCCTGAATCTGAGCTGTCCTTGTGATTTCTCCTGACCAACAGGACACCACAGAGGTTATGGCATGACATTTCTGAACCTGAGCCTCAAAAGTCGCTGTGGGATTTCATTCTCTTTTGGAACTCAGCCTTTGCCATGAGAACAAGCCCAAGTCAACCTTTTAGAAAATCAGATACTCTGTGCAGTGGAGACAACTTGTTTTAGTTAACCCAGCCATGGCTTAACCATGTGTGATAGTCTAGCCAACATCAGCAAAACTGCCTAGCTGACTTGTGGTTGACCACAGATGCGAACAAAAGCTTGCTCCCTGATGTTAGCGGAACCCATCTTTCTCTGGTCAGCAGAACCTCCCAGCTGAGTTGTAAACTTGTGAACCAAATAGATGTTTATTGTTTTTTATGCATTTAAATAAATGCTTGCTGTTTTATTGGAGCATTTTTTAAAATATAACAATGTCTGATATACCTTATATAAAAATGTTTATGTGAAAAAAATTAAGTAGAGACCTTTTTTTTTAATAATTATGATTTCTCTTTGGAAGCACATTTTCAGTGTTCAGAAAATAGTTCCATTGTGATGGTAAAGGTGCAGTAATAATTTTTTATTATACATGGGTTAGTTTCTGTAGTATTTTAAAGAGAACACAACTTGTCTATTACATGATATGTAGTGTAGCCAAGTTTTACTTTTATATCTTTCCTTGAAAAGAAAATGTATTGTTTACAGAACATCCAAGACTTTGTTGGGAAAGTGGGTAGCCAGTCAGTTATAAATTATATAAAGTACCTGAAAATGAAAATGAATTCAAGGACATGGTGACTATGAATCCTAGGTTTCTAAATCAGTGGTTCTTAACAAAGGGAGTTGTGACTTTACCCCCTAAGGAACATTTGACAATGTCTGGAGACATTTTTTGTTTCCTTAACTGGGGCAGGGTGTGCTGCTGACCTCTAGTGGGTAGAGGTAAGAGATGCAGCCAAACATCATACAATACACAAAACCACAAGATGACATGTCTGGGAGAGAATAACCAAGTAGGAAATGGGTAGATGATAAAGTCAGAGATGCAAAGAATGATAAGGAGATTTGATTGTAAGGTCCTTACAAGGGGGACTTCAGATTGTATTTGAGGTAAGAAAGAGCCACTAGAGAGTCATGAGCAGAATGATATGATTTAATTTCTATTTACACCGTATCATTTTGTTAGCTCTATTGAACAGATCATCAGAAAGACATGACTTTCCAAGAGGCGATTCCAATTGTCCAGGTCAGAGATGATGATGGCTTGGGTGAGCATGGAATCAGAAGAATTGGTGGGAAATGATCATTTTATATTTTGAATAGAGGGTTAACAGAATTTCCTATCATATTAGGTGTGAGACAGTAATTAAGAATGACTCTAAGGCCATAAAATCAAAGAGAATATAAAGTAACTTACAGAAACACAATAAACTGAATTTACATGCAATATGACACTTTAAAAAATATTTTCTAGCATGTATTTATGTGACAGCCATTGGTAGTAGTCTGTGTGAAATTAGAGTTAGTGCAGATAGAAGCTGATAGATATTTGTAGAATTAAATTTAATCTTGGATTGGAGGATTTTTTTCCATAGTCCCCCAGGCAGGCTGGCATCATAATGATGGTAAATTTAATAACAGAGTTAGAGAAATTAATGAATACAATAAACCCCTAAAAGGTAATTTATATTGGAAATCTGGAAGCAGAGTAGGAATTAATTTTTGTTACCCATATATTTTTTTCTGAATCATTATTTTAACCTGTTCAGATTTTGAGGAGAGCAGTACATGTTATTCTGCACATGAATGAATGTATTTACCATATTATAACTCACACTGTCCATGTTTGCACTGATGTTCATTCAAATGTACTTCAATATTCTTCAATTACATTATCTCTATCTAAATAACATAATTGCTATACTTACAGGGCTGTTGCTGTCCCCTTCTTATTTTTTGACTCTTAAACATCTGAAACCATCTGACCGATCAGTGTGACAGTTGATGCACTGCGTCCTGGGCCCATGACAGCATTTTGTTTACATTGCACAATCACTGCACATACTGTTTTCCTGCAGAAAGTAAAGCTTTCACTTACCAAGTGGTAGTTTAGTAATATGTGTGTATGTATCAAATGATATTGCTAATCAGGAAAAATTGAGAAATAGAATAAAATATATCTTTTCTGAAAGTTTATTATTATTGAACAAGAAAAAAAAATAGTATGGATGTTAATTAGGAATGAATTATAGTGTGACATAACAAAGTCAGACTTCCCTTTGAGTTTTTCCTGGGATTTGTATGTAGAACTTAAGCAGATTGTTTCCATCCCCCTGCTGTTCATTTAAATACACCAGCTATCAGGATTTTTGTTTTAGGATCTTTGATCTTGAAAGTCACGGTGAATAAAAGAATGCAAAAGTGATTTTGATTTCAATAATATTTTGTGGACTCTTTACCCTTAGTTAGAGGTAGAACATTCCACTCTGTATTTTAATAGTTACTACAGAAATACAGAACATCCAATCAAAGCTTGCTTCACCACATCACTTATTCTATCTCAAAATGTTAATTCTGATGTTGAAAGTTTTTGCATAGCCCAACAGCAAGTCATATAGATACCACACACTTTAAACACATGTACGTACTGTGTCCATCTAAAGTATAAACAACTAACATACTAAATAAATCTTAAGCAAAAGTACTTTTTAAAAGACTCACTGCTTATGTATATAATTCCAGCAATATTTTTCACTTTGCTTTTTTTATTCCTTCTGGATTATTCCCATCCATACACAGCATATGCTAACACACTCCTAAATGAAACACACACACACACACACACACACACACACACACTTCTGACCTCACGTTCTTCTCCATCTACCTCCCCAATCCTCCATTCTTACATTCAATAAAATTATTTAACAAATGTGTCTACATTTATTGTCTACTATCCCTTTCACTACCTTTACTGTTAACGCCTCAGTCTAACAGTGATTTTCGGTATCCTAGACTACTCTGAAAGTGTCTCAACTTTCCTTCCTATTTCAAACTCTGCTCCCCTACACCTGTTCTCTCCACAGAAGCCAAAATGACTCTGATATTCCTTTAAAAACAGAAGTCATGTAATGTTTCTACTCAGGCACTTCTAAGTCATTTTATTTCACTCAAAATAAAACCAAACCATTATCATTTTTGTAAATTAAAAGGCCACCAGGTATCCCCGTGGCTACTCCTTTTTAGGTTCTTTGGCCTCATTTGCAGTTTTTCAGACATGCCAAGCACTTCCCCCTCCAAAGTACATTCATCTACCTTTCCCTCTGCAAGCAGATACTCCAAGGGCTCAACCTTCACCTCATTCAGGGCTCAAATGTTACTGTATCAAAAGATTTTCCCTAGCATCTGATATAATACAACATTTTCCTTCCTAAAACATTGACTGATTTATTGTTGCTAGAATGAATATAAGCTCCATGAAAACAAAACAAAAAAGGTTTGTCTCCCTCCCTTTTTATCCCTCTCCCTCTCCTTATTCGCCTCCCTCCCATCCACTGTCCGCTCCCCTGTCTTCCCCTCTGCCCCCCTCAATCCCATTTCATAATATGCAATCATAATTAGTTATTGCATCAAACAGGGCTTTTAAAGGTTTTATCTATTAAATCTCTTTTAACAAACCAGAACATAAAAGGCACAACTCACAGACATTTATGCACATTGATTTGTATTTCCAGAGATTTAGCATTCTCTGGAAATTCTCTATGGGTTCTCTTTGTTATTTATTTATTGTTTGTTTGTTTGTTTGTTTGTTTGTCTCTTTGAAGACTGAATTGACACTTTGGGTTTGGTTTCCTTATATTTCTCCTTTATTCAAGGCTTATCTTTTATCACCCTGTACTGATTATGCTCATACACTCCTGGCTAATCCTTCTTGGTCTCCTTTTCAAATTCCTCTTCAGCTACTTGAAGAGTGAACACAATAATTCCTCTAGGCATTGCCTTATCTTCAGTTCGATGGCCCTTAAAACAGTATTCCTGGCCCAGAGCCCTCCTCTGATTCTAGACCTCTGCATGCAACTTTCAAATATTTCAACTTGGATTCCTCAAGGCTGCTTCAAAATTGCACACAGACCTGTAATCACAGCACTCACCCCACAAAAGAAACCCTTTGATTTTTCTCCAGTGTTCAAAAACTTAATGAATAGAATCCGTGTAAGCAAGGAAATTAGAAGATACAATGTCCTAATGTTAATTTTAACTTCTAATGATGCATCAATCAATCCTCTTTTCTCTCAATGCTTCTTTTCAATGTAATAGCTTTGGAATATCTTACTGCATGACTTCGGATCAGGACGTGCCACAATCCCTCCTCTCTCCAAACAATTTGGCCCTCTGCAGCCAGAGTTGCTCACCTTTTCTTTTTCTTTTTCTTTCTTTTTTTTTAGATTAATTTATTTTTTGACTGACATCCAAGTTAGTTAGCATATAGTGCAACAATAACTTCAGGAGTAGATTCCTTAATGTTCCTTACCTATTTAGCCCATCCTTCCTCCCACAACCCCTCCAGTTACCTTCTGTTTGTTCTCCATACTTAAGCGTCTTTTATGTTTTATAGTATTTTTGCTTCCCTTCCCTTATGTTCACCTGTTTTATATCTTAAATTCCTCATATGAGTGAAATCATATGATATTTTTCTTCCTCTGACTGACTAATTTTGCTTAGCATAATAACCTCCAGTTCCATCCACATAGTTGCAAATGGCAAGATTTTGTTCTTTCTGATTGCGGAGTAATACCAAGTAATACTCCATTGCATATACCACATCTTCTGTATCCATTCATGAATCAATGGACATTTGGGCTCTTTCCATACTTTGTCAGTTGTCAATAGTGCTGCTGTAAACATTGGGGTGTGTGTGTCCCTTAAAAACAGCACACCTGTATCCCTTGTATAAATACCTGGTGGTGCAATTACTGGGTCACGGGGTAGTTCTATTTTTAATATTTTGAGGAACCTCCATACTATTTCCCAGAGTGGCTGCACTAGTTTGCATTCCCACCAGCACTGCAAAAGAGATCCTCTTTCTCTGCATCCTTGCCAACATCTGTTGTTGTCTGAGTTGTTAATGTTAGCCATTCTGACAGGTGTAAGGTGGTATCTCATTGTAGTTTTGATTTGTATTTCCCTGATGATGAGTGATGTTGAGCATTTTTTCATGTGTTGGTTGGCCATCTGGAGTCTTCTTTAGAGAAGTGTCAATTCATGTCTTTTTCCCATTTCTTCACTGGATTCTTTGTTTTTTGGGTATTGAGTTTGGTAAGTTCTTTGTAGATTTTTGATACTAACCCTTTATCTGATATGTCATTTGCAAATATCTTCTCCCATTCTGTTGGTTGCCTTTTAGTTTTGCTGATTGTTTCCTTTGCTGTGCAGAAGCTTTTTATTTTGATGAGGTCCCAGTAGTTCATTTCTGCTTTTGTTTCCCTTGCCTCCGGAGACGTGTTGAGTAAGAAGTTGCTGCAGCCAAGATCAAAGAGGTTTTCGCCTTTCTCCTCAAGGATTTTGATGGCTTCCTGTCTTACATTTAGGTCTTTCATCCAGTTTGAGTTTATTTTTGTGTATGGTGTAAGACAGTGGTCCAGGTTCATTTTTCTGCATGTCGCTGTCCAGTTTTCCCAGCACCACTTGCTGAAGAAACTGTGTTTATTCCGTTGGATATTCTTTCCCGCTATGTCAAAGATTAGTTGGCCATACATGTGTGGGTCCATTTCTGGGTTTTATATTCTGTTCCATTGATCTGAGTGTCTGTTCTTGTGCTAGTACCATAGTGTCTTGGATTACAGCTTTGTAATACAGCATGAAGTCCGGGATTGTGATGTCTCCAGCTTCAGTTTTCTTTTTCATCAAGATTGCTTTGGCTATTCGGGGTCTTTTCTGGTTCCATACAAATTTTAGTATTGTTAGTTCTAGCTCTGTGAAGGACGCTGGTGTTATTTTGATAAGGATTGCGTTGAATATGTAGATTGATTTGGGTAGTATTGACATTTTAGCAATACTATTTCTTCCTATCCAGGAGCATGGAATCTTTTTCCATTTTTTTGTGTCTTCTTCAATTTCTTTCATAAGCTTTCTACAGTTTCAGTGTATAGATTTTTCACCTTTTTGGTTAGATTTATTCCTAAGTATTTTATGGTTTTTGGTGCAATTGGAAATGGGATTGATTCCTCAATTTCTCTTTTGGTTGCTTCATTACTGGTGTATAGGAATGCAACTGATTTCTGTGCATTGATTTTGTATCCTGTAACTTTGCTAAATTCATGGATGAGTTCTAGCAGTTTTTTGGTGGAATCTTTTGGGTCTTCCATATAGAGTATCATGTCGTCTGCAATGAGTGAAAATTTGAACTCCTCATGGCCCATTTGGAGGCCTTTTATTCCTTTGTTCTGTCTGATTGCTGAGGCTAACTTCCAATACTATGTTGAATAACAGTGGCAACAGTGGACATCTCTGTCGTGTTCCTGACCTTAGGGGGAAAGTCCTCAGGTTTTCCCCATTAAGGATGATATTAGCTGTGGGTCTTTCATATACAGTTTTATGATTGAGGTATGATACTTCTATCCCTACTTTCTTGAGGGTTTTTATCAAGAAAGGATGCTGTACTTTGTCAAATGTTTTCTTTGCATCTATTGAGAGAATCATGTGCTTCTTGTCCTTTCTTCTATTGATGTGATGTATCACATTGATTGTTTTGCGGATATTGAACTAGCCCTGAATCCCAGGTATAAATCTCAGTTAGTTGTGGTGAATAATTCTTTTAATGTATTGTTGGATCTGGTGGCTAGTATCTTGTTGAGGATTTTGCATCCATGTTCATCAGGGAAATTGGTCTGTAGTTCTTTGTAGTGGGATCTTTGTCTGGTTTGGAATCAAGGTAATTCTGGCTTCATAGAAAGACTTTGGAAGTTTTCCTTCCATTTTTATTATTTGAAACAGCTTCAAAACAATAGGTGTTGACTCTTCTCTAAATGTTTGGTAGAATTCCCCTGGAAAGCCATCCAGCACTGGACTCTTGTTTTTTGGAAAATTTTTTATTACAAATTCAATTTCTTTACTGTTTATAGGTCTGTTCAAATGTTCTATTTCTTTGGGGCGCCTGGGTGGCGCAGTCGGTTAAGCGTCCGACTTCAGCCAGGTCACGATCTCACGGTCCGTGAGTTCGAGCCCCGCGTCAGGCTCTGGGCCGATGGCTCGGAGCCTGGAGCCTGTTTCCGATTCTGTGTCTCCCTCTCTCTCTGCCCCTCCCCCGTTCATGCTCTGTCTCTCTCTGTCCCAAAAATAAATAAAAAACGTTGAAAAAAAATTAAAAAAAAAAAAATGTTTCAAATGTTCTATTTCTTTGTGTTTCAGTTTTGGTAGTTTATGTGTTTCTAGGAATTTGTCCATTTCTTCCAGATTGCCCATTTTATGGTGTATAATTACTCACAATATTCTCTTGTTATTGTTTGTATTTCTCCCTGGTTGTTGTATTCTGTTGGTTGTGATTGCTCCTCTTTCATTCTTGATTTTATTTATTTGGGTTCTTCCTTTTGCTTTTTGATCAAACTGGCTAGGGGCTTATCAATTTTGTTAATTCTTTCAAAGAACCAGCTTCTGGTTTCATTGGTCTGTTCTACTGTTTTTTGGTTTCAATAGCATTGATTTCTGCTCTAATCTTTATTATGTCATGTCTTCTGCTGTTTTTGGGTTTTATTTGCTGTTCTTTTCCCAGCTCTTTAAGGTGTAAGGTTAGGTTGTGTATCTGAGACCTTTCTTCCTTCTTAAGGATGGCCTGGATTGCTATATGCTTCCCTCTTATGACTGCTCTTGCTGCATCCCAGATATTTTGGACTGTGGAGTCATCATTTTCTTTGGGTTCCATGTACTTTTTAATTTCCTCTTTAACTTCTTGGTTAGCCCATTCATTCTTCAGTAGGATGTTCTTTAGTCTCCAGGTATTTGTTATCTTTCCAAACTTTTTCTTATGGTTGATTTCAAGTTTTGTAGTGTTGTGTTCTGAAAATATGCATGGTATGATCTTGATCTTTCTGTACTTGTTAAGGACTGATTTGTGTCCCAGTATGTGATCTATTCTGGAGAATGTTCCATATGCACTGGAGAAGAATGTGTTTTCCACTGCTTTAGGATGAAACGTTCTGAATATATCTACTAAGTCCATTTGGTCCAGTGTGTCATTCAAAGCCATTGTTTCCTTGTTGATTTTCTGTTTATATGATCCGCCCATTGCTGTGAGCAGGGTGTTGAAGTCTCCTACTATTATGGTATTATTATCAATGAGTTTCTTTATGTTTGTGATTAATTGATGTATATATTTGGAGTTCCCCTTTTATTACAGCAAACACCAAAATATTTAACATTGTCTACAGTGCTCTGCATGATCAGAGCAGAGCCCTACTCAGTGTTGGCATTCCCACTAGGTAGCTTGTTCTCAGGAAACCCTAAAGCAGTGGCACCAAAAATAAATTTTCAAAGATACTCATATTTAAAAAATTATACCTATCTAGCCTCTTAGAGAGAATTACATTTTTATAACTCTTGTTTATGAATTGCTGTATTTGGTGAAATATTTGAGAAAATCGGATATTATAATATCTTCAGAGTTTAGGCCCTCTAAAGATCTTAATACAAATGGGTATGTCTATTTTTATTTTCTTTTCTCCCCCTTTCCAACAGCACTAGGTTTCTGTTGCTACAAAATAGCAATACATGCAACAGTTACCATAAGGCCACGGCCCTATTATTCTCTCTGTCCACGTCCTTTCTCCTCCCTCTCCTCCCTTCTTTATTAGCCAGTAAGTGACCTCAACTATCAGCTGTCAACTAAAGTCACTTCTTTAGGTCACCTTTCCTGACCTCCAAAGACTGATTCACATTCCCTCTTAAATGTCTTCATGGCACATAATGCTACGCATATATCTATCTCTATAATTACACAATTATCTGTTTAATAATTTTATTAATTTTAATTTCTTCAGTTAGATTGCAAACCCCATGAAAGCATGTCACATAGTTGGTGCTCCATATTTGTTGCACAAATGAATAACCCTTTCTGTCAAGAGATAATGGATTTGATGATACTTCTCTAGTTGTAGATTCTTTTAAACTTCTAAGGTTAACTATTGAGTTCATTAAACCTTTCTTTGTCCTCTGTCAATATGTTAACATAGGTAATGCTCTGCCTTCTTGAACACAGCTGAATTCTCCAGGGCAAAATTTATTCTTGCTCTGCCAGCTGAAATACAGATTCTATGACCTTCTCTTTCCCCTAGTGACTTGGACATTTATTTAGTCATTTATGGTTATTTAAGTGTCAGATTATATTATTCTCTATATTTGCCCCACAGGACATTGCCAAAGATACTTCAGGATCACATTTCTAAAGGAATGGCAGCAGCATTTACAAAATCACAAAAAACACAAATGGAGAATGCATTACAAAAATCTTATTTCTACTACCATTTCTACTATAAAACAAAAAGACCTTTATAACCAGATTTTTGCCTAAATGAAAATACATTTTCATTTAAATGAAATAAAGTAACATTTAAAAATATGGAGAAAACCAATATGTATTTTGACCTAACATATAATATGTTTTGTACCCCACACAATTATTAATGAAATTTATTATAGAATATAAAAATATAGCATAAAACAATAAGAAAATACATTAAAAGCTAATGAAAATATATTCATAAATCCTGGCACTTTTCTTCCAGATTATTCAGATGGCTTCAATTATTTTTACCATGTGAAAGAATAAATTTAATAATATACACAGAATACTCCATGAAATTTGTTTATCATTGCTGAAACATCTAATAACATATCAATGTAAAGTAATTCCTGAAATAGACTAAGGAAAATCCTTATGTGCAGTCAGTAGTAAAGGATTAATACTTATGTGCAGTCAGTAGTATAAGCTAAGCATTTCTCTTTATAGGGATCGGCTTTGGAAAATGGTTTCTGTGAAAATAGGTGCAGCCTATAATAGCTTTCCAGGAAACCAACAAGCCCTCACAGGGATCTCTCCAATCGCCTAGTCCACCCCCTCATGTTACAAATAAAAGAGGAGACCTTGAGAGGTCTCACATAGTCTCCGGTCAGTGGTCCCTAATATTGCAAGGGGGATGGGTTGTCGTGGGAGAGCCATGAGAGCTGGGCCTGCCTGACGCACTCTACTTGTTTTATAATTCAGTAAAGCCAAGAGCGGAAACCAGCCAGAACCAATTTCTCACTTCATCTAAGTATGATGTTAATTCCCACTGAAATGGTAAATAATAATTTTTTAAAAACCTCCTATTCTGTATATTTACTAATAAAGTTTCAGTTGCACTTGAGTTTAAAGAAAAAAAAAGACAACTCTTATTTGCAAGTTCACAGGACTGGTATCTATGCAGAGAATAATCACTTCATGCAAAAACCAAAAAACATTATTAATAGCCATCTTTTGTATTTTATTTTAACAAATGTAGATATTGAATCCACACTAAGGACCATTCTGAGACAAAATTATAACTGTGACCTGTGGTATGGTATGGGAAAGACACATTATTATACCATATTTTCCAGAAGGAAATGAGGTACCCCAAGATTAATCTGTCAAAAATCACACTGCTAGCAAGCAGTATAAATGATGGAAAAAACCAGAAAGTCTTAAGTGATTATAATGTGCTTTGTATTATGCAGTACATCACTATCAAAATATAAGAGAAATTATACCAAAATTGTTCTAGGAGAAATGTGGTAAGCAGCCTCTAAATGACCCCAAATAATCTACACCACTTGATGTTATCTCCTGTGTTATCCCCTCCCCTGAGTGTGGGACAGATGTATTGACTCTTATAATGTCTAGAACACAGCAGAAGTAATGGGATGGCACATCAGAGATTAGATTATGGAAACTGTGGCTTCCATTTTGGGCGCTCATCCCCACCTATTCTTATATGCATTCGCTCTTTTTTTTTTTA
This sequence comes from Neofelis nebulosa, assembly GCF_028018385.1. Classification (NCBI taxonomy): domain Eukaryota; kingdom Metazoa; phylum Chordata; class Mammalia; order Carnivora; family Felidae; genus Neofelis; species Neofelis nebulosa. Next base: position 133,190,060 of record NC_080783.1, read on the forward strand.
AGTTTATTTATTTTGAGAGAGAGAATCAGCTGGGGAGGTGCAGAGAGAGGGACAGAGGATCCCAAATGGGCTCTGTGCTGACAGCAGAGGATCCCAAATGGGCCTGATGCAGGGCCCAAATTCACGAACCATGAGATCATGACTTGAGCCAAAGTCACACTTTACCAACTAAGCCACCCAGGTACCCCAGATTCATTCACTCTTAAGAGAGCCAACCTCTCTGTTCTGAGGTCCTCTGGAGAGAAACTGATGTAGCAGGCTTATTGAGAGAGGCTCTGGGCAACAGTGAGAAACAGAGGTTCACAGTTCTATAGCCTGAGGCTCTCACACTAGAATTTGGTGCTCATGAGACACTGAATCCTGCCAACATCCACATGACATTGGATCCAGGTCCTCCCCTAGTCTCCCATCAAAGCAAACCAACTGACAGTGACTGGTACCTAATGAGAGACCCTGAGCTACAGGTATCCTGATAAGCCATGTCAACATTCCCAATTGATGGAGACAGTAAAAATAATGCTTGTTGTTTCTAGCCATGAAATTTTGGAATAGTTAATTATGCATCAATAGAAAACTAACACAAGAAATTCTTTTTGATTTCACATAAACTTTTACAAATCAAAGTATGGATACTTATAAACTACAAAATATATTATTACAATAATATTATCTAGAAAAATATATCTGTATCTTTTTTAGTTATCAAAAAGGAAATATACTATGATATTTACAGATGTCATAAGGTTATCAGTTGTATATACCTCCTCACTAAGGGTCATAAATTCTGGAAGGACAAGAATGAGGAAGCTTAAGTCTTCTAGCATTCAAAAAGCATGAAAAATGTTTTCATGCTTATAAAGACCCTCTAGTATAGCCTATTATCAATGCATTATTAACCTAACAAGACATCTCACTTGTCACTCTTTGTCATAACAAGGAAGAGAAAAATAAAGAAGGCAAGAATAAAGGGGAAATATATCTTCACATTCCCATAAATGTAACCATGCCCATGAGATTTAGTTCCCAAATGTATAACATACAAGAGGTTCAGAAAAACCGATCCATTAAAGAAATCTTCAATGACTGAGCTGGATCAAATGTAAAGGAATTTTTGAAGGTCAAATTTTTAGGAGATAAGCAAAACTTGCAATGGGCAGCTATCCTGAGAACAAAAAACCCATTCTTGTCCTAGTGCCTCACATAAGATTAGGTCCCAATTGTAAATATTTCACTGAAATAATGACCTCTGAAAATATCCCAGTGGAGATAAGCATCTGTGCCAGTTTATCATAGTCAAGCATTCTAAAACTATGGTAAGGAATAATGCTTATAATGATAGTGTCCTAGCTTAGTAAGTAGCATTGATGACCCACAGAAGGATAGTAAGAAACCCAGTATGAAAGACAGAGAAGTATAAGAGAGAGGGGGGGCCTTACAGCTTACAAAAGGCAATTGTCTCCTGCAGTGGAAGAGTTGTTGTAGCTGAGCAAGAAACACAGAATCTTATAGTTATGTTATAGCCACAGATTTCTAGAGACTCCAACCAAGGCAATCTATTACACTAACATCAGTATTCTGATGAGGAAAACCGAGTATCCTAAAATCTGGAATGGATATATTAGATATATTATGCAGGGTAAGTAGATCTATTAGAGGATCATATTCTAAAGGATTATGTCCGGAGGACACGCCATCTTCCAAGGTCATCGGAAATGGGCTGGTGAAAGGCACACCAGCAGCAATAAAAAGTGATGGCTCTCTTCTACAGGCTAGAGATGAAAAGAGAAGTAGTGACCACAGACCTGGTTATATTAATACTAATGGAGATATGTGGCCCCAAAGTAATAGAGGCCAGGTTTTGATGCATAACCTCCAGAAGTCCAAAACCACAATTACTCTTAGCAATCTGTAAGGTCAGAGGAACAACCAAGGGCCCCTGACCTGCAAGAAACTGCATAGACTTAGTATATTATGGAGCCACATGGTACAGTCTACAAAGCAGCTGAGGAATATGTATAACCGGAAAAAAAGAATAAGAGGGAGGAATCAGAATACTAAAGGTAGTTGTTACCCCAAATTATTATCTCTTGCTCAATTCCTAAATATTAGCCAAATTTTAGCTTCAGATCCCATTGACTAAAATGGTAGTCAGATTCCTAGGAGGAAGTATCCTGCATCACTGTGGCAGGTATAAGCTTTAATGATTCCTCCAGTTCTTTCCTTAAAAACATGTAAACGTTACTGAAATGACTGAACATTGGGTAAAGGAAAATGGTCAGAACTTTCCAGGGATTGAGTTGGCATTGCTACCCACAGCCTCAAAGTGTCTTCACAACTCCCCCTGCACATTAAAGTTAAGGCTTAGGAGAAAAATTATTAAGTGCACTTCTTGCTGAAACTTAGCTTATAGAGGACTCCTTAGGTCCAGAGATCCAACTATTGGTAATGTCTTCAGTCCCAAACTATAATTTGATTTGATATACTTGGCAGTTGGAGGAATCTCCATATTGGGTCCTTGGCCTATGGGGTAAGAACTATCATAAATGGGGAAGGCTAAGTAGAAATCTCTGAAGCTGCCCCAACCCCTGACCAAGATGGTAAATTAAAAACAATATTGCATCCCTAAAGGGATGGAGGAAGTTAGTGCCACCACTAAGGACCCAAAGTATGTACGGGTGGTGGGTCCTTTCATTTCTCTATCATTTACATCCCCAGTTTAGTCTCTGCAGAAAATAGAGATCTTGGAGAACGACTATAGAGTATCCCAGGACTTCTCAGTTGCAGCTAGACTGACAGATGAGCTATCATCGCTAAGGCAGATTAATAAATCTTACACAGATATTTTGCAAATGTATTCCTTTTAGATTATAATTAGATAAGAGAATCAGAAAGAGTTTGCACCTGTATGGGATGGAAGACTCTCATTTACAGTTTTGCCCAAAGTCATGTTAAATCTACCACCCTCTGTTATAATGTAGTCTGAAAAGATCTTAACGGCCTGGGCAGCTAAATGAATACTAATAATGTTAATAACTAATATTAATCTATTACATACTAATTGATGACATCATAGTGATTACAAAGAATTAGAGGTGGCTGATATGACAGAAACCTTGGGAAGATATGTGTGCTCCAGACAGTGAGAGGCAAACCCTATGAAAATTCAGGGACCTATGACTTTGGTTCATTTTTAGACATCAGGTAGTCAAGAGCATGCCAGCACATTTCCTGCAGAGTCAAAACCAAATCGCTGCATATTTCATCCCCTACCACAAAAAAAGGAAGAACAGCAACTGCTAGACCTCTTTGGGTTGCACCTAGGAATAATGAATCTGACCGACACACTGGCTAGCTAGTGGAAGACTGCCAGCTCTACATGGGGCCTGAATCAAGAAAGGTTTCTGCAGCAGGCCCACATGGCAGTGCAAACATCCCTGCCACATGGACCATACAGTTTGTCAGGCTCCATGACACTGAAGGTGTCAGTGGTAGCAAATGATGCAGGGGGAAGCATGAAAACATGCCCCAGTGGGAGAATCACACACAGACTCTTAGGTGTATTCATTAAAGAAGTATGTACTTTGTTTTTTTAATGTTTATTTATTTTTGAGAGAGAGAGAGAGAGGCAGAGCACGAGTAGGAGAAGGGCAGAGAGAAAAGGAGACACAGAATATGGAGCAGGCTCCAGGCTCTGAGTTGTCAGCACAGAGCCTGACACGCAAGATCATGACCTGAGCCAAAGTCAGACACTTAACCAACTGAACCACCCAGGTGCTCCGAGAAGTATGTACTTGTAGATAAACATATACTCTATGTCATGTGATTCTTGTAGATACAGAATGTTTGAACATAGAGCACTATGTGAAAATGTGTGCAGAGCTGATTATTTGTGAACTTGTTTTATTGGACACATCAAGTGATAGAGTAGAATGAGCCCCAAAACAATTCATTACAAGATGGAAATGGTACATCTGGGTGAAAGCATGAGTAGGAACAGCGGGCACAAGTAGCTGCATTAGCAGGTGGCCCTCACTTCCATGTTTCTAACTTCAATTGCATCAGTGAGAGAGTCAGCCTAAAGTGCCTAACAGATGGTTAACAGAGATCTGCACTTTAAGGACATTGCTGGTGAGGGCTCAAAAGAGACTGAGGAACTTGTTATTGAAACTCAAGGAAGGAGAGATCCTGGTCATGTATGGCAGAAAACTTCCCAAAATTCTATCTTGTAGTCATGTGGAAATTAGAACATGTAAGTGATGGACTTGGTTATCCAGCTAAGATTTCCAAACAGTGGTTTCTTCCCACTTAACAGAAACTGTGAAAGGGAAGACATAAATTGAGGGAATAACTGTTTAACACAAAGGAAACATGGCTTGACTATTTTGAAAATTCTCAGCTTCCCCATACAGCAAACGAGCTTAAAGTCAAGAAATGGTTTCCAAACATTAATAAGGAAAGCAGAATTGAGATCATCGCTAGTTGAGAGAAAAAGCCAAGGAAGTGACTATATGTTTTGTGAAAATCTTAGAAAGCTCAAAAGATCAGAGTATTCAGTTACACAGAGGACCCATTAAAGAGATAAAAGAGATAAATGGAGCTTCTCAATCCATCAAGAGGGACTGTAGGAAAAATAATCCCATTGTTTCTCAGTCCTCTTAGCAGCAGGTCAAGGTAGAGAAGGGCTGACCTCTAAGAGCTCTTGTCTAATAGAGTGAAATCCACAGACGATCCACAAAGTTTTTGAAAAAGTTATTTCAACCCAAAACAAAACAAAACAACAGCAACAACAACAAGACTGAAAATTTCGACTGAAAAAGAAAGAATACATGATGAAAAGAGTCTGCTGGACCCTAAAATTCTATTGTCAAAGGTAGATTGATGAAACCACTCAGTTGCAAATGAACGTTACTCTTTATGGAAAAAAAATGATTCAGAGGATGAAACCATGACAGGGAGAATTATTCCATTTAAAAAACCTTTAAAACCTAATTAAGGAATATCCAACTTTTGTCCAGCTGTATTTCAAAATGATTATAGACCAATGACTCCTTTGTATCTTTCATGTCCACATTTTTTAACAGGAACAGCTGTGGCCATTTTCCTATGTGTGGAGGGGAAAAAAACTTGTCTTTTAATTTTACACATCTATAGATCAAGAGGAACCACACCCAAGAAGCTTCATCCACATTTGTATCTGATTCAGATGGTGATAATCTTTGAGCAGATGTTGTGATGGATTGAGATACTTGGAGACTTTGAGAGAAGGTGAATGTATTGTTCAGACAGAGGGGACATGAATAATTAGGAGTCATATAGGTGGACAGGCTCTAGGATAACCCCCAATTATACCTCCTTGTATCACATTTTGCATAATTCCCTCTTCTGTAGTGTGGGCCAATCTTATATGTTATTTCTAATCAATAGGATACTGCAGAGGTAATGGGATAACACTTGCATAATTACATAAGATTATATTACATAAGATTATAGTCCATCGTGCTAATGGACTCTCTCTCTTGCTGGATCTGATGAAGGAAGCTGTTATGTTTTGAGCTGTTCTATGGAGAGACCCACATGCCAAGGAAATAAAGGAAGCTTCTATCCAACAGCCAGGAAGAAAATGAGACACTCACTCATTTTAAACGCAAGGAATTGAATTCTACCAACAATAACAACAGGTGCTTAGAAGTGGATCCTTCCTCAACAGAACCTTGAGGTGAGACTGCAGCCCTGGCTGACACCTTGTTGCAACCTTGTGAGACCTGAAGCAAAGGTCCTAAAGCAAAGAACTCAGGTGTTTTGCCCAGACTCCTGACCCAGAGAAACTATGAGATAATAAATATGTGTTATTTTGAGTTACTAAGGTGGTGGTAATAATTTCATTTTTCTACTATAATTATTTGTTCTTTAAAATATTTTATCCATTGGGACACCTGGTTGGCTCAGTCGGTTAAGCGTCTGAGTTCGGCTCAGGTCATGATCTTGCAGTCCGTGAGTTCAAGCCCTGCATCGGGCTCTGTGCTGACAGCTCAGAGCCTGGAGCTTGTTTAGGATTCTGTGTCTCCATCTCTCTCTGCCCCTCCCCTGCTTGCACTCTGCCTCTCTCTGTCTGTCTCTCTCTCAAAAATAAATAAATGTTAAAAAAAAAAAAGTCCTATGATCAACCAGCTGAGCTACCCAGGTGTCCCTGTTCTTTGAAATGTTACACATTAAACTTCTTTTTATGAATACTATATTTTGAAATTTAAGTTACTTTTTCTAACATGGTCACAGATAATAAACTTATTTTCTCGAAAGTAAAATTGGGGGATTAGTGAAAGGAGACTTTTGCTGGTCATGCAGAGTTTATCCTCTTGGTAAATATTTGGTCTAATAAAGACACAAATTGTCTTTGAGGATAATTTGTCTTTTGCTTTTAAACCAGTACTTTGTTCAAAACAAACTCATGTGTTTCTTAGGAAAAATTTAACCAAACTTTGACCATCTGCCCCAAAGTAGTGGTTTGCTCTTTGTACATCTTAGAATGGGGAAGTCTGAGGTGCCTTTGATGTAAAAATGAGTCTGTGACATGTTAAGAGGATTTCATAAGTTTTTTATGTGAAGATGGCCCACAATCAGCCTTCTCTGTATTTTTGGTATTTCTCCTTATGGAAACATTTTCTTACTAATCGTTTCTGTGCTTTAAATTCACTCCTCACCATTTACCTGTGAACCCCATCCCTAGAAGGACACATCAGAACCCCAGAAAATATGGAATTATTTCCTGTTTCTCCCAAGGGCAGTGCTTCTGATGAGGAGAAGAGCAGTTCATCGTGATGGAGTAGCTGTTGGGCTTGATTTTTACTGGGAAGATTTATTGTTTCAATATTATTTTATTATATAATACACCTCTCATGAAAAGGGAGACTGAATGACTGTATTAATTTTCAGAAATGTTATAAGGAAAGAAACATTCCACATGGCTTTGAAAGAGATATGATAACCATGTCACAAGAGCTAAAATTCAGTTCTATGGATTGGTTAGAAATACTGTTTCATTGGGGTGCCTGGGTGGCTCAGTTTGTTAAGTGTCTGACTTCGGCTCAGGTCATGATCTCATGTTTGTGAGTTCGAGCCCCACCTCGGGCTCTGTGCTGAGAGCTTGGAGCCTGGATCCTGCTTTGGATTCTTTGTCTCCCTCTCTCTCTGGCCCTTCCCCACTCATGCTCTGTCTCTCTCTGTCTCTCAAAAATGAATAAATGTTAAAAAATACTGTTTCATTTTTTTACTGGATCATTAACACCTAAAACAATATTTGATACCAATTATATATTTGCTGACTAAATGAAAAACCTGGATGGACCAGAACCAGTACCTAACTCCTCAGCATTTGCCTTTACAACAGCCATACCAAGGTTGGCTTTGAAGGAACTTGAACTCCTTAAAGTCTCTAGCAGACCTTGCCCAAACCATCCTCTGTACACAAACAAGCCAATTAAAATGAAATGCACCTTCAAGACAAGTCTCATAATGTCTCTTTTCAACCAAATCCCTGAATGCTCCTTATATAGAAAGTGCCTCCTCTGTCTCCACATGGGGCTTTTGTGCCCCTTATATTCAGAGCCACTTACCCACATTGCCATGTTCTATCAAAACTTAGGCTTTTGACATGAGATAAAGTTGCCAAACTTATTCACAATAAGGTACATTTGGATTATTGTATTACCCCTTCCAGTACAGGAAACTATGCTAAGAGAGGCTAACTGGAGAAGTTAATATTTAAGATAGAACTAAAAATTTGTCAGAAGTAAAATTTCCAATATCAGTAAAATGCTGAGGGGACACGTCTTGGATTCATGCCCATTTAGTCACACATTTATACCACATTTTGTGTGAGGAACAAGAACTAAGGAGAAATAAAAAAGACTATATACTTGGAATTTAAATTTTGAGAAAGAGATGAGATGGGAATATAAAATAAACCTAAGCATCTTTATATTATATAGTTAGAAGAACAAATTGGGATAGAAGAGAGGTCATAAGTTCATGAGAGATGGGTCCATGGAGGGTATAGGTTAGTTGGTTCATGATGGGATGGAAAGAGGACAGAAGTGTCTTAGACATGCACATGTGGGATGAAAGTTCACCTGAAATTGATCTGAACTGTAATAGTTGCATATTCAGGTTAAGTGAGAGAAAATAGCCATAGATAGAATGAAGAACCAGCTGCTGGAAAATTATGACAGTAATAGTGAAGATGAGTAGCTAGATATCTCATTAGGTATCATTATTTCATTAGAGACTGTCATCTCCTTCTTTGATATTTCATTCTACCAATATTGAATTATCAATTATTTAATCATTTCCATTTAATATATCTTATCACAGAAAATTTCATCTAGGGTTTGTCCCTCTCCTTATTTTAGTGACTAGAAAGTGGACAATTACTCTAGCAACTAATGTCATAACAAAAATATATATTAAAATAGGAATACATAAACCCTAATGCTAGAAAAGGCTTTTATTTATGCTGATGGCTTCCCATGTTCCTTAAAAGAAATGGTTAACATTGCCATTTTATGCATTGGTTCCTTTTTTATCCTGCTCACTAGAAGTTACAGGGAACATGTTTGGCCATTTTATACTGTCAATGAGGTCACTAACCCTCTCGCCAAATGGCTGATTTGGTATCACATGAAACATCACATAAGGTCAAAAGGTAAACCTACAACCAACAAGCAACAGGAAAAAGTTATTGAAGTCTACAGTCTCAAATAATGTGCTACATAACACATTTATAGATGACCCAGACAAAGGGCTTATAGTTGCTAAGGAAAAGAGGCAAGGGGAGGCAGAAATTTGAATATAAAGGATATCACAAAAAGTGAAAGAGAGATAATGCTTCAAAAATATCTATCACACCCCAGGATTATGATATTTCTGGGAATATGTTATCAGATTAAATCACCAAATAACCTTCATTTTGAAATTTTCCCACATTATGAGTCCTGCACTGTCAGAGTATATGCCTCCCTTACCAGGAATCCAGGCATATGACTTAGGTTCCTCTATTCATAGTCATTCATGAAAGACTTGAATGTTGAGGGCAGCAAAGAAAAAAGTTGGTAGTTTTTTTTTCCAGAATCTGTCTGTCAAATACACTATTGAAAGCACTGTCTTTTCAGAGGTGAAGGTTGCAGATGTCCTGCCATAAATGTCAGGGATCATAGCAGTGACAAAGATCGTAATGTTTCTTTGGAGGAACTTTGAGGTGTTGACTGCGTGTTGTCCCTAGCTCTCTGCCTCTCAGGCCTTCCCAGGTTTCCATGAGATATCCAATATCCTTTCAGAAATTTCTGCTTCTCTATTTTTTGTGACTAAGATCAAGGACCCATATAGAGAGTACTTTTCCTTGAATTTCTACTGTGAGGCAACTACCATACTCTATTGAGAATAAAAGATGTAAAGATCGTTCATGACTCCTGGGAGCATACACACTGAAAAATACAAGATACACAAATTACTAGCAATTAGGTAGACCATGTTCAGGGTTGTAATAATTGAAGAAAGAAAAACCAAGGAAAAACGTTAAACGTTTAAAGAGGGAGGTCATGGGGCGCCTGGGTGGCGCAGTCGGTTAAGCGTCCGACTTCAGCCAGGTCACGATCTCGCGGTCCGTGAGTTCGAGCCCCGCGTCGGGCTCTGGGCTGATGGCTCAGAGCCTGGAGCCTGTTTCCGATTCTGTGTCTCCCTCTCTCTCTGCCCCTCCCCCGTTCATGCTCTGTCTCTCTCTGTCCCAAAAATAAATAAAAAACGTTGAAAAAAAATTTAAAAAAAAAAAAATTAAAAAAAATTAAAAAAAAATAAAGAGGGAGGTCATGTTGACACTAGTGGTGGGTGATGGGCATTGAGGAGGGCACCTATTGGGATGAGCACTGGGTGTTGTATGGAAACCAATTTGACAATAAGTTATAAACAAAAACAAAAACAAAAAACACACTAGTGGTGGTCCTTAAAATTTAGTGTGGCATTACAGCTCTCTGAGATTTTAATGTAGAGTACAGATTCTCAGGCTCTACCACCAGAGATCATATTACAGATGTACTGGGGCTCAGGAATTTGCATTTATATTAAGACTCCAGATAATACTGGTGAAACTGGTACCCTAATCCACTTATTAAAAAACAACACATTAAAAATGACTAAAGAGACTCAATAGGCACTTTTCTAAGAAATACATCCAAATGGCCAACAGGTACATGAAAAGATGTTCAACACTGCTAATCATCAGGGAAATGCAAATCAGAGCCACAACAAGATATCCCTTCACACATGTTCTAATGACTATCATCAAGAGGACAAGAGATCATAAGTACTGGCAAGGATATGAAGAAAGGGAACTACACACACTGATGGTGGGAGTGTAAATTGGTTCAGCACTATAGAAAACAGTATGGAACATTCTCAATAAAACTAAAAACAGAACTACCATATGATCCACTAATTCCACTTCTGGGTATATACCCAAACAAAATTAAAAACAGGATATCAAAGAGATTTCTGGACTCCTACATTTATTGTAGCATTATTCACAATAGCCAAGATATGAAAACAACCTAAATGCCTGTTGACAGATGAATGGATAAAGAGGTGGCATATATACACAATGGAACATTATTCGGTCATGAGAAAGAAGGAAATCCTACCATTTGTGACAACATGGATATAGCCTGAGGACATTATACTGAGTGAGATGGGTCAAACAGAGAGAGACAAATACTGTATGGTATCACTTACATATGAAATCTAAAAAAACCCAGCTTGTAGAAAGAGAGGGCAAAATAATGGTTCACAGGATTGGGGGGTGTGGGGGAATAAGAGAGATGTTGTTTAAGGGTACAAACTTGCAACTCATAGTAAATAAATCCTAGAGATCTAATGCAAAGAATAGTGAATATAAATGACAGTATTGTATTACAATATTCAAACTTGTGGAAAGACTAGATCTTAGTTATTCCAACCACAAAAAAGAAATTGCAATTATGTGATGTGATAGAAGTGCTAACTATTGCTGCAATGGCAATGATATCCAATATATAAAGGTATCAAATCAACACCTAAATTAACATAATAGTATATGTCAAATATATTTCAGTAGAAAATTTCTATAAGGAATAACATTTAAATAAAACTATAAAATTAATAGTAGGTGGTCAGAAAAGTTTTAGGAAAAATGTAATCCTTAAAAATCATGCTTTTTGAATGAAATCTTGTCATTTGCAAAGACCTTTATGGGTCTAAAGAGTATAATGTTAAGTGAAACAAGCAGAGAAAAACAAATACCATATGATTTTACTCGTATGTGGAATTTAAGAAACAAATCAGTGAACAAAGGGGAAAAAAAGAGACCAAAAACAGACTCTTTGGGTGAGGGGATGGGTGAAATAGGTGAAGAAGATTAGAGTACTCTTAACGAGCACTGAGTAGTATGGGAAGTGTTGAATCACACTGTATTGTACATCTGAAACTAATATAACACTGCATGTTAAGCATATTGGAATTAAAATCTTTTTTAAAAAATCATGCTTTTCAATTGTTCCAAGTTTTCTTGGATTTTTATGGCTTTTGTGTCTTTTCTAAATGTTACATGATTTTAAGTTTCCAAGTATTACATGGTATTATGTAAAATGATATCTAATGGAAACCTGGGAAGGCCTTAGAGAGAGGTGTTGTAAAATTAGAGAAAAAGAGAATGCCAGAGGATCAATTCAAAACAGTCTAAGCAATGTCATGCCTACAAAGTAATGTTTTTACATTTCTCTTTGCTTAACTCAATGCTAGTCCACATTCTAATTATCTTCCATTAAACCAGTCAGTATAGTCCAAGTTGTGGAGGACTAAAAAAAACAACCTTCAAATCTCAGTGGTTTAATTTTTTAAAGACATTTCTCACTGATACCACATGTCATTTGCCAACTGGAGGGCATTATTTTGCATGAATGTCATCTTTACACCAGAATTGATACTGGTAGGGCAGTCATTGTGAAATGGCAGAGGTAATGAGAAGTGGCAAAATATGTCCTGATTCTAAAATTTTCTACTCACATAATTTTTATTGAGGAGTCACGTGGCAGCTATAACTTCAGCTGAACAAGAAGTGGAATCTTACCATGTGTTCAGAGGAGAGAGAGAGAAGCATATTTGTGAACACCCCGTCTATCAAAAGGACTATTGCAAAAGCTCCTTAATTGATCTTTCTGACTCCATATTTCTCCTCCAGAATCCACTGTACAGACTATGGTCAGTTTATCTTCTTAAATTATAACTATGACCATTTTTTTCTTCCCCAGAAATCTTCAAAGTTCTCTTCTGTATATTTAACAAATTATGATATCTCTGAGGCTTTCGACACTGTGACTTCTCACTTATCTCCAGTCTAATACTTGAGATTTTTCTTACATGAGCGCTGTGATCCAAAAAATTTGTGCTACTGACCACTTCTCGAATTTGGTTTCTCTTTTCTAACTCCATGTTTTTACTTATGTTGTCCAAAAACCTGAATTAAGACTGAATTAGCATTTATTAGGTAGTGATTATATGTCAGATAAATCTCTTGTAATTATTTTGTTTTCATACCTATTTATCAAAGTACTAACCATTCTTGAATCTTCCTTTTAAACATTTCCTCTAAGAAGCTTTCTCTGATGTTCCCAATTAGTTGTGATCTTCAGCTGTTCCTAATCTTTATGGTCTGTGTATAAAGACTTATTGTATGATAGCACATGGTCTGCTTTGTATAAAAAATACTTGATACTAACCTAATATTCATATGAAAAGTGTGAAGCTTTCTGAGCTAGAAATTAAACCACTTTTAAGTCCTCTTCTGCACAACACTGCACAAATAATAGTATGTATTAAATAAATATTAAATCACATTATTAAATAAATACACATAATGACACCTGGACATCAACCAATGAAATATTTCACCTTAGAAATTAATCTGAGTGCTTTTTTTTAATTTTATCATTTGAGGATTCCTTAAGACACTGCTACAGGGTGATCATTCACATTTCCCCAATATAATCAAATATGTAAGCTAGTAAATATGAGTAGAAATACACACATATACAGCTAGTAGCTTTAATGATGTCTAATTTTCTCGAGTTTTTTGACAACAGTATAACACTCAGGGTATATTTAGTGTAGCTCTTTCAAGTTTGGTTAAGTAAGACTCTCCTTTGCAACCTGTCTGAAAAATTCTTCATTTACGTTTCAAAATAGTCATAAGCTGCACTTACAACAAAAGGAAAAGACAGTACGGTCAGCCACCAGATGGGAAATTATTTCAACTTGGTGTTACATTTATTCATAACATTCAGGTTATAACATAAAGCAAAAGTGGCCACAGAGGATTTTATTTTACTGCCTATAAGGAACTCCTCTGGTTTTTTGAGGATTATATTTTTCCCTTGGTGTATTTTAGGCATACTTTACCACTTAACAGGCTTTCTGTAGCTCATTCAAAGTACTTGCCATTCCCCCTTTTCAGGCACCTATTATTGAGGTTATCACTGGTAATAGTAGTCAGATTAATATATAATTCTCACACGTGCAATATAACAAATGAGATAGACTCACAGTTTTAGGGTCATGCTGTTCTAGAGTTGATGGTGTGATTTATATTTTCTCCCTAAAGTGTGATATCTATATTTACAGAAGGAACATCATTCAGTTTTTATTGAATAGAGCGGCTCTCCTGTCAAGGAGACTTGCATGACATCTCAGACCTCATATAAAATTTTATATTCTCTTAAATATTAGTACTGTATTTTGGTAACTTATTCTATAGTATTATCTTCAAAGTTATTTAATAATGGCTTTTTATAAAGCCTATATCTATATCTATCATATAGATAAGTGTACACACACACACACACACACACACACAAACTATGCACTGATGATGGATTTTTGTTAACCCAATTATGCTTATCTACAGCAGCATCCGCCATGGGTAAGCAACATTCATTACCAAGCCAAGAACAGCTGTGCTAGAATCAGAGCTGGCACTATACTTATATATCAGATAAAATGGGGAGAAAAATACTGTAAGGAATGTGAAAGATGTTGAGAGATTCATGCACACATCTCCTTTTCTCACAAGAGAATCCCTCTTTATCCACATGGAAGCTGTCTTGTCCTTACACACTGCACATGGTAGCTAGGTTTAGAAGTGGCCACCTGTTTCAACAAGGCTTTCTGATTTGTTTAAACTGGAATGGAGGGGAAAAATGCAGATCCTATCTAGGGTAAGAAAATACAAAACATGAAATCTGGTATTTCCCATGTTTCCAATTATGTGATCTAAGCCAGTAAGCTGTGAGAAAGAATGAAACTCACCAAAAGAAGCAAAGAAGAGAAACAGATACATTTCTGGCAGCATTGAATTACTGGATCCCCTTGTTCTCACAGATCAATTGCACCCTTTCCTTGGCTGTTAACTATTCTTTGAATTACATTAGCTAATGAATTTCTCATTGTCAAGTTAGTTACATAGAAACCAATTACTCTCTGACTGGCATGAGGCAGGATCTGAGTGTGGTTTGGATTTGTATTTCCTTGATGAGGAGTGATGTTGAGCATCTTTTCATGTGCCTGTTGGTGCAGCCACTCTGGAAAACAGTGTGGAGGTTCCTCAAAAAATTAAAAATAGATCTACCCTATGACCCAGCAATAGCACTGCTAGGAATTTACCCAAGGGATACAGGAGTACTGATGCATAGGGGCACTTGTACCCCAATGTTTATAGCAGCACTCTCAACAATAGTCAAATTATGGAAAAAGCCTAAATGTCCATCAATTGATGAATGGATAAAGAAATTGTGGTTTATATATACAATGGAATACTACTTGACAACGAGAAAGAATGAAATATGGCCTTTTGTAGCAATGTGGATGGAACTGGAGAGTGTAATGCTAAGTGAAATAAGTCATACAGAGAAAGACAGATACCATATGTTTTTACTCTTATGTGGATCCTGAGAAACTTAACAGAAGACCATGGGGGAGGGGAAGGAAAAACAAAAAAAAAAGGTTAGAGAGGAGGGAGCCAAAACATAAGAGACTCTTAAAAATTGAAAACAAACTGAGAGTTGATGGGGAGTGGGAGGGAGGGGATGGTGGGTGATGGGCATTGAGGGGGGCACCTGTTGGGATGAGCACTGGGTATTGTAGGGAAACCAATTTGACAATAAATTTCATATTAAAAAAAAAAGAAACCAATTACTCACAAACAAGAACATTTGCAAAGGCAAAACTTAGCAGGGCTGGAGGAAGCTGGATGGGGTAGGGACCTGAGGCAATAGCACTGTTTGAGCACTGATGCTGAAAAATCAACTAGGGGCGCCTGGGTAGCTCAGTCGGGTAAGTGGCCGACTTCAGCTCAGGTCATGATCTCGCGGTCCGTGAGTTTGAGCCCCGCGTTGGGCTCTGTGCTGACAGCTCAGAGCCTGGAGCCTGTTTCAGATTTTGTGTCTCCCTCTCTCTGACCCTCCCCTGTTCATGCTCTGTCTCTCCCTGTCTCAAAAATAAATAAAACGTTAAAAAAAATTAAAAAAAAAGAAAAAAATGAAAAATCAACTAGATCAGATGGACAGATAATGAGCAATACAGGAGAAAGAAAGGATAGTGTGAAGTGTTGGATTATTTTTAAATGATAATTCCCTTTCTTTGGGGAAATGAACTATAGATCCCTGGCCTACTGCTTTGGCCTGTGGAGTGTGAGTGAATATGCTGTTACCAGAGATTTTGACTTGACTTCTTCTTTTCTGTAGAATCATGATGAGAAGGATATGCTTAATTTATCCTACTAGTTCATGGCCAGATGGAATCAGGTGGAGCAGACCTGAACTCTGCCCATAAGCTGAAGCAGAGCCATAAGTAAGAAAAGTCATGCTCGTTGTTGCATGACTGAGTTTTGGGCTGGCTGGTTACACAGCACTAAAAACATGAGTAATGAGTTGAAGAAATTAGAGGCAAAGCAAATACAAAAACGAGTAGAGAGCAACAGAAGGTAAAGGAGCAAAGAAGGAGAAAAACAAGGGAAACAAGAAATAATTGCAATTGAAAAAGTAGGCAAAGATGAAATACAATAAGTAGTAGGGAAGAAGAAAAGATGACATTTCAGGAAGTAAACACCAGTGAGCAAACACTTATAGGGAATAGAAGAAGCAGGCAGATTATAATACACTTCAGAAAAGAAAGAGAATATGGGATATGAAGCAGAGAGAGCAGGATTATGTGAATAGAGGCAAGAATAGAGAGGACAGTGTTTAGTGCTTAGAGAAGAAGATCATGGGGCAGGCTAAATACTTCAGAAAGAACACACATTAGATTCAGAAGCCAAAGGACATGGGGAGAGAAAAACAGGAAAGAAAAACTGAAGCAGATTAGTATAAACCAGTTTGATTGCAATTACCTAATTTTCTTTTTACTTGTTAGGATTTTGATCTGTAAAATTATCTTATACTCATGCCTACAATGAATATTCTGAGTGTTTTCAGAAAATGTCCTACCTGTGGCATCCAGTGGCTCAGTTGGTTAAGTGTCTGATTCTTGATTTCAGTTCAGGTCATGATCTCATGATCAGGCTCTATGCTGAATGGAGGTTCACTCTGTTTGATGCTTGGGATTCTCTCTCTCTCTCTCTCTCTCTCTCTCTCTCTCTCTCTCTCTCTCTCTCCCTGCCTGCCCCTCCCCTGCTCACTTTCTCTCTCTCTTTCTCAAAATAAATAAAAATGTCTTACCCAAGTAAAATAGGCTAAACAATAACAGAATGTGTAGACTTTATTAAGAACACTCAAGACAATAGCACTGATGATTTAATAATATGTAAACTCAAGAGTTAAAAGAAAGGAGGCAGGATAGGAGGGGAAGAAACCAAGTCTCTACTGATCAGTGGTCAAAGAGAGTCCTTGTTGATTCATATACTATATGACTGAAAAATTACTTTTATTTTGGTCTCCAAGGCCAAGCTTAACTTGATATATAAAATCCTGATATATTAGATGTATTTCCATAAATAAAGTAGAGAAGTAAAGCCAATAATATTTAGGGCTTCTCTTTTCTGCCTGGGTTTTTAGGGGAAATTACCAAGTAATATTAACTGCCTAGTCCTTATAGAGTGGTTTCAAGGAAAGGAGTTGGTGAAAAGTTCCCTCTGTTTGGATTGACATGAATGGGAGAATGTGCACAGAGGTGTGAAATAGTGATTTTTAACCCAGAACACAAAATCAGACTCTTGAATGTATGTTATAGTCATCCTGCATGCATGAGGCTCTAAGCAAAGTTTAAGGATAAAAAAAGATAGGGCCTAGATAGATTAACTGGAGTGTAGGAAGAATTAATAACGTTTTATCTTCTATCACATGTATTTCAAGAGGAATTGCGCCCCAAACTAGAGTATTCACGGCAGTTCCAGAGAAACAGCTGCTTTAATCCATATATCCACTACCTAGGCTAAGCTTTTCAGTGCTGATTGTTGAAAAGTGCTTCTGTCAAGAGAACCATGTAGACAGTTAAGAGAATTGAAAGAGAATGTAAATTGTGTGTTCAATTTTTAGTATTTTCTTTAAAACTTTGTTACATATTGATCATATTTCTAGATTCTTTAGGTCAATAATTGCATGTTTTGAGCATATTAGGCTATTTTACATCATATAAAATATGTATCAGAGTTTAACATTATGGGCACTGTAATTATTATTTTTTCCTCTACTTAATTAGATAGTACATTCAACATTTCCTTAAAAAAAGAAAAAAATACATCGAAAGTAAAACTCAAAGATGGTTTTTGTCAACAATTGTAGAAAGTCTGTTTGGATATTAGGTATTCTCCCATTAAAAAATACTAACTTGGGGTTTATGGAGAAGATGGCGGAACAGCATGGAAGTTTTTTGTGTGTCTCATGTCCATGAAATACAGCCAGACCAACACTAAATCATCCTACACACCTAGAAAACTGATATGAGGATTAACATAACAATTCGCACAACCTGAACCACAGAATTCAGCAGGTACTCGGCATGGAGAGGTGAACTTGGGGAGAGAGAAGCTGAAGAGGTCAGGGAGCCGCTTTTGTGGGTGGAGAAAGGATGCAGATCGAGAGGGAGAATACAGGAAAAGCACTCCTCCCCAAAAGCAGCTGGGAGAGAAAGTGGAAAATTGGAAAAAGCTTCAGGGACTAAACTAAAAAGGGAGAAAAGAGAAAGGAGAAAGCAGAGGGTTTAAATTCCATTAAGACTGTAAACAGGGGGAGTACAGAGTCTAAAACTCTGCAGCACAATACATGGCAGTGCTCTGGTGGGAAGGGAGAATCTCCAGGAGCAGAGTGGAGTCCGTGGTTCTTCAGGCCACACAGGGAGAGGCAGTTCCCCTGCTGGAAGGACATTTGGTAGAGGCTGTGAGGCCAACTGGTCCCAGCAGACCCCAGAGAACAGCCATATTCGCTGATGCTGGAGCAAGGTCATTAGGGGTGAAGCCTGTTACCAGAATTGTGTTGTGATTTTCCGTAACCGCTGAGGAGCTGCTGCTACACTGTCTCATGAATGTTTTCTACGGTGGGCTGGTACCTGGCTGCAGTCTCTGGGCATCAGTAGCAGCACGGTCCCACAAGCGGTCCTGGGTGCAGGCAGCACCTGGCCATTGCTCAGTGAGACCCTCTGCAGAGGGGTGGAGCATGTCAAAGCTGCAGTCCCTCAGAAGTGGGGGGCCAGGGAAGGCAGCTGCATCTGAGACAAAACTCAGGAGGGAGGAGCTGCCTGGGGCTTGGTCATGGACAGTGTGGAAGTGGGAGTGGACAGAAGCTGAAGACGAAGGACAGGTGCACGATTGATGATTGGGGAGAACACAGTTCCTATACTAGAGACTGGGTAGGTGGGTGAAGCCATTTTCATTGCTCTCACGCATGCACGTATGTACCTATGAGTGCCACAACAATCCACCCCAGAGGACTAACAGTGCCATCTAGTGGAGAATGGAGCCATTACACTAAGGCCTGACCAGTTGGGTCAACCTCGCTCTTCACCTGCTTAGTCTATGGACTATAAAGCAGTTCATAGTTTGACTTCTAGGGGAAAACAAAGTAATTTCATTCATATTTCAGTCTGTTAGCTGGTCCAACCATTCAATTGTCTTTCATTCTTTTTGTCTTTGTCTCTTTTTCTTTTCTTTTTCTTGAATACAGAAAGACAAATATTCATTATTTTCCATTTGTATTAAAAATATTTTTAAATTTTTCTACTTTATTTTTAAATTTTGTGTACATTTTTTTCAAATTCTATTTTACTTCCATCGTTTCATTTTAGTCTACTTCAGTGTATTCATTTTCAAATTTTCAAATGATTTCCTTTTTTTTCTTTTTTCCCCATTTTTTCTCTAATCTATCAACCTACCTGCAACACCCAGACCAAAACACAACTAGGATCTAGCATCATTTATTTGATTTTTGTATGTGTGCGTGTGTGTGTGTGTGTGTCTTTAATTTTTTAATTTTAGTACTTGTTTAATTTTAATTTTTTTTAATTTTAATTTTTCCCCCCTCATTAATTCCTTTTCTCCATTCTAAATGATAAAACAAAGGAATTACCCACAAAAGAAAGAGCAGGACCAAACGACAGCCAGGGACTTAACCAACACAGATACAAGCATGATGTCTGAACCACAATTTAAAATCACGATAATGAGAATACTAGCTGGAGTTGAAAATAGATTAGAATCTCTTTCTGCAGAGATAAAAGAAGTAAAAGGCAGTCAGGATGAAATAAAAAATGCTATAACCATGCTGCAATCTCGAATGGATACTGCAGCGACAAGGATGGATGAGGCAGAACAGAAAATCAGCGATATAGAGGACAAACTTATGGAGAATAATGAAGCAGAAAAAAAGAGGGTGATTAAAGCAAAAGAGTACAATCTAAGAATTAGAGAAATCAGTGACTCATTAAAAAGGAACATCAGAAACACAGGGGTTCCAGAAGAGGAAAAGAGAAAAATAGGGGTAGAAGGGTTATGTGAACAAATCATAGCAGAAAACTTCCCTAACCTGGGGAAAAACACAGACATCAAAATCCAGGGAGCACAGAGGACCCCCATTAGATTCAACAAAAACCGACCATCAACAAGGCACATCATAGTCAAATTCACAAAATACTGAGACAAGGAGAGAATCATGAAAGCAGCAAGGGAAACAAAAGTCCCTAACCTACAAGAGAAGAAAGATCAGGTTTGCAGCAGACCTATCCACAGAAACTTGGCAGGCCAGAAAGGAGTGGCAGGATATATTCAGTGTGCTGAATCAGAAAAATATGCAGCCAAGATTTCTTTATCCAGCAAGGCTGTCATTTAAAATAGAAGGAGAGATAAAAATTTCCCAGACAAAAAAAATTAAAGGACTTTGTGACCACTAAACCAGCCCTGCAAGAAATTTTAAGGGGGGCTCTCTGAGGGGAGAAAAGATGGAAAGAAACATAATGGCAATAAACTCATATATTTCAGTACTCACTCTAAATGTCAATGGAACAGATGCTTCAATTAAAAGACATAGGGTAACAGAATGGATAAGAAAGCAAGACCCATCTATATGCTGTTTACAACAGACCCACTTTAGACCTAAAGACACTTACAGATTGAAAGTAAGGAAATGGAGAACAATCTATCATGATAATGGTCAACAAAAGAAAGCCAGAATAGCCATAGTTATATCAGACAATCTAGACTTTAAAATAAAGACTGTATCAAGATATGCAGAAGAGCATTATATCAAAATCAAGGTGTCTATCCACCAAGAAGACTTAAAAATTGTAAACATTTATGTGCCAAATGTGGTAGCATCCAAATACATAAATCAATTAATCACAAACATAAAGAAACTCATTGATGGTAACACCATAATAGTAGGAGACATTAACACCCCATTCACAGCAATGGACAGATCACCTAATCAAAAAATCAACAAAGAAACAATGGCTTTGAATTACACACTGGACCAGATGGACTTAACAGATATATTCAGAACATTTCATCCTGAAGCAGCGGAATATTCATTCTTCTCCAGTGCACATGGATCATTCTCCAGAATAGACCACATACTGGGACTCAAATCAGCCCTAAGTAAGTACAAAAAGATCGAGATCATACCGTGCATATTTTCAGGCCACAATGCTATGAAACTCGAAATCAACCACAAGAAAAAATTTGGAAAGGTAACAAATACTAGGCGACTAAAGAACATCCTACTAAAGAATGAATGGGTTAACCAAGAAGTTAAAGAGGAAATTAAAAAGTTCATGGAAGCCAATGAAAATGATAACACCACAACCCAAAACCTCTGGGATGCAGGAAAGGCAGTCATAAGAGGAAAGCATATAGCAATTCAGGCCTTCCTAAAGAAGGAAGAAAGATCTCAGATACACAACGTACCCTTATGCCTTGTAGAGCTGGAAAAAGAGCAGCAAATAAAACACCAAACCAGCAGAAGATAGGAAGTAATAAAGATTAAAGCAGAAATTAATGCTATTGAAACAAACAAACAAAAAACAAACAAAAAAACAAACAAACAATAGAACAGATGAACAGAAACCAGAAGCTGGTTCTTTGAAAAAATTAACAAAATAGATAAACAACTAGCCAGTTTGATCAAAAAGAGAAATGAAAGGACCCAAATAAATAAAATCAAGAATGAAAGAGGAGAGATCACAACCAACACAGCAGGAATAAAAACAATAATAAGTGAATATTACGAGCAGTTATATACCAATAAAATGGGCAATCTGGAAGAAATGGACAAATTCCTGGAAACATATACACTATCAAAACTGAAACAGGAAGAAACAGAAAATTTGAACAGACCCATAACCAGTAAGGAAATTGAATTACTAAACAAAAATCTGCTAAAAAACAAGAGTCCAGGGTCAGATGGCTTTCCAGGGAATTCTACCAAACATTTAAGGAAGAGTTAACACCTATTCTCTTGAAACTGTTCCAAAAAATAGAGACGAAAGGAAAACTTCCAAACTCTTTCTATGAAGCCAGCATTACCCTGATTCCAAAACTAGACAGAGACCCCACTAAAAAGGAGAACTATAGACCAGTTTCCCTGATGAACATGGATGCAAAAATCCTCAACAAGATATTATCCAAGAATACATTAAAAAGTTTATTCACCACGACCAAGTGGGATTTATACCTGGGATGCAGGGCTGGTTCAATATCCACAAAACAATTAACGTGATTCATCACATCAATAAACAATAGGACAAGAACCATAGGATTCTCTCAATAGATGCAGAGAAAGCATTGGACAAAATACAGCATCCTTTCTTGATTAAAAACCCTCAAGAAAGTAGGGATAGAAGGATCATACCTCGAGATGATAAAAGCCATATATGAGCGACCCAATGTTAATATCATTCTCAATGGGGAAAAACTGACAGCTTTCCCCCTAAGGTCAGGAAGACAGGGATGTCCACTCTCCCCACTGTTATTCAACATAGTATTGGAAGTCTTAGCCTGTGCATTCAGGCAACAAAAGACATAAAAGGCATCCAAATTGGCCAGGAGGAGGTCAAACTTTCACCCTTCTCAGATGACATGATACTCTATATGGAAAACCCAAAAGATTCCACAAAAAACTTCTAGAACTGATTCCTGAATTCAGCAAAGTTGTAGGATATAAAATCAACGCACAAAATCAGTTGCATTCCTATACACCAACAATGAAGCAACAGAAAGAAAAATCAAGGAGTCGATCCCATTTACAGTTGCACCAAAAACCATAAAATACCTAGGAATAAATCTAACCAAAGGGGTGAAAAATCTATACGCTGAAAACTATAGAAAGCTTATGAAAGAAATTGAAGAAGACACAAAAATGGAAAAAGATTCCATGCTCCTGGAGAGGAAGAACAAATATTGTTAAAATGTTGATACTACCCAAAGCAATCTACATATTCAATGTAATCCCTATCAAAATAACACCAGCATTCTTCACAGAGCTAGAACAAATAATCCTAAAATTTGTATGGAACCAGAAAAGACCCCGAATAGCCAAAGCAATCTTGAAAAAGAAAACCAAAGCAGGAGGCATCACAATCCCAGACTTCAAGCTATACTACAAAGCTGTAATCATCAAGACAGCATGGTTCTGGCACAAGAACAGACACTCAGATCAATGGAACAGAATACAAAACCCAGAAATGGACCCACAAATGTATGGCCAACTAATCTTTGGCAAAGCAGGAACGAATATCCAATGGAATAAAGACAGTCTCTTCAGCAAGAGGTGTTGGGAAAACTGGACAGCGACATGCAGAAGAATGAACCTGGACCACTTTCTTACATCATACACAAAAATAAACTCAAACTGGATGAAAGACCTGAATATGAGATAGGAAACCATCAAATTCCTCAAGGAGAAAGCAGGCAAAAACCTTTTTGATCTTGGCCGCAGCAACTTCTTACTCAACACGTCTCCGAAAGCAAGGGAAACAAAAGCAAAACTGAACTACTGGGACCTCATCAAAATAAAAAGCTTCTGCACAGCGAAGTAAACAATCAACAAAACTAAAAGGCAACCAACAGAATGGGAGAAGATATTTGCAAATGATATATCACATAAAAGGTTAGTATCCAAAATCTATAAAGAACTGATCAAACTCAACACCCAAAAAACAAAGAATCCAGTGAAGAAATGGGCAAAAGACATGAATAGACACTTCTCCAAAGAAGACATCCAGATGGCCAACTGACATGAAAAATTGCTCAACATCACTCATCATCAGGGAAATACAAATCAAAACTACAATGAGATACCACCTTACACCTGTCAGAATGGCTAACACTAACAACTCAAGCAACAACAGACATTGGTGAGGATGCGGAGAAAGAGGATCTCCTTTGCACTGCTGGTGGGACTGCAAGCTGGTGCAGTCACTCTGGAAAACAGTATGGAGGTTCCTCAAAAAACTAAAAATAAAACTACCCTACAACCCAGTAATTGTACTACTAGGCATTTATCCAAGGGATACAGGTGTGCTGTTTCGAAGGGACACATGCACCCCCATGTTTATAGCAGCACTATCAACAATAGCCAAAGTATGGAAAGAGCCCAAATGTCCATCAAGGGATGATTGGATAAAGAAGATGTGGTGTATATATATATATATATATATATATATATATATATATACACTCACAGACACACACACACACATACATACACACAGTGGAGTATTACTTGGCAATCAAACAGAATGAAATCTTACTATTTGCAACTACGTGGATGAACCTGGGGGATATTACGCTAAGCGAAATTAGTCATTCAGAGAAAGACAAAAATCATATGACTTAACTCATATGAGGACTTTAAGATAAAAACAGATGAACATAAGTGAAGAGAAACAAAAATAATACAAAAACAGGGAGAGGGACAAAACATAAGAGACTCTTAAATACGGAGAACAAACAGAGGGTTACTGGACGGGTTGTGGGAGGGTGGATGGGCTAAAAGGGTAAGGGGCATTAAGGAATCTACTCCTGAAATCATTGTTGTGCTATATGCCTACTAATTTGGATGTAAATTTAAAAAAATAAAAAATAAATTAAAAAAAAAATCATTTATGGACAAAAAAATACTAACTCGGGTCATTAAAATGAAAACAATATTTAAAATAGTGTAAATTGGAGCTTTATTGTTTTCTAAAATCTTGTATATTTCAAAGTGACGTGTCATAGCTACCATGGTGCCTAATTGCATTTGAATATTTCAAAAACATATGGCATGATATGGTTGTCAGTTCTGCATAAAGACATCAACCACAAATAATTAAACTTTATTGCATATAATTCAGATAGTATTCAGAGTATTAATATTTAAATTTGTAATGAAAATGAATCAGGAGAAACTCAAAACAGGTTTAGAATAATGCCTAATGCTTAGTAGGCACACAGTAAATACTTATTTGGGGATTAAAAATTTGCCACCAGGTGATTATTCATATGGTGAAATAACCAACTGACATGTTTATGAAAAGAATAAAAATCCAAAGAGTAAATAAATCCTCTCTCAAACTGTGATAGGAAAACACAAAATTTAGTCAATATCTCAATTCTATCTAAAATAATTTTAAAATGCCTCATTGGTTAAATGAATGGAAAAAAAATAAAACACTCTTCTAATTAAAATGAAAAACCTTTAAGTTACAGTTAAAAATGTATTGAAATATTTCTTCAGTGCTCAACAGCACTTGCTATTGCCACATTTTTTGACAATTACGTCTAAATGTAGATATGTTGTATTTGTCAGCAGGAAGTCCATGCATGAGTCAAAACTTTGATCAACACCAGAATGCAGATGTATTGAGGCACTGGTGAGGACAGCAGGTATCTAATTCTCGCAAGAATTAAAGTTCCCACAGTGAAAAAATCCTAAAGAGAGATTCTGAAATATAAGCTTCTACCAACAACAATAATTAAAATGTAGAAGATCTTCATATAACCTGTTGCATTGATTTGACTCATACCTATGTTGACAGGCATTTGAATCCTAAAGAGAGAGGAGCTTAAAAGTTAAAAATTGGATTTTACCTCTTTTCCCATAACAATCTTTTCTGTCAGGTGTATAAAACAGCAATTAATGTGTGATCAATGCCTGGGACACTAATACGAATCAGTTCAGTGGGCCACAGGTGTCGATGTTGCTATAAAGATAGTGAGATATTCGGTGGTCGCAGAAGCAGAGGTGGCCCTATGCATGTAGCAGAGCAGGGTTTTACTACTGATAGCAGTAGTGAGCATCACCACGCAACCGAAAATCTTGAAAATCTTAGCAGTAGGCGGGGATGTGAGGGCTTGTTTCTGAGCATTCAGGAGACTTTCCCAGGGACTTTTAGATATGAGTGGGACGGATTTTTAAGTGAAGTGAGTCAATAACTATAATGGACCTGAGTTAGTTTCATGGATGCTGGCAGAAGACACAGAATTCATTGATCAAGAGGACAAAGGATATTACTACTCATTTGCAAGCAGAAAGTGGCACGAACTTTACCTGTATGCAGATCCCCTTTATTTCATGTATCCCACACAAGTAGTAGAGAGGACCCCAAGTAGACACTGCACAAACAGTAGGTTTGCATCATCTAAGGAATTCCAAGTTTAGGGAACCCCAGTGTTATGGACTGAATTGTGTCCCCTCCCCCAAAGTCATATGTTGAAGCACTAACCCCCAATGTGACTCTATTTGGAGACAGAACCTTCAGGGGAGTAACTAAAGTTAAACGAAGTATCCTCAAAAGTAGAGGGAGATACTAGATTTCCCTCCCAGTGTATACAGAAGTAAAACCATGTGCAGTCCCAGTGAGAAGATGGCCATCTACAAACCAGGAGGAGAGCTATCACCAGAAACCAAACTTACTTGCACCTTGATCATGGACTAGTAGCCTCCAGAACTGTTACAAAATAAATATCTATTATTTAGGGAACCCAATGTGTGGTGTTTTATTATGGCAGCCCAAACTAATACACACATTCTTTAATATTTAATTTTAGTTTATTTAAATTAAGGGAATATAAGCAAATATGTCTAACCTTTGCACTGTAGGGAGAGATTATTCTTCTTTTTTTTTAATTTTTTTTTAATGTTTATTTATTTTTGAGACAGAGAGAGACAGAGCATGAATGGGGGAGGG
Organism: Neofelis nebulosa; assembly: GCF_028018385.1. Lineage (NCBI taxonomy): Eukaryota > Metazoa > Chordata > Mammalia > Carnivora > Felidae > Neofelis > Neofelis nebulosa. Next base: position 133,216,784 of record NC_080783.1, read on the forward strand.
GCAGAGAGAGAGGGAGACACAGAATCCAAAGCAGGCTCCAGGCTCTGAGCCATCAGCACAGAGCCCGACGTGGGGCTCGAACTCACGGACTGCGAGATCGTGACCTGAGCCGAAGTCGGCCGCCCAACCGACTGAGCCACCCAGGCGCCCCGGGAGAGATTATTCTTATACTGGTTATTAAACAAACTTGCCCTCTGCTCCAGAAAAAGACAGATCCTATTTTCTAAGGATGTCTAGTCTGCAACATCCTTGAAAGGTTAGTCTAGAACAAAAGTTTCAGTGCCTTTCCTTGCAAAAGGTATAGATAAATGGAGAGAACCCATAGAAAATTTCCTCATAAGATGGTGGAAGTACTACACTAGTGGATTTGGTCAAGAGGCAGAGGAGAGAAATTACCATTGCTCAAATGTAGCCTTTGAGCTTTCAGGATCTAGACATATATGGATCTTATGCAGGTGCTAAGTTTCCATCATCGGACCAATCGATCATGGAAACAATTGGACATTCTATTTTGTTGGTCCCCTATTGAACACATCAACAATTCATTCATCCACTCATTCACTCATTGATTTTTGTACTTCTTCAACAATATTTACTGATCACTTACATAGTTTTAAATATTCTTTATTAGGAGGTGAAAATAAAAAGACAAATACGACATAGTCTATTTAAAGGAGTTCATAGTCTATCAGGCAAGTAAGATAAGTAAACATAGTGGCAATACAGTGTAATATGAAATTTGACACAGGAGTTGCACAATATGGAAAACTAGCTAAAGGTGACTTGATCCAAATCAAAAATGGGGGTGGGGAATAAATAATGTATTATCTTTCTGGTTGTAAGTGGCCAGTTTAAGGACTAAAGGGAATTTATTTGCTCAAGTAATTGGCTCAAACCAGAGGTTGTTAGAGCCTGAAACTTAAGTCAATTCAGAGGTTGTAGATAACCTTGCAATTCTGGTTTCCATATCTCTCTGCCTGGTCATCTTTCAGAGACTGATTTTATTCTGCCCGTAGTTGTGTTCATTTGATCAGGAGAGATGGACACCATCAGCTCCAAGTTTACTTAACCCTTTGAGCAAGAATAACTATACTAATTATTATCCAAACCAAAATGCCTTTGAGATGAAAAAGATACTATTATAATTATGCTAAGAAAAGTGTAAACCAGGTGGAGAATTCCTTGGAAATTTGGAATATATGTTAACTGTATATACTCCTATGATCCTAAAGGGACGGAAAGGACCCTCCATCCTATGATCCCCATATTAACATTTTGTGAAGCTTATAATGGGTTAATGTCAATTATGTGCCTAGCCTGGAGTCAGTTACTGAAGCCAAGAGAATGGAGTATGATGACTGGATCATCTGTTTCCCTCCTTCTTTCCTTTTCTAAGCCTATGCCTCTCACACAGCATTTGACCTCCTTCTGATTAACAGGACCCATAGCCCCTTACTTCCTAGTTTGATAAAAATTGTTCCTGGCTCCATCTTTGGAAGATTGTGATAGATTCTTATAATTAGAGAAGAACATTCATGATACATAAAACCCCTACAGAAGAACATAATAAGTTATTGTTATGAAGACCTCCTCCCTACCAGCGGTGAAAGTGAACAGAAATAAAAGGGATGAAGGTATCAGAGTAGTCCATTCTCTCTCTCTGTCTCTCTGTCTCTCTGTCTCTCTCTCTCTCACACACACACACATTTGTATTGGTCTGTTGAGTTCAAACCTTAGTTTCAAAAGATTTTATCAGACTGATTTATTCGTATGGATACAGCCCAAAATAAGCAATGATTTGCAAATAATTTACTTTCTAGAAGTCAGAATAATGGATTAAATAAATATACCAGCTGAAATTGAGCTTGGTAATATTACCATTTTGTTAAAGATAAATGGAAGTTGTGATCATAATAATTTACCAATTGATACATTCATCCAAAGTAGAATTAGATTACTGCAAATACATTTTCATGCAATTTGCTTACATTTACACAATTTTTCTGCTCTTATCTCTATCATTAAATGAAAGTTTTTTTTGTTCAAAGGGCATATAGTCACCCACCAGAAGTCTAAGAAGGAAAGATACATGCCAGCTAAACTAGAGATCAAGTTGGTCTGTAACATTCTGAACATTTTAGGAGTTTGTTATTACAAGAAAATATATATTTGTGCTATGACAAAATAATATATATATTATATTATTATACATTCTAAGAGAAAATATCTTGCAAACTAAAGTGTACTTTCATTGGGTGCAGTTTTGGGGGTGAGAATGGGGGCAAGATGTGATGACTTTATGTGAACTATTCTGCTCCTGACTCTCTTCCAATACAAGACCTCCTTAAAAATCTCAATTTTCCAATCAGTTAAACTCTCCTGGCTGTCTAAATGATCCATGAGATCTGTCTAACTAATTTTTTTTAACATTTATTTTTGAGAGAGAAAGCATGCTCTCAAGCAGGGGAAGGGCAGAGAGAGAGGGAAAGAGGATCCCAATGGACTCTACTCTGACAACAGCAAGCCTAATGTGGGGCTTGAACTCATGAACTGTGAGATCATGACCTGAGGCGAAGTTAGATGCTCAACCAATTGAGCTACCTCAGTGCCCATGTCTACCTAATATTTTAATGGTTACTCACTGAGAACACTTAAATATTCCAGACCAGGGCAGGGTTGTGACAAGGATTAGGGGAACAAAGCACTTACCTCAGGCACAAAATTTAAGAAGGTGTCAAAAGTCATGTAATCAAAATAATGCCATATACTGTAACATTTTAAAAATAGAAATTAAGGCCCCAAAGCCTACAGTGAACAAAATACCAAACTTAAAAAAAATTTTTTTTAACACTTATTCATCTTTGAGAGACAGAGAGAGACAGAGCGTGAATGGGAGAGGAACAGAGAGAAAGAGACACACAGAATCTGAAGCAGGCTCCAGGCTTTGAGCTGTCAGCACAGGGCCCTATGTGGGATTCAAACACATTGACTGTGAGATCATGACCTGAGCCGAAGTCGGACGCTTAACTGACTGAGCTACCCAGGCACCCTTAAAATATCAAACTTTTAAATGAAGACAGAAACTTGCCCTGAATTTGAACAACTCTGCCTCACTTGTCCTACCCAAATCTCAGTCCTGGCCCCAAAGTCTTTTCTAGGATTCCCTACTCACTAGCAGTGTGACACTGTCCATTTTACCTCATTTCTTGAGGCTTCTATTACCTCATTGTAAAATGAATATTAATTATATTCCCAGTAAATGTCATGGTATATTTGAAGGAAATAAATGAGATCATGTTTTCAGTGTCCTTCTTACAACACCCAAACCATAGACAGTGCTAGATAAATGTTAGTTATTAGAACTTCAGCTTAACATTTGTATATACATATTTAATATGTTATATATATATTATTTTTAATTCAACACACATAAATAAAACACCTTTGATGCACCAGGCTCATGACTGGGTACTGGAAGTGCATTCCAAGTCAAACATACATGGTCCCTGGCTTCACAGAATTCAGAATCAGGTATCATTTAAATATTTATGAGAACTAATTTAAAGTAAATAGCGGCTCCTCTGTAATTCTTTGAAATGTGATACCTGTTTGTTTGCTAACATTGAAGAAAATATATTTTTATAATTATCTATGATAAATACATATTGATCATTTATTGTGTTTCAATTGAGAACCACCTGTTAAAACATATTTTTAAAATTTGACATTTTGTCATCTGCTAATTTTATCAAATGTGAATTAGTCTACATAATTCAAAAAACACTGAATTATTTATAATCATTTATTGTGAATTAGTGACATATCACCTACTCAACACAGTTGATTTATAAACCATTGGTTTATCCATTTTTTACTCAAATCGACCTTCTAATTCCTAATTCGTCTATATTTTATGTGGGTCCCTGCTATTTCCTATGTTGTTCTCTATCCCAATTACCTGTACATCTTGTTCTAGATCTCCTAAGTAATGATAATGCACTCTAGCTAAATATGAAACTTTGTTACCTTCCTGCTTAAAATGCTTTATGGAGAACTTAATACCAACAGAATAAATTCCCACTCCTTAGTGTGGCCATAAAGATTTTATTATTGAACAATCTCCTGTTTTTCAGCCTTAACTCTTTCTTTTTAAAAAACAAAAAGCTACAACTATTTAATTACATATAAAAGTCAGGCTTTGACATGTACAATTTAGTGGTTTTAGTATATTCCTAGAGATGTGCATTTAGTTCCAGAATATTTTATCACTCCCAAAGAAACCCCTGACTTGTTAACACTCTCAATTTCTTCTCCACACCCCCAGCCCCTGGCAACCACTAATCTATTTTCTGGTCCTATGGATTTACATAATCTGTACATTTAACATTAATAGAATCATATAATATATGGCCTTTTGAGTCTGAATTCTTTCATTTAAAATAATGTTTTCAAGGATCATCCGTATTGTAGCATCTATTAGCACATCATTCCTTTATATGGCTGAGTAACATTCTATTATATTGATATACTAATTTTTGTTTAACCGTTCATCTGCTGATGAACACTGGGATTGTTTCCACTTTTGTCTATAATGAATAATGTTGCTATGAGCATTCATGTACAAGTTTTTATGTAAACACAAGTTTTTCAGTCTTCTTCAGTATATACCTAGATTTGGAACTGCTGTTTCACTTTTTGAGGAGCAAAGCGTTTTAAACAGTGATTGCACCATTTTACATTGTCAACAGCAAAGCATAAGGGTTCCAATTACTCCACATCTTTGCCAACACTTGTTCTTTTCTGTTGATAGTTTGTGTTTGTTTAATTAAATCTATTTTAGTGGGTGGGACACCAGCACAGGGTCTAGCTGAGCCTTGAGCTGAAACACAAGTGCGTTAAGAGGGAATTCTTGGAAATGTCGCTATGCATCACACTGTTTTCCATTGGAGTACAACAGAAAAAATGTCCCACAAGGAACAACAATAACAATATAGATAATAAATGAGTACTAAAGATTTCAGTAATTTATGTAGCCTATATATAACCCACACAATAACATAGAAAGATAGGTATTACTAATCCTAATTTCATAAATGAAGAAACTGAGATTAAAAATGGTTAGGAGGGGCGCCTGGGTGGCGCAGTCGGTTAAGCGTCCGACTTCAGCCAGGTCACGATCTCACGGTCTGTGAGTTCGAGCCCCGCGTCGGGCTCTGGGCTGATGGCTCAGAGCCTGGAGCCTGTTTCCGATTCTGTGTCTCCCTCTCCCTCTGCCCCTCCCCCGTTCATGCTCTGTCTCTCTCTGTCTCAAAAATAAAAAAAAATAAAAAAAAATAAAAAAAAATAAAAATGGTTAGGAAATTTATTATAGGATAGTCTAGATTTGTATAGAGACAGCATTAAAATGCAGTATTATATGGATACATTAATCTGAAAGCAACAAATATTTTAGAATTGGTACAGTATAGAAATTGGCCCTGAGAATAGACCTGTATGTGCAGGTTGAAAACTAGTCTTCTCAATATTCATCTAGGAAAAATAATTGTAGGAGAAATCACAAGATGGAAAATTTAATATAAAGACATATTTTATTGGATCAACCAGAATTAAGTGTATACAATTTTATATATATACACACACACATATATACAATGTATAGACATATCTATATATGTATATTAGTATGTACATGTCATAGACATATCTATATATATATTAATATGTATGAACATATGCAGAAAAAATATAGAATTGTTTGCATGTGTGGTAAAATTAAGGTAAAATAAGGGAAAATTGTCCTCATTTTCTTCTTTGTGTATTGTGCACATTTTACAATAAAATGCATTGTTTATATATGACAGAGAAACCAATAAACAAAACAATTTCAGTCCAAATTTAGGCAAGTAATAGAAGTAGAATTTTATAAACAAAGCAACTATTGTGTTAATGGAATATTGCTTTACATTTCATAGGGAAAATAAAACTTTTTTAAATTATACCTACATTTTATCTTCTAAGAAATTTCCATTTTAAGACAAGGAAGCTAAAACTCCTAAATAAAAAATAGAATGCCTTGAATCATACACATAGACAAAAACCTCAAGGTGTTAATTTTCCATTTTCTCAGCTCCAAAATTCAAACTTTTTCTATTAGATACTATTAACAGAAAAATCAGTAACTAAAAAATAATAAATTTCACCATAGACATTTCACAAATGTTAGTGCACCCACCACTTAAAGCTTTCCCTTTACAGTGTCTACTAAGAAATATAATACAGGGACTTAATATTTATTTAAGAATGTATAAGGTCATAAATGAGAAAATTTGGGTTAAATAAATGTTTTTACCAGAGATTACAGATGAATTAATTTTAATGCTATAATGTCTTGGTAGAAAGAATATTTGTTTTTAGAGTCAGAAGATCTGAGGTTTCATAGATACAGTATTAATACATTTTTTTAAAGTTAACCCACAAAAATAGCTATTGTCCACTGTTTGTGTTAAGAAGTCAGTTGTCAGTCTTTGAAACCAGTATGCCTTTATTCATACATGCTTTTAAGATTTTTCCCTTTATATTTTGTTTTCAGACTTTTACAATTTATATGAATAGACTGTTTTGTTTTGTTTTTTTTCTAGTTGAGGCCCATATAGTTTCATGAATCTGTGACTGGACAGTTTGAAAAATATCTCAGCCATTATCACTTCAAATATTGGGTCTTCTCTCCTTCATCTTTTTCAACTGCAATTATGTGTTTTGTTGTTGTTGTTGTTGTTGCTGTTTTCATTTTTTTTCCAGCATATTCTTAATATATCTAACTCCTTTGTAGATGTCCATCATTTTATCTCTGTTTCAGTCAGGTAATTTTCTTCTGACCTATATTACAGTTCAACAATTTTTTTCTTCTAGTATCTCTCATCTGCTGTTGAACTCTGTTTAATTCTTTATTTTGGTTATTGTGTTTCTTAACTTTAGTGTTTTCATGTACTTATTTCTTATGTTTTCTCATTATTTGCTATTTTTCATTTTATGAACGACACATTTTTAGAAGTCATTACCTGATTATTTTAATATCTGAATCCCTTTAGGTCTATTTTCATTTTCTCTTCTTTTTTCTATTGCTATTTGGTCAGTCTTTTGCTTTCTTTTATGCCTCATTACCATTTTCTTTTTAGTTGAATAATGGACATTATAGTTGAAATAGTGAAAAGAAAATTTGATTATTTAGATGATGTTACTTCCTCCAAAGGTATTTATCTTCTTTTCCTGAAAAACAAATAGGCTGGGATTGGATCACATAGATCCAATCAGGGAATAAACACTTAAAGTATGGCCTCCTTATTCCTAGGATACTGCCTTCAGGGTTTTAGCCAAAAGCCTGGTATCTTTATCAGAGCCTCTTCTCCTTGTGAAGCCCTAAATTCCAACTTTTGTCCACTGGGCCCAGTGAAACTGATTAAGTTCTTCTTAACTTCTCTCTTTGCAGCTGCACTATGAAACAGCACACTCCACAGGTGAAAAATGGTGTCAATACCTCATTCAGCTCCTGTGTTTTTCTTTCCTCAGAATCTTGGATCCACAGTGTCTTGCTGCCTTGGTAGTTTGACAATACTTTTAAATAGATTTTGAAAACTATTTTTCCTGATTTTCTGCTTGTACTCAGGGGACATTTTAGTTGAGAGAAATTACTATGTGGTTGTTAGAGGGACATTTTGTTGTTATTGTATTTGAATATACAGAAGAAATACACATTCTTCATTCATCAACTTATGTATCAGGGTTTCACATAAGTATGTAACCTTTCTAAAGTAATTTAAGTTTATTATCCTTGAAAGAGCAAAATCATTAAATTAAATATGTTGGGAACCTAAATGGAGCTTTGTGAAAATACCTATGCAAGAGCTGATCTTGGGGGTAAGAAGAAAATAGAAGCATGCCTGAGGAAAGCTCTACACTACAATGGCTAAGTTATGATTTAAAGGTTTATTCTTAATAAAAATTTCCTTTTATAGGATCACAGACAAGACATTTTCATGGTAAGGACATGGACGGTAACACAGTGTGGAGTAAAACCTGGGGCAGCCCAACAGCATACAAAAATGAACCAGATATGGGGATCAGAAAGTTAATGCTGGAGTGAGGAACATCAGCTAAGATACTGAAAACTGTAGTTGACCAGGGATCCATCTGAAGCTGAATATTCTAGGCAACCGTTCAAATTAAAAGTCAAGTGGGCTGTAGAGAAAGAGAAATTTTTCTGGGACAAACATCAGTTATTGTAAACAGGGGTGAGGGAAACTAGGTCAAGTGCTGGGAATTTATTTAGGATTGAGAACTGAGGTAGAGAACATGAGAAGTTCTAACAAGGAGGATTTCACTTATAAGAGAAAGAGTGGAAAAAAATTGTATCTTAATGTTGGTAACAGGTATTTTAAAAATTAAAATGAAATAAAACATAAAGAAGCGCTAGAAAGGTGGTAGTTTCCCCTGGCCTCAACCAGAGGTAAGTGGGAAAATGCGCAGCGCTCTCTAGCCAAGTGTTAGGTAAACATATGGAGAAAAAGAAGTCATCGTTTGGCAGAGAAATGATGAGAAAAGGCAGAAATACAGGTTAAGAATCCAACATCCAGATTCCAGGATAACAGGCACGGCTCTACCTTGGATTATTATGGTAATTCTTAGCGTCTTTCCCTATGTCCTATCACTTAACATTTTAAACTCTATATCTGTGTCACATTCAAGGCACTGTCCTACTAAATTGCTTTCTGTATTTGTTACTGCCTTTAACGAAAAAAACAAAAAAACAAAAAAAACAAAACAAAACAAAAAAAACAGGCTCCATATCAAAGCAATGCTCTGGCCCAGCTCATTTCCACTTTCCTTCTTCTTCTACAGTCTGCCTTGTACTTTGATTATTGTCTCTATCCCTAATAGAATGAACAGGTATTCATTTCTGCATACCCAATGTCTCCTTTTACAGTACTGCTCAAGAGTTTGCAGAGCTCAAATGTTGTTTATTGATAAGTGATTCAGCAATGGCATATCAATTCACTTGGTGCAGGTCAAAGCTGGTCTTCTAACCCAAACTGGGACAAGAGCAATAGGACAGATCATTGCTCCAAACAGAAAATAATTAAATGTAGCAATAAATTATGAGCTTCTAATCAGGAGAAGCACTGTTATATGTATACTCTTGCCCAAGGAATGATCCTCTTCTACTGAGGAAATTCTTCTTTACCCCACCTGGTAATCCAGACCTTGCAAATGAACGTTGGCAATCTACTGGCAACAGATGTTGCAGCCAGATGGCTGATAAATTGGAAGTTGTTAACTTGTACTCAGGTGGTTATATTTCTTTAAAAGTGTTCTAAAGTCAGTCCCTCTTTTTGTTTTACTTGGTAATAGGCAGGCAGTTAAATACTTCACGCTATTATTAATTAAAGGTATACTTTTAATGAAATAAAGAGCTAAATTATTGGATTTCTGATGTCTTGTATTTAAAACAACTTAGTGCAAGTGTTCAAATCTTAAGCTTTATCATCGACCTTGCAAAACCAAGTTTATTAAGACATAGTGAACATTTATTACTGAGTATCCTCATCAAACATCTTTATTTGGGGCATTCTCTGGTATAAGAAGTAGGAAAAAATTAAATTTTAAATGGACAGGTAAATTTGGGAATTAAAATTTCAAGGGTATTACATTAAAAAGAGAGGTTGTGGATATATTAACAATGGATGCTGTAATATAAACTCTTAGAGGTTGTTTTTCCAGTGTGACTTTTGCTTTCCCTATGTGTCTTTTCCATAAGAAACATATGAGTAATACTTCCAGAGCATTCTGCAACACTATTTCAACATAACATTATCAATAGAGAGAGAGAGGAAAAAAAAAAAAAAAAAAAAAAACAATCCACAAAGGTATAACAATTAGAGATGGTTCCTCATTTTGAAGAAACAGCAGGCTGAACCCAAAGCTAAGGGACCTGCTGGGTATAGCTACTGACTTTTTGTACCTTTTATTAAAAGAACTGTCACTCCCACATTGGTTAGATCATCCATATTTTGAACATATGCATGAATGCCTCAAAAAATGGCACGTTGGGATATATTCTGTTGGTTTATCAATCTAAAAAATGACATATTTGGTCTTCAAAGACATCACCTTGCTATCATTTCAAATAATGGAAATTTAAGTAGACTTTTCAAAGGATGGCAGGCTTATTTTGCTTTTAGTTACCTTATTTGGCCCAGAGTCTGTTTTCCTCCTGCAAAATATAATAGCACAACAGTCTGGTAGAAGAGGAGTGGCTTCCAAATTAAGACTCCACATAAGATTCTACAATCAGGTATCAGTCAGGTATTATTATGCTCATGATATGAATAAGGAAGAAGGATTTCACCATCCTTTCCTGAAGAGAAAATGGGAGTGGAATAGGTGGAGACAAGCTAGTCTGTGAATTTTGGGGCATTTCAGGTTGTTTTACATTAACTGATTATATATATCCCACGGCAAAGTATCCTATATACTCTGGCTTTCTCCTCTGTCAATCCAAATCAACTGTTCTTGCTAAGATCACAAGCAAGGTCTTTCTATTAAACCCAACTGATCCATTTAGCTCTTATATGATCTGGTGTTTTTCTCACTCTCAATTCCTTACTAATTAAAAAAAAAAAAAAGATCTCTCGGTAAAGTTTTTTTGGCATCTTACACTCCTGGCCTTTCTTCTCTCCCCTCTGCTTCTTGTCAGGCAGGTTGCTTTATGGTTGTCAAGATGGGCTTCATTGAGAAGATAAAATCTGAACAAAGCCATAAACAAGGTAAGGATGCTAGCTAAGAAGGTTATCTATAGGGAGAAGATTTCAGGAAGAAACAATTAGAGCAAAGTCTCTAAGACAGAAGTAGATCTATATTTTCAGGGAATAGAAAATATATGCGTTGCTGAAACTGACTCAACACGGGAAAGAATTGTAGAAGATGAAGGCAGAGGGTTCCTAGGAATACCATATTTTTTTAGAGCTTTGTTTGCTATGTAAGTCTTTGACTTTGAGTGGAATAAGGAACTGCTGAAGATTTTTGACCAGAGGAATCACATAACTGACTTACTTATATCAAAGGTTCACTTTGAAAAAAAATAAAAATTAAATAAATAAAGGTTCACTTTGCCTTTTTTTAAAGAGGAGATTTTACAGAGGCAGAGTGAAAGCAAGGGTTCCAGGTAGGGTGCAACTGCAACAATGCAGATGAGGGATAAAGATCTTTCCACTACAAATGTAGCAGTGGAAAGGGTGAGATATATTCTAGGATTCTAGAAATATTTTGAAGGCAGAACTGACAGGATTCCTGATGACCTGTGAAGTATGAGAACTAGAATGGATTTAAGAATGGCTTCAATTTTTTGGTCTGGGCCACTGAGAATTTCAATGACATCAACTAAGATGAAGGAAAGCTGTAATTGAAACAGACTGAAGTGATAATGGGTGGTTGGGAAGGGGAAAGAGCAGAAATTACATTCTGAAAATTTTGAACTAAAAAAGGCTGTTAAACATCCACGTAGAGATATTAAGTAAGCAGTTGAATATGTGTCTCAGGTTCAAAAAGGCATTTGGATTGGAAATATTAATTGGTAATAAGTACCATGTGGATGATACTTAAATCCATGAGCCCAGAGGAAGTAAGCAATAATGTAAACATAAAATGAGAAAAGGGCAAAGAACAGAGCCTTGAGCAGCACTAACATTAGGAGGTGGAAAGAGAAGAAACCAATAAAGGAAATGAGAAAGAGTGAGAAAGGAAGTGAGATAGGAGAAAACTTAGAGAATATAGATCCCTGGAAGCCAAATGAAGAAATACTTTTGAAACAGAAGCAATGCTCTGCTATGTTAAATGCTACTCATTGGCCAAGCAAAATGAAGAGAGACTTGACCACTGAATTTAGCAGCTTGGAAATCATTAATTATGTTGATAAGTACAGTTTTAGTAATGGTTTGTTGTGAAAGTTTGATTAGATGGTGTTAGATAGGATGGAAAAGGAGGAACTGGAGGTAGCATAGGTCATTATTTTCAGTAATCTGTTGCAAAGGGGCCAGTGAAAAGTGGTAGCTGTTTCAATTACAGATGTTTAGAATTACAGATGTTTCCCGATGTACAATGGTTCAACTTAGAATTTTTTGACTTTATGATGGCACAAAAGCAATATGCATTCAGTAGAACGATACTTCAAATTCTGAATTTTGATCTTTTTCCAAGCTAGGGATATGTAGTAAGATACTCTCTGGTGGGCAGTGGCACAATCACGATGGTAAACAACCAATATACTTACAACCATTCATTACCCATACAATTATTCCACTCTTCATTTTCTGTACAATATCCAATAAATTACATGAGATATTCAACACTGTACTATCAAATAGGTTTGTGTTACATGATTTTGTCGAGTTATTGGCTAATGTTAGCGTTCCAAACATGTTTAAGGTAGGCTATGATATAGTTAGGTGAATTAAATGCTTTCTCAATTTAAGATATTCTCAGTTTAGGATGGGTTTATCAGGATGTAACCCTATCATAAGTCAAGAAAGATCTGTAACATTGTTTGCAATGTGAGAGAGATACCATGTATAAAATTATCTTGTCATTAATTCCCAAGCTTTTCCCACCCCCATCATATTGCCTTATCATGTTGCTACCTCCTTACCATATTATAGATGCTATCAGTTCCTAATCCATGTTGTTAACACCTCTTTAATACTATACAAATCAAATAATTTCTCTCAAACCCCCAATTTACTATGCTGTTGGGTTCTTTGATACTCTAACAGTGTAAATATAATCCCTCCCTCATCTTCCAATTTTGCTTTTCTCCCATTCATTCTCGAAATCACTTTTCAGTAAGTTGTTTTATTTCAATGCAAATGTGATTATGGTAATGTCTTCTTTAAAATAGTTTAATGACTATTTATCATCTACAGGACAGGTACAAAGTTTTATCTTTCTCTAAAGAAAATCTAATTATGTTACTCCTTGCTTGAAAGCCTACAATGACTGTTCATCAACTTCTTTATAAACTCTAATCCCCTCAATTCAGCATGATAGGCCTTTTAAAATTTGGCTCCTGTTCATCCTCTGCTTAATCTCATAAGCAAGTTGAGGGCAGGGATTTTTCTGCTTTGTTCACATGGGATCTTAAGAACATCAATGTCTGGTTTAAATTAATTTAAAAATGGGTAACTGGATGTCTGGATGAATGAATTCTATCTCCTTGCTTTTTACAGCACCTAACACAGAGTGAATACAAATTCTGGCTGACTTTATGAAATAGGAAGACTCCTTCTTAGGAGTGTGTTCTTCAGTTTTCTGTTTGAATACATGAAAGGCTAAGGGCACTGGTTTTTTTCTCTCTCAGTTTCAATCTAGTAATTCCACACACTGAGGGATTGTCTTTGTGTTCACTTTTATTGGTTGTATGATCTAAATTGGTTAACAGATAATTATTTAAGCAAGACATGGAAATGAGTTGTAGTGTCTTTGCCTCCTATGCCCTTGGCTATAAGTATGAATATGTGCTGCTTATGTATTTTTGCACACTTAAGACAAGGTCAGGTTTATTGCCTCTAAACCTTTGAAATCATGTCATGAGTTAAGTAATCTGTGCAATAAAAATCAGAACTGAGATTCACCTCACTTTCATACTCTATTAAACGGTTTATAGTAGCACAAAACTCCATCATCATTATATTTTTTTTCGTCAACTCCATGTTTTACTGGGCACAAAGTGTTATATGGTGCAATATTGCAAATGAATACATTATTAAGGAAAGGACAATTATGAAGAAAGAAGCAGGTGTTGCCGTCACACTTAATGCCTAAGGAGTTATAGGTCTGCTGGCAAGAAAGGGCCTACGGCTCAAATACTATGTGTATCTGACAATAGCTGTCTGCTTCTGCAATGAGTCAATCTGTTGAAGTATGCACATTGCTTTAACTAACACGTAAGGTAAAAATAGTGGATTTAAAGAGAGGCTGCTGTTCTTAATAAATACATCCTATCACTTTCCAAAATGTGTTTTTTCCTAGTCACACAGTAATCTGAAAGCAATGACTACCATTTTTTTTCCTCAAATAATATAATCTTTTGTTAAAAAACAATGACAAGAGCTGCTCAATAAACTTCAAATTTCAGGTCCCTGAGAATAGGAAGGTAAATTCACCGCATTATATTAAAACACATTATAAATGGCGCTTTGTAATAATATTCTCAGTAGCCAACAGTGAAAATCAATTCCACAAAAGAAATGCAAAACCTTTCTTGTATAACTTAAGGATTAATCATTTGTGGTTTATCTGGCATAGGGGTATAACTTACAACTGGAGCAAATAGCTCCATTCAATTTTCAGAGCAGTGGTGGTTCAGCTGGCTACAAGGGCAGAATCTCAGCAGGCAATTAATTGACAATCTGTGGAATTAAAAAGCGTTGTGCTTTCACAGATTTACAATCTAGTAAAATAAGGAAAGTTTTAGAGGTACAAAATATTTTATTGAATAAAACTTGTTTATGAAGATGCATGTCTGTAGAGACAAATACATGCAAAAAATATATGTTTTTCATTTCAAGGAAATGAGCCACATGGAGTAAAAGACTTAAAAAAAGGAATAATTATATAAAATGTTTACTTATAAACAGTTGATACAACTTCCATCACTTAAATTTCTTTGCTTTGGCATTAAAATTTTGGCATATTTTCATACTTTTTTCTTTTTTTAAAGAATAAAAAAGGAAAGAAAAAAAGATTGTGTTATACAAATATGATTGGGTGAATGAATGTCAACGAATAAAATAGTATCCTGAAATTTTGAGTGTTATAAGGATTCAAAATTTTGATAGAAAATACTCATGCATTAAGGCTAACTTTTGATTCAAATCCACCAAAAATAGTAATGTATAATATACAGTGTGTTCTTGTGGAATTATATTTTTTTCTAAATGTCTTTTTACTGGGCAAGTGTTTACACATGAGTTAAGAGTGTAAAGAGTGGGCTGTCTTCTTTGTATCGCCATAACTTAATAGAGTACAAATTAATAAATATTTGTTAAATTGACAAATGGATGGATAAAAGAGAGGTAAACTCTTTTTTTTTTTTAATTTTTTTCCCAACGTTTTTTATGAGAGGTAAACTCTTTTAGTAAAAATATTCTGAGAATAAATATTATATTTCCAAAATTGTATTCAAATACTCGATGTTCCCCAACATCCCCATTTTATAGTGGCCATTTGTTGAAAGCATTTTTACTGAAGTGTTAATTCATCATTTTGAATTACAGTGAATCTCACTTGGGAAAGTTATAGTCATAACTGTTATTTTCACTCCCACTTTAGTTCTCGAGTTTTATTTTATAGTTATTTTCTATTCAATCGTTGCCTGGTCTTTGACCCTTCATATACACTTCACCAGCATTTCTCCAGAGAGCACAGGCATATTAAAATATACTTAGCTTATTTTGCAATATTGCTGGCAAACTATCTCATTTAAAGGAGGAATGTGCAGGAATGTCTAATTTAAAGTTTTACATGGGATTTTTTCTTATTTTAATATTAACTTGATGGAGGAATGCCATCTCAGGGTATACACAGTTTAACCTAAGCTTAATCTGGTCACAATGTATCCCCTGTTCTTAAGACCCTCACTTTTGGGCAACTAAAATGACAAATTCTGTAGTCTCTCTTTCCTAATGTTTGCTGTATCTCCATGATGACTTTTGACCTCTGAATATACTCCTCTGAATCACTGACCTTATGACATTTATTTCTCTTAGTAGCCCAGATAAATTTTTACCTTGCAATAAATATCATTATCCTTCTGAGTAACACTGCCAACTGAGTAGGTATATTTAACCATCAGTTCATATAAGTTTGCACTTTATCTTAATTTGATAAGTATGTCAAATGTTACATAAAATATGTTACATAATATTACATGTATTATTTGTTGCACTGTGGAATTTTATTACACAAATATTTTATTCTAGCAATTTTAATAAAATTAAATATTTATGTGTATTTTTATGGTTTATAAAGTTTTAGTATGTATGAAGTTATTCTATTTTTATAATATTTTGAAGAATTGAAGGCACACATTATCACCATCTGAAGAACTGAGTTTTGTAGTTTTCTGATTTATCATGTAAGCAGTAGCTTTAACATTTTAACTTACTATTTCTGAAGGTTTATCTCACTTCTTTACCACTGCACCACACTGCAGTATTTTTGATGGCTGAAAATGATAGAAGGTGAGATCATGATACAGATTATTGTTAATTTTTGCCTACCTAGATTGTAATGGTGAAAAACCTGGATTCGAATGAAATTTTATTACTAGGTGAAAGAGTGTTAAGATTTTTTTCCCTAGAAAATATTAGTACTGTTAGATATATTAGGTATGATAGACTAATTGGAAATTACAGTGGAAATGAAAAATTCTCTAAAAGGGCAGACATGAGCTGGCAAAAGAAAGAATAAACAAACTTGAAGATAGATGATCAGAACATATACAACAGAGAATTGAAAGAAAAAAAAAGAATGCAGGAAAATTAATAGTACATCAGAGACATTTAGGACATCGTTGAAAGTATCAAAACATGCCTAATGTGAGTACCAGAAGTAAAGAAGGAAGAGAAAAAAGCATAAAAATTGTTCAAAGAAATAATGGCTGAAAACATCACATATGATTAAAAACATTGATTTTTACATTCATGAAACTCAAAAGATCCCAAGTAGGATAAATTTTAGAAGATCCATAACTAGTCATAAACATAGTCAAAATATTGAAAGCTAATGACAAAGAGAAAATCTTAAAAGCAGCAAGAGGAAACAACTCATCATATACAAGAGAATACCTATAAGATTAACCATTGATTTCTCATCAGAAACAATAGAGGCCAGAAGGTGGTGGGATAACCTATTCAAGGTTCTTTAAAAAAAGAGCTGTCAATTAAGAATCCTATACACAGCAAAACTATCTCAAAATGAAGGCAAGTGTGAAATAAACAGAGAATTTGTTGCTAGTGTACATGCCTTACAAGAAACATTAAAGGAAGTTATTCAGGCTAAAGGCAAGCATCACCAAACAGTTATTCTAATTGGTATAAATTTTGCCATAAAGGTAATTTTGTAGCAAAAAGACAGTGTGACTACATATTTCTTCTCCTTTCTAGTCTTTATTGATTTTTAAAAATAATACCATAAACAATATCTATGAAATCAAATTGTTAGCCCTATAGCATATAGGCACATATCTTCTTTGACAATAACAGCACAAATTAGGGGAGGGAGGAGTAAGCTCTTGTATAGCAAAGAATTGACATCAGATATTAACTCTACTCCACAGTAAAAGATGAAGAATACCAGAAATGGTAAATAAGAAGGTAAATTAAAAAAAAAAAAACAGTTATAAATATGTTTTTCTTTTTTTATCTTAGTTCCTTCAGGAGACTTAAAATTATATAAAGCCATGATTATAACACTATATTGTTGGATTAGTAACATATATAGATGTAACATATTTGACAATAATAGCACAAAGGAAGTGAAGGAAACTATAGTGAAACAAATTGTCTATATTTCACTGAAATTGTATGTATAAATCTGAGGTAGATTTTGATAAATTGAGATATATTCTATAATTCATAGATCCACCACTAAGAAAACAACTGTAAAAACATATAGTTAAAAAGAAGATAATGTATATTTGGTTAATACTAGTTCAGGTGCTACATTTGACCTAGGGTATAGTTCAATGACTGGATAACATGGCTAGTCATCCACCAAAATTCCTTTTCCATTTTTACAGTATATAAAATTAGAGCTGAGAAATAGCTTAAGCTGAGGAGTCTATTTTTCAGCTTCCCTTTTCTGTTAGGTATGGCCATATGACTAATTTTTGTCAATGGACTATACACAAAAAGCTCTAATCTCTCTTTTTTTTTAAGTTTATGTATTTATTTTGAGAGAGAGAGTGGGTGTGAGGCAGAGAGAGGGGGAGAGAGAGAGAATCCCGAGTAGGTTCCACACTGTCAGCACGGAGTCCCACAGGGGGCTCGAACCCACAAGCCTCAAAATCATGACCTGAACTGAAATCAAAGAGTTGGATGATTGACTGAGCCATCCCAAAAGCCCTAGTCTCTTAAGAAGTAGACAAAATTCCTCCATGTTCTACCCTTCTGCTGACTGAATACAGAGGTCCAACAAGCTTTAGGGGTTGGTAAAGTCATCAAATGAGAACTATCATAAATTTCCAAATCCCTATCCAGAGGAGAGCTTCCCACATCCTGTAACACCTATCCTTAACTCATATGTAAATGACAAATACAATTCTACTATATTGGAACTATCCATATTTTTGTGTTTCTGTTTTTTTTATAACAGTTTAGCGGCCCTAATTGACACCATTCCAGACTATAGTCTCAATAGATCCTATTCAATGGCAAGGAGGTTCTCTTCCAAAAGAAAATGAGAATTTAATTTTTTAAGGAAAAAGAATGCTGGCTATGTGGGTGCCTACATTCTAGACATTTAAATACTGTGCTAAGTAATTTGTATATATTTTACACATAATAACAGGCAGTTTTATTGAAAGTATTTGCATATATCATCATATACCAATTCTATGAGGTGATTATTATCATCTCATTTGTTGAGAAGAGAAAGAAGCTAAAAATAGCTAAGTATATTGGATATTTGTGTTTTAACCAAAATCTATTTAGTTGCAAAAACACTTTAACCACTCCTTCACCCACTATAAACTAAATTGCTCTGGGTAATTTGTAAGATTCTGGTTTTAGTGTTAACTGCCTCTAAAAGTAATTGTTTTTGATATTTTATTTTACTCATTCCATACAATACCTTTCAAAAGACAACTTTAATTATCTAAATAATTAAAACTCCACTGGTTCTGGCAATTCATTTTTTCCAATACATTTAATTATTTCTCTAAAACCTATCCATTTTATTAAAAACCAGCTATTAAGACTAAAAACTTGGGGGATAATATTTTCTTTGAATTTGCTTGGCAGGGTTTCATTCAATTTGAGGTATCAGAAATTATACTTTGTGCCAAGATATATATGAAAATATTGGTCCCCCTAAGCTTCTTGTTGTAGGTTAACTCATACTCTATGATCCCAGAAATGCAACGCTGTGACCTGGGCCAGACCAAATTATAAGAATCATGATGGTTGCCTACCTAAATTACCACCAATATGTCTGTCTTTTTTGTTTGTTTGTTTGTTTTTGTTTGTTTTTGAGAGACACAAAGTGTGTGTGGGAGTAGGTGAGGGGCAGAGAGAGGGAGAGAGAAAATCCCAAGTGTACTGTGTGGGGGTGGGGGCTTGATCCCACCAAGATATCAAGACTTGAGCCCATATCAAGAGTCAGACACTTGGGGGAGTCAGCTGCTAGGGGCACCTGGGTGGCTCAGTCAGTTAAGTGCCAGATATTGGCTCAGGTCATGATCTCACAGTTATTGAGTTCAAGCCCTGCATGGGGCTCACTGCTGTGAGCTCAGAACCCTCTTTTGATCTTCTGTCCTCCTTTCTCTGTGTCGCCTCTCCTCCCCCTAAAATAAATAAACATTAAAAAAAAGTCATCCGTTCAACTGACTGAGCTATCCAGATGCGCCCCAGATGTCTGTCTTTTAAATATACTCAGTCCTTTTCATCATGGAAGAAAAATTTACAGGTCATCTGTGACTCCTCACTTCATCTTATGCGCCATGCATAACCCCACAGTAAACCCTGTTGATTCCACTTTAAGAGTATGATCAGCACCTGACCACTTTCCCCCTCCCACACTGAGGGCACTCCCAGAGGAGCCCCTTTCACCCTTCCCTCTGATGACTGCAGAAGCCTCTGACTGCTGCCCTGCTCCATCCCTGTCCTTCTGATGTTTATTCTCAACATTGCAGTCAGAGCAGTCCTTTCAAACTATGAACCAAAACAATTCCATCTTCCCCACAAATCCTACCCCTGTCTCTTGCTAATTCACTCACGATGTAATTGAAAATTCTGAAATAGCTTTATTGGCCCTACATAATTATCCCCACCTTCTCATTTCCTGTTAGTCTCCTCCTTGCTTCCAAAAAACCATGCTGGTCAAACACTTGAAATGACCCCTTCCTGCCTTAGATCCTTCCCACTGTCACTGCCTCTGCTTTACTCTCCCCAGTAATCCATAATGCTTGCTCTTTCAGCTTTGTGTAGAATTCAACCTCCATTCAAGGGACTCCTTCCGTTCTGAAACACCTAATCCTGCTCTGTGTTTTTTTTTTTTTTCTTCTATAAGAATTCCTACTGTTATATAATTTACTTAAAATAAATTATAATAAATAAAATGATTTTATATTTATCCTTATACATAATTTTACATATCAAAAATATATAACTTATATATGTGATATATATTTACACACATAAATGTTATAAAATATAAGCTCCACAAGGACAGAGGTATTTGTTTGCTTGCTTATTTATTATTTATCTCTCTCTCTCTATTTATTTATGTTTTTCAAGGAACATTTAATAACAAGGTAGATAACATATACTTATCTAATATGGTACTTTTATATCACTGAAGCTAAAGCAAATTATCCTGTTCATTGGGTAAAAATGGACTGCTTAATGTGTGGACACTGCAGTGCAATTTTAAAAAATTCTGTAATTGTATTTTCAAAACTTCAGAATTTGAGCGTCAGTGTTCTCTCTTTTTTTCATATGAGAAAAGAAAATTCCCTTGAAAATCATATGAAGCTTGGACAAAAATTGCATAGCTTTATTCTTAGGATCACTCTGTAGAGTCTTCATGATTCAAAAGACACAAGGGAATCTTCAATTCATCTTTTAGAGAAGACATTCCACCTCGCATGATCTCATCAACCAGGAGAATGTTGCTGGCAATCAAAGTGCTGGAGTGAAGAAGCTGTTTCTTTACACAATAGTTATCCCATATTCCTACTTCTGCCGCTACCATTGGCTCACCTGTGTTCAAGTCCACACCCACAAGTTGACCTGATTCTGAATGTTCTGCTTGAACTTTACCTAGTGTTTCCTGAAGGTCACAACCAGCATTCTGAGCAAGAACCTCAGAAAAAATGAGCAATGAATCAGCAAATACTTGAACTCCAAGTTGGGTGCTGCCTTATACACTAGGCTTATATTTAATCAAGGCTTCTACCAATGCCATGTCCATTGTACCAGCACCTGGAACTACACAGCCGTAATCAGTAGCATTTTTAACAGCTGTCAAGCCATCTCTTATTGCATCTTTGATTTGAGTGAATTTTGCTTATTTGGTCCATTGACCACTAAAATGACATAGTGAGGATGGTTACATTGATCAATAAAGGTGAATTTCTCTTCTCCCAATGCATACTCATAGACAAGTCCTGCATGTCCCAAACAATCAGTATTTAGGTCATCAAAAGAATTCCACTGCAAGCAAGGGTCAGCCTTTCCATATTTCTTCTTTTAGCTCTACAGAGAGATACTATGCCTTCTTTTGTTAGAGCATCTAAGGGAATGAGGTCAATTCCCTTTTGGTTAACAACAAATCTTTTATCTGAATCACTGCAGACTTTCTTTTTCAGTTCTATTATTTTATAACTCTATCTTCAATGAGTTTTCTTTCAGTATTTACAAGTTTCTTTCTCTCTTGTGCACTCTTGTAAAATAAAGCCAGAATTTATCTCCATTTTTTCATATTCTAATGACACATTGCATGTAAGGACATATGCATCTTTTTTTTTTTTTTTTTCACATCAGGATGCCATGCCCCAAGGTTCAAACAAGACCTCTGATTAAGCTTGTATCAGTTTCAAAATAATGTTTCATCTCCATGATCTCAACAACAGAGAGATCAATTGGTTCATCTTGTTTTTTAATGGTGAAAATGCAGTCCACTACAGCCTCTGTTAAGACATTAGCAAGGTCAGCATGCACTTTAGTACGAGGAGATGTTCTAGCCACATCTATAAATGTTTCGCTGTCCATTTCTTTGTTTACTTTGGCTTGTTCTAAAAACTGAAGTGCCTTTCCTTTGCAGCTTCAAATCCTTCTGTTATTCTGGGATAAAGACCTTCAGAAATGCAGAGGGCCTGTTTCAGCAACTTGTTAATGATTAGGTCATTGGAAGTGGTGTCATCACCAGTTATGTCATCCTGGGCTGTTGCTATAAGGCGGCTGTTGGGTGTTGAATTTGTATTTCATGAAGCATCACATTACCATATTTAGTAAATTTAATGTCTCTGGTACCAGAAATAAGCACCTCCACGCTCACTTAGGCTCCAAGTTGGTCCTCAGCAAATCCTGACCCTCAGACCGCACTGATGTTGACTGTCAGTACTGCCTGAGCTTGGGCCACCTCAGCCTCAGGATTCAGGATGTTCACATCCACCATAGCTAACCAGCACAGGAAGAGCTGTTTCTTTCTTTTTCTTTTTTTTTTTTTTTTGAAAATAGTGCCTAAAACAGAATTTACTCTTAATACATATTTGATAAAGAATGGATCTGGTCATTTAATTAAGTAGGAAGTGTTTGCTCTCAAGTGGTATTGGAAGGCTTAATGTCATTTTTTTGAAATTGCTTTTGACTTGTTTGAAGAAGACTCTATAATAGTATTTTAATATAGCAGTATCTCATTATAACAATGGGAGATATTGACCATATATTAACCACTTGGAGTGATTAATTAAACACTTTAATCTGAACATTTGTGGTCCTGAAAATTTTTAGTCTTTCATGGGGAAAAAAAGGAAACTAACTTTACTAAAATGCTTTAAATTTACTATAATTGAATGGTAAGCATTTATACACACATTATTATATATTCTTATAAAAATTTTGTGATGTAGATTTTTAAAATTAATTTTTGAATGCACTTTACTTAAGGACACATAGCTGAAGTCTTCATGAAGCTTCTAAACTACTAAATTCTTTGTTCTTCCCCAAACTCCTTCATGTAAGATAAAAGTAAAGTAAAATTCCAATCTAAAGTAAGTTCATCAGACTTCTCTGGATCAAATAAGCATAAAGTAAAATTTTGGAATATGGTAATAATACTGTAGTATTAAATATTTAAGTATATGAAAAATATGAATATTCACAGAATAAGAAACCTGAAATAGTACTTTAGAAACCAAGTTAGTTAAAATGTTCAAGTCATAGTCTCATTTCTTTTTGCAATATCTAGCCTCACCAGGATATCCTCCACAACAGAGTGAGCTTTGAAGTTCACAAAATTTGATTCAACATTGGCATATCGACCTGACTTCAAAGGGATTTACACTGCTGAAGAATTTCACTGAGTTCAAGAAAGAAAGGAGAATCTCAACTTCCTGTGAAATCTAACTTCAGAGTACCTGGTACCTTCAACAAAATTAGGTATATTTGGGTATCAAAAACAGAGATTTGAAAGTACATTTAAATTCACACAGAATATTTCTTTTTAATTTCCTGTTTGGTGAATATTTATTGCGATGTGACAATAGGAAAACTAAAAGTTGTAAGTTTAGTATTTCAGAGATAAAGATTTGCTGAAGCACATATTTAATTCTAGGAAGTCACATGGACATAAACTTATTTTCCCCTGCCCATTTATCTGTGCAGCACTGGTCTACCAGTTTCATTTTTACCTTTTCCACAAAGCCTTTCCCTAAAACTCCACTTATTTTTCATAATCATGAGTTTGGGAACTTGATTTCATTTAATTTAATACTTCAATTTCCAGCCTGACAATTACTTTTAGAAGTTTCCTTCAATGTATCTTGCACTTTTCTTCTCTTTCTTGCGGTCATGGGTTCCTCCAACACCCAAATGCCACCACCGCTCCCTTTCCTCACCCCATTCCATTATAGCATTGCTAAAATTTAGAATTACGGAAGTGTTACTTATCCTAAAAGGCCCACTCAATTTTTCCCATTTTTCACTGATTCTCATTATTTCAAAACTATATATTTTAGCATGTAAACATTCACCCATATGAATGAAAGACTGTAAATCATTTGTATCCCCCAATTGGTCCTTGCCTCTAATTCCAGTAAAGAAAAAAAATTATTTAACTGTTTTGAATCAAACTGTTAGATTGGATCTTTATGAAACCCTCCCTGTCACATATAACATATATACAGGGTGAGAAGAAAGTGATGATTAAATTCATAGTTACTAAGTAAGGTCAATTTCTTGGAGGATAAATACACTGCAATTAATAACAGTGTCTATTCTTTATTTTATACAAAATCATTTCATATGCATTATCTCTTAACTCTCATAACGATCATATTGATTTTCAGATTTTACACAAATGAGGTATTTGAAAGAGTATTCCTTTTGGAGAGCCTGATATCCAGGAATAGAAATTTTAATAACTACCTTTCGTTTGGCTATTTTTATAGGTGAGGCACTATGCTAACCTATCAGGAAAGTGCTATTAGTATCTCCATTTTGTTAATGAGGACATTAAGATTTAGAGCGATTAAATCACTCACCCATGCTTACAGAGCCAGAGTCCATATTCAGCTCCAGAACTTTCTCCAGAGCAAAAGCTCTTAACTAGTATGCTTATTAGAGAGTTTAGAACTGAAAGTACCTTAGAATTCATTTAGTCCAAACTTCTCATTTTACAGATGAAGAAATTGAGGCAGAAAATGGTTTTTTGCTCAAGTCCATAATGCTCTTCAACTAAAACCATCCTTCAAGCCTCTGCACTGTGCCTCCACCACCTCAGCCTGCCACGGCTGCTCCTCACTGTCATCCTTAGGAGAAATCCATGGTCTACACCTCTTTTCAAGGGTCAGAGACTGCTGGCTGATAATGTCTAGCATCTCATTAATTCACTTTCATAAAAAGTATAACTCCAGATCTTCTTTTGACCCTACACAATGGGGGTAAAGGTGAGGTCTTAGAAACAGGTAGTGGGTTTACTTTTGGAGCCCTATTTGGGAAGCAACAAACCTACTAAGTATGATGATTCTTCATTTCTGTTAATGAAGTAAGTTTTAGTGAAGCCATTTGTAACTCTTGGGAGCTAACACTTCTTCATACCAAGGATAGATATATTAGTGAGGGCTCCCCAAAGAAACAGAATTTATAAGCTGTATATATATAAACTTATTGTGAGACTTGGGTTATGCAATCATGGAGACCAAGAAGTCCCATAGCCTGCAGTCTATGAACTTGAGAACCAAGAGCTGTAATTCAGTCTGAGTCTGTCTGAAGGCCTGAGAACCAGGAGAGCCTATGGCATAAATTCCAATCTGTGTCCCAGAACCTGAGAACATGGAGCCCAGAGTCCCAGGGAAGGAGGGTATGGATGTCTCTGCTCAAACACAGAAAGAATTTGCCCTCTCCATACCTTTTTATTCTATTCAGACCCTCAGAGAGTTGGGTGACACACACCCATATTGGGGAGGGCCATCTACTTTACTTAGTTCACCAATTCAAATGCTAATCTCTTCCAGAAAAACTCACACAGATTCTCACAGATCTGTGAGGGTAGCTATCTTGGTATCCTTTAGCTCAGTCAAGCTGACATATAAAGCTAACCATTACATTGGGGTATGAGACTGAGGGCAGGTGTTTTATATTAATTCTGGCACTGGGCTCAGGCTTTGGTTAGGGAAAGAACACATTTTCTACAAGTGTATTCAGAGTCCTGTTTTTCTTCCCTGGTAGCTTCTAAGACAAACTAAGTCCATGCTGCTCCCAAAAACAACAAAAAACAAACACAAAAAAACAAAAGACAACAAAAAAACCTCTTATAACAATCTTAAACCTATTCAATAAAATGTATACACGAGAAGATTTAAAACATTTACTTCATTTTCATTTGAGATAATTTATATTTTAACAGTTTAAACAGTTTTATTGTGCCCTTTTGATGCTAAGGATACATAAGATGAAAAAGATATAGTTCCTGCACAGAATGGTTTAAATTGCAGTGGGAGAGATGATTATATAAATAGAATATTTCAGCATATTGTGGTAACTCAGTACTAAAAAAGTCATTTTGCTTTTGAATAAAAGACAAAATTAATTAGTACTATGTAGTATTTTATTTTTTTAAATATTGACTTTTTAAAAAAATTTTTTAATGTTTATTTATTTTTGAGAGAGAGTATGATCAGGGGAGAGGCCGAGAGAGGGAGACACAGAATTGGAAGCAGGATCCAGGCTCTGAGCTGTTAGCATGGAGCCCAATGCAGGGCTCAACTCACCAACTGTGAGATTATGACCTGAGTTGAACTTGGACACTTAACCAACTGAGCCATCCAGGCGCCCCTTAAATATTGACTTCTAAGGAAAATTATTAAGAAGGATAATAATTTATTAAAAATAAAGTAATTTGGATATGTTTTGGGAAAAAAAGTGGGTTAATTACACAGCTTAACTTGGAAATTTTAGACTTCAAAATGTTGTTTCTTTGGATTTTTTTCATAAAGCTAGCTGTAGCAGAGATTGCTAGCTGGTTAACAAACATGTTTCTTTTCCTACTGGGGACATAGCAAGTTTAAATTTCCTATCGTACTTTCAGCTGGGCTTGACAGTGGCTGAGTTCTCATCAATAGAATGTGAATAGAGAATGGGCACCACTTCAAAGCATGACCATAAAAATTTCCCATGTGTAAACCCTATGCATTTTTTCTCCTTCCATTTTGATGTAGATGAGCATAATGATTGGTGGAATAGGGGACCCATCCATGGAATGGTCCTTGAGTCCTTAAGTCACTGAATAGAGGAGAATCTCCCAATAATCAGGGTCATCTTTTCATGGCTTTTAAGCGAACAAGAAATAAGATTCAATGATATTTGGGCCATTATAATTTGGGCTTTATTTTAAACATCAGACAGCATTATCCTAATATGCCAGTGTTATTCTTTTAACTGAAATATCAACAGAATCCTAGCTATTTTGCCAATTAACCTAAGGGTTAATTGAGCATGATTTATAGAATCACAGAATTTTAAGGCACAGATTGTGGCGAATATTAGCCATAGGACATTAGACACAATTTAGTCCAGTAGTCTCATTTTAGAGATGAGGAAATTGATTTAAATTACCAAGAGAGGGGTGCCTGAGTGGCTCATGTGGTTAAGCATCCGACTTCGACTCAGGTCATGATCTCACAGCTCATGAGTTCGAGCCCCGCGTCAGGCTCTGCACTGACAGCTCAGAGCCTGGAGCCTGCTTCGGATTCTGTATTTCCCTCTCTCTCTGCCCCTCCCCTGCTCATGTTCTCTCTCTCTCTCTCTCTCTCTCTCTCTCTCTCTCTCTCTCTCTCAAAAATAAATAAACATTAAAAAAATAATAATAAATTACCAAGAGCAATTCCATCCCCTTCTCTTTGTTCCCTCAGCTGTAAGGTTAATAACTGTTTTTATAATTGCTACCTTTCTTCTCTCTTCTAACCTTTTCAGTTATCTCATTAACAACTTCGTAGCTAGTTAACAATCCTTCATATTGAAAACCATTGGTATGATTTCTGTGTTTTTTCTGGAGCCTGTGTGGACACAAATGGTCTTCCTTTCTTGGTGACTGAAGCAAACAAGGATATGAAGTAAATTACAAGGTATCGTGATTGTCTCTTCTGAAATTGTCCAAAAAGGGTAGAAACAAATTTCAGTGGTCTCAAATGCTTCCTTCCACACTGGATCATGGTGGAGATAAATGGCACAAATGTTGTTCCAGAATGGCTTGGACTCTTTATTAGCTTTGTTTTATGCAAAGACATACATAGATGCTTTAGTGTAGTTGAGAATGACTAACACAAGCTATAGTCATTGTATGGATAATTTAAAAAAATCAGTTTTTGAAAACCATAGGTTAAAAACTAGAATTCTTGTGTTCTTCTGTCTTCAATGTCCTCCTCTTAGGAATTGCTTAAAACTTTTAGCAAGGTGGACTTAAAGAATTTCTCTGTTTACTAAATCTTAATTTCTCATTTATATTGTCTAGATATTCTGGATTTCTTTTTTTCAGCCTAACATTTCTCTCTCTTGGGGAAGTGAAGTAAACATTTCTATGCATTACGATCCTTATATTTAATGAAAAATTCTTAGCTCTCTATAAATGCTTGCCCCAAATAGAGTCAGGCTATTTATTACTTGTATTTTCAGAAAGATTCATTCACTCTACATGTATTCTAAGATGTAAGATGTATTGCCCATTGCTTTTTATCCAGACATGACTTTTCTACCTCTGTGCTTCACCCTGCAGATTCATCATACGTCTATGTTCCTCACCCAGCTGCTTCTGACTTTTCTCCCACAGTGGGGACAATAGGAATCCTACCCTGCTTCCTTTTTGATTAGTGGAGAATCTCAGACTAGAAAGAGATTGAAACTTTTCTACATTATGAAAAACAGAGTCAATATCCCACTTCTTAAGTAAAATAATTAAGCATATGCCTTTTGCTATAGCTGCTCAGGAGTCTTACTGTTTAACTGTTGCATTTCTGGGAGTTGTCCTCCTTTCCCAGTACACTTATCCATTTTGTGCTTGACACACATCTGGGATGCATTCTGAAGGGCATGCGCAATGGCTAATTCAGTTGCCTCTCACAACTGTCCTTCCCATGTAGCCCTAACTGTTACAGAACTCCAAGAGTATCTTGTCCAACTTCCTTTTTTTTCCAGAAAATGTCTGAGGATTTTTAAAGATTGCCTTGTCTTTCATATCAGATACAGCTGATTGTCCTGAAGCTCAGATCTATTTTATAAGTTCACAAGTGAGAGTCACTCCTTACAGCCCAACAGATGTCTCAGGGGCTCAGGCCTACCAAAGCAAAATTGGTTAACAGTCACACCCAGTATAAGGTATCTTCTAGCCCCATTGTCAGTTAGTGCCACTAAACAGAACTGGAATTGGGGTCCCTTTAAAAGCAAAATTTTGTCAATCTGATAGCAGAAGAGGAAGTCAGAGAGACTCAAAGAGTGAGAAGGACTCAACAAGCAACTGCTACTTCGAAGATGGAAAGGGCCCTGAGAGATGAGATGGAGGTGCCTTTTGGAAAGAGAGAGAGGGGAACATGTGACAGCTATCAAGGAAATGGGATCTCAGTTCTACAACGACAAAGAAATGAATCCTGCCAACAACCTGAGTGAGCTGAGAAGTGGATTCTTCACCTGGGCCTCCAGATAAAAGCCCAGCCTAGCAGATATGTTGATTTCATTCTTCTAACACTTGCAACAGAGAACCCAAGTGAGCCTACTTGAACTTCTACCCAACAGAACTGTGTGATAATAAATGAATGTTTTTTCAAAATGCCAAGTTTGGACAACTTATTATTTAGAATTAGAAAAATAACACAGTTTCTTACCTGAATTTCACTATTATGAAAAAATTAAGAAATGAGATTTATCTTTGTGTTTATATTGGGCTCATACTGATTTGGGGGAAGAATTGTTAAATTGTTTTGAAAACTAGTATTTTAACTGTAACAGCCCCATATTTCCTTATAAACACACTACTTTTAATTTAAAAATTAATTTTATATGATAGACATTTCTATTTTATGTCTTGGTGATTTTCTTCCATAGTATAACAAGCCATAATAATAATTAACTCAGAAAATCTGATGTATCTTAAAGCTTCTGATTATAAAAATACATATCATATATTTATATCATGAAATATGATTCAACAATAAAAAGTAATAAATTATTTATAAATAAGACAATTTGGATGAGTATCAAGGAATTATTCTGAGCAAAAAACCCCACAAAAGTTTACATCGTGTATGATTCAATTTATAGAATATACTTGAAATGATAAAATTTACAGAAATGAAAAATCGATCAATGGTTGCTAGGGCTTAGGAACAGGAAGATAGAAAAGGGTAAGAAGTATGTGTGTGTAAATAAGTATAGATCCTTTTCATGATGGAACTGTCCTGTATTATGATTGCGTTGGTGGATATACTAACCTACACATGTAATAAAATTGTGTAAAACCAAATACACACACACACACACACACACAAAATAACACTCTCAAACTGGGTAGAATATCAGATATTGATAAATACTGAGTCAGTCTTGAAAGTATATACTTGAAAAAATATAATCAATCAAGAAATGAATTAAAATAAAGAACTTAGTGATACTATATGAAAGGCCTACTTTAGAAATTTAGAGTAATAGATTTATTTAATGTACTGACTCTAACCAAAAATTTAAAATATATTAAAACATTGAAAGAAAAATGACCTACTGCAAAAATATTTCCTTGGGTATAAAGACCCAAGTCATGACATCCAGGGCTAGTAAAAATCATGAATTGATGAGTGTAAGCAAAAATCCACTAGTGTTTCTATTACTTTGAGAAGGAATACTTCTACTTAGGTAGTCAGTAGAGACACCTTTGTGGTGAAGGAGGTGGAGAAAGTGGGAAACCCAAGATAACCCTTAGATATTAGGCCCAGATAAATGTCTTAATGGTGAAATCAATCACCAAGATGGGGATTATAGAAAAATAGAGTGATTGATAAATGGGAAGACAATAATTTTTGGGGCCATATTGACTTTGGAGATCTCATAGGTGGAGGTAAGCTAGATTTCAAGTTTGAATAACAACCACTGGAAACCCAGGGTATGGAAAAAAATTTCCCAGGGTGAGTACACAGTGAGATTTAAAGAAAAAAAAAAAAAAAAGGCGGGGGCACAAAACCAGAATCTTGGAAAACAGAATATTTAGGGTATGAAGAGTAAGGAAAGAAGGGTGAGAAGAAATAACCAAAGAAATTGAATGGGACCTAGCATCAATAGTGTAATGAAAACCAGGGAGGAGAGATTTTCAGGAAGGGAGTAATCAAACTTGTCAAACACAAGAGGTGTCAAACGAGAATCAGAATTGAAAAGAAGTACTTATAATAATTAATTGAGAAATGATTGTTGACTTCAGTTAAAACAGTTTCAGTTTAATGATTGGAGTTTGAGATGGGAGTAAGAATAGTAGGTAGATAGATGGTTGTTTTTAGTTGAGGATGAAATGGGAGGCGGGAAAGTGGTGACAGTCGATGGAAACTGTATTTGAGGACGTTTCCTGTTAAGAGCAGAAAAAAAGAGGCCTGTAGGATCTAAGGAGACAAATTTAAGCATAAGTTTCTGAAGTGCTTATACATAGATTGTGGGGCAGTAGCTAATAAAGACAGAAATTACAAATAATGAGAGTGAATGAAGAAAATTATAATGGAGCTCTGCCCCTAAATACATAAAAGTGAATATGATCCAATTTATATTTTTACATGTGCTTATATTTCTGGAATTGGAATTAAAAAGATATACTGCTGGCTTTAATTTATTTTTTCATGTCCTATGATTCATACAGATGACTTTAGAATCAAAATGTAGTCCAAATAAAGTAATTCAAAATAACTACACAACTGATGAGATTAACAGGCTGTGACTATAGTGCAGCATAATTTATTTAGCTCAACACTTTTAAACCTTGTCATCGATGTGACAGCATATACTTGTTCTTTCCAACTAATATTTGATTAAGGCATTTTACAATCCCAATCACTATCACTGTGTGACATTCCATGGCCAGGAGTGTGTTATACAGCATTAATTCACACATAGATGCACTGATGGCACTTAGCCTTCAATGTGAATGGATATTGCACATTTCATGCTCTGTCATGTCTCATTGCATTAATAGCCATGTGTGTGATGAGGTCCATAATCTGTGGCTATTTCACAACATTTTCAAATGCACTTGTCACAAATGGAGTAGCCAAGTACTTCATTAAGCAATCCTGTTCCAGAAAGCACGTGTCTCCAAAAGCAGGTTGGCATTTGAAGTAATAGAAGTTGCTTTTATCCGTGTAAGTTTGAAAAGGCACATGTAATTTTAGTAACTCTTAACTTACATCACATCTTTCCTTCAGAAGTCAAATGGTGTTCTGATAAGGCCTCTCATCTACCACTGTCACTTTTCTTTCTATTGAGTGGATATGCTCAGCTCTACCACTAGCTATTGGTAAACTTAGAGCTAGCACGTAACTTCTACAAGCTTCTGTTTTACATCTGTAAAACAGAGCCACATAGTAAGCTTACTATGAAGCTGACATTATATAAGATGATGTATATAAGGCCCCTAGAACCTGAAAAATAATACACTCCAAAATCTACATTTTATTTCCATATTATAAATGAGAAGTATAATCGTGTTTGCAACTACAAAAAAAAACTAGATATAAAGCTGTAAAATTAGTCATGTACATATTCTGGACTCACCATAACTTTATGAAAATGTATTTTATTCTCTTTGGACTTGGATTTTAGAGACTTAGAGAACACTGTGAATGTTTTATAGATTCCTGTTTTATTGATGATTGGCTTTACTATGAAAGTTCTTTCTAATTCTATGGTTACAACAGTTCCTAGAACATGTGACAAAGAAGGTAACATGCAGCAACAGCCTTCATAACGGGTACTGTCTGTCCATCTTTTTTTAGTGGCTTTGAAACTCTTTATCTAGGGGCACCTGGGTGACTCATTTGGTTAAGCATTCAACTTTCTCTCTCTCTCTCTCTCAAAAATAAATAAACACTAAAAGAAATCAAAGGGGCACCTGGGTGGCTTAGCTGGTTAAGTGTCTGATTTCGGCTCTGGTCATGATCTCGCGGTTCGTGAGTTCGGGCCCCGCATCAGATTCTGTACTGACAGCTCAGAGCCTGGATCCTGCTTCAGAATCTGTGTCTCCCTCTGTCTCTGCACCTTCCCTGCTCATGCTCTGTCTGTCTGTCTGTCTCTCTCAAAAATAAATAATAAGAGCATTAAAACAACGACAACAACAAAGACAATCTTGGCAGAGATTAGAGGACTCACCAGGAGTTTCCACATGAGCAGGTTAGCTCAAACTGTTCCCAGAGGTCAGACTTTGATGAGTTCAGGAGGCCAAGACTTTCCCCAGGTGCTTAATCAAGTAACTGACAGCCTCCTTGTTTATACAACATGAATTCCCTGGGATTGAGGTCCCTTACCCCTTTTTCCATCTGTGAAATTTTTTGTCTTAATACTTCAATAACTAGACCAGTGTCAGAGAAGTCAAAACGGTAACAAAAGAATAGCTTTTCCAAGAGACTCAAGCAGCCACATCAGGGAAGGCAGAACAATAATATACACCCAATGAAATAGAACTGCTGAAGCCCTGGCTATGCAAATAAGAAAGTTTAAGGATATTCAAGTTCAGCACATGCGCTCTCTCTCTCTCTCTCTCTCTCTCTCTCTCTCTCTCTCTCACACACACACACACACACACACACACACACAAGGGATTTGATGATTAGTGAACCAATTATTTTTCCACTTGAAATCTTGGTAAATACATTTAAGAAGCAGATAGTCACTGGTGAGACATAGGTTAGCAACCCAGAAGAGCCAGTGTAACAAGTATTTCAAAGCACAGTGTAAAAAAGACAAAAAACAACAACAAAGAGAGAGAGAGAGAGAGAGAGACAAAACGTAAGATAAAAATAGAGACTACAGATTAAAATAGAGAGAGAGGGGACTTAATACACAGTAGCTTCAGAAAAACGAATGAAAAGAAAAAAAGACTAATGAAGCTGAGGCAATAATTAAACAATTAATAGAAGTAAAATTATCGACCAAAGAAACATTGGTTTATAGACTGAAAGTTTCCTTGAGTTCCAGAACAGACATATAACAATGCAAATTCTAATGAAACTATTAGATCGAAAATATCACAAACTTCTAGACAGAATAAACAACTTTCCTGGAAAGGAAATGTAGAAAGATATTTGAGAACATGAAAAAATTCTGAGTATATATATCAACATAACATTCCAAACTTGAGAAAAGTATTTGAAAAAAGATCCTAAGCAAACATCATAGGAAAAATAATAAAGACTTCAAAATGAGGAAGTAAGAGGAATGAAAAAAAAGTGATAAAAGAATCTTGTGATACATATTTATGAATAAGGATAGATTTTATAGAAATAGGGAATATAAAAGTTAAAAAAAAATTGTTTTGAGATGGAAGGGAGCTATTGTAAGGGAAATTCCAGGTAGTATAATACTGTCTCCAACACAGCAAAAAATTGAGAGTGAGTGAAGACAGAGAGAGAAATAAAATAACTACAACTCCAGAATGGAGAATGGAAATGGTAAAAAACAAGAGAGGGGATTAGAGCACTATAAATAAGAATATTGGAAAGATCTATCTTATTTGTGTTCAGAGAAATAGGAATTTGAACACCTTTCATGGAGAAATGATTGGAATATAGTGTTTGATTAGAAGATCAGGGAAAGAAAATGTAATCATTAATAGATGGAAATAAACAGTAGAAATTCTGTATTATCAAGAAAAAGAACACTTGATCAAAGAAACAAAGATAAATTAAGTGAAAATGAGGAACCAATAAAGTAAAATAAGTGATAAACGTGAAAATATAGTAAATAAAACTTAGTATATCATTCATTACATATAATATTAACAGGCTAAAATCTTTCCATCAAAATAAAGAAACAATCAGACTGAAGTTGAAAAATAGTCCCTATGCTGCCTACAATAAACACATCCTAAGCAGGGTGACAATTAAAATTTTAAATTAAGAAATGGAGAAGCACCTGGGTTCTTCTGGAATGGAGAAGCTCATTCAGTTCAGCGTCTAACTCTTGAGTTTTGGCTAACGTCATGATCTCACAGTTTGTGAGTTTGACCTCCACATTGGCTCTGTGCTGACAGCCCAGAGCCTGCTTAGGAATCTCTATCTCCCTCTCTCTCTCTCTCTGCCCTTTCCCTGCTCACATGTTTTTGTTTGTCTGTCTGTCTCTCTCTCTCTCTCTCTCTCTCTCAAAATAAATAATAAATAAAACTTTAAAATTAAGAAATTAACAAATAGATAATAGGCTTATTCAAACAGAAGATAAGCAAGAGTGGTAATTTTGATGTTAGACAAGATGGAATTTAAGATTAAAAGCAATAAACAGGATAAAGGAGAGCATCGTGTAATAAAAAGTCTTGCTTAAGAAAGAGATATGATTTATAAATCTATATGTGCAAAATGAAAAAGCAGATAAAAACAGAAAATTGTAATTAGAAGTGAATGAAATTGGTAAAAATAGTTATATTGGAAATAATCACTGGAATCCACACAAAATCGGGTAGACTGAATAATGACTTGGATGGTTATAAGACAGTTCCAGAACTTAGATATTCCCTATTTTCAAGAAGAAGTAAAATAAAAGCGGTTAGGGCACAATAAACTAAAGAAAATGGACATGATTTGCTTCTGCTATAGTCTTGCATTATATTATTCCAGAAAGGTTAATTTTAGTAAACTTTGAAACATGCAATAATTAAATTTAGAAAGTATTTGTTCCAGAAACGAGTGTTTCTTGCTTCTCTTTCTTGCTTATATTTAAGCAAGCCATGAACCAAGAAAAAACAAACAAACAATAAGAATTGGCCTATTGTAATTACATATTTACAATATTTGTGTCACAGTGATTTAGTATGAAATATGAAGCATGCTAGAAGGAGGGCAGAGTGTAGTCATACTCTTCAATACAGGAAAGGAGGAGAAGAGCGCTAGAAAGTTGTTTACTGCTCTTTTGACTTTGTCTTTAGTTTGTAGGGGATATATTTCCCCTGTCGAGAGAAAACTTGCAAAAGCTCCAGTTTTTTGATGTATGGTATCTGAACTCCAAAGAGAATGTAATCTTTGTGGCAAGCGATCCAAAAGAAGTCCTCATGGAATTTGAGCAAGCTCTGAAAAATATAACTACAGCAGCAGGATGTTTCTCTAGAAATGCAAACTTCTAAGGATAAACAGTAAAGAGTGCAATCCTAGTTTATTCCATTTTTGTGTCTGGTGTGTGCTAATAATTTCTATATTTCTAACAACCTCGGGGTGATCAGAGTGATTTTTACTCCCAAAATATGTAAAAACACAATTAGACAAATGTTCGACTCTGACTCCTGGAGTCAAATTATATCCTTTACATATTTAAATGTATGATATCTTACACCTAAGGGATGTTTACCATTTCCATATTAGGAAAAAACTCAGAATATTCACTGCAGAAAAAAACTATGTTTAGTACAGAGGTATATACATTCTTTTAATATCTAGCAATAACATTATACTAATAATACTAAAATAGCTGTTAAGTTAATATGATATAATATAATGTTATGTTGCAAATTTCTTCTAGTAATATTCATTAAATGGAATTAATATTAATAAAGTATTTATAATAGATATTTAGATATAATGTGAAATATTCTGCATAGTTTGAAAACCATACCTTATTATTTACATGTTTGATGACCTGAAATCAAATGCCTAATTAGTTGACAGCATTATCAGTTTTATACAGTTTTATGTGATGTGATTTTAAAAAACAAAAACACTGACAAGGAAACACTGATTTGTTTTTTCTTCTAATAAATCAATTATCTTGATTCCATTCAAACATAAAAGATCATACATCAAAGATAATTTAATTATCTGAATAATTAATTACACATCATCCAGAAATTTATATAAATTTTGAAACAATTTATATTTTCCCAATGGGTCACCTTGTCTTAGCTTGAATCCTCTCAGAAACCAACCTGAGACATGGATTTGAGCACACATAGTTTATTTGGGAGAGGATCTGATCCCAGGAATCACCAGTGGGATAGTGGGAAGGTGAAACATGGATAGGAAGAAAGCCAATGTTAATTAATATTAATGAGTAAATCATTACTCTGTAACTGGGACCCAAGCCCCCAGAGGATCTTCAAGAGATTATAGAGCACCCTTCACTGTTTTCACACTTGAAGGGAAAAAATTCAATGGTTGAAGGCTGCTCCCAGGGAAACTACTTCCATGGAACTGCTCTGTAGAAGCATCTGTCCATCAGAGAATATTCTCAAGGGATGCACCGGTCACTGGAGCATGCCGTGGAAAGGTTTTGGGTTGGCATGCAAGAGGCAGAGCATGGGCAGGGCACTATCCTGTGCTTTTACACATTTTGAAGGCATAATGAAGCCCACAACATCTGTTTTCAACTAAAGAAAACGTAAAAAAATGAGAAAATAAAACCGCAAGATTATGTCAGCTGGTTGACTAACGATAAATTTTACCTCAACTATTGTAATAAATGTTAGTGTGATATAGTGAAGAGTACATGGGTTATATGTTTTAACACATTTGGGTTATATAAACAGTTCCATACATATATTCTTATATCTGTGTGGCTTTTAGACAGTTTCTTGATCTTTTTGAACTTGTTTCCTCAGTGAGGGAAAAGACTGTCACATGAACTGCATTACAATGAACTGATATTAAATTATTTAAAATATCCCAAGAGCCTAATATAGTCCAGGTATACCTGATATTCAAAGAGTTACCCTCCTTCCTAGTAAGATCTGAAATTCTGGCTGAAGTGAAATCACTCTTTTACTACTTGTTATTTTAGGCCCATGTTTAGATAAAGCATGATTCTCTAAGGCAAAACCTTGGCATTTGCCTAGATTATTCTCCTATGAGCATTTACTTTATATGAGGCTCCATTCTATTCATCAGTCTCTATGGAAAGCAAATTGTCATTATTCTTGACTATGACCCCATCCAGTAAGCATTATTATTAGTAGTAGTAGTAGTAGTACCATTATTATTAATCTCATATTATAGATAAGAAAATTGAGGCATGAGTAGTTGAATAAGTGAAGGGCTAGAATCTCAGAAAGCACAAATACAAAAAAAAAAATAAAATAAAAATCTGAGACAATAGCTACTTGATAAGCTAAATAAAATGGAAAGTAATAGTAAATGAGAGTATAAGGAAATGGAAAGATGAGTTGAAAGTAGAGTTATTAAAAAGACCTAAATGAAATAATAAAAAAAACATAAAATAAACCAAAATGATTAATGGAAAAAGATTCATTTTGGGGACATTGAAAACAGAAAGGAAAAGAATTTTTGGCATTAACAGACACAGTAATAGAAAACAGATAAAGTTTCCCAGAAGACAGTGGAAGGGTACAATAATGAAAATTATGAGAAGTGAAGGAGAATGTGAAAAATAAAAAGCAAATGCTCAAATTCCAGTTTATAACTAAACCTAAAGGAGAAATCTGAAAAGCAAACAAAGTATCAGTAATTCCATTTCCTATATTTCACTTTATGATAACAAAAGCCATATGAATAAATAAACATACTTGCCTTTTGATATCAAGTGATATCAATAAAATTTCAAAATATGCTAAATCTTACATATCCACACAGAATGACCTGCTCATGAATGTTCTTAACAGCATTATTCATAAGTCAAAATGAGAACAACCTAGATGCCCATCAGCAGGTGAATTCATAGATATACCAGTACAAAGGAATACTATTCAGTTGTAAAAAAAAAGAATGGGAATGAGCTAATGATACATGCTAAGTAAAAAGAGCCAGATAAAAGATACAACATATTTCATGATTCTAACATATATTAAATATCAAAAAAAGGCAAATCTATAGGCAGAAAGTAGATTAGTGTACTAGTAATTAGTAGGGGATATAGCAGTAACTAGTAGGTTGTCTAGAGTAGGGAGTAATGAGTGGCCAGATGAGGTTAACAGTTAATGGACATTAGGAATCTTAATGGAGTGATAAAAGTATTCAAATACTGTTTTCTGGTGATGTTTGTATAACTTGGTAAGTTTATTTTTATTTTTTTAAATTTTTAAAAATGTTTATTTATTTTTGAGAGAGAGAGACAGAGACAGAGAGTGAGTGGGGAGGGGCAGAGAGGAAGGGAGACACAAAATCTGAAGCAGGCTCCAGGCTCAGAGCTGTCAGCACAGAGCCTGGTGTGGGGCTTGAACTCATGAACGGCGAGATCATGACTTGAGCCAAAGTCGGATGCTTAACTAACTGAGCCACCCAGGTGCCCCAGTAAGTTTATTTTTTAAAAAAAACCGTTGACTTGTACATGTAATAGGATGTGTAAAATATGCTTCAATAAAATTATAAAAATGTTAAATTTTATACAAAACAGTAAGAAACATACTAAAGCTCTAAATGATAAAAGCAAACAAAAGACCTGTACAAACAGCAATGAAGAGGAAATACAGACACACTTGAAACATACACATTTCAAATATATTAATAATAAAGCAGATTAAAAGTGCTTACAGAAGATTGTCTCCCAATCCTCCAGAGAGCTTATTAGGAAAGTTCCCTAGTCAAAGAGGAGAGGAAAGAATAACTGGATTTCATTACTCCAGGCAAGATATGCGACCTCCAGATGGTTGTAAAGGAGCCCAGCTGTCCTCTCTGGGCAAGAGAAAAAGCAGTTGTGTCTGAGCTTGTGATATCTAATTGCCTCAGGATACTAGGGACACTGAGCCTTGGACTTCACATCTGAAAGTCAGCTGAGTGAGGCTCTGATTTAATGTTAACGGCCAGGCAGGTATGGGCCATGTAACCTGCCACATCAAGACTGACCAGATGCTTATGATTATCTACTGCAACAGTTCAAAAGCGAGAAGACATTTTAAAGCAAATAACTACAACTGAACTGAAACTATCACATATTCACATTTTGGACATAGTACTAGTGCCTAAATTCACCCATCTACTTTATGGACAAGTTGCATGAGCAATTGTTTATCTAAGACATGAAAGCTTTTTGTCTGATGACCAAAGAAACAAAACTTCACACAAAATAATTTGTGTATGTAAGTGCCTTAGTCTCAGGATGGGTATTATCTGAGAGACTTCATAATCAATGAAAAGATGTCCTGAAAATATCTTTATCACAGCCTTTCAAAGCTGACAATGGAATGTATTGTCTCTGTATCTGACTTGAGCACAAAACTCACTAAAAGGTAAGTTCAGTGCTTGAGGGCAACAGTGTCTTACTCAATTTTGTCATTCCAGCACCTAACACAGTGACATAGTAGGTGCTCAACAAATATTTGTTGAAATTAACTCATTCTTAACTTGCTAGTCTAGAAATAAAGCACCAAAGTTTGCTATAAATTTGCATCTTGGGATTAGGGCATGTTGATTAAGAGCCTGAGTTTTTTGTGCTTCTTTTTCTTGCAGGGTTATCTATTCTTTGCCAGCTATCCAATTACCAGCTATAATGAAGCACAGTTACACAGCTTGCTTCCAGGCAAATATTTGTACACTAAATCTGTGAACCAGGCAGTATTTAGCCCTTGCCAGCATGTGATCAGTCTTTTAGACAAGGGAAATACAAATGTGCTTGAGTATTCTCACCAAGTAGTTATAAATCGAGGTGCTTTAAAATCCAGATAAAGTCAGTCATCTATTTGTACAGGTAAGATCATCTGTTTGGGCACTTGGATTTTTGTAAATTTATAATGCACTGTTTGCATATTTTTTTTTCTTGAACTGTCCCATGATTGACTTTTTATTGAAGCCTTTCAAGGCACTACAAAAGGTTTTCTTTATCATGAATAGAAGTTACCCATTTTATTCACCTATAATTTAGTATGAGAGTAAATTTTATTGATATTAAACTTGTTAAATTTTGCACTTTAGCTAATCAAAATTAGAGTTTTCCCAACATAGTTTTGTAAAAGTTACAAAAAGTAACTAATGTCACAATCTTATTAACATTTATGTGATGTATAATATAAAACAATTTTATTTTGCTCCATTTATGAAATATTATTTAAAAATGTTAAAGTTTTATTAATCCCAGAAATAGACACATTAATTTGAAGTTTTAATGTTTCAAATTTCTCATACCTCTAAGAATATATTTATTTTTGGTATTTTGAGATGTCTTGAATAGCACATAATTTTAGCAACAATACTAATTCTTTTAGCGATGGTTTTTGCATTTTATGCATTGTTCAAAAACAATGTGATAATGGTAAGTGCTGCAACATGAACATGGAACTAGAGGCTGATTTAAGTTGTGAAGTGGACTACTGAGAATAAAAGCAAGATGACAGTAGTTTGCAGAAAATGGGAAAAGGAAACACTGCCTAAAAGTGAAAGGAGGGAGGATGATGAAGATGTGACAAAAGAAGGAGGCAGTGTGCAGATGGGTATTTTAGGTTAAAGGACAAGAGCTCATGTAAATGTGACATCCAATAGCAATGAACAACATAGCACCCACATTCTGGATTATAAATGTCATTACTTGATAAAAGGAATGAAGGCTCCCTAGAGAAATGGCTGAATCCAGGGGAAGAGCGGGAAGATTACAAGATGACCCTGGAAGTGCTTAAACAAGAATGGAGACATGTCAAAAGGACAAAGCAGCCAGTCTGAAGAGGTTCTCCATCACTGGCCAACTCTGAATAATGTAGGTATAAAAATAAAAATTAAAAAATAGATCATCATGGGGAGCCTGCGTGGCTCTTTGAATTAAGCATCTAACTCTTGATTTCAGCTCAGGTCATAATCTCACAGTCCCTAAATTCAAGCCTCACTTGGGGCTCTGTGCTGACAGTGTAGAGCCTGCTTGGGCTTCTCCCTCCCCCTGTCTCTGCCCCTCCCCCTGTCTCTGCCCCTCCCCCGCTTGCACACATGGGCGCTCTCTCTCTCTCAAAATAAATAAACACTTAAAAAATAAAATACAAAAATAGATTATGCACTGAATAAAATGGGGATGCATGCATCCAACACAGAGATAAATAAATGAATAAATTGAGAGTTTGATTAGTAATGAGTTATTCCAAAGCACCTTTCTACAGAATGCAGAATAATTACAAAGCACAAAAGAATACTTTCACAACGGAGAAAGCCACAAGCCATGGCTGTTCATGAAAGGATCACAGTAATCCACATTAATCCTAATGATGACCTGAACCTGCAACAAGAACACATCACTTTCTATATTTTTGGTGGTGAAACACAATGTAAATCTAGTTATAAGAAAGTATGAGGTAAACCAAATGGAGGGGCATTCCTCAAAATAGCTGATCTGTATTTTCAAAGTTCAAAGACATGGAGGCCAAAGTAAGACCGAGAAACCATTTCTGATGGAGACTATAAAGACTTGATATCTAAATAGCCTGATCCTTTTGTTATAAGTGACCTTACAGGGATAATTGACAAAATTTTAGTGGGGTTTGAAGATTACATGTAATAATGTTTTAAAGTTAGTTTTCTGATTTTGATAGTTATATTGTGGGGTTTTTTAAGTTTATTTATTTATTTTGAGTGGGGGAGTGTGTGGGAAAGGGCACAAAGAGAAAGAGAGGGAAAGAGAATCCCTAAAGGGCAGTTATGAAACTAAAAAGAAAGCAAATTTTTATTAAAACTCTGGAAATTTTTACTGGCATTTACAGTAAAAATGCCAATGTATGGGCTAGACTTGGTACAACTAAAAGAGAATTTAACAACTGGGAATAGCTGAAGAAGAATTAACTGATTGCAATATAATGGATAAAATCTATAAAACTGCATTGCAGAGAGATGACTGCCTGACTCGGTTGGTACAGCATGTGATTCTTGATAGCAGGGTTGTGCGTTTGAGACCCACATTGGGTGTTGAGATTACTTAAAAATAAAATCTTTAAAAAAATCCATTACAGAAAAGTTAAATAATGAATGATAATAAAGAGAAACTAAGAAACATAGAAAATGGAGCATAAAGTTCCAACATATTCTAATGAAGAAGCAGAGACAAGTGATATTTGATGAGATGACAGTGTTTATGTGGTGTGTGTTCATTTCTCAGAATTCACCAGGGAAATGTTCACATGTTGAAAATTTTCACGAAGTGAAAAATCAACAGAATGTAGAGCAGATTTTTTTTCAACATCTAAACACATCTTAGAGAAACTGCTGAATGTGAAAAATGAAAGAAAACACCCCAAATCTCCGGAAAATAAAGGTAGATACCATGAGAACATTACTAAGAGAATAGAACTGTAATAACAAAATTATATGTACTGTAAAATTATCATTAAGAGTACATGTAAAATAAACATTATGAGACAGAGTCACAAATCACCCCTTCCATAATAAGAAAAAGTGAAGCCAGAAGGAAGACATAGGATTCAAAAAGCAAAAGTGAGAAAATAATCTATTAAAAGATGGTGGGGAACAAATAATAAGGTAAAAATCGCACGTTAAGTTGAACAAGGAATAAACAAAGATTTTGAAAAGACAAATAAAATCGGCAAACTACTTTTTTTTTAAATATTTTTTTAATGTTTATTTATTTTTGAGACAGAGAGAGACAGAGCATGAATGGGGGAGGGGGCAGAGAGAGAGGGAGACACAGAATCAGAAGCAGGCTCCAGGCTCTGAGCCATCAGCCCAGAGCCCGACGCGGGGCTCGAACTCACAGACCGCGAGATCGTGACCTGAGCCGAAGTCAGCCGCCCAACCGACTGAGCCACCCAGGCGCCCCTGGCAAACTACTTTCAAGACTAAAATTAAGCAGAGAGACTGATTAATGAATGATTAGTAGTGGGAAAAGACATATCTACAGATACAGTTATGTTTCGAATATAACAGTTGTACGAATTTAAGCGTTTTAAAGTATAAAGAGGTGGTTTTTTTTTTTTAAATATCACCAATGTACACACAAAAAATAGTAAATTTGGCTAAGTTAAAAAACTTCAGTTAAGGGACTCCTGGATGGCTCAGTCTGTTAAACATCTGACACTTGATTTTGGCTCAGGTCATGATCTCATAGTTCATGGGTTCGAGCCCAGTGTCTAGCTCTGTGCTGATCTGAGAGTCTGTTTGAGATCTTTCTCTCTTCCCCTGCTCCATTTGTGTGAGGATGAAATCTCTCTCTGTGTGTCAAAATAAAAAAAAATAAAAAAAATAAAAAAAAAAAAACTTAAAAAAAAAAACCCAAAACCTTCAGTTAAAGAAACTAAAGCAGTATTAAAATATACCTCACCAAATATGGCACCAGAATAAGACAATTTTATTTAATTCCTCACTGATTATCATTGTGTTCCCTTTTTGTCTTTGGTAAATGTGAGGAAAGGGATCAGGAAAATGTATTCTTAATTTATAAAACAAGAAAGGTTAAACCTATATCTTGTTTACCTTTGG
The DNA here is from genome assembly GCF_028018385.1 of Neofelis nebulosa. NCBI lineage: Eukaryota > Metazoa > Chordata > Mammalia > Carnivora > Felidae > Neofelis > Neofelis nebulosa. The sequence continues at coordinate 133,260,840 of NC_080783.1, forward strand.
AATCTTTAAATATACTCCAATTATTAGAAATTTAAAATGTCACTAAGCTGAAGCAGAAGTAAAAATAGCTTTTGAAATGACACTTATAATTAGATTCATAAGGAAAAATTATTAGTCTCTACCTGAAGTTCAAAATTAAGCTCTATTCTAGTATGCCAGAAATAATTTGTGTGTTTTATTACTCATGAATAAATAACTATTCTCCTTGGGAAATCATTCAGCTCACAAATTATTATCTAGTGTTTTGTAAAATATTTTCCTAGAAAAAAAGGGAAAATTGATCACCATTAATTAGTAACCATTAACTTTCACTTAAAGAATAAAATACAATTCAAAAGCAAAGATATATTTTTTAAAAGTATGTATCTATTTGTGAACATATTTTATACCTTTGCATGTATGTTTTCTATACAAAAGCACAAACCTCTAGAATTAAGTGCTCAATATGGTTAATCTGACCCTGAATTTTGTAAAAATATTTATTTATTTTGAGAGAGAGAGAGAGAGAGAGAGCACAAACTGGGGAGGGGCAGAGGGAAGGAGAGACAATATCCCAAGCAGGCTTAACAACATCAGCGCAGAGCCCAATGTGGGGCTTGAACTCACAACCTGTGAGATGATGACCTGAGCTGAGACCAAGAGTCAGATGCTTAACTGACTATGCCACCCAGGTGCCCCTGACCTATAATTTAAAATGCATTGATGTTCTGAGATTTTAATTTTTAATTGTATTTCATAAAGTAGCATTCCAAACATCTAATAAAAATATTAACAGATTAGGTTTGATGTGTTGTTTTGTTTTATTCCTATTTAAACACGTTTCTAACAGTGCTACAATTCCTGGTTCATTTTGGATGGTGGATATAAGTATAAGTCTCTTTTTTTTGTCCCCAAAGAGGGCAACTAATTCAGTTAACTAAATTGATTTGTATGCTTATCTCAGGCTTGTCTCTGATCTAGTACTTTGCAGAATGAGTTCCTATTTTATCTTTTAACTAGAATTTCTCTTTCCTCTTGAAATAAAAAGGTTCTCAGGTCACAAGTTCCAAATATTTTTTGTGGACTGTGGTTCCAATATCACTTCAGTCTTGAGGGACTATTTGGGTCTCCTCCACATAAGCTCTACTTATGAGTTGAGTTGATGGCCTGTTTTTCTGGTTCTCCAAGTCTTTTGATATTCTACTGAGATCAGAGCTTTGCATGTGCAGCCCAGAGGTGAGTCCAGGACTTCATACACAACTTTGTGGGGTTTGTTTTCCCCAGGCAACCCCTTCTCTGAAATCTATCCAGTACTTTGTGTTTCTAGGACTCCTCTTTTCATTATTCCAATCAGAAAGATATAGCTTTAGTACCTCCTCTACTGTGCCTTTCTGTGACTTCATTTGATTTGGGACCAAGCAGCAGAAGGGCAGAGAAGAAAAACATTAATAGGGGTTCACCACACCCTCTTGGGGCCACAGTTCCACTGATCAGAAAGGAAGATTCCCTCCCTCAGAATTTTGGTTCCTCAGGACCGCTGCTGACAGAGCTGGTACCACAGGATGGCTTGGAGCAAGGAATATGAAAAAACTGAGAAAAGAAGAGAATAGAAAAATGGGGATTTCACTGGCTCCTCGAGCCAGAACTACTCTACCAGAGTGCTACTCTGGATCTTTCCCTGTCTACACTCCAGTTGCTATATCTGTACTTTGGACCACATTGAGCTTAGGCTACAGAATGCCAAAGTAAAGTGAAAACAAAGGTATACTTGTGTGTTTGCCCAATATAATTAACAAGAGTGGCCTCTTTCACTTTGAAAATTATCCCAGTTTGGGCACAATATTTTATGTTTACCATTGTCCTTTGTTGGTCTCCTATACATTTGAATCTATGTCCTTAACAGTCCTAAAATCCACCACTTTCTTTCTATCCTTTTTCTTTGTTTCTGTAAGTTTTTCAGAATTTTTTTTTTTTTTTTTTTTTTGGCATGGATCACTGCTGCAGCCTTGTAAGCAGTTCCATTACCTTCAGTGTTGCCCCTTTGACCCTGTTTCAACATTGAGAGCAGAACAAACTTTCTAAGTTTAAATAAATTCATATCACTAAGATTATTTGAAGATATTGCAGAGCTCTCTTTATACAACATTTTTTATCATGGTGAACACAGATCATTATGATCTAAAACCTGCCTGTATATTCTCTCAACAGGCTACCGCCATGGAGCTCTGTTATCTGGGCATGATCAAGTAAAGATATTGCTTTCTCCAGGTAACATCTATAATCCTTTCCCTCAAATTAGACAATATATGAAAATGCCAACTGGGACCCCATTTCCCAATGGAAAAAATTATCAAGTGTTATCAAGCTACAACTCCTAACCAACTTCCAAAAAATGTAAATAAAACATATTTAAAAGCTTAGATTTATAACAACTGATAATGTTGGGGTGCATGATGCTGAAAATATCTCCATTTCATCGCTAAGCAATCAATATGTTTGCTAACAAGCAATTAACTTTTATGTAGTAACATTCACTGTTTGCCTCTTAGGCCATAAGTATTAATATTTATAATATAGAAAGGTAAAAACACAAATAAATGAATATAATTTTTGTGTAAAAAAATACATTTAAAATGCTGAATACAAAAGCAAAATGATTCTGCAAAACAAAATTTTAGCCTAAAGTGAGAAAGAGACTTGAAGTTTTCAAAAAGTTGAGGAGGGAGAACCAAGTAGGTTTGAAGCAGGCACAGTTTGTCACTGATTGCAAAAATTTATAGTGCTGATTTTTATATGAACATATGTTTTCAATTATCTTGGATATATTGGTAGCAATTCCTAAAAGTGGAATTGTTGGGTCATGTAGTAACCCAATCTTTAACATTTTGAGAAATTATCAAATTGTTTTCCACAGTGGTGGTACCATTTTACATTCCCATCAGCAGTATATGAGGATTCTAATTTCTCCATAGCCTGTTAAAATTTGTTAATTTCCTTTTTCTTTATCTAGCCATCCTAATGGGTGTAAAGAATGATCTCACTGTAAGATATTAATTTCTCTGATGACTAACGATGTTGAGCATCTTTTCACGTTGCTTATTGGCTGTTTGTGTATCTTTTTTGGAAACATGTCTATTTAAGTATTTTGCTCATTTTTAAATTGAGTTATTTGTCTCTTTATTGCTGAATTATAAGAATTGTTTATATGTTATGGGTACTAAGCATTATCAATTGAATGGTTTGCAAAATATTTTCTCCCCTACGGTGGGTTACCTTTCCATTTTTTTGGTGATGTCCTTTGAGCCAGAAAGTTTTTAATTTTGATTTAGTAGTCTGGATTACCTATATTTTCTTTTGTTGCTTGTGTTTTTGATGTTACATTTATGAAATCTTTGTCTCATCCAAGATTATGAAGATTTATACCTAAGAGTTTGCTAGTTTTAGCTGTTAGTTCAGATCTTTGATCCATTTTGAGTTAATTTTTTTTACATATTGTGTGAAGAACAGGTCTAAGTTTATTCTTTTGAAAGTGGATATAGGGGCGCCTGGGTGGCTCAGTCAGTTAAGTGTCTGACTTCAGCTCAGGTCATGATCTCGCGGTCTGTGAGTTCGAGCCCCGCGTCAGGCTCTGTGCTGACAGCTCAGAGCCTGGAGCCTGTTTCAGATTCTGTGTCTCCCTCTCTCTCTGACCCTCCCCCGTTCATGCTCTGTCTCTCTCTGTCTCAAAAATAAATAAATGTTTAAAAAAAAAAGTGGATATATAGTTGTGCTGTCATCATTTGTTGAAATGACTATTCTTTCCCCATTGAATGGTCTTGACACCTTTGTCAAAAATCAGTGGGCTACACATAGGAATTTATAACAGAAACAACCATAATGGCCAAAAGGTATAAACAATTCAAATATTTATCAACTGATGAATGGAGAAAATAAACATGGTATACTTAGGGACAATACTAATATTATTCAGCCTTTAAAAAAAAGAAATCCTGACTTTTGTGATGATTGAATCTATAGGATATTATGATAAATGAAATAAGCCAGACACAGAAAGACAAATACTGTACAATCTCTCTTATATGTGGAATCTAAAATAGTCAAACTCATAGCAGCAAATAGTAGAATTGTGGTTGCCAGGAGTTGGGGAAATGGGGGAAAGTTGGTCAAAGGACACAGAGTTATCCTTTGTATCCATTACGCAAGATTAATAAATTCTGGATATCTAATGTGGATCAATGTGAATACAGCTAACAATACTTTAATTGCATACTTGTGAATTCACTAAGAAGGTAGATGTTTAGTGTTTTACCACACATACACACAAAGAAGATGGTAACCATGTGAGGTAACAGATATGTTAATTGGATTGGTTGTGGGGATTGTTTCACCATGTATACATGTATTAAAACATCCAGTCGTACCACTTAAATATGTACATTTTTGTTTGTCAATTATGCCTCAATAAAGATAGAAAAAATATTATGTAAAGTATTTAAATCTGATACTGGCACATACAGTCTCAATAAGCATTTGTTTTACTGCTAAAAGCCAATTTGTGCAATGGAAAGTTTTCTACAGATCCTCTTTTGCCCATTCACAAATAACAATGCAGTACAGTGTCACAGGATCTGGCTTTAGAATAATGTCCTTAACTACACGTAAAGTCAGATTAAAAAAAAAAAAAAAGACTACATGTTATATGATTCCACTTATATGAAATACCCAGAATAGACAAATTCATAGACAGAAGGCAGATCAGTAATTCTTACGGACTATAGAGGAAGGGAATTGGGGTAGCTATGTAATGGGTTTTCGTTTGGGTGATGAAAAAGTTCTGGAACTAGATAGCGGTGATAGGTACACAACACCATGAATGTACTTAATGCCACTGAACTGCACACTTTAAAAGGTTTAAATATTATGTGTATTTTACCACAATAAATTAAATTAATTTGATTATCATAGAAATTGATATTACTGAAATAGTTATGAGATCACTAAAAAAAGCCAAATTTTTTATTTAAAAAAGAAATGTATATAGATGCAAGTGACTACATGAAACTTGAGAACATTATGCTAAGTGAAAGAAGCCAATCACAAAGGACCACTTATTATATGATTCCATTTATATGAAATATCTAGAACAAACAAATCTATAGAAACTAAAAGTAAATTAGTGGTTGCCTAGGGTTGAAGGGAGAAGGGCTTAGGTGCTGAGGGTTAAGTGGTATGGTTTTCTTTTTGGGGTAATGAACATATTCTAAAATTGATTGTGGTGAATGGTTGTACAGTTCTACGTATATAGTAACAACTTAATTGTACACCATAGGTGGGTTAATTGCATGATATGTGAGTTATAAAGCAATAAAGTTGTTTTAAAAAGGTTATGAGGGAAGCCAGGGTGGCTCAGTCGTTTGAGCGTACAACTCCTGATTTTGGCTCAGGTCATGATCTCAGGATCATGATTGAGATGGAGCCTCAGATGGAGCCCCCTGCGGAGCATGGAGCCTACTTAAGATTTTCTCCCTCTGCTCCTCTACCTAATGTACATGCATACTCCCTCCCTCAAAAGAACAAAAAGCCTATGATAATGAATAGATAATTGATAAAGGTACAATTTCAGACAAATTATCAGACTTGAGGAACTGAGAGTCTCCATTATTTTTGGGTGTATCTGAAAGAACTCTACAGCACGATGGCTTCATAGGACTTCAGGGCAGTGGTATCGATGCTCTAGCATGAAAGAATTGCAAAATGCAGCTTTGTTCATATTCCTGTTAGTAATTTTCTTTGTGTGGCACTGTACTGTTTCCATTTTCATCCCTTTTGCCATGTCTCTTGCTACCTTCTGTATGAATTTTCTTTTAACTTTTTTAAATAAAATTTTCAGACTCATTATACAACTCTAACCAAAAATGAAAGCTAAATATGAAGGAAACAGTTGAAACACATTCAGGACAATGACAAAGTACATAGTGACAGAGAATGTCACAGATTGGATATGAGAGGGTGATGCCTCTCTCAGGACCTGTACAGTGGAGATATACATATTTCCATTGGTGAGATTCAATGTGGTTTTTAAAATAGATGCACATGAGCCTGACATTCTACCGACTGTGTTTCAGAATATAACTGGAAACTTCCCACATAGCATTTTGCTTTTGAGGGCAAACATACAAATTTTTCTTATATAAACTTTGACCAAGACCCTTTAACTGAAAGATATGTTTGTTCTGTGAAGTATGGATATAAAAATAAACAGAGGTATTTTACTTCAAAATCATTAAGGGAAAAAAGTTCTGCAGGAGAAGCCTGTATGTATACTTCCCCAACTATATCTTAGTTTCTTTGCCCCTATTCCTCTGAGTAATCTTGTCTTTCCCCATGTCACCATATCTTTTATAGCTGGAAAATATACTCCCATTTTAGACATATTTTAACTTTTGTATATACTTGAGATACAAATATCTGAAAATTCTAAATGTCTGCATAATCTGGGTTATGTGTATATCCTATGTTCTCCTCCTGTTATCTCTGTCTTGGTTATGACAACATATTATTTAGTTGTCTATTTGTCTTTGTGCTGTACAACCTCACATTCCCTGAGGGGAACAATATCTAGCTCACTTCTAAATCCCCAAGTCTAGCAGAGTGCCTAGCACTTGGTAACACTCAAAAACATTCAATGAGTGAAGGAAGGAAGGAATCCAACTGAGCAATTATCTATAACAAGCCTGTGGCTCAGGAGAGAAGCTAGAGCTGCTGATACATATTTATAAATCTTCTGTGTAGAATAGGTAGTTCACTAACAAGTGAATGAGATCACGCCAGGAGAATGTGAATAGCACTGGTTCTCAAATCCGGCTACACTTTAAAATTACCCAGGGAACTTTTAAATAAATAAAAATGCCCAGGATGTACCCCCAGAAATTTTGAAATGACATCTCTGTGGGAGGGACCTAACAATTCAGTTTTATAAAATCTCCCCAGGTGATGATAACGTGAAGTCAGAGTTAAGAAACACTGGTAGAGTTTAAAAAAAGAAAAAAAAAAGAGAAAATAAAAGACATCAGCTGAATGCAAACACCTTTAGAATAAAAATATCTAAAGATCAGGATAAGAAAGAGTACAGACAAACAGCAAATAGTTAAATTAATAAATTTTAAAAAAAAGAAAGAAAGAAAACTGAGAGAGGACTCAGAAATGTAGGAGAATCTGAAGAGGTAGTGTCACAGAAGCCAGGAGAGGACAGATTCCTGAGAAGGAAGAGTTGTGTAGTAAAGTATAAAATGCCAGATTCCCTAGACATTAAAAATGAAGCTAAAAACAGAGAGAAAGAGACAGATTTTAGAAGTCATTGGCAACTTTTTATTAAAAGCCGTTTAAGGTAGTGGGATACTAAGGGTCCAGATTATAGTGAGTTAAAGAATAAATTAAATGTAGGAACTACTAATCTCCCTATAAATCATAATATTTGTTATAAAGTATTTTCAACGAATTAGGTCAATGTTTATTTCGTTTCTTTCTTTAAGAGATAATCATTCTTTATTATTCCATAATACTACTGTGTAAATTTTCACAATAAAATGTAATATGATATAATTGTAAAAATATAATGTAATCCCCCAAATAACATGAATCACCGCCCATGTAATCACAAAGTAATCTTCTTTATATTATATGTAGGTAGACAGTTATAAAGCTGTGGAAACAAAGAGAAGGGAATTAATCTATTTCTCATTATTCTACTGGGTGAGACAAAAGCTGATATGCATGTATTTTTTTCAGATAAAGAATGTCTTTACCTTACTTTGCCAGTTACCTCCATAGTAAACACTGGAATTTTCCTGATCAGGATATCTTGCTGCCACCAGTGACTCCAAAACCAGTATAATGCTGATGAGAAAGTGTGTACATTGTTGATTTCTCCTAACCAATGAAAAGGTAATTGCTATGTAAGTCAAGATAGGCTCTAAACTAAGTTGTCTCCTGCAGAAAATAGTTATCAGATCCCAAAAAAACTCTATTCAAACAATTTTAAAAGCCTATGTTAAGCCACAACATGCATATTATAATTGTTTGAAATTAATATATTTTTTATTTGTAGACATTATACAAAATAGAAACTCAAAGAGTGCAGTTGAATGAATTTAAAAATTAATCAGGCACCCACCAATGGGAAAATATGTGTATTTTATGGCCCTAAATTGTGATTCCCAATCTTTCTAACTGGATGATATCTTTAAGTCTTTACTTATACATTAAAAGTGCAATGCACTCATTTATTGGTCTGAAAACAATGGAATTCTTATACTAGATTTTGTGAACCACTTACTCAAAACACTCACAGATTGAGACACTCTATGCCAGAAGCCAACTGAATTTGTTTCACCCTCTATTACTGGTCTCTGAAAGAACATTTTTGCTTGACATGAATAAAACTTTGAAACCTTTAATACTTGTCTTTAAAAAATGTTTGGGGCACTGGGGTGTCTCAGTTAAGTGTCTGATCCTTGATTTCGGCTCAGGTCACGATCTCACAGTTTGTGGAATCAAGCCCCACATTGGGCTCTGCACTAATGGCATGGAGCTTGCTTGGGAATCTCTCTCTCCCTCTCTCTCTCTCCCTCTCTCTCTTTCCCTCTCCCACTCATGTGTGCATGTACACACTCTCTCCCAAAATAAATACATAAACTTAAAAAAAAATGTTTACCCAAATATTGTGTATTTGAGTTTCCTAAGGAAGTAGAGCTGCTGCAGATTTCCTATGATTTTTCAACAATATCAATCTTTATCATCTATTTTATCTCAGCTGTTTGAAATGAAAATTCACTTATGTATAAACTATTGTTCTATGAAAAACAAAGCAAGAATAAATAGTCTCAACTCTATAAATTTGTTAGGCACCAAACACTTTTACATGCCCTTAGGGTTCTTCCTCTTGAGGAAACAAAACAAAACAAAACAAAACAAAACAAAACAAAACAAAACAAAACAAAACAAAAACTTTAACCTTGACCCTAAATTCCTCTACAGACATTGTTCTTTTTCTTAATCTCCTTTATAGCACAGTTTGTAGCTACTTCTTATTCATCTCTTCCATTTTCTTTGATCTCACTCTGGTGGGATTAGTCTCTACTCATCTAAAACAAAGCTTATCAAGGTCACTAGAGGCAATGATGTGACTAAACCCAGTACTCACTGTTCGTTTCTCACCATACTCAACCCTTTGGTACAGTTTGATCATTCCATTCTCTTGACTCATTTTCTACAATTGGCTTTTAAAATACTGCCCTGTCTCAGTTCGCCTATCTTATCACACTCTTTCCCAGTCTCCTCTCTGATTTTCCAAAACATGTAAACCTCAAAATGCCCAGCATTAGTATATCAAACTGTCTAACCAACTTTTCCCTGGATGGTTAGCACCTTAAAAGCATAACAGATTTAAAACCAGTCTCTCAATTCTTACTGCTATTAAAAAAAAGTTTTTTCCTAAAATCAGAATCTCAAGCCAAACATCTTGATGTTGTGATTTATGTCCTTCTCTCATACCTCACATATAAGTCAGAAGCAAATTATGTTAACTCTATCATCACAATATATCTAATATTTGATAAGCAGCCACTTTTGGCTTGTTTTTATTATTGCATTATCTTCTTATTCTATTTCTCTGCCTTCACCCTTATTCCCTAAAGTATTTTGAAAATGTTTTCAATTTACTCACATCCCTTTAAAATCTTCACTTAAAGTCTGATGTATGTATAATTACCTATAAAATGCCACATGACTTGATCCCTCATTCACTATCATGCCTAATTCATTCTATACTTTCTCTTGTCCACTCTGCTTGGACCACATACTCTTTCTTTGCTGGCACTTTCCCGACATACATACTTTCCCTTAGGCAAGGGAAAGTAAGTAATACCAGGTTCTGAATGTTCATTATTTCTTTTGACTTCTCAGTATATTCTTACATTTTTCCTCCCTCAGCCATCAGTATCTGAGTAGTATGTTTAAACTATCATGCAGACAAGTTCTCTTCTCATCTCATCTCTTTATTTTTACCATCCCATTTGCTTAATACTGCCTTGCGAATATAAAGGCACAGAAATTATCAATAATGCTATTAGCAGTCATGTGTGAGAGCCGAAAACAAGTTTTTCTCTGTATAAAATGGACTGGAACCACAGATATTGGTAGAGATATCAATTAATGAATTAAACCTAGAATAGTATTTGGTAGTATCTGGGTCAATAAAGTAACCTCTTTTTATTTGAAACATACAGATCTATAATTAAAATTCTGTAGTGGAAATTGAGAGGTAAAGTAACAAAATAAATTTATTTCCGTGGTGGCCACTCTCCAAAGTGATCCCTAATGATCCCACCTCATGATATTTCCACCACTGAACAGTCCTCTCCCACACTGCACCATGCACGGTGGCCTGTGTGACCTATAAAATATGACAGAAGTGATGGTGTATGACTTATGAGTCTTAATCATGATGAAAATTATGGCACCTGCCTCTCTTACTGTCTCTTGGATCACTCAGTATGGGGGAAGTCAGCTGCTATGTCATAAGAACACACAGTAGTTCTAAGAAGAGAGCTCCATTACACAGAATTGATGTTTCTGCCAATGGCCATGTGAGTGAGCCATCTTATAAGAAGAACTTCCAGCAGCTGACAAGCCAACAGATTCCGCAGCTCCAACAGGGATCTCATGAGAGATGGTGAGATATAACCACTCAGCTATATTTTTCATGGATCCCTAACTCATAGAAACTGTGAGATACCAAATATTTATTCTTTTCATTATTCATATTTGGGGTTAATTTGTTATACAGTAATAGATAACTAATACACTTCTCAAAATTAGTATGTTAAATGCCAGTTTTGTGTGTATGTAAAAAGTCTTCTAATAAACAGATGACTCTCTAGCAGAGGACTCTACTTGATTGCCTCCCACTATAAGGGCCAAAAAGGGCAGACACTCATTTTTCTAGTACCTTCCAGCACCTAACATTGCAGCCTGAACGCCTATATGTGACAGAAGCTAATCCAACTTCACTTGTGACTTTGAGTCAGGAATTAATTTTATAGTATTGGAAAACAAATTCTAGTGGTAGCTGCAGAGACTGCAGCAAGTTTAAGTATCTTGTGCCAGCACCACAGCCAGCAGCAGTACCCAGTGTCCAATGCCAATGCCAATCAAAGTTACAGTTTCCAGTGTTCAGCTGTGAAAACATAAACATCTTTACCCAATGGATTCAGTGGTGAGGTTTAACTGTGGTTTGCATTTCATTTTTCCATTATTGCTGCCAATTTTCCAACCCTGATCATCTAGAATTCCAGAAAATCTATGTATATATCAGATAAGGTAACTTATGGCTGCTTTAATAAATCATTCAAAACACAGAAGTTCATTTCTTATCAACTCAATGGCCTTCGAAGGTGTTCTGGTCAGCAGATGGTTCAGATTGTTTCTTTCTTGGTGCTCTATGACCCCTAGGACCTTGTCAGTATCTCCAGTTAAAGAAAAAGAGAAAAAGAGAGAAAGAGAGAGAGAGAATGAGAGAGAGATGGAAGAAGTTACTCCAATTTTAAAGCTTTTCCATGGAAGTGATACAAATCACTTATGTTCACATTTTTAATGAGACCCAGACACCAGACCTGTATGGATTCATGAGTGAAGGAAGGAATCGTCCATAGCTTGCAGCAATTTCTCAGTAACAACTCTACTCAATAGAATAGGAAGTACAAAATGTGTCAATAGCTATCCATCTCTGCCACACTGAGCTATGAGCATGTTACAATAAGTTTGTTTGTTTTGCTTAAAACAGCCAGAGGTAGTTTGCTTGTAACTGGGAATCCTGCCTAATGTAGCTGTATTCTCAGTTATGTGATAAAAATCAACCTACAATTTGGCCAGTTAGTATAAATTAAGTTGAGTTAACTTTTTTTACATTGTTAAATTTCTTATTTTTTAAATAATTTATAGGCCGTTTATCAATAAATAGTTCATGAAATCCACTCTCACCTGTAATACTGACTATGGAAAAGTTGCAAGCCTCTGCTTACTGTGTACATATTTAGAAACAAGAGCTCATAGTTATAAAGTATTTGTCAATTGTGGCAACATTATATTCTAATAAAACCTAAAAGCATCTTATTTCCTCTACCTCCATTAATCAAAAACACCAATAGCCAACATTACCACTAAACACATTTTTTTTCAGAAATTATTTCAAATGATGGAAGATAATTTTCCCAGAAATAGTTGGGGATTATTTATATTATTTATTAAATTTCCTTAGTCATCTAAATAATTATAATCACATAATGTGTTATTGCTGCAGATAATCTCAACAAAGAATAAATACAGCTTAAAATTGTTGTATTGCTAGCTTTCCACTGTATTTTCTTTTTTTTTTTTTTTTTAATTTTTTTTTTCAACGTTTATTTATTTTTGGGACAGAGAGAGACAGAGCATGAACGGGGGAGGGACAGAGACAGAGGGAGACACAGAATCGGAAACAGGCTCCAGGCTCCGAGCCATCAGCCCAGAGCCTGACGCGGGGCTCGAACTCACAGACCGCGAGATCGTGACCTGGCTGAAGTCGGACGCTTAACCGACTGCGCCACCCAGGCGCCCCTCCACTGTATTTTCTTAAAAAAAAATATTGTTAAGAGAGCAAAAAGACAAAACACAGCCTGGGAGAAAATATTTGCAGATACTCAGTTGATAAAGCACTGGTACCCAAAATACATAAAGATCTCTTAAAACTCAAAAATAAGAAGGCAAAGAACCCAAAGAAGAAGTGGTCAAAAGTTCTGAACAGATCTCCCATCAAAGAAGGCAAATAGATGGAAAATAAACATATGTTTAGACATTCTACATCATATGGCATCAGGGAATTGTGAATTAAAACAACAATGAGATAACACTCCACATCTATTAGAATGGCTAAAATCCAAAATACTGACAGCACCAAATGCTGGCCAGACTTTAGAACAACAGAAACTCTCATTCAGTGCCGGTGGGAATGCAAGATGGTACAGCCACTTGGAAGACAGTTTGGCAGTTTCTTAGAAAACTAAATATACTTTTACTGCATGATCCAGCAATTAGAGTCTTTAGTATTTATCCAAAAGAGTTCAAAACATATGTCGACACAAAAACTTTCACACTATGTTTATATTAACTTTATTCATAATTGAATAAACTTGGAAGCAATCAAAGATGTCCTTCAGTAGGTAAATGGATAAGCTGTGGTACATTCAGACAATATAATAGAATTCAGCATCAGAAAAAGAAAAAAAAAAGAGCTTTCAAGTCATAAAAAAGACATGAGAGAAACTTAAATACATATTGCTAAGTGAAAGAAGCCAATCTGAAAAGCCTATGTACTGTATGGTTCCAACTCTATGACATTCTAAGAAAGGCAAAACTATAGGGACAGCAAAAAAATCAGTGGTTGCCAGGGTTTTGGAGGAACTTATGGAGAGGGATGAACAGACGGAGTACAAGAGATTTTCAGGGCATGAAACTATCCCATATGATAAAGTAATAGTGAATACATGTCATTATGCATTTGTCAAAACTCATAGAAGGTACAAAGCAAAAAGTGAACCATAGTATAAATGGTGAACTTTAGTTAATAAAGTTAATAAAGTACCATACTGGTACATCAATTGTAATAAATATACCACACTAATGTAAGATGTTAATAACAGGAGAAACTGTGCATGTATGGATGAGAAGTTATATGGGAACTCCGTGTTTTTATTTTCTGTAAACCTAAAACAGCTCTAAAAATTAAAGTTTATTAATTAAAAAATAAATTATTAAGTTTAAGTAACAGGATGACAAGTTCTGGGAAAGATCTTCATTATGTTTTATTTTGATGCAATTTGTTTACCTTAAAAGAGAAAGGAAAGATATTACATTCACTCTAAATGCAAGTAGATGGTTTAAATACCCTTTAAAACTCAGAGGTGATCAGATAAAAAGTCCCATCAAGCAGTTCAAATGTTATTTATGTCCACCACCAATTCATGAACTATCTTTGTGACCTCCTATTCCATGACCTCATATCTCATGTGTTCTTATTTTTTACAACAGCTTTGTCCCCTAGTTTATATTTGCCTCATTTTCTTAGCCTCCCCACATCTTTCTGGAGTTTGATTTTACTAACATTGAATAACAACTAGAAGGCTATTGAGATGGTTGTAATTTCCCATTGTTATGTGTACCTTAGCTCTCTGTTTTGGGGATGAAGGGATGAATCTTGACCCAGTGGGAGCTTAGTATTGCTCAATCTCTTAAAAGGCCCTGTGACTTATCTGACTTATTGACACTGGAAAAAGTCAAGTGCATTTCATATAATAAATGTATATTGAAAGAATAAGAAAAAAACTAATTGATAAATACTCCTCCTAGCATTTATTTTCCGCTGCTTCTTCTATTTTCCTAACACATCTCAAAGTAAATGTCTATCAGAAATCTTCCTATCTCTGCTTCTTTTATTAATCTCTCAGGTACCAAGCTTTTCTATAAAGAAGATAACAGGAGAAACTTCTTCAGTCACCCTTAAAAAAGTGGAATACTTAGAAACCCAGGAGAGTTGGGCTTTTACAACAGTCATGGATTCAGACACAAAATCAAGTATAGCTCATTATTACCTTAGAGTTGATGGAAGGATTCATTACATCTACTGAGGAAAGTTCAATAAGAATACATAAAAATCAAAAAATAAGTGTCAAACCTAAGGGTCATGTGCAGAAAAAAATGAAAAAACAAATATTACTTCTGATTAATTTTGGAGTTTCTCATTAATTCCTGAAAACTCTACTTAATTTTTTTTTTTTTAGTAAGAATTGTTATGTCAAAACCAGAATACTTCAATTTAAAACAAGCTGTATCTAGGAATTACAGAAGTCATTCCTTCCTAAATTTATTAAGCAAAATTTTTCAAGCCCCTAGTAGGTATGAGGCCCTCTACTAGTCTCTAGAGAGTTAATATAAAGATAAACATGGTGCTTACTTCATGGAATTTAAAATCCAGCTAGTAAAAAGTAACAGGTTCTCCTTCCACATTACCTATGGACTTTTTGTCCATTTGGAATGAATCAAGCTTTAAGTAACAAAGCCCAGATACAGTGGCACAGACATTGCCTTATTTAAGTTATATGCAAACATTCCGGATATAGGCAATTGTCATTTCAGTAGCTCAATAAAAGTGGGCCTATAGCCTTGTTGTCATCTACTGCTCTCCCTTGTGAGTTCCTCCCATCATCATAAGATGCCTACTGCAGCAGCTCATTATAAAGGACTAATAGTGTTCTCATTTCAATGAAAAGATAAAGGAAGAGAAGAAGATAACATTTATATGAAAAGAGGAAAAACTCTACAGGAAGCCCATAGTATACTTCTATTTATATTTAATTGGTCTACCTGGATCATATTCTCAAAATTGGCTGAAAGATGACCAAGAAGATTGCTTTAGTTATATAGAAGACCCTTTAATATTAAGACTAGGCAATTACTAAGTATTATTTTCCAGTTCAATTGACCAACAGAGAACTCCTGTAAAGAACAAAACTGTAAAGAACAAACTTAAAGACAAATCTCAATTCTGGTAAAAAAAAAAAAGCAACAAATAATATGGAGTATACATAAAATAAGTAGCAAAGATTAATGCTCATTTTGTTTGAACGTTGGCTTTAACGGTATAGTGGAGATATTATACATGTATTTATTAAATATGTATTGACAATCAACTATATATTGGCAGTAGTATTGGGTACCATGAACATAAGAATAAACAAGAAATGACAAGATTCTTTAAATACTTCACAGTGTAGTAGGGAAAATAGATATGTAAACAGATAATTAATAAGACAAAGTGATATTATAACGTTGTATCTTCTAGCAAAGTGTGTCATGCCCAAATAGTATTAGAATATTATAAAGGCTTTGATTAAGATGCCATTGGTGGTAGACCTTAAACTGAAAACCTGGGCAAGACTAAAAGAAATTCTGCCAGATAGAAAAGGATGCTATTGTCATCTAGTGGCCAAACTCATGTCCTTGCAATGGTTGAGTTACCTTAGATATTATCTATCTGTAAGAAACTATCTTCAGGGGGAAAAAGCAGTTGGGCACAATTTCACAAGTTTTTTTCAGATCTTAATACATGACAGGATATTAATGCTCTAGAAGTAGTAATATCACAGTCTTTCAGGAACTTTTTTCACTCTCTCATTACAGATAAAAATTAATTCAATTTGAGAAACTGTCTCAGATTAAAGGAGACTAAATAGATATAATTAAATGCAGTTTGTGATCTTGGATTGGATATTAGGGCAATTAATGATATTTAAATTAGGCCAGTAAATTATTTAACAGTACTATATCAATATTAACTTCCTGGTTTAGATAATCATATGGTGGTTACGTAAAACTTAAACATTTGAGGAGACTGTCAGGTATACAAGAACCCTATGACTATTTTTGCAACTTTTTATAAATCTGGACTTATTTCAAAATAAAGAATAGAAAAAAAACTAAATGATAAAAATGTAGTACAAATGACAAACTGCTTTAATCATGTGCTTTCAGTTTCCCTAACTAATAATATATCTTATAATTATGTAAGTATTATAATTTACCTATTTACATATTTCTCTCTAAATTCTACATTTAGATCATAAGGTCAGTGTGAAAGAAAGTTTTAAGATAATCATAGTTTTTGATCTGTAGTTTCTGATAGAAAAATAGTATTCTTCTAAGCCCAGCCACCCTGGCAGTCTTTTTACAAAGAACGACGATTAACTTACCATTTTCTTGGTACCGTTAACTCCAGTTAAATATGTTAGGTTCTCAGTCCAGCACTGAGACCTTCCAATGGTGTTTTCCATTTTCCATGATTTCTATACTAAGATTATATCCTTACATTTCAGGAACTCATAGAATTTTTAACATTAAACCACCTTAGTGGATTCCTTAAGAATCTTGGAAACCAACAAACAAAAAAGATGTCAGCTAAATCCACTAAACTAGATACAAAAACATAGACAATGACCTGAAACCATTCTAGCTTTTTGATATGTGCTGATGATTGACATGTTGTCTAGGACCACGAATTGGGATGCACGATCTGTAAATCTCAGATGTTCATCTTCTTCAGTGGACAGGTGAAGATGAACAAAAAAAAAGTTTTATAAATGATAATACAAGTGTTAGAACAAAGGTAATTTTACTTGCTTTAAATAAATCTGATAAAGCATATTACATTTTGAAATATCTCTCATGAAAAACAATGTCTTAGCCAGCTGAGTACAATTTAACATTGCAAGATAGAAAATCCTGCTTGATCCTTTACATTAACTTTTAATAGTTGAAAAGTCAAACTTCAAAATATTAGCTAACTAGATAGTGCTAGATAGCCATTTGTTGAATGTTTAGGATTTTGTTGAAAATCAGAGATGATTTTTTTATTAAAGATTAAAGCAAATTCTTTGCCACCTCTCCTATCTGTTTCCTTATTGTTCCTTGTCTGGCCTTATTACTTGCTTTAACCAACAGAATCTGGTGGGAGTGATGCTATGTAATTTCTGAAGCTATGCCTAAAGAGATTTGTGGTTTCCATTTTCCATACTTGTAACACTCCAATTTGGAATCCAACTGTCTTTCTGTGAAAAACCCAACCTACAGGGAGAAGTCCCTTCTACTAATAGGTATGAGACTCTACTATCTCTGAAGCTATAGGAAGAGGCCACTCAAATGAGAACCACAGCACCTTGATTAATAGCCGCAACAGAGTTCCCAGCTAACATTACTAAACACTACTAAATTGTCAGACATACAAGTCAGCCATCCTGGATGTCTCAGCTGAAAGCAGCTTTTAGGTGATTGCAGCCCTGACCATTGCAACATAGAGCAGAAGATCCCCCCAAATACAGTAAAACCTTGGATTGCCAGTAACTTGTTTTGCAAGTGTTTCAAAAGATGAGCAAACATTTCTAATAAATTTTAACTTGATAAATGAGCGATGTCTTGCAATATGAGCAGTATGTGATGTCAAATATCACGTGATCACAACTGAGCCATTGGTTCTTGTCTCTCTCTCTCACTGAAAGATTGTGGGTGATTGTCTCCCATGCTCAGATGCTTGGTCTTAGGCTAAGGTGTCCGGCAAAAATCAGTGATTTTTCAGAATGTTGAAAGGTGCCCACAACTGGCACTAGTGTATTTTTTGTCACTTCAAAGCATCTGTGGACAGCCCTTTGCTTTTCCATACAAGACTAAGCTTAGGAATGCTTTGCTTCATTCTGGGTCAGGCTGCCTACAGATATAGACACTTTCCTCTGCTGCTTTATTGCCAGTTACATTAAATATGGTATATGACAAGAGTTTATTAATACTGAACTGTAGTCAACATCCGTGAGAGAGTATAAAATTGCTCCCGTGCAGATAAAGATTCCATTGAACCAATAGATAGCAGTGATTCCATTAGTGATAGTGAAAGTCATCCCATGCAATAACCCTCCTCTTTCTTGTCTCCCTCACACCAGCCATGAAGATTTTCAAAGGTAAGTGCAGGTTAATTTCTTTATTTTTCTTTATATTTTGTATTTCCTTTATTGTTTTGTATAATTTTACAGTATTGTAATAATTTTTACATGAATATTTTTGGGGATATGGAATGAATCATCTGAGTTTCCATTATTTTTTATGGGAAAATTCACTTTGATATACAAGTGCTTTGGGTTACAAGCAGTTTCCAGCACGAATTATGCTCGCAAACCAAGGTTTTACTATCTCCTCACTCAGACCAACCACAAAACAATGACAAACAATAAATGGCTCTTGTTATTTTAAGTTTTGAGATTTATTACTAGCAATAGAGAACCAAAATAGAGAGTGTGCTCTATATTAACCTCTTCATCAGGGTAAACAATTTCTGTGATCACTATGGCACCTTCTAATTTAGTAGCCCCTATTATACTACAATGTCAGTTTTATTTCACCTCAGTCAAAGCAGTTTTCATAAGGCTTTTGATAATAGTTTTTCTACTATAAAATGCATTTTTAAGTTCATTTCAGTTTAAAAAATATTTTGAATTGAATTTGAATTTTGTGCTTACCACTTGGTTTAGTGAACTAGGAAAAAATAAAAACTATTAGACATAGCTCTGTCATTAAGAGTCTTATTGCTATTATAGAGACATGAGATATATATTTATTTAAAATAATTAAGAGGCAGTATGAAAGAGACAGTAGGTATGAGAAAGGGAGCTCAGAAATTTAAGTGGAACTGAAATGTTAAAAGTGGAACTGGAAGGCTATAGGAAGAAGAAAATGAGTTTTTAATATTAAAAAACATAGAGAACTTGAACAGTAGAGAGAAGAGAGGTGGGGGTGCTCCAAATTTTGAGAGAACCACACATTGAAGAATGATCATGGCCAATGAAAGTTAGCAAGGAAACAAAATTCACTAAAACAGAGTATAAATGTCAGAAAATAGTAGAAGAAAATAACCAAAAATGCAACTGATTTGTGTAAAAAAATGCAATTTGACTTGTTTAAATATTACTTTCTTTGTTCATAATTAAATATGTTTTTTAACATCATTGAAGAGAAACATGTCTGTTGGCCCCAACCATAAATTTCCCCATATGCAAATGAACATGCCAGATTTTGCATTTAAAATTCAGGAAGCAAAATTTCATCATTTCACACAAATCTGAGTTTGTAATGCCATGGATTCCTGATGGCAGAAACAGAGATTGCTAGTTAGAAATATATAGAAAGTGAAACACATAAATGATGATGAAATGCAAATTTGCTAAAACAGTGACAAAGTTTTCTCTGTCCTTTTTAATTTCATTTTATACATACTTGACTTAAGACTATTTCTATCTGGAAAAGTCATCCTCTGGTACCTTGTGGCAAAGCAAAAGAAACACTCATGAACACTGAGCTAGGATACAGACACTGATTAGCCAACCAGATTACCATCATCGATCAGAAGTACAGAAGATGTCTCAGTTAAACTGCCCTTACGTGAACTTACTTATGACGCTACCATCCCTCTGAATCCTGGCAAAAAACTCTAGCTATTTCAGGAAAATATAATTAGTATCTGAGTAAGTCCATTCTTTTTCGTTCACCATATGTAACTGATTGTACCAAGAAAGAGGGAAGAGAGTCAAGCTTACAACCTAATCAGAGATTTGATTAAAAAACAAACAAACAAAAAACAATGGAATACATACTGTATATTTACTACTTAATACTCTTTTAGCAATTTCAAAATATATTAAGACCCCATATTATCTCAGTCAAAGCTGCAAGTATTCTTGTTTTCTCAACAATAAACAAACACATTAATCATCTTTCTATCCATTACTCATTTGCACTCACTGCTACTGTAGTAGGCACTGGGGCACAAAAATGAGATATGGTCCATATGTTTTATACTCATTAGTCTTATGTATAATAGTCCAGCTCCATCTCTTAACAGTTAAGAAGCACTAACACACTTCAGTCTTTGAGCAAAAATGTAAACACATTTTATTTGAAGTCGTCTGAACCCTGAGAAAACTATATTCACATGGCTCTTATATCTAAAGACTTTGCATCACATACATTTATTTTTTTTAATTTAACACACATTTACTGAGTACTTATTTGTTAAACATAGTGCAAAATACTGAAGACATAAATATGAATATATTCTTATACTCAAGAAATTTAGAAATCTAGAGAAAAAATGCAGTCATGAAAATAAGTGCAGGCAATAGGCTATCAGATGTGCAAAAATACAAAGCTTTACACAGAAAGAAGTGGTCACCACTGCTCAGGGAGAGTCAGAAGATGCTTTATAAAAAGATGATACCAGGGGCACCTGGGTGGCTCAGTCAATTGAGCAGCCAACTCTTAATTTTGACTCAAGTCATGATCTGATGGCCATGAGATGGAGCCCTGATTCAGGCTCTGTGCAGGGTGAGAAGCCTACTTAAGATTCTCTCTCTCTCTCTCTCTCTCTCTCTCTCTCTCTCTCTCTCTCCCCCCCAGCCCCTCCCCAACTCAAAAAAAAAAAAAATAAAGAAAAAAAAATAAAAAGATGATACTGGATCTGAGTTTTGAAAGCTAAACAAGTATGGTGCATGGTTCCAAAACCAAAACATGTTACCATCAGAGTGGTGTGTGATTATAATGGAATTTAAGACTTGTTGTTCACGTGTATCTGAATGTATAAATATGCACACAGGTCTGTGTCTCATCGGGTGTTAAGTTACTTTTCCCATTTGAAAAGAAACTAGAAGATGCTGGTGTTCTTGTTTGTGAATGTCATTAAACATATTGAGTTTAATAATTTTAAAAAGTCTTTACAGATTCACGAATATGACCAGTTGAACCACATGTACCTTGCTGACTTACTATTTTTCTTTAGCATTCTTAAGTGATATTAGTGCTAGTTTTTGAGAGGGTAATTTCGTTATTTGACATAAGCTCATTATCTTCACATTTTCTATCTGTAAAATAAGGATAAGGTTGCCCCTTCCCAAAGTTATTGAGAAAGTTATTAGAAAGGATACATTTTTTTGAGTTTATTTATTTATTTTTTTTTGAGAGAGTGCACAGGATAGTGAGAGAGACAGGAAGAGAATGAAAGAGAGAATCTCAGGCAGGCTTCGCACAATCAGTGCAAAGCCTGATGCAGGGCTCAAACTTAGGAACTGTGAGATCATGACGTGAGCCAAAACCAAGAGTCTGACGCTTAACTGACTGAGCCACCCAGGTTCCCCAAAAGAATACATTTTTTATCAGAATATATGTAGATCTTATTTTAAAGGGAGAAATATATCCAGATACACGCATGAAAATTGTACTGTATAGAACTTCACTAATGACATGGCAGTGGGAGGGAGAGGCTATAAAAAAATCGTAAAACCTAATGATAAACAACATTCTTATTAATTCATTTAAAAGTATAATTAAAGGAACAGAAACAGCAATTATACCACCAGATGTCTATATACTAATGCACAGATTATGGATGTTAAATATGAAATCACACAAACTATAGAAATAACATCATAGGTGCTTTGGCAGATTTCAAAACTAACCAAAAGCAGCAAAGAGTAATACTTAATTCAAAACAAAGATATTCATTAGCAAGAAGTAGTTCTAGTATTGTATAAAAAGAAAGTATACTCAATGAAAATTTTGAGCAAGATAATTAAAGTACATTGGGAAAATTTGGATAAAATGAAAGGGAAAGAAGTAGGAATTCTATTTTTGTAAAAAAAAAAAGTTACACAATGAGATAAAAGATATCATGCTTTGCTAATTCACAATATACTACAGTCAAAATGACAAAATGTAGTATTGACAGGAGATTCCAACAATAAAAACATCTGCTAGACATCTCATTCGGTTAGAAACAAAATTTTTGGTAAATGTTTGGCTTGATTTCATGACAATTGTACCTCTAAAACTGTAGTTGTAGGTGGGAAAAAGGCAGAATCTACAAACCTATTTAAAAATGGGGTGATCTACCAGTTAACATCTCCTTTCTGGTGGTGTGTTGAATTAGGAAATGTGTAAAGTGTCAGGTTAGTGTTAGTTTACTAGAGTTGCCATAAAAAATAACACAATTCTGGAAGCTAGAATTCTAAAACCAAGGTGTCAGATTTTCTGAGGCCTAAGATTTCTGTCCTCTTTCTACTTCCTCAGCATAGTTTTCCCTCAGTTTGTATTGTCTGTCTTTATTCTCTTCTTATAAGGACACCAGTCACACTGGATTAGGATCCACTCTAATGATCCCATTTAAATTTTGTACTTTGAAGTCTCTATATCTAAATACAGTCATATTCTGAGATAATAGGGATATGGGCTTCAATATATGAATTTGGGAGGAACACAATTCAGCCTATAATACTCATCTTAGAAAGTGGATTCAGAGTAGGAAAAGAGCATTCAAAGACCCAAATGTTGAACCTAAGAATTTTCCAGCTTTTCAAAATCTCTTCCAGTGGTTCTGTGTTCCACAATGTTGGAGATCAAAATTTGGGAAGGCTCTAATCCAAATATTCAATCATTGTAGGCAGGAGTCAAACCCAGTATTGTTTGATGCCTTGCTAGCCATATTATTTGATTTGATTATATTATGTTACTTTGATTAGCACAAGCTTAAAAACTGATTCAACTAGATAGGAGAAATAGATTTTTGGTCAAGTGCCAACATTGGTTACCAGTGGCTGTCTGAAGCACTACACTGCAAGTGTTGTAAGACCATGTCCAGACCCCATAATGAAAAGGGTCACAATGTATTACTTAGGCTTGCCATGAAAAAGGGAAGTATTCTATACATGGGCCTTTCTTATAATATCAAGTGTCTTAGTTTCTATGGAAAATGTAGTTTTCAATTATTTCATCATCTACCTGGAGGAATTTTAGCTATTTAGAAATTCTTACCTAACCATCTTAGCAAGAATGTCCATATTATAAAGTAACCAGTATCTCTCTTCATTTCAGAGAAGCAGATTCTTTCACTACTTTTATCATGAGGAGCCACACTTCAGTAATATTTTCTGTTTTTTCTACCTTCCCCAGACACAAATCTGTCCTGTTGTTTTTTTTTTCCTTCCTCCTGTCCTGTGTTTTCATATGATGCTTTCACTACCTCCCTTTTGTGAACCAACTCACTCCACTCTCTTATTCCTTTTCTTTCTCTTCTGATTCTTCCTTTTCTGAAATGCCTTTTTATCTCAGTGTAACAGCTCACTACCACTCATCAGAATTATCAGAACCACAATGCATTCAGCTTATAAATTTCATTCCTTTTAAAGAATAAATCAATTCAACCTCTCTCCATGGTTTCTTTCTTTACAAAATGAGCAAATGTACATTATTTATAATTTGAGTGTTCAATCGCCTCTTTTTTTCTCCTAGCTATGTTGAGATATAATTGACAAACAGCATTGTGTAAGTTTATGGTTTACAATGTGATGATTTTATATACATATATATTGCAAAATGATTACCAAAATAAAGTTAGTTAATACATCTATTACCTCACACCATTACCATTTTGTTTTTTATTTTGTGGTGAGAACATTTAAGATCTACTCTCTTAATTTTCAAGTATACAATATTATTAACTGTAAACACTATGCTATACATTAAACTATTCATCTTATAACTGGAAGTTAGTACCTTTGACTAACATTTCCCCATTTCCATGGGTTCTTGAAGCTTAAACTTACAGTGCCATACCAAAGATATTCACCATCAATCATATGGGGAACCTTGTTGTCATTCTTTATAAAATTAAAACTACTTAAAAGCTACTAGTTTTATTTTATATAACTAAAACTAAATATATCCCAAGTCTCTTCACTATTTAAGTCACAATAATTTGGAAGTTGAGGTAAATATTTAATGTGATTTTTCAGGGTGTCTATCATTTTTTCATTGAAACAATCAAAGTGATTTTTCAGCGTGTCATTTGTAGCATGGCAAAAATTAGAGGGAATGTTTAAATACATGCATTTTAAAAATTCTTAGGTTATTTGTAAAACAAAACAATTTCTTTTTTGTTTGTTTGTTTTTGGCAAATGCTGTGTTGGAAAACAGCAGAAGCATTTATAAAGCTATAAATGGTTAGGTACAGTGAGGTAAATAGCTTTTGAAATTTAAGAATGTATCCTGAAGCTGAGTAATGCATTTGAAGGAGAAATGAATTTCTTTTCAAGATATTATTCTGGCTTAATTTGTTATTTTGCCCCCAAGAAATATATATACATGATATAGGAAGAAATCTGACAAAGTAAATATTTTTTAATTCAATCCAGGGGCAGGAATATATAATTTTTAAAATTAATGCACTACATTTTATATTCTGTGAAAGATGTCCAGGATGGAATGTGAAAGCATAAATAAAATTAAGAACATCAGTATCATTTCCATGAGATAATTAATTAATGAGATAATTTCCATGAGATAATTAATTAAATGAGATAATAAAGAAAGAAATATTTCTGGGGCGCCTGGGTGGCTCAGTCAAATAAGCATCCAACTTCAGTTCAGGTCATGATTTCATGGCTAGTGGGTTTGAGCCCCACATTGGGCTCTGTGCTGACAGCTCAAAGCCTGAAGCCTGCTTCGGATTCTATGTTTCCCTCTCTCTCTGCCCCTCTCCCACTCCCACTCTGTCTCTCTCTCTCTCTGTCTCTCAAAAATAAACATTAAAAACTTTTAAAAAAAGGAAGGAATATTTCCTAAATTATCCTAAAATCTTACAGTGACTGTACTCTCAGAAAAATGTGCTTTTTCCCCCAGATTTGTCTATGTAAATCATTAAACCCCTAGAAATTATAATATTTTACTACCTGAAGTCTACTTCATTTTCTGCATTTTGTATTGAGAAGCATCACAAAACAGTTTTACTAGGATAAATATCTAAGGTTTTGATTTAGAAAATATGTTTACTGCACATGCTTTATTTCATATGTAAAAGCAGCTACTGATCACCACCATAGGACTTTAGTTTGCGAGGTTTCTTTCCCAAGAAATGTAATTGGTTGGTGCTAATTGATGTATATATTCAAACCCCAATCCCTCATGTCTAATTCTGTACATTTGCAAAATTGTTGGTGAGGGTTATCAATGCAGTCAGAAGAAATGAGACAAAGTAAAGCCAACATTTCCACTTTGGATCCAAATCTCTTATTCAGGATGCTTAACAACTGATCTAATCCACATAGTTAAGTTAATTACTACATACTGGAATATTTAATCAGATTAACATGATCATTTACAATTGGGTATAGCACAAATGTGCCAAATTCGATATACCCTAAACGAATTTATTATTTTTTCCCTCAAATCCATTTCTACTTCTGCAATCTTACTGTGTAGAAATAATCTCATCGCCAAAATAAGACACACTTGAGAACGAAAGGGGTCACTAAATAATACATGTAGACTTGGGACAATGCATGTAAACTCAGATGTCTCAGGCAAACTGGGAGGGATGATCACACTATTTGTAAATAACGCAATCCTTATTTAGTCATTTGGCCAAACAAAAACAGTTGTCCAATTTGACTTACCATTTTCCTTCTACTAAAACAAGCTTGAAGGACTTGATTTTACTTTCTCTTCCCCTTTTTATTATCCCTAGGTGAAGTTCTCTTATCATTCCTTACCCAAACGGGAATTTCTACCTGTGACCCATACAATAACCTCTGCCAAACTGATTGCTTTACAAAGTGCAAAGTGCAATCTGATAATGTTGCTGTCCTAGTAAGACAAAAATAAATATATAAAAAGGTTTTGTCAACTCCAGGATAAAGTTCAAACTTGTAAGAATTTTGTGCAAAATTCTTGTGAACTCATTTCCTCTGGAGCACTCCATATTCTTGCTCACAGTCTCCTCTTGATACATAATGCTTTCTTGTGCCTTCTTGATTTCAAGGTTCTAATTTCATTTACACAGGATAGTCCCTAATACACACACACACACACACACACACACACGCACATTATGAATTCTTATTTCTCTTTTAAATTATTGCCTAAGACTAGAGACTCTAGTTCTTATTCTGAGTACTCCTTCTCTGAGACCAAATTCCACCCTTTGGGGAAAGACTTCTGCCACATTTCTACCATACGATTCTAGTGACAGATCTTAATTATAGATTTACATCGTCTGATCATTGTTGATTTGTTCAGGGATAGGCCTGTAGTCCAAGCCATGCCAAATAGTCCATCTTCATGATTTTGTTGATTTGGCTGAGGAAAAAGATTCAGTCCTTTTTTGATGAGTAAGTTATGCTACATGAGGCATGGGAGTGCCAGAAGCCAAGTTCACAAAATAAAGCAATTTGGAAACTTCATCAAACACAGAAAGAGACTGTGATGTTAGATGGAACAGGAACCCTGCAAGTGTTCAAAGGAATTCCCAGTTCTATTTGTCCCTGAGGTCCATGCTTCACAAGGAAATATGAAAATTTAAATAAAATCCACTTTAAGGTCTATTTTTTCTTTTATTAATATTGGATTTTTCTCAATTGCAAACAAGATTCAAGATGCAATGCCAAGATGAGAAAAGCTTTTTCTTATCAATGATTCATACTATGGTGGAGTTGTATCATACAAACTTTACTTAGACAAAATCATCTATTATGCTAATCAAGATATTAAAAAGAATTAAAATTTAAAATAATGTGGACAATTCCACTCAATGAACACAGGTCTTAATGTGTGAGTTAAATCCTATTCTCTCACTTTCAGTTCCCATGATGTTCCCAAGAGTGGAAGTATCTTTTTTTTTTTTTTTTTTTGCTAAGTGTGAGCCTCACTTTTTCATATACGATATAATTTTAAAATTAAAAATAGCCTCCAAATGGCTACTTTTATCTTGGCTTTTAAATATTATTCACCAACAAATAGAACTGGGGCTTCCTGGAAAAGTGGTTAATTCTAGCACTAGGCAGGGAAAATACATGAATACAGTTCCAGAAAATAAGGAAGTGCTCAAAGAAAGATGAAGGCTTGTCAAAAGAACACAAGAACCAACCTAATGGTCCAAACTGGAACACTCTGAGCATCAAAATGAATGATAATACTGGGATTAGCATGTAGATTTAAAGAAATATCCAAAGTCCATACTCAATTAAGAGACAGGGGACAGCTTTTCTTTAGAACAGAATTCCAATTAATAAATGTGTAAGGAAAGAGGCAAGTATAAAATCAACATTAAGCAAATATCACAGTAATAATTTCTGCCAATGGATCTATTGGTGAATGCTAAAGATAACTGGTTAATATTTGAGGAGAATGGGATTTGCATCATATCAAAGTATCTCCCCCAAAATATTCATTAAGTAAAAAGTGATAGATAGTAATGTTATAGTAGAAGGAGCCCACAGAAGACATCTTAACCAAGTGATCAAACAATATCATCAGTAAAAGACATAGCTTCATCATGAACCCCATGATATCATGCACTCATAAAAACACATCATTCCTGCAGTACAATGGCCAAAATGTATAACCACAGTCCAACATGAGAAAATATCAGAAAAAACAAATTGAGAGAATTTGAAAAATAATTACCCATACTTCAAAACTGTCAAGATCCTGAAAGACAAGGAAAGGCTGAAAAAATGTTGAAAGATTGTTGGAAACTGAGAAATAACACTTAAATTCAACACCGGATCTTGGATGAGAGGAGGGGATCCTAGAACAGAGAAGTATACTTGTGAAACCATGGTAATTAAGCTAGTGATATATTGACAGAAATAGACTAAAGGGACAGAACAGAGTGCCCACACAATAATAACCAATGCGTGTATGGAACTCAAAATAAGCCAGAATGGGTGGGTCAAATAAATGATAATAAGTTGGAAAAAAATTATTATCCACGTGAAAAAAAGATGAGAATGTGTCCATACTTTGGATAGGAATATCAATCCATGGTAACACTATTCACAATGGCAAAAACCTTGGGGTGCCTGGGTGGCTCAGTTGGTTGGGCATCAGGCTCTTGATTTTCACTCATGTCATGATCCCAGGGTCATGGGATTGAGCTCCACATCTGGCTCCAGAGACCACCTAAGATTCTCTCATTCTCTGATGCTATAACCCACTCATGCTCTCTGTCTCGAAAGAAAGAAAGAAAGAAAGAAAGAAAGAAAGAAAGAAAGAAAGAAAGAGAGAGAAGAAAAAGAAAAGAAAAGAAAAGAAAAGAAAAGAAAAGAAAAGGAAAGAAAAGAAAAAGATAGGAAAACAATAGTAAAAACCTAGAATCAACCTGAATGAGGTAAAGACGGAAAGATGACGAATAAATTGACACACACACGATTCTTATAAAATAGTCAAAAAAATGAATTAGAACCACATATTGTGATATGAATAGATGTTAGCATTAATACAAGTGACAAATAAGTCTTAAAAATACATAAAGCATGATAATTATACAAATTTTAAAAATTAAATTCAAAATTATACTCTATATTAACATATATAGCTGCAATAAAATTACACTATAAAGAAAAAAATAGTGAATGTAAGATTCAGAATGGTGGTTATTCCAGATGAATTAGAAATAATATGCTGCTAGTTATATGGCATTCACACCATCATATTGCTCTGTCTCATTTTTAGATGTTCCATATTTTACTCCACTAGTCCTTTCTGAGTTCCTTCACTAATTTATCTAATTTGTTAAGCAATATGAAAATCTTAATTGGTGAGTTAAGCTCATTTGCACTTATTAATATGATCAAAATGTTCACTCTGTGCTAATCATTTTATATAGTATTTCATTATGTTGTTTATGTACTCAATCTTTATTTTTATATTTAGGAATTTTTTTGTTTTAAAATTTCCTTTGTATAAATAACTCTATCCAAGTCAATGATCTTTCCCATTTTTCTCTCATTATGCATTGACTGGTACCCTACTGTGAACAAGAAGGAAATTAGCAACTGATCATTTTTTCCCTCTCCCCTCTTTTTCCCACAGCTTCTAATATATAACAAAATTTACTCTCAATAACCTTAAGCAACCAAAAAGTTTATACCACCAGTCATGTGATCCCCTCACTTATTCTTATATTTTTATGATTATATTCTTTCTATATTACCAGAACACAGAGCTATGGCATAATTTACTCTCCTTTATAACTATAATTATAACCACTTATCCTGTTTTTATAACCACTATTTAGTTTGGTTCAGATAGAAGATATATTTTTTATGTTCTTCACCAGTACTTATGTTGATATCTATTCTATCATTTGGTAATTTAATCAAATTCTTTAATAGATTGCTCAGGAAGTATGTATGGAAATAATATTTCTGAGAAAGTGATCATGTAAATAATATTAAATATTTGTATAATAGTGCACAGTCTTTTTATTTGAAAGTCAGTTGGTTGGATATAAAATCAGTGACTCACATTTTTCTTTCCTGGAGTATTAAAAGTATCATTTCATTGTCCTCTGGCATAAGATTATTATTATTATTGAACTATTCAATAATAATTTGACTTTCCAAACTTATAAGTGACTTTTCCTCAGGCCCAAAGTTTATTTTCCTTATATATAATCTACCAGTTTTATCAGAATGTCTGTGTTTAGAGGGAGGAGACAAGATGGCAGAACAGCATGGAAGTTTTTTGTGTGTCTCACGTCCATGAAATACAGCCAGACCAACACTAAACCATCCTACACACCTAGAAAACTGACTGGAGGATTAACACAACAACCTGCACAACCTGAACCACAGAATTCAGCAGGTACACGGCGCAGAGAAGTAAACTTGGGGAGCGAGAAGGCGCAGGAAAGGAGGGGCTCTTGCAAGTGGAGAGAGGACGGAGACTGGGTGGAGGGCGGGGGGGGGGGGGACTATGGGAAAAGCACCCCTCCCCAATAGCAGCTGGAGAGGAAGTGAAAAATTGGAAACAGCTACAGGAACTAAACTAAAAATGGAGAAAGGAGAAAGGAGAGGGTTTAAATTCCATTAAGACTGTAAACAAGGGGAGCACAAAGGCTGCAACTCCGCAGCACCATACCTGGCAATGCTCTGTTGGGAAAAGCGAATCCCCAGGAACAGAGTGGGGTCCGGGAGGATCTCAGGCCGCATGGGGAAAAGCGGTTCCACGGCTGGAAGAACATTTGGTAGAGACTGTTGAAGCCACCTGGTCCTAGCAGACCACATTCACTGGTGCAGGAACAAGGTTGTTAAGGGTGAAGCCTGGTGCCAGATGTGTGTTGTGATTTTCCATAGTCCCTGAAATGCTGCTGCTACACTATCTCGCAAACTTTTTCTGGGGCGGGCTGGCACCTGGCCACAGTCTCAGGGCTCTGGCAGCAGCAAGGTCCAGCAAGCGTTCCTGGGTGCAGCCGGTACTCGCATTGCTCATTCCGCCATTGCTCATTAAGACCCTTCCGCAGAGGTGTGAAACAGGTCAAAGCCACAGTCCTTCAGAAGTAAAGGGCTGGGGAAAACAGCTGCATCTGAGACAAAAGTCGGGAAAGAGGTACTGCCTGGGTCCTGGTCACGGAGAGTGAAAAAGCAGGGAGTGGACGAAAGCTGAAGCACCGCTCCCGAGCATGCACATACGCACCTACCAGCTCTGCAACTATCCACCCCAGTAGGCTAGTAGAGCCATCTAGTGGAGAATGGAGCCGTTACACTGAGCCCCGCCAAACTAGGCCAACTTCGCTCTCAAAACCGCAAGTCTCACTGACAGCTTAGTTTATGGACTATAAAGTGCTACATAGACTGACTTCTAGGGGAAAACAAAGTAATTTCAGTACTACTTCAATCTGTTAGCAGGTCCATCTATTCAATTTCCTTTCTTTCTTTTTTTTTCTCTTTTACACTTTTTCTTGAATTCAGAAAGAGAAAAAATTCATTGTTATTTTCAATTTATATTAAAAATATTTTTCTTTAATTTTTATTACTATATTTTTTATATTTGTGTAATTTGTTTTCAAATTCTATTTTACTTCCATCATTTTATTTGAGTCTACTTGAGTGTAATCACCTTTTCAAATTTTCAAACGAATTCCTTTTTTTCTTCTTTTTCTTTTTTCTCTTTTTCATTTCTTTTTCTTGAATGCAGAAAGGGAAAAACTTCATTTTTATTTTCAATTTCTATTAAAAATATTTTTAATTTTTTACTATGCTTTTTGTTTTTATTGAAATATTTTCAAATTCTATTTACTTCCATCATTTTATTTTTGTCTACTACATTATATTCACTTTTTCAAATTTTGTAATGATTTCCTTTTTTTCTTTTTTAATTATTTTTTCTCTTTTTCATTTCGTTTCTTTTTCTTGAATACAGAAAAAGAAAAGAATCATTATTATTTTTAATTTTTATTAATTTTCTTTAATTTTTTTCTACTTTATTCTTTACTTTTGGGTATATTTTTTCAAATTCTATTTTACTCCCATCATCTCATTTTAGTGTACTTCAGTGTATTCAGTTTTTCAAATTCTCAAAAGATTTCCCTTTTTTTCTCCCCCCATCCCTTTTTTCCCCACTCTAATCTGTCAAACCACTTTCAACACCAAGACCAAAACACACCTAGGATCTAGCATCATTGATTCAATTTGTGTGTTTAATTTTTTAATTTTATTTTTTTATTTTAATTTTTCTACCTAATTCCTTTTCTCCCTTCAAAATGACAAAACGAAGAAATTCACCCCAAAAGAAAGAGCATGAAGAAACGACAGACAGGGATTTAACCAACACAGGTACAAGCAAGATGTCTGAACCAGAATTTAGAATCACGATAATAAGAGTACTAGCTGGAGTTGAAAATAGATTAGAATCCCTTTCTGCAGAGATAAAAGAAGTAAAAAATAGCCAGAATGAAATTAAAACTGCTATAACTGAGCTGCAATCACGGATGGATGCAGCGGCAGCAAAGATGGATGAGGCAGATCAGAGAATCAGCGATATAGAGGACAAACTTCTAGAGAATAATGAAGCAAAAAAGAGACAGATTGAGGCAAAAGAGCATGACTTAAGAATTAGAGAAATCAGTTACTCATTAAAAAGGAAAGACATCAGAATCATAGGGGTCCCAGGAGAGGAAGAGAGAGAAATAGTGGTAGAAGGGTTATATGAGCAAATCATAGTGGAAAACTTTCCTAACCTGGGGAAAGACACAGACATCAAAATCCAGGAAGCACAGAGGACCCCCATTAGATTCAACAAAAACCGACCATCAGCAAGGCACATCATAGTCAAATTCACAAAACACTCAGGCAAGGAGAGAATCATGAAAGCAGCAAGGGAAAAAAAAGTCCCTACCCTACAAGGGAAAACAGATCACGTTTGCAGCAGACCTATCCACAGAAACTTGGCAGGCCAGAAAGGAGTGGCAGGATATATTCAGTGTGCTGAATCAGAAAAATATGCAGCCAAGATTTCTTTATCCAGCAAGGCTGTCATTCAAAATAGAAGGAGAGATAAAAAGTTTCCCAGACAAACAAAAATTAAAAGAGTTTGTGACCACTAACCCAGCCCTACAAGAAATTCTGAGGGGGACTCTCTGAGGGAAGAAAAGATGAAAAATATATACATATATATAAATAAATAAATACCAAAAGCAACAAAAGATTAAAATGGACCAGAGAACACCACCAGAAACTCCAACTCTACAAGCATCATAATGGCAAGAAATTCATAAATTTCAGTACTCACTCTAAATGTCAGTGGACTCAATGCTCCAATCAAAAGACATAAGGTAATAGAATGGATAAGAAAACAAGATCCATCTATATGCTGTTTACAAGAGACCCACTTTAGACCTAAAGCCACCTTCAGGTTGAAAATAAGGAGATGGAGAACCATCTATCATGCTAATGGTCAACTAAAGAAAGCTGGAGTAGACATACTTATGTCAGACAATCTAGACTTTAAAATAAAGACTCTATCAAGAGATGCAGAAAGGCATTATATCATAATCAAGGGGTCTATCCACCAAGAAGACCTAACAATTGTAAACATTTATGTGCCAAATGTGGCAGCATCCAAATATATAAATCAATTAATCACAAACATAAAGAAAATCATTGCTAGTAATACCATAATAGTAGGAGACTTCAACACCCTACTCACAGCAATGGACAGATCATCTAATCAAAAAATCAACAAGGAAACAATGGCTTTGAATGACACACTGGACCAGATGGACTTAACAGACACATTCAAAACATTTCATCCTAAAGCAACAGAATATATTCTTCTCCAGTGCACATGGAATGTTCTCCAGAATAGACCATATACTGGGACACAAATAAGCCCTAAGAAAGTACAAAAAGATCGAGATCATACCATGCATATCTTCACATAAGAATGCTGTAAAACTCGAAATCAACCACAAGAAAAAATTTGGAAAGGTAACAAATACTTGGAGACTGAAGAACATCCTACTAAAGAATTAATAGGACAACCAGGAAGTTAAAAAGGAAATTAAAAAGTATATGGAAGCCAATGAAAATTTTAAAACTACAACCCAAAACCTTTGGGATTCTGCAAAGGCAGTCATAAGAGGAAATTGTATAGCAATCCAGGCCCACCTATAGAGGGAAGAAAGATCTCAGATACACAACCTAACCTTATGCCTTAAGGAGCTGAAAATAAAACAGCGAATAAAACCCAAAACCAGCAGAAGACAGGAAATAATAAAGATTAGAGGAGAAATTAATGCTATTGAAACCAAAAAACAGTAGAACAGATCAATGAAACCAGAAGCTGGTATTTTGAAAGAATTAACAAAATTGATAAACCACTAGCCAGTTTGATCAAAAAGAAAAAGGAAAGGACCCAAATAAATAAAATTAATAATGAATGAGGAGAGATCACAACCAACACAACAGAAATACAAAAAAACAATGAGAGTATATTATGAGCAATTATATGCCAATGAAATAGGCAATCTGGAAGAAATGGACAAATTCCTAGATACATATACACTACCAAAACTGAAACAGGAAGAAATGGAATATTTGAACAGACCCATAACCAGTGAGGAAATCGAATTAGTAATCAAAAATCTGCCAAAAAACAGGAGTCCAGGGTCAGATGGCTTTCCAGGGGAATTCTACCAAACATTTAAGGAAGAGTTAACACCTATTCTCCTGAAACTATTCCAAAAAATAGAAATGAAAGAAAAACTTTCAAACTCTTTCTATGAAGCCAACATTACCTTGATTCCAAAACCAGACAGAGACACTACTAAAAAGGAAAACTTTTTACCTTGATTCCATTACCTTGGAATCATTACCTTCCAATCAATCATTACCTTGATTCCAAAACCAGACAGAGACACTACTAAAAAGGAGACCAATTTCCCTGATGAACATGGATACAAAATTCCTCAACAATATATTAGCCAACTGGCTCCAACAATACATTAAAAAAATTATTCACCACGACCAAGTGGGATTTATACCTGGGATGCAGGGCTGGTTCAATATCCACAAAACAATTAACATGATTCATCACCTCAATAAAAGAAAGGACAAGAACCATATGATCCACTCAATAGATGCAGAGAAAGCATTTGACAAAATAGAGCATCCTTTCTTGATAAAAACCCTCAAAAAAATAGGGATAGAAGGAGCATACCTCGAGATCATAAAAGCCACATATGAATGACCCAACACAAATATCATCCTCAATAGGGAAAACTGTGAACTTTCTCCTTAAGGTCAGGAACAAGATAGGGATGTCCACTCTTGCCACTGTTATTCAACATAGTATTTGAAGTCTTAGCCTCTGCAATCAGACAACAAAAAAAAAGAAATAAAAGGCATCCAAATCGGCCAGGAGGAGGTCAAACTTTCACTCTTCACAGATGACATGATACTATATGGAAAACCCAAAAGATTCCTCCAAAAAACTGTGAGAATTGATTCATGAATTCAGCAAAGTTGCAGGATATAAAATCAATACACAGAAATCGGTTGCATTCCTATACACCAACAATGAAGCGACAGAAAGAGAAATCAAGGAATCTATCCCATTTACAGTTGCACAAGAAACCATTAACAACTTAGGAATAAATCTAACCAAAGAGGTGAAAAATCTATACACTGAAAACTATAGAAAGCTTATGAAAGAAACTGAAGAAGACACAAAAATGGGAAAAGATTCCATGCTCCTGGATAGGAAGAACAAATATTGTTAAAATATCAGTACTGCTCAAAGCAATCTACATATTCAATGCAATCCCTATGAAAACAACACCAGCATTCTTCACAGAGCTAGAACAAATAATCCTAAAATTTGTATGGATCCAGAAAGGACCCTGAATAGCCAAAGCAATCTTGAATAAGAAAACCAAAGCAGGTGGCATCACAATCCCAGACTTCAAGCTATACTACAAAGCTGTAATCATCAAAACAGTATGGCTCTGGCACAAGAACAGACACTCAGATCAATGGAACAGAATATAAAACCCAGAAATGGACCCACAAATGTATGGGCAACTAATCTTTGACAAAGTGGGAAAGAATACCTAATGGAATAAAGACAGTCTCTTCAGCAAGTGGTGCTGGGAAAACTGAACAGTGACATGCAGAAGAATGAAGCTGGACCACTTTCTTACTCCATACACAAAAATAAACTCACCCTGGATGAAAGACCTAAATATAAGACAGGAAGTCATCAAAATCCTCAAGGAGAAAGCAGGCAAAAACCTCTTTGATCTTGGCTGCAGCAACTTCTTACCCAACTCATCTCTGGAGGCAAGGGAAACAAAAGTAAAAATGAACTACTGGGACTTCATCAAAATAAAATCTGCACAGAGAAGGAAACAATCAGCAAAACTAAAAGGCAACCAACAGAATGGGAGAAGATATTTGCAAACGACATATCAGATAAAGGGTTAGTATCCAAAATCTACAAAGAACTTATCAAACTCAACACCCAAAAAACAAAGAACCAGTGATGAAATCATTAAAAGTCATGAATAGACACTTCTCCAAAGAAGACATCCAGATGGTCAACCCACACGTGAAAAAATGCTCAACATCACTCATCATCAGGGAAATATAAATCAAAACCACCATGAGATATCACCTGACACCTGTCAGAATGGCTAACATGAACAACTCAGGCAACAACAGATGTTGGTGAGGATGTGGAGAAAGAGGATCTCTTTTGTATTGTTGGTGGGAATGCAAGCTGGTGAAGCCACGCTGGAAAACAGTATGGAGTTCCTCAAAAAACTAAAAATAGAACTACCCTACGACCCAGCTACTGCACTACTAGGCATTTATCCATGGGATACAGGTGTGCTGTTTCAAAGGGACACATGCACCCCCATGTTAATAGCAGCACTATCAACAATAGCTCAAATGGAAATAGCCCATATGGAAAGAGCCCAAATGTCCATCAAGGGATGAATGGATAAAGAAAATGTGGTATATATATACAATGGAGTGTTACTCGGCAATCAAAAAGAATGAAATCTTGCCATTTGCAATTACGTGGATGGAACTGGGGGGTATTATGCTAAGTGAAATTAGTCAGTCAGAGAAAGACAAAAATCCTATGACTTCACCCATATGAGGACTTTAAGAGACAAAACAGATGAACATAAGGGAAGGGAAACAAAAATAATATAAAAACAGGGAGGGGGACAAAACAGAAGAGACTCATAAATATGGAGAACAAACTGAGGGTTATTGGGGGGATTTGGGAAGGGGGGATGGGCTAAATGAGCAAGGGGCACTAAGGAATCTACTCCTGAAATCATTGTTGCACTATATGCTAACTAATTTGGATGTAAATTTAAAAAAAATAAAAAATAAAAGTAAAAAAAGAAGAATGTCTGTATTTACTGTTCCATATATATTTTCCCAAATATATAGTATGCTATCTCAATATTTCATTTTGGAATTATTTTTATGAGAAAATTTTTAAATTTGAAACTTTCAGGAATTTGTTTTCAATGTGAATGTAAATTTTAAATTTTCATAATTTTTCTCTGCTAATGACTTTATTTACTTCTTTGAGGATGCTTAAAGGAGCTAATTTTTGTACAATGTAAATTGATCCAACAAGTAATGTTGGATAATTAATTGCTACAAATCGGACTTCTTTTCCTGAAGTCAGATTTCTACTGAGACTTTAAAAAAAATTTTTTTTTAACGTTTATTTATTTTTGAGACAGAGAGACACAGAGCACGAATGGGGGAGGGTCAGAGAGAAGGAGACACAGAATCTGAAACAGGCTCCAGGCTCCGAGCTGTCAGCACAGAGCCCGACGCGGGGCTCGAACTCACAGACCGTGAGATCATGACCTGAGCTGAAGTCGGGTGCTTAACCGACTGAGCCACCCAGGCGCCCCCCTACTGAAACTTTTGCAAAACTCTCTAATGACTTTCTCTCTCCAATTTCTAATGGCTTCTTTTGAATTATCATCTCACATTGTTTCATCTTTGATGAATTTGTTTCTATTGACTACCTTTTTCTCAGGCAACAGTTTTAATTTGGAAACTTTGATTGCTCTTCCTTGATTATTTTTCTACATTTCTCTATTATCCTTTTTACTGTCTTTCTCAAGCTCTTAAATATTGACTCTCTAGAGTTCAGTCTTGATTCATTTTTCCTTTTGTTACATATATCTCACAGGGATGTCATCTGCTCCTAAGTCTTTAACTGGATTCTCTCTGTTGAAGATTTTCTAACTTCTATTTCATGCTCCAATATGTATTTTCAACTGCTTACTGAGTACTTTTGTTCCGATAATACCTCAAACCAAATGTGTTCAGAATGAATCTCATTATCTTCCTCAAATTCTGAACCTGTTTTCTTTATTCTATTTGTATTAAATTATGCAATTATTTTATGAATCATCATTTGGCTCCACTTTCCTACTTTTATTCACATCAGTTGTTTTCTGTATTTCCTTTAAAAATGGATTTATTAAAATCTATACTAATGGGGTGCCTGGGTGGCTCAGTCAGTTAAGTGTCCGGCTCTTGATTTCAGCTCAGGTCATAATCTCACAGTTGTGAGATCAAGCCCTGAGTTAGGCGGGCTTGAGATTGCTTCTCCTTCTCCCTCTGCCCCTCCATGTGGGTAATGTCTCTCCTTCTCTCTCAAAAGAAAAAAAAAATCTATACTACTGCTGCCTTTAATCGAGGCTTTTTTTTTTCAAATTATCAGCCTCCTAACTGCTGTCCCTGCTTTACTTGTCTACATCCTCCAAACAGCACATTCTCCACCAGATCTCCAGAACAGCATGCAATTCTCCTTTAAAACACTTGATAGCTCCTTATTGCATAGAGTAGTGATTATCAACTGATTTTGTCATTATTTTAGCAATGGCTCTTTATTATTTTCTCTGTAATGAAATCCATAGATGAAAAGAGAGTTTCTCTGACAAAAGCAGGGAAGAGAGTGTGAGAGGGTGGAGGGCCCAGATTTTTGCCCACTAAATCTTCTTAGTCCCTACATCCTAGGATACCCCTGATGAATCATAAGAATTCAAGATAAAGGGTTTGAAAAATGCTGGCCAAAAACCTCCAACTTTTTAGCATATTGTTGAAGTCCATCCATAAACTGGTTTAACTATATACTTCTTTCCTACTCTCATACCATTTATCCTAAACTGTTGCAACCCTAACCTACTCACAGTTCACTGTAAATACTATGCATTTTCACAACAATTTTATTATGCATTTCCCACTTGTTTTTTCCCTTTCTATGCTTAATAACTTAAATTCATCCTTCAAAGACCAATGCATAAAATAATCTACTTCTCTTTGATTCCATCCCTTAAGACAAAATTAATTTTCCTTGTATGCACTAATTCTTAAAAGCACTTTGCATAAATACTTCCTACACTACTAATCACACTGTACAATCATGTATGTATGTATGTGCATGTCCCTCTAACAGACTGCAAATTCTTCTAATATAGGGTCCATGTCTTAGTCTTACTTATGTTCCCAATACAGCTCCCAGAATTTAGCACCTATTTAATAAACATGAGCATAAGAACTGACAATGAGGGTGTAGAATAAAAATTAAAACCATTATTAAGTCTTCACAGTTTATAATACCTTGCACCAAGTCTAAGTTTCTACTCTATTTCATGTTTTCTGATATCTAGCCTCAGTGCTCATCTTACATCCTGAGGGTCCCTTTCATCTTTATTTGGGGGCATATTGTGTTTTCCAAAGATGACTACAGCAACAATATCCTTCACCCTATATATTCTTTTAGACCAAAGTTGACAAACTGCAGACAATGAACCAAATCAGCCTAGATTTATACTGCCATGTTGGGGTTTTTGGTTGTTGGTTTTTTTTCACTGCCCATGAGCTAGGATTGTGTTTTACATTTTTAATTATAAAATAATGAAGACCATCGTATGTGGCCTGCAAAGTCTAAAATATTTACTATTTGGCCTTTTGCAGAAAGTTTGGCAAACTTTGTTCTAGAAACTTGACTTCTTCGAGGATAACTTTAATTTCTTTCCTCAATCTGGGTAGGTTTATGGCTTCCGTGTAACCAATAGAAGGAGGTGGGTGGGATGCTGCATGATCCCCAAGGCTAAGTAAGAAAAAAACTATGCATTACTTACCTTACTCACTGCAACACTCTTGCTGCAGAGTCCTGAGGCTGTCACTTTGAGAGAAAGCCCAAATTCCCCACCAGTGGAGAATCCTTGTGACTACAGGAACAGAGAGAAATGCGTGACCAGCTCTCAACCATTCCAGTTAAGCTACAGCCACAGCCTGCCTACAACCATGTGAGAGACTCAAACAAGAATCTTTCATCCAGGCTTTCCCAAAATTTCTAATCCACAGAACTTATGCGGTAATACAATTTATGTCATTTGTTGTACAGAAACACTAGTTGTAATAAATGTCGACACTGGGAACTAGGGTGTGACCCTAAAAATCCTCAAACATGTGGCATTGGCTCTGAAGCTGAATGGCAGGCAGGAGCAGGAAGGACCTTGACTAGACTGTTAGTAAAATAAAGGGCTTCAAGGAAGCTCTTGGCAAGGACTCACTATAAGAAAGATGATACTGAAAATTAAAGGAAAGGAAATCTGTGTCATAGTATGATAGAAAGTTTGGCAACTCCACAACCGCAAGAAAGTGGAGGATAGGAAATATAGTTAATTATTGTGATGATATACCTAAGCACATTTCCAGGAAAAATACTGAAATGTACCCCTATATTTTTCTTACTGCTTCTGACAAAATGTCAGACAGTTGAGTTGGGCTAAAGGGAAACTGTTGGGGCACCTGGGTGGCTCAGTCAGTTAAGCGTTCAACTCTTGGTTTCAGCTCAGGTCCTGACCTCACAGTTTCATGAGTTCAAGCCCCACGTCGAGCTCTGAGCTCACAGTGCAGAGTCTGCTTGAGATTCTCTCTGTCTCCCTCTCTCTCTCTGCCCTTCCCCCACTTATGCTATCTCTGTCTCAAAATAAATACACAAACTTTAAAAAAAAAAAAAAGGAAACTGTTAAATATAAAGGAACCAAAATTTACTGGATTAAAAAATAGAATCATTTCTCATCCTTAGACAATCCGGATTAATGATTCTCATACTAAGAAATGGCCTTAGGCTAAAGATCAAATCCTTGGTGGAAATTTAAGATCCTTCTTTAAGGTCCCAGAAAGATATAAGGTTGTTATTCGAAGAGCTTTTCAGAAAAATGGCCTCTAAAGATTACAAAGGAATGAGACAGATTCTCTGTATTAAACAACAAAACTTCTAAGAATTTTGATGACTTTGTCTCACAACAGATTCACAAGGTGGTGGCTTTTGTCTAGTGGAGAGAACCACAATAATATTCACAGAAAAAAACACAGCACCTTAAGAGAACTATGTTAGTAGAAGTATTGCCAGCTTGTACTATCAAGGACAGACAGAATACAAAGTGAATACAGGTTTTTGAACCCCCATCATGTTATGGACATGAAATAGGATGAAAAAGTAACTCAGTTTTAATCTCCTTCTTTACTGACTTTCATTTGATTATTTTTATGGAAAAGAAAGGCTGAAATAAGATCTCAGACAGTGGGGGACACTACTGGTTGGCTGGTCAGGTGAGCATCCAACTTCAGCTCAGGTCATGATCTCAGGATTCGTGAATTTGAGCCCTGTATCAGGCTTGCTCTTGTCAGTGCAGAACCCACTTCTGATCTTTTGTCCCCTCTCTCTCTGTCCCTCCCCTACTTGTGCTCTCTCTCTCTCAAAAATAAAAATAAATCTTAAAAAAAAAAATCTCAGATAGTGGATCCAAGAGCTCAGAGAACAGCTGTAAAGAGTAGTAATCATCCTTAATCAAGAAAGTGGTGATATGTGCCCAACTGGGTGTTAGGATTGATGCGGACCAGTGACCGCTGAGAACATCCCATTTCCCTTTGTTTTAAGTAGGAGTGTCATATTGCTAATCTTGTGCCTGCCCTACCATTGTATGCTGGGTGTGTGGAGAGGCCATAATTCATCTCTTTAGTTCACTGGGTTTTTTTTTTAATTTTTATAAATAAAAAAATGGCATTCATAGTACTATAGTCAAGGAACTATACCTGAAAAACCTCATCCACACATCAAACTAATATACCTCTAAGTCTAAGTGTGAGCCTTATCCCATAATATGATGAGAACGTGGGAGATTAAAAGGTGAGTATATTTTTGCAAATAAATAATATTTTCTGTGGCCAGAGGACAAATAGTGGCATCAGAGGCATACTGCATTTTTTAAAGATGAACACACAAGTATTTCCTATCCTACATGTTTTTCTTTCTTTTTTTGTTTTACTGAGGATTAACTGATAAATAAAATTGTAATGTATTTAATGTGCACAACGTGATGATTTGATATATGCATCTATTGTGAAAGAATTCTCACAATCAAGTTAATTAACATATCTACACATAACATACTTTGTTTTGTTTTGTTTTGGGGGGTGGTTTATTTGTGAGAGTGCTCAAGATCTACTCTCTTAAGCAATTTCAATTATGTAAGACAGTATTATTAATTATAGCTTCCATAAAATCCATTAGATTTTAGACCTCATTCATCTTGTAACTGAAAGTTTACAATTTTTTACCAACCTATATTCCCTCACCCTTCAGCCCCTTGGCAACCACCATGCGTTTTTTAGAAATTTGAAACTCACTCATCGTTAAGTAGAGTCTAGGAAATCTCTCTTTGAAGTTGTGTGGGCTTTTGTGACTGCCTCAACCATTAGAGCATGGTGCATGTGATGCTATATGACTTCCAAGGCTAGACCATAAAAATGCCTTACATATTTGCCTTGTTCTCTTGAAATCTTCACTCTTGGATCACAACCACCAAAAAAACCTGTGGTCAACAGCCCCAAGTGAGCTTCCAGAAGACCATAAGAAATTACATTCTAACCATGGGAGTGAGTCATACAAAAAGTGGGTTTACCGCCATTAAAACCTTTTGGAGGCAAACAAAAGCAAGCCACTCCCAGATAAGCCCTATCCAGACTGCAAAATATATAAGCAAAATAAGTTATTGTTGTGGTTTTAAGCCACAATTAAACTTGGAGTGTTAATTTTGGAGTGTTTTTTTGTTTTGTTTTGTTTTTCTTCTTTGGAAGTAACAAGTCTTTATTCAGTTACTAAGATAATGTAAGCAAGAGACAAAAAGTAGGGGTACCTTGGTGGCTCAGTCAGTTAAGCGTCCAACTTCAGCTCAGGTCTTGATCTCATGGTTTGTGAGTTCAAGCCCCGCATCAGGCTCTGTGCTGACAGCACCGAGCCCAGAACCTGCTTCGGATTCTGTGTCTCCGTCTAGCTAGACAAAAAATAAGTTCAAGCTTCCCAATGTCCCATTTTCCCCTCATGGAATAATGTCAGGGAGGGTCAGGTATATCATATATATATTTTTTAATTTTATATGTAAACAATTATAATTAATTGTATATAATCATGAGGAGGTGCATTCACACATATATACATATAAAGAGATTTTTTTCAAGGAGTTGGCTGTTGTGATTACAGGGACTGGCAAGTCTGAAATCTGTATGGCAGGCCAGCAGGCTGGAAACTCTTAGGTCAGAAGCTGATGCTGCAGTTCACAGGTGGAATTTTTCCCCTCAAGTGTTTCGTAATGAAGTAACAGATAACTGATAAAATCTATTTGCTTAGGTTGCCCCCTCTGACTCGATGCTTAACCCCTTGTTGTTGCCCACCCCCATTCCCCGCCTTTTTCAATCTATTATAATCTACAATTTCTAGCACCAGGGTGCCTCTCTATCTGGAGTTCTCTGAATCTTCCTGTTAATTTGAACTCCCCAGTAGACTATCAAATCTCTTCTTTATATTTATATTAATTCCTCACCTTTTACCAAAACATGCAACTCTATTAGCATTTCATGTATCCTACTGAGGCAAAAAGAATTTGATTTAAAATAGTTTGTAAGCTTACATTAAAAGTAGAAACCATATGTTCTTTACCTTGGTTTTCTTTGTGGCCTCCTAATATTATACATTGCACACAGCAAAACCTCTAAAAGTATTTGGTGAGTTGAATAACATTTAATCTTTTTTTTTTTAATTTTTTCTTTTTTCAACGTTTTTTATTTATTTTTGGGACAGAGAGAGACAGAGCATGAACGGGGGAGGGGCAGAGAGAGAGGGAGACACAGAATCGGAAACAGGCTCCAGGCTCCGAGCCATCAGCCCAGAGCCTGACACGGGGCTCGAACTCACGGACCGCGAGATCGTGACCTGGCTGAAGTCGGACGCTTAACCGACTGCGCCACCCAGGTGCCCCGAATAACATTTAATCTTAAACAGTCTTAGAAGACATTTTAAATTAATAAACCAGTGACATTTGCTTATAGAAATTGGGAGAATGGAATTAATATGGAGGTTCCTCCAAAAATTAAAAATAGAACTACTATATGACCCAGTATTTGTACTACCAGGTATTTACTCCCAAAATACAAAAACACAAATTCAAAGAGACACATGCATCCCTATGTTTATTGAAACATTGTTTATAATAGCTAAACTATGAAAGCAGTGCCAATGTCCACTGATAGATAAATGGATAAAGAAGATATTATATACATTGAATATTATTCAACCATACAAAGAATGAAATCTTGGGGCACCTGAGCGGCTCAATTGGTTAAACGTCCATCTCTTGACTTCAGCTCAGGTCATGATCTCATGGTCCGCGAGTCTGAGCGCCATATTAGACTCTGCACTGACAGTGCAGAGCCTGCTTGAGATTCTGTCTCCCTCTCTCTCTGCCCCTCCCCTGCTTGCTCTCTATCTCTCTCAAAATAAATAAGAATAATTTTTTTTAAGTTTAAAAAGAATGAAATCTTGCCGTTTGCAGCAAAAAGCTAGGGAGTATAATGCTCAGTGAAATAAGTCAGAGAA
Source organism: Neofelis nebulosa (assembly GCF_028018385.1). NCBI lineage: Eukaryota > Metazoa > Chordata > Mammalia > Carnivora > Felidae > Neofelis > Neofelis nebulosa. The sequence continues at coordinate 133,305,768 of NC_080783.1, forward strand.
AGACAAATACCATATAATCTCATTCATTCATATGTGAAATTTAGGAAACAAAACAAATGAGCAAAGGAAAAGAGAGAAAGGGAGAGAAACAAACCAAGAAACAGACTCTTAATTATTGAGAACAAACTGATGATAGCCATAGGAAAGGTGGGTGGAGGGATGAGTGAAACAGGTGATGAGGATAAAAGACTACACTTACTATGATGGAAAAAAAAAAAAAAAACTTTCCATTATCCTACATGAATTTTCAAAGTTTAAATATGATCCATAGGGGCGCCTGGGTGGCTCAGTCAGTTGAGCGTCTGACTTCAGCTCAGGTCACGATCTCACGGTCCGTGAGTTCGAGCCCCGCGTCAGGCTCTGGGCTGATGGCTCAGAGCCTGGAGCCTGCTTCCGATTCTATGCCTCCCTCTCTCTCTGCCCCTCCCCCGTTCATGCTCTGTCTCTCTCTGTCTCAAAAATAAATAAACGTTAAAAAAAAATATGATCCATTAATGTCAGCCTTTATCGCAATTAATAATTTGCATGTGAGTGTTTTCTTTTTCATAAAAATAAATATGAAAATGTATATAGGGTTGCAAGACTATTATGTACTTGAATTATTGTAAGTGTCATGTTTCTTAAAAATCACATATAGAATGAATACTAAGCATATATCTCTAAATGTTTCCCTTGTAATTAAAAAATAATCCTTTTTGGGGGGTGCTTGTGTGGCTGAGTCGGTTAAGTGTCCGAATTCAGCTCAGGTCATGATCTCTTGGTTCATGGGTTTGAGCCCTGCATTGGGCTCTGTGCTGACAGCTCAGAGCCTGGAACCTGCTTTGGATTCTGTGTCTCCCTCTCTCTATACCTCTCCCCTGCTCATGCTCTGTCTCTGTCTCTCAAAAATAAATAAATGCTAAAAAATTTTTTAAAAATCATTTTTGTTTTTCTAAAAAAAAGGAAGAAAAGAAGAGAAAAGAGAAGACAAAAAAAAGAATAGAAGAGAAAAGAAAAAAGAAAAGAAAAGAAAAGAAAAGAGAAGGAAAGGAAAGGAAAGGAAAGGAAAGGAAAGGAAAGGAAAAAAAGAAAGAAAAGAAAAGAAAAGAAAAGAAAAGAAAAGAAAAGAAAAGAAAAGAAAAGAAAAGAAAAGAAAACTGGGAGAATGGACTAAGTTGTTTGATCCAGCTAAATTTTAGCTTAATTTTCATTAAGCTGAAGTTTAGCTTAATTTTTATTTCACTTGAGGTTAATTCCTATAAATGTGGGAAAGTAATTACCACAAGATGATACCTTTTAGATTATATATTTAACAATGGACCTAAGCATCCTCTATCCATCTGTGTCATCACAACTAAAATATTACCTATGTGTTGTTTTAAATATCCTTGTTAAAATGTGATGGCTGTAATATTGAGTGAAGGAAGCCAAACAGAAAAGAAGACATGGTGTATGATTGCATGTTTATAAAGTTCTACAACAGGCAAAAATATTTCCTGCTGCTGTGACACAAGATGGTGGTTGCCCTTGGGAAAGGGTAGTGACTGAAAGGAGACAAGAGGAACCATCTGGGTGGCTTGTAATCTGTTTCTTGATCTGACTGATGGTTATATGATGAGCACTTGTGAAAATTCACTGAGTTACAGTCACATAATTTGTAAGCTCTGATTAACATTATACTTCCATTTCAAAAGTACCTATTTTTAGGCATCAGTTATCTCTAGATATATATTAATGTTAAGTGAAATATGCCTCTGTATCAAGATGTGAAGAAATTGAAGAATATGAGAAGGTTAGAAAGACAAGGGACTTAAAAGATCATGTACTGCAGTCATAATTTTATATAAATGAAGCATCTGAAATCTCAAGATGGTAAACATCACAGACAAAGTCATGGTGCTATTTAGAAGCTGCATTAAGTGGTTTGACGACTCTTCACTTAGCATTCTTTTCACCATGCCTGGTATATATGGCCATCAATAAAAACATGTTTCCTGTTCTTGAATATACTGCATTATGAAAATAATCTATGAAGATTAATGTCTATTTCTCTTCCACAATCTTTAGGTTCAAAGCATTCTTATAACTTATATTTATGCTTCTAGTTCTTATAAAAACAGCCTGGGTCTCTTTTATTCACCACTGATCCCACAAGTTTCTGGTCACTTTGACTTCAGAAGACCCTTTTGATCTTTGAGACCTTGTAAGTATCTATACTTGAGAGATTCTCTAACTCTGCCAAAAAGTCATTCTCTGGGTTGTTTCCCATTAAAGGGGTGTAAAAGCTTACATTTCAGCTTGTTCCCTCTCTGCAGGCATCGAGGCTTTATGAGCTATTTTTCCTAGCACATCAGTCAGGACTTCACCAAACTGCATCCCACTGGGTACAAAGAATATTCTTAAGTTTCCAGATTGACGTATCTTTTACAGTGACTCCTCTCTCCTTTTTCTCATTTCTAGGTCACTTTCAACTTATTCTTTACAATACATGGAGATTAATCAGTCAGCTCCTCTAATGACCATATACTGTTAATCAAAACAGCTCCAGCATGCTCCTTCTGCTCTGTAGCTGTCTGGTAGCTGCTCACTTTTCCTTTTGACCAGGTGTCATTTCTTATCATCAAGAAGCTAGTTAGCATTTTATAATGTTTTGATATTAGAAAGTGACAGTTTAATTTTTCTATCTTTATAATATTGACTTTTTTTCTAACTAAAAGTAACACATGCCAAATATAAAAAAATGGAAAATATGGGAAATTATAATAACAATATCAAAATATCAATCATAATAATAGCTAACTTTTATATACAGCTTACTCTGAAGGACTGTGCTAATTTATCGACACATAATAATACCTACACATTCATATCTTACCTAATCTCAGTATCCTAGTGAGGTAGATACAGATAAAATTAAAGGAAGACAAGTTAAATTGCCAACTTCAAAATCACGTGGCTAGCAAATGGCTGAGCAGGGAATTGAATCTAGATCTTCTGAGTACAGAGCCCCAAATCTCTTAAATCTATTATTTAAAAATAACCAATATTTTACATTCTGGTGTTCATTTTAGGTTTTTTTCCCTCATGTAATTAATACATATAACTCTACAAATACTTTTTTATATAATTGGGATCATTCTATACACACAAATTTGCACCCTGCTGTTATTACTTAACATTATATTTATAACAATTTTCTCATTTTATTAAAGCTTAAAATATTTGAAATCTTTATTTTCTGGGTTATACAGCATTAGAACTTTTTTTTTTCTCTAATATCAGTGTTTAACAACTGTTCATTTCTCATACATTACCTGAAGTTTGCTGCTCCGTTGTGGTTCTGCTGGGCTTTGTTTTTGGATGAGCTAAACTCGGCTTCATATGCCTTCTCAATCCATAGTGCAAACTGAGGGAAGAGCTTCTATCTGGGAAAAGTGCTCATGGGGAGCACCCCAGTCAAGTCCTTCAGTTGTAGCTAATCGTGTGTCCAGATGTGTCAAAAGTCACAAATATTCATATCAAATTGGCAAAAGCATGCCACATAGCCAAACCCAAAGTGAGTGGCACCAGAAAGCATGGCCAATGTGTGGAGGAAATGAATGATAATGAACCAATAATGAACCAATAATACAATCTACCATAGTATTTATTTCCATATAGCAGGCAAAGTATATTCATTCCTTCCCCAAAGCACTCAAATGTATTTTCTAGAAGTAAAAATATGGGGCACCTAGGTGGCTCATTTGGTTAAGCAACCGACTTCGGCTCAGGTCATGATCTCATGGTTGGTGAGTTCGAGCCCCGCGTTGGGCTCTGTGCTGACAGATCAGAGCCTGGAGCCTGCTTCAGATTCTGTGTCTCCCCCTCTCTCTGCCCCTCCCCTGCTCACACTCTGTGTCTCTCTGTCTCTCAATAATAAATAAACGTTAAAAAAAATGCTCAAATCCCAAGACCTTGTGATCTAAATTAGATGCTTTGGAAACTTCTCAAGAAGTGAAGAACTCTCAATGAAAAAGACAAGTTATCTGTCCCCTACATACCCAAAATACAGTGAGGAAACAAGGACAGGGTAATAACAGTGAATATTTACATAAAAACAGGAAAAAAATATTTGTAGTCATCACTGGTTCTTAGAAATTCTGAAATCCCACTAGGCAAATTTGAGGTCCTCCCTAACCTAAGAAATGCTTCTTGATTAGGCCCCAGTTCTGTCCTATAGAGTTGACCACTCTGTCCATTGTGCTTTAAGGCATTTGGCTGTCTTTGGGGATATTCTCTTTGGCCATAGCTCAAGAAGACATTGGGGTAGGTCTTCCTTGTCATTGAACAAATTTTCCTACCTATAGAGATTTAAGGGACAAAGGGAAATTTTACATCTGGAAAGTTTACAGTCTTTTTATTCAAGATACATGGCGCATTGGCAGCACAGCTCTCTCTACAAGTTTGCTAGCTCCTGTCTCTCTGACTCTAGTCAGCTCTTTTTGAGCCAAACTCTTAATTCTTTCTGAGATACATCTCTCTCACTCTCTCTCTACACTTAATTTAGGTTCTTTGAGTTCATCAGGCTTCCACAAGACCAAAACAGTGCATTGTTATCATTAAGATATTTTGTCCAAACGAAAGGATTTTGAGGGCCACTTAATAAAATCAGACTTAAGGAAGGTTTTGACATTTATGCCTTTGACGTAGTCTTTGTCCCAAGGTTATGTTTCTATGACCGCACCCTTGATTTCGTTTTTATCTTTAGGTTTGATCTTAATTTGAGAATTATGTACCAACTGGAGATGAAGAATAAATGCATTTTCAACTCTGCAAGTCTCTAAGTTTCTGTATTCTCCCTTGGAAACATTTTTTTTTTTCCCTTTCTGAGCTCATTTCTTTCTAAATGGAGCGAATAATGATCCAACCCAGGCTGCCATTATTTTGCTCAAAACCTTTTTACCTAAAGCTTAGAGGCACATGTTCTGCCTTCTAAGTGGTCATTTTATCAAATATTTCACAACAGAATGCTGTGGTCTCCCCTTTTCAGCCTCTTATAATAGTTCCTTCCCTCTGCCTTTCCTCTACCCCTATAGCCAGTGCCACATACTTTGGTATTTTGTTTTGCCAGCACCTCAGTGATATCAAATTCTATATTCAGTTTTCTCTCGGTTAATCTGGGGGGAGGGGAACCCTCAAAATATTAAAGGCTTAAAATGACAAATGATTATTTCTTATTAGCATCAAATGAGGGTTGCTGAGAGCCCAAGACTCCTCTGGGCTCTCCTGGAGGGAGGAAGCAGAACAAGGGCTTCAGGTTGTGCCTGAAGTAAGCCACTTTCCTAGGCTTTTAATACATGTCATTGAAAAATCCTGTTTGCTGAAGCCAGTTTGAGCTACATTTCCTGCCACTTGCTCCTAAGAGAGAAATCAATGGATCTGCTTTAGTAAGGAGTTGAATCTGTATCCTATGAGCATGGCGGACATTAAAGGATTTCCTTCAAGGGTGCCAGGATGGCTCAGTCAGTTAAGCATCTGACTCTTGGTTTAGGCTCAGGGCATGTAGAGCCCTGGGTCAGGCTCTGCATTGACAGCATGGAGGCTGCTTGGGATTCTTTCTCTCACTCTCTCTCTCTCTCTCTGCCCCTTTCCCACTTATGCTCCTCCCTCTCTTTCTCCCCCACTCTCTCTTTCTCTCTCTCTCTCTCAAAAAATAGAATTACACTTTGAAAAAAATTGCCCCATCTGCAATAGGGAGAATGAATAGGGAAGAGTCCAAAAAGGATGGGGAGAGATCAGTTTCTAGGCCAATGGAGAAATCTAAATGACAGATGGTAGCTTGGAATAGAGTGGCAGTACTGAAGGAGACATGCTCCAATTTAAAATATTTAACAGAAGATTCATGTACTGTAGTGAATTCTATATGTGACTGAAGAAAAAGGAAATGTTATAGCTCATTCAAAGAAGCAGGCTATTGGGAGCACTTGGGTGGCTCAGTAGGTTTAGTGTCTGACTTTGGCTCAGGTCATAATCTCATGGTTTGTGAGTTCGAGCCCCATGTCTGGCTCTGTGCTGACAGCTCAGAGCCTGGAGCCTGTTTCAGATTCTTTGTCTCCCTCTCTCTCTGCCCCTCCCCTTCTTGTGCTCTCTCTGCCTCTCAAAAATAAATAAAGATTAAAATAAAATAAAAAATAAAATCAGGATTTTTTTTTTTTGCAACCAAATGCATGGCAGGATCAGTGTGATAAGAGACATTGAAACAGAGCTGGTTTCATTAGAAGATAATTATTATAATTATTTCTTCAACATGTTGAATATTACATACCCTTGAAACATCCAGATGGAGATGTTCAGTACGCAGTTGGATATTTGAAACTGAGAAGACAGATTTGGGGCCATTAAGTTAAATTTGAACATAGATAAATTCTTGAAGACATATAACCTGTTTTGTGAGCATTCTAGAATCTCTTTTGTTTTGATAATAATAATATCATAGTTGTCATCTGTTTCATATAGAAAGAGAACTTTTCTTTCCCCAAGAAATTTATAAACTCTTGAGGCACAGGAAATTTACCTCTAGCACCCAGTAGAGCAGCCTGTGCTGGGTCAGAGTTTAATAAAATTTACTTAGTATATGAGGATTACAAATGCTATCATCTCTCTAGCATTTTTTTAAATTTTTGTTAATGTTTATTTACTTTTCAGAGACAGAGACAGAGCATGAGTAGGGGAGCAGCAGTGAGAAAGGGAGACAGAGAATCTGAAGCAGACTCCAGGCTCTGAGCTGTCAGCATAGAACCTGACATGGGGCTCAAACTTAGGAGCTGTGAGATCATGATGTAAGCTTAAGTCAGATGCTTGACTGAATAAGCCACCCAAGCCCCCCTCATCTCTCTAGCATTTTAACTTGATGTTTCTTTTCTTTTCTTATGATTTCAAATGTGGCTTTGTTCCATCTCTCACCCATATACGTGCCCATCCATTTTTCTGGGCCTTTTTCTTGTCCATCTACTCACATACAAAAGACCACTTACAAACAGCTCCTCCCTCACTTCTGTTTACACGTAAAGATCAAGAGTGTATTTATATTTTCTACACAATTTTTGTTTTCTGTGTTTACATTGAAGCCAAATAATAGTAGGGAAGTGGGAGAGGGAGGAGAGTCTATCTGATGAATTTCGATACAGGGGGTTTTGGTTTGGTTTTACTGTTTTATCCTTCCAGCGTGCAGTGCAGAAAGGAAAGTATTACGGATGGTTATAGATGTGCAAAGCTTGAGCAGTTCCGTGGGGGGCTGTATTTCAATTTTCATGAATACTTCAAAAGAACTAGAGGAATATTAAGATGTGTCATCACTGACCCACTTTGAGATTTTCCACAAATAGTCTGTTCCATTTATGTAGCAGAAATGGCTGCTAGATGAGTAACATAAAAGTGGATTTAACTCCGAGAGTAACAGGAACTTCTTAGCTTACCGTTTATTGCTGCAGCTGCAATATGAACCAACATGTTCAGGGCCTCCACCCCACAGACACGCAGAAGTCCAAAAGCAGCCAGTCAAGCAGATAAGAGTTATGTTAAACCGGCCTCACCTGCAGGTCCCTTTCTGCATATCTTCCCACAGCAGAATGGCCCTTCCCGGCCAAAACCGGTACAATCATTTGTCACGCAAATGATACATTTCTGAATGCCAGACAGTGGAAAGACAATGACACCTGGAACCACAGCATACTCACCGCATGCCCATTATAAAATGAGATCATGTTGGAAAACATGCAGGTGTTGATTTCCAACAGCTTTATTCAAGGACATAAAACGTTTGGGCATAGAGCCACAGGTGCTTGCTTTAGCCTTTTCCTTTTTTCTTTTTAAAAAAAACTAGTGGCATATTAGGCTGGGGTAGATTGCATTTTCAGGCCTTTATTGCCTTATAAATCCTCTTTTGTGGAAGAAGAAAGTGTAATAGAATGAAATTTTGAGCATGCAAATATTGTAGAAAAATGGCACTTACAAAATGACTAATTTATTCACTTTCAGGCTGTTAAAATAAATTCTCCTATGGTCAATTCAAATGCAGTGACCTCTACATATCTTTGAGAGATTTGGAGGGAAAATATCCTAATTCTAAATAAATTAGCTTATTCTCGGTAAATAGCGTTTTTTCATTCCTCACCTGTCTATGCCGTATGTATAAGTCCACTTTAAACTAGGTGTCCACATTAAGCAAGTTCTTTCACCTGCTGTCTCTGGTTCTCTTCCAAGTCCCCAGAAATCCTTCAAGCCATGCTGATACCCAAATTTGCACCTCTTAGATGGAATGTTCCAGTGTCTCCAACATTGTGCAAGGCACCAAGCACATTCCTGTTTTCTCCCTAATGGAGTTTCCAGGGGCGTGGGTGCTCATCCATGTGAGTGCTATCATCAATCAGTCCAGCTATTCAGCAGCGTATCTCTCCTTTAGAGGGCTAAAGCTTCCTGTTGGTCCATCTCATCTCAGAGCAAGGACAGGAGAGAGATAAGTGGTGTTGAGAAGAATATGATTCCCTTTGGTTTGTAGTCTTTAGAGGGCCCCTGATGCATTTCAGAACCAAGTAAAACCTATTTTTAAGTTTTTATTTACATTCCCTTTCCTCCTCGGGATTCAGATATAGGTCCAAAATAACTTACATGAACTCTAATAGCAGTCAACATGCTTCTGAGGACTTTGTCTGAGGACTTCGATTGTGTTATAAAGTTACGATCTTCATCCCTGGCTCCTTCATCCCTTAGGACAAATTCCTCCATGAGATGCTCCTTAATCCCTTGAAAATAGGCTTTCTTGGGCCATCCAATCAGTTTGCCAATTCTATCTAAATTGCAACATTGATAAATGTTGTTTATAAATTGACAAATATTTACTGAATCTTTACCATAGACTAGACATTTCAAAAAAGTTTTTAACTACTTACAAAACTTTATCACTAATTTTTATTTGCTGAAAAGTATTGTCCTGCATGGCCATTAGAAACACAATCCAAAAAGGAGAATTTATTTAATTACATTTTGGCAAAAAAAAACTAATCATTGCAAAAAAATAATGAATTAATGATTGCTCCAAATGTAGTGCCTTAGCTCACATGCCATTTTGCACGTGCGTACCAGTACATGTTGATGACATTTTCTGAGTGTTAGCTGATGTCAAAGCTTCTCTTGACTTCCTTGCTCCACCAGCTTGTCCTTCTTCAAGGAAAGGGGGACCACCCAGAACGCTTCCTATGCTCTCTTAATAGATCCTCTCAACAGCTTTACCACACAGATGCATTCCACAGCATCTCCTTTATTACAGATGGTGAGTGATAAACCTCAAGTGGCAGAACTTGGTTTCAAAATTTATTTAAACATCCTTCATAGGTAACCTTAAATTTTCACTTCAGTATGTGAGGGTACTTCACACCTACTGAATTGGCTTTTGGAGAATCTGCTAAAAATAGAAGCCAAAAGGGAAAATTGTGTGCTACATGCTACTAGAGTCAGCTTTTTGAGCCTTTACTTTACTAGTATAACTCAGTTTAGGCAGTGGTCTCAGGGCTAAGCTAACATGAGGTAAAGTTAAGCCTTCTTTTCATTGCACATCACTGTGAATCCACAGAGGAAAGAATAGAGAGTGACTAAATTTCTCACTGACTTTTTATCACTTCTATCTGTTGTAACACTTTCATGGAATATATATATATATATATATATATATATATATATGATATATATATATATCATATATATTATAATATATATATATTATTCATTTATTTTGAGAGAGACAGAGACAGCATGAGTGGGGAAGAGGCAGAGACAAGAGGAGAGAGAGAATCCCAAGCAGGCTCCATACCACCAGCACAGAGCCAGTGTGGGGTTTGATGTCATGAAACTGTGAGATCAAACCAGCCTATGAACAGAAACCAAGAGTCAGATGCTTAACCGACTGAGCCACCCAGGTGCCCCTCATGGAATAATATTTATGATGATATTCTCTCTCATCAATCAAATTAAATTTCCATTTCTTAAGACCCCTGTTGCCCTTTTTTTGTCAACGATGAGAAACAGCATAGATATCAGTACACAAATGAAGGAAAAGACAAGAAAAGAAAAGCCAGAGATCCATGGCATTAAAATATAATGACCTAAAAGTAAACCCATGAACTAATCAAGCAGGCATTTAGTGTTTGCTATTCACCAGCATCTTTTCTGTTTTATCTTCTTTTGAATTCTTTTCATATCATTTTCCTTTTTCCAACTCATCACCTCACCATAAAAGGATTCTTGTAGATAAAAGCCTTCAAAACTATCTTGTCCAGATCCAGAATGGATATTCTGCATCAAGAGTCTTTAAATTTTTATTTAAAATCTCTAAAACATTATCAGCTCCACACCTTTCACATTAGTAACTAGCCAAAAAATAAAACTAGGACACCAGAGAAAACAGCATTTCACAGATACCAGCAGGTATACAACAGATCAAAAATCAAGTTCCTTCTTAAAACAAAATGATTGCTGTGTGAAGACCTCCATTAAACTTGGCATAAAGAATAAATGTATGAAAATTATTCTTTTCACTAAAATAGTTTCCAAAGTAGATCACAATGAAAATCATATCCCAGCACTCCCTAATAAGAGTGCAAACTGAGCTGGAAGCCTAGATATCTTTAAAAGTATTGTTCATAGCATGAAATCTTCTGTAAAGAGGAAGATACATCTCTAAAGCTTTAATTCACGTGTTTAGGTTGGATAAACTTCCAAAAGAGCAAATAGTTATTCTCGGATTATTATGGAGTTAAAAATACAGTTAAATGCAGACGCATTTGTTAGATTTTTCACCCAGAGAGGGATCATTCTCACAGCAATCTAGTTAATAGCACACTAGTGGATAAAAATAAGAAAAAAAAAAAAAATAGAAGCAATGTACATCCACAGAGAAACCCTGGTAGTAAATAACATAAAAACAGCAATTCACTTTCAGAGAGTACTTTACAATTTAGACATTTTCACATTTTTAATCTTACATTCTTAAAGTTTTCAGAATTCATTTTTCTCATCCTTACTTTATAGACAAAATGAATATAGCTCAAAGAAGGTAAGATTTTCCTGGTATCACATAAATACATAATGACAGAGCCGGGACTTCCAGCCAGATTTCCACCTCTTTTTGCACCAGTTCAAAGGCTTTTTTTACTACATTATAGCTGCCTTAGGTAGAATTCTCATTACCTGATTAGGAAAGAGGCTAAACAAGCATAATACATTTATTCAACAATGAAATTATCAGTTGGCTACTGCACAAGGGGGTATGTGCATCATTGCAAAAACCTTTGAAACTTTTGAAAGGGGCAAAGAGATTAAATCGAAAGCAGAGCATTTTCTGGCAGACCCTTCTCGGGTTATCTGATTCCATAGAAGTCTTGAGGCTTCTCTTGCATGGGGGTCTTACAATTCTGTAAATTGTAAAAAAACTGATAGTAATAGATATAACTCTTGTCCATAAAGATAAGATTTGGCCCATGGAGATTAATTTCCAACCCAAAGATAGTGACCAGTTTTTTATCTATTAGCAAATTCATTGTCATATTCCCAGTGGTCTATATGAATATTGTTTTTCGAATCTCCTTTGAACCAGTTTTAGCTTTTACTTGTCCCCTCATTAAACTAATGAGTTAAAAAAAAAACATTTGATACATGTTTATTTATTTTTTTAAGTTTATTTATTTTGAGAGAGAGAGAGAGAGAGAGAGCACGAGCACAAGTGGGGGAGGGACAGAGAGAGAGGGAGAGAGAGAGAGCATCCCAAGCAAGCTCCCGCGCTGCCAGCGCAGAGCCCAGATGCAAGGCTCAAACTCACAAACTGTGAGATGGTGACCTGAGCTGAAGTCAGACGCTTAATTGACAGCTACCCAGGCACCCAGATGCATATTTGTTTTTTACTTGTATGAGAGTCATAATTTTACCGTTTGGAAAGTATTCTTATCAAATGAAACTAAATATATATCCTATAACAAATCACCATCTGATAAGGACAGATATATAAATAAATAGAGCAAAAAATATCAAATAATACAGATTTGTGAACAAAGTGATTTACAGAGAAAAATGAACTGGACAGTGGGATTGGGGAACAATGGCTTAGCTAAGTCTTAAAAAAATGGAGAAAGAGAAAAACCACAAAAGTTAAACATACCACAGGGTCCCATGTTTAAGAACATAAATTCAACCACAAACAGAGATAAAGCAATCTATTTGGCAGTAATACAACATCATTGTTTAGCATCACTACAAGTCAAAACAAATAATTTCCATTATAAAATATCCTATCTAGGGGTGCCTGGGTAGCTCAGTGGTTGAGAGCCCAATTCTTGATATCAGCTCAGGTTGTGATCTCAAGGTTGTGGGATTAAGCCCCACGTTCGGCTCCATGCTGAGCATTGAGCCTGCTAGGGGTTCTCTCTCTCCCTCTCCCTTTGCCCCTCTCCCTTATTGCATGCATTCTCTCTCTCTAAAATAATAATAATAATAATAATAATAATAATAATAATAATAAAATATCCTACCTAAGTTGCAATACAATAGGCAAATGAAGTAGAAAATTGCACTACCATTTGTTGAATTCAATTTTTTTTTTTGTCCAAACTGGATATACAGTCCCTAAAAGATTATTTCCTTAATTATAATTATTTCAGCTGAATAGTTTCATATTTGTAAAGATTAAATGCTCATTAAGAGCAAGTTCTTTTTCTAATTCATTTCATTAGCTAACTTAACACTAAGGAAAGATTATTGCCCATAAAATCCATTTCATAGATATTTGATAAATTTAATGAATATTTGACTTCATGCTGGCACTTCCCCCTGAAGTAGGAAGGAGGAAATTCCATTCACCCTGCAAATAGTCTCAAAGTTTCCTTCTACTTGAAACTGACTGGTTAATTTACAGTACCTATATCTCTATATAGCATCAGTTTCATTATGTCTTCTAATATATTGTTGCTTGTAGTTTACATCATCATATTTTCCTCTCTTAGAATCTAATCTCCTTGGGGTCGAGACACTTATTTATGTATTTGTATTTATGTATTTAACTCAAATGCTTGCCATGGTGCATGTGCAAATATCTGTTGCATGAACTTATTTTTTTTTTTAAATGCTTACATGGCACTAAAAATACTTGAAAAAGTAAAAAAAAATACTTTGAACATAAGAAAATAAAAATTGTTTTCCCTAAATAGTTTATTTACTTGAGACAATAATCTCAATTACCCCAGAATTAGTTTTAAAATTTGTTTTAGTACAAAAAAAAATATTATCTGTGCTACTGTTCAGCAGTCTGTACTAAAGTTACATAAATACAGAAAATTTATAGAAGCCATAAATATATGTACATCTATTCCACAACATATACAAACAGCAAATAAGAAAATGATATCAAAGAATGAAGGACAGCAGGAAATTTTATAGGCACAGTCACTGCTTTGTGGCAATATTATGATTTACTGAGCTTTATTTTTACCAATAAGATCCCCTATAGTCTGCATGTGATTTTCAGAAAATTAGTCAATTTTTGTATCATCTGAGGTTCTGTAAATGACTATTTTGATGATGCATAAAAATCTATCCATAAATAACCTATCCTGAGACATTGGCAAATGACACAACACTATGACTGCATTAGTAATTCATACCACCGAATGAATAATTTGGACAAAAATATCCTAGAACATGCCAAACAAAGGGATCATCCAGAGAATGTGTGATGCAAGGTAGCTACCAGAAGAACATGTGATCTGAGAGAAGCCCATAGCCATAATGGTAAGACCAAGGGAGTCTGAAGTGAAGGAGAAGTGAGACTGATTTCATGTTAGGTTGATTCAAGGATTGGTATGACTAGGGAGAATGCTAGATTCATTGAAATAGAATTCTTAACTTGACGATTTTTAAAATCACTCTTTTTCTTGAGTATTAGTAAAGGTTGAATGGTGTTCACCTAAAAGAAATGATGAATTCTTAACCCCCGTACCTGTGCATGTAAACTTATATGGAAATAGGATCATTGCAGATGTAATTAGTTAATATGATGTCATACTGAAGGTGGGCTCTTAATCCAATGTAACTAATGTCTTATAAGAAGAGGGAAATTTGGACTAGGTATAGAAGAAGACAGGCATGTGAGATTGGAGGGATGCATTTACAAGCCAAGGAATGCCTGGAGACACCAGTACCTGGAAGGGGCAAGGAAGGATCCTCCTCAAGAGTCCTTGGAGAGAGCATAATTTTGCCAACGCCTCAATTTCAGACTTCTGGCCTCCAGATCTATAAGAGAATAAAATTCCAACTGTATTAAATGACCTAGTTTGTGGTAATTTGTACAGCAACACTAGGAAACTAATGCAAATACCTTCCTAGGCACTAAAGTAACAAAGTCTATTTTAAGTAGTGGTTTTAACCTACTTACTTTGGTGATCATAATGACTGGATAATGTCATTATCATTAGCACAGAAAAAGAAAATACTGAACTCTTGTAGTACAGTCATAAAATCGATATAAAAATCTGGCTAATGGTGGTGGAAAAGATTATCATGTGCCCGATGCATGACCTTACTCTCCACAACCACAGGTAGTAGGCAATATTATCCTCATTTTACAGAAGAGGAAAAGCAGGCACAAGTAGGTTAGGAAGTATCACAAGGTAAAAGGTCACAATTTAAATCCAAGTCTTTCTGATTCCATGCAATATTCTCCTGCACACTGCCTTTAGTCCTTCTTCTAAATCTACACAATAACAATCTGATTGATTTTTCTTAACTGAATTGACTGTATGTGTGGGCTTTTAAAGCCTCCTATAGGGGCACCTGGGTGGCTCAGGTAGTTGAACACCAGACTTTGGCTCAGGTCATGATCTCATGGCTAATGGGTTTGAGCCTGTGTCAGGCTCTGTGCTGACAGCTCAGAGCCTGGAGCCTGCTTCGGATTCTGTCTCCATTTCTCTCTGCCCCTCTCCCACTTGAGCACTGTCTCTCTCTCTCCCTCAAATATAAATAAACATGAAAATAAATAAATAAATAAATAAATAAATAAATAAATAAAGTTGCCTCCTATAATAATGAATCAATGGAAAAGAATTTGCTCACATATCACAAGCATTTATCTGAATTCTTTTAGTCCTGTCAATCAGCGTAAGATAATTACCACAGAACATATTTCCTCTCCTACTCATAAATTCTCCATATGTCTCCTGCATGTCTTACATTTCCCCCAAATCAAATGATTCTGACTTTTCCCTTCAGGGAAATGGCATGCATATTGATTACAATGAGAATGGGCTTTGATGTCTTCTAATCCCCGTGTGGAGTTTCTGTGCTGCCCCTCAGAATGTCTTGATTTGTCTCCTGCATCCTCAGAGCCCAGTTTCCTCATTGTAAACTGAGGGTTAGGCTAGCTGCTTAGCATAATGGCAGGCACACACTAAGCTACTGTTACAATTATGCCTTCAATAAGTATACTTTACGTAGAACTAGGAAAATGTGTGGATTCTATGAAATTGACCACAAATATATTGTGAGTTATATAATTTAAACCATCAGCTTTCTAGTTTCTATCATGAAAAGGAATTTAAAAAAAAAAGACACAGAAATCAAAGACAGCATTTTCTTTCCTGTGTTATTTAAAGAATTTCCTACAAATCAAAACAAAATAGTTCTGAAAAGCTAATCTTCACAATAAGAAAGATTCTGTAAAGGTTCAAATTCTATATAGAAAATAAATGACTTATATAAGCAGATTTAGCACCAAGCTGTTTCCACATTTCCTCTGATAAAACATAATCGCCCCATATTTCCCATCCAAATCACTTTTGCATCATAATAGGGACCAAATGGTAAAAATAAAAGGTATTTACTGGGATTTTTTTTTTTTCTTGAAAATTCAGTCTACCCAAATGATTGAATACTCACAAAAAGGTGTTAAGGAAAATGATGATGGTATCAAGGGAGACAAAATACATTTTCTTTTTTAAAATGTTATCTACTTTCAAATTAGGTACTTCTTAAATTTTGTTTTCATCATCATTAGGATTAATGACAGTGAGGCAGTAAAGTGTAGTGGCTGAGAGTGTGGACTCTCTAATCAGGGTTTTGGGTTATCATCCCTTCTTCACCGCTCACAGCTTGTGAGGACTTGGGCAAGCCATACATCCATTCATTCCTCAGTTTCCTCATATGCAAAGTATAAATATAAATAATACTAATCTCATAGAGTATCTGAGAAAATTATATGAATTCATGTTGTAAAATGCTTTAAGACAGTGCCCAGCACATAGATAAGCATCATTTAAAATTGGAACTACTATTAATATTCAAACTTATGGTGTGTCTTATGAAGAAATAGTGTCAAATAGCTATTTAAAAATAATACAAATAGCTACCATGCACTGAACACGTATTCTGAGCCAGGCCCTATAATGTGTACACTATGCTATATACAGGATTACCATCCCAATTTCACAGATGATGGAACTAACGAGTATATAGAGGAGTTATCATTGCACACTCTAGCAACTGGGAGAACCAAGTTTGTTTTTGCTGTCCCTCAACTGTGTACCAAACACTCAGAGGGATTCTTAAGATACAAAAAAACCTTCCATCAGGTCTCTTCTCCTGACGCCAGATAGGTTTTCATTTTGAACCTGGTTCTAAAATTATCTTCTCTAAAAGAAGAGACTGATATAGTGACTTTTGAAATCACTTGTGAAAGTGATTCAGCAAGGGAACACTTTTAGGAGAGGAATGAGAGGGAAGTAAAATAGGGCACCTATCAAGATGTGGTCTCTGTTGGAGATTAGCTGTGTCTTGGAGTATCAGTTGTACCACACACTTAAGGGGCCAGCCCTTTGTACCCTGTTTGTCAGTCAGTAGCCTTTGACAGCCCCAGGAGTTGGGAAGCAGAGGGCAAATGGTCTCCTGAGCAAGACAGCTGCCACTTCTCCAAAGCCAATGCTGTGAACAAGGGGCAGCTATGAGCCCTTAGAAACCCCACTGCTCCCAGTATCTGGGGAGAGGGCACACTGGCCCAGGGAATGGGCACCAATAGCATATATTTCCATCCACCTTTTGTTATAAGGTCTTTCTTTAAGGAGACCCAACCTCTCCTTTAGTCAATGAGTTCTGTATCTGATCACATGATCACAGGCTCAATTCTAGACATTAGGCAAAGGATGTTGACTCCTACTGGATAGCTGATTTCAGCATTCTGCTTATTTACTTTAAATATGTATTTATATCTATATATAGATATCTGTATATACATATACATCTAGATAGATAGATGATAGATTCATAGATAGATAGATAGATAGATACATGTAAATATATATTCAGTACTTCTGCTGGCTACCTATTTGTTCTGACCTGGGAACATCATGTTCTATGAGCATTTCCATAGATCATGGTGAGCCAGGTGCCTGCCCCTGGCTGGTATCCTGACCTTCCTGCCCATTTTGGTAATTACATTCACATTATTTCTGGCACAGAAGTGCTGCCACCTGGCTTTTGTTATGCTGGGATCCTATCATCTCACTGATACAAGAGAGCATGTGTCTGTAATAGCATGTCCTCCCATCAGCCCTGTAGAGAGAAAACCTCAGTTGAGTTTCTCAGTGATACTGGTGTCCTCCTTATAAACACATACCTTTTCCATCTTGGGAAACAGTCATTTTGTGGGTTTCCAATATTTTATGGTGGACCCAGTCTAATATGCCCAATTCTTTTTGCCTTTTTTTTTTTTTTAAATCCTTGACTCCAGTCTGTCACAGATTTCTAGCTTCTGTACTTTATTTAGCATGGGCCATTTAATTTTCCAAGATTATAAGAGCCAACCAAACAGTATATTAGGAATACTTTCCAAGCCCCTTGCCAGGGTGTTAAATCCTGTGTTGTGAGAGAATGTTCTCATACCAAAAGACTGCATTTTTCAGCTTTTAGTCTTTGATCCAGCTCTCTCAGAATACACTGCTGGGCACATTTTCTTTTTTCCTGCTGATACATGTTAGCCAGATCTTGTGGCTCCTTTGGCATATAATCCATCTCCTCCCTTAGTAGGCCAAGCTCTTTCGCAGTCAGGTTTTGCTTAATGCTGGCCTGATTAACATGGTTCATACCAAATATAATAAATAAGGGTCTGCTTTCCCATAGTGATTTTTGCATTTTAAACATAAATACTGTTAACTCAAATGCTTATTTTTATGCAAACATTTCTCTAACTAGGAAAATGATTTCACTGGAAACATTTTAACCTTCTTTCTCCCAGTATGCATGGCTCTGAGGGTAGGAGTGGAGGCAGATTCCAAGGAGGACAAGCATTGTTTTGTAAGGCATCTGCCTCATTTGAGCCCTCTCCATTAGTGGGGGTGTGGGGGTGCAGGTAGAGTTGGCTAGTATTAAAGCTAAGAGGTGAATCTCAAGTACATCAATCTAGATATCCCAATCTTAAGTTTCAGGACCCCACTCCTTTCTCATTAAGGCTCTGTTTTTGGCCTAGGATACTTGCCTAGACTAAAATTCCATCTTCCTTACAGATTTCCCAGGTTTACAGTTAGGTTCTGTGTCTCATCTTCAGCTTTGTTGTCTGGCTGTGGGCAATAAGTCTCTAAAAGGGCTGCCCAGGAGGCTTTCCAACCCTCCTACAAGGCTGATCAAAGATGTGGGTCTCTCATTTTCTCCTTTCAATATATCAGTGACACTTAGCAACAAACATCACATTCCACACTCCTTATAATTACCATATATATTATACCTGAAACGTTAGAAATGTTACACCAGCTAGAGAATTCCCTTTGATCAACGGCCTATTCTCGTTAATTGGTGACAGTCTGAGGCATCAGTGTTACAGCATTCCAGGCCCTCCTGATATTTTACTTACCTTACTGGGATATTTATTGCCATCTTGCTAACAAGTGAGTCACCTTCACCACTCCATTCTTACAGTCGGCTTCAAGAATCATTCTGGCACCATTGTAGGTCAGGATTTCACAAATCAGAGCCTTAGATGGGTCACCCTTTTGGAAGTGATAAAGAAATACTCTCATGAGGAGACCTAGGGTTCCAGCAGGAGGCAGTAGGAGTGAGGGAGTGGTCTTTGTATCCCAGAGTCTGTGTGGCAATGGGGTCTGGCTGTGGTTAAAGTCCTCTGGGAGGCAGTTTCATTCCAGGTGAGGGCAATGCTCCTGCAAAGGGGAGATTATGAGCCAATAGTCAATAGCTGAGTGTAGCTGTTCTTGCCCTATATAGAGGATCTTGGGAGCACATTAACAGCAGCCACCATGCCATGTTTCTGAAACATAATTCAAAGCAGTGCTTCCAAAACATAATACCCATGTATCAGGTTTTTTTTCACTTGTTACTTATTTTGCTCTACTTATCACATTACTCTCCCCCAACGTATATATTTTTACCACATTTTATGCTGTTTTTCCACACATTTAACTCAATTATTAAGTTCCTGTAGTGCAAGAGATTATGTCTAATT
Organism: Neofelis nebulosa; assembly: GCF_028018385.1. Lineage (NCBI taxonomy): Eukaryota > Metazoa > Chordata > Mammalia > Carnivora > Felidae > Neofelis > Neofelis nebulosa. Next base: position 133,325,266 of record NC_080783.1, read on the forward strand.
TCCTTTATATTTAAGAAATTAAGCTACCTGCCTGGGATAATCTACAGCTTCAAATGTGGATGTTGACACTCCCAAAATTCTCTATTTGATTGTCAGAAGCATGGCAGAGGGCAACATTTCTCCTTCCAGCTTATACCACCAAAAATGAAGGCTCTCGTGTGTTATTCTCTGGTCACATATAAAGAATTCTCTTGGGGCAGCTGGGTGGCTCAGTTGATTAAGCATTTGACTTTGGCTCACATCATGATCTCATGTTAGGTGGGTCAAGACCCGATGTCGGGCTCTGTGCTGACAGCTCAGAGCCTGGAGCCTGCTTCAGATTCCATGTCTCCCTCTCCTCTCTCCTTTCCCTGCTCTCGCTCTGTCTCTAAATAAATAAATAAATAAATAAATAAACATTGAAAAAATTTAAAAAGAATTCTCAGTCAATACTTTTATTCTTGAGTAGGCTTTTTGAGGACATAAAATTTTTAAAAAATGGGGCATCTTATTGACTTAGTCGGTTAAGCTTCTGACTCTTGATCTAAACTCAAGTCTTGATCTCAGAGTCTTGAGTTCAAGCCCCATGTTGGGCTCCATGCTGGGCATGGAACCTACTTAAAATAAATGAATAAATAAATAAATAAATAAATAAATAAATAAATAACAGAAGACTCCCTTGCCGAATTATCAACACTAACTAAAACCTTCATGCATAAGTGTAAATTCATTCATATTTTCAGAAAAACCAAGAGCACGATAGGAATTGCATCTGAAGGAGCAAAGGTCCATCACATCAACAGTGGAAGTAGCACAAGCAGTGGAAGAGAGCATATTGCTCAAGATTTTCAGACTCTCAGAAGACAGTTGTTTAAAGTGAGCAATATAAAGGGAATTTTGTTTTTAATTTTAGTATTATTTTTTTTAATCTTAGAGAGACAGAGACAGAGACAGAGACAGATACAGAGAACATGAGTGTGGGAGAGAGAGAGAATCTTGAACAGGTTCCATGCTCAGCACAGAGCCCGCCAGGGGGTTCAACCCCACAACCCTGGGATCATGACCTGAGCTGAAATCAAGTGTCAGATGTTCAAATCAGCTACCCCAGGTGCCCCTACAGGGGAATCTTTTTAGAGATTTATGCTCCAACAGTGATGCCAGACCCCCAAACTTTGAACATGCAACAGCAACAGAGAACCCGATATGGAGGACCACACTTCCAGATTGGTTGTCCACCACCCTCAAGGTGATACTTGAAACCACCCCCACCCTCAGAAACGTGGCCGTATAAGGGCAGAGTCTGGGAGTTGGAGCAAGAAGAAAGATTTACCTGTTAATCCTAGAAGTTGAGGGCCTTAATATTATACTTTGAAAAACTACATTATTTTTCTTCCCAAATTGGAAACAACTCAGTTATGTATATGTGTCATGATTGAAAACAAACCAGTCATTTGTTAGATTAGTAAATCGGAGGAAGAGAGAATAAATGAATATGTGAATTTGATCTGTGAAATTCCAGTACCAAAATGTGTTAGCTCAAATGTGCACAGGTTAATGCAAAGAAATCCTACAATATTTCAGAAGATTATAGTCTGAAACTACCCCACAATTGCTTTCAATGACAAGTTAGAAATGTGATTCTTTTTTCTTGTTGTACGTGATTGGACTATTAATGCCTGTGGGTAAAGAAAATTCTTCTCTAAGGAATCATACAGAAATCATCAGTAAAGTGTTCCACATTATGTAATTACATTTTTGTTTGCTTAATATTTAATAGGCTCCATGTAAAGGATGTGAAAATGTTTCAATAATCTTCACACCTAAATTTAGAGGATACTATATTTCAAGTTAGACTGCATATCAACACTCTGTATAGAAACATTACATCAAAAAGACATGTTAGCTTTCTAACCTAAATTTTTATTGTTGGTCAAGAAGGTACCTGTGTACATTTCCTCATTCTCAAATTTCCTTCTCTTTATATTACATCTTGCAGTATCTTTTTGTTTCTTCATAATTCCATTCAAACTTCTGCTTTGTGAAACTTGCCGTGCTCCCACCAACTCGCATTGAAGTAGGATTGATCCGATTTTCTTCATTGTATTTATTCTTCTTACATCATCTTTGTTACAGTACCTACAACATCATGTTGTAAATATCATTTACTAATTTGGAATCTATATAAGTTGGTGATCTTGAAGGTGGGTGTCCTTTCTTATTCTGTTTTACCAGCAACTTATACAGTGTCAAGATCTTATTTAACAGTGCTCAACCATTTTTTTAAGTGAATAAATATATGAATAGATTTTGTAAGAAATTATTACAGAAATATTTAACATGCTCTCTACTTCTTTATTTCCAGAGTGTAGGTATGGTCAGTATTCAGAAACGCAAAGTCTTAATACTATGGGAGTACATATGTGCCATATTATGTCCTTCTGTTTTGTTGTCTTGACTTGGAAAGCCCTAAATTTCCTTTAGCATCTTTTCAGAATGAACATTTGAACAAAATTTAATTAATGGCCAATTGAAAACTCCCCATGACTCCTGATTACTACTGGGGGAAATAAGGGAATAAGGAACTATGTTTTCTTCCAAAGGATTTAAACTCTTTCACCAAGACTTTAGCTAATATTCAGAAGGACTGTTCTCCCCAAAATAGACTCCACCATGCCAACTTCATCTCCCCTCATTTTTTAAGCAAAAAAAATGTTGTAAGGAAAAGGACTTTGAGCCAATTAGAAAATTTCAAATGGTAAGTTTTATCTCTGGTTTACAGATCCTTAAAATAATTGTTGACATTTATGTTTCAAAATTTCACCAGTTTCAACCTTCACAGATCTTACATTTAACTTTCTCATTAGCCTGCAAGTCTGCAGTACCTGAAGATGATTGCCTAAGGATGTTACATAGACTTGTCTTTATGAGATGTCATCTGCACTGTAAGTGAGCTTTTTAAACTACTAGAAAGCCTTTTAGCAACCAGAGAAGAAAAGCTAGATTTTCCAAAGGGTTGATCTCTACAACAGTGCGTCAATTGTTGCTGGTAGGCTTTTGTTGATCTGCAATCATCAACACACTTAATTCTTGAAATGAAAAAAGTCTTGAAGTGTGTTATATAAACATTAGATGCCCTGAAAATTTTTACTTCTATTTTAAAGGTACAACTTATCATCAAAATCATGTTCATTGCAAGTGTTTTCTTGGCAATTTACTTGTCATAAATGTCTATTGCACTGACATACTCTGCAGGGAGTAGTATATGTTTACTCTCACGTACTTATGAATTTGTAAACAGATGCAGTGACAATAAAGGTAAAAAATATTATGACTTGCAAACCTCCAGTGATGAGATTTGTTTTGTTGTAATTCCACATTCCAAGGTCTAAACTGAATCCAAATTTCAAAAAAGAGAAATACATTATCATTTTTTCATACTGTGAACACATAAAAGCACATGTTGCTTTTGCGTATTGGGAAAGTGTGAGTGGGAAAAAATAAGTCCATATGAGACAGATTTTTTAAGGCACCTTAAAAGAGAGGGAAAAAATTTGAAAATAAAAGAATTTGAGTGTACAACTGCCTTATATAGTTGTGGCAGGTAAGATAAAGATAAACACAGAGAAATCATACATATCCAGACCTCATTTCAAACTTCGAAATGTCTTAAAATTGCCCTATTATCTCAGGATACTCAACTTTTGTCACTGTATAAAAATAGCCTGTTACGTCAATCATGATATTGGAGATTACGGTCGGAGCAATATATATTTCAAGAACATTCATTTATTTATGCATGTATCAATTCATCCTGCATGTATTTACTGTGTTCTTATTTTGTACAAATAGATGTGACAGAAATTTCTCCTCTCTTAAAATCTTTTCTTGGAGCTAATATTCTAGAATATCTTTTCTTTTTTTGTACATTTTTAGTTGATGGCTACAAATGGCCCATGACAAATGATGACAAATAAAACATTGTCTGCCTCAGGTATCATCAATCAGCCTTTCATTTGCTTAATGTTTCTTCAAGAATAACTTTGTGTAATCTGTGTTTATCTTAAAGAGGCCTAAGACATTCCTTTTATACATATCCTCTGTAATATACTCAGTTATCAAAATAATGACTGCTTTTTTGATATTTTAGATATCAGATTTTTTTAATTAAATAAAATTAGATATGCCATGTGATGAATGTAACACAACTCACACACATACTTGAAATTTAAGTTCTTTCATATTTAAACATTTTTCTTTTGTGATACATCAAGAAAGACAAATAAAACAGAATAGAGAAGTCAGAAATAGATCACATATTAAATTTATTAAATGAAATAATTGATGTAGACATGTATCTACGTATGTATGTATGCAGGACCTGAGTATCCCAATATCCATATGAGGAAAAAAACAACAAACAAACCTTGACTCCTACCTCACATTATACACAGAAAATAAATTGAGATTAGTATAAACTAAACATAAACCCTAGAGTAATCCCAACCTTCCTTAAATTTTTCCCATCTAACACACTAAATATTTTACTTTGTATCGAATTGTATTTTTGTTTTGTTTTGTTGCCTGCTTCCTCCATCTAGAATAGAAGCTATAGGGAAATAAGATTTTGTCTACTTTTGTTCTTTTATAAATGTACCATGTATAAGTTGGTCAACAATATTTATTTAATGAATGAATGCCTTAGAATAGTTTGCCTTTGTATGAAGAGGTAACATGGTCCACAATATGGTACAAAGGTCTTGATCAAATTCTCTAAAGAATTTTTATCCTTTCAATTTCATCAGAAAATCAAAATCTCATATTAGAATGATAGCATCAACTCCTATTTATTATGTACCACCTGAGTGTCAGGGACCATGTGAGATACTTTACAACGAACATCTTATTTTTCTATGTAATATTCCATAAAATAGTATCAAAGTGAGAAATTAGGGCTTCTGGTAGCTAAATAACTTGCTTACAATCACAGAAGTAGATAGTTGAGCACGATTTAATCTAGGTCTGTCTGAAACAAATCTAGTTTGTGTTTACTAAGTGAAACATAATATGTAAAATGTACTTAAATATACTATGTAACATACTGATATGAAATCACAAGGCATCTAATTCTTTTTAAAATTAATTTTAGTTCCTCTTTTTGCACTTTAAGACCTTTTCTTTCTGTTATTCTGAAACAAATTTTAAATTTTCTATTGAAACATAGTTGTGTAATGATTAAGATACAGCACAGAAAATATAGTCAGTAGTATTCTTTTTTTTTTTTAATTTTCTTTTTAACGTTTATTTATTTTTGAGACAGAGGGAGACAGAGCATGAACGGGGGAGGGTCAGAGAGAGGGAGACACGGAATCCGAAACAGGCTCCAGGCTCTGAGCTGTCAGCACAGAGCTAGACGCGGGCCTCGAACTCACGGACCACGAGATCATGACCTGAGCCGAAGTCGGCCGCTCAACCGACTGAGCCACCCAGGCGCCCCTGGTGAGTAGTATTCTAATAGCATTACATGGTAATCAGATGCAACCACTATGCACTTGTGGTGACCTTAGCATAATGTATAGAGTTGTTGAATCAGTATGTTGTACACCTGAAACTAATGTAACACTGTGTATCAAGACACTTATTCTTAATTCAAATGTACATCTAAGATAGAATAAAGTTAAGGAATTAGCTAGAGTTAATTCTACCTGTAAAGATGGAGTTTCCTATTAATGCCAGATTAAGTCAACAAGTTTTCTGATAATGCTGAATCTGAGCCATGACAGAAGTTTTCAATAGAGGAGCTTTTTTTCCCCAATTACACAGAGGTATTAAATATATTGGAACAGAAAATATTTCTTCATTTCATGAAAAGTTGAAATCAGATAATTCCACAATAACCGTAGCTTAGTTTACTTGATATATTTGAAAAATTTGTGTCAGTATTTACTAAATCAGTTTACAATAGTCATTTTAGAGCATATTCTGTTTTGGAAAAATGACAATGAGCACTTCTGTGAAAAGATGTCTGTGTTGGTAGTGAAATAAAATAACACCCTAGAAAGAAAAATGGTCAGCTTTTGCTCTGAGAGTCTCCAGAACGAATAATTGATCTATCTGTTATCAGAATTTCTGGGAGCATAGCAGAAAGTAAGGTGGACAAGTTACTCTGAGTTGGTATCAGAGGGTATTGGTTTGAAGCTTAGAAATCAGAAACATGGAGTAGTAAACCCAAAGTTTGAAAGAAATTTCAAAATTCTGTGTTCTAACCTAAAGAAAAACTCAAAATTATAGTTCTGCCTATCTGGCACAGTTTCTCAACTTTGGCATTATTAACATTTGGGGTTGGAAAATTTGCTGTGGAGGGCTACCCCATATGCTGTGGGATGTTTAGCTGCCCTGCTGGCTCCTACCCACTAGATGCCAATGGCACCATCCCCCAAGTCGTGACAACCAGAAGTGTGTGCAGACATTGCAGATGTCATCCCTCCCCCATTTATAACTGCTGATCTAATATGTTGGTTGGCATTTCTAAAATGTAAATTCTTTGCAACTACATCTAATACACTAGTTATTAAAGAACACTTAAATTTATCTCTCAAGTACCACTGGTGAGAAGCTGAGTTTTCTTTGCCTGCTGATACCAATGTTGCTGGATGTGTGCTGCAGACCTTGTCATATTTATAGCCTAAGACTCTGTGTTTATCAAATAATGAAACTAGTATATTAATATTATACCCAGCATTGTCATCTTTAGAACTGCATTATCCATCCTCTCAGCTAACTTAAAATGAATTGTTCTCTTACTGATCAACATTTTTCATTGAAATGATAAGATACAAAATGTATTTTCTTAAAGTGAATATTAATATGTTGGTCTTATACCTGATATTAAAGATGAGACATGCAAATTAATATCTAATAAAATTATGTACTGTCATTGAAATAAATTTTGCTCTGTGGTACTGAAATGAAAGGCTGTAGACTTGGAGACTTGGTGATACATTGGAGAGGGAATGATTCCTGCAGTTTATTCACTGGGGCAGTTAGACAATAAATATTTAATGAGCATCTACTCTGTGTAACATATTATTTCTTTTTTTTTTTTTTTTTTTTTTTTTTTTTTTTTTTTTAATTTATTTTTGGGACAGAGAGAGACAGAGCATGAACGGGGGAGGGGCAGAGAGAGAGGGAGACACAGAATCGGAAACAGGCTCCAGGCTCCGAGCCATCAGCCCAGAGCCCGACGCGGGGCTCGAACTCACGGACCGCGAGATCGTGACCTGGCTGAAGTCGGACGCTCAACCGACTGCGCCACCCAGGCGCCCCTGTAACATATTATTTCTAAGGAAACAAAAAAGTATCCACTAGCCAAAATTCTTCATGGAGTTTATGTCCTAGTTGAGAGAGTACATAATAAGCAAATGGACAAATACAGAAAAATATAATTCTACGTTGATACGTAGGAAGCAAAGCAGGACAAGGACTAAAGAACTTTACATGGAATGATCAAGGAAATCTCTCCTTGTGGGTGATACAATAAAGAGAATCCTGAATAAAATAGGAGAGCAAGCTTCATGGAGACCTGGGAGAAGAGAAGAATATTCCAAGAAGAGAAGAAATAAAGTGCAAAATTTGAAGTCAGAATCAGGTTAGCCTATTGAAAGATTGGCAAGGAAATGAGTGTGACCAAATGAAGTGAGTAAATAGGAATGTTACAGGAACTGAGGTTGGAGAAGTAGGCAAGAGTCCAGTCACACAGAGCCATTGAAGTGAGGCGAAATTTGGTAATTACTCTCAATGGGTAAGACTCTCAATGGATCTTATTTACATTTATAAATGGTCTGGCTGCTCTGTAAAAAAGTGTCCATAAAGTGAAAAGAAGTGAACAGTGAGAATTATAAGGAAGACACTGCATTGCATAGCCTTGGGGAAATGCCGGTGGTTTGGCTAAGGACAGAATCACTGGAGGTGATGAGAAATAAGCAGACTCAGGAGATATTTTGAAGAAGGAACTAACAGGGCTTGCTGCAAGACTGAATATTCACTGTGATTGAAAGTACTCAAGAACAAGTTAAAGGAGGTGGTCTTGAATGACAATCTGAAAATTAGTGTCATTTTCTAAGATGGGGAAACTGCAGAAGGAACAGGTGTGGGGTAGGAGTGTAAGAGGGAGATCAAATGTCTTTTCACATTAAGTTTGACCTGACCTCTAAATATTAAACAATACCATTTTATCTAAAAGGCAAATCAGATTTTTTCCTTTCACTTATCTTTTAGTTACTAGTTTCGTATATTTTTCTTGATACATCAGGTTTCCTGCTTATCCCCAATTTATTTATTTATCTTCTAGCTGTGCCACAGAAAATATAGGAGTTTTAATAGGTGTTTATCACAGTTAGTGATTTTATTTTCTTTAAATGCAGCATTATCTATCTAAGCCTGAGTAGCTTGCAAAATAAAGCCTGTGAAAAAAACAAGGTATGAGTAAATTAAATTTTAGAGGTCTACCTTTCTCAGATAACTGGTAAATACTGACAAATACTGATTTGAAACACAAATGTTTAATATTAAAGTACAACTTTTCAAACTTTAAAATTTTGCTTAATTCTAACACTTTGGATGTGTGTACAGCTTGTGGGGTCTCTTCTCAAAAGTATGCAGTTTGACATGATAAAAATCCAAGATTGTGCTCTGAATGTGTAAAAAAGCAATAAATCTCGGGATTCCTGGGTGGCTCAGTTGGTTAAGTTTCTGATTCTTGGTTTTGGCTCAGGTCATGATCTTATGGCTCATGAGTTCAAGCCCAACATCAGGCTCTGTGCTGACATTGCAGAGTCTGCTTGAGATATTCTCTCTCTCTCTCTCTCTCTCTCTCTCTCTCTCTATATATATATATATATATATATATATAGATAGATATATATATCTCCCTCTCTCTGCCCCTGCCCCACTTGCATGCTTCCTCTCTCTCTCAAAATAAATAAATAAACTTAAAAGAAACAGTAAATCTCAGTTTGATCACATTTGATATACTAACTCATTGGGAAATAAAAAAGCTGCAACACACGGCTTCATAGTAAAAGTACAACTTATAATTATGACTGCTGTTAACTGGTATTCCACATTAGTACCTTTTTTTATATAATACTTTAATTGAAAATCAAACCAAAATCAAAGAGCAAGCATGTATTTATAGAGTGTCTTGAAGTATTTCAGCACAAGTCCATTTTGTAAAACTTTCCATGGGCTACCTTTTTAAAATAAAGCCTGAACTGCAAACATTATTTCAGCAAAGAAAGGCATTTTATTAATCCATTGATATCTTAGGAATAATGATCTGTTTCTGAACAGATCTTAAAGACGTGTTCCCTAAAATAAATTGAGAAAAGGGAAAGATCAGAACCATGTGGTATTCCTGAGTCAGAAGCTACTCTACTAGGAAGTCTGAAGGCACTTTTATGATCCATAAGATTAGGGAGAGGAGGACAGGACAAGAACAGAGAAAGTAAGGGAAATATAAAGACATTGTCCTGCTGCACTATTTAGTCTGGGCCCAGTCCTTGCCTACTACATTGCTCTGGCTTTTTAGTAAAGGAATATTACATATAGTTTGAAAAAGCTTACTTCCACGCAAGTCATTGTCCTTTGGAATTCACTTTATACTCGTGGAACAAAGAAAACAAAAATATAAATGAGACAAAGCTCTTAAGTCAGATAAATGAATTTTATCATACTCTAGGCAAGAAAAGTAAATTCCATTATTTCATTATGCTAAAAGAAACATTAGCAACTCCTGGGGTTTAGTAATAGGACATAGTCTGTTTTACCTGTAGGTCATTTGATAATTTTAAATGACCTGTGGAGACTGAAAATGTTCTATGCTGTTTTCTATCTCTGTGACAGCAGGACTGGGGAAAAATGATTAAGAACAGTCTTTACGTATGAAAATAATGAATGAATATTCATAAATGAATATACAAGAACAATTTATATTCAGGAAACAGTTAACAAAAATATGTTTAGATTATCACACTTAAAATTATGAAAATTAACTAAATCCACTACATCTTTCAATACTTGGTAAATTTTGAATTTGACCTTTAGTATTAGACTCTGAAAATAGGTAACAGTCAACTGCAGTCTTACTTAACTTGGAAAAATAGCATATTTACTAAATCTCACTTTAAAGCATACCCATGAGTGGTAAATCTACTAAAAGTACAATAATAAAAAAATTTTTAAAAAAGGATCCAAAAAATTTCAATACACATTTATTTCTCTATAACTGAATTTAAATTCTAATACTGGTCCTTATTTAACCTAGAGGTCTCACTGTAACACAATTCAGGTCAAGGGTAAGTCACCAATCATCTAATTTTTTTTTTTTTTTTAGTTATATACAGGACTTTTTTTCCCTTCTTCCTCCCCCCCCCCCCCCCCATTGAGTTTCAGGATTCTTTTTGAATTTGTTCTGAACTCTGGAGATTAAATAGTATGTCTGGAACTCTGATGGTGATGGTAGGGTTGGTGATTGTGTTGTTCGTAGTCCTTAATCATTATCACTGATTATCATTTAAATACATGCCATCCTCACTGGCTCCAGATGTCAGCAACTACCTTCTTGGAGACCACTAAGACACTCATGTTCAGCATCTTGGGTTGATCAAGTCTTTGTATGTATGACTTTTTCACCATGACACTGTTCAGATAGGTCAACTTTTCTTCAGGCGTATCTTAAGCCCTGCAGGTTGGACAAGAAAAACTCCTATACCTTCCTCCTTCCCAGAGCATTTAGCTTCAGCAATTGACAAATGAATAGGAGTTTTTCAGGTGTCTCATGAGAATGTCAAGTCTCCTAGAAAATTCCTCATGCCCAGTGACTTATTTACTCAGCTAAAACCCCAAGTGTAGTGTAAAAAAAGCATTTTGGGTTGTAATGCAACTGACATTAAGCTTTTGATTGCTGAGGCATCCATTTCAAAGACATAGATCTTAAATAAACAAGTGGCCAGGTGCATGACACAGCTATTAGCTAAACAACTAGATGAAAAACCAGGCTGCCCCCCACGCATGAAGTTTTCATTTTAGAAAGTCCTGGGTAACCTAGACAACTGACCAAATGAGTGACCCTGAATCCTAATACACATTTTTATGTTTTAAATTTGCCAGTAAAGAGTGAGCCCATGAAGCCCTAAGCCCCCACCGTCAATTCCAATAAAAGCGGTACCCAAGGTGCATGCTTTCTCTCTCTTTCTACCTGCAGCTTTGTGGTATGTCCCCTGGCATGCCTGTACTGTCTAGGACATGTGAGTAATAACTTTGATTTTTCCCAGTTCCTTGATAGTTGTTGCTTAGGTATGTCTTGCAATCATGATGAGAACCACAAGGATTCTTCAGTGACAAACAATGGCTCGGCCATAAATAGTGGGGACCCAGGTAAGTGACACAGGCATTCCTAGCAGATAGCATCACTATCAGTAGGCTGAGACCTTCAGGAAACTGTAGGCCTAACTGGTCATTAGCCCCAGAGACTGACTACTCCTGTTCCTACTTCTCTTTGTTCTCCAATTCTTAGACATCTGAAACTGTATGTACATTGCGACCCTCCGCAGTTTCCAAAATCTCCATAAAATTGCTTTAGTGCTAGCAAGAATTAGAACAGCTCTTCTCCAAATTTCTCCTGGGTGAAGCACTTTGCAAATATAATGGTTGAACTTGGGTTTCAGTGTCAAAATAAAATTATATTCTTCTGGATGAAAATTCTAGCAGCTTCAGCAGACCCAGTAGGCTGTCTCTGGCTTAAAACAACATTTCATTATTTATTATGATTTTGTGAGACAGGGATTCAAACAGAAGTTGGTTGGCAATTTTTCTACTTAGTATGCCACTGACTGACTAGAGTCGCTCATTATTTTCACCTTATGGCTGTGCTGATGTGGAGAATTCAAAGCTTCATTCAAATGCTCAGTACTTTGGCAAGTACACCTGGAAAGCTGGGCTCAGCTGAGAAAAAGATTCCTTCTCCATGTAGACTCAGAGCCAATCTCCATATATTTGTTTGTTTGTTTGTGTTTGTTTGTTTGTTTTCCCCACAGGACAGATAGACTTCTTACATGAAGTCTATCTTTGTGTCTGTTGTGGATTCTTTTTTGACACCAGAGTTATTTTGAAGGCTTAAATTCTGAACATTTTGGGGGCGCCTGGGTGGCTTGGTCGGTTGAGTGTCCGACTTCGGCTCAGGTCATGATCTCACAGTCCGTGAGTTCGAGCCCCGCGTCGGGCTCTGTGCTGACAGCTCAGAGCCTGGAGTCTGTTTCAGATTCTGTGTCTCCCTCTCTCTGTGACCCTCCCCCGTTCATGCTCTGTCTCTCTCTGTCTCAAAAATAAATAAAAACGTTTAAAAAAAAATTTTTTTTTTAAAAATTCTGAACATTTGGGAATTTTAAAATTATATTCTGTTAAACTTATGTTTTTTTTTTTTTTTTTTTTATCATTTCTGTGCTCGGAGACATTATCTGTAGGATTATATTTTGAAAATTTTGAAGTTTGCTTTATTGCCCAGCATATGATCTATTTATAACTAAAGCTTGATAAAATATAGCCTATGGATAGTTAAAAGTTCATGTATTCTGAAATTGTTCAGTGCAATATTGTGCATATGTTAATTATTATGTAGTTAATTGTATATTACTTACACCAAGCTGAGTTATAATTAGCAATTATGACATTTGCTTATTTTTGCATTATATATTTTGAAGCTTTGTTATTTAGGGTATAAAAAATATTGTTTTATCTTGAGTTGATATTTTTTATCCTTGAGTTGATATTTTTTATCCTTATGGAACTTTTCTCTATCTCTCAATATACTCCTTGCCTTAAAAGTCTCCTTTGACATTAATATTGCCTTACCAAATACCTGCTAAGGAGATAGTAACTTAACTCTTACCTGTGTAACTTCTGTCTGAACAGCATCAGTCAAGAGGAGTATTTCTATAAATAACTGTGTTATGTAAAATAGTTACAACAAATGTTTAAAAATATTTTTTATTTACTTGAGAGGGCCAAATATGAGGTCTAATTACATCTACTAAATATTATTTTACTGAATGCTAAAGGACTCTCTCCCTCTTTTGCAAAAATATATTACATATTTATACTTAAATTTATTGGTGATCATGCTGTCAATCATTAATTCTTTAAAATGGTTGCCTGTTTTGTGTGATTTAAGGAATGAAAATTTGAGCATTCTATTGGAATACTCAAATTTTCAAAAAAATATGAAATGAAATACAATGCATTTTTCCCCCTAAAGCAGCTATTTGAATGTGAGACCAAATTTTATGTTACTTATTACTTTATTTTTTACTTGTTTGGCTTCTTTGTTGTTGTTTCTGCTTGGGTTACCCATGGTTATAGAATAGTTAAATCTGGAAAAAAGGACTAAGAAGGTATTGTATGTAAAGAGGGTCATCTGTTTCTTAGGACATGGTATTCTTGGCGGTAAAATCAGTAGTCTGAAACTATCACAGTCACAAGGCTTGGTCCACCAAACATTATTTTAGCCTGAATACATGTATGACACACACATATCCTTATTATAAGTGTTTAAATACTGCTTTTTTGAAACAACTTATAAATTCTGTTAAAAGAATTAATTTATAGTAGCTTTCAAAAATCATATTTTCTTGATCAAAAAACAAACACTGAAAGTGAAGTTACTGTCAGGTAGGGATTCATGATTTTTATTGTTCCTTTGAAATTACTTCTTAAAATCAAAAAGGTAAGAATTACTGGAATAAATCATATATTCTTGTTCTCCTACCACAACCTGATATATATATTTTTGTTTATTTATTTATTTTGAGAGAGAGAGAGAGAGAGAGAGAGAGAGGAGCATCAGGGAGGGGTAAAGAGAGAGGGAGAGAGAATCCCAAGCAGGGTGTGTGCTGTCAGGGAGCCTGTCACAGGGCCCAAACTCATGAACCTTGAGATCAATATCTGAGCCAAAACCAAGAGTAGAATAGTCAACCAACCGAGCCACCCAGGCACCCCTCCACCCCCCATAGCCTCGTATTTTAATATGGAACAATTTTATAGCCATAAATATTTAGACTGTATTTATGTGTAGATATCTACATTGGTATAATCCTTTCAGCTTTTGGAAAGTATGGTTTGCCACTTGTGCACTTCACATAAAAATAAACATGGCAAAACATGTCTTCAGTAAAAGACATTTAGTCATGATGCTAGAAAAAATACTAAAGAAAGAAGACTTAGGCTAAAAGTTTTGTTTATTTGAAGGGCACCTGGGTGGTTCAGTCGGTTAAGTGGCCGACTTCGGCTCAGGTCACGATCTCACGGTCCGTGAGTTTGAGCCCCGCATCGGGCTCTGTGCCCACGGTCAGAGCCTGGAGCCTGTTTCAGATTCTGTGTCTCCCTCTCTCTGACCCTCCCCCGTTCATGCTCTGTCTCTCTCTGTCTCAAAAATAAATAAACGTTAAAAAAATTAAAAAAAAAGTTTTGTTTATTTGAATACTAAAATCTATGTAATTATGATTTGTAAAAAATTCAAATAGAAAAATTTAGGACTGAATAAGTTCACTGCAATTATGTAAAATTTATAGCATCATCAAAAACAACAATAGTAATATCTGTTGAGTCCCTTTTAGTGTGAGACACCATGCTAAACTTCATTCATGCATTGCCTCCTTAAATTATCGTAAAGAATAGATAAAATCAATCATGTTTTCACTTTCATTTTTAGATGAGGAAACTGAGGCACAAGGATTTTACAAAGTCCATATACCCAGTAATCAACACATTTGGTATTTGAACTAGGAAAGTCTCTCTCTAGGACCCATTTTTTTATTTGCCATGTTTTATTAAACAATATAAATAGGAAGTAGTGGAAGGTGGGAGGGAGGAGAGGAGGCATACAAAGTGTAAGGGTGGCGGATATTATGAGTTGGGAAGGAAAGATCAACTTCTTAAATTTATAATTCAAGAAAGAATACCAGTCTCAAACAAAAGTTTAAACATCAAATAGAATTTGTCTCATCAGGATTAACAACAAGAGATGTAGGAACACACTATTATAAGCTGAATTCATAATGTTACCTGGGTTTGTCAGCTTGATAGAAATTGTTTAGAAGATTACCTTCAACAGTTTACAGACAACTCAACAATGGAAGTAAAAACATGTCTACTGAGCTTTTATGTAATCAGAATTTTAGTACAATTTATGCTGAAAACTTGATTCAGACCTCACTCTCAACTCCATGCATGGAAGTCAAGGGAAGTACAACTTATCAATAAATATTTTCATCCAACTTCATATTTTAGGGGATCACTGAGAAAACCCATACTGTAGAAGCTATTCTTGGGCGGGGGGTGGGCGGGGATATAAAAGATAGTTTGCTTGTTATACTGAGCCCCAAATGGCTGTAAGAAGTAAGCATGTGGCTGTGGAAGAGACAGACATACATTTGTATGGAGTTTCCTTACTCTGAACATTCAAGAGTAGCTCAGAAACCCAAATCCCAGGTCCACTCCTGTCTTTGCTGAATTTTTTCTTGGCAATTTTTAACTCCTTCCCCTGTCCCTTCCCCTAATACACCCAAACAAGACGCACATGTTCTTTCTTAGTGAATTGACATAAAACATTCTAAAGTGGATGTACTGGATGTGCAGCATATTTAAGCAAAGGAACACTGCATTGTCCCCTTCTTCAAATGCAACTCCAAGTCTGCAGTTCTTCCTACATTCAGTCAAAGACACTAGCATTCTACAGATAAAGAAATATCTTCTCTCTACCCTGACCTCTATTTGCAATCAATTTAAACGCTTTAAATGATTAAGGCTTGAAATAAATGATTAAATATGCCTGTGTCAAAATGTATGGAGAATGAAGAGATGACAGGCACATATTTTTCCATTGAAAGTTGAAACAGAATTATCCCTTTAAAAGACATGCCCTGATATAGAGGCTATTAATCTACAAAGGTCATCTATTCTGTACAACTCCAGAAAGCAGCATAAAATAAAATAAAAATATTGGCCACTGGAATTGTACAACATGGCAGCTCATGACTTTGCTGAAAAGATTCTTCTAGTAGAGCACAAAGTTCACATTTAAAATATATATTTTTTTAGGTTTTGCCATTTTACTGAGTGGAAATATATTTTCATGATTGAAAATTACAAAAATTGGCCTAAGCTGTTATATATATTTTTGTCCATTTTTAATACCCACCTCCTTCTTCTTTGTCATTTCCTTCTTGCCAACTACTCTGCCTAACCAAATGCTATAAAATTTTCTAATGCCAACTCAAGCCTCAATTCCTCCATGAAGCTGTCCCTGATAATTCTATACAATGTTAATCTTATCTAATCCTTATGAATTTCAGAGTTGCTTTTTTCCCATAAGGATTTTTCTGTCCCAGGTAATAAGTAAACTATCATTCAATACTGCTGGTACCTGGATATTGTCATAATCTAGTACCTATTATGCTTGGACTAAGTCATTGGTACATGCATGCTTGCTGAATTTCAGCCTGAACTTTTTCCCCAAACCGTGTCCATCTGTTGGAGCTAATCATAAAAAGTCAGTTTTCTTACCCAGAACAGCAGATTCCGGGTGCAACTAGAGCCCTAACCCCAAGTATAATTTATTTTGCTGAGTCTCTATTGCTTTGCATAAGTGGCATTATTTTTCAAAATGGTAAACAATTGTTAGTAAAGTTCCAAAAAAGTACACTTTTCTCTTGATTTCTATAGCAGTTACCTACCTGAAAAAATTGGCAAATCTTAATACCATACCCAAAATAATTTTTTTTCATATATAAAAGTGATTTTGATTTTTGGCTCAAATAATTAAAACCAGTTATTCATCTACATGGTATCTAGTCAAGAATGTGAGACTCACAAGGAATTTTTTTAAGTGATACTTCCTACGCAGTAAAGGATATCAAAAACCCCTGCTCCTATCCAATAAATGGTAATACTGCCTTTCCTCCACAGATTTTATAATGAAGGATAATACCCCAGGGAAATTTCATATATTTCTCTATAAGTCTCCACATGTGTAAGACTGAAAACGAAGTCAAGAACCAGAGCATGGAGAGCTTGTAATATATGAAAAAGACTTGAGGTTTAACTTTAGGATGATGGGAACCCACTGAAAAAATTCAAGCCAAAGAGTAATGTAATGATATTTATATTTAAAACAAATTTTTGTTAATGTGTATTTATTTTTGAGAGAGACAGAGACAGAATGTGAGTTGGTTGGGGGCAGAGAGAGGGAGACACAAAATCCGAAGCAGGCTCCAGGCTCTGAGCTGTCAGCACAGAGCCGGACTCCGGGCTCAAACTTACCAACTGTTAGATCATGACCTGAGCGGAAGTCAGACACTCAACCAACAGACCCACCCAAGTGCCCCAATGGTATTTATATTTTAGAAAACATAATTGGTCTAGCATGGACAGAATGAATTGGAGGGAGTTTCCATGGCAAATTGAAGACCTTAAATCATCCAGATGAGAAACTGTGACTTTGATCAGAATGCCCTGAAATAAGCTATTTAGAAATTAGATTTAAGTGAATTTGGAGATTGGTTCTAAGCAGGTAGAATAGGAGGGGAAAGAATAAAGGATAAATAGCCAACATAGAAAAAGCAAGAGGTGGATCTAGTTGGAGTTTGGTCTTACATGTTTCCTTTTCCTCTTTACATTTAAGCTATGTTATCTCTGAAGATCTTTCTACTTTTAAAGATTTTTTTTTGTTATTTTCTAATTTTCCTTGAAGATGGTTTATAAGTCACTGGAAGAGGAGATGAGATTCCATATACAAAAACTATCCACACAAGAATTTTTATTAATAAACTTACTGCTTAAAATGTGATGTGTTCTAACAACAGTCTGTGAGTAGATTTAATTTTTTATAAGCTCCATATTAATGGAGACTAGCAGGCCCTGACTTTGTTTTCTCCCAGACTTTGACCCAGAATTTTCTCAAAGCCAACCAATTTGCAATTTTCAACATATTTAACCTTTTTTAAAATCAAGTATTGATTTTATTCATTTTTTCCTCCTCAGATTGAGATTACTACATGCTTTACTTTTACACATATAATGAAATATGAAAATTCAGTTTATAAGACAGCAATTTAAATGTTTAGATAGTGTACAGTTCTTATACCAATATATTTCAAACTTTGGTGTATCATAGAATCACCTGGTTTGCTTCTTAAGAAGATACTTTTCTGGGTCCCAACTTCAGAATTTCTGATTCAATAAGTCTGGAGAAGAGGTCAGGAATGTTATTTATTTATTCATTCATTCATTCATTTATTCATTTATTTCTTTATTAAGCAACTTCATTAATACAGGTAGCACTAAGATCACCCCTTGAGAAACAAAGATATACTATATCCAAGTAATATTTTAGTGTACTCTATTCTGTCTCAGATATGTAGAATAAGATAGAGTTCGTTGTTTCAAGGTCTATAAGTATCCAAATTCTTTTTTTTTAATGTTTATTTATTTTTGAGAGAGAGAGAGAGACAGAATGTCAGCAGGGAGGGACCTGGGGAGAAAGGGATACACAGAATCTGAAGCAGGCTCCAGGTTCCGAGGTGTCAACGCAGAGTCTTACATGGGGGCAGAACTCATGAACTGTGAGATCATACCCTGAGCCAAAGTCAGACACTCAACCAACTGAGCTACTCAGGTGCCCTATCCCAATTCTTTTAATTATAGTCTATATTTTTCCATAAAACAAATATTAGGAGAAAAAAATTTTCCTATGTGCTAAAAATTAAAGTACTCCAGACCATCCCAATAAATTGAGGATGTTTCCTGGGATTGGGTTGTGGGGGGTGATTAGCTAAGGAGAACAAACATCCAATTCAGTAATTATCTGCCTTGGCTATATATAAAAATCATCTGATGCTGCACCTAGTTCCAGTACAGCTGAGAGGTACAAGGTGAGAACTTTTCAGGTATCCTACTGTAGTAGTTAATTTTGTGTGTCAACTTGACTGGGCTGAGGGACGCTCAGATAGCTAGTAAATGTTTATTTCTGGGTATGTCTTTAAAGGTGTTTCTGGAAGAGATTAGCACTTGAATTAATAGACCACTGAGTAAAGCTCACCCTCACCAATGCAGGTGGGCATCAACCAATCAGTTGAGGGCCAGAATAGAAAAGAAATGCAGTGGAAGGGTGAATTTGCTTTCTCTACCTGAGCTAAGATGCCCATCTTCTCCTGCTCTCAGACACCAGTGTTCTTTGTTCCAAAGCCTTCAGATTTTTGCATTTTTTAAAGGTAGGCTCCGTGCCCAATGTGGGGCTTGAATTCATGACCCTGAGATCAAGAGTCCCTTGCAGGGCACCTGGGGGCTCAGTTGGTTAAACGGCCAACTTAGGCTCAGGTCATGACCTCGCAGTTTGTGGGTTCAAGCCCCGCATGGGACTTTGTACTGACAGCTCAGAGCTTGGAGCCTGCTTCAGATTCTGTGTCTCTGTCTCTCTCTGCCTCTCTACCACTCATGGTCTCTCTCTCTCTCTCTCTCTTTCTCAAAAATGAATAAACACTAAAAAAAAGAAAAAAAAAAAAAAAGAGTCACTTGCTCTGCCAACTGAGCCAGCCAGGCATCCCAAACTTCCAGATTCTTGGATTGAATTACACCAGTAGCTTTTTTGGTTCTTCAGTATGAAGATGGTAAATTGTGGGGCATCTCAGCCTGTATAATTACATAAGGCAGTTCCTATACCTAATTAGTTAATATTTTATTAGTTCTGTTTCCCTGGAGAACTGTGACTAAAACATGTATGAATCTTACATGTAGCCTTCTTAACCAGCTGCTAGTGGTCTGGATATTATTTCCATGTCACCTTTCTGATAGCACTAACCACCTACCTCAAGTAATTTTCAGAGTAAAAAATCCATTTTGAAGAATCCACTTTATTCAACTTATAGATGATGACTTCCTTTCAATATTTATCGTTGAATCAACTTAAACACAATTTTCTTTTTTTTTTTTTTTTTTTTTTTTTTTTTTTTGGGACAGAAAGAGACAAAGCATGAACGGGGGAGGGGCAGAGAGAGAGGGAGACACAGAATCGGAAACAGGCTCCAGGCTCCGAGCCGTCAGCCCAGAGCCTGACGCGGGGCTCGAACTCACGGACCGCGAGATCGTGACCTGGCTGAAGTCGGACGCTTAACCGACTGCGCCACCCAGGCGCCCCTAAACACAATTTTCAATGCACACAAGTCTTTCTATTTCTTATTGGACCACTATAATACTCAAATTTTTCATTTTTATGGTTCAAGCTGGAAAAGAAAAATCTGCATTTCATTTGTGACCTCATGTAATCCACCATTTCACAACTAAATGCAAGCAAAAATAGCTGTATGTGGGACATTTGGAATCAACATAGACACATGGAGATTTTTTTATTTAAAAACAGCAACCTAGGGAATCTTTTACTGGAGAAATGTACTTAGAAGTCTTTCTTTTCTTTCTTTCTTTCTTTCTTTCTTTCTTTCTTTCTTTCTTTCTTTCTCTTCGTTTCTTTTTTTTCTTTCTTTTGGAAGTATTTATTAGATTTTTTTCTTGATTTTTAATAACAGTTTAAATAATAAAAAATCATTGTTTCTGGAACTGAGATAGCAGAAAAATAGGTAGAGATATTGTCTGTTTCTTTCTTTCAAAAGGAACAATGCCATTATAATACTAAAGTTTTTCAATGTCACACAAATAATTAGCAATTAGATACCTAAAATGAGCTAATACTCAACAAAAACACACTTGTGATTTCTCACATATGTGTTTTAGTAGCTGTATTAGTTTCCTAGGGCCACCCTAGCAAATTATCACAAACTTTGTGGTGTAAAATAACAGAAATTTGTTATATCATGGTTTAAGAGTTCAGAAGTCTGAAATCAATGTGTTGTAAGGGTTGGTTCTTTCTGGACACTTTGAGGGAGAATCTATTTCTTTCCTAACTTTTGGTGGCTCTGGATATCCGTGGTATTCTTTGGTTTGTGGACACGACTCTCCAGTCTCTACATCCATCTTCATATGGCTATACCTGTCTGTGTGTCTTTTCCTTTTCTGTCTGAGGACACCTGTTATTGGAATAGGGCCAGTATAATCCAGAATGATCTTAAATTTGATCCCTTCCTAATTACACCCGCAAATAGTCAGGTTGTAAGGTTCTGGGTAGACAAAGATTTTGGAGAAACACCACTCAACCCACTACAGTAGTGGTATCAGTACTGGTATTTTATCTTTTACTCTTTTTTATATCTATGTATTTCACATTCACATAACTGATTTACTCCATGGTAACAAGTGAACTCTTATCCCTAAAATATTCTATTTAAAAAGAGGTAGGAACAAACATTTGACTACACTATAAACTACCTGGGTTGAAGTTCCATCTTGGCCACATTCTAGCTGTGTGGTTTTTGGGAAGTCATAATTTATATGAAGCTTAATTTTTCATCTGTAAAAAGATGATAACACCTGCCCTTTCTCTTGCACAAAATTGTTGGAATCAAATAAGAAGTGTAAGCATGATATGAATTAGTAGGGTACAATCCACAGACATCTTTAATATTTTATCTTTACTTACAATGTATAAGTTCATGTTGACTTTCTAATCTTTGATTTATTCACTATACTCGGAATGCAACTATTCAAATATAATGCTTTTTGGAATGGAGCATGAACAAAGATGTTTGTGAAGCAATTAGAGACAATTTTCCCAAATATTTTAAATATTTAAAAATATTTAAAATAAAATATTTTAAAATATTTAGAATTTTAAATTGAAAACAATTGGGGTGGGGGGAGTCATTTGAGATAAGACTTCCTAGAGATTTCAACTGGATTTTATAGATACAATTTTTTCAATAATATTTCCTTATAAATTATGTAATCACAATAAAAATACTACTGGCAAAAACTTGTTTGAGAACACACACTTGACTCTTGGCAAGCATGCAGTTCAACTGCTGGAATCATAGCTGATATGTTTGGCCATATTGAAGAGTAGCTTAGTTACTAGCGTTCAAAATATTTGGGACATTAATCAGTATGATTTATGGAGAGAATGGAGAATTTTTGTAAATAAAGGGATTTGGTTACCTGGAGGTTAGTTAAGGGAGCGTTTTGCTCTATAATTTCACATCCACAAGGAAATAATTGTTCTTCTTTCCCATCTTCTAAATTCTATAACAACTTATCGTACTACCAAATATTTTTTCATTTGTATTGTAAGAGCATCCCTTTACCTTGTCTGTTAGATGAAATGCCCCTTAAGAGAAGAAGACTGTCTTATTCATCTTTATATTTTTCTCAGCTTCCTTGTACACATTGAGTTTTACCAAATAAACGAACACTGTCTTAAAAGAAACAGGAATAGTTTCTTATTAAATAAAAACATACCTATGTTTTGGTCATTGATGTACTTGAAACTTTGAAGAACTTAGGAAATGTACCTGATGAAAATAATTATGTGTGATAGGTAGCCAAATTTGTCTTTTTTTTTCACTAGGAAAATATGAGGGAAATAAAATGTTATCTATTTTTCAGAAAATGTAATGCTGAGATATTTCTTAATTATAAATTTATCATTTGTATTTAAACATCACATGCTTTTATAACTTTAGTGTTTCTATTCACTACAATTTAGATAATTATATTCTACCAAAATCTGTATTTCTTCTCAAAGATTTTCATTTTTGTTTTTAACTACATGTTAAACATGTTAACTACATGAGAGGTGGTCTCTACTGTTGATTAATTTCAACATAAACACAAAACAATGATCATGCTAAAATAACATTCAGGTTCATTATCAAGAAAAATGAAACATGGATTTAAATCATGATGACTATTCCAAAACCATGGTGATATGACAATTATATAAAAGTTGTATCTGCCTTCTTAGAGAATCCACTAAAGCTGAATTTAAATTACCCAGTACTCTGTGGTAGCCATCTTAGTTCCTGGCATATAATAGGAGTAGGTGGTCAATAGAGGTTTCCAAGTCGATTGATTGATTGATGGATTTCAACCTTGGATGCCTTGGATGAACACAAAATGAATTTAAAACTCTGTTTTTGTCTGAATCAAAACCCATACTATGGGACATTCCAAAAAGACTAATTGTTTGTTTAAAATGTCTCCAACCTGAAAATGTCAGTAAATTAGAGCTAGACTATATACAAGGAGAGAAAGGAGTGCTTGTGGGCCTGGCACCTTCCGTTCAGCTCCAATTGAATGAAAAACAAGAATGCAACAATTCTCAGAGGAAGATGTCAAGTTGGCTACGTTTCCACATGGTGTTTTCAGCAATAGTCAAGTGCATTGCTAACAGTAGAATATCAAATACTACCTGAGTGTGTGTTTATAGAGAGATACAGAAAAATCATAGATGATAGATGATAAATAGTAGATAGAGGTATTGATATATAAATTTAGCATTTCCTAAAATTTCAGCAAAGTTCATAAGGGAAATCTAGAGATACCTTATAATGGTGGTGCAGAATAAGATATAAATCACTGAATAATAATTTACCTCTAGTCATTCCATTTTCTTTCCTTTATTTCTTTTATAAAATGTTCTGCAATGGTCACATCAGAAGCCACAGACATCAATAGTCTGTTCTCTCTTACTCTTTGGCAATGAATATTCTCATACCACACTGCAAAAACCAAGAGCATAATGTACATGGTGACCATTGACAATTACATAAAAATTTATTAATGCAAAATATGTGCTCCTACTTTACCTTGTACATTCCTACATCTACATTTTAAATTATTTATAGTTTCATCGCTTCTCGGCCTTTTGGCTAAGATCAAGTGTAAATTATTTATAGTTTCTGTCTCACTGCTCTCACCACTGTGTGCCAGATCAACCTGATAATTCTTTTTTCACCTTTACATACTTAGCACTGAGCACATTGCCAGGTAGGTAGTAGGCCTTCAGGAAGTGTTATATTAATTATAAGTGACAAATGAAAGTCAGCACATATTAAATGAATTACAAGTTACAAATGAATGACTGAATGTCTCTGGGAGGTGTTAAGAATTCAAAGATAATTATCTACACTGAAATAATATATCCATGGTATTTTTAAAAAGACAATCAGGTATCAAAGTCATTAAAACTGAAAGTAAAAAAAAATTAAAAATTAAAAAAAAAAAACTAAAGGTAAGCCTGTATATAAACGCAGCTAGATTGTTTATAAATATTCTGGAGGAAGATGGGAAAGATAAAGATGAATTCCAGCAGGGCTCAATAGGTGTTGGGATCAGATAAACTTGGCAGAAAAACTGTTAGTTGAAGGGCACTTGGTTGGCTCAAGCAGTTAAGTGTCTGAGTCGGTATCAACTCAGCTTGTGATCTTGCCCTTTGTGAGACTGAGCCCCAAGTAGTACTCTGTGCAGAGCATGGAGCCTACTTGGGATTTGCTCTCTCCCCCTCTCTCTGTCTGCCCCTCCCCTGCTCGTGTGCACACATTCTCACTCATGCTCTTTCTCTCTCTCAATATAAATAAATAAAAATTAAAAAAAAAAAAAGAAAAGAAAAACTAGTAGTTGAGTTGAGATTGGAAGGGTATATATATATATATACATATATATATATATGTATATATATATGAATCCCGCATCAGGTAGAAAGGGAGAAGTATAGAGAAAAATTTCAAACAGAGGAAAATCACACACACACACACACAAAAAAAACCAAACTCACTAAAGTATAAAGTGCAAATACTTAGTATTTTGAGTTATAATTATATCATTTGCTATTTAAATTGTAACACCTGAGAGAATCCTATTTTCTATCCTGAATGAATGTGATTTTTAGCTTCCTTCTTAAAATTGTATAGTGGGTAATCCTTGTGTTTATTTAGCTATGCCATAAGGATCCAGTTCACTGTTATGGGGAATCCCACTAAAGTTCACTCATTATATCTTAAAAAATTCTGACAGATCAGTGTTCCATACTCCCAAATGAACTTAATGAAATATCCTACAAAAAGTTCTTTAACCATCATAAGAAACACAAAACAAATCTGTAGCTTTATCAAGCCTCGGAGGAGCTCATTTCTCTTGAATGATATTAAAATGACTTTCTTTTTTTGTACAGAAAGGGCAGGAAAGTGGTAAATTCTCCATTCTGTGTGCCCATGATATTCGGACCTGT
The DNA here is from genome assembly GCF_028018385.1 of Neofelis nebulosa. NCBI lineage: Eukaryota > Metazoa > Chordata > Mammalia > Carnivora > Felidae > Neofelis > Neofelis nebulosa. Next base: position 133,350,464 of record NC_080783.1, read on the forward strand.
CTCTCTACAGACAGATACCCTTTTGTAGAAGGCTCATCTTGTTTTTTGTTTGTTTGTTTGTTTGTTGTTTGGTTGGTTGGTTGGTTTTGTTTTTTGTGTTTTTCCCTGTCTGAAAAAGTGACTTTGTTTTTAAGGTTCATCTTTTATTTTGCCAAAAGGCAACAGTCTATTTGGACCCCATGTAACACATCCCTGATATTGCTAAGTACTCATTCAGTGCCATCAACTACCTACTTCTAGATTTTTATTTGTAAAACAAACCCCTATTTTTAATCTATTGCAGTAGGGTACAGGATCACCTTTATCATATCACCATTCTGTATGACTAGATAGGTATTCTCTCAGATGATAGAATTTTTCTCTACTAATGCTCCTAATTTCTGTCTGAGCCCTTACCAGCAACACCTTTGGCATCCATATTTCTACCAATAATCTCCTAAAGGCAATATAGGCTTTTTCTATCATGTGTCTCAAAACCTTTCCAGCCTCTATTCAGTATCCAATTGCAAAGTCACTTCCACACTTTTCGGTGTTTGTTAAAAGAGTACCTCATTTCTCAGTATCAAAATCTGTATTAGTTTTCTAGGGCTGTTATAACAAATTACCACACACCTGATTGCTTAAAACAACCATAAATTTATTCTCTTACAATTCTGGAGTTCAAAAGCCTGGAATCAAAGTGCTGGCAAGACTGTGTCCATCCATTGGTTCTGGAACAGAAAAAATTATTCAGCTTTCCTAGCTTCTGCTGGCTGCACAGCATTCCTTGACATTCTTCGGCATGTGGTCAAATCACTTCAGTCCTTGACTCAATATTCACACTGTGTTTTCCTCTGTGAGTATCTAATCTCCCTCTGTCTCAGTCTTACAAGGATGGACATTTATGACCCATCCAGATAATACAGGATTATTTCTTCATTGCAAGATCTTTAATTTATTCACATCCACAAAGACACTTTTTATTTTTATTTTTATTTTTTTTTCAACGTTTTTTATTTATTTTTGGGACAGAGAGAGACAGAGCATGAACGGGGAAGGGGCAGAGAGAGAGAGGGAGACACACAGAATTGGAAACAGGCTCCAGGCTCGGAGCCATCAGCCCAGAGCCTGACGCGGGGCTCGAACTCACAGACCGCGAGATCGTGACCTGGCTGAAGTCGGACGCTTAACCGACTGCGCCACCCAGGCGCCCCTCACAAAGACACTTTTTTAAAAAATAAGCTAACAGTCACAAGTTCCAGGGATTTGACTGAATATCTTTTGTGGGACCCTTTATCAGCTTACCACCACATCAGTTAGGGATTATTTGTCTGTTATTTTCAAAGTTTTGTACCAACTTTGATGTGGATACGAGGGTAATACTAGCTTTACAAAATGAGTTGAGAATTTTTCCTTTTCTATTATCTGGAGGAAATTGTATTAAATTGGTTTAATTTCTTGTTTAAATGTTTGCTAAAATTCTTCAATAAAATTATCTCAGTTGAGAGATTTCTTTTTTGTAAGTTTTTAAAATTATGAATACAATTTCAAATTAGGTGAGATATAATTGTGTTTTGTGAGGAACTGATCAGTTTCCAATGCCACATATACATGTGTGTAGAGATTTTTTTATGATCTTTTTTATGTCTGCCAAGTCTATAGCAATATCTACTGCTTCATTCAAATATTAAACATTTTTATCTTCTTTTTTCTTTATTGTTTTGCTAGAAGCAAATTTTTTTATCTTTTTGAAAAAGTAGATCTTTTATTAATTTTTCCTATTGCTTTCTCTTTTAAATTTCATTGATTTTTGCTCTTATCTTTACTATTGATTTACTTCTGCTTAACTGGGTTTAGTTTGTTCTTTTGTAGGTGATTGAGATAGGAATTTAGATTATAGATTTAGTATTTTTCCCTTTTTCTAATGTATTCATTTTAGTACTATGATTTTCCCTCCTATTACTGCTTTAACTGTGTCCCACAATTTTTTTCTATGTTTTATTTTTATTTCCATTTAGCTCAATGTATAGTGTTTTTTCCTTTGAGATGTCCTCAATGATCCATGTATCATTTAGAAATGTGTTACTTTGGGTTTCTAAGTGTTTGGTAATTTTATCGTTATCTTGCCATTAATGATTTCTAACCTTATTCCATTGTGGCCAGACACTAAATTCTGTATGATTTCAATTTTTTAAAGTTTGTTGAGGTTTCTTTTATGGCCCAGGATATAGTTATCTTGGCATATGCTCTGCAGGCTCTTGAAAAGAACGTATATTCTGCTGTTGTTGGACAGAGTGTTCTATAAATGTCAGTTGAATCCTGACATTATGGTTGATGATATTATTAAAATCCTCTATGTTATTACTTATCTAATGGCCATTAGGTCCTGGCAGGGATAATTCTGATTCCCTATTTGACCTTCTCTGATACCACACAAGTGGGTATGGGGCATGCCAAAGTTTGGTGAGGATAGAAGTCTAGGTTCCTCACTTGGCCTTCGCTCATATGGGTGATGGTATGGCAACATTTTTTTTTCTGTTTGGTTGCAATAGAGAAGTTATGTATTTTTTCATGTCTATCTTGCTTAGCATTTCCTTTCTTTGTCCTCTGGCTAGAGAGAGTGGGCTCCTGCTAGGGCTGTTTTATTGTTGTTATTTGCAACCATTGATGTTTCTGGGGTGCCATTTTCTCCAAATTCCGTCTGTTGTTGGATTCAAAAAGAATATATGATGCAAAAAGAAACCCAGAGAACTCACTATTATATGCCATTTATTGTGTCCTAAGACACCCAACCAGTCTCCCTTCCTTCTCCACTTTTTACAGTCTTCTTATATTTGTTCTCTATATAAATTCCACAGTTTTGTTAGATTTAGCAACATTTGTTTTATTTAGCTAGATTTGCTAAATTTAGATAATTTGCCTTGGCAAATGAAATAGAAGTAACACATGCTAGTTTAAAGATGAAGCTTTTAGAGCAGTCATGTGATTTCACCACTGTACTTTTCTTTTTTCCATGAAGAGGCAATGTCCAGATAGAAGCTATGTTTTCCTGAATCTCAAACAGAAGACAACATAGAGTGGGGTTGCAGCCAATTTATAGCTGTCATGTAATCTTAATGATAAAGATATCTTTTTTCTTGTTATTGTAAGCCAGTGAGGCTTTGGAACTTCTTGCTCTCACAGCATAATCTTGCAAAACTAATATGCTCATGTTAAATATGCATAACTACATTATTTGTTTTTTGCATTTCTCAAAACTTTCTCTATAATAATTAATTCTGGAATTTTGTTGTTTTATATGAAGCTTAAAAATGTATACTTTATGAAAAAGCAATACTTTATGATGAGTTTTTTTGGAGGTGACAGTGAGGTTCATGGGGTCTAGAGCCAATGGCCAAGAAAGAAGTCTTGAAGACGTCTTTGGTGCAAAAAGGTGATTTTATTGAAGCACTGGGACAGGACCTATGGGCAGGAAGAGCTGCCCCGGGACCATGAGGAGAGACGGGGAGAGGTAAAGTCCAGGGGAAGTTTTCAGTCAGATTTTCATAAACTAAAGAAGACTCCCAGGATAGTGGAGCCTAGCTATTATCAAGTTAAGGTGTTTTGTTTTGTTTTGTTTTGTTTTGTTTTTTCTCTAGCAAAGCATTAATATTAAGACAGTAGGGAGTTCCTGGAGAAACATTTTACTCTGCCAGATTCAAGTATTTGTCAATGGGCTGTAGGTTATAAGGAAATTCAGTTTTATCTGCCATTTCCTTCTGCCTTTGTTTCCATTACTATGGAGGAGTGATGGAGATTTAGGTCCTGCAGGACTATGATCTCTATCACTTAACCATTTGTTTTCCCCTTTCCTTTGTTCTTGGGCAAACAGGAGCACCTGAGGAATATCACACATATCCCACCTAGGGGATGGGGGTGTTTGCGCCCTGTCAGCTTGCCGTATGCTCCCTCATCATTTTATGTATTGTGGCAAAAACAATTTCTACTTTTATGGTAGCAGTCCCATTTTCTAGTATTTCTCAAACATTGACAATAGTACTTCTAGATGCAGTTCATCTCATACAAGAAAGTAAAAGGGGAAGAAAGTAAGAAAGATAGAATGGCAATGTGTTTGGTGCCTTTACATCTGGAGATAATTTCGACTAACAAATTGAATTGAATATTTTCTAGATAAGTATTTATTCATTTTATACTTTGAATATTTGAATATCTGATAAAGACATGGATCCTACATCTCCTCAAAATAAAAATAATTTCAAAAATTTTAAATAAAATTTTCATATGATACATCTGTTATTGCATTGTAAATGGATGTCTTTTATGAATATGAAATATGAAAATAATCTTTGTTACTTCATTTTTATGCAAAAAAGTGCTTCTTAAAAATAAATGAAATAAGCATAAATTATACAACTAAAACAGAGAGTAAACTTTTAGTGGAAAAGATGATGCTATGAGGCATAAATAAACTATTCAGATTATAAATTGTGGTTGGCATGGCCAAACAAGTGTCAGTTTTGCAAACTAATAGGTCAACATTTTCATTGTGTTTCTGTGTCAACACTTTCTATAAACCTTGACTCTCAAAGATATATAAAAAGAAGTAGAATCTGACGTCCTATAGGTTATCACATAGGATGAAAATATGTTTGTGTTCAAGAAACACTAGAATTATCCAAGACCTTTTAAGTTGAATTTATGTTATGTTACTTCCTTTGTCTACAAGTCAATGGAAGCTATATTTTGCTAGGTCTCCATTCTGATATTATCCATGAGAAAAAAGAAAAATAATACACATTGCAAACTAATGGTCACTTCTGAAAGTCATTCAAAAAATTTGTATAGTTTCCTTAGTGTCTACAGATTTATTTGTAGGGATAACTTGATAATACTTTGTTACTTTTTACTACTGACTTTGCCAATTTTTTAATGTTTATTTATTTATTTTGAGAGAGGGAGAGAGAGAGAGAGCAAGGGAGAGGCAGAGAGAGAGAGAGAATCCCAAGCAGGCTCTGCACTGTAAGCACAGAGCCCAACACAGGGCTCATACTCACAAAGCATGAGATCATAACCTGAGCCAAAATCAAGAGTAGGCTTCTTAGAAACTGACTGAGCCACCCAGGTGACCAGGTGATTTTGCCATTTTTAATTGTATTCTTTCACAATAAAGTATTTATTTTATTGCTCGTTATGACCCTGCTCAAAAGAGCACATGGCCAAGAGACATCATCAAATAAAAAGCAGGACCTGACTGAAGTGAACAAATGACTTTAGTCATTTTGTAGATAAATAAGAATTTTTTCAGGATTGGCAGCAATCTCTGATGCTACCACTTACCAAAACCAAACTCTAAAGTAAAAAAGTCACAATAAGTTGTGACCATCTTCATCAAAATATAAAAACAAAACATTTTATCAAATGTTGGAGCTTTTCAAATGTGCAAAGAGACTAACTTTTTCTATTTTTTTATTGTCACTTATTTTTGAGAGAGAGAGAGAGGGGACTGAGGATCCGAAGTGGGCTCTGCATTGATAGCAGAGAGCCTGATGTGGGGCTCGAACTCACAAACTGTGAGATCATGACCTGAGCCAAAGTCAGGCACTTAACTGACTGAGCCAACTCGGGACCCAAGAAACTAAATTTTGTGGGGTTTTCTTTTGCAGAGTAATATAAAACTTAAAGATATTGGCCATGGTTGATAAAGGAAGGAGCTCTCACACAGAATTATTCTTTGACATAGCTAACACACAAATAGCAGATTAACAAACATGGCTTAGTTGTTCTAAGAAGTCAGTAGACTCACTAAATTTTATATTGAAGCAATGTGTTTTGTTATTTCATAGTTGCTTCAAAATTCTGACAACTTTTAAAGATTTCAGAGTTGATAATGATTTCTATTTATTTATTTATTTATTTTAATGTTTATTTATTTTTGAGAAGGAAAGAGACAGAGTGTGAACAGGAGAAAGACAGAGAGAGAGGGGAAACAAAGAATCTGAAGCAGGTTCCAGGCTCTGAGCTGTCAGCAGAGAACCCTACATAGAGATCTAACCCATAAACTCCAAGATCATGACCTGAGCCACAATTGGACACTTAACCCACTGAGCCACCCAGGCACCCCGATAATGATTTCTTTATAGAGGTACCACTTCAAATCTCATTTTCTGTCCAAAGTAAAATGTGATCATTTTCACCCAGACTAGTCTGATCATTTTCAATTACAGGAGTTCAGCATTCACTATCTCAAGGGAGAGTATTAGAAAAATAAATTTAAAAATACAACACAATAAAAATTAACACTCAAAAAGAACAGAAAGAAAGTATCTCCTCTTGGACTCTGCCTTTCAAAACTTGGGCCCCCAATAGGAAAATTGAAAGTATCCCTGAAACAAGTGAAAGATTTGAGAAACTCACAACCTGAAATTGAATAAGAATATATCCTCCTTTACTAGAGTGATTTGCAGTATTGTCTCTCTTGTATTTAAGCTAAGTGTTAAACCAACAAAGAAACAAAGGTGTGACCAGTAAGATTAAAAAAAAAAAAAAAAAAAAACAAGTAAAATGCAAACCCAAACCTCTACACACCATACACATTACTGTTCATAGCATTTCCACTTGTAATAACCAAAACCTGGAAAGAACGCAAACCTTCCTTAAAGGTAAGTGGACAAACTGTTATAAAGACAAGCAATTTAATATTCCTCAGCAATAAAACAGAATAAATTATCGATACACACATCAACATGGATAAATCTCACAATTCTGCTGGGTGATAGAATCCAGACAAAGACTGTGTACATTGTGTATGTTTCTAATTACATATTTTTAAAATGCAAACTACCGATAGTGGCAGAAAACAGAACAATGATTTCCTTGGGACCAGGGATGAAGCATAGAGAGAGTCAAAAAGGGTATGTTTTGTGATTACAAAAGATTACAAGAAAACTTTTAGGGTAATGGATATGTTATCTTGGAATGTGGTGGTGGATGAAAACATACAGATGTCAAAATTTATAGGATTATATACCTTTTTGTGCAGTTTACTATATGGAAATTGTACCTCAATAAAACTGATGAAAAACAGACCAAATAAAATAGTTGAGGTCTGACTTGTCAAAATAGCAACTTCTTTTGAAGACCTGAACTTTTTATTGTGGCATTTAAATTATTTCCATCACTTTGGAATCTTGAGTTGGTGCTCATCTTTTAATTGCCTAAAAATGTTCCTTACAATCTCTATTCATATGAGCTTGCAGCACACTTAAAAATAATGTGCAAACCAAATTACAGCAGGAACTTTATCATTTTGTCAATACCACAACATAAAACATAAAATGCAAGCAGGTGGAAAAGGTGTTAATGGGATTTTAGACAATACACGTATAAAAATAACTTCAAAGCTTTGTTATTATCATGATTATAGAAGTACAAACATTTATATAGCTGTATCAGAATGCAGTATGCTGTTCATTTACATCTTAACAGTACTGAATATGTTTACATCTTAGTTTAACCAGCCGGGGAGAATTTTCTGACATTGTTTCTTTTTTCCATTCATATTAAAGTATGGAAATGTACACTTAAGAATTTTATGTTAAAACTTAAAAAATTTTGCACATAAAGTAAACTATGGTAGCAATTTCCTGAATGAAACCATAAAAAACGCAAGTCACATGACTGTCTAGAAATGCATGGCCAGATAGCCGAGAGCTACTGGAACATATTACTGAAAATTTCTGGTGATCAATCTGTGTTTTTTTTTTAATGTTTATTTATTTTTGAGAGCGAGAATGTGCAAGCAGGGAAGGTCAGAGACAGAAAGGGAGACAGAGAATCTGAAGCAGGCTCCTTGCTTTCAGCACAGAGTCCAACTTGGGGCTTGAACTCACAAACTGTGAGATAAGGACCTGAGCCGAGGTCAGACGTTTAACCGACTGAGCCACCCAGATGCCACTGTGTGATTTTTTTAATGCCAGGTAACTGTGATATTTCAGGAGCTATAAGCAGCACTTAGTAGTGGATGCCATGATTCTTTTCCCAATTCCATTTCACTTTACTTGTAAAAACTAAACAACCCAAAACTCTGCCTGCTGAAAATAAATACAGCCCTCTTAAGTTCTGGTGGATTTGAGTTAAAAACATTTTCCCTGACCATCTTCTGCTGAAAATAAATACAGCCCTCTTAAGTTCTGGTGGATTTGAGTTAAAAACATTTTCCCTGACCATCTTCATTAAAATGTATTAATATCAGAAATGTAACATGTTTACCCATTATCAGTAGTGCTTATTCTGTGTCAGGCATTGTGCTAAGTGTTGTCTAGATATTAATTCTCTCAATCCTCATAAAAACATTAAAAGGTAGATAGTAGTGTTATTCCAGTTTTAACAGATGCAAAAACTTTGGCTCAGGGAGGTTAATGTAAGAAGTTATTATGGGTTGAATTGTGTCCCCTAACCCCAGTTCATATATGGAAGTCCTAAACCCCAATACCTTAGAATGTGAACTTATTTGATAATAGAGTTTTTGCAGAAGTAATTAGTTAATTTAATATGAGGTCACACTGGAGTAGGGTTAGCCCCTAATCCAACAGGATTGGTGTCCTTACAAAAAGGGAAATTTGGAGAAAGATGAACACACAGGAAGAACACCAGGTGAAGAGGAAGGCAGAGATTAGGGTGATAAAGCAGAAGCCATGGAATGCCAAAGACTGTCAGCAAACCACAGGAGCATGAAGCAGATTGGCCTTCACAGCCCTCAGAAAGAACTAACCCTCATTTCAGACTTACAGTTTCAAGAACTATAGGAAAGTACATTTCTGTTGTTTCAATCTCCCAGTCTTTGGTACTTGTTATGATAGAGCTAGGAAACTCACACAAGAATGGAATCTAAATACCTGACTCCAGAACGCACACTATGCTATGTACTCCTAGCATGTATTAATTACATTTTTTTTAATGCTTACTTATTTTTGAGAGAGACAGAGAGTAAGTGGGGAAGGAGCAGAGAGAGAGGGAGACACAGAATCTGAAGAGGGCTCCAAGCTCTGAGCTGTCAGCCAGAACCCAAAGCAGGTCTTGAACTCCTGAACCGTGAGAACATGACCTGAGTGAAAGCTGGCCTCTTCACTTACTGAGCCACCCAGGCACCCCCTGTATTAATTATATTTTAATTCTAAGTCAGAAAAGAAAAGATCTTAGTTCTAAGAAGGTGATGTATCTAGAAGGAAATTCTAGAGATAGGAACGTACTGTAGTGCCAGCAGTAGGAATCCAAGCATTCTGAATGAAAGGCTAGCTGGGGGTCTTCTGTGTGCTGGAGATGGAATAAGAGAGAGGAGAGGGAGGAGAACCCAGTGGAATATTGTACCAAAGGGTGCCTGGGTGGCTTAGTCAGGTAAGCGTTCAACTCTTGATTTCGGCTCAGGTTATGATCTCATGGTCATGGGTTCGAGCCCCATGTCAGGCTCTGCACTGACAGCATGGAGCCTGCTTGGGATTCTCTTTCTCCCTCTCTCTTTGCCCCACCCCTTCTCTCTCCCTCTTTTTTTCTCAAAATAAATAAATAAACTTTAGAAAAAGATTGTACTACAAGAGGGGTAAAATTAACTTAAAAAAATTTCACGTTTTTCAAATGTGCCTAAAATTTGGCTGTGCCTAAATATCCTGGTGTGATGAAAAGTGCAAGAAATGATAAGAAAACAATATTCATTGCAAAACCAAGAGGGTGGCTGCAATTACAGCAAATTGTCTCTGTGACAGAATAGCTCTCATAAATAACCTCAAGCATGGCTGATTTAAAATTTCAGACCAATTGAACTGAAAGAGTTGATGAGCTCCTCAAATACCTGACATCCAGAAAATAACTTTCCTCTGAGAAACTCTCATTATGTCTTAAAGAAAACTTCACTGTTAAAATTTACTGAGGCCAAAAGGGAATCTAAGCCTAATGTAAACCCTTTTTGGTTTTTGTTGTTGTTGTTGTTGGAGGGCCTATTATATGCTTTCTGGAAGTATTTGTAATTGTTTTTCTTTTCAGGATACACCAATATCTCATCTTAATGATTATTAGCAAAACTGACATACTTGGTTAACGAACCTACCCCTGTCCCACATGGCTTTCAGGAATGTGCTTGCAGCAGGCAGCATTACAGTGGAGAGTTTTAGGACGATGATTACAGATGTTTTCCATGGACTATCATGTTGTTCAATGTGTAACTCCCAGATGAACAAAACACACAGTGTCCAATCAGGTGGTTGCCAACAAATCTCTAAAAGAAGATACATAAGTGGGGCACCTGGGTGGCTCAGTCCATTGAGTTTCCAATTTCCTCTCAGGTCATGATCCCGCAGTTGGTGGGTTTGAGCCCCGCCCTGTGTCCAGCATTGTGCTGAAAGCTCAGAGCTCAGAGCCTGGAGCCTGCTTCAGATTCTGTTTCCCTCTCTCTCTGCCCCTCCCCCTGCTGTGCTCCCTCTCAAAAATAAATGTTAAAAAGTTAATTTAAAAAATAGTAAAAATAAAGAAGATACACAAGGGACTACTCCAACCTTAAGTATCTATCTAGGGTTGGGTCTGACGGGAGACAGTTATGCTCCTAATAGTTCTTCTGTGACCTTTATATACAAGACTTTACCATTTGAAACTATGCATTTTTTGGTGAGAATTGTGGAAAACATAGAGTTCTTCTCTTTCGCAGAGAATGTTGCTTCTCTTTAAGCTGTATGTCCTGATTGTAAGATATAATCCTTCCTTTCATAGCCTAAATTATGTGAAACCTTTTTCTCACTTTTCCATTTGAATTTAATACTGATGTTTGTCCATATGGTTGTAATACACTATTTATCCATTTATTTAGACATTTCCACTTATTGACTATTGAGAATAATGCTGCTATGAATACTCACAAGTTTTCGTATAGTCATATGATTTCATTTCTCTTGGATTTATATCCAGGAATGGAATTGCTGGATCATGTGGTAATTCTACGCTTAACATTATGAGCAACTCCCAACATTTTCCAAAGCGTATGTATCAGATTACACTCCTACTGTCTATGTATGAGGGTTTCAATTTCTCCATTCTAGCTAAAAAGTTACTTGAACTTTTCACTATAACCATCCTAGCAGATGTGAAGTGATCTGTCTTGTGGTTTTGATTATCATGTGCCTAATGGCCTCTCTTCAAGTGGTATTGCCATTTCTATGTTTTTGTTGGTGAAACCTATTTATAACTTTTGTCCACTTTTAAATCGGTTTGTTCATCTTTTTATTATTAATTGTAGGAGTTTTATATATTTGGGGTATAAGTTTCTTATCAGACATATGATTTGCAAATATTTTCTCCAATTCTGTGGCTTGGCTGTTAAATTACTTGATAACATCACACACAGCACAAAATTGCGAGGTTTTTAAAAGTTTTTATGAGGCACAGTTTATGAAATTTTCTTTAATTGCTTGTGGTTTTAGTGTCATATATAAGAAAGGTTGGCCTAACCCAAGATCATGAAGACTTATTCCTATGTATTCTTTTTTTTTAACTTGTTTTATTTCTTATTTTTTTTAAATTTACATCTAATTTAGTTAGCATATAGTGCAACAATGATTTCAGGAGTAGATTCCTTAGTGCCACTTACCCATTTAGCCCATACCTCCTCCCACAACCCCTCCAGTAACCCTCAGTTTGTTCTCCATATTTGAGTCTCTTCTGTTTTGTCCACTTCCTGTTTTTATATTATTTTTGTTTCCCTTCCCTTGTGTTCATCTGTTTTGTCTCTTAAAGTCCTCATATGAGTGAAGTCATAGGATTTTTGTCTTTCTCTGACTGACTAATTTCACTTAGCATAATACCCTCCAGTTCCATCCATGTAGTCACAAATGGCAAGATTTCATTCTTTTTGAGTTCCGAGTAATTCTCCATTGTATATATATATATATATATATATATATATATATATATATACCACAACTTCTCTATCCATTCATCCATCGATGGACATTTGGGCTCTTTCCATACTTTGGCTATTGTTGATAGTGCTGCTATAAACACTGGGATGCACGTGTCCCTTCGAAACAGCACACCTGTATCCCATGGATAAATGCCTAGTAGTGCAAATGCTGGATCATAGGGAAGTTCTATTTTTAGTTTTTTGAGGAACCTCCATACTGTTTTCCAGAGTGGCTGCACCAGCTTGCATTCCCACCAACAATGCAAAAGTGATCCTCTTTCTCCGCATCCTTGCCAACATCTGTTGTTGCCTGAGTTGTTCATGTTAGCCATTCTGACAGGTGTGAGGTGGTATCTCATTGTGGTTTTGATTTATACTTCCCTGATGATGAGTGATGTTGAGCATTTTTTCATGTGTCGGTTGACCATCTGGATGTCTTCTTTGAAGTGTCTATTCATGTCTTTTGCTCATTTCTTCACTGGATTCTTTTTTTTTTGGGGGGGTGTTGAGTTTGATAAGTCCTTTATAGATTTTGGATGCTGACCCTTTATCTGATATGTCATTTGCAAATATCTTGTCCCATTCTGTCGGTTGCCTTTTAGTTTTGCTGATTGTTTCCTTCCCTGTCCAGAAGATTTTTATTTTGATGAAGTCCCAGTAGTTCATTTTTGCTTTTGTTTCCCTTGCCTCCAGAGATGTGCTGAGTAAGAAGTTGCTGCAGCCAAGATCAAAGAGGTTTTTGCCTGCTTTCTTCTCGAGGATTTTGATGGCTTCCTGTCTAACATTGAGGTCTTTCATCCAGTTTAAGTTTATTTTTGTGTATGGTGTAAGAAAGTGGTCCAGCTTCATTCTTCTGCATGTCACTGTTCAGTTTTCCCAGCACCACTTGCTGAAGAGACTGTCTTTATTCCATTGGGTATTCTTTCCCACTTTGTCAAAGATTAGTTGGCCATACATTTGTGGGTCCATTTCTGAGTTTTGTATTCTGTTCCATTGATCTGAATGTCTGTTCTTGTGCCAGAACCATACTGTCTTGATGATTACAGCTTTGTAGTATAGCTTGAAGTCTGGGATTGTGATGCCTCCTGCTTTGGTTTTCTTTTTCAAGATAGCTTATTCATCACAACCAAGTGGGATTTATACCTGGGATGCAGGGCTGGTTCAATATCCACAAAACAATTAATGTGATTCATCACATCAATAAAAGAAAGGACAAGAACCATATGATCCTCTCAATAGATGCAGAGAAAGCATTTGACAAAATAGAGCATCGTTTCTTGATAAAAACCCTCAAGAAAGTAGGGATAGAAGGAGCATACCTCGAGATCATAAAAGCCACATATCAACGACCCAACACTAATATCATCCTCAATGGGGAAAAACTGAGAGCTTTCCCCCTAAGGTCAGGAACAAGACAGAGATGGCAACTCTCACCACTGTTATTCAACATAGTATTGGAAGTCTTAGCCTCTGCAATCAGACAACAAAAAAAGAAATAAAAGGCATCCAAATCGGCCAGGAGGAGGTCAAACTTTCACTCTTCACAGATGACATGATACTATATGGAAAACCCAAAAGATTCCACCAAAAAACTGTGAGAATTGATTCATGAATTCAGCAAAGTTGCAGGATATAAAATCAATGCACAGAAATCAGTTGCATTCCTATACACCAACAATGAAACGACAGAGAAAGAAATCAAGGAATCGATCCCACATACAGTTGCACAAAAAAACATAAAATACCTAGGAATAAATCTAACCAGAGAGGTGAAAAATCTGTATGCTGAAAACTATAGAAAGCTTATGAAAGAAATTGAAGAAGACACAAAAAAATGGAGAAAGATTCCATGCTCCTGGATAGGAAGAACAAATATTGTTAAAATGTTGATACTACCCAAAGCAATCTACATATTCAATGCAATCCTTATCAAAATAACACCAGCATTTTTCACAGAGCTATAACAAATAATCCTAAAATTTGTATGGAATCCTATGTATTCTTTTAAGAAGTTTATAGTTTGGGCTCTTAAATTTATGCCTATTACCCATTTAAATTAATTTTTATGTATGGTTTAAGGAATTTTATTCTTCTAAATGTGGATATCCAGTTGTTCTAGCACAATTTGTTCAAAAGACCATTCTTTCCATTTTACATTGTTTTGGACTCATTGTGACAATCCATAAACCATAAATGTAGAAGACCATTTCAGGAGTATTAATTCTATTTTACTGATTTAGGTCTGCCTTTTTGCTGGTACCTCTTTTATTTGATTACTGTGGTTTTGGAGTAAGTTTTAAAGCCATGAAGTATGAGTACCTCTAATATGTTCTTTTTCAAGACTGTCTTGAGAATTTTGGGTTCCTCGCGTTTTCATATGAGTTCTTAGGATCAGCTTCTGCAAAAATGGCTGGAATTTGAACAGGGATTGTACTGAATCTGTTGATCTCCTTGGAGAGTATTGCTATCTAAACAATAGTGATTCTTCTGATTCATTAACATGAGATGCCTTTCCATTTATTTAGATTTTTATTTTCCAACAACAAAGTTTTCTAGTTTTTAGAATAGCAGTTTTGCACTTAAAAAATTATTCCCAAGGATTTTGGGTGTTTTTTTTTTTTTTGATGCTGTTTAAGTGAATTGCTTTTCTTAATTTCATTTCAGATTATCATTCAAATATGTAGAAAACACAGTCATAAATATGTATATATTTATGTTATATAAATATATTCTATTAAAATAAATATATTTATAAATGTATAAATAACTATTGTATATAAATATATGTAATTATCTTATATAAGTGTATATATATGCATATATATGTATATATATGTTTGTGAGGTAGCCTGAAAACTTGTTGAACTCATTTGTTAATGCTAAAAGGTTTTTAGTTAATTCTTTAGATTTTCTCAATATAAGAGTATGTCATCTGCAAAAAGCATTATTTCTTCCTCCCCAATTTCAGTGCTTTTATTTTAATTTCTTGCAGAATCTTCAGTATAGTGTTGAAAAGTAGTGGCAAGAATGCACATTTGTTTCTTCTTCTTAATCTTAGAAGAAATAATTCTGTCTTTTACCATTAAATATAATTTGAGTGGTGGGTTTTTCATTGATACCTTTTAGCTGGTTGAGGAAGCTTTCTTCTTTTCCAATTTTGTTAAGTGTTTTTAATCATTAAACTGTTAGATTTTGTCAGTTGATATTCTTCTGTCTACTGACATGATCACCTTGTTTTATTCCTTACTGATAAAGTGTGTTGTATTAATTGAATTTCAAATGTTAAACCATCCTTGTATTTTCTAGATAAATTACACTTGGTTGTGGCATAAAATTCTGTTTGTTTTTTTCCACCCTACTGAGATACAATTGAATAAATTATAATATATTTTTTAATTTTCAAAAAATTTTTAATGTTTATTTATTTTTGATAGAGACAGAGCACAAGCAGGGGAGGGGCAGAGAGAGAGAGGGAGACACAGAATCTGAAGCAGGCTCCAGGCTCAGAGCTGTCAGTACAGAGTCCAAGATGGAACTCTAAATCACAAACCGTGAGATCATGACCTGAGCTGAAGTCGGACGCTTAACTGACTGAGCCACCCAAGTGCTCCAAAATTATAATATATATGTATATTTAATGTATACAATGTGATGATTTAATGTATACGTATGCATTGTGAAAGGCCTCCTACCGTTAAGTTTATCCATACATCAATCACCTCATATATTTATCCCCGTTTTATTTTGGTTTTTGTTTGTTTGTTTGTTTTTGTTTGGTCAGAACACTTCAGTTCTACTCTCTTAGCAAATCTCCATTATATAATACCGTATTATCAATTATATTCACTGTTATATATTAGATCCTCAAACCTATTCATCTTGTAACTGAATGTTTGTACCCTTTTTACAGGCCTTATTTCCCCCAACATCCTAGTACTAGATATGAGCTACTCTTTCTACCATTCTACTCTCCACTTCTAAGAGTTCAATTTTTTTTCAAAGTCCACATACTAGTGATACCACACAGTACTTGTCTTTCTCTGACTAATTTCACTCAGCATAATGCCTTCCAGCTTCATCCATGTTGTCACAAATAGAAATTCCTTCTTTTTGAAGGCTGAATAATATGGTCCATTCTATCTATCTATCTATCTATCTACTTATCTATCCATCTACTTATCATCTATCTATCTATCTATCTACTTATCTATCTACTTATGTATCTATCTACCTATTGATTGATTGATCTATCATATACCTACCTCATATTTTCTTTACCCATTCATCCATTTACAGACATTAAGGTTGTTTCCAACTTTGGTAATTATGAATAATGCTACAACGGACATGAGAGTACAGATATTTCTTTTTTTGTTTTTTTTTTAATTTTTTTTAACGTTTATTTATTTTTGAGACAGAGAGAGACAGACCATGAACAGGGGAGGGTCAGAGAGAGGGAGACACAGAATCTGAGACAGGCTCCAGGCTCTGAGCTGTCAGCACAGAGCCCAACGTGGGGCTCGAACTCATGGACTGCGAGATCATGACCTGAGCCGAAGTCAGCCGCCCAACAGACTGAGCCACCCAGACGCTCCAGAGAGTACAGATATTTCTTAGATATAGTGATTTAGTCCCTTTTGGATATATACGTACAACTGAAATTACTGGATCATATGGTGGTTTTATTTTTAATCTCTTGAGGAAACTCCATACTGTTTTCCATAGTGGCTGCACCAGTTTACATTCCCACCAAGAGTCTACAAGGATTCCCTTTCCTCCACATCCTTGCCAATGCCTGTTATATTTTGTCTTTTTGATAAAAGACATCCTAACAGGTGTGAGGTAATAGCTCATTGCAGTTTTGATTTGCATTTCTTTGATGAATAGCAATGTTTAGCATCTCTTCGTGTAAGTTAGGATTTGTATGTCTTCTTGGGAAAGTATCTGGCCAGGTCTGTAGCTCATTTTTAATTGGATTAATTTTTTTTAATTGTTTATTGAGTTGTTTGAGTTCCTTCTGTATTTTGTATGCTAACCTTTTATCCATATGTGGTTTGCAAATATTTTCTCCCATTCCATAGGTTATCTTTTCATTTTGCTGAATTTTCATTGTTTTGCAGAAGTTTGTTAGTTTGATATAGTCTCATTTATTTATTTTTGCTTTTTTTTGCCTTCATTTTTGATGTCAAATCTAAAATAATAATAATAATAATTGTCAAAACCAGTGTCAAAGAGCTTACTCTTAATGTTTTCTTCTAGGAGTTTTATGATTTCAGGTCTTGCATTCAAATCTGTAATCTATTTGGAATTGAGTTTTGCGTATGGTGTGAGCTGAGCATCCAGTTTCATTCCTTTGCATGTGGATACCCAATATTCTCAACACCATTTACAAAGAGACTGTCCTTTCACCATTATATAGTCTTGGCTCCTTTGTCATAAATTAATTGGCCACATATTAATGGGTTTATTTGGCGGCTCTCAATTCTGTTCCATTGGTCAGTGTTTCCGGTAGTGTTACTGTGATCACTACAGCTTTGTAAGGTAGTTTGAAATCAACAAGTGCAGTGCTTCCAACTTTACTCTGGTTCCACAGGGTTGCTGTTTTGGCTATTTGAGGTCTTTATAGTTCCATATATATTGACTACAATATACTCTCCTTTTAAACAACTTCCTTAATACAATGCCCAGTGGAGAGGGTTATGAAGTCTGAATTGCAGCCTTCCAAAAACAAGCTCAATCCAAAAAAAAAAAAAAAAAAAAAAAAAAAAAAAGAGGGGGCGGCGTGCCTGGGTGCTCAGTCAGTTAATCTTCTGGCTTCAGCTCAGGTCATGATTTCACTGTTCCTGAGTTAGAGCCCCATGTCGGCTCTGTGCTGACAGCTCAGAGTCTGGAGACTGCTTGGAATTCTGTGTCTCCCTCCTCTCTCTCTACCCCATCTCTGCTCATGCTCTGTCTCTGTCTCTCTCAAAGCTAAATACACATAAAATTTTGTTTTCAAAAAAAAAACAAGCTCAATCCAAAATCTTGAATATATCTCTTCTTTAAACTAAGTATCTGTTCTACTTTTGCATGAAAATGGAAGAACATTGGAGCTGTCATCTTTGTTTACATTGATATCTTATTAGAGCTGTCTTTGAATCAATATCTTGCTTTAGTTTTTCAAGTTTGTGTATGTTGGCATCAGACTAAGAAGACAATGTGTCTAGAACTATAAAACACTGACCACTCTTATTCTCAAGAATCCATAATTCCTAGTGATAAATTGCAATAAGTCCCAACTCGGAACATAATCTTCTTAGATATCAATGTAAGCATATGTCACAAGGACACTTTCAGGCATTTTTCCCCCAGTATATGGCCATCTCTCCCACCCCCAGGACATTCCTGAGCTAGAAAAAGTCCTCAAACTTTAACTAAACCAGGACTTTTACTAACAGGTCTTAAGTCTGTGTCCATATTAACACACTTTAATAATTCATAGAGACTTATTTAGTATTCTTCAAAGCTTTTTCCATGGACTGGTTTTCCCACAAAGTGCTAGTGGTTTTACTGCTGTTGTCATTTTTAACTTGGTTTCCAAGAGCAAATATACTTTGCAAATGAAGTTTAACAAAGTTACTTTTGTTTTTGTTTTACTGCAAAAATTATCAAAGTCTTTACTATGACACACAGAGAGGAAAGAGATGAATTTCTTACTTTTTCCTTGATTAAAGAAATCAAATTTTCTTGGACACAAAGCTGGCAGCGGTTTAATTGTGAATAAAGAAGAATAGTACTGTGCTCGCTTCGGCAGCACATATAAAGAAGAATAGTACCTATATTAGTAAATTGCCCAGTCTAAAATTATAGCTCCTGTAAATCCTCTAATTACTTATAGTGTCTTCCCCCACAGAAAGGAAAAACATATATTGAGTACAATTTAAGAACTGCCTCTCATAGAAGAACAAAAAACAAGAGATACTATGATCAGCTGAAGTTATTTAAAATGCTTTAACCCAGGTGCCTGGATGGCTCAGTTAAGTGTTCAACTTCAGCTCAGGTCATGATCTTGTAGTCTGTGGGTTTGAGCCCTGCATCCGGCTTGTGCTGACAGCTCAGAGCCTGGACCCTGCTTCAGATTCTGTCTCCCTCTCTCGGTGCTACTCCCCTGATCATGCTCTCTCAAAAATAAATAAATGTTAACAATAAAACGTAAAAAATACTTTAACCAACTTCCACATTATTGCCTGCACAGAGAAATTTTAGATTCCAAAATATAATTGTACCAATATACAATTTTTTGTTTGAACTTCTATTTCCTGTTTTATTTAATACAAAAAAGTGTATTAAATTCCATATCTTCTCAATAAGATAATAATTTTTAAGCATACCCATTTATAATTTTTTAAAGTATGTGCTTTTTTAAAAAGCTCTAAATAATTATTTCTAGTGGCTCTAGATATTGAGGAATTAGCTGCTATATCTCCATAGCCTAAGAGAAATGAAAAGAAAGGACTTTTCATGAAGTTAAATTTTCTTGATGGAAAAGCATGTATGTGAAAATAGCTGCAAATATAAAATAAATTAAATTCCTAGTTGGAATTGCCTAATATATAAATAAATAAGGGGCTCTTAAAAATTAAACCATCATGAAGAAATCCCTCAATACATGTATTATGGAACATGGTGAGTTAGAGCTAATATTTATTCATGATCAAGTTTTCTGCATTGGACTACACAGAGGGAAAATGAGTTTCTTTTAAGACTATTAGCACATAGATACAAATTACTCACTGAAATCATGGTAGAAAAGCATGATTAATGAGAATTGGTTTCAAATGTTTCCATATAATGGCTACATTCAGTGGATAGAATGTGGATAGTGGGAGTGTTTTAAATACAAAAAAAAAAAAAAAAAAATGAAATAAGAAGATGACCATGAGCAAAATGACCAACATCCATCACTCGAAGCTGGTATAGTTTTGACTAAAAACAGCAACAAAAATTGAAGATCAGAATAATTTTAAACATGTCCCACTTTGCCTTACTGCATGGGTTCTTACAAGTCTTTGGGGTTATTTTGTTCATATCTATTGGATGATAGAATCTCTAATTCACAATATACACATTTAGTCAAAGGGTGCAGGATGTGACTGCAGGTGAGAAACACTACTAATGCTCTCTGCACTACTGAAGTGTAGCTGTAGCCCTAGACATTTTCAAAGTTGGAAGCTAACAAACCAGAGGCAGTGCGTATTTCTGTCACATATGATCAACAATTATAAGAATATAAAGGCAACCTCAATATGGATTTCCAAGATAGGCTTTCCTTTCCTGTCAGCCTGTACTCATCTCTCTGGGCAGTAGACCCTGATGGACCTTTTAGCCCCTTATCGATGTTCAACTATATTTCTCACCAACTAGAAACTACAAATAGATTTAAAATTTATTATAATCTTGATTAATATTAAAATCTTTCTCACAAACTATTCTAACTAAACAAATTGTAAGTTGTTTTCTCTCCCCCCTCTCTCTTATTTCATTTTTATTTATTTATTGTTTTGATGTTGTTTTGGGATTCTACATTGTTACCAGTGATAGGGAAAATGGTGTATTCCAGCATATTATTTTAATGTAATATTGCTTAAAACTAACCTTTTGGTCAGGACATCCCTAAGCTTGGACAATTTAGTAGTACTTCAAAGTAAATGAGGAATCTCCAAAAGAGATATAAATGTAAAGCTTTGTTATAAAATGGGGTATAAATTTGTAGATAAAGCATTCATGATAGAAACTTAGCTTGTGTGAGGTGAATAGAATAAACATCATTCAATTTATTCAGACAATTTGGCTTCAAATCCCAAATCAGCTAGTTGCTAGCTGTGCCTTAGGCAAATCACTAATGTTTCTGTGGTTAAGTTTAACTATGCAAAAATAAGTATAATGTGTTTGCCTGACTGACTTCTTAGTGCTGTTAGTATAATCAATGGAGGAAATAAATACAAAATCACTTAGTAAATTCTACAGAAATATAAACTACAAATTCTTATTAGCTTTGATTAATGTTTTTGATGAGTCAGCAAATTGTTTTCTTGTGCAAAGAGGTCTGAGATATATTTTTAAAGCTGACATGACAAGTGAGATGGATGCACGTATTTATCCCAGAGATGTCTCAATAAATCAAATGATAAATGTGGAATGATGGAATCTATTCCAGTGTGGCAACAATTTCCTTTAGACTATTGATTTATTTAAAGTAATTTACCATTCTTTAGGCACAAGATAGAGTTGAGATTTTGGAATCATCTTCCTACTTGCATAAGCACACTGAGTTCATGAGGGTGATGTAAGCAGTGTAGATAATTTCCTTTTCATTTTGTTTCATTTCGGGAAAATTCTTAAAACTTGTGTTATTTTTCTAAAGATTTTTGTAAATGAATTTGCCTGAAATATCCCTTCCCACTAGAGTGAGATGCTTCTAATAACTAATAAATAAAATGAATTTTCAGTATGTATAAACATTTTAAAGTGTTAGAGATAAATCGGTATATCTGAATATTATTTGAAGTGACATTGCAAATGTTATTTTAGCTATTTGCTCATATTTGAAATACTTATGGACATTTTACCATAAGAGAAAAAATATATATTAGAAAGAAATCATGGGGGATCTTATTGAAAGTAAATTCTGGGGGGTGCCTGGGTGGCTCAGTCAGTTAAACATCCGACTTCAGCCCAGGTCATGATCTCACAGTTTGTGGGTTAAGCCTGGCATCGGGGTCTGTTCTGACAGCTCAGAGCCTGGAGCCTGCTTCAGATTCTGTGTCTCCCTCTCCCTCTGACTATCCCTGGCTCACACTTTGTTTTTCTCTCTCTCTCAAAAAATAAATAAACATTAAAAAATTAAAAAAAAAAGAAAGCAAATTACGGAACGCCAAATGATGAAAAAATGAATGCAATATCAGACCCTATTTCTTTGTTATACTATTAATTTCCGGTGTTGACATTTTATACTGCTGCTCATGGCAACTATTATTTAGAGCAATATATTTAATCACTTAATCTTTATTTTTAAAGTACTGATTGCTATATAAACAATATTAATCTGTGGATAATTACTAAAAGTATTTAAAATTGTGGATTTTTTATATGACAGATTAAATGAATATTTAGAGGATTAAACTGAAATAAGCAGAAGAACTTGGTTAAAATAAATTTAACTTTGAAGAATTTATAAGCCTAAAGGAATGCATTTCAGGCTTTAACTGAGTAGATATTACCTAAAGCACATCAGCTATATCTTTGCCAGAGAGTTACAAAGGTATCATTTATTAGAACTAGAACAAAGAGAAGAAAAGGAAGAAGAGAAATTGACTTAGACATTCACTGCAAATTTCTTAGAACATAAGCTGAATACTAAAATGTGATAAAAATAGAGAGAGAGAGAGGCAAACCATAAGAGACTCTTAAATACAGAGAACAAACCGAGGGTTGATGGCGGTGGGGAAAAGGGGTGATGGGCATTAAGGAGGGCACTTGTTGGGATGAGCACTCAGTGTCATATATAAGAGATGAATCACTGGGCTCTACTTCTGAAGCCAAGACTACACTGAATGTTAAATAACTTGAGAATAAATTTTTAAAAAAATGCTTTTCCTAAATTTTGTTTATTAGTGTTTAGAAATAGTAAGGCTTGCTTTCAAATGACCTACTCAGTAAACAGAAGCATGTTGTAAAACAATGAATTCTCTTTTGCACATAATATTCTATACCTGACCTTATAAAAAATAATAAGTAAAAAAACATGGCTTCTACACTTCTAACTTTATGTTCCAGTATGGGCCAAATTAACTTCAATGCATATGAAAATTTTGTGCTAATAAACTAAAAAATAAAGAAATACACAAATACATGATGAGAAGGAAAGCTGACAAAAACAGATAAAAAAGAACCAGCCAGATGTCGGAGGCTGGATACTCCCTTTGCATGATGTTGGCTTCTATAATCTTGCTTGCCTCGATTAGCCCACTGCCCACATAGCACAACCCCACCCTTTTTTTTTTTTTTTCCTTGAGTCCCTGCAATCCCACCCACCTGTGCAGCCAATGGAAAGTTTCCAAGTTCCCAGAAGCTGGCCAGGCATAAAGTAGGCCAACACCAGGGCTGGGGGCTCAGCTTTTGGAGGTGATTCTGCTGGGCCAGCACCAGTGCAGAATGAACAGTCTTTACTGATTCCCAGAGTGCATCTTGTTTGTCTCTTCCTGGGCGCCAAGTAGTTGCTGTAACAATAAAAGATATAGAAATTAATGATTTTAATTATATTCTGTAACAGGTTAAACCAAATTTCAAATGTAGAGCCAGAGGATGAGGACAAATAGTAGAACCCTCTGGTGCAGGCATAAAGCATGGTGTTCACAAAGAGATGTTCTTGGGCTTGCATTACCCCATGCAAGGTGGATCACCACCAACAGAAGGATCCCACTCCCATGCTGCTTTATAGTTATAAGAAAATTACAAGGAGGTAGGAAATGCCAATTGGTCATCTAATAATAGCAACTTTATGGCCAGAGTAGTGACTCAAGAGGCCTTTAGGGAGGACATCAGCTCTGGATGAATTTATACACCAGCACCACCATCAGCATGATTCTCTAAGCCAACACATTCATGTAAGCCAACTTCTTGAAAAGCAACTTGAGGGGATGGTGCCATCTAGCTGGCAATAATTGAAGCCAATAAGGCTTTTTAAAAAAATGTTATGAAGAATGGTGATAAAGTTATTTCACTTCTGAAAAATAAACACGACATAGGATTACAAGTCGTGATTTGTATAGTTCTTCCATCAGTATTTGTAGTAACACACTGAACACTTACAACCCAAATGGAAAAATAATATACCCAGTTGGGATTGACACATCTAAACACTAAGGACACAGAATACTGAACTGAGGAGAAATATTCTGTGTCCCAAGGACCATTTTGGTTTTTTTGACAGTAATTTTTGTTGTATTCTGTTAAAATCAACATTTAAAGTACATTTATATTATCCTTAAACTATTAGGTCTAGGTCAGTCTATATAAATTATTTTAAAGAATTATAATTTAAATTCGGCAAGAAAAAACATGGATTCTTCTCTAGATTCTAGCCTCTGAAACAAGCCTCCAGCTTCATTCTTAGACTCATTTCTAGCGTGTGTTTTCTTTGCAGTTACATAACACCAATGTTTTTTCAAGCTCGCTACAGATGAGTTGTCAATGACCAGTTTGATTCCAATAATAAAGCACATATGCTTTACTATCACTGCTTTCTTTTCATTCAAGGAATAAAAACAAATGTGTGCTTTCAGTGTTATTTTGTCTATCCCAAACTTCAGGATGCAGTTCCAATACAAGTCAGTATGCTAGAACATATCAGAGGACAAAAGTGCAAAAAAATGTGACATTGACCTTAAAATATAAAGGAACTTAATATTTCCACTCTTCTTCATTTGTGTTAAATGTCAAATATTTCAAACTGTCCTATTTACAATCTGCTCAACACACAGAATCCTATATAGATAGAAACAATGAAGCAATGTTTGTTCAATTTGATCAAATATTGGAAGCATGACATTGCAGCACATTTAAAACAAAATACAATCCCTGTGGTGGGGTGGTCATCCCAATAGTTGTAGAGATATCGGATGTCAAAAGGGGTTCATGTTGTGCTTACTCCCTGGAATATTCTTTATTCTGTATTCCTGGCTAATTTTTCTCACCACTCAGTTTTAAGATTGAATATGTCTTCTATAAAAATCCTTCCTAGTTCCCTTTAGCCTCTCCTATTTCTTTGTTAATGGCATTTATTATCATTTGTAATACTACATTTGTTTTGGTAGGCATTTTTATATCTATCTTCAACAAACTGCAAGCTCTGTCAGGTCAGCCTAATATATACATGTTCACTGTGGCTCATTCATCTCCTAGCAAGAGCCATGCACATTATAGACAGACAATAAATATTTTTGAACAAATAAGTGCAGGCTTTAAGGGCTATACTGAGCATTTGAAAGGCCTTAAACTAGCATCTCAAGAGCTTGGGCTAACTCCAGCTATGTCAAGATACAGATACTGACTTTGCTAGGTTAATTTGAAGAATATTTAGAAGAATTCCAATATTAGATGAGATGTCTGTCTCCTTGTGACAGACAAAGGTTGATTTAGGGTGTGAGAATGTAACCAATGTATCCTTCTGAAAGGCTGACTTTTTTTTATTTGACTTAGCAGACAAAACAGAATATGTCCTTCAAATGTATTGAAAAACCAAGCCCAAGAGAATGATGCCATTCTCATTTGGCCTTGTATTCTGCCCTCTTTTTATCCTTGGAAACAGGAATATTTGAGAGTGTAAAAAGATAAGAGTGTAAGAGTCTTTGCTGAATTCAAAGGGACATCTTTAGATTTTCAAGAATAGAAGGCTTCTGCAGAACTTCTTAGAGTATTTGTTATGTGTTAGTATGCAAAACTGGTAAACTTCTACCAACTGTACTACTTTGATTTTGTGTAATGTAAAAGCTGTTTTGCATGACAAATTACACTGTTGTAACCAATATTATAATTAGGATAGAAAGCAGATATATTGTATTCACATTTACAAAAAAGCTACAGAAGATTAATTACAGTCTATTAAAATTCTAAGTTCATCATCATTTAAAGTTTCTTTCACTTGATGTCAAAATGGAAAGCTTCTAATACATTGGTGAGATGAATCTAGCATGAACTGATCTACCATGCTGAACCCATTCAAATTTAAGGACCCAAATGTGTTATAAAGCATAATTACTGGAGAGTTAAATCTTAAGCAAGACAGAAATCTAAATTAAAGTTGCCAAAAATTATATGGACACAGAGAATACAATTAGGGAGAATCTATACAAATAAGGTCATGTCTTTAAGTGGTCCAGCATCCTCCCATTATATGATTCATGTTGGTTACTATAGTTTAACTTGAATTCTTCTAAATTAATTTTTAAGGCATTGAAAGGTATACCCATTTTTATGTGCTTAACTTATTCATTTTATATTACCTTTTATGTTAACTGGCAGATGTCACAATAGAGTGTCACCTAAATCTTCTAATTATGTATGCAAATGAAGGGAATATAGCAGAATATTTTTCATAATATGAGTACTTGATGTCACTTTTTGATTTTTATTAGGCTAATTAATATAATTGCATACAATACCATTTGTGACATAAATTCCAAATACCAAGCTGTCAATCATTTAAATATAATGTGATCATATATTTTGATTGATCTTTTCCAAAACCACCATCTTAGGTTTAAGAGCTCCATTTGCCTTTTTTTGAAAACAACAGATTGGTGTTCTTTCAAAGGTAATCATGAACGTCTTCCATGTGAAATATAGCATGATTAAAACAAGTGGGGTAAAAACTGACGGTGATAAATAGTACTTCAACATAAAGAAAGCTGTTCTGAAATCAAATCTTCAACTGCACTTTTCAGGTTAGGTTTTGAAAATTCTGATTTGCTTTCTTTATGCAAACAGAATAAGGGGCAAATTAAACCTAGTCTGCCCTTCTTAGCTGAATGTAGTGAATTAAAAACACAAAACAGAAAAAAACTGTGTCACAAGCACTTCACGACTTTTCTTTAATACTCATAGGCTAATTTATCTTGGAGTAATTAAAGCTCAATGATTAGCTAATTAGGAATAGTCATTATCGTTTTCATAGGTTATTTGTAGGGTATTATGTCTGATGATTTAATATACATTGTATTATGAGCACTCCCCTGCAAGTTATATGCAGATACAGCCATAGGAAATGAAAGCAAGTATCATTTCATGACCATGAAAATAACTTGATTTTTGACCAGAGTTATGAGTCTAAGTAAACTCACAAATGGTAGAGTCAAAAGAATAAAAAGCAGCTTTAGTCTTCAAAAACATATGAGCTGTATTAATGTAAAATTTTCTGGTTTCCTACATTGTTCTCACTAAATGTGCTTTTGTTTTTTATGAATATTAGAAACTTTTTACTTGTATTTTAATGCTAACTCAATGAAGAGTAATTATGTGATAAAAGAAAGAATTCTGAGTGTTAGGAAAAACTTGTTTTGAGATTTGGCTTCACTATGTGGCTAGTAGGAAACTTTTGGTAAAATGCTTAACAAATGCACTCATTAACCTCATCTTAAAATGTGCCAAATAGCTTTTCCTCTCTGTCTCAGCATGGGTCACTTTAAAGTTCAAAGAGAAAATATGGATCGATTATGTAAATGTGTCTGTGCACATTATATCATTTGGCCCACAATCTAAAATTCAAGATAGTATCATTATATATAAAAGAATCAATACAGCATTTATCTATTACTATGCTTGGTGTTGTCTTAGATTCCTGAAGAGTATACTTAAAGTAGACTCTAGGAGCACCTAGGTGGCTCAGTCAGTTAAGCCTTCGACTCTTGATTTCAGCTCAGGTCATGATCTCATAGTTTGTGAGGTCAAGCCCTACATGAGGGCTGCACTGTCAGTGCAGAGCCTGCTTGGGATTCTCTCTCTCTCTCTCTCTCTCTCTCTCTCTCTCTCTCTCTTTCTCTGCCCTCTCCTGTTCATGCGCTCTCTCTCAAAATAAATAAAACTTTAAAAAAAGTAGACTTGAAAGTAAATATTTCAATGAAAGATTTAGTAAGAATTAGGTGATAGAGAATGAAAATCACATTTGCTTTAATTTTGATCTGATATTTCAGGGGTGCCTGGGTGGCTCAGTCGTGGCTCATGTCGTGATCTCATGGTTTGTGAGTTCCAGCCTTGTGTGGGGCTCTGTGCTGACAGCTCAGAGCCTGGAGCCTGCTTCGGATTCTGTGTCTCCCTCTCTCTCTCTGCCCCTCCCCTGCTCATGCTCTGTCTCTCTCTCTCTAAAAAAAAAAAAAAAAAAAAATTAAAAAACATTAAAAAAAATTTTTGATCTGAGATTTCAAATCTATTTTTTCCAGTGGGCCATGGATTTTTAAAAATAAATATGGACATAAAAAGTCAGACACTGCGGGGCGCCTGGGTGGCTCAGTCGATTAAGCATCCGACTTCAGCTCAGGTCATGATCTCACGGTCCGGGAGTTCGAGCCCCACGTCAGGCTCTGTGCTGACAGCTCAGAGCCTGGAACCTGTTTCAGATTCTGTGTCTCCCTCTCTCTCTGACCCTCCCCCGTTCATACTCTGTCTCTCTCTGTCTCAAAAATAAATAAACGTTAAAAAAAATTTTTTTTAAAAAGTCAGACACTGTGACATTTTTCTAACCTATTTATTTTTGTGACTCAAATAAGAGTAGGTCACCACAGTCAGTATCTATTTTTAACAGGAGATGAATCTCGGCTTTATCATCAAAATAAAAAGATACACATATACACGTGTGCATATGGCATTTTAAAAGATTGATGGAAAGTATAGATATTACTGAGGGTTTTGTGATAGATGAGAAAGAAAATTATCAAACGCCAAATATTCAAACATACCGAAATGTTTTTAAAGATATGTAATCAGTCTCCTTACGACTCTCACCTCCTGCCTACACCACCAATGAAAATTATTATTGAAAATTTCCTTTACCTATGATTTCCCCTTATATGGTGATCTCATCCTCCTCTCGTCCAGTTTAGCTTTCTTTCAGCTATCCCAATAGGTGTCTTTCTTCTCAGAATAAAACCATCAAACAAAAGATCTTCTTCAGAACTACGCACATAGAAAGTCTGAGAGAATTATAAATAAAACTTACTAAAGATTTTGGATAGAGATGGCAGACAGAGCATATACAATTTTCTCCTTGCCTAGCACTAATTCACAGAAATGACATTAAGTAAAAGTAGCCAAAACAATATTATTGCCAGACAAAATAGAATTGAAGATGGAAAGCATAACCAGGAGGGGAAGAACAAATTCCATAAAGAAGTAATCTCTAAGGTAGCATAGTCATGAATCTTTAAGTAGCTAGCAACATAACTTTGAAATATACCAAAAACTTTTAAAAATGAAAGAACAAATTGATAAAGCTACAAACATATTGGAAATTTTTTTTTAATTTTTTAATGTTTATTTATTTTTGAGAGAGAGACAGAGTGTGAGCTGGGGAGGGGCAGAGAGAGAAGGAAACAGAATCTGAAGCAGGCTCCAGGCTCTGAGCTGTCAACGGGGCTCAAACCCACAAACCATGAGATCATGACCTGAGCTGAAGTCAGACGCTTAACCGACTGAGCCACCCAGGCGCCTCCATAGTGGAATATTTTAACATAACTGTCTCATAAAACCAATAGGTTAAGTAGATAAATAATAAGCACAGTTAAGATTTAATTAAATAATTAACACATTTGACCTAATGTAAATATATAGATTTTTATGCCAAACAAAAGAAAAAAGCACAATAATTACAAACTTAGTTGAAAAAAACACTATATAGCTCCAGATATTACTAGAAACAAACATGCACAAATATATTTCACTAACCAGAATATATTAGAAATGAATTATTGATTTACACTAAGGGTAGCAAAACTTAGAGGGGAACAGATATGACTTTTTTTTTTCCTTCTAGATACATTATCTAATAGTTATCAAACTTTGGGCTTGGAAGGGGTAAAAAGAGACCTGAAAAGTACTTGTGAGTAATTTTAGAAATACAGAAATAAGAATGTGCTATGAGAATTTGGGCTGGTAAGGGGAGGTAAATCAACAGAAAAAAAAAAAAAGAAAAGAACGCTGTGTAACCATGTTTTCATTTGTGAGTATTAATTTTTGTTTTTATAGTCTTCTCCTCTGAAAAAGAAGAATGCCCTTGGAGCACTGTAATTTGTGTAAGTTAATTGGATTTTTTCAATATAGTATTCAGAGGACAGTGTGATGAAAATAAATTTTTATTTAGAATAGGTGTCTTCCAAGTGGAAAATTAAAAGTATGTAATTGAGATATAAAACTGTCATGAATAAATACACCAAAATACTCACAAGAAAAAAATGTTAATCTTTTTTGTGAAATTCTGTTTTCAAGATAAATGCATGTGACTTTGGTCTGGGTTAGTCAAGTATTTACATGTTTGGACCAAATGTCTATTTTTTTTTTTTTTTTTACTTTAAAAACCATCATTTTCAGGTGATCCAAAATACACTGGGGAGGTCTTGAGATAATTTCATGAAAGTGTAAAATAATTGACTTCTGTGTTAGACATGTTTAGGGAAGAATTTAACATTAATGGCATAAACTAACTAAAATTAAAGGGAGAGGCTGGCAGTGAACCTAGATTATATAAGGTTACACATCTCATGGAAAGAAGATCTGTTCTCTGGCTTGACTTGAAGTTAGCTTCTCTAGTTTATAAGCTGAAAGGGTGAGTGAGAGTGAGAAAGGGAAAGGTCTTAAATGTTTGATAAAATTAGTTCCTTAAAAGATTACTAATTTTTTTAAGTTTATTTATTTCGAGAGAGAGAGAGAGAGAGAGAGAGCAGGGGCAGAGAGAGAGGAAGAGAGAGAGAATCCCAAACAGGCTCCACACTGGTCCCTGACACGGGGCTTGAACTCATCAATGGTGAGATCATGACCTGAGCCGAAATCAAGAGTCGGACGCTTAACTGACTGAACCACCCAGGTGCCCCAAAAGATTACTAATTATAAATTTTTTTCATATTTTAAAAACTATTTTGCAAAGAGCTATGAATTTACTTTCAAAGGAGAACATATTTAAAAGATGAAATAGAAGGTAATGAGACAGGGAAAATGAAGGACTCCATAAGAATCTGCTCTTTGCTTCTTTCCCTGCTTCTTTTCTTGTTAGGACCTGCACCCCACTTTACACATGCCTCAGAATGCATATAGTGTATGGCATCCTTGTCAGGGACAAGGAGTTAATGATTTCTTTAGAACAGAGAACACCTAAAGTAAGACCAGGTGAGAATGACTAGGTGAAAACTATCATATGTGTATTCCTGACCAGCAGCTTTAGACTTCTCAACGCCAAGGTCTTCTTACTCCAGGTACAAACACCTAGGTCTTTGTCTTTGTTCTAGCTAGCTCCTGGATTCCTGAGAGGACATGTACACTGGACCCACAATCCTCAATAACTCACCCACCAGGCCCTGGACAAAGACAAGACTCATGCTCCTTTTCTTTCCATATCTCCCAGATGGTCTGTCTGTATCTGCCTTCCCTATGTCTTCAAAAAAACCTTTACTCACTTCCTGTTGCCTTGCATTTTATCCATCCTGCAAGAAGCCAAGGACCATCTTGGCTGGTCCTGTGAAACCTTCTCTGGGTCCTTGGACCCGGCCTCAGTAAATCCACGTGAGAACTACTTTTATCAGGAACTACAGCTGTGCACTGGGAAAGGCACAGTGGCAGACCACAACACAGGGCTGATGCCTAAACCACAGCAACATAACCTCTGAGCATTGTCCCAAATGAATCAGAGTCTGCAAAAGATGGCATAGACTTCTCATGTGTTGGTGATAGGTGGTTTTCTCAGAATTGACAGTGTAATAGTCCGGGTATGGAACTATTCAAAATCTGAAGGAAGTGATGTCTCTCATGCTTAAATACAGATGTAAATTATACATGGAAAAATTTAACTTCTAATATTACCATCCTTCAAACAGATGTATAATTTGAAAGTGTTAGTTTCCTAGAGATCATATGGGCAAAAGCATCTATAACTAACAGGCAATTCAAAATAAATTATCATTCTGCTCTGGCCCAATGTGTAATAACAGAGACAAGATTTTACCTTTCACCTAAAACAAAGAAGAAACCAAAAAAATATATTGAATAATCATTTTCAAGATGCTAGGCATTCCACAACAAAGCACAACAAACCCTGAGAGAAAGGGAAATCATACTGTAAGCCTTCAGATTGCCTCACCCTATGGCTTTGGGACTCCATTCAAGGAGAAAGAAGCCAGGCAGAATCCAACAATTTCCAAAGGTGAAATGGGAATCTGGGGAGGACAAAGAAACTAGAATATGCAGGAAAAACACTGGACAAGAGAAAAATGGAAAGAGGAGACTGACAGAGAACTGAATAGAATTTCAATTGAAGGTTCAGCTGAGTCTGATCAGTACACATACATGAAGAAACTGCAGGGAAAGGATCACCAGAATGATTGGGGGGAAGATCTTGGAATTCACACAGGATGATAATAGTCCCTGTTCCCACAAACCACGGTAGAAAATCTCACAATATACAGGGTATTGGGTAGAACACAAAAGATGCTTTTGCATCAGGAATGGAAAAAAAAAAGCCTCACACTGAAGGCTGGCCTGGTATAACCAAGTAAGTTATAGAATAAAGATCCAAAAGGGTCAGGCATTTCCAAATATCTTTACCACATTCCAGAACAAAGGTCATGAATAGTTATAGTACAAAAAAGCAAAATTCACAATGATTTATTTCCAATAACAAATTGCCAGGCATTCAAAGAAACTGGAAAATGTAAATCATAATGAGTAGAAAAATCAATAAATCTAAACTGATCCAGAATTGTCACATTTGACATAATTAATAAATGGGGACATTAATATACCATTATAACTGATTCCATATGTTCAAAAAGCTAGAAAAAAATGAATATGTTAAGTAGAGACAGGAAAGATTAAAAATCCTCTAATGAAATGCTAGAGATGAGAAGTATAATATATGAAATAAAAAATAAAACTATGTGGGATTAATGGCAGAATAGACATGGCAGAAGAAAGGATAAATGTACTTGAAATTACAGTACCAGAAACTATCAAAAATTAAATGCACAGGAAAGTCCCCTGGGGGGAAAAATACATACAACATCAGTGATTTCTAGAAAGACTTTATGAAGCCTGATATACATGTACTTAAAGTAATGCAATATACATATAGTAGAGGGAGAGGGTAACAAAACAAAGTTTGAAGGAATAATGGTACCAAAATGTCCAAAGATGATGAAAACCCACAGAGCCAATTAGTTAAATAAACCCTAAACAGAAGAGGGAAAAAAATTTAAAAACTCTGTAGCAATGCATATCAATCAAGTTGCCTCAAACCAGTGATAAAGAGAAAAATCTTAAAAACAGCCAGGGGTAAGGGAAGAAAAATGCATTATGCACAGAGGAATAAAGACAAGCATATCAGCAGATTTTTTTTTGTCAGCACAATACAATCCAGCATACAACGAGCAAGATCTTTAAAGTACTCAAAAGAAAAAAAAAAAAAAACAATCAATTCTATACCCAGTGAAATATCTTGATAACATGAGGGCAACAGAATTTTTCAGCATGGAAACACTGACAGACTTTATCATCAAGAGACCTGCATTAAAATGTACTTATAGATTAAAATAATTATTTTAGGCAGAAGAAAATGATATAGGAAATAAATCTAGATCTTCATAAAGTATGAGGAATACCAGAAATAGTAATAACATCAATTAAAAAAAAATGTCTCATATTAGTTAATTTATTTGAAAGATAATTGACTAAAGAAAATAATAAAAAATGAATCGTGGAGCTTATTACCTATGTGGAAATAAAATAAAATGTGTGACAAAATAGCACAATAGCCAGGAGGGGGGAAATGGAAGTATATTGTTGTATATTTGACTATACAAGGAATCACGTAATATCACCAGAAGGCAGATTTTGATAAATGAAAGTTACATATTATAAACATGACAGCAACTACTAAATCAACAAAACAAAGCACTCTAATATGCCAACAAAAGAGATTAAATGGAATCGTTAAAAACATAATTTTAGCGGTGCCTAGGTAGCCCAGTTGGTTAAGCATCCAACTCTTGGTTTCAGCTCAGGTCATGATCTCACAGGCTGTGAGTTCAAGCCCCACATTGGGCTCTGTGCTTTCAATATGGAGCCTGCTTGAGATTCTCTCTCTCTCCCCCCCCACTTTCTCTCTGCCCCTCCCCCACTTGCATGCACACACTCGCTCTCTCTCAAACAAAAATTTTAAAAACACATAATTTAAAAGAAAAAGGAAGAAAATGAGGAAATGAGAAAATAGAATATATGGGACAAATAAAAAACAAATAGCAAGATTGGAGGTGTAGATGTAACTCTATCAGTAAACACATTACATGTACATTGTCTAAGCACAATTAAAATAAGATTGTGAGATCAGATTTACAAAAAAGCAAGACTCAACTATATGCCACCTGCAGAAATCTCACTCAATATAAAGATCTAAATAAGGTAAAAATAAAAGGATAGAAAATGTTATGCCATGCTAACACTAATCACACACAAAAAAAGCCTTTAGTGGCTATATTAATATTAGGAAAAAATGAGGTTTTAGAAGAAAGGCTATTGTCATAAATTAGGAAAGTCATTTCCATAATCATGAAGAATGAATATAATAATCCTAAATGTTTATGTACCTAATAACAGAGATTCAAAACATATCAAACAAAAAGTGATAAAACCGAAGGCCCACAATTATAATCATATATTTCAATACCCTTCTCTCAATAATTAATAGGACAAGTAGAAATTAAGAGTATAAAAGAATTGATCTGCACTATCAATCAGCTTGATTTAATAGATATTTGTAGAGCATATCATCTAACAATGGCAGAATACCTATTCTTTTCAAGTGCAATAAACCATTTGTCAAGGTAGACCATTTTCTGGGCCATAAAATAAGCCTTCATAAATTGAAAATTATTCAAGTCGTGTAATGTATGTTTTCTGACAACAATAGAACTACATTATGAAAAAACAAAAAGTGATCTGGAAAATTTATAAATATTTGGAAACAACAAAAATTTTATATAATCCATGAGTCTTAAAATTGCTGAAAAGAGAATTTAAAAATATGAGCTGAATGAAATGGAAACACAGCATATCAAAATTTGAAGCATGCAGCTAAAATATTACACAAAGAGAAATTTATAGGATTAAATACACGTGTTAAAAAAGAACAATCAGTAACTGCAATGTAACTTTAGAAACTAGAAAAAGAAGAGAAAATGAAACCCAAAGTAATTAGAATGACATAAATAATAAAAAAAATAAGAGAGAAAATCAATGCATTACAACATAGAAAACAGTGGAGAAAATCAGTAAAACCAAAATCTGGTTCTTTCAGAAGATCAGCACAATTAATAAAACTCTAGCCATACTAATTCAAAAGTAATATGGGTTGACACAAATAACCAATATCAGGAATGAAAATCATCACTACAGGTACTACAGATATTAAATGGTCAGTAAAGGAATGGGATGAACAACTTTATGACAATAAATTTCATAATTTAGATAAAAAGGACAAATTGATTGAAAGATACAAGCTACCAAAGCTTACTGAGGCAGAATAAATTGGTGTTTTCTTATTAAACATGAACAAATTCACAGTTCATCAGACAAGTCCTCTCTTGATGTATGTTTTTTGATGACTATGATGGATCAGGACAAAAAGGATTTTAATTCCTTAATTATATCAGAACATAGTAAGAAATGTAAACATTGTTTAAATCACAAAATGATCAAACTTCTCCCTATTGCACTAACTTGTGTTACTACTGCTTCTTTACCTGAATTATAGATACAGATTATCCTGGATAATAAATAAAAATCTCTAAAACACCTAATCAGAGATTTGTCCTTACTTATTGGGAATTAAAATATAATTATCTTTGGGGCACCTGAGTGGTTCAGTTGGTTAAGCATCTGACTCTTGATTTTGGCTCAGATTATGATCTCAGGGTTTGTGAGTTTGAACCCCACATCTGACGCTCCGCATTGACAGTGCAGAGCCTGCTTGGGATTCTCTGTCTCCCTCTCTCTTTGCCCCTCCCTTGCTTGTGTTCTCTCTCTCTCTCTCTCAAAAATAAATAAATGTTAAAAAAATTAGCTTAGTGCCTACAAAAATAAAGTGTTAAGAGAGAGTTTTATGCAAACATAAAACCTGTATTCGTCCTTCTAATAGTATGAAAATTTTTGGATATTATATGTATTACTTAGGGTAGGCTAAAATATTTAAAGGTTCAGTCATAATAGATACTTATTTCTTGCTTACATACAATCATACAGGTGCATTCAGGATGCTAGGGGCTCTGCCAACATCAAATGGTATCCTTGAAGATCTTAATAGGTGTTGTTTCCATTATATCAGCTGAACAAGAAAAAACATGGAGGACCACATATAGGAAATATTTATGCTCCAAGCCATAGAGTCCTGCATGTCACTTCTACTCACATTCTACTGGCTGGAATGCTGCTTCGCACCCATCCTTAACTGTAAGCAAGTCTAGGAAATGAAGCATAGCTATTAAATCAACAATAAAAGGAAATGTGTTTTGCTTATCAACTCGGCAGCACTAGGCATGCTACTGATTTTTAAAATTTTTTCACTTTAATATATATTCAGAAAAACACATAAGACATATGTAAGTTTTAAATATAATTTCAAAGGGAATACTCATATATTCATTACCCAAGGTTAAAAAAACAAAGAAAGGTGTCAGATATACCTTCTGTTTACTCCTTGATCGCAACATTCTCCCTACTCAAATAACTATATCTTGGCTCCTGTGATCATGTTTTCTTTGTTTAATTGCTTTTTTTAAGCATGTTAATTCCTATGATTGTGTCCCAAAAAGTATAGCTTTGCTCAGTTTTAAACTTTATATAAACATCGTCATTTCCAATCTTTACATAAACATCACAACATAAATATTGTATGCTTATTTTTCTCTACATTATTTTATGAGATTCATGCATGTTTTGGTGAATAGTTGTTGTTTGTTCATTTTCATTGTTGTATTCTATGTCATTTTAAGAATATAGTCCATTTTATTTCATTCTGTTGGTCAGCTAGTAATTGTTTCTGGTTTGGAACACTTACAAACAAAGTGGCTATGAACTTCCTGTACCTGCCTTCTGGTGCATGGTGAAAAAGTTTCCCTACCCGACAAAGGAATTGCTGAACCATATGGTATATTTACATTCAACTTTACTAAATAATGCCAAACTAGTTTTCTGAAATAGTTGCAATAGTACACGTTCCTATCATGGTATGAGAATTCGCATTTTGCCATATCCTTGACAACAGTTATCATTAGATTTTTTTTTTTAACTTTTGTCGATCTAGTGAGTGTGTAATTGTAGCTTATGTGGCTTCAGTGTGGACTTCTCTCATTACCAATGTGTGTTTTCCTGAAGAGCAATGAAGATGAATATCATTTAATATATTTATAGATCATTTGGAGTTCCGTTTTATTCAAGTGCTTATAGAAATATTCCACCATTTTTCTGATGGGTTTTCTTCTCCTCATTAATATGTAGGAATCCATCGCATATTGTAAGATTTTTGTTAGTGATATGTGTTGTAAATAGTTTTCCATTCAGTGATTTATTTTGTACTTATCCTTTAATTTTCTTTATAACCTCTTTCGATGAACAGTTTTTATTTTTCTTCAAAAATAAAATGAGTAATGAGTCAAACTCATTGCTGCTTTGTGGCTGGTGCTTTTCTGAGCTCTATCCCATTGTATTTGATTATACCTTAATTATTTTCAGATTTACAATAATTTTAGCAAACTAGTAAAGCAAACCCAACCAATCTCTTATTTTATTACTGGATTTGTTTTAATTCTTAACTGCTAAAGCTCTTACTCTCAACATCACTTTCTGCATTTTTCAGAGGAACTTATCAAAATTTTTCCTTGCACCGTTCTCTGGCACAATTCTCCAACTTATTATCTATGATACCTCTTATGTTCCTCCTTATAGCACTAACCTTTGCTCTAGCAGGTCTCAAATGATGGCAAGGGTCTATTTGACATGATCCATGCCCAAACACGCAAACACTATCTACATTATTCAGTTTGGCCCATAAAAAAATACAACACTTTTTTCTGCCAAACTCTAGAAGCTCTGTCCTTCCTTAATGTTCTCCTATCAGGGCAGTTCCAACCAGTTCTGAACTTTGTACTTTCTAAAGTCAAAAATTCTCTGAATTCCAGAGAATAGATTTTTATATACTTCAAACCATTCTCTTCAAAGCCCTCTTGCCCTATTTGCTTTGGGATGAAGACCTCATTGGAGAACAGGAAAAATGGATGCACACGCCTAAAATCATAGCATTCCAACCAAACTCTCCAAGGAAATTCTCACTACCAATCTTTCTTTCTGATTATTCTTTATCCCTTTATATAACCTGGAGATAGGTTCAGGGCTACAGGTCTCAAAAAAAGTTTAGGGTAACTGGAATCTCAATAGATTATCTGGGACTTCTCTTTGGCATATAAAAATATTTAACCCCCACTTCTCTTTGGAATCACTATCCAAAACCTCAAGGCATACAAGGTCATATTTAGCAATATACTTTTCCTGTATCACTTGAGATTGTTAGTTAAAAGCATTAACATATTACTTGAGATATAGTCAGTTGAAATTAATTAAGCCTATAATAGGTCATAAGACAATGTTCAAAATAAACATGTTTAATATAAACCCAAAATGTTTACATTACAACTAATGTAAACCAATTCACTTGATTTTAATTACAGAAAAAAAAATTTTTGACACACTTTGGTTAAAAACATAACCAGCTCCTGAGTAACAAGTAATTTGAAACACTTTACAGTAAAAGTGGCTCTTGTACAAATGACCTAAAGTATTAGGTCTTTTTTGTAGCATAGCTGTATTATCCAGTCCAATTAAAATAACTTGAAGCCTCTATTTTCCTTAGTGTTATTACTTGTTTACATATTATTACTTGTTTCCACACACTATCCTGTTTTCCCTCATTTTCCAAAAATATGTCCCTTTCACAACACCATAACTCTGGACATTCCTCTGCCCAAAAGTCTCTTTTACTTCTTGTTTACTACATATTTACATTAAATCAAGCATAAATGTTATGGCTTCTATTTGCCCTCTCTTGACTTACTAAATAAGGATCATTTACAGTATTGTTGATGTCACAGCCCTAAATTCATTATCTATTATAGCACATAACAGATTATATCATTAATTATAACAATTTTGTTGTTTCTCTTATTAGACATGGATTACATCCTTCCTAGAGCAAAGCTTCTGGGATATAATTAATTCCTCAATGAATATTAAATTAATAAATAAAAGTATCATATCTTCTCCATGTGAAGGCTAGATAGAGTTATGGTGACTAATACCAGGTTTTCAGTTCCAGAACAGGCAGCATAAGACACAGCAGCTCAAAGTATTTAAAGGCAGAGAATAGTGAGAAGTCTGTTTTCATTTGTGTCTTCTAGGCCACAAGGAAAAAAGATATATTGAGATATTTCTAGTGATGGGGTTTCTTAGTAGATAAAGATACAAATATAAGAAACAAAGACAGTGTATCGAATCAAACAGTTCCCCTGAAGAGTCAAAGCCATAAGATGTTGCTATTTTGGATTCAACAGCAATTGTAGTGGTTCAGCAGTAATTTCGCTAACTCAGCTGTGACTCTGGTAACCCAATCCATTTGTCAAGGGGACACCTAGCTCTTACTACTCTAGTGACCCCATGACCCAGCTCCCCTACCTCTGATTTGTTCTAAATCTGTTTCTCTGTGTACTTCTGCTGCTTAAATTCTTCATTCTCCCTAATCGGCTTCTGCATTGCCTGTGCTTTTTTTTTTAAACCTAAATCCTAAATTTCTTAAAATAGTATCTTACAGAATTTTTTCTAACAGGTAGAATGCTTATACCAGGTAGCTTATAGCTACTGGACTTCTTGCAACAAGTCTGGAGATGTTTCCCTTTACCATATTATCATTGTTAATCCAATTAGTTTTGATCAATATAGTGAGATTAAAAGACATAAGTAGGCAGAATAAAGAAATAAAATGTTTATGTCTACATATTTAGTTTTTTGTTTTTTGTTTTTTTTAGTTTTATTTATTTATTTATTTATTTATTTATTTAGAGAGAGGGAGCACGCACAAGTGAGGAAGGGTGAGAGAGAAGCAGAGACAGAATCCCAAGCGGGCTCTGCACCATCAGCACAGAGCCCAATGCAGGGCTCCAACTCACGAACCATGAGATCATGACCTGAGCCAAGATCAACGTAGAACATTATTGAGACAACTGAAGAAAATTGAATATGCATGATAGTAGTAAACTGTTAATTTCTGCATATATGGTAATGAAAGTGTGGTTATATTATATGATGTTCTTATTGTAGAGATATGTGTGCTGAAATATTGAGGGGTGAAAAGTTTAGCTATCTGAAACTTTCTAATAAATCAACAAAGATGGATGTGCAGGAGAGATAGAATGTTAATAGTTGTCAAATAAGGAGGTAATGTACAGAGGTATACTGTTCTATGCACTTGTTTTCCTGCATGTTTTCATAATAAAGTTGAGAGGGGAAAAAAAGGACAAAGTTAAGGAAAAAGAAATAAAATGGATGCTTTTCATGTCAAGATTTTATGAAGTTTTTTTTTCTATTATTTAAGACATAGCATAAGTTTATAAAGACATGGGAAAAATAAAAAAAAATTGAAGCTATTCTAATTTTATCATCTCTTATATGAGTTTGGATCACTCTATTATTCATTATAAATATTGAACTTTTGCTGTCTGTTCAGGATATTGCAGCATTAATGTGTTAATGTCTTCATAGTTTTCTGAACTCTTCAGATTAGAAGTGCTATGCAATTGAAAAGTATTATTGTAATGATGATCATCATTATTAACCTTGCATGGCACTTTATATTTGAAAGTGCTTAGTAACCATTTTTATTAGTCATTATTAACATCTTTTCTAGAGTGCACTTCAGATTGATTAAGCACATTCCTGACCTGACTATTCAATTTATGTTCAAGATGTGCCTCTATGTTCAGTTACAATTTATTGTTTTAAACCTTCCATTTGTTTTTGAAACCCAGAGATTTTCAAAAGTTATCTTTGAGATCAAAGGACTTTTAAGTAATTCCACTTTGTTCTCTAACAGATTTTTGAAGATACATGTATTTTTACTTGAAGCAATAATCATTTAGAGGTTATACAACTCTATTTGTAAAGAAAACTGCCAAATTGTATTCACATTTTATTCATATCTTTCAAATCCATTGCCTTTTTTGCTATTCCTGAGGTGGTAGATTTAGTTTATTCATTTATTGTTGAGGTTTTGATTATTCCTTTTACAAAAAGTCAAAGACAAAAAGAGCATGTCTTTGGTGTAAGAAAGTTGAGTGCATTTCTGAACCCACTGTTACTTGACCATAGACAGATCTGTTAATAAACCTTATCTATGAAAGAGAGAAAATCACTACTTCATAATTTGTTGTGATGATCTAAGTATCTATTATAACTTATTGTTATAGTATCTGATACATGGTAAGCACTTAATATAGTATCTGATAAACAGAAAGCACAATTTACCATGTTTCCAGTTTCTTCATCAAACTTGTGGTAGGATGATCTTTCTAAACGGCAAATTTGAGAATATTGCTTTTGTTGGTTAAAATTAAGACCAAGTCCTCTTCTCTTTTTAGGGCCTCACAAAAAGCACAAAAAGCCTCTATGCCCTTATGTGGTCATTATATTCTACTATTCTTACTTGTACTCATTTATTTTCAAAGGATTCTGAACTATATGGAACTAAATACCTGCAACCCTCCTGAGAGTCATCATAAGAATTGTCCATTTTTTAAATACCAGATATCTTGTAAAAGCTTTGCACATGTTAAATATACAGAACTTCTATAATGTCCTTGGAAAAACCCTGTTTATACAGCAAAATTTAACTCAAATGTCACCCTTCAGCAAAAGCTTAATTTTTCTCCCCATCATGCTCTTATGACAACCTGATCCTATTAATCCCTTGAATTTCTAGAAATGTCTCTCTTCTCCTTTCTCTCCCTCTTCCCTTGACTATGAGCTCCTCCATGATAAGGTTATGTTATGTAGAACTTCATTTGCCAAGAAAACAATTGCAGCATCTGTCAATATGTAATTTCCCTAGTATTTATGTAAAGGGTATAATTTAAATATAATCACTAGTCTCTGATTCTTTTCAAAATATCTGCTGTATCAGCATGAGTTGATAATATTTTTTTTTCCGTGTTACCTGAAATTTCTAACAATAACCCCACTGACCCAAAGTGGGGTATTTTCTTATTCAGACCATGCTTAAAAAATGTGCTACATGGTACTGAAAAATCTATTTCATTTCTTACTTTTTTTTCAAATCATAAATTAATTTATAAGATTAGCCAATTATGACCTTAGAAGATGTAGAGAAATTATCTCTAAATTTAAAATAAGATATAGAGCAATTTTTTAATTGGGATAGAAAAGAAATATAAGAGAAAATCAGTACATATATTTTATGTACAGAAAGTGAAAGGACTTCTTAAGGATGTACGTCAGCGTTCATGGAAAGCTCATGTTTTGATATAGTAGAATTTTCATTACATACAGGATAGTGGTTACAGGCATGAGCTTTGGAGTAAACTAACCTATATTATAATTCTATTTTTAATGCTTACTAGACCTATAATTTGAGACAATGTAATTAACCTATACATAGCAATTTTCTCATATACAATATACTTGTAAAAAGATGCCAATCTCGTCTGTTTTTGCGATTTATTTTTTATTTTATGTTTTTAATGTTTTTACTTATTTTTGAGAGAGAGAGACACACACACAGAGTGCAAGTGGGGAAGGGGCAGAGAGACGGAGACACAGAATCTGAAGCATGCTCCAGGGTCTGAGCTGTTAGCACAGAGCCTAACGCAGGGCTAAAACTCATGGACTACAAGATCATGACCTGAGCCGAAGTTGGACACTTAACCAACTGAACCACCCAGGCGCCCCTGTCATGCAATTTAAATAGGAAAATATGTGTAAAATATTTATCACAGAGGCAAGCACATGATAAGAGTTCAATCATGGTAGCTATAAGTAATGTAATTATTATTATCTCTTCATTCAAAAATCACAAATCAAGTGTTATCCTTCACAGCTAAGGGTATCAAATCTCAAGAAATGTTAATGACTTGCCTAGGATGTAAGTTGATAGTTTTTAATTTTTTTAATGTTTTATGTATTGGTAAGAGAGAGAGAGAGAGCACATGAAGCAGGGAGAGAGAGAGACAGAGGATCTGAAATGGGCTCTACACCAAAGTAGAGAACCCAATGTGGGGCTTGAACTCATGAACTGTAAGATCATGACCTGAAGTGAAGTGAGACACTTAACCAACTGAGCCATCCAGGTGCCCCAAAGCTGATATTAACTGATGGACATAAGATTCAAACTTAAGCTCTCTGATTCTCTTTACAGCACACTTTATAATATCCCATGCTGCTTCTAGCTTGCAAAGGTCTCCGCCAAGGGATAAAAGATCATTTGTAGGTGTCCAAAGGCAGGTATCTGATAAGGGGAGGGAGGAAAGCATAGCTAAAACAAAATGCATCTGTTTTCTAGATATGCCTTTTGTGATGTTATCTAAAAACTGATGCTACCTAAAGAATCAGCACTTGTAGGGCACTATGCTAAGTGTGGATGTGGAAGGACAACAACAACAACAAACAATTTATTCTCCAATAGTTTTTGTCTAAGTTAAGAAATAACAAAGCTCAATTTTCTTATTGTTTTAGAAAGCAGAAGAGGGGGAGAGAAGGGCAGTGGGAGAGAGGGAGAAAATCTTCAGCAGGCTCCATGCTCAGCACAGAGACTTGAGGTGGGGCCCAACCCCATGGACCTGGAATCATGAACTGAGCCAAAATCAAGAGTTGGCCACTCAGCC
Source organism: Neofelis nebulosa (assembly GCF_028018385.1). NCBI lineage: Eukaryota > Metazoa > Chordata > Mammalia > Carnivora > Felidae > Neofelis > Neofelis nebulosa. The sequence goes on from NC_080783.1 coordinate 133,394,111, forward strand.
AGCTGAGCGATACACAGGGTCTCCCCAAAACTCAAATATTAATAGAATAAATCCATAACTGCAAAATAAGTATAACCAAAGATGTTCTTATATATTGAATAAAATTATTCCGAGTTGACATATAAAAAAAGATTTTATGGAAAAAAATTTTTTGAACTGAGTTTCCAAATTGTTATGGAAAAAGAAAAAGGAGAATATTCTAAGGAGTGTGACTATTCTTCCACTTTACCTTTCACCGTAGGATACTACCCTTTACCTTCCAAACATCAATCTTCATTCATAAACTGTCCATTTTCAGAGGTGCCTCATAAAATTCTAGCAACATGTCCTATTCATTTTATTTTCTTAGCGATGTAGATAGGTAATAACTTCCTTTTAGAAGTGACCAGATAGTTCTTTTCAACAAAAACCAATTACAACAGTCACTTTCAATATACTAGCTAAAGACATTTATTGATACTACAGTGTAATAATAATATTTTGTAGGTGTATGAGTTTCCATTTCAGTTGAGAAAATTCAAGCATTACATAATGAATAGTTCATTAACTTGCAGTGTTTGCCTGTGATGAAAAAGAAGGAAAATTATTGTCTTAAATTTCAGGTTTGGTAATAAAGAGCAGAGATTAAATTACTTGCCCCCAGTCAAAGCATGAATCAGGATAGAACCATTCAGATCTCAAAATATAGTATGCCTACAAAATAGCTTGAACCCTTAGGAGAAAAATATGAATAAACTGAGACAATATATTACTCTATTAAATTATGCTAATTTACAATAATTAGCTACCATCCTATTTTAAAGCAGAATTGTAGCAATTTCATGCAATTTACTAATTTCCTTTTCCATTCTGCACCCCGAGTTTTGTTGAAGGAAGGAAAAATTGTATTGTTAGACTCACAAATGTTGCATTCTTAATTCCATATTTAACATGATGTTGGTGGATACTTTGAGGAATCTTAAATTCAAGTCAGTCTGATTAATTACGGAGATTATCATGGGTCAATCACTCTGCTAAATCCCAAGGACAAAACGTTTAATAATAATAAGACTGGCCTCATTCGATGAGAATTTTACAATCTATCGGGGAGTAAAAATACACACGTAATTGAAATCCAATGTGTTAAGTGTTAGAGTATATTCAAATGCCCTAGTTTAAACCTCATTGTCTCTCACCTGGAAAGCTGCTATAATGTAATCATTGTTCTCCTGCCTTTAGTCTCTGCCCACTATTTAATCTCTTTTACATTAGTATCAGAATGACCTATATAATGCAGATCTCATTTTGTTACTCTACATGTAAAGACCTTTGGTGGCTCTTATGTACAGAATACAGTTCATACTCCTTAGCAGGGCACATGAGGCTTTCCAAATTTTAGTATGTTTCTCTCCAGCCTGGTTATGGATTTAGAAGCATCATGCTATTCTACATCTTTCCTATTCCTTCCTTCTGGGATGCCTTCTCCATACTTAACCTAACTCTCTTTATGTTTTCTCTTCTTTCATGATTTAGATAGGGTTTATATCTTCTAAGAAACTTTGAGAAACTAAAGGGCCTTCCTTTGCCTTTTTTTATAACACACTATGTTGATCTCTATTTTACCACCTTCCATAATATTTCTGGTTATATTTGTCATGGTGTGATATTTTGCATGCAATTCCTACTCACAGAAAATAAGTTAAGTTAGAGTGAGACAAAATGGGAGTCATAGTGGCCAATGTCAATTTCCATATTAATTTTTTTTTGTCAATGTCTGATGCAGCACTTCCAGTGTGTCCGTACAGATGAGCTGTGTGGCCAATAGATTAGTAAAATTTGTTTGGGGCACCTGGATGACTCAGTCAGCTGAGGTGGTTCCGATCAGGTCATGATCCCAGGGTGGTGGGATCCATCCCCCATTGTGTCTCCATGCTAGGTGTGGAGCCTGCTTGAGATTCTTTCTCTCCCTCTGCCCCTCTCCCCTGCTTATGCTAGCTCTCTCTCTCTCTCTCTCTCTCTCTCTCTCTCCCCCCCCCCAATAAAATAAAATTAAATTAAATTAAAACAAAAACTTGTTTGGAAAAGTCCATGGGGAATTTGATGAGACCAAGCAGACAAAACTGGTAACGGAAGACTCTCAGGTATAACCTTTTACACCCAGCTAAGCAGACTCCTTAAAAGAAGGAGCTGTCTGGGGCAGTGTCCTGCAAGGCTGGTTAACTTCCCACACTGTAGCTGTAGAGATGTTGCTCCAGATGGGTGCTGCCAGAGGCTCTGTCTGCATAAAAGGCGACCTGACTGCAATCCAGACCAATGCTTGTGGCACTACCCACCACCAAACCGGTGCTTTGCTGCTCATGTTGTGACACCTCCTTTCTAGATCCTCTTTGGAGTGCTTTGTTACTTCTCTCTTCTCACAGTTTTGTGATAACGTACAATAAACCAAGTGATTCGTGATTTTCATATTGGCACCACGTGGTTATATGAAACGTTTCAATCCAGTGATTGTTACCTGACATTGGCATTTGTCTCACTTCCATATTGCCAAAGTATAAAATTCCCTGTGGTGAATAGGGTCCTTTCCCATCCCTTCTAGTATATCTTCCTGCTTTGCAGACTTCAGGCATATTTCTGGATTCAAATTAGATTCTGCCACACTTTAAACTGCACTTTTATGAAATTTGAAGGCAGATGAAGTACAAGTTATCTTTATGCTTCTTTTGCTATTTACTCCTGGCAAGAAAGGAGCTATTATGCAGCAAGGTCCAGTCTTCATTGTTGCAAGTGTTGAAATATAGTTTGGGCAGAGGCAGAAGTCAGAATTTAAGTTCCTGTGTCCAGGCACCAGCTACATAGGACTGAGATGCAGGATTGAGGTTGCCTCCCAATCCCAAATTCCTGATCTCCTGATCATAGGTACCGCTAAGTGTGTTTGAACACACTTCTCACCTCCCTGGTCTTAGCAGAATTAATAACTACCTGGCAAGTCGGTTCTGCACTTTTCTAGGACTCATTTCATGAGATCCAGCCTTGAATCCATTCCTCCATCCTTTCTAATGACTTTGTAAGTGCCCAATTCCCTATATTAAATTTCCTTTTTTTGCATAGAATACTTAGAATTGTTTCAGTCTCCTGTACTGTGCCCTGCCAGAGTTTTTATACCAGGATTGGTTTCAGACAACAACATTTTCTCAAGAAAGGGAATTTTGGATTGGTTATCTGGCTACACTAAATTTTAAGGCAGTGAAAATAACAGTATAACTGCAGAATGGATATTGGTGGCCCAAAGACGACAGAGAAAGTCAGTAACTTATTTGGAAGGAAATGCCTACTAACTATAAGAGGCTATTGTTTCCTGGAGTGACACCTGACTGATATAAATAACCCTTCTATGAGCAGAGGCTGTCACTGCCATGTCACAGCTGCAGCCTCTAGCGCAGAGCCTGGCATGTAGTCACATAGCATGGAACTGAAATGAGTGATGCATTTGGCTCAGGTTATTGTAAGCATCTCCGTGAATGGACTTATATTTGACTTTGATATCAGAGCATTTCAGTTAATACTTTAGACAAAAGAGACAGCATTTCAGAGGAAAAGGGCTCAAAAAGACAAAGCATGAGCGGGTGATAGCAAGTAGTTCAGTGTAACTCTTATCAGCAGGCCTTTGAAAGATTCCGTGAGGGATAATGTTGGAAACAAAATTCTGAAGGACATAGTACATCATACACAATCCACTACCATCCTTAACTATTTTCATTATTTTCCCCAGGAATTTCTCCCAGTGTTTTCTAACAAGCTTTTATAAATCCCCTGCTCTGTTATTGCCAATCCTATACCAAGAATAAAATTGTAATAACATTATTAGACTGGTATTATCCAGTTCAGAACACTATTTTTCTCCTGTTGTCATTAGATTTCAATAAATATAAACCAAAAGAATATTGAAAGTGATGGTGTCTCTTAAAATAAATCTCATTTAGTTGTCATTTATAATTTATTTTTCTTAGGTAAAATACCTGTATCTATTTTTACTCTTGTCCTTTTGAATTATTAAGTCAGAAATGACCGGTTCCTTCTAGGACTTTGGTCTTTTCTCACGTGTACCTTCAGTGTGATTATTTTAAAATTCAGACAGGGAATTAACTTTCACACATTTTCTTTCACCTGTTAATCATAACAAGCAGCATTTCTACAGACTAAAAGATTGATCTAAATTTAAATAAAATTATTTTTTGCAAAGTAGGATGATTATTTTATAAAAGATCTAGAATTAATATTCTTTTCCTACAAACAAAAATGCAACAAAGCAAATAGAGTGTCCTAAATCCCTAGTTTGTCATATGTAAAGTACCAGATGTGGTAGAAAATGGCACAAGTCTTCATCATCACTTCATCAGATCAATACTATCCACAAAAGGAATCGATCATTTGGCATTTTTAAAAATAATATTTGCTCTTTAAGTACAGAGTTGATGAAATTTTAATGTGTACTCCCTGGAACTGATTTCATGCCACTTTCTTCATTCATTCACTCATTTATTCAATAAATAGCTAGAGAGTGACTTTTATGCACTTGGAAACAAAACAGACAAAGATTCCTGCCACATGAGCTAACATTCTAATGCTTCAATGTCTCTTCAAGAGAGAAAATACATAAAACACATAATAAAATAAATTGCTACTGAGCTCCCTAAACACTGGCTGGAATTAACTGACAGTTTAATGAAAAGTACCTTAGCTCTTAGAGACTAAAATATGCTATCTCCCTAATTTGGACATATAATTTCCCTTAGTATAAATTCAACATGTAAGTGATATTTATAGCAATGAGCAAAAGGAACAGAATAAAATGGAATGACTCAGAACTAGCAGGAATCTAATAAATTTGATATCTCATCAGTGGTAGTCATCTTTAGAGACAGTACAAGCCAGGTGCTATGTTTGCCACTCAACATGCATTTCATTATTTAATAAAACATTTTGGCCAATATAAAGAAGTCCAGCTACTATACCCAATCTATAGAAAAGGAAACTGAGGAACAGAGAAGATTCCCATATTTCAGAACTTAAGAAGTAGTTTGGATGGGACTAGAACCCAGACTATCTACTCCTAAAGGTGCTAGGTTTGACTATGGGTAGAATGCAGTCATGTATCTATTAAAAACAACAACAACAACAACAACAATAACTGTGATAGTCAAAAAGAAATACTGGGAGCTTTGGAAACATGAAAATGTGAAGTAACTTTTGCAGTGCACATTTAAATGCTATTTAGAGAGGGAAAACCTTAGACAGGGAAATTACAGTTTCATTTACATGACCAGTCTAACGTGTGCATGGTGCCTCAGGCTACACTGGTATGATGAGAAATATTTGACTCATCTAATTAACTCTCCTTCCTCTAATTTGTTTGTCAATCCACTTTCTGTTTATTATTTGGAGTTCCAAATTTAACACAGAGAAGGAAGCTACCGCGTCATGTCAATGTGAGGTTTATGATGCCTATGACATATATAGTTCCTTTGGGATATGATACATTTGATTCTAGTTTTATTCATCTGTCTCAGGAACTTGACTAGAAACTAATAGTATTTCATGAAATGTATGATGTACAAACTCTATGCTAAAAATCTTATGTGACCTAAATATTTTCCATTACAAGTGTTTACTAAATGAATCTATCCTCCCAGTTGTTGAAAAAAATAAACTTCTATACTTCAACTTTGTAAAAACCCTACAAGTTAAGAACTATTATTAGGAACCAGACAATAAGCCCATGGACATTTAGGGCTGGAACTTTTACTCAGGTCTACCTGAGTCTGGAACCAAAACGATTGCTTTTCAAACTGTAATACTGTAGCTAGACACTAGTATGGTCATGACAACTTGACAATTCTATTTTACTGAGTGAGCCGAATCCACTTGAAGTATTCCCTTTGCCTTGCCTCTTGTGAAACTGTCAAATAGTCATAAAGCACCAAATCTTTTTCATTAAAAGTACAGTATATGACAAACACTGATGCTCCAGACAAAACCCATAGGATTATTGGCAAAATCACTTTCTTAAGCAATATTACTGGTTGTTAAGTAAAAACAATGATTAAAACTGAAGAGGGCAATAACTATAAAAGAGGTGCTACAGCAGGCATTTTTGTATTACATCTTAAGGAAAGCAGCCAATATAACTGGCATGAATTAATTCTTCACATATTTGTGGTACAAATATGAAATAGAAGTACTCGACCACTTTTTCTTCTCCAATCCCTGGAAACTCACATTAAAAAGGAGAGTGTGTGTTTCCTCTTGTTTCGCTTAATGATTAGATTGTTCCTGAGGGATGGAATGGAGCACTTTTGTGTGAGTCACATGAATGGAAGTTGCTTCTCAACCAAAGTAGATTGCACCTGAATGTCAATCCAAAGCAGCTTTATTCACAGAGAACAGAAAATACTGATTTTGTTGTTGAAAATAACTGAGAGAGGTGTGAGCATCATTAAATCATAGCTACTGAGTCTAATTGCAAAGTACTGTTTCAGGGGTCTCGCAAGTCCACACTCATTCTCAAAGAGGAAGAGGTTTACACGTTTTGAGTTGAAGCCTGTCTGTATTCTGGCAAATACCCTATCCATAATTTCAAGTGGCTTGATAAAGCAGAATACCTCAATATGTTGAATAGATTAAATTATTATTTTAGGTACAAAACAGTCTCATAAGCATTTTTTTAGAATATTCTTTTAAGTTGAGAACTTGCATGAATTTTAATTTAGGCAAATAAATCAGAAATCATTAAAGGGCCAATTAGTGGTATAAAGACTCATTGAAAATTGTCTTGATTTTCTCCACTTCCCAGATACTTTTCCAGAGCCAAATGACACCAAAAACTAAGTAACAGATCTATTTGTTTCTATTTCCTCAGCTGAAACACACATTAAAGCTTTTAGTCTGATACACAACCATCACCTTAGCATTTGACACAGATCAAATGCTGCAAAGAACATTCAGTGAGAAGTCTCTAGATTGTGGGTCTATTGTCAGAATTATCTATTAGAATCACAAAGAACTTTCTGACTTACTCAATAATCTGTGCTAGCTCAATGTTCACAAAATAGAAGTGAAGTGTTAGGAATGTAAGAAAAGAAACCAACCAGTGACAGGGTCATATATGTCTAAAACCCCACAATATCAAACAAGATTGAAGTATATTATTAATCTACCATATCATCTCTATCATGAATAAGAAACTATCATAATTGTTACAAGTATTTATAATTCTACATTTTTACCCTATTACATGTATATTTAAATAAATTCTTACTTTTATATTACTTTGAATTGGGGTTTATATGTGTGCAAAGCTCACTAAATAGTCTATTGATGATGACAAAGAAAAATCATGCTATGTCATATTCTAAATCATTTATTGAATGTTTCCTTTATTTATTGCCGTAATTAAAACTTGGGATGCTGCAGATGCCTGGGTGGTTCAGTCAGTCAAGTGTCTGACTCTTGAGTCTGCTTGAGATTCCCTCCGCCTCTCTCTCATGCTCACATGCACACTCTCTCTATATATATATTAAAAACAAAAACAAAAACTTGGGATGTCCACTTCATAATATTGCTATTCCTGTAGTACTTGTCATGGAGGCCATTTTTTTCAATCCCATGTACCTCAACATCTGGGTGTTTAGTATGTATCCTTCAAAGCCATTTCCCAAAACTTTATGCTTCCTCTTCAAACCCCATATTTGACTTTATGTCAATAAACTTTACCATCTACAAACTCTCGTGTTGTTACCTTTATGGATACATTTTCTCATATACTGATGATTTTAGTATTTACCTTAACCTCTCAGATTCCTAATAGCATTTTGACAAACTCAGGATCTACTTATCCAATCAATAATATGATTGTTCATAATCTTAATCTTCTCACTTCCCACTACTGAATATTATTAGCATATCCAACCCTATACCATGGCTTTCCATCTCACTCATAGTAAAAGTCATAATAATGGCCTACAAGAATATGCATGACCTGACTTCACCCTCTGAATTCTTGTTAGTCCCTTCACCTGGAATAGTCTCCAGATTTCTGTTTGATTTACATCCTCAAATTAACTGCAGTAGTGAGAAGTTCCCTGACCAGCCTTATAAAATAGCAACTATCCTAAGGCATATTTTATCTACATTACCTTGCCTAATTTTTCTGCATGGTACTTATCACGATTGATAATTACTTCTTTGTTTTTGTATGTTTTCCCCCACATTTTCTTGTTTGTTTAGTACTATATTCCCAGGGCCCCAAAAAATAAATGATGTACTGTTGTACTGACTATTACTGACTATTGTACTGGGTCCACCGGGAGTAGCCAACAGGTCAAGTTTCTGAAACTGCATAAATTTAGGGGTATATTTATTACCAAGATCAAGAACACCACTGAGAAGATTCTTGAAAAATAGGCAATTAGCTCTTCTCTCTTGTTGCAGTGGTTGCTATAAGCATCTTGTTTTTTTCAACTTTCACAAATCTTCCTCTAACTGTTATCACTTCTTTCAGTAAAAGGCCAAATTTTAAAGACTTTATTTAAGAATAAACACTTTTAAATACTAACTGACTGTGTTTTGCTAGAATGTAGATTCATGTTATACATTTATTTCCCTGTCAGGTTTTAGTTTCAAAAGAGTCCAGAATAAAAATAAGATCAGTAGATACTGTGGCAAAAGAAAAAGATATTTTTATAAAAGGTTTATTCTTCTATCAGATAGTTCATTGAGTTTCACTGTGCTTGACAGATTAAAAAAAAAAAACTCACTGGCAGATCAACAAAACACTTCAGATGAAAAAATTTACCAGTTGACTAAAAAATACTCGGTAAACAAAATGATTTTGTTAAACACCTTGATGTACTCTGCTTACTAGTTATATTCTGACTCATAAATGAAAGTTTCTGAAAATTTATGTTGTCAGTGACACACCATTTGATGGAAATTTTCATTTTGCAAAGCAGCTTACCATACATTTGCTAAAAACTACATTTAGGATGAGCAGTAAAACTAATGTTTGCTCAAAATAAATTTTGCTCTATACTTTTTGTATTAAATTCCTATAAACTGCTGTTACAGATTACTATAAACGGTATCTTAAAACAATAGAGATTTGTTCTCTCACAGTTCCATAGGCCAGAAGTCTGGAATCAATATCACAAGGCCAAAACCAATATGTTAAATGGGGCCTCACTCCCACTGGGGGCTGTAGGGGAAAGTCCATTCCTTGCCTCTTTCGGCCTCTGGTAGTTGCCAGCCTTCCTTGGTGAATTCTTCAAAAATAAGGTGCTTATGTCAATATGAAAATCATTGTTCTGTTCCAAAGGCATATATGGAGTCCATAGATTTTTTTTTTAAAGAAAGAGAGAGAGAGAGAGAGAGAGAGTGAGTGGGGAAGAAGGGCAGAGGGAGAGAGAGAGATAATCTTAAGCAGGCTCCATGCTCAGCATGGAGACTGACGGGGGGCTCAATCCTATGAACTGTGAGATCATGACCTGAGCCAAAATCAAGAGTCAGATGCCCAACTGACTGAGCCGCCCAGGCATCCCAGATTTTTCAATACCACTCTAAATTGTATTTCAGAATTTATAATATTTGGAAATAGCTTGAGATATTTATAAATTTAATATAAATTTTGCTGTTATTAATATCCATTTGAATAAAAAATACTGGTAATTCAATGCCTTTTTTGTAAAATGAATATACATGGTCTTAAGACACTTTTTTTAAATTTTTGTTAATTTATTTCAAGATAGAGAGAAAGCAAGCACAAGCAGGGAGGAGCAGAGAGAGAAGGAGAGAATCACAAGCAGGCTCTGAGCTGTCACCCTAGAGCCCAACATGAAGCTCAATCTCACAAACCGTGAGATCACAACCTGAGGTAATATCAAGAATAGTGTTTAACTGACTGGGCACCTTTATAAAAGGTGCCCCTTTATAACAGCCATGAAAATACAAAGCTTAGCTCTCCTGTTGAGGGTAAACAATTTACTTATGATCTCAGCTACTGCCTCCATGGATGCCACACTATGTGTAGATCCACAGTTTCCAGGGACTGCTCCGGCAGTGACTGAGCAGGATAGGGGTATTAATGTGGATCCATTCCTGTCAAACAGGGAACTTCTCAACTACTTTTCCTCCTCATTGGTCTGGCTGAACTTTGCTGTGAACTTGCTATGGGTTAATTTGTGTTTCCCCAATATTCATATGTTGAAGACCTAACCTCCAGTACCTCAGAATGTGACTGTCTTTGAATATAAGGTCTTGAAAAAGGTAAGTAAGGTAAAATGAAGTCATGTGGAGTCTTAATTCAATATGATTGGCATCCTTATAAGAAGAGGAAGTTAGGACACAAACATAAAGGAAGACCATGTGAAGACACAGGAAAAAAAAAAAGACTGCTATCTACAAGCCAAGGGAAGAAACCCTAGAAGAAACCAATCCTGCTTGCCACCTTGATCTTGTATTTGTAGCTTCCAGAACCGTTAAGACATTTCTATTGTTTAAGCCAGTCAGCCTGTGGTACTTTGTTATGGCAGTCCTAGCAAACTAATACAGAACTACACTGCAGTTCAATACTCTGTCTTCCTGTTGTCTCCTCTTCTATAGGGATCAGACCTGAATCACAGTCTGAATTCTCACCCAACAGCTTCTACTCCCTCTCATTTTATCCTCCACAGATTCCCCGTGCCCCTCCCAACCCCAGAAATGTGTCTTTTGCAGGTATAATTACATTTTGGCTTCTGCTCCTCATTGGTATCAAACTAACACAATTTTCTATATAAAATAGGGTGAAACATTATTTCTAGTTCATGTAACAGAGACATTAACTTTAGATTATCTTGGTCAAAAGTTCTTTTCTTAACTACAGTTAAATTTTTATTTCTATTTCTTCTAAAAGTTTATGAAAAAAATATTCCTTATAAATCTGACTAAAAACTCTTTTCAGTATATAAATTTATTCTGTCAATATTTTTTCTCTCAAAAGTAAAAACAAAAACCAAGAAACTATTATTTTATTTTATTTTATTTTATTTTATTTTAATTTTTAGTGAGAGCATGAGTGGGGGGAGAGGGGCAGAGGGGGAAAGAGAGAGAGAATCTTAAACAGATTCCCTAATGCAGGGCTCAATCCCATGTCCATGGGATCATGACCTGAGCTCAGATTAAGAATCAGCTCTTCAACCACCTGAGCCACCTAGGTGCCCCCAGGAAACTATTTTTATTGTAAACCTGCACTTATTGGCTGGCATTTTGTGATAGCCCCTGTCCTAGTCGTCTTTAAAATAACTGAATCAGATTGATTCATTGAATATCAATGAAACATAACTGTTCAAGAAACAATTAAAAACCCTAAACATTCCACCAAAAAAAAACTACTAGAACTGATAAATGAATTCAGTAAAGTCACAGGATACAAAATCAATGTGCAGAAATCTGTTGCATTCCTCTACACAAACAATGAAGCAGCAGAAAGCGAAATTAAGAAAACAATGCCATTTATAATTGCACCCAAAACAATAAGATATCTAGGAATAAATTTACATAAAGAGGTGTAAATAAAAGAGGCTGTACTCTGAAAACTATAAAACACTGATAAAAGAAATTCAAGATGACTCAATGGAAAGACATTCCATGCCTATGCATTGGAAGAACAAATATTGTTAAAACGTCTATACTATCCAAAGCAATCTACACATTTCATACAATCCTTATCAAAATATCAACATCATTTTTTTATAGAACTAGAAAAAACAATCCTACCATTGGATTGGAACACAAAAAATCCTACAAATGGAATTCTACCATTCCATTTTGTATGGAACCACAAAATACCTCAAATAGCTAAAGCAATCTTGAAAAAGAAAAACAAAACTGGAGGTATCACAATTCCAAACTGCAAGTTATATTACAAAGTGGTGGTAATTAAAAGAGTATTATACTGGCATAAAAAAAGACACCTCATTCAATGGAATATAATAGAAAATCCAGAAATAAGCGCAAAATTATATGGTCAATTAATCTTCAACAAAGAGGAATGCATATACAATGGAAAAAAGACAGTCTCTTCAGCAAATGGCATTGGGAAAACTGGACAGCCACATGCAAAAGAATGAAACTGGATCACAAAAGTAAACTCAAAATGGATAAAAAACCTAAATGTGAGACCTGAAACCATAAAAATCCTTGAAGAGAGCACAAGTAGTAATCTCTCTGACATCCGCCATAGCAACATTTTTTTAGATAGGTCTCCTGATGCAAGAGAAATAAAAGCAAAAATAAACTATTGAGACAACATCAAAATAAAAAGCTTCCACACAGCAAAGGAAACAATTAACAAAACTAAAAGGCAACCTACAAAATGGGGGAAGATATTTGGAAATAACATGTCTGATAAAGGGTTACTATTCAAAATATATAAAGAACAGATACAACTAAATACCAAAACAACAACAACAACAACAACAACAAAAACAAAACAAAACAAAACAAAACAAAAAACCCAGATAATCCAATTAAAAACTGGGCAGAAGACATAACAGACATTTCTCCAAAGATGATATACAGATGACCAATAGGCACATGAAAAGATGTTCAACATCATTCATCATGAGGGAAATGCATAACAAAACTACAATGAGATATGACCTCATACCTCTCAAAATGGTTAAAAAAAAAAACCCCAAGAAACAAGTGTTTGTGAGGATGTGGGAAAAAAGGAACCTCCGTGCACTGTTGATGGAAAAGCAAACTGTGGCAGCTACTATGGAAAACAGTAGTTTCCTCAAAAAGTTAAAAACAAAACTACCCTATGATCCAGTAATCATGCTACTGAGTACCCAAGAAATACAAAAACACTAATTCAAAGGAATATATGCACCCCAATGTTTATTGAAGCATTTTTCACAATAGCCAAACAATGGAAGCAGACCAAGTATCCGTAGATAAGTGAGTAGATAAAGAAGATGTGGCACATTATATATGTATATATATTTATATTTATATTTTTTATATTTATATTTATATATATAAAACTTCTATAAGATATATAATTATATTAATAAATTATACTAATTTATATGTGATATATATAATATATCACATTACTCAGCCATAAAAAAGAATAAAATCTTGCCATTTACAGCAACATGGATGAATCTACAGGGTATTATGCTAAGTGAAATAAGTCAGTTCCGAGAAAGACAAATACTGTATGGTTTCACACATATGTGGAATTTAAGACATCAAATGCTGGAAAGACTGGTTTTTTTCCATTGTAATTTTCATTCCTCCTTTGTATGAGCAAAGGAAAAAGAGAAAGAAAGAGAGAAAGAGACCAAGAAACAGACTCCTAACTATAGAGAACAACCAGAGGGGAAGTTGGTGGGAGATGGGGGGGTGGAAATAAGGGACAGCAATTAAAGAGTACATTTACCATGATGAAGTAAAATTAAATTAAATTAAATTAAATTAAATTAAATTAAATTAATAAAATTAAATAAAATTAAAAAATAATTAAAATAACATCTTCCAAATATATCTATATCTATCTATATCTATATCTATATCTATATCTATATCTATATCTATATCTATATCTATATCTATATCTATCTATATCTATATCTATCTATATATATATATTTGTGCCCAGAAAGCTGTTTGATGGATAACGAGATAACTATCCAATGTAAGATTAATAAGTAGCCTATCAATTATCAAAATCAAAATACTTCTAAAATGGTTAACACTTTACTGTTATTATTTACAGAAAATTACTAATGATTTTAAAATTTAAAATTTCAAGTAGCAGATGTTGATTTAGCTAGATTTTTTTATTAACCCCTAAAATAATTTCTTAAAAGTTATATAAAATTATATTATACTCCATTACTAGATGTTCAGGGAGATGTCAGTTTTAAAAATTCATTTTAACTGATTTTTTTTTTATTAAAATATGTTGTAAAATGAATGGGAAGTGAGTTAGGAAGTGAAACTATAGTATTTTACACAAAAAGTATTTTTAAAAAATTTTTAATGTTTATTTATTTTTGAGAGAGAGACACACACAGAGAACAAGCAGGGGAGGGGGAGAGAGAAAGAGAGAGACACAGAATCTGAAGCAGGCTCCAGGCTCTGAGCTGTCCGCATAGAGCCTGACATGAGACTGGAATTCATGAACCACCAAATCATGACCTGAGCTGAAGCCAGATGTTTAATGAAATGAGGCACCCAGACGCCCCACACAAAAAGTATTTCTTGTAAAACAATTTGAAGCAAGGTTGTCAGTGATGGGTGCTACATAGGAAATATAGCAGGAATGAAATCACTGAACTGAGAAAACATGGAAAACATTTTTATTCATTAAAAAAATTTTAAACACCACCTAAAACACCTGCCAGTGTTGTGTTACTAACAGGAAAATTCAACAAAAAAAAGATCAAGCCTATAAATACTCTGTTTCCAAGGGAGCCAGGGTGATTCTGTTGGTTGAGCATCTGACTTATGATTTCAGTTCAGATCATGATCCCAGGGTTATGGCATCTAGCCCTGCATCAGCTCTGCTTTCTCTCTCTCTCCCTCTGCCCCTGTCCCCAGCTTGTATGCTTTCTCACTCTCTCTCTCTCTCTCTCTCAAATAAATAAATTAAAAATAATAAATTAATAAATAAATAAATAAATACAGATACATAAATATTCTTCTTCCAGAATATTTTGCTAGAAGAAATTAGAAATTTTGCAACATATCTTAATTTTTCAACTCTGGATATTCCTTTTATTCTTTAAATGAGATTAGACTTGATTAGTACATTTTCAAATCTTTGTTTTATTGTAAAAAGTGTCAAAAGATTAAAGTGGACATACCTTCCCCCACATTCACATCCAGTATTTCTCAAACAAGAAGTTTCTTTCTACCACCAAATCACCACACTTAGTGCAGCCACTAACCCCTGCCCCCCAACACCGAGATCCAAAGGATAGATACACCACTTATTTAAATGCTCTTCTCTCATCTATTCTGGGATCTTTACTTTCTTACTACCTAATAGTTTTCAACTACTTCCTTTATATTCCTCTTGACTCTTTTCTGACATTTTAAAATGTTCAAGTATCTTTCTTTAGAAAAATAAAAAATTAGGGGCACCTGGGTGGTTCAGTATGTTCAGTGTATGACACTTGATTTCGGCTCAGGTCATGATCTTAGGGTTGTGGGATGGAGCCCAGTGTTGGGCTGCACTCTGAGCATGGAGTCTGCTTAAGATTCTCTCTCTCTCTCTCTCTCTCTCTCTCTCTCTCTGTCTCTCCCCCCACAACCCTCTCCCCTGCTCACATGCTCTCTCTCTCTCTCAAATAAAATTAAATTAAAATTAAAAAAAGAAATTACTCTCCCCAATCCTTTCCAAAACCAGCTATCTCCTCTCTTCACAATGTTCCAAACTATTGTCTGTATCAAGGATCATGAATCTTCTCTGCAAAGAGCCAGTATGTAAATATTTTAACCTTTGTGAACTATGTGGTCTGTTTCAACTACTGTTTGCCATTGTAGGCAAGAGTACAGACAATAGATAGTTGAAGAGTCACAGATCATAATCAAGTGAGTGTGATTGTGTTCCAATGAAACTTTATTTATGTAATTTTCACATTTCAGAAGATATTCTTTCACTTTTTCAAGCTTTAAATAAATGGTTTCTCTATGCACCAAATTCCTCAAACCAAAACTCTATGAGCTAACTCTCTCACAAGTCCTCCCACTGATCAATCAGCAAGTCTGTCAAATGTCAAGACTTCCTGAACCCATCTACTTTTCAAACCACTACGTGCATCCTCGTCCAAATCCTCATTGTCTTCTACTTTCGACTGCTCTCTCTTGTCCCATAAACCAATCTCCACTTAGCAGGGTGTTTTTATTTTTTAACATAAATTAGATTACATCATTTCTTGATTTAAAACTCTACAATAGATCCTTATTACATTTAGAATAAAATTAATGTTGTTTACATTGGCTTACAAAGCCCCAGATGATCTGGTCCCTGTTTACCTCTGAATTATTTTAGCTCATCTACCATCATTTCATTGCTGTCTGCCACCATATTGGTTTTCTTTGTTTTTCTTGCTTCCACCTTAAAGTAGTCCAGCTAGCTTTTCCTTCTCTCTTGAATTCTTTCTCTTGATCTTCTTATGACTAGCTCCAGTGAACAGCTTAGATGGCATTTCTTCTTTGGGATCTGCACTGGCTAAAATCCACACATCCAATGTGGCTAACTTATACAATGCATAGCAGTTATAGCTACCAGCTATGCTTCTTGTGTATACATTTAGTAGTTTCCCAGCACGTAGGTTGGTATCTAGTCTGATAATGTAGTTTATCATCCAAATTGGAATCACTTGGGAATATAAGAGGAAACTATTAAGGATTATGCTAGAACAACCATGAAACAGGCCTATCCCAAGCAAAGACAATAATCGCTCTACAAAGGCTGGACATAATGTGGTCTGGCAGCAAACATTTTGAATAAACAAGCTCCCTGTCTATCTTCCATAAGAAACTGTATATTCTGATATTAATGAACTTAAGTTATTCTGGCTATAATATATAGTGAAGCTCCATTTTGTGGGAAATAAACACAATGTGTGTTCTTAGGTTTAAAACCATAATCTTTGTTATAACATTAATCATTATATTATAAAGATAATTAGAAAATAAAGAAATTTTTCTTGGGGCGACTGAGTGACTCAGTCAGTTAAGCCTCCGAACCTTGATTTCAGCTCAGGTCATAATCTCACGGTTTTGTGGGTTCAAGCCCCACATCAGGCTCTGCTCTGGCAGCATGGAGCCTGCTTGGGATTCTCTCTCTCCCTCTCTCTCTCTCTGCCCCTACCCCACATTCTGTGTCAAAATAAATAAATAAACTTAAAATAAATTTTTAAACATTTTAAGAAATTTTTCAAAGCCACCAACTCTTTGTCTTATAAAGAGACAGCAGGCTTTGAAATTGAGATTTTTGACATACACAAATTAATTTCATTATAAATACATAATATTATAATAACATCATTTATGTGACATAATGATAAATAAGTTTTATATGTTTTAATTTAACACTTTTTCTACTAACCTTCCAATTATCAGTAGATATATTTCAACCATTTTCTTTCACATATAGTTTAAGTGGTCTTTAATAATAATTCAATAAGACTATACAAATTTACACAAAAATTTTTACTTTCTTGTTTGTAGTCATTTTCCTTTGTCTTCCATATTCTAGAGTTATATTTTGTTTAAAAATGATATAAAAGCTTGTATTCAAGATTAACTTTACAAAATCATTAATGAAACTGAGCAACAAATGAAAAAACAACTCAGAGAGTTTATTTTTCATGGTCTGTTTCTTGAATAAGCCTGTTGTTGCTGCTCGATTGTAAAATAGCTCAATTTTTCTATCCCTTTCAGCCACCTGTATATTCATACATTTTTTGTACTTTAAAATTGTTTCACTGTTGTAGTTACTAATATTTTAAAACTTAAATGGCAATAGCCAAGGTTTATAATTCATGAGATAGAGTTTTTTTCCCCTTTCCACTAAAAAAGTGATTCTAAAAAATACAGTATTTTTCCAATTAGTTTTCATTGCTAACATAATTATAACATGAAGTCATATCTATATAATATGTAACAATAGAGATTACATCTTAGAAAAACATTTAATAGTACTCCTAAAACAGATAAAAAATCTTTTTTAGTGTTAAGTTAGCCTGAATCCTCATTAAATGGAGCCTGAGGCATGTGTCCTTTGTGTCATTACTTTATTAGGGAGTCCCACCCAAGGGAAGGATACATTATGTAATTGGAGGATTCTGTAATTGACTTATCCCTCCGGTGGAATCAATAGCCTAAAATATCATATAAACTAAATTGAGCAGCCATCTTCAATAAGAGCAAGAAGGAGACTAGAATGTATATATCCAGTAGTTACCAAATGTGTCCAGTAGTTTTCAAATATTTCTGGTCAGAAGTTTACCTCATGGACATTTAGTTCTTTGCATGCTGGCCTTAGCAGCACCAATAAGCAAACCCTAGTGGGAGGGCATAGGCTCACAGTCACTAGACAATGCGCTGTCCAACTACAGATGTTAGAATTTGGTTAAACCTCACACTATGGTGGTCAATATAGCCACAATTTGAAAGAGAGACAGGTAAAACCAAGAGGTAACATGATTTTTTTTTCTTAATGTTTTAAATGTATTCAACATTTTATTTTGAAAATTAAATTTTGAAAAAGTAACCAAAGGTACTTGATTTATCTTTCCTTTTGCACAGCTTCTCAAATTTCTTTTCCTATCTGCCAGATGAGAATGCTGCCCAATTCATCAATCATTAAATAAAGCCAATGAGATCATTAAAATTTATTCAGTTGAATTTTTTAACATTATAAAGTTATAAATTAAATAAAAGTATACTATTGATACAGGAACTGAACAGAAAGTATAGAAACAGACTCAAGTATTATAATATTAATTTATATGACAAAGGAATTTTTTCAGGTGCAGGCCAAAGGTAGACAATTAAATTAATCATGTGTTTACAACTAGCTAAACTTTCTAAGAAAAAACTAGTTTAAGCCTTTAACTTACATCAACTGTAGATTTGTAAGTAGGAGAAAAGGAAAGTACACAAGTACTAGAGGAAAAATAGAGTAAATCTTTGTGCCATTGTGTTTTATAATAAGACTTATAGGGGCACCTGGGTGGCTCAGTCGGTTAAGCATCTGACTCTTGATCTTGGCTCAGGTAATGATCTCATGGTTCAAGAGTTTGAGCCCTGAGTCAAGCTCTGCACTGACAGAAGAAAACAGAGTCTGCTTGAGATTTTCTCTCTCCCTTTCTCTCTGCCTCTGCCCCGGTTGCATGTAATCTCTCAAAGTAAATAAATAAACAATATATATATATTTATACACACACACATATATGTATATATATACATATATATATATTTGATATATATTATATATAATATAATATATTTATGTATAATATATATAATATATAACATATATATTATTTCATATTCATTTCCATTTCTGGCACAGAGCTTCTAAAACTCTTGGTTAAGCATCTGACTTCGGCTCAGGTCATGATCTCACGGTTCTTTGGGTTTGAGCCCTTCATTGGGCTCTGTGCTGACAACTCAGATCCTGGAACCTGCTTTGAATTCTGTCTTCCTCTCTCTCTCTGCCCCTCCCCTGCTCATACTCTGTCTTTCTCTGTCTCTCAAAAACAAATAAGTGTTAAAGAAATTAAAAATAAAATAAAACTCTTGGAATTCCTTAGAGATGAAAACAACAAGGTATCTTTTGTTGTGCTAATGAGGTTACTTTTGAAAAGCACCCAAAGATGGGAAGTGGTTGTCAGGAGAACCAACCACATGACTAGAGGGTTGGAATCTTTATTCCCACCTCCCTGACCTCCAGGGAGGGGAGAGAGCCTGGAGGTTGAATCAATTGCCAATGGCCAATGATTCCATCAATCATACCTATGTAGTGAGGCTTCCACAAAAATCCAAAAGGACAGGGTTTTGCAGGACTTCTCGGTTGATGAACTCATCTCCATGTAGGGAGAGTGATGCTCAGAAATGGCATGGAGCTTACATGCCTTTTCACATACCTTGCCCTATGCACCTGACTGCTACTGAGTTATAATCTGTCATAACAAACTAGTTATCTAGAAAGTAAATTGATTTTCTGAGTCTTGTGAGCCACTCTAGCAAACTAATTGAACCCAAGGAGGAGGTGAGTTGTTGGAATCTCTGATGTATAGTCTGGGTCAGTCAGAAACTGAGGTGACAACCTGGACTTCTGACTGGCATCTGAAGTGGGGGCAGTCTTGTAGGAATGAATCCTTAAATTGTGAAATCCGATGTTATCTTCATAGAAATAGAAATGAGTTGAATTGTAGGACACCTAGGTGGTGTCAGAAAATGCTTTTTGGAGGTGTGGGGAAACACCTCCCTCAACCTACACATATTGATATTGTGATCAGAACCTACTAATATTCATATAATTCATATTATGTCTTTATATTATCACATAGTAATGAGATTATTTTGTTTTAAAAATCTGGAGAAATATTTGGATTAGTTTATATTTACCTCTTTATTATTCCAATGACCAGTACAAAATATGATAAGCTTTTCTAGTAGTGGAGAAAATTTTCCCCAAAACTAGATTCATCATCAAATATAATAGCATTGATACACTTTTTTTATAAGATCTTACTTTAAAAAAAATCAAATAATTTAATTCATTTTCAATTTTCAGGAATGATTTTCTACATTTTATACAGTGTTTAGTTTATTTTGTATAGTTATTTTTATTGCTTATTTTATTTGTAATTTAAATTAGAATGGTAATGTATATTTAACTTTATGGTTTTGAACTTTAAGATTCATTCAACATTATATAATATGTGTTTATACATTTTATATGCAAAGTATACCAAATATTTAGTTTTAATGATTTTTAACATTTTTCTGAATTCTGAAAACTTTTTAAATAAACAATGGGTATTAATAGCAAAATATCAATACATTATGAAAAAAATACAAAAATATAAAACTCAAAATAGAGCCATGACCTAAAAGTAAGACCTAAAACTATAAAACCTTTGAAGAAAGAAAGGACAAAAGCTGCATGACATTGAATTTGGCAATATCTTCTTGGATATGACACCAAAGGCACAAAAGAAAAATTGACAAACTGAACTTCATGAAGAAAATTTAAAAAACACTACCAACAGACACTATCAAAAGACACTATCAACAGAGTAAAAAAAAAACAGCCCACAGAATGGGAGAAAATATTTACAAATCATAAATCTGTTAAGTGATCAATATCTAAACTACTTGGGAAATTCCTAAAACTCAGTAACAAACAACTCAAAAATGGGTAAAGGGCTTGAAAAAAAAATTTCTCCAAAGACAATATTCAAATGATCAATAAGTACAAGGAAAGATGATTAACATCACCAGTCATTAGCGAAATGCAAATCAAGACTACAATGAGATGCTACAGCATGCTTATTAGAATGGCTGCTGTCAAAAAAACAAAACAAAAAACAAACAAATACCAGAATAACAATTGTTAGAGAAGACAAAAAAATTGTAACACTTGTGGCTGTTGAAAATTTAAAATGGTACAGCCACTATAAAAACAATGTGGTGGTTCCAACCCAAAATAAATATAGAATTATCAAATGATCTAACAATTTTACTTCTTAATGTATACTCAAAAGAATTGAGGGTAGGATTTCAAAGAGGTATTTGTACACCCATTTTCATAGCAGCATTATTCACAATAGCTAAAACATGAAATCAACCTATGTGTACAACAGTAGATGAAAGGATAAGCAATATGGTGTTACACACAATGGGAAGAAAATAAAAGAGAAGCAAATTTTGACATATATGACCGCATGTATGTAACTTGAAGACACTGTGCTGAATGAAAACAGCCAGTCAAGAAAGACAAATTCTGTATGATTCCACGTATTGGTGGTACTTAGAAGAGTCAAAATTATGAGTCAAAATCATAATGATGGTTATCAGGGGCTGGTTAGAGGGGAAATGGGGAGTAATTGTGTAATGGGTATAGAGTTCCAGTTCTGCAACATGAAATAAGTTTTGAAGCTGGATGGCAATGTTGGTGGCACAATATGATTTTGTCACTAAACTTTGCATTTAAAAAATGGTTAGGATAGTGAGGATCATATAATGTACACTTTACTAAATAAAAAAAAAAAAAAAAGTAGAAGAAAAATACCAGGAGGTGATTATAAACAACTTTATAACAACATATTTGAAAACTTAATCAAAATGGAAAAATTCTTTGAAAAATTCAAGTTTATAAAACTAACACAACATAAAGTAGAAAATCATATAGATTATACCTATTAAAGAAAGTATATTCTTTTGTAAAAACTTTTCCATCAAAAGAACTCTAAGTTTAGATT
The DNA here is from genome assembly GCF_028018385.1 of Neofelis nebulosa. Taxonomy (NCBI): domain Eukaryota; kingdom Metazoa; phylum Chordata; class Mammalia; order Carnivora; family Felidae; genus Neofelis; species Neofelis nebulosa. The sequence continues at coordinate 133,416,139 of NC_080783.1, forward strand.
GTTTCACCTGTAAATTCTTTTTTTTTTTTTACATTTATTTATTTTTGAGAGACAGAAAGACAGAGCATAAGTGGGAAGAGGCAGAGAGAGGAGACAGAATCTGAAGCAGGCTCCAGGCTCTGAACGTCAGCAAAGAGCACAGCGAGGGCCCAAACTCACAAACCACGAGATCATTACCTGAGCCGAAGTCGGAAGCCTAACCGACAGAGCCACCCAGGTGCCCCTCGCCTGTAAATCCTTTCACACATGCAAAGAAGAAAATAATGCAAAACGTACATAAACTTTTTTCAAAATTGTAGAATGAAGAAATACTTTTTATCTGTCTTTTAAATCTGTGTAACATGCAAGTCAGACAAAGATATTCCAAATATTTTTTAAAACAGAGTCCCTGATGGGGCACCTGGGTAACTCAGTTGGTTACGCATGTGACTTCAGCTCAGGTCTGATCTCACTGTGAGTTCAAGCCCCACATTGGGCTCTGTGCTACAGGCTCAGAGTCTGGAGCCCACTTCAGATTCTGTGTCTCCCTCTCTCTCCAACCATACCCCACTCACAATCTGTCTCTCTCTCAAAAATAAATAAACATTAAAACGGAGTCCTTGAATATAGGTGCAAAAATATTTGGCAAAATATTAATAAATCACAGCCAACAAGATGTAAAAAGGATAATGTACCATAACCATGTAGGGCATTCGCTACTATGCAAAATAGCTTAACATATAAATACCAAACAATGTTATTCTCCACATCAATTAAAAAAAAAAGGACAAGATGTTTTGATAATTTTTATAGGTGAAGAGAAAAGCATTTAAAAAAATTCAATTGCCATTTGATTAAAAATTCTCAGCAAAGTAGGATTAGAAGGGAATTCTGTAACTTAATAAGGACATATATGAAAAACCTACAGCTAGTATCATATTTAACTGTAGAATATTGCTACTTTTCCCCTAAAAAGAGGAAAAAAGCAAATGCCTGCACCCACCACTTCCAATCAATATTGTACTGAAGAGCAATAAGACAAGCAAAAAACCCCAAAGTTTTATACATTAAAGAGGAAGTTAAAACTGTCTATATTTGTAAGCTATATAATTATTGAATATGAAATCCTAAGGAATCAGCAAACTTATTGAGAATTAATGAGTGAACTTAGCAAAGTTGCAAGATACAAGTCTAATCTACAATAATCAATGCATTTCCAGGGGCACCTGGGTGGCTCAGTCAGTTAAGCATCCAACTTCAGCTCAGGTCATGATCTCACAATTTATGGGTTCAAGCCCCACATCAAGCCTCACATCAGGCTCTGTGATAACAGCTCAGAGCCTGGATCCTGCTTTGGATTCTGTGTCTGCCTCTCTATCTGCTCCTCCCCTGCTTGTGCTGCTTGTACTTCCTCTCTCTCTCTCTCTGTCTCAAAAATAATAAACATTTAAAAATTTTTTAAATCAATGCATTTCCATATATTAGAAAAAAACTTGAAAAGTTGAATTTAAAAATGTAAACTATATATTAACCTTTACAATACAGACAAGAATAAAATTCTTAGGAATAAATATAAGAAAAGATGTATAAGATAATTTTCTTAAAGATTTCAGGACAACAATGGGATTGAAATATTCAGTATTGTTAAAATGTCACTTTTCACTAACTTGGTTTATAGAATCAGTGCAATATCAACTAAATGTCAATAGATTTTCTGTAGAAATTGAAGTCACTTAAAAATTTATATGGAAATGCAAGTGATATAGAATGACAAAAGCAATTTCAAAAGAGAACAAAACTAAAGGAATCCCAGTACTGGATTTCCAGACTAACTGGAAAGCTACCAAAATCAAGACACTGTCATATGAGTATAAAAACAGACATATATATCAGTGGAGCAAAAGAGATTTTCAAGGAAATAGAATTAGTGATTGTGTGTTTGTGTGTAGATTTGTATGGTAGGTTGTTTGATTTTTGACAGGTTAAAAATCAATTCAATGTGGACAGAGAAGTTTTCAATAAATGGTGTTGGGACACTGGATATTCACATGTATAAAAGGGACATCAATCTTTACCTAACTCATGGATAAAAATTAAATCAAAAGTATAAGTCTAAATGTATTAGTTAAGGGGCGCCTGGGTGACTCAGTTGGTAAGCATCCAACTTTGGCTGAGGTCAGGATCTCACGGTTTGTGAGTTGGAGCCCTGCGTCGGGCTCTGTGCTGACAGCTTGGAGCCTGAAGGCTGCTTCTGATTCTGTGTCTCCCTCTCTCTGCTCCTCCCCCACTCACACTCTTTCTCTCAAAAAATAAATAAGCATTAAAAAATAATAAAATAAATGTATTAGTTAAAAATATAATATTTCTAAGATAAAACAGAAAACATTTCTGCTTAAGGTAGGCAGTGTTTTCTTAGGTAAGACAGAAAATCCAAACCATAAAATATTAATAAATTGACTTTATTAATATTAAAAACTTCTCCTTTAGAGAAACTATTAAGAAAATTAAAATACAAGCCACTAGATGGGAGAAATATTCCCCAAACTTTTATCTGGCAAAGGACTTGTACCCAGAATATATAAAGAACTCTTGTGTTCAATAATACTAATACTAATACTAATACTAATAATAATAAATGATGAATAATTGGATACCGATTTATAAAATCATTTCATACACACACAGAAAAAATAAACAATTATCCAGTAAGAACATAATGGCTCATGAAAGGACAGTGAATTTCAAATTTGGTGGTTTTATCTTCCCCCCTTTCAAATGCACACACACACACACTCCTGTCCATTACTGTTTACTGGCCATGTACATGCAGCCTATCCATTATACACTATTACACTAGAATCGCTGAAATTAAAAAAAAAAAAAAAGACTGACAATAACAAGTGTTAGTGAGGATATGGAGTAAATGGAACTGCTGCTTACTATCTCATTTCAATACATCCCACTGCTGGTAGAAATTAATAATGATATGACTGGGGAAAGTATCTGGCAGTTTCTTAAAAAGTTAGACAAACACCATTCTTACACCCAGCCATTCCACCCAAGTATTTATCCAAAAGAAATGAAAATATATGTCCACTTGTAAGGGAATGTTTATAACAAGAATGGAATATTAGTAATATCAAAGAACAGATTATTCTGCATATAGTCATACAGAATGATGGATAAATCTTAATGCTGATGTAAGGAACCCAGGCAAGCTAAAAAAATACACATGACATGATTTCACTTTAGAAAATTCTGGAAAGTACAACACAATCTACAGTTACAGAAAACAAATCAATGGTTGTCTGGAGCCAGGGGCAGAAAAAAGGGATAAAGGGAATGGGATTTGAGAAGTTTTGAAGGTGATGGTAATGTTCTCCATCTCAATTGAGGGAATGCTCAGGTGTACATGACTCTCAAAAGTCATTAAATGGTTGACCTTTGTGTATGCAAATTGTATTGCATGCAAATTATATCACAGTACAGTTGGTTAAATAAAAAAATACATACTATAAAACCTAAAAAGTTGAAAGATCATGGCATTAAGATATAGATGAAGATGTTTAAGAGCCCCAAAATAACTCAAATAAGTTGAACAGAACAAAATATTATGTGCTTTCAGTTGGTAAAAGAACTTAAAATGCCCTTGTTTGCCTACTTACTACAAAGGTTTTATGATGAAACACTGATATAGTAGGCCAAAGAACACCAAAATGTTCTGCCTTACTTTAATAGAAGTTTTTTTTTTTCAGTCACATAAACTGGAACAATATAGTACAATGAATAAATTTATGAATTATTTTTTTATTAAGAGGGAGGAATTGTCTGAGACTATAAAGGGTAGAAACTATTGTGCAAGTGACCACAGATGTCTCAGAAATGAATTTTTTAAAGCATAGAATCTACTCCCCAAAAAAGACCAAAACAAAAATGTAAAGAAATAAAAAATCAAATTCTGTAATATACCACTGAAACACTTTATATTGTAATTTTACATCAATATGTTTTTACAGTGTCTATAAATTATACAGAATATAAATCTCTGAAACAATAAAATCTTACATTAGAAGACTTAACAATCTTTACAATATATAAAACTATATCCCAGAGAGAAATTTGCTCATTATTTCATTTTTGCAAAGAGTATTTTTTCTGCCTTTATCTCTATGTTCTTTCCTTTACCATGTATCATTTATTACTGATATTTGAAAAGTCTGCCCTATGAACAGACTCAACATTAGGAAGAAGTCACTATTGTCTTCTTGCTCTGGAAATTGGTGATCTATTTTTGGGTTCTAAACCCCTGCTAGTTTCCAAGCCATTCAATTGTCAAAGAAATAGTTCTTTGTTCCACTCTGAGATAGAGTACCAATGTCTGGTCATGAATCACTTAAAAGATAACCAAAAAATCTTCATAGGAAACAGAAAATGATAGGTTTTCTCCAATATAAAAAATATATCATTGAGTAAGAACTTAGTTTTTGAAGTTTTTGATCTTAGCACTGTTAAAATAAAATGCACATAGTGCAGAATTATACACATTTTGTTAAAGTATACTTAATAGGCATATTTGACATATGTACAGACTATGGTTTACATACTATATACGAGCTTATATATGATATGTGATATATTATATTATAAATATTCATAACAATTATGCTTTATATAATATCATAACAATAAAAGAAAAAAGCCTGTAATTTTTAAAGTTTATTTATTTATTTTGAGAGAGAGAGAAAGAGTGGAAGAGGGGAAGAGAGAAGAGAAGAGAGGGAATCCCAAGCAGGCTCTGTGCTGTCAGCTTGGTGTCTGACATAGGGATCAATCCAAAGAACCATGAGATCATGACCTGAGCTGAAATCAAAAGTCTGGCATGCAACCGACTGAGCCACCCAGGTGGCCCCTGTTAATTTTTAAGTAATTATTTTTATCATTTATATATGGATAAATGTCCTAATTACAAACAGTTGTATAGGTAATGGAGATCATTGTAGAATGAATATTATTTTATTTCATAGAAGAACAGACTAATTTAACATGAGCTAAAAAACAACTTGTTCAATTTGAAAGATGGAGAAAATGTAAGCAACCTGAATCTAGGAGGTTCTCTTATAGCAAACATATCTCTACTATAGGCCTGCTAAGTCAGGAAAGGCATAAAGCTCAGTGGTTGAGAATTGGATGAATTGGATGAGTCCATCATTTACCAGCTGTGAGACTCTGAAAAGTATTTTTACTTCCTTGAACCTCAGTTTCCTCAACTGTAGGATAGAGATTATGATAAGTTCCCCATGGAATTTCTGCAAGGATTTAGTATCATCATGTATGGAATCATTTAGTATAGTGACTGCCACATACTAAATGCTGGAGAAATGATGTCTTTTAGTCCAAAAATTACTGTCTCCACAAAATTGGAAATTGGTTCTAATACATACTTCTTTAAAAATTTTTAAACTCAATCTCAGAAGGAAGACCCTGGAGCAGGTACTTTTACTAATAAATTAAGAACAATTAGGTAGCATTATACAAACTACTCAAGATCAAAAAAATGTTTTGAAAGCAAATATATAATTATGTTCAAAAAAAGGATCCCATTTATTTTACATTTGAAAAAGTTTTAAAAAGTTTTGAATAACTTTATTTCAATAATTAGGAACAAAATCAACTTCAGCATGCACCCTACTTCCTTATCTAGCTGTATGTTCAGAATGTCTTTCATGAATTCCATTTAAACAAAACTACAGTTTGATGCAACAATGTTTCTAAACAAATTGATGAATTCTAATCAAAAGGTTTACACTATTACAACTAAATCTCTTGGAGCACCTAGGTAGCTCAGTCAGTTAAATGGTCTACTCTTGATTTTGGCTCAGGTCATGATCTCACAGTAGTGAGATCAATTAAGTGATGGGCTCTGCGCTGGGTGTGGAGCCTGCTTAAGATTCTCCTTCTCCCTTTTCCTCTGCCTCTCTCCTGTTCTTGCTCACTGTCTCTCAAAAATAAATAAATAATAAATAAATAAATAAATAAATAAATAAATAAATAAAGTCTGTTATTAATGCAGCAAAGGGTAAGTCATTTAAATACTCTGTGCATTGATGCATACAAGTTTGTAGTTAAAGTAAAATAAACAAAAGTCGGAGCCAGGAAGACATGAGAGAAAAATCTCTAAATTATAGTCTGGTATACCAAAAAGAAAAAAAAAAATAGATAGACAGACAGACAGTACTGGGATGAGAAATTCTTGGAAAAATTTCCTTCATGGGATTGAGAACCGGAAAACCCATGTCATGACTCTTTCTCATGGGAAGCTGAAATGATTAGTAGAATGTGATTATTATCTGTTCGTATTAAACAAGTTATTCTAGGGTCAACACATGCCCCTTCCTAGAGAAAGGATGACTGTATATGTCAAGGGTAGAAAACTTTAAGTGCCTACAAATTCTCTGGTAAACAAAGCTCTCTTTGATTAAAAAAACAAAAAACAAAAAAAAAAACCAAACAAAAAATGCATGTTCCTTTATACATATCTATAATATAATATGGGTAAAGTATTTCAGGGAATAACATAAGTAAAAATAAAAGATCACTATGAACTCTCCATTTCACCTTTAACAAATATAAAAATAGAGTTAATATATCCCACTTCCTCACCCATCACAGCATTTGCTAAGCAATCATCAAATGACAATTAACACCAGTTTGGGGGAACTTGAGAAAATTCCCGAAGAATTCCATCTCCAGGAAAGGAGTGAGAAAATGAAAGTATTTGGCTAACTCTTAGCATTATAATTAAAACAGAATAAATGAAGACAATCTGAAGAGCCCACATCTCATTAAATCTTTTAATTACCGCTTCATTGTCATCAAAAGAATCAAAGTAGATATCTTATACAGAGGGTAGGCATCCTCAAATTTGATAGATCTAGTCTCCCTTAACTCAAAGAGAAAAAGACTAACAGCTTCATTTTAAAATGAGAAGAGATATAAACAGGCAATTTACAAAAGACACACAAATGGTCAATAAACATGGAAAGAGGCTCAGTCTTAATCTATTCAAGGAAATTCAAATTAACATAGCAATAGTATACAATATTTGCCAGTCAACCTAGCAAAAAGGGTTAGAATTAATTATTGTCAACATCAAAGAGATTTAAAGACACAGATTAATGGGAAGTCTCTTAGAGCAAAACTATAATTGAAGCTTTTTGGGAAACCATTTTATTAGTATCTATCAAAATGTTAAGTTAGATATATCAAAATTTTGACCCAGTAATTTCATTTTTAAAAACCATCTGCAGATCCACACCTCAGGCCTTGAATGTGGCTTTGCTAAGTGATACAACAGAAAAAAAGTGGCCTACTCATCTATTATATAAATTCAATAACCAACCAGGAATGTGTTGGACCCGTTTAGCAACAATTACCTGCAACTAGTCTGCAAGCAAGGGCATAGGAAAAAGTTCAGGGTCAGAATGAGACTAGAAAAGTAATTTTTAAAATATAGTCAAGATGGATGTGTGGGAGCAAAGGGTACTTGAGAATATCTCTACCTTGTGCTCAGTTTTGCTGTGAACCTAAAACTGCTCTAAAAAATAAAGTCTAATATAAATTATTTCTAATACAGGAAAGAGGAGTTTCTTACTCCAGAAAAAAAAAAAAAAAATACCCAGCCCTTACAGTTAATACTATCAATAGTTGTACAGCCCTGTAGATAATTCTTGGAAAATCTTTTCATCTGAGAGCATGATGTATTTATGTCACCATCTCTGAAAAGTCTCCTTTCACTGCCATAAACAAAGCATCATTATTTTTGCCCTGTATTTTTAGGACTTTTCCTTAAATTTTAGCATGGGATATTCCATTGCACAATTATATGGGCCCTATTTACCTTGCAATTTGCCCTCTATGGGTATCAATCACATAAGAGACATAAGCATAGCACAATCTCCTGGGTTTGTGTCTGAAGTGAGACTACCCAGTGATGCCAGACCCTATTGGCTAAATTGATTAGAATGAGATATCAGGGGAAAGAAACAATAATGGAATGCTTGGTAAAACAAAATAAAACAAACAAACAAAACCCAAAAAACCTCCTTGCGTAAAATCATGAAATTTTTGTGGCTATATCAGGAAAGGATAGGCTTAGTTGCATATATCTACTTATCTGTAGCTCTAGGTGGTTTGAAACGTGAAAATGAAGAAATTACAATGTGAAGGATCCATATTGGTTAACCCAGTTGGTTCTCTCAGGTATCGTGACAAGAAAATTTGGGAAATGTAAGGAGTCTGTTCTTCCAATTGAAGCATGCCATACTGCTACTGCTTTATATAGCTCAGGGAATAAATACATTTTTTGTTCATTTCATTCAAGAAACTTATATCTTTTTATTCGTTCTATTGGTATCTTTTTATGAATCATATCACTGTCCTTTTGTGACAAACCTATGCCACTAAATAACATAAAGTTATTAGTTCAAAAATGCCTTCCTGCTTCTTTCTTCTAAAAGCAAAAAAAAAAGGAAACTGTTTTACCCTTCAAGAAGGAAGTTTGAATAAATTACATTATGTTTATACTACAGTATTGTATCTAGTCATTAAAGAAGATGAAGTAGAGCTATATTTATTGACATAGTTAAAATTCCAAGATAAATAATTGGGTGAAAATAGTATTTTATAGTATATGAATGTGCATACAGAGAGATAAAGTAGAGTAATATGCAGATAGAGACAGGGATGATAGATATTTATAAAGATCAACCTCTTTTTTGCAGATTTTATGAGAACAGTTCCAAATGCATGAACATCAGAGGTTCAGTGACAGAGTGGATACATTTGGGGAAAAGAAGAAAGGCAGATTCATATACTCTACATGATTTTTTTACCTAATGCTACCTAAAGATGTAGATGTCTATGAATGCATAGATATTATGCCTTGATGGGAAATCTTGGAATTCATCATTAGAAGCAGTAAGATCATCACACCTTACCTGAAGAATATTTAATTGGACTCTACCTGTGTGTCTCAAAAATAGAATCTTTAGTATTGTAAAATACACTATCATCAGTGTATTTGTGCTGGTCCTTTAGCCTGAGAAATAATTTCTACACAGATCTGTGGAAATATTGCCACCTGGTTCTAGTGCTTTCCTTCATGCTAAATCTGATTATTTCTCTTACAAATGTAACCAATACTTTCTTTATGCAGGGTATATTTCTTACACACCCAAGCTTGGAGGCATATTTGGCTTTGCTAGACTTCATCTTTGTTATTATGAAAACTTCAGATAAATTCTTCAAATGATTCTAGCATTCAGCGGGTAGAAAAGGACCTAATGATTCTGTATTTTTAGTGGGGGATTGCTTGAGCCATCTTTGTCCCTGATACAAATTTTTTCTTTGCACTTTAAGGTATGTTTATAAATCTCTATTTCATTCTCTAATCCACCAACGTACCTGAGAAACTATCTGAATTATTCTTCTCTACATTGTGGTCAGATTCCTCCAAAGATATTTTTTTTACATAGGGTTGTGTACTTTAGTAATTTTTTCATTGGTCAAAACTGTGACATTGCCAAGCTGACACTCATAATTGTTTGATCTCTGCAACATGTTTTATTGCATCCATTTTCTTTTTTTTCCAAGTTTTTAAATTCCAGTTAGTTAACATACAATGTAATATTGATTTTTAGGTGTAGAATTTAGTGACTCAACACTTACATACAACACATGGTGCTTATTACAGCAAGTGCCCTCCTTAATCTCCATCACCTATTTCACCCATCCTCCTACCTATCTCCCCTCTGGTAACCATCAGTTTGTTCTCTATAGTTAAGGGTCTGTTTCTTGGTTTTCCTCTTTTTTTTTTCACCCAATGTTTATTTGTTTAGTTTCTTAAATTGCATGTATGAATGAAATTATATAGTATTTGTCTTTCTCTGACTTATTTTTCCTACCATAATACTTTCTAGCTCCATCCACATTGCTGTAAATGGCAAGATTTCATTGCTTCTTTATGGCTGAGTAATATTATACTGTGTATATATACCACATCTTCTTTATCCATTCATCAATCTCTTACATCCATTTTCTTATCTGGAATTCTCAGGTGTTTGCTTTCAAGCTTGCCTTTGTGTATAGCAAAATAGTAAAAAGGAAAGGGCAGCCAGCTTTGCAAATATTTATCCACTTTTAACATAGGTCATCTTATTTTTTGAACATACAATGTAAGTAGAATAAATACTGTTATGGGCTTAATTGTGTTCCCTTCAAATTCATATGTTGAAGTCTTAACCCCCAATACCTCATAAAGTAACTACATTTGGAAAGGGTATATAAAGAATTGGTTTAATTAAAATAAAGTCATTAGGGTGGGCCCTAGTCCAATATAACTAAGAAGGAAATTTGGACACAGACACATAAAAGAAGGAAGATAACATGAAGATGTAAAGAGAAGATGGCCATGTGTAAGCCAAGGAGAAAGGCCTAGAACAGATCCTTCCCTCATGACCTTCAGAAAGAACCAACCCTGAAGACAACTTGACTTTGGACTTCTAGCCACTGGAGCTATGAGATAATAAACTTATGTAAGTCCCCCAGTCTGTGGTAGACTGTTATGGCAGCCCTAGAAAACTAGTGTAGATACTATGTGTTCTTATTTATGTATCTATTTATTTTCGAAGTTTTTTAATTTATTTTGGGAGGGAGTGTGGGTTAGGAGGGGCAGGGGCAGAGAGAAAGGGAGAGAGAGAATCCTAAGCAAGTTCTGCACTGCTGGCATGGCTCCATCTCACGAAACATGAGACCATGACCTGAGCTGAATTCAAGAGTAGGACATTTAACCGACTGAGCCACAGTGCCCCAATACTATGTGTTTTTAGAATAGGAATGCCAGGGAGTATTGAAATCTGAATAAACATTAATTTATAGGCAAGGTTTACCATACTCTTCCAGAATTTTTTTGAAGTAAAATGCTTACTTGAACCATGGAAATATTGTTTGAGTGCTGAAGGCTCTTAAAATTGGGTCTGCTGTTATTATTTGTAATATTTCCTCTTTACTTTTAGACAAAATAAGTTTTTCCCTTATTATCCTTCACTAAAAATTCTTTATGGTGTAGGACTTATGAAGCTACCTAGTCATTTTTACTGTTTTCAATGTATCACAGGAGCAAAGTAATAAGATTTATATTTGAAGTTGGATTAACATTTGTAGTAGGTAGTTTGAGCAGATGAAGTCTAGCTGATTGACCCATACTTTGAAAATAATTTCCAACAAATGGTGAAGAATTTTAATTTAGTGGGGTCAGCAAGTCACATAACCTAGTAGAAAACAGCTTGTGTCATAACTTTAGTAGTCGTTGATAGCCCGTGAAGAGGGTTCAGCATTTATGTTGCCATAAACTCCCCTCATCTAGTGTATGTTGTAAGCACAGGGTTTCTTTAGGACCCAACAGGAAGCTGCTTTGGATTTCGCTGTAAGCTGATAATGACCAAAGGGTAACTGAAGTTTCTCTCTGCAAATCTTTGTAGAATCCTTTCTTTATCTTGATCTCTGCTCCTCAGTGTTAGCCTGAGCTCATGGATTTTCCACAAGCCAGATCTTCTGCATTTTGAATGGGTGAATAGATAAATGGTTAAAACCTTACTATGGAGCCTTGGCAAAGTACACTTAAAGTCTTTGCAGTCAAAAGTTCCACCCCCTGAGCTATACCATCTCTAAACAGAGATTCTTTGAATGGCTGCCAACCCTTGCAGGGAAGGATGCCTTTGTCGTGGTCCCACTTTCACTACACCAATATCCTGGTTTTTAAAAGCTGGAAATTACATTTTAAAAATAAATTAACTCTGGATAAACACTGCAGTGCAGTTTGGTGCAAACCAAACAAAATATTTTTGTGATTCAGAATCATTTGTGGGCTGCTAGTTTATAATCTCTGATTTAGAGGAAATGACACGTTTTGGGGAGGAAAACCCTTACTTTGGATACTACTGGCTTTGCCACAGAATTGATAGAAACTTGTCCTGTAAGTGTTCCACAAAATGAGCAAACATTTCTTTTTTTTTACTTTTTTAAAATTTTTGTTAATGTTTATTTATTTTTGAAAGAGACAGAGAGAGACAGAGCATGAGCAGGGAATGGCAGAGAGGGAGGGAGACACAGAATCTGAAGCAGGTTCCAGGCTCTGAGCTGTCAGCACAGAGTCTGACACAGGGCTCTAACTCATGAACTGGAAGATCATGACCTGAGCCAAAGTCATACACTTAACTGACTGAGCCACCCAGTGATCAAACATTTCTAAAAAATTGTAACTTGGATAAACAAGAAATGTCTTGCAATACTAGTACGTGAAGCCAAGCATCACGTGATCACAACTGAGCCAATGATTCTTAAAATTTGCTTTGATATACAAGTACTTTGGAATACAAGCATGTTTCTGGAATGAATTATGATCGCAAACCAAGATTTTACTGTATATGCTTCGGGAACTCTACCTCAGTTTTGTCATGTGGTAAATGGGAATCATCTGCTTTATTTATATATTAAGATAAACTGTTTTGATTGTTTTCTTCTTTCGAGAAACAAATAATGACTCTGAGGAGAATGAACACAAGGTAAGAAATCTTGGAGAGTGGATACATCTGGTCAATGCAACAACATTAGGAACCAAGGATAACTACACCACCTGCTAAAAGGTGCTCTGATTCTTTTGTAAGGCACACATTGTTTTGTTTGCCTAACCTCCTGATTTTCTAGGAATCATAGTTACTGATGGCCTAACCATTTTGTATAGTATTATCCTGCTCCCCAAGACACATGCCTGGTTCAAGGATGGGCACAAGAACACACTGAGTTGATGAATCCCTTCACCAGGGTTCTGAAATTGGGAGAGAAAAGAACATTTCCCTTTCAGTAAACATCAGTAGCTGTTAAAAGTTAAGCTTTAGCCTTTAGTCCAGAAAGGACAGAGACCACTAAGCAAAGAAAGTGAGAGAAATGAGAGGAATCCAGTGAAGTAGAGAAGCAAGTGCTGAAGGATAAAAGATCTTTGTCACCTCAATGTCTATCCCAATAACTGGACCTAAGTAGACAAGCAACATATGTATTATAAATCAATGAGTGATATAAATTAGATGATAGATTCAAAATTTCAAGTGCATAATTTTTGTTTTATCTCAGCACGATCTCTCTCTGTTGCTTCCTCCCAAAACAAAACAAACTAAAACAACAACAGAAAAAACCTGAACACCTCCTGTATAGAACCCATTCCATATGTTTAGAGATGGTTGACACTGCCCCTTCACTGCCAGAAAGCACCTGACCTGGGCCAAGTTAATGAGAAGATTCCTTTCACCATAAACAATAATTCTTACTCAGGGATGGTTCTGGGTTCAGGAATGGTGCAGAATACAAACTAAGCCAAGCAAAAGTAGAGTATTCACTAATTAACACATGGAAGGAGGGGTGCCTGAGTGGTTCAGTCAGTTGAGTGTCCAACTTCAACTTAGGTCATGATCTCACAGTTTGTGTTCAAGACCCACATCAGGCTCACTGCTGTCAGCACAGAGCCTGCTTTGGATCCTCTGTCCCCCTCTCTCTGCCCCTCCTCTGCTTGAGCTCTCTCTCTCAAAAAATAAACAATTTAAAAAATACATGGATGGAGAGCCATAAGGATATTAGAATGGAGCTACCAGAATTAATCTTTACTGCATGTACAGCCAGTCTGTGAATTAAGCCAATACAGTGTGAAGTTGGACAAAATGATACAGAAAGAAACCTCTTCATTTGAATCCCTGAATTTAGCTGTTTCTAAAAGTAGATTTGTTATCTGGTATGAATCAATGGTTTCACTTTCAACTTAAACTGGTTGAGTTGGGTGCCTGTCATTTGCAATAAATTACACCTAATTATAGAAAAATTATTTCAAGAAATGTAGAAAGGTCTATGCAAATGTTGTTTATTATTCAAAGCTTATTCCCCTTTGATTCAAAAAACAAAATAAAATAAAACAAAACAAACAAACAAAACCCAGATAAAATTTCTGAAGTATTTAGAATGCTGAAGTACTTAGTCAAATTTTTCATCCATTATTTCCAGGAGAAAAGGGCTGATTCAAGACTTTTGAAACATCAGTCCTGTTTCCTCGTGCAGCCACTCCAAACAAGCATGCATTCGAAGGAGAAGAGTTGGACTTGCCAACCTATAGAACAAATATATAGCCCACTCTATCAACCAGATTATCATCTCAAAAGTCTCCTTTTATAAAGAGCCACCTTGTTGAATTCACATGCCAACTTCTCTTATGAAGATTCATTAGTTCAGCTATGTGCCACATACCATGAGGCTTTGAGGGTAAAAGAAGAAAATAAAACCCTGGCCCAGGGAACTTGCAGTAAAATGAAAAAGATAAAGCAAGTTGGAGCGCCTGGGTGGTTCAGTTAGTTAAGCCTCCGACTTTGGCTCAGGCCATGATCTCACAGTTTGTGGCTCAAGCCCTTCATCAGGCTCTGTGCTGACAGCTCACTGCCTGGGCCTGCGTAGGGAATTCTGTGTCTCCCTCTCTCTCTCTGCCCCTCCCTCACTTGTACTCTGTCTTTTTCTCTCTCTTTGTCTCAAAAATAAATAAACGTTAAAAAATTGTTTTAAAGATAAAGCAAGTCAATAAACAATTATAATACAGTATGAGAGGGATTTTTATGAAAATCCAGAGGGCACTTCATAGGAAAGTGTTTCACCATCCTGCGGTACTCTGTGTGTGTGTGTGTGTGTGTGTGTGTGTGTGTGTGTGTGTGTTTAAGGAATAAGCCAGTGTGTGTGTGTGTGTGTGTGTGTGTGTGTGTGTGTGTGTGTGTGTGTTTAAGGAATAAGCCAGTCTTCCCATATACAAGTTGCTTCATGGTTATACATAAAGCATGTCTGGCAATTTTATTTATACTTGATCACTAAATGATTATTTCTTGAGGACCCAGAAGTCCAAAGGTAACCAGAGAACATGTGTTTACAAACCTGCTTATTCCCTAGGTTCCTTTTATTGTCTATTTAAGTTAAATTAATTGGCTGAGATTCAATATTATTTTTAGAATTTTAAGTGTAGTAGAACAAAGATATAAGTATTGAGTGGTTATTTCTGTGGAAAATTAAAAATTATAGCTACTATTTTTACCAAATACCCAGTAGTCTTTATTTTTAGAAGTTAAATTTCCCCCTTAGAAGCAATATTTGAAGAAAGAAATATATTTCAAGCACTATTTTTATCTCAACATCAAAACAGAATGGGACAAATCCTAGGAGAATTAAAGAACTATTAGCACATGTCTAACAAAGGGGGCTGGTTGAAGACCTGTGGCCCACTGGAAAGTCTGTGGATTTCCCAATGTAGAAATGTGGTCAGTGTCCTGATCATTGAAATTAGAGGAACATGCACAAAGGAAAACCATCGATGACCTCTTTGTCACACGCAGTTTCTACTTCTCCTGAAAGAGGTAGAAGAGCTTCTTGCATGCAGCAAGAATGCCAGCAAGCATCGGTAAGCCTGACATGAGGCCAAGAAAAGAGGAAACGGCCCCTCCAAGATCCAGTGGTGGGGAAATGTACACCCTGAACATGCCGCCTATTTGATTTCTTCATCTGGCAACTCTATTTTGGCAAATTATGATGTTGGAATATGTTCTTCTTGCTAATAGAATATCAGTGTGCAGAATCTTTAAAACCTGTGAATATACTGTCTGGGGTATATTCTTCCCGCATCTGTCAGAAAGCTCCATCTGTTTCACGCTGCCACAGGCACTGTCCAGTTCCCGCTCAGCTCCCTCCCTACACACCAGTTTCTTCTTGCCTGCCTTTCGGCATTTCGCCACCCCCCACACCACACACACCTAATTAATTCCACGTGGCTCTGATGATTCCTCCACATTGTCTTCATCTGACCGTGTAGCTTCTCTACTTGCTAATCCTAAAATTATCTTTGGAAAATCCCATTTGACTCAGAATAGCCTCATTAAAGAATTTAAGACAATTTTCTAAATGTGTTTTACAGAAGGGAATAGGAAGGAATATGCATATTAGCTTTGACAAGTAATGCGTTAGAACTCTCTTACCGCATGCTTCACTAGTGCATAGAGCCCGAAAAGCTATAAGCCAAAACATAAATTGTACATATAACGAAATCTTAATATAAAATAGCATGAAAGCAGGTATTAGCCTGTCTCCCAAAAGCTATGTAAAGCGGATGAACGGTCTATAAATGAAATGATAGAATTATAATCATGAGCAGTTGTCATTATCTGGAGATAAAATACAGAGCTCCATTTTTGGCTTTGCTACTAACAGATCATATACAAGTCAATTAACCTCTGTAAAACATGACTTGCTACCTTTCTATTTCACACCAGGGTTTTGAAAATTTGGATGAATATGAATTAGTATAGCTTTGTTTATTAAGTTGCTAAGAACCAAAAAAAAAAAATTGAGAATAGAAAATGTAACAATTATAGGGTGGCTGAGTGGCTCAGTCGTCCAACTTCAGCTCAGGTCATGATCTCCTGGTTCACGAGTTTGAGCCCCTCATCGGGCTCTGTGCTAACAGCTCGGAGCCTGGAGCCTGTTTCAGATTCTGTGTCTCCTTCTCTCTCTGCCCCTTCCCTTTTCACGCTCTGTCTCTCCCTCTCTCTCAAAAAATAAACATTAAAAAAAAATTAAAAATATATAACAATGCATGCCCAGGTGTGATAATCAAACATATGGCAGCATTGGTATTTTTTAAGGGTATTTATTGATTGCAGAATTTCTTTTATTTGTTGTGCTTTTTTGTTTTGTTGTTTTTGTTATTTGTTAGAGCAGCTCTTTTAAAAATAACTGTACCTTTATTAACATATCACATTAAATACTAAAAATGTTGAATTTAAATAAATATAGCAGGAAAATAAATTTTTACCTCAAAGAACAAGCATTGATTTACTTTTGTAGTTAAACCCATCTATTGATATAAATTGCTTAGCAGGAAACATATGTTGTGTTTAAAACTGATCTTACATTTAGAAATTTGAGCTGAGCTACCCTGAACCTTTTATCTAGGTTAACTTTTATTCTTCAAAGTTGTAAATGGTTTCTTTCAACATGTACATTCAAGGTCACCGGATACAAAAGTAAGACATCAGTATTATATTTTCTTCTACACTAGAATAAATAGGGTGTTGGGGGAAGGATATTTATTTTAAAATATAAAACTTTAATTAAAGGTGACCATAAAAGCTTTACTTAGAATCATTTGCAGAACATTATTCAATGTTGCCACCTTCAGGACATATTTAAAATAGCAATGAAGAGGGTAGGATTAAAGATATTCTTTCCATGAATAAACAAATATTCGGCCTACAACAACGATGCAAGGTTGACTACTTAGACATTTTAAGGCATCTGAACATCTGACTTTTAAGTTATTCTCATATTCAAATGGCCGAAGATTTCAACTAGAACATACCCTTCTAATAATCACCCACTGACAGATGTTTAAGAAACACTGGTTGATTATTACTATGTCTTAGACACTGTGCTAGATGTTAAAGATTAAAAAAAATGACTAAGACATATCAGCTACACTCAAGGAGCCCACATTCTAGAAGGGGAGTCAATATAAAAATTGGATATTCCAATTTGTGGTAAATGTTCTGATGGAATGTAAACAGACTGTTACAGAAAAAGATAAACTAAATGCCTCTCACTCCAGAGGATAAAAAAGAGCCAGTGAGAAAGGCATGGATGGAGGTGATGACTGAGTTTAGTCTGTTATCATAATAACTCTGAAATAATTTAGATTGTTTCCCCTTTTCTTCTTTCTATTAAAACAAATGGAGAAAGAGAAATGAATCTTTATAAAAAATGTTTGTTTATTTTGAGATAAAGGGAGAGAGAGAACGGGAGAGAGGCAGAGAGAGAGGAGGAAAGAGAATCCCAAGCACAGAGCCTGATATGGGGCTCAGTCACAGGAACTGCAAGATCATGATCTGAGCTGAAATCAAGTCAGACTCTTAACCAACTGAGCCACCTAAGTGCCCCAAAAAGAAAGAATTCTTAAGAACAGAACAAATATCATGTCTACTGGTATATACAGAAAATGGAGATTATTTGCTGAAATGTTATTTCATAAGTCACATAGATATTCTTACTTTTTAATTTCCTTTTTTTACTCTTTAAGAGATTTCTGAGTCTTCATGGAGCAATTCTGGAGGGGGTAAATATGTCATTTCTCCTGCTCATATTCTAGGTGTGAGCAATACAACAGGATTGCAGGTAGTTGTGTTATTGATTGGCAGATACAGTCTTTTTCAAATGCTCTATGAACAGAAAGAAAAAGAAAAGAAAAGAAAAGAAAATGCAGTATGGTGTCAGTGTTCCTTCCCATCATAAGAAAAACTTTTTTCAATCAGTTTAATATTTCCATTCCTACTGTCCCACTTTTCCACATAAATGTCCTCTGAAACAACTTTTCTTAAATTTATTTTTATTTTTGAGGTGGGTAGGAGCAGAGAGAGAGAGAGAGAGAGAGAGAGAGAGAGAGAGAGAAAGAATTCCAAGTAGGTTCCACACTGTCAGTGCAGAGCCTGATGCTGGGCTCAAACTCACTAACTGAGATCATGACCTGAGCTGATATCAAGAATCAGATACTTAACCAACTGAGCCATCCAGTCACTCCTGAAACAGCTTTCAATTTAAGTGGGTTACTGTTGTTATACATATGCATATATGAGATGTGTCTGTAAGGCAGTAAGATTATGAGGCCTATGAAGCCAGTCGGATGTGCTCTACCTGAAAATTTCCTATATCTCCATTACCCAAGGAGGATTTTGGTCTGCTCTTGACTGTAATAATTTCTTAAAAATGCCACTGTAGGATTTTTAAATAAAAATTATCATTATCACTACTACTATTGGAAATGGGATTATTTCAATCAGAGAAAATGAAATAGCAATGTTGATTGAAGGCATTACATTGACAGATAGGAACTTAAACTCACCATAGAAAACAAAGAGCCCAAGTAAAAGCAATTTATACTCAAGTTTCAATTTGAAAGAGAAAGAAAAAACAGGGTACAGTGTTGAATAATGTCTCATTTTTGTAGAATAACAGAAAAAAATCAAAATCTGAATTTAAAAAATATGAATAAAATTGTTCATATCTTTCCTGATAAAAGATCACCCAGGTGTGCTAATGGGAACACAGGAACCGGTTATTTTTAAATAACTTACCAAACTTTATTCAAATTCTAATACCCTCACAAAAAATTTTAGTTGCACATATCAGCAAACAATTCTCCTCCTGAGGTACTTTTTCTCCTGGATATAGTTGTCTTCTATGTAGCCACATCTTTCCTTCCACAAACATTCATCATGAAGATAGGTTGTGCTCCAGTTCTTTATGACAAAAAATGCAAACAATTTAACCTTAAACATCTGGGGGTGTTTTTGAACCAGAAAGTACAAAAAACATCTTCACAATAACGTCTATCACTTTTCTAGTGAGAAATCATAGTTTCAGGATTGAATGGGTGATTGCATATGTGGTTTCAAATGTGAATGTTTTAGTGCAGTAATTTTTTTTAAAGGAGCTGACAAGAGATTTCCTTCTTTTTATGTTGCCAAAATAATATAATAGATAAGATACATGCAAGGTAGATAGATGATAGATAAACAGATCAATCAGTCAATACGCTGGCCATGATTTTATAAAATGAAGGAATTTTTGACAAATTTTGACAAAAAAGTTGAAAGTATGTGATCTTAAATTAAGAACATTATATGATATTAGATAAAATGATCTTCATTTAAAACTCCCTGCATTCTTTTTATTTTCTACTCATTTCACCACAGAGCAACAAAAACTTCCTAATAGATAGGCTCTGGTCTGTGTCAAACCCATGAGAACAACAATCTATTTCAACTCTCATTCCTCCCTGGTGAGGGTTCATCTAATATTTCTGTTTACATTACATTTGTACTTATAACCGTTTCCAATTTTAATTCATGGAAAATGCTTAATTTTTAAAAACTGACAGCTTAAAGTTATTTTAATTCTTTTCCATGTTTGCCCTCAAAAATAGCTTAAGTCTCAGTCAAACACTCAATCATATATGTTTAAAATCAGTGAACTTCAGTTTGTCTATTTGAAAAATAGAAATAGGATTCACTCATTCATTCAGAAACAAGATGCAGATATACATATAGAGTGCAATGACATAATTTCTATCCTCAAGATTATGTGAAGAAAATTATATCTCAGGTATTTAGATGGATGAAATGTGATAAGATTTAAGAAGAATTTTGCATCAATTCTGATTCAAAATTATATAATTAATATTGCACAAAACATATGTAACAATATGGCCAACAACCTTAAAACACTTGCTATATTCTCTGAAGCTTGGTTGCCAGTTAAAGCCAAGGAAAGCATAAATACATTTCCTGCTCCCTCCTTCTGTCCCTGTTTCTGACATGTATGCAGAAACAAGAGTCTTTAGATTCCAGGACTGTCTCCTTTTTCTCCCCTACAGTTACAGTTCACTCTGGTGAGGTGCTGTTGAAGTATCTTATGCACACAAAGTCACCACCCCTGTTTTTGGACTTTCATCTGTTGACATCATCTCCTGATACTCACAAGGCTCCTGTTACCATGTCAGCTCACCAGAGCCCCGTTGTGTTCTCACAAAATGAGGTGAATCCCACCCCACCCTGATCTACCAGTTACTTGGGCCCCCAAACATGGCTTTCTACTCAGCCAAAGTCTTCAGAACATTAACAAAGCAGCTCATTATAAATTAATATATCATTATATATTATATTACACATACAGAAAGGTGTACACAGCATATATGAGCAGTTTGAAAATAAAAAGTATATATACCAGTTGCCCACTGGGCTGGTTTCCCAGTTATGGAATCTGTTGGGCCTGCTCTGGCTACTCACCTGCCCATTAGGAAAGGAGTTCAAGGAACCACGGGAGCACGAGCACATGAAGCCCTAGTGCCCACTTCTTTGAGCACCCAGGACCCCACAATTCCTTGCCCAGATGTCCCTGACCTTGCTTCTGAAGCCTGATCTGACTCTTTCCCAGGTCAGATACTACCAGGATGTGTCACTCTAAACCCCAGGAGTGTTCAAGAGACAGATACTTAGGGGAGGTGTGGGCAAAGCTTAACTAGAAGTGTTGTGATACCCTTTGCAATGCACAGACCTTAGGGGGGACCAGAACTGAGTGGGCCACTATTGGGATGAGCCAGAGGCCATGGGTCTACAGTCTAACTTTTTCTACATCATTATGTTAGAGCATAGAATTCCTAAATTCAAACCTTCCTTTTGGATCACGAAGAAGATATATGTTTCAAGTTAGGAATAAGCAGCAATTTTGCTTAATGGTTTGATAATCTTGATACTGTTAGGGAATAAATAGGCATGTACAATTGATGTTTACTAAACATGGATGAGTCTCTTAATAATTAAGCTGGCTGAAAATGCCAGGTAAACAAAATGAGTAGATACTGTATGACCCCATTTATTTAAAATTCTAGGCTTTCATTTTTCTTGAATGAATTCCTAGTAGTGGAATGGCTGGATCATCTGGCATGTATGTGTTAAGTTTTTGAGAAAATGCCATGTTGTTTCCCAAAGTAGTTGTATCCTTTCGTGTTCCCACTAGCAGTGTATAAAAGTTCTAATGCCAGTTCTTTCATGTCCTTGACAACATTTGGCATGACTAGTCATTTCATTTTAGTTATTTTACTAGATGTGTAATGGGATGTTGTTGTGGTTTTAATTTGAATTTCTCTAATTACTAATGATGTTGAGTATCTTTGCACATGGTACAACACTGAGAAAAAGTGGTGAATCATTTTGCATTTATTTAGATTTTTATTATGGTCCAGAATAAAATGTATCTTCTTAAAAAGTTCTGTGTCCTCACACAGAAAAAAGTGTGTATTCTGTTGTTGTTATGTAGAGTGTTCTATCATGTCACATTAGGTCAAAATGGCTGATAGTGCCATTGAAATATTCTATATGCCCAGTGATTTTTGTTCTCCTTATCCTACCAATTATTGATAATGGAGTATTGAAATATATCTTTAGAAGTGTAGATTTGTATATTTATTTTTGTAGTCCTGTTAGCTTTTTCTTCATTTTTTTGAAACCTGTTTTCTTGTTTGTTTTTGTCCATAAAAGTTTAGAATTGTTAAAAACCTCCTGATGAAGTCATCCCTTCATCATTGTTGAATGGCTGTTTTAATCCTTGGTAATACTAATGCTTTGAAATATACTTTTTCCAATATTTAATTTAGCCACTTAAGCTTTATATATAATGAAATGTGAGGTATATATAGGTCTTATCCTTTTACTTTTAATGTATTTGGTTTCTTTTTATTTGAAGCATGTAAGTACATTTCTTATAGCACCTAATTATGCTCTTTAAAAAAAATCCAACCTGGGGTGCCTGGGTGGCTAAGTTGGTTAAGAGTCTGACTTCACTTCAGGTCATGATATCACAGTTCATGAGTTTGAGCCCCGCATCAGGCTCTGTGCTGACAGCTTGAAGCCTGGAGCCTGCTTCTGATTCTGTGTCTCCCTCTCTCTCTGCCCCTCTCCTGCTCATGCTCTGTCCCTCTCTGTCTCTCAAAAATAAATAAACATTGAAAAAATTAACAAGAAAAATCTGATCTGACAATCTCTGTCTCCTAGTTGGAATATTTAGACCATTTGGTATATTTGGTATGTTGTTATTGACATGATTAGAGTTAAATCTATCATATTGTTCTTTGTTTTCTATTTGTACTATATATTTTTAATTTACCTTTTCTCTTTTTCTGCCTGCTTTCAGATTAATTGAATATTTGTATTACTGTATTTTATCTGTTAGTTTATAAGTTAGTATCTGTTTTGTTAATTTGTGGATGCTTTAAGGTTTATTGCATATATCATTAACTGATCACACTCTAGTGATATTATACTACTTGATATATAGCATAAAAATCTTAAAATTTTATACTTCTTTATCCATTATATTCCTGATGACTGTTGCTCAAATTCTATATGTGGCACATGAAAAAGTTTAGAGATAAATTAGGACTCTGAGTGTTAAATTCTTCCAGAGATATTTAGGCTAGGGGAATACCTCCTTAACCCAATCTGAATTTGAGCTGATCAGAAGTTGGTTTGAAGGTAGGTTTTGATCTATTTCTGGTTTGCTCTTACTCTTTAAGAACAAACTTTTAGGGGTCTCACTTAAATGCCTGGGAAGCTTATCAAGGCCTTTATTCCTTAGTGAACTCTAACTTATGAATATTGACTCCTTAGCCTGAAGGAACAAGAAAAGCTTTGCTCAGTTTCTTAGTCCCTTGGCTTAAGAATTCACAATTTGTCAGGAGAAAGATGATGGCAAACATCAGAAACATCTCACTGTGCTTCCCTTCTTTTGAGAATCCTGAACCATCAAGTCCTCACTACCTTAATAGTTTGCCAGTGTTTCCAAACTGAAGACATACTTTTGTTATGTTTTGTGTTGTATCTAGATTTTCTCTAGATGTTCTAATTGTGCTCAGCCGGAGGATTGGTCTATTGAAAGCTAAATTTCTGTGACCAAAAGCAGATGTCCCCTTTGTTCTGAAATTTCCCAATGACTTTCATATGCCATCCATTATTCTGAGTACTCAGTAGCCATTTCAGTATGGAAATTCATAGCATTCCATTCTGAAAGTTTTCTTGAATAATTTTTTATAACAAAATCCTCTCCAGTTTCTGTTTTCTTTTTTTTGAATTACCCATTACTCAGATATTGACATCCTGAGTAGTTCTCATAGTTTTCTTATCTTTTCTGTAGTTTCAATCCCCATCTCATTCCAGAGACCATCTGTTGAAATTTCTTCAGTTAGTAGAGCTTCAGATTTCAGTTGAATATGTAAAGTGGGGGAATGTAGGGATATAATTTCTTTCTTCTTATGTATGCTCGGGGAAATGTCTTTAACTTTCTTTTTTGAGCTCTTCTTTTGCATCATTTTCATTTCTACTATTTTAAAAATTAATATCCAAGGGGTTTTTTTTCCCTTTGGATTTTTTAAGCCATCTTTATTTGGTCCATCAATGTATTAAATTGTCTTGTCTCTCTAAAAATATTGCTAATAGTTGTTCTTTTTCAGTTTTCTTCCCCCTGCTAATTTGATGTGTATGCGTGTATGTGTGTGTGTATGCACATATTTCAATATTCTATGAGAAGCCTTAATTCAGAGATATTATAATACTTGGCTTATAACAAAAAATGAGAGAGTTAAAAGCTGATTGGTGGTTTTGTCATCTGTCAACTTTTGAGCTTTAATAAAGTGTAGATAAGCATGTAAGTCATTGTCTAAACTTTTGAGATTAAGGAGGCACTGTTTATACTATACCAATATTACAAATATAAATTAAGATTGTGCCAGACAAATCAAGATGTATGTTGATGCATTTATTAGAGAACTCTACATCTTTAAGTACCTTTTTCGAGACTGGTGAAATTCCCTACACAACAATCTTTAAAACTTTTTGCCTGTATTCAAATTTTTTTTTTAACGTTTATTTATTTTTGAGACAGAGAGAGACAGAGCATGAACGGGGGAGGGTCACAGAGAGAGGGAGGCACAGAATCTGAAACAGGCTCCAGGCTCTGAGCTGTCAGCACAGAGCCTGACGCGGGGCTCAACCCACAGACCGCGAGATCATGACCTGAGCCGAAGTCGGACGCTTAACCGACCGAGCCACCCAGGTGCCCCTTTTTGCCTGTGTTCAAAGATAGAGGTAAGAAAAGTGGACTGAGGATTCTCTATATTCCCATTCAGTATGTTTTAAAAAATTAATTTCCCTGTTTTTGAAATGGGACCCACAACCTCAATTCTGTATCATGCCCTAATACTCAGCTCAAATCATGTCTGTTGAATTTTCTCTAGTGAAGCATCATATTTCTGTTTGGGTGTGTTAAGTGGGAGAATATATGTATCTAACTTTTCAAGTAGTTTTCACCCCAGTTTTCCATATTTTAACTCATGTCCAATTAATTCCCAGTCCCACAGGACTTGCTGTCTCAGTAGCTGAGGGTTTTGATTATTCTTTAGTGTGAATCAGGGTGATTTTACTTTTATTTATTGCCATCATGGGATTTGGTTTTATTTGGATGCTAGGTCAATTGACACTCCTCCATCTACATTTTCTAGATTTCAAAATTTTGTCTCTGCCCCTATACTTTTGTACTTGTTACTTTATGTGTTTAAAAAATGTCTTCACTGTAGTTTTAGTGGAGTTTTAAGAGGGGGAAAAATTTTATGTGTATTCAGTCTATGACATTAATTTCAAAATGTTCTTTTTATTTTTGCTGCTGACTCTACTTCTCAGAATCTGGATATAAATTTGAGAGAGATAGAACAGACGGCAATCTGACTAAGAAACAGAGTAGAATTCCTTATTAAAATATTCATAACCCTTTGACCTTAAGGCATTTCTTTTGGACCCATTTTGCCCTCCTTTTAAAAGCAGTCCTTTCTCAAGTATTTATCTGACATCTTGATCAAGCCATCCTTTTATAGGTGTACCTCACACATCCTCCAGTCTTGTAAGATTTTAGGATAAACACAGCTTAGACTAGAGAAAAGATCTTTGCTTATTTTAAGAATGCTGTTATATGTATAATCAGGTGATTATCTCAAAGAAAATCACTAATTCAGCAAATATTTACTTAAGGTTTTCTATATGGAAAGCATTGCATTGGGTCGTCATAATTCACAGGGTTATTTCATATATTAGCAAGTGAATGAATTACCATAAAGCTAAGAATTAATTGGAGACAAGTGCATCTAAGCATTAGAGCCAGAGGGACCTCAGGGACTATGTACTCTTCATTCTGTAGGTAAAAAAACTGAAACACTGAATGGTTTAATGATTCAAAGAGCTGCACCCTTATTGGGGATTAATGAAGTGTCCTAGGGGATTTCTACTCTGGCCAACCCAAATTGAGAGTCAATGGAGTAATTTGGGAAATTTCTACATTAAACTAGAAAATCAATTGCCTATGGTATATTAGCTAGCATCTTGGGTAAAATATAATCCTTATGTTCAAGTGAGTTATCAAATCAATTTTGAACCCACTCCAGATGCATTGGCCTCTAAGCTCCTGCAGTCAGTACTGTAATAGCACAAGTCCTGCTGTATTAGCCAAAGTGCAAATGCCCATTTAAAAATTACTCATCCTTAGTGAAAATGGCCAAATGTTGAAAGTTATGCTATACATTACACATGCATAGAATTTTACTGCAATTTGGTCTGATTGAAGATTTAGGTAAGACTATTCTGCTTTTCTCTTGTAATCTTTAAGTCAATAAGTTTTATATTACATAATATTCATCTGTCTTCTTAAGATCATCTTCTAGTACTTTATACATTGTTGGATGGTCACAGGAACAAAAGTATGTCACCATTCAGAGAGATGCTTCAGTGCCCCAAATAGTAACTTCATTAATGTATGGACAAATGCATACTATCAAGGAGGAGTGTTGTACAGGATACACTGACACTGGTGTAGTGAATTGGAATTAGACAGTCCCTAGGTCACTTTCTAATTTAAGTTATTAATTTTTCAAATAATGTTATAGTGTAAATCAATATTTTCAAAGCTTAGAAAAAAATATAAGAATGTGTTCTTCATTGATGCTTCATTAAGATGTATTTACAGATATATTACTCTAGCATCTACTTATTTTATATTTAAACCATCATAATAAATTTATATTATACCTATATAACAAAATATGTGCTGTATACCTATACAGCATAAATGTACTCATAGTAATGCTACTTTAAGGCAAATATTGCTACAGCACACAAACATATATACCATATATATATAAATATCATATGTATATATACCATATTCATACAAAGAAAAATAAGTTCTGATGAAGTTGGATTAATAAATCAATGTGATGATATTTTTGGAGGAAAGAAGTATCTCAGAGAATGTTTATTCACTCCAGGCTACCTAGGCATAGAATGAAGAGGCTTCAATTTGTTTGTAAAAGCAAAACCACTCACTTTAGAGTAAAGACCATTACACACTGAGAAGTGAATCCCTTGAGTGCACTCCACAAAGTCAAGCCCTCATGGCTGACAGGTTGGTAGATTCCAAGTCAGCATGATGCAGGAGCTTAGTGACCTTTAATTCCACAGACACAAAGGACTTCTATCTAGTTTCCTAACTCCATGGCTTTCAGAAATGAATGCTTGAGTACCCTTCTTTGTGCCTCAGCTGCAATCAGAGTCATTTTATGCCCCTAGAATACAGTTTTAGGTTGATTGAACACATAGTAAAAATACCCCAGATGTTTCCATTGTGATAGCTAAGAAACAGTTGACAAGTGCCTTTTAAATTGCTTTTTGCCACACTGAAAGTTTTGAGATATCTGTCCTTATCTTATGATAAAGTATCATAGTTTATGAAACACACAACAATCAATCCATAAATGTTAGTGAATTTGTTAGTTAAATGTCATGTACAAATTGTTCAACTAGACTCTGAGCAGGATGAAGTGCCATTTAAGGGATAAGACAAAGGAAAATAGAATTAATATCACAAGGCCTTAAAGGCATTAAGTGGCTGGTAGTTGCTCAGTAAAAGAAGACAGAAAAGAAGCAGTCTAAAAGATTGAATGGGATAAAGGACTTGAGTTGTGCTTTCCACAGAGGAAGAATACCATTAACAAGGGAAGCAGAGGTGAGAAAATACAAGAGTTTTTTTTTGATGGTCAGAGAATGGAGGAAAGGTAAAGTGAACAGTCAAGAGGGAGAGGACCTGAGCCTCCAAGTGTTGAAACAGTACAAGATAAGAACAAAAAGGAGCTGTGATCTGTATTGGCATGTTCCGGCCACACACAGAGGTTTGGACATCTTTTGGCAGGTAATGTGACACCATTAAAAGGTTTCCAAAGAAAATTTAAGACATGATCATACTTTAGTTCTGTACAGAGAGGAGGTGACAGTAAAGAATAAAAAGAGGAAGTCCATCTAGAAGCCCTTGCAACAGCCTAGCTCCCCAGGAACAAGGGTCTAAACCAGCAACAGTGAAATCAGGAGCACAGATGAGGCGTATGTGAAGACACCCAAAGTTGTTGGCTAATGGCATTGTGAGAAACCAGGGAAAATTTAAATTGAAGATGACAATGGGATATTAAATCTTACAAATTTAGAGAAAACATAATTCAAAAAAGAAACCCCACAGTGCCTGGGTGGCTCATTGGGTTGAGCGTCAGACTCTTGATTTCAGCTTAGGTTATGATCTCACGGTTCATGAGATCGCGCCCCACACTGGGCTCTGTGCTGATGACACAGAGCCTGCTTGGAATTCAATCTCTCCCTCTCTCTCTGCTCCTGCCCCTGCTCACAGTCTCTCTCTTCACAAAATAAATAAAATAAACTTAGAAAAAAGAAAAAAAACTTTAGAAAAAGCTATGTAAAATAGTGTTTACAATTGTAGGCACTGGAATGTAAATTATTTGAATTTAAATTGCAGCTCCACTACTGATCAAATTTGTGATCTTAAAGAACAGACATCTCTGTGCTTCAATCTCCCCATCTGTAAGAGAGCTCATTAAGTATCTACCGCAAAGGGATGGCATGAACACAAAATGATATTATGGATGCAAATAAGTGTTGCCTTGCATATGATAAATATAAAACACTATTATTAGTAATGTTACAATATTTCAAGCACAGGGGATTACTTTTATATATGTTGAGTTTGGGGTAATATTAACATCAAATAGGCAATTAGAATAGTGATCAGAACTCTGGTGGGAAGCAGGCAGGTGATATAGGATGTTGTTGTTTAAGCCCATAAATACTTGAAACTCTTAGAGTTAAGAAAAGAATAATAGAAGCTCCATTTTCTAGTCTCTGAGACCAAACCTGGACCTGTTGGGTGAGTCCCTGGTGCCTTGAAATGCCGTATAAATTTGTGAATCACCAGGCCACAGATGATTTTACATCTAACCCAGGTTTCACCATCAGAGCTTTAAAACAAGAACTCAACATTGTTCTGAAATTGGAGAAATCTTTGAAAATCATGGTCAGTTGTACAAAAGTTCAACAACTAATGATAGACAAACGTACAAATTGTCAAAGAGGAAGAATATTGTAATTTGAGAGCTATAAGCCTATAAATTTGGTGTTTATCCTCAGGAACTTTTACAAAAGTAATTAAATAGAGAATTATTAAACCTATAAAAAGATGTGAACATTAGGAGCCTGGGTAGATTCAGTAAGCAAATCCCAGACTAACATAATTTGAGGTTTTTAGGAAAGTTGTCCAGAAAGTTCACAAAGATTTTATAAATTTGGGTATTTAAAAGAACTCACCAGAATACAAAAGGAGTATTCACATAAGGCTTTAATATAAAGGCAAAGGTTTTATGCAGTGCAGACAAGAAAGAGAGTGCAGGCAGGTACTGAAGATCCTTGAGACATCCCATGTGCAAGCTCCTAAAGGTCCTTATTAACATACCAAGGGGCTTCCTGTCCAGATTGAACCTTCAAGATCTGAGTAATGAATCTTGACCTCAGGAGATCTCAATTTATTAAGAGATAAATTCCCAGTAGATTCTTTTAGGCCTCTCTGGTCACAGAGACAAGCAAGGTAGGCTAACAGATTGTGTCAAATGAAACCAGTCAGTAAACATACTGGTCCTGGAAGTTACCAGAGTAGTTTCAGACTTGAAATCCCACTGCCCTTAACTCAACTAAGAATTAAAATCAGACATCTAGGCATCTCCAAAGATAAGGCTAGAAATTTCCAGCCCAGCTACAAATCAGCTCTATCCTACAAATAGATCAGAGGAGCTCATACACATGAGCTTTTCTAGTTTCAATGAGAATTTTGATGTTGCGTTATCTGGAAAAATTATAAGCAAGATGGAGAAAAATAGATGAGATGATTAGGTTGATTTATAGTTGGAAGAGGAACTTACCCCAAAATATCAATTATCAGAGTGAAATCACTATATAAAGAGATTTCAATAATCAGTGTATGAAAACTAGAAAAATAAAAATTTAAATTTCACAAATATTAAGTCTATATTTAGAACATCTTATTATCCTAAATTGTTAGGGATCAAAGCAATGGGCAGTTTATACGTAGGGAAAAAAGTGCTTTCAGCAGACCAATAATCTCAATCTAAGTAAACATTATTTTATTTAAATGCGCGCACACACACACACACACACACACACGCACTCTTCTTCTAAGCTTAGAACAATTTAGGAAATTATTGGACTTACTCTACCCTGTTGCAGTTTAAATGGCAATTGGTTTTACTTCTGGATATCACAATTACAAGATGATGGCAACATCTTTATTCTTGCCTAACTAGGCTAAACTAGGATTTTTTTTTTATCAAGGAATCAGATCAGTTCTTTAATAAAATAGGTAACACAAAAGGACTTAAATGTATTACATATATTTTAATAATTTTTTAAATGTGCAAAATTCGGTAGACATGACAAAAGGCATAATGAAAAGTCTGTCTTCTTAACCAGTGTCCCTTATCACCTACACTTTCTCTCCCACCAGTGGCTATAGTTCTAGAGAGATTCCATGCATACACAATCAAATAAATCTTTTTAAATCATTTTAAACAAATGATCACATACTATACACAGTGTTCTGAAACCTACTTTCCGTTAACATTTCAGGACATCTGTGATAGTTTTCCATTATCAGTACATAATTGGTCTCATTCTTTTTATGGGTTGCATAATATTGCATTGTACAGATGTACTACACATAACAATACCTATTGATAGATTTTAGGAGGCTTAAAAACAGTAAAGATAATGTTGCAACAAACAACACTGTATAAAAATCATTTCACACATGTAATAATTAATTAATTAGAATTAATTAATCAATGCAATAGGAAGTAATATATTGATTTTAGTAGAATTACTGGGTCAGAGGGAATGTGACTTTAGAATTCTGATATATATTTCCAAATTGTTTTTGTCATTGGTTTTACCCTTTTACATGGTCATGTGCAAAGTACAGAAATATCCACTTTCCTTCATCTTGGCCCATGCAATGTGATGAAAATTTCTCTTTCTCAAAGTAGAAAATTGAATCTTGTTGTAGTTTCAATGCATACTTCCCATATTATGAGTCACATAGATCATATTTTCATATGTGTAAGTCACATTTGTTTCTCTCCTGTGTGACTTCTCTGCATCTTTTGCAGGTCTGGATGAACAATAAGAGGCAGGTGAGTAAAAGGGTAAACTGATCCAGGTGGTGACACAAGCACAAATGAAGGCAAAGTTAGTATGGTGCAAAAATCATAAATAAGATTACAATTTTATAGCAGTAAATGGGGAAAAGAGTAGTGGTGAGAAATGAGGCTGAAGAGGATGACAAGCATCGTATCATGGAGAGTCTAGTGTATCTACTAACTAACCCTTAGATTTAGCTGAGATCTTTAATTATAAGAAACACCTGGGATCCTTTTCAAGTAGCATCTCAGGATGCTTTTCTCAGCATTCTACTTCTTCAGGATTAGGATAAGAACCATGGACCTGGTGCAAACTGTGGTCTATTAATGGATCTGAAAATCAGTCCAGTGGCCCTCACATACCAGTGTTTGAGGTTTTTTGTTTGTTTATTTTTAATTAAATACAAAGTAGAGGAGGAAAAAAAAAGAGTGTGAGATAAAAGGGTGAGAGAATGGAGGGAACAAAAGGAGAGAAGAGAGAAGACAGAAAAGAGAATATAAAAATGCATTGCAAGGTACATGACTTTGATTCCAATAAGTATGTTTATAAATAAATGAGTATGTATTTGTATAGGCTGGGAGTTCTGGGAGGTAATAGGAAGATGTAAAATGTATTTTTTTTGCTGTGAGCCATGGTTTAAAACTTTGAAAATCACTGCCTTAGGCTAGGTGGTACCATTGAAGGATTTTTAAGCATATGAATGGCAGGATCAGATTGAATTTCAGATTTATCTGTTAAAAGGCCTACAGGGCAGAAAGCCTCTTCCACAAATTGTTTGTAGGCAGATCTATAAGCCTCACTTGAATATATTTAAAGTAAAATCCTGTCATTTGACATGCAAATTAATGTGCATGTTTTTTAAAGTAGAAAAAAAAAAAACAAGTTTCCATGAGGATCTTTCTTTATGCAATATTTCATTCATTCATTTACTTAGCTATGTATCCAGTACATACATTATTTTAGGCACATTTGTAGGTGCTGAAAACACAGCAGTGAATGAAAAAAGTCCCTGCCCTTATTAGGCTTATAGTCTAGTCAAAGTGCACAGGATAGTAAACTATGTAATAATTTGCATTTTTGAAAGATGGCAGTAACAACACCCCCATGTCTTAGGCTCTTCCAACAGTGTTACTCTGGCTATCAAGTAGTGGGATCTATGTCCATTGCCCTTGAAAATGGGCATGCTTTGTGATTATGTTGGTCAATTAAGTATGCTGGAAAAACTTCTTGAGGTTTTCAAGCACACTGTAAAGGATCAGGCTGCCCTGAAGCACTCATATGTAAGGAATCCCAAATTAGCCCTTGCTGAGAGCTCATGTGGAGACACCATGAAACTACATGGAAAACAGACAGAGAGAGAGATACCTGGCCAATTCCAAGATGTTTCAGCCCCACTCTTAGAGCTGCATCCACTATGTTCCTGCAACTATATGAGAAACCCAGAGCCAGAATGACCCAGGAAAGCCTTTCTGAAATCCTGACGCATAGACACCATGAGAGTTAATAAAATCATCATCCTTCTTTTGAGCCTCGAGATTTTGGTGTGATTTGTTATGCAGCAATAGACAAAGGGAACAATGACAAACAAATAAATATACAGTTAGTCAGTGATAAAGTACTAAGGAAAAACATAAACTAGGGTAGAGCTAAGGGGGTTAGGAATTGTAGGGGAGAAAAGTACTGTATTATGTAAGCTGGTCAGAGGAGGTCTTACTGATGAGTGATGTTTGAGCAGAGGTAAGAAAGTAAAGGAGCAGCCCTGCAGGAAAGTGGAGAAAGCATTGCAGAAATCAGAAACAGTAGATAGGAAGACTGAAGTAAGTCCGGAATGCTTGGTATGTGTTCAGGACATGAGA
Source organism: Neofelis nebulosa (assembly GCF_028018385.1). Lineage (NCBI taxonomy): Eukaryota > Metazoa > Chordata > Mammalia > Carnivora > Felidae > Neofelis > Neofelis nebulosa. The sequence goes on from NC_080783.1 coordinate 133,449,293, forward strand.
ACAGAGAGAATGAGAGAGAAGGTGATGGAGAAGAGATCACAGAAAAGAGAGGATGGAGAAGAGGAAAAAGAAACCTAAATAATGTGGACTACTATAGGCTGTTCTAAGAACTTTTATTTTCACTCTGGGTGAGATGGGAAGGTTTAGAATGGTTTCGAAAAGGATTTTTCTTAAAGCATCTTTCTGGCTTCTGCATGAAGATTAGAAGAGGTATAAGGACAGATACAAATTTAAAATAAGAAGCTTAAGACTCTCCTTTGAAAATCAGGGAAGGGAGTCCCCTCATCCCTTTTCTTAGAGCATTTTTCTTAGAAAACTGGTAAGTTCTTTCATTGTCTTTTTGAAATTTATGTAAATCTTTTCAAAAGGTAAATAAACCTCCTTCCAGCTTTATAACCCAGGAATGTCTTTCTCAAGGGCCTGGGAACCATCTCTTTGAAAAGTAATCATCAAGAACGATAGTATCCCTACTCCCAGTCTCTGCCATGGGAGGGGAGGGCGCAGGAGCCTAACTTCAGCAGGCTCCTTGCTCTGAGCTGTTAAACAACCTCTGGAAATAAAGGTATGAGAAGGTTTCCTTAATCCTCTTTGGATAAAGCCAATTAACTAACACAGATGGTCACCCCAACTACCAAGTGAATTTAGGATGAACTATGTGACAAATGGTGCTGTCAAGTCCTCTTGAGAACTCCTTGTTGTTTATCTTGGAAACATGTATGTAATTTGCTTAGCTATATAAAAGGGGAGATTTCTTTCTTTCTTTGCAATCCCTCAGTGAATTGCCTGTTGTGTTCATCAAACTCTGGTTTAATGCTTATTCAATAAAATTGTTTTCTTTCTCTTCTATCTTTGTGGAGAGACTTTCTAGGTAAAAAAGATGTTTTGTGTTTTAATTAAATATCCCAGACAAGGGCAAGGATAGAATCAAAGAAAATAGTTATGAACTTATTTTGGTATTCTGAGATAGGTGATGATGGCTTACAGAATGTGCAGTAGTGAAGACTGAAATGTAAACATAAATTATTCATTCTTTCTTTCATTCTTGTATTCATTCAACTAAATGTTCTTCCAGACATAAGCATAGACCCTAACAAGTTAAAATAAATAATACTGATGCTATTTATCAAATTTGAAAGTCTTTTAAAATTTTTCTGATAATTCAAATTACATGTTTCATAATTCTCCTAGGTTTTCAGTTAGTGTAAAAGATGCAAAGCTGATTTATTCACTTTTAAATGATTTGGGGGAGTATTTTTATAGGTTATCAAATCAAAGTCTAAACTTCACCATTATGAATAGCATATTCAATGCTAAAATATATGAAACCATATATGTACATGATAATAGATAATGACACTGATAACAAAATACTAAAAACAAGCTCTAAAATTAAGTTTATTAAAGTTTGTGTCCCCACTATTTATATGGTGCCTTTTGTAGCTTTTTTTTTTTTTTTATTAAGGGGAGAAGAGGTAAAAAAGAAGAAAAAGTAAAATATCTTGGGTGATTTTTTCCAAGGTAGGAAAAACAGGAATAATTGGTCATTCCCAATCTAAGTCTCAAACTTTCTGTCTAACTTTTCTGATAGGAATCAGGGAGGTTACCTGTGTTAGAGTTTTATAAGGGTACAGAAAGCAGAATCCATGCCCATTATCTGGAATCCAGAAAAGTCCAGGCTTTAGCTGAAAAATGAATACTAATAAGAATATTGAGCCTCATTGAAACCAATAGCTACTCACGAGCTAAGTGAGCATTTTGTTTAACATAATCATCACTCCAGACAGTTTCTGTGAACTTACTCTGGTGACAATCCAGTATAACTCCGAACCTCTTGAAACAACACAATTTAGTTTTCTCAGAACAGGGAAATAAAAATATGTAAGCTCTTTCACTGATTTCTGGGCCAGCACTGGGACTAGTTCTTGACAGCCTAATTATGCCATACATGAGGGAGTGATTTTATCTTCCAAATTGGTTTTTATTTTGTTAGCATGAAACATATTCTATTAGGAAACAGGAATTTTAAAGGCAAGCAAAAGTAAACATCTACATAGCTAAACCAAAACCTGAAATAATTATGGATGCTATTTTGCCCTATAAAAATCCCCCACTGAGGAAGTTAGTTTGACTTAGTAAATCATTCAGAAGGGCTGTCTTCACTAGTTGAATCCATTCAATGATTGTTCAACTTCCTGGTTGGTGTTGATAGAGCTAAGACAATCATTTTAGTGAAGGGCAATGCTTTGGAGTAGAAGGAAATTCGTGAAATCAGAATACCTAGGGTCCTCAATTTCTGAGCGTGTAAATTTAGGTAATGAGGTAACATTAAGCTGAGTAGCTCCTACTCCGCAAAATAAAAGTACTGATAATAACATTTCCCCCTGTGTAGCACTATTAATATGAGTTGAATGAGAGCATGCAATTACAAGAACCTTGAGAACAGTAAGTTGTTTCTAAATGTAAGGTATATTATTACTTCCACTATTAAAAACATTGATTGTAGAGTATCAAAATAGATTATAAATGTTCAAAGAAAACTTTTTTATTTCTTTTTGTCTGACCTACAGGGATGTCACAACAATCTATAAAATCATTTAAAATGTTACAATAACCCAAGTAAAAATGTGTACTATTTTTTAAAAATTTTTTTGAAAAGAGAACTGGGTAGATGAGAGTCAGGGTTGGTGGGAACAAAGTCTGAATTATGTGTAATATATGCCTAATGCTTACCTCCTAGTATATAATAAACTCGTGGGAGAATTAATAAATGACATATTATATACTTAGCCCTTTAGTGATAATGTATTGTTATCTTGTCATGCTCTTGCTTAAAAGGATTGGCCAAGAAAAATCTCTGCCTAAAGAGGAAAAGTCCTTTTAAAGAAGGTAGAAGTCATATTCACACGTCTCTCCTCATTTATCAATTCAACAAATTATTTATTGAGTTCCTGTTTATTGCTAGGTATGTGGTAGCCCTGATAGAATGCTCCATATCTGAAAAGTATGAGAAAGTGGAAAAACATGGAAAGCACATTTATATGTATTCATTCAATGAAAATTAATTGTACCCTGGACCATTCTAGGCAAAGGAGACATAGCAATGAATAAGATTAGCATTACATTTGCTATCTCAGGACTTATAAAGTGATCATTAAGTACATGTTTAAAAATAATTTTTAAAAAATCTGACTGTTATGATTGGGAAATGCAGAATATGGGAACATAAACCTAAATTTAAGAGTCAGAGAAGGTGAAAAGAAGAACTAATACATAAATTGACACCTGAAGAGTGATTCATTAAAATGAAAGGTAAGATTGTCCTAAGAAGAGAACATTTCTGGTGTAATTATATGCAGACAAGTTGGAAGGACTCCACCTCCCCCTTCCACATATAACTGAGAGTTTCTTTATTAAACACCACCATAGCACTCTGTACTTCTGTAACACTCCTCATATTTATAATTATATTTTAATGCCTATCTTATCAAACATTTTGGAATCTCCATAAGGGCAGGAAAACTACCCCATTCATCACTGCATTCCATCTCTTAGTACAGAAATGGCTATATAAAAAAGCCCAATAAATAAAGGCTAAATACAATGAGTTAATGAAAGAAATTTAGTGAGTTAGATGTGAAAGCACTAAAAGTATCTTGGAGAGAAATGATATTGGGAATATGGCCAGAGGCCAGATGTTTATTCTAATTTATGGGATAGCTATTGAATTATTTTATGGGAAGCACTAAAATGATTACAATTGGCAGTTTGGGACGAGCACTCTGGCTGGAGAATAAAGAAGAATTTGGAGTACATCTTACCAGAAGGAAAAGACACCAGTTAGAAAACTGTTGCAATAATATTCATGATGATAATGGTGGCCTAGTCTAAGGTATAGTAGTAAATATGAAAAGTAGAGGATGGATTCTGGAAATATTTGGAATGCTAAATTAAAGAAAAAGGCAAAAAAGACAAATATCCCTACTTTGATTCTGCCTTGGTCAGTCTCTCTATACAATAAAAATATCCTGAATATCTAATTTAAGCTCGGAGGATGTAGAGAAGCTCACAAACATAATAACAAATTATTACAGTACCATAGTCTAAAAGCTATAACAAAGTACAAAAAACACAGAGACATAAGGAACCTAATTCATTTGTTCATTTGTTCAACAGATATTGATTGAAAGCCATCACTGATACCCATTGAGTAATATGGAAATGTTGGGGAAAAGAGCCAACAGCCAAGAAAGAATTCTTGAGATGTCTTCAGTGCAAAAAGGGTCGTTTTATTAAAGCACAGGGCCAGGACCCATGGGCAGAAAGAGCTGTGCTGGGGTTGTGACAGATGACCGATTACATACCTTCAAGTTGGGAGGGGGTCAGGGACTGCACAAACCTCCAAGGTATTTTGGAAACAAGGTTTTCAGGATACTGAGGGAGCTAGCTATTGTTAGGGAAAGGTCATTTACTACTGTTTAGTAAACCCTCCATCATGAGACCCTTCAGATGTATATCAGTGGGCCATATGCTTGGAGGGTGATTGCTAACATATATTTGGGGGGCTAGAGATAAAGGAAGTTTCCAAAAGAATTTTTATATGTTTAAAGTAGATTCACAGGATGTTGTAGGGTCAGCATAATGTTAAACTGATTGCCTTTTGCTCTTAGCAAAGGGTCAACATCAAGGCAGCTGAGCTCCCAAAGGAAGGTCATTCTGCCTCTTTCAAGGACTTGTCAATGGGCTGTAACCTGCAAGGAATTTTAATTCTTTTCTTTTTCTTTTGTTTCATACATCACTAAATACATGTTTGGATCTGTCTTCAAGAAATACAATATCATGGGAAACTCAAATAGGAATAGTGGTTAAATGGTAAAAACAGCTAGCATTTATAAATCAGTCATGGAACTGAATCCATTTCTTGCTTCATCTTATTTAACCCTCTTAACAAGTTTATGATGATAATTATTCTTATTGTCTCCTTTTTTATTTATCTTCTTCTCCCCTACTGCTTAAGTTTAAAATGAGATAAGACTCCATCTTTAGTCCTCTTCTCTTCATCTACACTTATACCCAAGATGATCTTATTCTTAATGACTTTAAATACTTTTACATGCTGTGACTCCAAATGCATATCTGCTTCTCAAACTTCTCACACAAATTCCAAACTTCTATATATTGCTACCTATTGGACATCTCCTATGACCAAAACGAAGTGTTAATATTCTCTGAACCTTGCTTCATTGACAGCTTTTCCCATTTCAATTGATGGTACTCTCCCCTTCCAGTGGTTCAGCATAAAGACTTCGGATCATCTTTGGCTTCTCTCTTAACTCTCATACTCTATGTCCAATCTTGTCATAAAATCCTATTGGTTTAATCTTCAAAAGTTATCCAGAATCTGACTGTTTCTCACCCTCTGCACAGCCACAACCTTGGTCTGAACCATCTTTATTTCTTACCTTGAATATGGTTAATAGCTTCCTAATTGGAAGTTTTTCCTTAACCTACCATTGCTCCCTTATAGTCCATTCTCACCAGAAAAGATATCTTTTTTTATGATTTTGTATTTGTATATATTGTGAAGTAATCACCACAATTAGTCTAGTTAACTTCTGCCACCATACATACATACATACATACATACATACATACATACATTGTAATGAGAACTTTTAAGATTTACTCTCTTAGCAACTTTCCAGTAGGTACTATAGCTTTATTAACTATAGTTGCCATGCAATACATTATATCCCCATGACTTATTTATTTTCTAGCTGGAAGTTTGTACCTTTTGATTCCCTTCACCCATTTTGCCCGTACCCATCCTCCACACCTCTGGAAACCCCTAGTCTGTTCTCTGTATCTGTGAAGTTGGTTTTTAGTTTTGTTTTTGTTTTTTAGATTCCACATATAATTGAGATCACATGGTACTTGCTTTTCTCAGTCTGACTTAACTTCACGTAGCATAATGTCTACAAGGCCCTTCCATGTTGTTGCAAATGGCAAATTTTCATTCTGTTTTAATGGCTGAACAATATTCCCTTATGTGTATATATCACATTTTCTTTAACTAATCATCTGTCAGTGAACACTTAGGTTGTTTCTATATCTTGCCTATTGCAAATAGTACTGCAATGAACATGGGAGTACAGATTATCTTTTTGAGTTAGCGTTTTGTTTTCTTTGGACAAATACTTAGAAGTGGAATTGCTGGATCGTGTGGTAGTTCTATTTTTAATCTTCTGAAGAAACTTCATAATTTTTTCTATAGTGGCTGCTCTAATTTACTTCCCACAAACAGTGCACAATGTTTTCTTTTTCTCCACATCCTTGCCAACACATGTTATTTCTTATCTTTTTTATGATTACCATCTTAACAAATGTGAAGTGATATCTCATTGTGGTTTTGATTTGCATTTCCGTGATGATAGGTAATGTTGAGCATCTTTTCATGTACCTGTTGGCTTTCTGTATATCTTCTTTGGAAAATGTTTATTCAGATCCTCTGCCCATTTCTCAATCAGAATGTTTTATTGTTGTGAGGTTTCTATTTGCTTGTTTTTGGTTTTGTTTTGTTTGCTATTGAGTTGTATGAGTTCATATATTTTGGATATTAACACTTTATCAGATATATGTAATTCCATTCAGTATATTGTCTTTTGATATGGCCTCCTCTGCTAAGCAGAGACGTCCTTTTAAAAGTCACATCATGTGACTTGTCTGCTCAAAATCCTACTGTAGCTTCACTTTCTTCATTGTAAAAACCCCCAGAGGTCTCTGAATCACGTATGTATTGGATTAAATAGCGTCTTCAAAACAATGTCTATTTGGAACCAAAAAATGTGGCTTATTTGGAAAATGCCTTTGCAGACGAAATCAAGTTAAGATAAGGTTATAGTGGGTTAGATCCAATAATTGTTATCATAAGAATTTGAACACAAAGATACACAGGGAGAATACCATATGACTGTGGAGGCAGAGACTACAGTGACTTAGTTATAAACCAAAGAATGTCAAGGACTACTAGCAACCACCAGAAGCTAGGAAGAAGCAGAGGAGGATTCTTCCCTACAGCCTTGAGAAAAAGCATGGTTTTTCTGACACCTTGATTTTGCACTTCCTGCCTCCATAACTGTGAGAGATTAAATTTTGTATTTTAAGCCACCCAGTTGCAGTAATTTGTTACAGCAGCCCTAGAAAACAAATACCTTAGGGGCCCTGTGTAATGTGCACTTCCCATCCCCCCAACCTTATTTCTTGCTGGTTCTTTCTCTTGGCTACTCTGTTCTAGTTATCCAGCCTCTTTACTATTTCTTATATACAACAGGAATGATGGCACCTTAGGCCAATTGTACCGCCTGAAACATCTTCCTGGAAGGCTTTTCTGTTAGGTGTCTGCATAGCTAATTCCCTTGCCTTACCTGTTTCAAGCCAGTGACCAACTAGAAGAGTCTCAATAAAATCAACAATTATTGCCCTATTTTATTTTTATTTTTATTATTTTTAATTTTTTAATGTTTATTTATTTTGAAGGAGAGAGAGAGCATGAGTGGGGGAGGGGTAGAGAGAGAGGGAGCCACAGCATCTGAAACTGGCTTCAGGCTCTGAGTTGTCAGCACAGAGCCTGATGTGGGGCTCGAACTCACTAACCACAAGATTATGACATGAACCAAAGTTGGAGGCTTAACTGACTGAACCACCCAGGTGCCCCCGCCCTATTTTAAATTGTAGTTATTCCCAAGTCACAGAAGGCTAATTTATCACATTTTACTGATGACTTTGACTTGTCATATTAGTTTAAAAGTAGTAGTTAAACACCTTCCAAAAGATTAACATATAAATGATGACCCTATCATTAAGGACTATGAGAACCTCTTTCTTGTGGACACTACAGAGTATACACACACAAAAAAATATTCAGAGCTCAAGTAGTAAAACAAATAATGTGTCTTCTCCTGATGAATAAGAATTCATAGAAAGGAAGATCTCAGCAGGAGCAGGACAAAGTCAAAAGATTGTTGGAATTGTGGGACTTTGATGTATTGCTTAAATTCTCTGGATATATAGTCCTATTGAGAATAAAGAGGTGAAACCAGATGATCTCAAAAGTAACCCACCCCTAACAATCTATTATCAACCATTTACTACTTAAAAAAATTTTTTGCTTGTAGTAAAAACTGTACTTTCTCCACTAGCTCACATTTTGTATTATTATAGTTACATACTCATGTCATAAATCCCTTCTAACTATTCATTTAAGAGTGTAACTTCCCCATGAATACACACTGTTCTAAATGTTACCTTCACAATACAACATTAGGAAAACTGCAAATCTCTTAACTGCTTTAAAAAAAAATGCTCACCATTCTTGACAAAATATGAAAGTTTTTGGCAACATTTTTGTTTTATAATCCCCAATTCAATTATAAAACTACCAAGAAAGAGTCAGTGAGACATGGAGCAGTGAAGAATACAGTATTCCATTGGGAAAAATAAATTATAGTCATTCTGATGGAAGAGAGAAGGCATTGAAGGAATGTTCAAATATTGAATAAAGCAGCTACTAAATATACCAAATATATCAAATAATGTATTTGTTTAAGTGAGAAAACTAGAGAAAGCATGTATCAATAAGACTTAAAAGTGAAAGTTGGAGTAATAGTCTAAGAAGCTATTTGGAAAACCTGGAGTAGCAACAGGAATCTCCACTGAGAAGCAATTTAAAATAAAATTATGTAGTTTGCCTAACTCAGATCCATTTTATCCTTCAATTAATTTCATGCTCTTCAAAATGATAAAATAATGATCTCTGAGTGCCCAAATAATTGAGTGCTCTTGAGTTATGTGGAATAAGATTACATTCTTTGTTCTTTTACCCTCTTCTGAAATTGGTGTAATGCTTGTAAAAAGATATTCACTTGACAGTTCTAAACATGTAAGCCCTCCATTAACCCAGAAAGCAAGCATGGAATGCAAAGGAGATGCCAACAGCCTCATATCAGCTGTATGCATGCTAAACACTGCTCCTATTGGACCACTTGTAAAGTGAGACGTTCACACAGTTCAGAGGCCATTCAGCCCCTCCTTCATAGTTGGTATATTCAGGAATGAAGCTAATTAACCACAGATTTATAAAATTATTTCAGCTCAGAGATAATCTCCAGAGATACATTCCTTAGTATAATGGTGAATTGGCTAAGGAATATTAGCTTGCTTTTTCCAAGTTAATAAAATTAATTGACCACTCATCAGTCCAATCTTATTTTATCTTAAATGATATATCTCTACTTCCATGATATATGGCTTCATTATTCGTCTAGTCTATGCATTATCTAAATATATGGAATGGGTAAAAGAGGCGCTTTAACCTGAAAGCTGTTGTTTAAGTAAATGGCATTTTTTAAGTACATTTTTAAAGGCTTTATACTCAACATCCATGAGCTACCATTGAGACCTACAAAATGCAAATTTGACAAGTAGATCAAACAAAGATACAATATGTCATGGGTAAATCTCATTTTTAAAATGATACTTAATGTGGAAAAAACACACACAGACAATTTTAAAAAACCAAGCACAAAGCCCATTAGGCATTAGTATTTCCCAGGCATAATCAATGTTCCCAGATACAAAAACATGTCCTTGAAATATAGTCTACATTGCTGTTAATACTGCACAGACTGAGGGCAATTTCATAAAACTTGGGGATGAAGCTCCACAGATAAGAAAAAGGCTCCATGGTATCAGCATCCATTTGTCACTTAATTCATGCCAGTTTTCCAAAATATATTTTAGTTCCTAGCATATATTAGGCTCTAAGTAACTCTATGTGAAATAAATTAATACATTTCTAACAAAGTACAAAATGTCTGCTAATTTATGGCCAATAAACTATTAAATAAATTATCTTATATTCACTTATAATAAAATGATTTCTCAATTTTTTTTAATCAATGCTCTTGGTCAACTCATACAATGAAAAAAATAATGTAAAACAGTATTTAACAATTCAAAAACATTGTTAATCCCTGCCCTTTCTGGGCTTACAGGCTGGTGATAGAGATAAACACTAAACAAATTAGTAAGTAAATATGTCATAAATCAATACCAATTAGTAGAAATAAATCTATGAAGAAACATAAAGTAGGATAAGGGATAGAAAGAGAGACTATATGAATGCTATTTTACATGGGATAGAGGAGACACAGTGGAGCAGACATTTAAGTTAGAGAAAAGACCCATGGACATATCTGGAGAAGAACATGACAGGCAGTCTTGAAGTCAAGAGTAAATAAGCCTGATGTATATCAAACTTCAATTAAATATTCTAGTGGTCTCTTAGAGCCATGTGTTAGTTAAATAAAAACAATTTATGATGAATAAGAAAAGTCAGTACAAATCAAAGATTTGGTGTAAAGATCAACCATATATATAGCACATATGCAGTAAATAGTACCAAAACCTGAAATCTGTACACTGTTTTAGAGTATACAAAATGCTTTTACATATAAAGTGATTGCATCACTCACTGGGCATTTTGGTATAATATACAGCCTGTTAAGAGTTTTGAGTCAGACAAATGTGAACTCAAATCCAAGCTTTGTTGTGTGTCTTCTCATAAGAGTAAGTAACCTAATTTAATATGACTTCAGTTTCTTGACCTGTAAGGCAAGGAAAATGATCTTTACCTTTGTTTGTTTGTTTACGCATTCATTCATTCATGCATACATTTATTTAATCATTTCACACATATGTAGTAATTGCTTCTAGCACAACAAGCATCATTCTGGATCTGGGAATAAGATTACGTTCTTTGTTCTTGCCTCTTCAGAAATTGGTGTAATGCTTGTAAAAAGATATTCACTTGACAGTTCTAAACATGTAAGGAGAAATGCTGTCATGGACTTTGGAGGAAGATCACCAGAAAATCATTAAAATAAAAATTTGTAATGTGTCAATTGGTAATATATGCTAAAAAGAAAAAGAAAACAGGATAGGACAAAATATTTGGGGCATTCAACTATTCAAGGTAATGTCAGGGAAGCCTGTCTGACTGGAAGAGAGAAACCTAGAGGTAATGAGAGATCCACTGAAAACTGTTCTAAGCACAAGCAAAGGGCAGGGGGCAAAATATAAGAACAGATAGTCAACCTGGAGACAGATGATTCCTAGACATGTAAACCATAAAAAGAATTTTGGATATATATTTTAATTGAAGTTGGAAACCTTTAGAGCAAGTAAGCAGAAAAATGATTTGGTAAGACTTCAGTTGTAACAGGAGCACTTCAGCACTCTAGTGGTGGGTGAAGAACAAACTTAATAGCTGTGGCAAGTTTAGAAGCAGGGGGACTAGTTGGAGGTATTGTTCTAATCCAGATGATAGTGATTTCTACAAGTTTGGGATCAGAAAAGGTGGTAAGTGATAGATAGCTTATGGATATATTTCAAAAGAGGAATTTGCAGGATTTTCTGATGAATTTGGATATAAATTGTGAAAGAGAGGAGTCAGGAATGACTCCAAGGCTTGTGATCAGCTGTAGGCTGAATGAATGACATCCCAAATATGTCCTAATCCCTGTAGCCTGTGAACTGTTATTTTATAGACAAAAAAGCACTCTGCAGATGACATTAAGTTAATGATCTTGAGATTAGGGAATTACCCTAGATTATCTGGGGAGGCTTAATGTAATCAGAGGGGTTCTTTGAAGAGAGACTCAAGAGAAGTCAAAGAGAGGAAGAAGTACATGTGATGACAGAAGCAGAAGGAGAAAATGCTATATAATGCAGGGTCAGGAACAAAGGAATGAAGAGAGACCTATAAAAAGTGGAAAAGGCAAGGGAATGTCTTACCTCTTAGAGCTTCCAAAGAAAAACCAGTCCTGCCAACACTTTGCAGATTTTAAAATTGTTAAGACTCATTTTCAGATCTAGAACTATAAAAGAATGAATGTGTGCCATTTTAAGCCAAGAAATTCATAGTAATTTGATACACTGACAACAGGACACTAATATGTGGTCTAAGGAACTGAAAGTATAGAGATGGTGGAGGAAGACAGAAGAACCAGGTTTCTACCTGTGTTAGGAAATCAGTGAGTCTGGGTTTGACCATGTTACATCTGAGATGACTTCTAGATATCAAAGTGGAAATGTCAAGTAAGATGTTAGTTAATATATATATACAATAGAATGTTCCTTGCTGGAGAAATAAATTTGGAAGTAATCGGCATATATGTTTGATAATTAATCCATAGGTTTGAGGAAAATCACCCAGGTTATAAGTAGAGTTGGAGAAAAGATATCAAAATACTGAATCCAGAGATTCTTCAAAGTTTACAGAAAGAAAACTCAGGGAAATTCAAAAAAGCAGTAGCCAAAGAAGTAGGCAGAGGACAAAAGACTAGTGCTCTGAAGGCCAGATGGAGAAAATATTGCAAGGAAAGGGGAGTAATTAGTTGTGTTAAATGTTGCTGATAGGTTAAAGCAAGGACTGAAAATTGACCAATCAATGTAGCAATATGGGGATCAATCATATATTTGATAAGCACTAAAACTGTAATTTTAAGACCTATTTAGGTGAAGGTAAGGAGAAAAGTCAAATTGACTTGGGCTCAGGTAAAAAAATAGGTGGAGAGAAAATGGAGGCACTGGTCAGGACACAATATCCTAAGTATGCAAAATGGAGTGGAATCCAGTGTACAAGTCAAAGGATGGACCTTAGGTAAGAATATGGGCAGTTTAAATGTTATTATAAGGATTAAAGATCTAATAAAAATAAAATGCCCACTTGTTTGTACAAAATAGCTACCCAATGAGATGTAGATATTATTATTAACATAAGTACCCTTCCCATAAACAAATGAGTTGTGTTAATGTGGTGTCTAGAGTACAAAAAAAGAAACTGACTTCTATTTTAATTAAATGAATTTCCAACTCACGTAATATTAGATATTGGTGAGGATGTGGACAAAGAGGAACACTTTTGCACTACTGGTGGGAATGCAACCTGGTGCAGCCACTCTGGAAAACGGTATGGAGGTTCCTCAAAAAATTAAAAATAGGACTACCCTACAACCCAGCAATTGCACTACTAGGTATTTATCCAAAGGATACAAAAATGTTGATTCAAAGGGGCACGTGCACTCCAATGTTTATAGCAGCACTATCGACAATAGCCAAAATATGGAAAAAGCCCGAATGTCCGTTGACTGATGAATGGATAAAGAAGAAGTGATACACACACACACACATACACACACACACACACACACACACACACACACACACACTGGAATCTTACTCGGGGATCAAAAAGAATGAAATCTTGCCATTTGGAACAACATGGATGGAACTAGAGTGTATTATGCTAAACAAAGCAAGTTAGAGAAAGACAAACATGATTTCACTCATATGTGGAATTTAAGAAACAAAAAAGATGAACATAGAGGAAGGGAAGCAAAAACAAATAAAAACAGGGAGAGGGACAAACCGTAAAAGACTCTTAAATACAGAGAACAAACTGAGGGTTGCTGGTGAGGTGTTGGGTGGGAGTGGTGGGCTAAATGGGCAATGGGAATTAAGGAGGGCACTTGTTGGGATGAGCACTGGGTGTTATATGTAAGTGATGAATCACTAAATTCTATTCCTGAAAGCATTATTATACTATATGTTAACTAACTTGGATTTAAATAAAAATTAATTAATTAATTAAATGAATGTCTCAGGTGTATTATACTAAATAAGTTTCCAATATACCTTACAGTGAGGGTAGAGTAGCATAATGGAAAAGTTGCTGCCATGAAAGACAGAGGACTTAGATTTGAGATAACTCTTTGTCAATTACTAACAATGTGGTTTAAAAAAAACTCAGTTATTACTTCAATTCTTCACATATAAAACGGAGTTAATGATATCTCCACTACACAGTGTTGCTAAGGTGATTAAATAAGATCCTGAATATAAATTTTTTTTTTTTACATTCTACAACAGTTAAAAAAGAATATCAAAAACCTGGTGAAAATCTCTTCCTCAGTTGGAGAAGAATTCTTAAAACTAATGAGCCTGGAGTTTGATTTTTACTAAAGACTGAACATTGACAGACAGATGAAGAAGTGATTCAAACATAGGAGCCATCACGAAAGCAATTATGTGACACACTAGAGAAAACTGTATGTATGAGCATCAAAGGTGAAAGGGAAAAGTAATAAAGAAAGGCATGGAAAGTTAGACCGAGGTCTTTATTTTGAATATTTGAGAAACGCAGAGATGGAGGAGGAGACACAACAGTTAGGATCCAGATATCATTCCTGGAAAATTAGCTAATAATAGACTGAAGGAATAGAGGTCAATGGTGCATACGTTAGACTAATACAGGTAAAAGGAAGTAAGGGCCATATGAAAGAGTAATAAATCAAAAATGATGAGGTAGATTATAGAGATTTAGTCAGCTATCCATCAAGCTGGCAATTCTTTATATTCTCATTAGAAAATACTATTTCTTTTAGTTTCTTAGTTAGCATTCTTCCTTTAGAGATCTTACTTCCTACAGAGTTTTCATTCAAGTGAAACACAGTGTGGAGATTTGAAGTAACTTCTCTGCATATCTGAGTCCTAGCAGATACTTTTTTTTTAAAAAAAACAAAAACAAAAACAAAAAACAAACAAAAACACAACAAAAACCCAAACAAACAACATCAAAACCCCATCTTATATAAAATAAAGTAAATAAAACTTAAGAGTGCCCATAATCACAAAGAAAGTCTCAGTGTCCAGAAAAGTGGAGCCCAGAGCAGTACAGATTAAATTCAGAGGATGGAGGGGACACATGGGTGACTCAGTCAGTTGATCCTCTGACTTCAGCTCAGGTGACATTCTTGTGGTTTGTTTGTGAGTTCGAGCCCCACATCTGGCTTGCTGCTGTCAACCTGTCAGTGCAGAGCCCTCTTCAGATCCTCTGCCCCGCCCATCTCTCTGCACGCCCCCACCATTTACATGTGCTGTCTCTTAAAAAATAAATAAAACATTAAAAAATGTTTATATAAAAAAATTCAGAGGATGGAGAAGAGGAAGGAGATTGCCTGAGGCTTTTCATTAGTTTAAGGCATAAATGGAATAAAGTAAGCACTCAGGAAACAAAATACAAAAGCTAGCAATTTCTGGAGTTGTCTTTACTGTTAACTTTCAGTATTATGAAATTTAGATCAAACACAGTCGTATGCATTTCAAATAAAAGATATTTGAACTGCGTGTCTCCTGCTAAAGTTTGCATGATTACTCAAATCAATCACCAAGTGATTACTGTTCATATTCTAAGGTCTCTGCACTGTTTTTCCCTCACAATGATGATTACTCTAGAATTACTAATCTTAAGCGAAACAAAGACTAACATTTAAGGATATATTAACATCAAATGTCAAGAACATTTAGTTAGTAATTTAAATTATCCCCAATGTACAGAGAGAAAAATGAGACATAACAGACCTCTCCCCCCAGAAAATAACATTACCACTGTGCAACAGGAAGGCAATGCTGCTGTTCCAAAGGTCTAAATTAGCGTTTCTATTAATGGCACCCACCACGGGGTTATTGTGAGGATCAAACAGTAAAGGAGATTAGTATAGAATTTTTCCATAGTAAGCACCCAATAAAAGTTGATCATAACGATTCTTATCAAGATATATTGTTTTCCTAAAACAGATTTTTATTTCCCTCAAAAATAATGACAGTTTTGTGCCCAGACATGATTCGTTAATATGAGAAGGAAATTTGATGTCTGTGTATTTCAATATTTTCTAGAGTTGATTATTTTATATTTCCCTCCTTACCACAAATGAGTGTGCATGTGTATCTACATTTTGGTAACATGTTTTTAAAGCTATAATGAGGGGCACCTGGGTGACTCAGTTGATTGAGTGTCTGACTCTTGATTTTACTTCAGGTCATGATCCCAGGGTCATGGAATTGAGCCCCATGTCGAGCTCTGTGTCAGGGTCCATACTCAGCATGGAGCCTTCTTAAGATTCTTTCTCCCTCTGCCCCTCTCCTCTGCTCACATGCTCTCTTTTTCTAAAATAAAAAAAAATATAGAAAAAGCTATAATGATTGCATTGTGCAATAGGATAGGGCATTCCATAATATTAAGAGTGTTGTATGGGCTATTTAAGGTGAATATATTTCATTAATAGATATTGTGCTAAACTATGAAAGACTTGGATGCAAAAATGAAGTTTTCTTTAAAAGACTTTTAACTGTTCTGATAGCTTATATTAAGTATTTCCCTAGAGAATTATATTAATTTGTATATGGCACTATAAGAGTTTTTTCTTTCCCTTGATGTATTAACTGTATCAAATATGTTTTCTAGTTTATTGTAAATAAAGGCCTTTCTTTGCTATGAGGAGGTTGAACAATTCCCTTCATCAGGAAAAAAAAAATTTTAAAACAGGTCAAGTGATTAAAAAAAATTTAAGGAATGCTGAAAAATGACTAAAAAGCTTACAGCTATTCCAGAAGTATTTACTCAGAAAAAAATTCCTCCTGCAATAGATAAAAAATTAGTCTGTGATATTCTAGCCTAGAGGTATTCGCATCTCAGTGAAACACAGTTTTACTTGTTGCAGGTGGTGGATTAATACCAAGGTGGCTAGAAGAACAAGGAGAAATTCAACGGGAATATCTCTTGGAAGCAAGAGAGCCAGAGAAGAACTAAGATGATAAACTCTTCACATATCCTTCACTGGCTGCTAACCTATGAATATGCAAGAGACCCTGGAGCGCTCAATGAAAACTGAAAGCCTGGGGAGACTGAATTTACCGCATTTTTGCACATAATCCTCAATTCACATAGAGCTGGAGTGATAGAAGTGAAAACTTACTGGCTGGAGGTGTCTGAAGATGACCTCTTTTGGAATCATTGACTAATGTCTAAACTAGGAAGACACAGGAAGATCACAAGGAAATCGAGCCAAAACAAAAAAAGCCAAAACAAAACAAAACAACTCTGCGGAGACATCAGGAGCTGCATACCACATGAAGAATATTTTACGATGTGAGTATAGGTGAGATAATTGACTACTAAAACAAACAGCCTCCAGAGAACAAAAGAGAGTCCAGAATAGCCACAGTGTATTATCTACTATATATAGTTAACAACCAAATTGTTCTTTAAAAACTAGACAAAGAGGGGTGCCTGGGTGGCTCAGTCAGTTAGGCGTCTGACTTCAGCTCAGGTCGTGATCCCATGGTTTTTGGGTTTGAGCCCCGCATTGGGCTCTGTGCTAACAGCTCAGAGCCAGGAGCCTGCTTCAGATTCTGTGTGTGTCTCTCTCTCTGCTCCTCCCCAGCTCACACTCTGTCTCTCTCTCTCAAAAATAAATAAACATTAAAAAAAAATTAAGTAAAAAAAAAACTAGACAAAAAAATAGGAAACTGTGAGAAATAGTCAGGATTTTAAAATAGCCAATACAGAAACTGACTTAAAGTGGGTTCTGATGTTAATAATGACTTTGAGGCAAATTATATATATATATATATATATATATATATATATATATATATATGTACACACACACATATATATAATGTATATATAATATATATGTATATATATTATACATACTATTATAAATATGTATAATATATATATATATATATTTTGAGGTGATTGTTCTATATTTCCCTCCTTACCACAAATCAAAGTTTCATGTGTATCCATCTTTTGGTAACATGGTTTTAAAGCTATAATGAGGGGCACCTGGGTGACTCAGTTAGTTGAGCATCTGATTCTTGATATCAGCTCAGGTAATGATCAGGGTCATGGGATTATATATATATATATATATATATATATATATATACACATATATATATATACACACACACACATATATATGTGTGTGTGTGTGAATCAAAGAACTAAAAGAATGCATATTCAATTAAATAAGTATTACATTATTTATTTCAAGTAAATAAAAGAAAATATGCTAAGTATAATCAAAACAATCATACAAATAAGGAATCTCAATAGAGGCCTGGAAATTGTAAAAAAAAAGGGGAAAACACTTAATAGAAATACTAGGACTGAAAAGTATAACAGGTAAAATTAAAATTTCTCTGTTCAACGGCAAATTTGAGATGTCAGAGAAAAAATTGGTGAACTTTGAGATAAAGCCATAGAACTGTTCAAATTTGAACCATAAAGAGGAAAAAAGATTGAAAATAACAGCTATTTGGAAGTATGTGGGACAATAGCAAGTATTCTAACACATGTGTAATTGGACTTTCAGGAAAAAAATAAAAATATAAAGGCGTAGAAATATATTTGAAGGAAGAGTCGCTCCAAACTATCAAAATAGGTCAAGAAATATTAATTTCCACATTCAACAATCTTATGAATCTTCAGTTAGTATAAATACAAAGAGAACCACACTTAGATACCCAAGAGTCAAACAGCTGAAAGCCAAAAACAGAGAAGTCTTGAAAGTATGTATCATGTATATTAAAATGATATAGTTAAGGTCAGAGGAGCCAAGATGGCGGAACAGCATAGAAGTTTTTTGTGTGTCTCGTGCCCATGAAATACAGCCAGACCATCCTGCACAACCTAGAAACCTAGTAAACCATCCTGCACACCTAGAAAACAGATTGGAAGATTAACACAACAATCTGCACACCCTGAACAAAAGAATTCAGCAGGTACGTGGCACAGAGAGATGAACTTGGGGAGTGAGAAACAGCGGCTGGCAGGGAGCCACTTGTGCAGGTGGAGAGAGGATGGAGACTGGGGGGTGGGGGAGAATACGGGAAAAGCACCCCTCCCCAAACAGTTGGAGAGAAAGTGGAAAATTGGAAACAGCCGCAGGGACTAAACCTAAAAGGGAGAAAGGAGAAAGGAGAGGGTTTAAATTCCATTAAGACTGTAAACAAGGGGAGCACAGTCTGCAACTCTGCAGCTCAATACCTGGTGGTGCTCTGGTGGGAAGGCCGAATTCCCGGGAACAGAGTGGGGTCCAGGAGGTTCTTGGGCCACATGGGGAAAAGCGGTTCCACTGCTGGAAGGACATTTGGTGGAGACTCTTGAGGCCCCCTGGTCCCAGCAGACCCCAGAGAACAACCACATTTGCTGGTGCTGGAACAAGGTCCTTAAGGGAGAAGCCTGGTGCCAGATGTGTGTTGTGGTTTCCCATAATCCCTGAAACTCTGCTGCTACACTATATTGACTATATTTTTCTGGGGTGGGCTGGCACCTGGTCATAGTCTTGGGGCACTGGCAAGGGTCCAGCAAGCATTCCTGGGTGCAGCCAACATTGGCCATTGTTCAGTGAGACCCTCCCACAGAGGGGCAGAAAAGGTCAAAGCCACAGTCCTTCAGAAGTAAGGGGCCGGGGAGAACAGCCACATCTGAGACAAAACTCAGGGGAGAGGTACTGCCTGGGGCTTGGTCACTGACAGTGAAAAAGCGGGGAGTGGATGAAAGCTAAAGAAAGAGGACAGGTGCACAATTGCTGATCAGGGAGAACAGAGTTCTGATACCAGAGACTGGGTAGCTGGGTGATGCCATTTTCACGGCTCCTGCGCATGCGCATACGGACCTACTAACCCCACAACTATCCACCCCAATAGGCTAGCAGCACCATCTAGTGGAGAACAGAGCCATTACACTGAGCCCAACTGGGCCAACCTCGCTCTTCAAAAACACAAGTTTCACCACCTGCTTAGTTTGTGGACTATAAAGCGCTTCATAGTCTGACTACTAGGGGAAATCAGTAATTTCAGTCCTAATCAATCTGATAGCAAGCCCATCTATTCAATTTTCTTTCTTTTTTTTCTCTTTTTCTTGAATACAGAAAGAAAAAATTCATTTTTATTTTCAATTTTTATTAAATATATTTTTCTTTAATTTTTTACTGTATTTTTTGGTGTAAATTTTTCAAATTCTATTTTACTTCCATCATTTTATTTTAGTCTACTACAATGTATTCACTTTTTCAATTTTTCAACGATTTCTTTTTTTTCTTTTTTCTCTTTTTCGTTTCTTTTCTTTTCTTGAATACAGAAAAAAATCATTTTTATTTTTATTAAAAATATTTTTCTTTAATTTTTTTCCAGTATATTCTTTACTTTTGTGTAATTTTTTAATTCTATTTTACTCCCATGATGTCATTTTAGTTGACTTCAGTGTATTCATTTGTTCAAATTCTCAAATTATTTCCTTATACCCGCAACCCCGCTTGTTTTTTTTCTTATCTGTCAAACCACCTTCACCACCCAGACAAAACACATGTAGGATCTAGATCTAGCATCATTTATTCGATTTGTGTGTGTGTGTGTGTTTAATTTTTTAATTATTTTTAATTTTGATTTTTTTAATTTTAATTTTTCTACCTCATTAATTCCTTTTCTCCCTTCAAAATGACAAAATGAAGGAATTCACCCCAAAAGAAAGATCACAAAGAAACGACAGCCAGAGATTTAACCAACACAGATACAAGCAAGATGTCTGAACCAGAATTTAGAATCATGATAATAAGAATACTAGCTGGAGTCAAAAATACATTAGAATCCCTTTCTGCAGAGATAAAAGAAGTAAAAAATGGCCACAATGAAATTACAAATGCTATAACTGAATTGCAATTATGGATGGATGAGGCAGAACAGAGTATCAGCAATATAGAGGAGAATAACGAAGCAGAAAAAAAGGAGAGATTAAGGCAAAAGAGCACAATTTAAGAATTAGAGAAACCAGCGACTCATTAAAAAGGAACATCACAAACATATGGGTCACAGAAGAGGAAGAGAGAGAAATAGGGGTAGAAGGGTTATGTGAGCAAATCATAGTGGAAAACTTTCCTAACCTGGGGAAAGACACAGATATCAAAATCCAGGAAGCACAGAGAACCCCCATTAGATTCAACAAAAACCGACCATCAGCAAGGCACATCATAGTCAAATTCACAAAACACTCAGGCAAGGAGGAATCATGAAAGCAGCAAGGGAAAAAAAGTCCCTACCCTACAAGGGAAAACATAACGTTTGCAGCAGACCTATCCACAGAAACTTGGCAGGCCAGAAAGGAGTGGCAGTATATATTCAGTGTGCTGAATCAGAAAAATATGCAGCCAAAAATTCTTTATCCAGCAAGGCTGTCATTCAAAATAGAAGGAGAGATAAAAAGTTTCCCAGACAAACAAAAATTAAAGGAGTTTGTGACCACTAAACCAGCCCTGCAAGAAATTTTAAGGGGGACTCACTGAGGGGAGAAAAGATGAATGAATATATATATACCAAAAGCAACAAAGATTAGAAAGGACCAGAGAACACCACCAGAAACTCCAACACTACAAACATCATAATGGCAATAAATTCATAACTTTCACTACTCACTCTAAACGTCAATGGACCCAGTGCTCCAATGAAAGACCTAGGGTAACAGAATGGATAAGAAAACAAGATCCATCTATATGCTGTTTACAAGAGACCCACTTTAGACCTAAAGACACCTTCAGATTGAAAATAAGGGGATGGAGAACCATCTATCATGCTAATGGTCAACTAAAGAAAGCTGGAGTAGACATACTTATGTCAGACAATCTAGACTTTAAAAGAAAGACTGTATCAAGAGATCCAGATGGGCATTATATCATAATCAAGGGGTCTATCCACCAAGAAGACCTAACAATTGTAAACATTTATGTGCCAAATGTGGCAGCATCCAAATATGTAAATCAACTAATCACAAACATAAAGAAAATCATCGCTAGTAATACCATAATAGTAGGAGACTTCAACACCCCACTCACAGCAATGGACAGATCATCTAATCAAAAAATCAACAAGGAAACAATGGCTTTGAATGACATACTGCACCAGATGGACTTAACAGATACATTCAGAACATTTCATCCTAAAGCAGCAGAACATATATTCTTCTCCAGTGCACATGGAACGTTCTCCAGAATAGACCATATACTGGGACACAAATCAGCCCTAAGTAAGTAGAAAAAGATTGAGATCATACCATGCATATTTTCAGACCACAATGCTATGAAATTCGAAATCAACCACAAGAAAAAATTTGGAAAGGTAACAAATACTTGGAGACTGAAGAACATCCTACTAAAGAATGAATGGGCGAACAAGGAAGTTAAAGAGGAAATTAAAAAGTATATGGAAGTCAATGAAAATTATAACACCATAACCCAAAACCTCTGGGATGCAGCAAAGGCAGTCATAAGAGGAAAGTATATAGCAATCCAGGCCTTCCTAAAAAGGAAGAAAAATCTGATACACAACCTAACCTTATGCCTCAGGGAGCTGGAAAAAGAACTGCAAATAAAACCCAAAACCAGCAGAAGACAGGAAATAAAGATTAGAGCAGAAATTAATGCTATCAAAACAACAACAACAACAAAAAACAGTAGAACAGATCAATGAAACCAGAGCTGGCTCTTTGAAAGTATTAACAAAATTGATAAACCACTAGCCAGTTTGATCAAAAAGAAAAAGGAAAGGACCGAAATAAATAAAATCCAGAATGAAAGAGGAGAGATCACAACCAACACAGCAGAAATACAAACAATAATAAGAGACTATTATGAGCAATTATATGCCAATAAAATGGGCAATCTGGAAGAAATGGACAAATTCCTGGAAACATATACACTACCAAAACTGAAACAGGAAGAAATAGAAAATTTGAACAGACCCATAACCAGCAAGGAAATCGAATTAGTAATAAAAAATCTGCCTAAAAACAAGAGTCCAGGGCGAGATGGCTTTCCAGGGGAATTCTACCCAACATTTAAGGAAGAATTAACACCTATTCTCTTGAAACTGTTCCAAAAAATAGAAACGAAAGGAAAACTTCCAAACTCTTTCTATGAAGCCAACATTACCTTGATTCCAAAACCAAACAGAGACCCCACAAAAAAGAACTATAGACCAGTTTCCCTGATGAACATGGATGCAAAAATCCTCAACAACATAGTAGCCAACTGGCTCCAACAATACATTAAAAAAATTATTCACCAGGACCAAGTGGGATTTATACCTGTGATGCAGGGCTGGTTCAATATCCGCAAAATAATTAACGTGATTCATCACATCAATAAAAGATAGGACAAGAACCATATGATCCTCTCAATAGATTCAGAGAAAGATTTGACAAAATACAGCAAACTTTCTTGATAAAAACCCTCAAGAAAGTAGGGATAGAAGGAGCATACCTCAAGATCATAAAAGCCATATATGAATGACCCAACGTTAATATCACCCTCAATGGGGAAAAACTGAGAGCTTTCCCCCTAAGGTCAGGAATAAGACAGGGATGTCTACTCTCTCCACTGTTTTTCAACATAGTATTGGAAGTCTTAGCCTCTGTAATCAGACAACACAAAGAAATAAAAGGTATCCAAATCAGCCAGGAGGAGTTCAAACTTTCACTCTTCGCAGATGACATGATACTCTATATGGAAAACCCAAAAGATTCCACCAAAAAACTGCTAGAACTGATTCATGAATTCAGCAAAGTTGCAGGATATAAAATCAACGCACAGAAATTGGTTGCCTTCCTATACAACAATGAAGCGACAGAAAGAGAAATCAAGGAATTGATCCCATTTACAGCTCCACCAAAAATCATAAAATACCTAGGAATAAATCTAACCAAAGAGGTGAAATATCTATACACTGAAACTATAGAAAGCTTATGAAAGACATTGAAGAAGACACAAAAAAAAATGGAAAAAGATTCCATGCTCCTGGATAGGAAGAACAAATATTGTTAAAATGTCAATACTACCCAAAGCAATCTACAATCCCCAATCTACAATCAATGCAATTCCTATCAAAATAACACCAGCATTCTTCAGATAGCTAGAACAAATAATCCCAAAATTTGTATGGAACCAGAAAAGACCCCAAATAGCCAAAGCAATCTTGAAAAAGAAAACCAAAGCAGGAGGCATCACAATCCCAGACTTCAAGCTGTACTACAAAGCTGTAATCATCAAGACAGTATGGTTCTGGTACAAGAACAGACACTCAGATCAATGGAACAGAATATAAAACCCAGAAATGAACCCACAAATGTATGGGCAACTAATCTTTGACAAAGCAGGAAAGAATATCCAATGGAATACAGTCTCTTCAGCAAGTGGTGCTGGGAAAACTGGACAGCAACATGCAGAAGCATGAACCTGGACCACTTTCTTACACAAAAATAAACTCAAAGTGGATGAAAGACCTCAATGTAAGACAGGAAGGCATCAATATCCTGAGGAGAAAGCAAAAACCTCTTTGATCATGGCTGCAGCAACTTCTTACTCAACACATCTCCAGAGGCAAGGAGACTCCATTTTGCCTGACTTGTCAAAATGAACTACTGGGACCTCATCAAAATAAAAAGCTTCTGCACAGCGAAGGAAACAATCAGCAAAACTAAAAGGCAACCGATAGAATGGGACAAGATATTTGCAAATGACATATCAGATAAAGGGTTAGTATCCAAAATCTATAAAGAACTGATCAAACTCAACACCCAAAAAACAAAGAATCCAGTGAAGAAATGGGCAAAAGACATGAATAGACACTTCTCCAAAGAAGACATCCAGATGGCCAACAGGCACATGAAAAATGCTCAACATCACTCATCATCAGGGAAACACAAATCAAAACCACAATGAGATACCACCTTACACTTGTCAGAATGGCTAACATTAACAACTCAGGCAACAACAAATGTTGGCAAGGATGCGGAGAAATAGGATCTCTTTTACATTGTTGGTGGGAATGCAAGCTGGTGCAGCCACTCTGGAAAACAGTATGGAGGTTCCTCAAAAAACTTAAAATAGAACTACCCTACGACCCAGCAATGGTACTACTAGGCATTTATCCAAGGGATACAGGTGTGCTGTTTCAAAGGGAAACGTGCACCCCATGTTTATAGCAGCACTATCAACAATAGCCAAAGTATGGAAAGAGCCCAAATGTCCATCGATGGATGAATGGATAAAGAAGATGTGGTACAAAAATACAATGGAGTATTACTCAGCAATCAAAAAGAATGAAATCTTGCCATTTGCAACTATGTGGATGGAACTGGAGGGTATTATGCTAAGTGAAATTAGTCAGAGAAAGACAAATATCATATGACTTCACTCATATGAGGACTTTAAGAGATAAAACAGATGAACATAAGGGAAGGGAAACAAAAATAATATAAAAAGAGGGAGGGGGACAAAACAGAAGAGACTCATAAATGTGGAGAACAAACTGAGGGTTACAGGAGGGGTTGTGGGAGGGGGAATGGGCTAAATGGGTAAGGGGCACTAGGGAATCTACTCTTGAAATCATTGATGCACTATATGCTAACTAATTTGGATGTAAATGTAAAAAAAAATTAAAATTAAATTAAAACAATAATAAAAAAATGAGATTTATCAAAAAAATAAAAAATAAATAAAATGATATAGTTAATGACTGACTTGTCATCAGGAACAAATGGAAGCAGAAAGACTTTGAAAAAAACATATTTAAAATGTTTAGGGGAAAAAACTACCAAATAAGATTCAATATATACTGAAATTATGTTTTAAAAATGGATATAAAATAAAGGTATTTCCAATTAACAAAAATTGAAAAAATCAATAATAAAACAAGTGCACTATAAGAAATATTAAAAGAAGTCCATTAGATTGAAAGAAAATCTTATCAAATTGTAATTAAAATCCAAAGGAAGGGGTGATAAAGGCACTAGAAATATAAGGTAAATATAAGATAAATGAAAGATTTGTGTGTTTTTACTCTTAATTTTTTAATGGCATTATTGCTAAAGTTATAACACCCTATTGTTATAACACCCTATTGTCAAAAATTATAACACCCTATTGTTGAGTTTGTAACATATGGATTTAATGCGTATGACAAAAATAGCATAACAGAGTAGGATAGAATACAAAATTTCTATATTTTACAAAGAGCAAGTCAGTACAAGCTTGAAGTGGTATTGATATACACTAAAATAATATTGTAAAGAAATTGATTGTGGTGGTAGTTAGATGACTGCATACATTTGCTAAAACTCAACTAACTGTACACTTCAACAAGGTAGATTGTATTGTATGTAAACTAACTCAGTGAAGCTTACTTAAAAAAAAATAAAATCAAAACAAGCTTTCCCAGACGTTTCTACAAAACAGGTAGTCTAATTTATTTATTATTTATTTAGAGAGAGAGAGAGAGAGAATGGGTGGGGGAGAGGGGCAGAGAAAGAGGGACAGAGAATCCCAAGCAGCCTCTGTGCCACCAGTACAGAGCCAGACATGGGGCTCAGTCTCAGTAACTGTGAGATCATGACCTGAGTTGAAATCAAGAGTCTGACACTTAATCGACTGAGACACCCTGGTGCCCAGAAAGTCTTATTTGAATAAAAATAATCATAGGAACAACTAAAAACTTCCTACAGTCTGGAAATTTTTAGAAAGCTGTGAGTTAAACAATTTCAGAGCAGAAAAAAGAAAATGTCTTCTTTCCATACTGAACTGCATGCATACCAAGAAAGAGCAAGATGAAGAAAGAGCATTTTTAAAAAAATAATGGGTGGAATTTGATAATTCAATCTAGGCAAATAAAATATAACTTTAATTTTAATCAAAATAGCAGAATTCCTATTTATTCCTGAACACATGGTTTATGTGAAATATGATGGCAAAAGATTGTCAAAAGGCATCAAAAAAGTGACAATGTTAACGTTTTGACCTCTGCAATGGCACTAAAGATTTTAATTTGAAACTACAGCTTTCACTTCTAAATCTGAATTTAGCAACAGGACAAATTAAATAATTTAGCAAATGTGACTCTTTTTTTATTTATTTATTTATTTTTTCAACGTTTTTTATTTATTTTTGGGACAGAGAGAGACAGAGCATGAACGGGGGAGGGGCAGAGAGAGAGGGAGACACAGAATCGGAAACAGGCTCCAGGCTCAGAGCCATCAGCCCAGAGGCTGACGCGGGGCTCGAACTCACGGACTGTGAGATCGTGACCTGGCTGAAGTCGGACGCTTAACCGACTGCGCCACCCAGGCGCCCCAACAAATGTGATTCTTTTTAAGTCAGCATTTCCCCAAAGCAGCACCCATAGCTTTGTTACAAGGAACCACCAAATGGTAAAAACGTCAAGTACTTTTTCCGTGAGTGCATCTTTCTTCAGCCCAGTAGGTATTCATAGCACAATTTTTTTTTTCCAGAGGTATTTTATTGTTTTTCTACTTTTCATCAGGGTTAGGTTGCCATGGCAATAAAGTAGGCTATCTTGCTAGATTTCACCTTTGCTGTCTTGCTTTATATGGTTCTCTCTCCTCAGAGCAAACATGGTGGATGCTGCACACATACAGATGTCTGATTTTGTATTTCCTTCTTGAGTGTGCTTGGCAGTTACTCTCCTGAGACAGCTGAAGCAGCACTTCACAAACTGGCATTCATCTTTCTCTCTAATGGCCACCATCATATGTCTCACTTGCTTTGTGATCTCTCTTTTAAGAAGGACACAGCACCTTTTAAAAGATTTTTTTTTCCCATTGAAAACATTGGACTTTTAACATTTCAATTAACTTGGTTGTCAGACCAACTCTAAATGCATGCCCTGTTTAAAGTTACCTATCATCAAGGTGTAAAAGAAAAAAAAAAAACAGAAGAGCATATAGATTTACAATTATAGGTAAACTGATTTACTTGGTACATAAACACTTTAGCTTACAGTCTCCTCTTACTTATGTTTAGCAGTTATCAATCCTTCCAACTGTCTAAATGTAATTATTCCTGACAAAGGATGGATTAGTTTTTTAACTGAACTTGCCTGCCAAAAACAAATATTTTTTTTCTTTTCATATTACTTACCTATTTATGATTTCTCAAGTTCCATTCTATCATATTTATTTGCATCTGATAGCCAGTGGTGCCCAATAGTATTTGTTCATCAGATTATTTTGGTTTGGAATTCCATTTAAAGGAAATATGTTAATTCTATTGCTTATAGTTCAAAAAATGACTTTTGCACATAATTTACAATAGATATTCCATGCATTTAAGCAAAGTTTGCAAGGCAAAGCTTGGCAATATTTTTTAAGATTTAATAATACTATTTTCTGATTATATTTAATTACAAGACTATAGTCAGCATTGTCTAGTTAGTAATTTCTACCACATTATTGCCATAGGTCTCACACATTAAATTTTTGTTTTTAAAAAGGTAGACATTTTCCCCCATCCAGGTGCATAGAACATATAACATTCTTTTGATATTTATAGATAATCAATATTATGCATTGTGGGACCACAGGGTTTTCTCTGCCTGTTATGATTTCCTTACCCTCCTTTATCTAGTTGCTCTGTGGAATCCCTCTATTTCTATTCCTGAAGCATCTCTCCATTATGATGCTCTAGGAAGAGTCCTCCAACCCAGCTCTAGGAAGAGTCCTCCAACCCAGCTCTAGGAAGAGTCCTCCAACCCAGGTTGGCCAAAAGTACTATCCCTCTGACCCCAATGATTGCTTCAGGGTTGACCATATTATCCCTTCAGAGGTAGGAAATTCTTAGGGGGAAAATCTCTTTCTGCAAAGAGAATATAGATATGAAGTACATGCAGTCTCAGCTTTCTCGCATGGAGTGCTTGTCTATAGGATGGTGCCAGATAGAGATGAACTGAACCACAAGAGCTAAAGACATAAAGACAGCTTTATGTATATCTGAAAGCAACGTCATACATGAGTATTTAAGTGACATGTCCTAATATAAGCCATTCTTCTCAAGTTCAGCTCAAATATCAGTTTTGCAGAGAGGACTTACTTTCTCACAGTAACTAAAGTACCATCTTCTTTAACAACCCACCAGTTAGTCTTTCACTGCCCACTTTCATAATAAAAATAATCTGTATTCTCTCATTTATGGTTTACAGTATTTTTCTCTCATAATAATATAAGATCCATTACGGCAGAATCTTTGTGTTGTTCACTATAATAGCCCCAGAGCCTGGAACCATGACTGGCTTTGAATAAATAGTTGTTGAGTGGATGAATAAATGAATGAATGAATGAATGAATGAACAAATGAATGAATGTAGTTTGAGGAGAGTTTCTGTCACTAGAAACTGAAAGAACCTGAGTAATACATACATTATTTTTCCACTTTATGGAAATAACATAAAAATCTAGTATTAATGATTCTATGTTCTCAACTTTTTTTATAACTATCTTTTTTTTCACATTATGGTGACTTCTGTCTTATTTTAGTTTCTCAGATGGGTTTTCAAAATAGCCTATGAATACAATTTCTTGCTCCTTAGCCTAACCCTTTGTTTCAATCTAATGTCACCAGAGTGATATTGAGGAGAAAAAGATTATATTAAAGTACATTCTCTGAGTGTCAGAAAAGACCATCTAGTGTCAAGATGCCTCGGACAAGACCACCTTTCCCTAGCTTCTGCATATCCATGGGGAGAAATTAAGAGGAATCCAAGAACTCCATGTACTCTAAATAAAACCTTCTTTCCTACAAATTCCACATACCCACTGGCAAGAGTGAACAAAAGACCATGGAACTCTATGATCCTTGCAAGATTCACTCCCTCCCAGCCAAAACTCACAGCTTCACTCCCTGCCCACCCCCCCCCCCCCACTTATTTGAGGCCACCATTTCATTTTGTAATTTATCCATTTCAAGTCAAGCATGACAAGATTTCCAGAACTCTTCATTTGTATTTCACTCTCTGGATTCTAAACAACATGATATCTATGTAGGCAGAGGGGCAACTCTCTCATCCCAATTCCACCCTCAACATTCTTGATTTCCTGATTTATTTTACTTAACATCTATATTATATATTCTCTTTCTCTATGAAAATGAATATAAAGTTATTTTTAATCTCTTCTCAATTTCTGTAATCCTGCTACTACCCTTCTATAGCAGGTATAGACACTGGTCTGAGACTTGGCCCGACAAGGTACTTCATCCTTCTTTGCATAAGAGATGGCCATGTGTGGCATGTAGTATGATGGCCTCCAAAAAATGCCCATTTCCTAATTCCTGGAACCTGTGGATATGTTATGTAATGTAGCAAAGGGGAATTAAGGTAGCAGATATAGAGAGATTTTCCTGGATTATCCAGGTGAGGCCAATGTAATCACAAGGGTCCTTAAATATGGAAGGAGACAGAAGTGTCAGTGATGCAATATGAGTAATACTCAACTAGCCATTACAAGCTTTGAAGATGAATAAAGGGGCCATGAGCCAAGAAATGCAGGTAGCTTCTGGAAGCTGGAAAAGTCAAGGGGATGGATTCTTCCCTAGAGCTTCCAGAAAGGAATGCAGCCCTGCTGACAGAGTAATCCTAGGCCACCACATGAAGAGAATTAAAGTAGCAGATGGAATTCAGTATTCCAAGAATCTAATCAATACAAGAAGGCACATCCAAGGGAGAAAGCTCTGGTGGCATTATTTCAATCCTGGACTTTTAAATTATGTGAGTCAGAGCATTCTTTTTATCTTAAGCTGGTCTGAGTTAGATTTTTGTCACCGTTAGCAGAGAGAATCCTTAATTACCACCTTCCTTGACTGTGCCTTTACCTCCTGAAAAAGGTCTATACATATTTCAAAATTTAGTTCAACTCCCCTCACTTGTTAAGCATTCCATGACTCTCACAAGTAGAATTTTTGCTACTTCTGTGCCTACTATAAAGTTACATTGCTAAACTTAATATATCTTATCATTATTTGACTGACATGGTGAGCTAAGATTTTCCTTATGCCTTCCATGTCCTCACCCTGAGTCAGGAGAGAAGACTTGAAATTATTCTTAATCATAAAAATGTTTTCTAATAGAGAGGATAAATGCTGCTTTAACAATATAAGGCCAAAATAATGGTTCATATAAAGCCAAAGTCACATTAATCAGAGAAATATAAATTTTTTAGGGAAACAAAATGAGATATATGGGAAGGAATTCCATTCATCCTTAATTAGATATGTCTGATTTTTGATGGACCAGAGTGGAAGAAACTTTGATATAAAATCAAATAACTCATCTAGTCTTTCTTGTCCCCTCTA
This sequence comes from Neofelis nebulosa, assembly GCF_028018385.1. Lineage (NCBI taxonomy): Eukaryota > Metazoa > Chordata > Mammalia > Carnivora > Felidae > Neofelis > Neofelis nebulosa. The sequence continues at coordinate 133,480,387 of NC_080783.1, forward strand.
CAAATCTCTCCACCCATGACACCATAGCTTAAAGCATGTCCATACACATGTACACACACACACACACACACACACACACACACACACACACACACATTACTGGATAAGCCAGTAGACTGAAGTAATCCCTCTCTGGAAGAATGTGGAAAAACATTGAGGTATTTCTTCCTTCAAGAGATTCCAGGGGATGCCTCACTGGCTCAGCTGATAAAGCATGTGACTCTTGATCTCAGGGTCATGAGTTCAAGCCCTACATTGGTCATGGAGCCTACCTAAGGAAAAAAGGGAAAAAAAAATCTCTCAGTATATGACAGAGGGGCATGTATGCTAAGAGGGTAGTAATAGAGAAGGAAAGATTCAGTTTCCTGAGTGGTCTCTATATCAAGCCTTCTGTTGTCACCAGGGATAAGCAGTGATGCTTTGTGCCTTCTGAATTAAGAGAAAATAGAGTCTTGAGTATATGACACTCAATTCCCTACCACCTCTCATATATCCATTCTATATGTCATATATCTCATATATCCATAGTTTTTAAAAAATCATCCAAAATCCTAAATTCCTTTAATTAATAACTACTTAAGCCTTCAAAAATATCAGGAGCATATTAATTTCAGAAAAAAATGAGCTTAAAACAATGTTAAATCAAGAGTGTTAAGTATATTACCATGGTTATGCAACAGATCTTCAGAACTTTTCATCTTGCAAAACTGAAACCCTATATCCATTGAACAACAATTTCCATTTCCCCCTCCCTTCAGCCCCTGGAAATTACCATTCTACTTTCTCTTTCTCTCAGTCTGAGTACTTTAGATATCTTATATTTACGAATAAAAAATATATAATCTAACATATGGAATCTAAAATAGTCAAACTCATAGAAACATAGAGTAGAATGGTGATTTCCAGGAGTTGGGGGAAAGGGGAAATGGAGAAGTTGGTCAAGGGGTGCAAAGTTTCAGTTATGCAAGATGAAGAAGTTATGGAGACCTAATGTACAATAGTATGACTATAATTAGCAATACAATTTGCTGAGAGGGTAAATCTTAAGTATGCACATGCACACACATACACAAATGAAAAAAGTAATTATGTAAGATGATATATTAATTACCTTGATTGTGATTATTTCATGATGTATACATACATCAAATTATCCAGTTGTATACTTACTTATATGGAATTTTATTTTTAATGGTCAATTAAGCCTCAATAAAGCTGGAGGAATAAAGGAGAGTAGTGGAAGAGACCAGAGCTCTTTTTCTCTTCACAATGTGAGGATGCAGCTGTCTATAAGCCAGGAAAAGAGCCATCACCAGGGAACTAAACAGACTGGTGTATTGATATTGAACTTTCAGCCTCTAAGACTATGAGAAATACATGTCTATTATAAATAAATAAACACACAAATAAATAAATTTTAAACACTGAAGTATGTTAGAAGGAGTAGAAGCCCTCAACCCTTGTAAAATCCATGAGTAGCAGCAGTACTACCATCACTGTAGAGTACAGGGTTTCAGCAGTGTCTGTACTTAGCTGACCGGACAAAAAAGGTGCAGTGTATCTAACCTACTAATCAAGCTGGAGAAACATTCAGTTAAATGGGTCTTCCAACTCTTTTCCTCTCTATTCACAAAGAGTATTTATAGGTAGATGACAAGTTATGGAAAGGAAGACTCCTAACACCCAGGGACATTGGTTTACATCTATAACTCTCCTAAAGACTATAACCTCCTAGAGAGAGAGAGACAGAGACAGAGACAGAGACAGAGAGTAAAAAGACTGTGCTTATTTATCTGAGGCTTAAGCATTTAGTACAAAATCATAAAACAATTAAAATTATTAAGTAAATGAATAAAAAACTCATTCATCCTTATTATTCTCTAAAATTTACCAAGCAATTTAGCATACATTATTACCTCATTTCAATCTCCTGCAATCCTGAAAGATAGACGGGAATTATAAAGAGAAATAAGAGAGAAAACTCCAAAGATGTTTAAGGATTCACCTTCCATTCTTCAAGTTAGCAAAGAGCATAGCCAGGACTAGAACTCTAGTTTATAGGTTCTTTGTCATAGCCTTCCACTGTGGATGGCCTCTTTCCAAAATTTCATTTGCAAGTCACTGAAAGACCTTCCTAACTCTTTTATTTACTTTGAATTGAGACTCGAAATTTTAAGTATTCTTATTTCCTTTCACTTTTCTAGTGAACTCATATTTAATCTATGAAAGGTTTTATTCATATATCTGAAGGTAAGCCACATCTCCTATGTTCTTCCTGTGCAATATTTAAATCTCTATTTCATTCTTATAGTTTCTACTTAAGATAATCTGTATATTCTGCAAAATTAATTTAATAAAATTACTAAATCTATATTTTAAAAATATCAATGCAACATTTATTGTCTAACCTATTTATTGTTTAATTATATTTCAAATTTTATTGCTATTTATTCTATAAATATTCAAAGTAATTTGAATGAATTCATTCTTTTTTTAAAGTTTATTTATTTATTTTGAGAGATAAAGAGCATGAACAGGGGAGGGACAGAAAGAGGGGGAGAGAGAGAATCCCAAGCAGGTTCTATGCTGTCAGTGCAGAGCCCAATGTGGGGCTCAACCTCACAAATTGTGATTCTGACCTGAGCCAAAATCAAGAGTCAGCTGCTTAACTGACTGAGCCACCCAGGTGCCCCTTAATGAATTTATTCTTATCTTAAGAATATTTACCTTACATTTTACTCAACATACCCAAAATTCCTTGCATAATTTTCTACTAAGACACTAAATTTCATTAGGGAAAGGAGTAGTGATTATCTTACTAATCGTGACAAAACACTTGTGTATAGAAAATTTATCTTGATGAAACAAAATATCGATATCCTTTCTTTAAAAGATACATATATTGAAAATAAACTTAGAAAAACAAATATGGTTTCAGAATAAAAATTAGAAGTATTTAGTCAGAAAATAAGATTGTTTCTATAATTAAATAGCTCATCATAAAACACAAATAAGTACAAAAAGCAAGAAAAATATAAACATATTCCAAAATAATAGAGATTGAATCAAGGTGATAGGCTTAGAAAATGCTACAACATTCCCACTCATCCAAGATTTCATGAAAGAAGAGGAAAATATTTTATATGAGATCATATACATGTAATTTTCTAAATATATATATATATATATATATATATATATATATATATGCATATGCATAATGGAGAATAAACCCAAAGTGGACAAGAACAAAATTAAAAGTGCCATGATAGTCCAGTTTTGTGAGGAATACCTAAAAGATAGAAAGTAAATAGCATCAGATCCAAAGGGAAGAACATAAGAGAAAAATTTACTCTAAAATAGATGCAAAAGCACACTGTTGCAAAGGTGAGCACATCTGAGTTTCTAAAGGTTGAAGTAAAATTAATGAAGCATGATAGGTATTAAGGAGGTCACTTCTGATGATCTCTGAGTGTTATATGTAATTGATCAATCACTAAATCCTCCACATGAAACTAATATTACACTGTATGTTAACTAACTGGAATCTAAACAAAAACGTGAAAAAAAAAAGTGAAACAATCATGAAATCTCAGAACACTAAATGTTATTACCTGAACTGTGTCTCCTCACCAAAAAAATTTATATCTCAAAAGATTATTCCCCAATACCTCAAAATATAACTATATTTGGATATAGGGCTTTTAAAGCATTAAGTTACAATGAAGTTGTTGGGGATGGGTTCTGATCCATAGGGCTGGTGTCCTTGTAGGAAAGAGACATCAGGACTGCATGTGCAGAGAGGAAAGACCATGTGAACACACAGCAAGAAGGTAACCATCTGCAAGACAAGGAAAGAGGCCTCAGAAGAAACCAGATTTGCTGAGACCTTGATCTTGGACCTCTTTCCTCCAAAACCATGAGAAAAAAAAAATTCTGTTGTTTAAACCAGTCAGTCTGTGGTATATTCTTGTGGCAGTCCTAGCAAATTAACAAACCAGAGATGGAAAAAAAATTATTCTAAAAATTTCTTGAAGGGAAACACAGGTCACATAACAAAAGAATAACTGTCAACTTAATATCAGATTTCATTTGAACTTCACTTCTACCTTTGTTATGATCACTTAAGGATAATTATTGTAATAGCATCCAGATTTGATTCCCACTTTCCACACTTCTCAACCCCCCCTTTGATCATTTCTTGACTCTGCAGATGAAGTTATCTTTTCCAAAAAAGACGATGTAATGACCCCTGCTCAAAACCTTGATAACATTCAAAATAAAATCCAAAGAATGCATCATGACCTGTAATCTACCGTTTATTTTTCTTTCTTTCCCTGTCATCTTTTATCCACTCTAGCCTCATTGACTTTCTTTCAACTTCTGGAATACAAGTTCATCGTCATCTGATGCAGTGTTTCTCAACCTTGCTGGGCACTGGAAGCAACTACATGGCTATTAAAATACTGATGCCTGGGTTCTACTTCTTAGAGCTTTGGATGTAATCAGTCAGACATGCAGCATAGGTATCAGGATCTTTCTTTTTTCCCCTTCCTTCCTTCTGTCCTTCCTCTCTCCCTCCCTCCTTCTTTCTTTGTCTTTCTTTCTTTTCTTTATTCTCCAGGGGATCGTAATGGGCTTAACAAGTTTGAAAAACACCACTCTACAGAATGTTCCCTTGTCTCAGTTTAGAATCAATTTGCCCACATCTTCACCTGGCTCTCCTCTTCTTTTCATTCAAGGAAGGCCAAATATCTGATGTCCTCTAGTCAAATGTCATCTCCTGAAAGAGTCTTTCTGACCTTCATATATAAATCACCCCATGTCACCCCTCCAGTATATACCTTCACTCAATTGTTAAGAAAGTGGACCTTTGTTTTCTGAGCAAAATTTTTTTTAATGTTTATTCATTTTTGAGAGACAGTGTGAGTGGGAGAGGGGCAGAGAGAGGGGGCACAGAGGATCCAAAGTGGGTTCTGTGCTGACAGCAGATAACACGATGCAGGGCTCAAACTCATGAACTGTGAGATCATGACCTGAGCTGAAGTCTGATGCTTAACATGAGCCACCTAGGTGCCCCCTGGGCCAAATGTTTTTTAATGTAAAATTCTAAACCAGAAAAATAATATTAACATGAGCAGAGATAATTATACAGACACATCAAAATTACAAAACACGTGAATGATAAAAACATTTAAATCAGAAGAGAAAGATGAGGAAGCAGCATGTCTATAGTAGTAAAACCTCCTAACATAGCATCAGAAGACCGGGGTTCATATAATGTCTCTGAGCCTTGGTGTCCTCATTGGTAAACTGGAGATAATAATAACATTTTAGTATTTTCATGCCCCCTCCTCCCTGGTTACATCAGATCAGTGTAGAGAAAATTTCTGGCACTTGAAGAACCATATAATGCAGTTCTTAAGTAAATGTAAAATAAGAAATTCATACCAGTCTTCTTGGGCTGCCATAACAAAATACCACAGACTGAGTGGTTTATACAATAAAAATTTTCTCAGTTCTGGAGGCTCGAAGCAATATAAAGGTGATAGCAGGTCTGGTGGACCTTACCTCCTGGTTTGCAGAAAGCTACCTTCGCACTGTGTCTTCACAATACTTTCCTCTGTGCACACATATTCCAGATGTCTCTTGTTATAAGAACACCAGTCCTGTTGGATTAGAGATTCACCTTTATGACCTGACTCAATCTTAATCACATCTTTAAAGGCCCTATTTACAGATAGAGTCATATTAAATGTTAAGGCTTCAACATATAAATTGGGGGGTGGGACATGACACAATTCAGTCCATAGCAAACTTCAATTAAAAGATAAGTTGAGGGGTGCCTGGGTGGCTCAGTCAGTTGAGCGGCCGACTTCAGCTCAGGTCATGATCTTACGGTCCGTGAGTTCGAGCCCTGCGTAGGGCTCTGTGCTGACAGCTCAGAGCCTGTTTCAGATTCTGTGTCTCCCTCTCTCTGACCCTCCCCCGTTCATGCTCTGTCTCTCTCTGTCTCAAAAATAAATAAACATTAAAAAAAAAAAAGATAAGTTGAAAGCTTAAAAGCTACCTTTGACTATGAGGCTTGAACATGGTCAATAATGTCTGTTTTAGATTGACATTCAACAAATGTCTTTATTTTTTTTATAATACCTAATTTACTTTATTTTATTTTTTTAAACAAAAACATTGTTATACTTGAAGCATACTTCAGAATACGAGGTTCTAAAATATATATATATATATATATATATATATATATATATAAAACATTCCATCCAAGAAAAATAGAATACACATTTTCCTCAAGTACACAGAAAAATCCCCTGGTTAAATCACATAAAAAGAGACATAACAAATATTACAAATTTAAGAAGACTGATATATCAAGTATATTTTCCAATCACAATAGTACAAAACTAAAGATCAACAATAAAACAAAGCTGGAAAATCTACACTATAAATATTTAATATGTAAATGTTAAATAACACAGTACTGTACAAACAATGGACCAAGTAAGAAATCAAATGGCAAATCAAAATATGTCTCAAAGCAAAAGAAAAATAAAACACAAAATTCAAACCCCATGAGATGCAGCAAAAGCAGATATTAGAATGAAATTTATGCTATAAATGCTTGTATTAGGAAAAACTTCAAATAAAAACCTTAAAATTACACCAAAAGAAACTAGAAAAAGAAGAAACTTACCCGAAATTCAGTAAAAGAAGTAACAGAGAAAAATTTAAAAATACACAAAATAGATACCATAACAAACAATAACATAACATTGAAAGTAATGGCCAGTTTTCCCCTCAAAAAATAAACAAAATTGACAATGCTTTAATTACATTAACTAAGAAAAAAAAAAGAGAAAAGACTCAAAAACCAAAATGAGAAATGGAAGAGAAAACAATACAACAGATAACCACAGAAATACACAGGGTGATAACAGATTAATATTAACAATTATATACTAACAAATCAGATAACTTATAGAAAAAAAAACAGGTAATTCCCACAAACATACAAGTTACCAAGATTGAATCATGAATCTTGAATCTAAGTAATGGGAAACCTTAGACCAAGAATTCTTTAAAAAGAATTAAAGTTGAATTAGGAATCAAAAATCTTCCAGCACCGAAAAGCCTAAGAATACATGGTTTCATTGGTGAATACTATCAAACATTTAAAAACAATATTTAATGAAAATCTTTACCAAAATCTCAAAAATAACACAATAGAAGGAACACACTCAAAATCATTCTATGAGAGTAGCCAAGATGGAGGAACAGCATGGAAGTTATTTGTGTGTCTTGCATCCATGAAATATATCCAGACCAACACTAAACCATCCTGCACACCTAGAAAACTGACTGGAGGATTAACACAACAGTATGCACAACCTGAACCATAGAATTCAGCAGGTACGCGACGCAGAGAAGTGAACTTGGGGAGCGAGAAGGTGCAGGAAGGGAGGTGCGTTTGTGACCAGAGAGAGGACTGAGACTGAGAGGAGGGGGAGAATACAGGAAAAGCACCCCTCCCCAAAAGCAGCTGGAGAGGAAGTGGAAAACTGGAAACAGCTACAGGAACTAAACTAAAAAGGGAGAAAGGAGAAAGGAGAGGGTTTAAATTCCATTAAGATTGTAAACAAGGGAGCACAATCTGCAACTCTGCAGCTTGATACCTGACGGTGCTCTGGTGGGAAGGGCGAATCCCCAGGAACTCAGTGGGGTCCAGAAGGTTCTCAGGCCACACAGGGAAAAGCGGTTCCACTGCTGGAAGAACCTTTGGTAGAGACTGTTGAAGCCACCTGGTCCCAGCAGACCCCAGAAAACGGCCACATTCGCTGGTGCTGGAACAAGGTACTTAAGGGTGAAGCCTGGTGCCAGATATGTGTTGTGATTTTCCATAGTCCCTGAAATGCTGCTGCTACACTATCTCGCAAGCTTTTTCTGGGGCGGGCTGGCACCTGGCTATAGTCTCAGGGCTCCGGCAGCAGCAAGGTCCAGCAAGCGTTCCTGGGTGCAGCCGACATTCGGCCATTGCTCATTAAGACCCTTCCGAAGAGGTGCGAAACAGGTCAAAGCCAGAGTCCTTCAGAAGTAAAGGGCTGGGGAAAACAGCTGCATCTGAGACAAAACTCGGGAAAGAGGTACTGCCTAGGGCCTGGTCACGGAGAGTGAAAAAGCGGAGAGTGGACGAAAGCTGAAGCACCACTCCAGCGCAGGCACAGACGCATCTACCAGCTCTGCAACGATCCACCCCAGTAGGCTAGTAGAGCCATCTGGTGGAGAACGGAGCCATTACACTGAGCCCCGCCAAACTAGGCCAACTTCGCTCTCAAAACCACAAGTCTCACCGATAGCTTAGTTTATGGACTATAAAGTGCTACATAGACTGACTTCCAGGGGAAAACAAAGTAATTTCAGTCCTACTTCAATCTGTTAGCAGGTCCATCTATTCAATTTCCTTTCTTTCTTTTTTTTTTCTCTTTTACACTTCTTTTTCTTGAATACAAAAAGAGAAAAAACTCATTGTTATTTTCAATTTATATTAAAATATTTTTCTTTAATTTTTACTACTATATTTTTTACTTTTGTGTAATATGTTTTCAAATTCTATTTTACTTCCATCATTTTATTTGAATCTACTTGAGTGTATTCACCTTTTCAAATTTTCAAATGAGTTCCTTTTTTTCTTTCTTTTTCTTTTTTTCTCTTTTTCATTTCTTTTCTTTTTCTTGAATGCAGAAAGATAAAAACTTTATTTTTAATTTCAGTTTCTATTAAAAATATTTTTCTTTAATTTTTTTACTATACTTTTTGCTTTTATGTAAATTTTTTCAAATTCTATTTACTTCCATTATTTTATTTTAGCCTACTACAGTGTATTCACTTTTTCAAATTTTCTAATGATTTCCTTTTTTTCTCTTTTTTAATTCTTTTTTCTTTTTTTCTTGAATACAGAAAAAGAAAAGAATCATTATTATTTCTAATTTTTATTAATTTTCTTTAATTTTTTACTACTTTATTCTTTACTTTTGTGTATATTTTTTCAAATTCTATTTTACTCCCATCACCTCATTTTAGTCTACTTCAATGTATTCATTTTTTTAAATTCTCAAATGATTTCCCTTTTTCTTCTCCCCTCATCCCTTTTTTTCCCCTCTATTCGGTCAAACCACTTTCAACACCAAGACCAAAACACACCTAGGATCTAGCATCATTGATTCAATTTGTGTGTGTGTGTGTGTGTGTGTGTGTCTGTGTGTTTAATTTTTTAATTTTAATAGTTTTTTAATTTTAATTTTTCTACCTCATTAATTCCTTTTCTCCCTTCAAAATGACAAAACGAAGGAATTCACCCCAAAAGAAAGATCACAAAGAAACGACAGCCAGAGATTTAACCAACACAGATACAAGCAAGATGTCTGAACCAGAATCATAGAATCACGATAATAAGAGTACTAACTGGAGTTGAAAATAGATTAGAGTCCCTTTCTGCAGAGATAAAAGAAGTAAAAAATAGCCAGAATGAAATTAAAACTGCTATAACTGAGCTGCAATCACGGATGGATGCAGCGGCAGCAAAGATGGATGAGGCAGATCAGAGAATCAGCGATATAGAGGACAAACTTATAGAGAATAATGAAGCAAAAAAGAGACAGATTGAGGCAAAAGAGCATGATTTAAGAATTAGAGAAATCAGTGACTCATTAAAAAGGAAAGACATCAGAATCATAGGGGTCCCAGGAGAGGAAGAGAGAGAAATAGGGGTAGAAGGCTTATGTGAGCAAATCATAGTGGAAAACTTTCCTAACCTGGGGAAAGACACAGACATCAAAATCCAGGAAGCACAGAGAACCCCCATTAGATTCAACAAAAACTGACCATCAGCAAGGCACATCATAGTCAAATTCACAAAACACTCAGGCAAGGAGAGAATCATGAAAGCAGCAAGGGAAAAAAAGTCCCTACCCTACAAGGGAAGACAGATCAAGTTTGCAGCAGACCTATCCACAGAAACTTGGCAGGCCAGAAAGGAGTGGCAGGATATATTCAGTGTGCTGAATCAGAAAAATATGCAGCCAAAAATTCTTTATCCAGCAAGGCTGTCACTCAAAATAGAAGGAGAGATAAAAAGTTTCCCAGACAAACAAAAATTAAAGGAGTTTGTGACCACTAAACCAGCCCTGCAAGAAATTTTAAGGGGGACTCACTGAGGGGAGAAAAGATGAATGAATATATATATACCAAAAGCAACAAAGATTAGAAAGGACCAGAGAATACCACCAGAAACTCCAACACTACAAACATCATAATGGTAATAAATTCATAACTTTCACTACTCACTCTAAACGTCAATGGACCCAATGCTCCAATGAAAGACCTAGGGTAACAGAATGGATAAGAAAACAAGATCCATCTATATGCTGTTTACAAGAGACCCACTTTAGACCTAAAGACACCTTCAGATTGAAAATGAGGGGATGGAGAACAATCTATCATGCTAATGGTCAACTAAAGAAAGCTGGAGTAGACATACTTATGTCAGACAATCTAGACTTTAAAAGAAAGACTGTATCAAGAGATCCAGATGGGCATTATATCATAATCAAGGGGTCTATCCACCAAGAAGACCTAACAATTGTAAACATTTATGTGCCAAATGTGGCAGCATCCAAATATGTAAATCAACTAATCACAAACATAAAGAAAATCATCGCTAGTAATACCATAATAGTAGGAGACTTCAACACCCCACTCACAGCAATGGACAGATCATCTAATCAAAAAATCAACAAGGAAACAATGGCTTTGAATGACACATGGCACCAGATGGACTTAACAGATACATTCAGAACATTTCATCCTAAAGCAGCAGAACATACATTCTTCTCCAGTGCACATGGAACGTTCTCCAGAATAGATCATATACTAGGACACAAATCAGCCCCAAGTACAAAAAGATCGAGATCATACCATGCATATTTTTAGACGACAATGCTATGAAACTCGAAATCAACCACAAGAAAAAATTTGGAAAGGTAACAAATACTTGGAGACTGAAGAACATCCTACTAAAGAATGAATGGGCGAACAAGGAAGTTAAAGAGGAAATTAAAAAGTATATGGAAGAATGAAAATGATAACACCATAACTCAAAACCTCTGGGACGCAGCAAAGGTGGTCATAAGAGGAAAGTATATAGCAATCAAGGCCTTCCTAAAGAAGTAAGAAAGACCTCAGATACACAACCTAATTACACCTTAAGGAGCTGGAAAAGAACTGCAAATAAAAACCAAAACCAGTAGAAGACAGGAAATAACAAAGATTAGAGCAGATATTAATGCTATCAAAACAACAACAACAACAACAAAACAACAACAACAAAAAAAAACAGTAGAACAGATCAATGAAACCAGAAGCTGGTTCTTTGAAAGAATTAACAAAATTGATAAACCACTAACCAGTTTGATCAAAAAGAAAAAGGAAAGGACCCAAACAAATAAAATCAAGAATGAAAGAGGAGAGATCACAACCAACACAACAGAAATAAAAACAATAATAAGAGACTATTATGAGCAATTATATGCCAATAAAATGGGCAATCTGGAAGAAATGGACAAATCCCCAGAAACATATACACTACCACAACTGAAACAGGAAGAAATAGAACATTTGAACAGACCCATAACCAGCAAGGAAATCGAATTAGTAATCAAAAATATGCCTAAAAACAAGAGTCCAGGGTCAGATGGCTTTCCAGGGTAATTCTACCAAATATTTAAGGAAGAGTTAACAGCTGTTCTCTTGAAACTGTCCCAAAAAATAGAAACGAAAGGAAAACTTCCAAACTCTTTCTATGAAGCCAACATTACCTTGATTCGAAAACCAGACAGAGACCCCACAAAAAAGGAGAACTATAGGCCAAATTCCCTGATGAACATGGATGCAAAAATCCTCAACAAGAAAGTAGCCAACCGGATCCAACAATAGATTAAAAAATTATTCACCACAACCAAGTGGGATTTATACCTGTGATGCAAGGCTGGTTCAATATCCACAAAACAATTAGCGTAATTCATCACATCAATACAAGATAGGACAAGAACCATATGATCCTCTCAATAGATTCAGAGAAAGCATTTGACAAAATACAACATCCTTTCTTGATAAAAACTCTCAAGAAAGTAGGGATAGAAGGATCATACCTCGAGATCATAAAAGCCATATATAAACGACCCAATGCTAATATCATCCTCAATGGGGAAAAACTGAGAACTTCCCCCCTAAGGTCAGGAACAAGACAGGGATATCCCATCTCGCCACTGTTATTCAACATAGTATTGGATGTCTTAGTCTCTGCAATCAGACAACACAGAGAAATAAAAGGCGTCCAAATCGGCCAGGAGGAGATCAAACTTTCACCCTTTGCAGATGATATGATACTCTATATGGAAAACCCAAAAGATTCCACCAAAAAACTGCTAGAACTGATTCATGAATTCAGCAAAGTTGCAGGATATAAAATCAACACACAGAAATCAGTTGCATTTCTATACACCAACAATGAAGTGACAGAAAGAGAAATCGAGGAATTGATCCCATTTACAGCTCCACCAAAAACCATAAAACACCTAGGAATAAATCTAACCAAAGAGGTGAAAAATCTATACACTGAAAATTATAGAAAGCTTAGGAAAGAAATTGAAGAAGACACAAAAATGGAGAAATATTCCATGCTCCTGGATAGGAAGAACAAATATTGTTAAAATGTCAATACTACCCAAAGCAATCTACATATTCAATGCAATCCTATCAAAATAACACCAGCATTCTTCACAGAGCTAGAACAAATAATCCTAAATTTTGTATGGAACCAGAAAAGACCCTGAATAGCCAAAGCAATCTTGAAAAAGAAAACCAAAGTAGGAGGCATCACAATCCCAGACTTCAAGCTATACTACAAGGTTGTAATCATCAAGACAGTATGGTACTGGCACAAGAATAGACTCTCAGATCAATGGAACAGAATAGGGAACCCAGAAATGGACCCACAAACGTATGGCCAACCAATCTTTGACAAAGCAGGAAAGAATATCCAATGATATAAAGACAGTCTCTTCAGCAAGTGGTGCTGGGAAAACTGGACAGTGACATGCAGAAGAATGAAGCCGGACCACTTTCTTACACCATACACAAAAATAAACTCAAAATGGATAAAAGACCTCAATGTAAGACAGGAAGCCATCAAAATCCTCGAGGAGAAAGCAGGCAAAAACCTCTTTGATCTTGCCCACAGCAACTTCTTACTCAACACGTCTCTGGGGGCAAGGGAAACAAAAGCAAAAATGAACTACTGGGACCTCATCAAAATAAAAAACTTCTGCACAGCGAAGTAAACAATCAGCAAAACTAAAAGGCAACCAACAGAATGGGAGAAGATATTTGCAAATGACATATCAGATAAAGGGTTAGTATCCAAAATCTATAAAGAACTTATCAATCTCAACACCCAAAAAACAAAGAATCCAGTGAAGAAATGAGGAAAAGACATCAATAGACACTTCTCCAAAGAAGACATCCAGATGGCCAACTGACACATGAAAAAATGCTCAACATCACTCATCATCAGGGAAATACAAATCAAAACCACAATGAGATATCACCTCACACCTGTCAGAATGGCAACAACAGATGTTGGTGAGGATGTGGAGAAAGAGGATCTCTTCTGCATTGTTGGTGGGAATGCAAGCTGGTGAGCCACTCTGGAAAACACTATGGAGTTTCCTCAAAAAATTAAAAATAGATCTACCCTATGACCCAGCAATAGCACTGCTAGGAATTTACCCAAGGAATACAGGAGTGCTGATGCATAGGGGCACTTGTACCCCAATGTTTATAGCAGCACTTTCAATAATAGCCAAATTATAGAAAGAGCCGAAATGTCCATCAAGTGATGAATTGATAAAGAAATTGTGGTTTATATACACAATGGAGTACTATGTGGCAGTGAGAAAGAATGAAATATGGCCTTTTGTAGCAACGTGGATGGAACTGGAGAGTGTTATACTAAGTGGAATAAGTCATACAGAGAAAGACAGATACCATAGGTTTTCACTCCTATGTGGATTCTGAGAAACTTAACAGAAGACCATAGGGGAGGGGAAGGGAAAAAAGGTTAGAGAGGGAGGGAGCCAAAACATAAGAGACTGTTAAAAACTGAGAACAAACTCAGGGTTGATGGGGGTGGGAGGGAGGGGAGGGTGGGTGATAGGCATTGAGGAGGGCACCTATTGGGATGAGCACTGGGTGTTGTATGGAAAGCATTTTGACAATAAATTTCATATTAATAAATAAATAAATAAATAAATAAATAAATAAATAAAAAATTAAAAAATAAAAAAATTAAATTAAAAAAAATCATTCTATGAGGCCAGTATTACCTAATACCAAAGCAGGATAAAAACAATACAAGAGCAAAAATGTCTCGTCTGTCCAATATAAGTATTGTTACTCCAACTTTCTTTTGATGCCAACTTGCATGATAAATGTTTCTCCCTCCCCTCACTTTCAATCTCCATGTGTCTTTATGTCTAAAATGAGACTCCTGTAGGCAGCTTATAGATGGAACTAATTTTTTTAATCCATTCTGACACCCTTTCTTTTAATTGGAACATTCAGCCCATTTACTTTCTAAAATTTTTTTTTTCAACGTTTTTTATTTATTTTTGGGACAGAGAGAGACAGAGCATGAACGGGGGAGGGGCAGAGAGAGAGGGAGACACAGAATCGGAAACAGGCTCCAGGCTCCGAGCCATCAGCCCAGAGCCTGACGCGGGGCTCGAACTCACGGACCGCGAGATCGTGACCTGGTTGAAGTCGGACGCTTAACCGACTGCGCCACCCAGGCGCCCCTATTCAGCCCATTTACTTTCAAAGTAATTATTGATAGATATGTCCTTATTACCATTTTATTACTTGTTTTTCATTGTTTCTAGAGATTTTCTCTGATTCTTCTTTGTTACTTTTGATCTCTCCTTTGCACTTAAAGAGTTCCTGTCAATATTTCTGTCAGGGCTGGTTTAGTGGTAATGAACTCCTTTAGTTTTTGTCTGGGAAACTCTCTCTCCTACTATTCTGAATGATAGCTCTACTGGAAAGAGTATTCTTGGCTGCAGTTTTTTCCCATTCAATCTGTAGCCAAGAATACTCTATCCAGTAAAACTACTTGATTTGAATATGCCATGCCACTCCCTTGCTAAGTTTCTGTTGAGAAATCCCCAGCTAGCCTTACAGCTTTTCCTTTGTTAGTTAAAGACTTCTTTTGATGCTTTTATGATTTTTTCTCTACCACTACATTATGCAAATTTAATTACAATATGTCTTGTTATTGGCTTGCTTTTGTTGATTTTGATGCGAGTTCTCTATGCCTCCTGGATCTGGATGTCTGTATCCTTCCCCAGATTAGGAAAGTTTTCTGCTATTATTTCTTGAAATACATTTCTGCCTCAGTCTTTCTTTCTTCTTCTGGGACTCCTATAATATGAATGTTATTACATTTGATAGAGGCAACTGAGGCACCTTAGTATATTCTTATGTTGCATAATACTCTCTTTCTCTTTTACTCAGCTTCATTATTTTCCATTATTTTGTTTTCTAGATCACTAATTCATTCCTTTGCTTCTTCCAGCCTGTTATTCATTGTAACAAACCTATTTCCAATCTTGTTTATTGCATTCTTCATCTCTGATTGATTCTTTTTTTAACTCTTTTATCTCTGTGGTAAGGGTCTCACTGAGATGGCAGTAGAGTAGAAAAACCTTTGGCCCATCTCATACGATGAACACAACTAGATAACCATAAAATCATCCTAAATAGCCCAAAAATTGACCTGAAGACTGACAGAACAAACTCCACAACTAAAGGGAGAGAAGAGGTGACATTGAAGAAGGTAGGAAGTGTAGAAACATGGTTTAGGGGATAAATGGATCACGGGTGCAGTGGAGGGGAGGGAGCCATGGGCATGGAGTAGGGTGCGAGAGGGCGGAGCACACAGGAAAATTCACAAGAAGAATGTTTCTCCAAAACCATTGGCTTGGAAAATGAAAGAGGCTTGGAAAACAAATTTTGTGAATTCTTGCAACCAGTTGGGCTCAAAGCCTGGAGTTGTTAAGGTCATCAGGCTTTGCTGGTATAGAACCTGGAGGGCACTGCCCTGCTCTTAGAGAGAAAGCAGGCAAACAATCTGGGGATAGAAAGTGTGGTAACAGCGATATGAAAAATGCCTGGTGCACACAGGGGAAGATAATTCGGTATTCTAGGAGGGCTTCCCTGAGAGGCAGCATTTACGGAGACACCTCTCCAGCAACAAAGGAGCTGGCTAGCACCATTTCCTTCCCCTGCCCCTAGCTATAAACACAGAGACACCTGCAAGAAGTCGCCCAGTGCTGACACTGGCTGCTTAACTTGCTTACATCAATCATCATGCCCCTGTTCTCCAGAGAAACTGCCCTTCTCAGTCACACTTGCCTTAGTCCCGGCATGGTGGTCCTTTCCCAGAAAGGCAGCACAAGCCCCTGCCCACACCACATCTACCAGAGAGTTGTACAGGGCCTAAGTTCTACAGGGCCCCTAGTGGAGGTGGTGTCAGGTCTCATTTCACAAGCAGACCGGAGAACACCTAGTTAAAACTCACCATATTCAGGCCAGGGATGAAGCACTTCACAGAGCAGGCAAGGAGAGCATCTTTGGACAACTGGCCAGAAGGATAGAGCTGCCAAAACACAACAGCAGAGCATATACAGTACATACTGAAGACATTTCCTGAAGCACCAGGCTATGGGCACTACATAACTTCTTCATAAGACCATTACTTTTAGGAGCAGGAGACATAACTGGCTTTTCTAACACAAAGAAGAAGGTAGAGACTTAGACAAAAATGCCAAGATAGAGGAATTTATCCCAAATTGAAGAACAAGATAAGGCCATGTCCAGAGAGCTAAGTGAAATAGGTATAAGTAACATGCCTAATGGAAAATTAAAAGCAACAATCATAAGAATACTCACTGGGCTTGAGAAAAGAATAGACAACAAATGTCTTTAAATGCCAAATATTTTCTTGTTCGCTAATTTTTCACTGTAAGCGATATGCTAGCTACTTTTGCTTAAAGCCTGGAAATTAAACTAGAAAATTAAATGTACAAAGAAGATTTTCAAAAACTGAAATGTTTCACAAACAGGAGCAGGTGATAGGAATTAGTAAATGTAAGCACACACTAGTACTTTGATGTGTGAAAACACTCAGAAGAAAAGGGGAGATTTTGAGGTTTAGGAAAAGGCAAGTTAAGTATCTTTTTCTGATGAATAGGCAAAGACAACTCTGCTGAGTTCACTTTTTTAATACCAATTGACAAATTATGATAGATTCTTACTCACATATATATCATAGTGGGTGATAATAAAAAAACCCTATGAAGAAAGAATCATAAATAATTGTGTTCTCATCTACAAAAATGACAAACTATGATCTTGTGAGTAGTTGCTCTAAAAGTTTTTTTGTATATCACTTTCTACTAAATTGAAACTAAATTATGTTGATTTATGTTAATCAATATATTCATGTAATGTTATTAATACAAGATTATATTGGTTACTTAAGTTGCATATTGATAGATACAGACTGAATTTTGCTTGCTAGAATGTAAACACCAAGAGAACAATATTTGTCTGTTTTTATTTTATTTTATTTGTTTCATTGCTATAGTTATGGCACCTAAATTAGCATCTGACACATTTAAGCTCTTAGTGAATATCTGTTCAATGGAATATTTATTTAATTCATGCATAAGTACTATCAGTACTAAGATTTTATCATGTTGTAAAGCATCATGCCAAAGGAAATTAGTTGGACACCAAACAATGGTAGAGTAGGTAATTTGGCACATGTCAATTAAAAAAAAAAAAGGATGGGTGGAAAGAAGGAAAGGCAAATGATAATGATAAAATTGAGGGAAAGTGAAAAAATTCTCAGTGGCATTGAATAACAAAATGGAAAATTTCTTGTAAAAATTAAAATGTGTGGAAGGTAAGGAAGAGACAGGGATTGGGAAAATCTGAGGCTGTGACAGATCTCTTTCTAGGATGGGCCTGCTTTAGTTATGTTTCCTTCTTGAAATTTTTATAAGATTTTACTCTGCTCTAAAACAAATAGAAAATTAACATGATTCATGTACAGTCATGTATGGTATGTAATGTCCAGAGGGAAAGTAGTAAGAAGTGTCATTGAAGAAATGAGGGAAAAGCCAAGCTTCTTTTGACAAGATTCAACTAAATAGTCAATGCAAGCTACAGGGATACCTCAAAATTGTTGTGGGTTCAGTTCCAGATGATCACAATAAAGCAAATATTGCAATAAAGTGAGTCAAATGAATTCTTTGGTTTCCCAGTGCATATAAAGTTATACTTACATTACACTGTAGTTTATAAGGTACGAAAATAGCATTATATCTAAAAGAATATACATACCTTTATTAGAAAATACTATATTGCTAAAAAATGCTAACCATCATCTGAACTTTCAGTGAGTTATAGTCACTGATCACAGATCATCATAACAAATATGATAATAATGAAGAAGTTTGAATATTACCAGAATTACCCAAATGTGACATAGAGACATGAAGTGAGCAAATGCTATTAGAAAAATGGCAGTGACAGATTTGCTTCACAGAGTTGCCCCAAACCTTGAATTTATAAAATTTAAATTTAAATTTAATGTTACAGATACATGTTGCTATTTTACATTTTATTATCTAGGGCAATAAGCATATTTGTCTAATGCTGGTATTATGATTATTACTAATAATCAAAATATTCCACACTGCCACACTGAAGATAAAGAGCAGACTTACTGTCTAGTAATTCCCAGATTTCTCCATGATTCATCTTGCACCATGCATTATGCCCCATAATAATGTCACCCTGTTTAGCTGCCTGTTGGAACTAGAAATTTCCATCAGGTGGTAATCCCGTCTATTTGTCCCCACTAAGAAATCTCCTTCTGAAAAAGTGATTGACACAAATTAGCTTAATAACTATGCAAAAAGGAATTGACTGACCATTTGAGAATTCTGCTTAATGGGCATGCTATAGTGACTGTCAATGGCCAAACCTATCATATCTTTTTGGGGGATATTTGTGAGTCACAGAGACTCAGTTGTGTGGTTTAAAGAATGAAAAAAAAAATCAGGATATTAGAATATGAAACATGGATGCCATTGTCTTCACAGAAGGACAAAAGCATGAGTTGATGTCAGGTTATTAGAACTACTAATGCATGGTAAGTAGTGTTCTGCTCTTCTTGCTGTGCAGCTACAGAGATAAAAGGGTATCTTACTTCCCTTTGTACTCTGAAATAATTCACCATTTGCTGAGATAATATGAGTGTGCTTCTGGTCCTTATAACTTGAAAGACCCTAACTAGCAATTAAGATTAATAAATATGCATAAAATGTTTTACTCAGTTTATTTTATTATAATGTATTTTATTTGATGCCCTCCTAAGCTATGTGTTTCTGCTCTGGACTTAGATGCTTATTCTGTCAAATATACATAATATTTACCTTACAACTGATTTATACTGTAATAAAATAGTTCCTGTACTCTTGGCAAACTACGTGTATGTGATTCTTTTGTAACTAATCATAGCGGAGTGCTCCTGATAGGACATGGTAAGATATTAGAAATGCTTTCATATAAACAACATGATAGATTTCTATTGGTGGACTTTAGATATTGAACTTTATTATAATGCCTTTAACCATAAGGATTGTGCTTTAGGATTGACCAATGGATGAGTCATTTTCATCTCAAGATTATTGTTGGTACTCCAGTAACTTGCCCAGCCAGTGGCTTGGAGCAGAGGCTTCCTAAATTTTGCAATATAGTAAACAATATAACAGAGAAAGTTTTGAGTAATTTCAGACTATGCAGTTCTTTCAGACTGGCTTTTAATTGGCAGTGGCTAACACTTATTAAGTTTATATATGCCACATCTTGACTTCTTAAATATAATAATAAATTTCAATATAAGAATAACAGCACATTTTCACTAGTTACAGTATATAGTATTAATATATGCATATCTCATTTTCTCTGCACATGTCCTAAAGGGAGTTGTTGTTAGCCCCATTTTAGAGACATAGTAATAAATTCTTGGATAATTTATTCTTAGTTAGTGATAAACCTGGAATTCAGATGCATCTGACTCCAAAGCCTGGTTCTTTTTTTTTTTTTTTTTTTTTTTTTTTTTTATTTATTTTTGGGACAGAGAGAGACAGAGCATGAACGGGGGAGGGGCAGAGAGAGAGGGAGACACAGAATCGGAAACAGGCTCCAGGCTCCGAGCCATCAGCCCAGAGCCTGACGCGGGGCTCGAACTCACGGACCGCGAGATCGTGACCTGGCTGAAGTCGGACGCTTAACCGACTGCGCCACCCAGGCGCCCCCAAAGCCTGGTTCTTAATCATTGTTATATACTATCCATCTTAAAGCTTTTAAAAATACTTGAGGGCTCATAAAAAGAAGAGCTCTGATTAAACCCCTTAAAAAGTTATTTCTCAGGCACCTGGGTGGTTCAGTTGGTTGGGCTCTTGATTTTGGCTCAGGTCATCATCTCATGGTTCATGAGTTGGAACCCTGTGTGAGGCTCTGTGCTGGCAACATGGAGCCTGCTTAGGGTTCTCTCTCTCTCTCTCTCTCTCTCCCTCTCTCTCTCCAAATAAATAAACATTAAAAATTGTTAATAAAAAAATAGAAGTAAAATAAAAAAGTATTTCCACTTGGGATTTCTCTATTTGAAGGTTTCATAAAGCAGAGATTACTTCCATAACCATTTAGATGTTAGCTTCTAACTACTTTTTTCCTAATGTAATAGATTCAGTTTTATATTCTGTAGAGCACTGGATTTTTAAGAATCTTCTCAAAAAAATCTGAAAACTAGAAGTTTGAAAAATATTTTGATAATATACCACTTCTTAAAAATTCACAGTGCACACTAACATTTTTTTTAATCAAAGGATCCTACACTAAAAATACATTTAATTTTGTTTATCACAGCACTTCCAATTTTACCTGAGTGTTCATTAAAAACATTTATTAAAACTCTTAGGTAATATTTTCTCACAAAACAATAGTGAATGTATACATTTATTTAAGGATAAAAAGGAAGAGGAAGAAAGGCCCCAAGTAATTTCCCACTTAAAATGTAGTTCTCTAAAACCACATAGTTTTACTTCTAATTAGATACACTGAACAGAAAAAAAAAAAAGATGTCCTTTAAAATATTTTTTTGTTGAAAATATCAAAACAGGAAAAATAATAGGAAATGAAACACATACACCAAAACCCCCCACTCAGATTCTATATAAGAGAAATTTCCATTTGTAGGGTCAGCTTTAAGTTTCTTTTAAAAAGTACAGCTACCTATTTTCAAATAGCAACATATATAACTTTTCTATTAAAGTATCATGGGGTGAATGATTTATAGATATAAAGTAGTCATTTCTCCCCCTTCTAAAATCATATTTTCTCTGCCTTACCTAAAATGACATTGAAGTGAGGTGGCTACATGAGTTAAATTACCAAAGGCACTAACTATGTACAATAAGTGGAATAGAGTGTTATTAAACAAATCCATGGGATATTTTCCTCTGCAATCTCTTGCCAGCTCTAACATCTCTCTTTGTTTCTCCCCCTGCCCAATTTCTCAAATCAATTCATTTCTATGCAAATGCTGGTGTCTCTGTAAGGAGGATACGTGGTAAGAAACCAGACTTTTCTATAGACAGGCTGCTTATTGAGTAATTCATCTATCATTTACTCAAAGAGAAAATCTATGACTACCATTATTTATTCATTCACAAGGGTGTTTTCCCATCTGAGGCAAAGACTCTAATTTTGCTTTACAGTGGTGGACACATCTCTGCTCTATTACGATCAGCACCCCCACTTTGCACGTTACGTTCCTTTGGTGCCTTCTAAATATTCTTCCATCACAGAGTGTCATTCATCTTCCATGTTCTCTGATTTATCCAATCCTAGCCATCTTTTTGAAGATGCTGCCTCCTTGGCTATTGGGGCCCACTTCTATTCTTTTAGTTTATAAAATATAACATATAAACTATCACTTAAAAGGTTCACCTTTTTCTTGTAATCCCTCTGAAACAGAGGCTAAAACATTGAACACAAATACTACTTCCAACGTATATTCTGTTTTCGACCCTGCAATATTCCAACCCATAATAGATGCCTATTAAAGATTTGCTGAAATGGAATTGGTGGAATTATTAAGAGGGACATATTACAGTGGGGGAGGGTTACTTTAGTGAGAGGAAAGAGCCAAAGTAAAACAGTGAAGACCTGTCAAGTTTATGAAGTTCCATTATCACATAAATGTATGTCTTCAAAGGGTGTCAGAGTTTCTGGTTGCACATTCTATTAGGAGCCTAGAAAGTTGCTAAATAAGACATTCAGATGAGTTAGCAAGACATGGTACATTGGAAGCACACAATTCTGTGCTTTACACGAACAAACTTAATTTAGGTTTGTTTTGCTTTTGTTACTTTTGTTTTTGTTTTGTATCTCAAATTCCACTATAGTTAATGCTGCTTTCAAATCAACTATTTTTTTTAAATGATCACAACCTAATTCCTCAAATATCCAAAAGAGAGTATCATATAGTTTTATCATGTGGTTAAATGACATATTTAAAAAAATTGTTTCTTTGTTGTATACCCTCAAGCTCTGTCTATAGAAATAAATGAATTACTTACCAATGCAGTTAAGCAACTGTTATTATTTTTTTTCCTTCTACACATATTGAGGTAGGCATTGGGTATGAAGAAGTAAACACAGAGATATGATCCCTTCCTTCTATATACTATAATTCTGTGGAGAATGTGTATGATAAATAACCAAAGAAAAAGAAAAAGAAAAAGAAAAGCAAAAAAAAAAAGAAAGAAAAAAACTGTTACATACTTATAACAAGAAAAATGAACAAGAAAAAAATAACAACCAATCAACAACATAATTACAAACTGTAATAAATTCAGTGAAAGGAGAGTGAGGTGCTGAGAGATTAAATAGGGGGAGCCTATTTTGGATTATGCTGTTTTTTTAAAATTATTTTAGGAAGTGACTTTTAAGCTGAGACTTAAAAGATGAGAAAGAACCACTATGTGAATGAAAGAACATTCCAAGTAGAAAGGAAAAAGAATGTGAAAGAGAACCTAAGTCAGGAAAGGATTTTTAGTATAAAAAGCAAAGGGGAATAACGAAAAAGATGAGGATGGAGAAACTGGCAGGGGCCAAATTATAAGAAGATAATAGGCTAGGATAAGTTCAATGGGAGCCATTGAAGACTTTCAAGAATGAAAGGAACAATATGAGTTTTTTAAAAAGATAAGCTCCTACGTGGAAAATACTACAAGGGAACAAGTGTGGAGCATACTTCATTATCTTGAAGGTTGTCTACATGATGGGGAAGGCGATCCGTGACAGTCATAAACCTACATACTTCAGATTCCATATTAATAAGTCAAATTTCGGAGAAGAACCAATTAACCGTTTCCAGTTCAACATCTGCTGCAGCAGACAGTTGATACTTCCATCAATGCCATATGAATTGGAGCAACAGAGGATTGAACTATTTATGTTCTCCCTTAATTTTATTCTTCATTTATTTTTATATTACCCTTTAGTCAATTCTCTTCATACCTCTATATACCTATTCTTTATCTTCTGAGTGTCCTTTGCTGATACCTTCCTGAAATATTGATGTTCTTCCACTTCAACCCACTCTGTCATGCTCATTTTTGGTGTCTTTCTCGGAGTATGCACAACTATTCTCACAACATTACATTCTCTTAAATTTAGTCAACAAATGTTCATTGGGTACTACCAAGTACCAGGCACAATTCTAGGCACTATGAAAATAGTTAACAAAACATTCATTTAAATCTATCATCTATCAGGGTGCCTGGGTGGCTTAGTTGGTTAAGCATCCAACTCGATTTCAGCTCAGGTCATGATCTCATGGTTTGTGAGTTGGAGCCCCATGTGATGAGGTCTATGCTGACAGTGTGGAGCCTGCTTAGGATTATCTCTTTCTCCCTCTCTCTATCTCTGCCCTTCCCCTGCTCATGCTCACTCTCTCTCTCTCAAAATAAACACTTTTAAAAAGATAAATAAATCTATCTATCTATCTATCTATCTATCTATCTATCTATCATCTACCTACCTATCTATCATCTTTCTATTATTATCTGTCTTATCTTTTTATCTGTTGGTGCTTCTCAAATCTAGATTTCAAGCCCAAAACTCTCTCATAAGAGGTTCTGTCTACTGGGCTTGAGATTCATATATCCAACTTCTTGCCATCATCTCTGCCAAAGCATCATGCAGACACTGCTTACTCAAAATAGCCAAACAAAAATTCTCTTTTCTCTTAAGCTTGTTCTTCCTCATCATTTTCCATCTCAGCAGTTACTACCACCATCCATTCAGATACTAGGGAGACATTTTTCTTTCCTCCCCCTCTTTCACTTTCCACCTTTCAATGAGTGACTAATATTTGAAATTCAAATTAATTTTTTAGTTAATTCAAGCCCCCATCATCTATTGCTGGTCTATTGCTATGAATTCCAGACTTGTATCCCTGATTCTAATTTCCTTTTCTTCAAATCAAACTTCCACACCACTTCAAGAGGGCTCCACCTGAAAGGCAAATCTGATCACCCTATCCCCTCTCTTAAAACCATTATCTCATCATAATAATTCAAACAACTTAGCATGGCATAGGTCATCTGATCACCATCTTCCCCCTCCTCTCTATCTCTGGCCCCATTTCTTGCCAATTCCTCTCAAGCATTTTATGTTCAAAATTTTCTCTTGACATTGCCTGGGTTTGGGATTTCTTAGTTTCCATCACTCCTTCCTTATCTGAAGAACAACTTATTATGCTTTAAGACACATCCTTCCAAGAAGGCTTTTTTTTGGAACTTTGAATTTGGATTAGAGGCTTCTCTTCTACACATTCATTCATTCACTTAAATGAATGCTTACTCCTCTATCTGCTTGTATTTGCCACGTGCCTATGTATTATTTGTCTTAATAAGATCTGTGAGCCATGATAGGAAAGAAACCTTACTAATTTTCCTCTCTCCAGAACTAATTTACTGCCTTACACAACAGATGTTTATTGAGTGAGTGAATATTTTTACTTCTTCTCTTTCAAGTCTAAATATTTCAATATATACTATCCATACACAGTCTTTATTATAATGATAATATGTATTTGAATAGCACCTTTAAATTTTTGAAATGCTTTCACATTTTTACCATGTTTGATCCAAATCATTCTTTAAAAGAATATCAATAGGTTTGGGTTTTTTCCATTTTTAGTAATAGGAAAAGTTGAGATTCAGAGATTTATTCAAGGTCAAACAGCTAGTGATAGAACTGTAACTCTGGACATATTTTTTTCATAGACCACACTGCCTACTACTCACTGGAGTGGGGATTCAGCCTCTTTGACCCCCTCTTTCTTAAACATGCTGGACACATCTCCTAACCTAGGAGAGCCTAACGTAGGGAAGCAGACACCTCTGCTCAAGTGAGCCTGATATTTTCTCGCTGAGTTCCAACCTGTATTTCTAGCAAGCTGCTTAATATATCTCTCCCTGAATGTGCCACACTACTTCAAAAGCAACATATCTAAAATAAAATGTATCTTTGCTCTCCTTCCATACATACCCTCTGCCTCCCACCCAAACCAGTTTGTCCTCCAAATTTTATGATTTCTGCTAATGTTATTTTGTCTTGGAATTTTTAGAAATTAATGTTATAGCTGTATCTAGCTATTCATCTCTTGAAAATAAACCTCGTTACTGATAAATCGTCATTATTTATTGAAAACCTGCCAGACTGTCATTCATCCCTTCAGGGCCTTATTGAACAAAGACATTTTAGAGAATTAAATATGGCATACTGAAAATACTACTCCCCCCCTTGCATAATTAGATTCAGGCATTAAAATATTTCAGTAACAACCTAAAGTGATAAAAGGTAAAAATCTCTAACAATGAAGGTATTACTTTCATTACTTCAATGAGTTTTGTGAGTGTAATATATGTTATTATTGCCTTTCAATTTATTTCAGTTATTTTTTTTTTACAATGAGGAGGGCGATGATGACATCTGTTTTAATTCTATTTATTTCTGTTTCTGCACCATGCCAGTCATTTAACTGTACTAGTGAAATATGGCAAAAGAGATTCCCTTTCAGATTCACCAAGTTTTATAGTGTTAGGGTGAGCTTTTCCTTCATTCTAACAACTTTCTTGTTATTTTAATATCTGCTTGAAACCATTCATTGGATTAAGTGTAATTGTTGAAATGAAATTATTGTTAAAAGACCAGAAAGTTCAAAATAAGTTCAAAATATAAATTGTGTAACCTACTTAGTACACCACACCTAAAATATCTTATTGTATAAGTAAGGCAGAAACTATATTGATCAAATTGCTGTTCTTAATTGGTCTTTGACTTGGACTTTAGAAATGATATCAGAAAAGTACTTCAGTGGCTAAAATTAAAGGGAGAAACCTGAACATTTCAGGGCTTGGTTTCTCATAACCTGGTGTGATGGCACTGTAATGTTGTTGCCCCAGCTTCTGGGAGTGCTGTCGTCAACAGGCTCTAGTCATCAGTCATCAGTCTTTTCAGAGATTTCCTCAGCTGCTTCGTGGTCTCATCCACTGCTTCTTGGGCAACTCACATTTAATGACAGATCAATACAGGAAGGCCCAAATGGTGACAAGCTCCTGGGTATGATTGCTCCCCTATGATTGTGATTGCCTAAGGCTGTTTTGGTTCTGTATCAGCTCAGCTTCTCACTCTGCCCAATCTTGCATCCTCATCTTCCTTTCCATAGCTATTGCTACCTAACAAATATCCTGCCTGCTAAGGTGTCTTAGAGTTGGGTTCTTCCACCCTAATCCAACCTGGAACACGGGGCTTCAAAGAACCTGTGAATCCTCTAAATTTACTAGCATGTGTTTATCTTATAAGTATACATAAACTTTCCTGGTAGAGGTTTTTCCTAGGTGGCCTTTGTATCAAAAACTACAAGTTTCATTGTCCTAGTATGTTGAAGATCATCCCATTACCAAGAAAAGATGAAATGTGGATAATTTTAGCCTTTGAATTAATTGTAACAAATTCTGCACAATGACTAATGCGTACATATTAACCATTCAATATCTATCCCATTATGAATAGGCAAAAATGAAACGAAATAAATTAATGCTTAAAAAGCAAAGAATACCCTGCTAAAGTAAAAAGAGAAATGATAATCCTTAAAAAAAAAAGGATGACTATTCTTTATAGCCAAGAGACTATTTCAGGCTATCCTTTTCATTTTTAAAAAATTTTTAAAAGGACACATGAAAATACACCAAGGTAATGATACCCCCTGAAAAATTTTAAAATGATTGTGATGCACTTTTGAAATTGTGTGCATGAGTTCTTGGCTAGAGCCCTGCTGAATCTTTTTTCAAATTCATAAAAAGAGTCCCTCAGGATATTTCTCAGTGTGAGGATACACAGCCTCCTTTCCTGACAGGTCATTATTGCATATCACGCTGGGATTGAGTACAGGACTGGAGAGTGGCTTCTCTCTGCTTCTTCTGTAAATGTATGTGGGACTCAAGCTTTGGAATCTTAAATGTCCATGAGAGCTCAAAGTGTACCTGATGATTGATTTGCACTACAGGACAGGGCTGACACAAGAATTGCAGTTGAGTTCAGCAGGATTGCAATCAGAGTCCTTGGCAAAAGTCACATTGCATGAGGTTGACTATCATGTGGCTATGACCACCTGCTGCAGGATTTTTTCTTTATCAGTGCTAGATAAGGGTTTTTTTTTGTTTCCTTTTTTAAATGTTGTAATTAAAAGCAGTTTCTTCAAAAGGAAAAGTTTAACAGAAAAAGAACATGTCTACCAAGTTCTGACTGAAGAATGAAAAGTAATATAGGGAAGTGAAACCATAGGGAGGCATAAGCTGTGTGTCTAATTAGTCTATGGCCTTCGAAGTTGAGATACATCACAGGAGAGACTGAGCTTGGAGCAAAGTTCCTTACTTTCTTTAAAAATGATATACTTTACAATCATTAAAACATTAAAGTCCTAGAAAATGTTATACCACATGATGTTATACCAATTCATGGCTTTACTTTATATAGTTAAGAAGTCTAGGTGGGAGAGCATATTTAATTTTTTTTAATGTTTATATTTATTTTTGAGACAGAGAGAGACAGAGCATGAGCAGGGTGGAGGGGAGGGGCGGTGAGTGAGACATGGAATTTGAAGCAGGCTCCAGGCTCTGAACTGTCAGCACAGAGCCAACATAGGGCTCAAACCCACGAACCACAAAATCATGACCTGAGCTGAAGTCAACACTCAACCGACTGAGCCACCCAGGTGCCCCAGGGAGGGAAGCATATTTTAAAATTCACATTCTGCTCTAATAATCTTTTCCTCCTATTATGCTCATTGTAAGAAAAATTAAAAATACATAAAAATATTTTAAAAATGAATGAAAATCAGTTAGAACTGTACTACATAAGAGATCACCACCCGGATTCTACTAAAAATGTACCACCAAACCCCAAGGGAGACTAAATCCACTAAAAATATTATAAAATGTCAGAGAAATTTTCAATTGTTGAAAGGTAACAAAATTTAGGTTGACTAATTGTTCAAGTAAATTAACCATTTTTTTTCAAAGTTATTTCAAATTAATTTTGTTTGTTTAATATGCAAAAGCACATGTAAACAGATAGTTGTTTTGGAGAATTGATTTCAACAGAAGTAAAAAGCTAATATTAACCAGGTAACTCAAATGATTAAAGGCTTTGATGTACACATTCAAATTCAAAATCAAACTCTATGATACCTGATCTCCATGGAACATCTTTACCTATTCCAGTAATATTTCTTGCCCCATTTTGATTCCTAATATTGGTCTGGACAAGGAGAAATATGAGGACTCTGACCACATGCTCAAAACTCTTAAGTGTTGAAAAGTGATATCCACATCCTCACTCTATTCCAGATGGCTATGTACTTTATTCTTAATATTAAAAGGGGGGTTGTGGGATTTTTGTTTCGTTATTGCTTTTTACCTTCAAGGTGGTTTTTATTTATAGAAATGGGTATTCAGAGGCTTACTTTAATGTTTAAAAAATCAACTAGTTAAATTTACAATTATTAAAACTTGGCTCATTCTTAAGCTTTTAAGCTTAAAGTTCACTTTAAGCTCAGTTTACTTATCTTATTCTATTATAGGTCTCACAGATTCTCAAATTAAGGAACTTTCAGTAATTTATAGTCCCATTTATAAGCACAGTTATAAATATTTAAACATTATTTTTTCTTTTTAAAAGTTTATTTGTTTTGAGAGAGACACAGATAGCATAAGTGGGGGAGGGGCAGAGAGAGGGAGACAGAGAATCCCAAGCAGGCTCAGCACTGTCAGCATGGAGCCCGATGTGGGGCTCAAACTCATGAAGTAAGATCATGACCTGAGCTGAAACCAGGAGCCAGATGCCCAACTGACCCAGCCACCCAGGTGACTATAAAAATTTAAACATTTTGGGGCGCCTGGGTGGCGCAGTCGGTTGGGCGTCCGACTTCAGCCAGGTCACGATCTCGCGGTCCGTGAGTTCGAGCCCGCGTCGGGCTCTGGGCTGATGGCTCGGAGCCTGGAGCCTGTTTCCGATTCTGTGTCTCCCTCTCTCTCTGCCCCTCCCCCGTTCATGCTCTGTCT
This sequence comes from Neofelis nebulosa, assembly GCF_028018385.1. NCBI lineage: Eukaryota > Metazoa > Chordata > Mammalia > Carnivora > Felidae > Neofelis > Neofelis nebulosa. The sequence goes on from NC_080783.1 coordinate 133,510,284, forward strand.
CTCTGTCCCAAAAATAAATAAACGTTGAAAAAAAAATTAAAAAAAAAAAAATTTAAACATTTTAAACCACAATTTTACATTGTTAAAGTTTATTTTCTTACATTTTTCAATTTATGACTACAATTTCCCAACTGCTAAATACTTCTCATAAAGCTATTAAGTCAGATTTATAAAAGAAAACTGGAATTACATTAAATGTTATTTAATAACTAGTTAGATGTCAACAACAAAAAGTATAAGCCTAAAATGGTTGCATAATTAAGTGTCTTAATTTGGAATTACAGGAATTTAAAAATGGAGTCACATAGTTGACTCCTGTTATACAAGTTGTCCAAATATCTTCAACATTAATGGCACCAATAGTAAATATGCACCCATTCTTTTAAAGAATACTAATGCTATGAATTTTAATCTCTTAAGTAGTTCTATATTCAATTTTAAATCTTTCTGGGATTGAAAAATTATTTGTCTTCCTCTCCCACTAAGGAAGTATTATATTATTCCTCAAATTTAGAGGGTTAACCTTCCAAATCTACCATGTTTACGAATTAGCTATGTTTTATCCATGTCCCTGGATTTATCTACATCTGCTCATAGAGGTCTACAGCTCCCACTCAGTTCAATTGGATTTGAAGAGTGGCTTGCAGACCTTGGTTTGTGTGGTCATGGGACACTAAAGCTGACCAGCCAGGCCTGTTCCTGGGTCCTCACCAAACTGGAGAAATGAACCTGTGGGCCTATCAGGGTCTTGCCAGTTCCAGGATATGGATCCCAGCCTTGCATGTGGTAGGCCAGCTCTTAGCCCTACCCTCTCCACAGTTAACCACTGCTGGGACAACTTCCTGTTGAAATCCCACACAGGGAGGAAAACAAACAAAAAACTTACTTTTGCAGATAAGTAAACACAATTGCGGTCCAAGTGAAAAGATTTTTCTATGTGAATGGAAACTGCATTATTTCATATACTTCCTAAGACTATACAACACTTTGGGATATTAAAAGTATAAAAGAAACTGCATTATTTCATATACTTCCTAAGACTATACAACACTTTGGGATATTAAAAGTATATTAGGCTCAGTTTGAAATTTTTCTTTGTACTCTATTAGGCCCAATGTAGAATGCATTTCCTCAGAAACCGCTATTTCTTATTTCTCTGGTATTGATGCTGTAGGAAGAGGGATAACAAAAGATGACTATCAGGATAGCCTTGCCCAGAACAGTCCATGCTGTTTCTCTCCAGTTTGAACAGACTAAAAATTCAACTCCGGTAGCTTCTAGTAGAAAGGTGAACTCAAAGAGGATAACAAACATGGCTTTTTAAATCAGGATTTGAGTTTCTCAAAATTTTGGGTGACTAATTTCTGGGAACTTTTTGATCCTGCATTGCGATAAATTGTCCTGAGGATTGGATACAGTATTGTCTGCAGCAGCAGCAGCAGCAGCAGCAGGAGCAGTAAGCAAAAATTAGGGCTATAGGTTGCCTTTCCACTTTGTTGATTGTTTCCTTTGCTGTGCAGGAGTGTTTTTTGTTCATTTGTTTTTGTTTTTGTTTCTTGTTGTTTTTGTTGGTGGTGGTGGTAGTTTGTTTCTATGTTTTTAATGAGAAAGGTACTGAGATTTCTGTATATTCCCTCCCTGCCAAAAAAATATTCCTTAGGATCAAGTTGGGGAAAGAATGACAGATTGATCTAATTCTAATTCAGCATAGGAGGTCCCTTGTATGGGACTGACAGCAGCTCTCTTTATCAAGGCACTGTATAATATTTCTCTGACCTTGTCTAAAGCAATTAAGAAACCTAGAATCAATGAAGCACCTCTCATTCAGCTTACTATCAGATCAGTGAGGACTGTGCAGAAGCGTTTTAGTTTGACATAGTCCCACTTTTCTATTTTTGATTTGTTGTTTGTGCTTATGGTGTCATATTTATGAAGTCACTGTAAAGACCAATGTCATGAAATTTTTGCCTGTGTTTTCTTCCAGGAATTTGACAGCTTCAAATTTTACATTTAAATCTTTAATCAATTTTGAGTTAATTTTTCTGTAGAGTGTAAGATAAGGGTCAAATATCATACTTTTGCATGTGAATATTCAATTTTCCCAGTACTATTTTTGCTGAAAATACTATCCTTTACCTATGTATTTTGGCACTCTTGTCAAGATCAGTTGATCTTACACTCATGGATTGATTTCTATTCCACTGGTTTATATGTCTCTCTCTATGCAAGCACCATACTACTTGTTAGTGTAGCTTTTTGATAGTTTGAAACTAAGAAGTGTGATGCCTCAAGCTTTGTTCTTCTTCTTCAAAATATTTTTGCTATTAAAAGTCTTTTGTGCTTCCATATGAATTTTATTTTACTTTATTTTATTTTTTAATTTTGAGACAGAGAGAGAGAGAGAGAGAGAGAGAACATGAGCAGGGGAGGGGCAGAGAGAGAGAGGGAGAGAGAGAATCCCAAGCAGGCTCTGTGCTGACAACGCAAATCCCGATGTGGAGCTCAATCTCATGAAACATGAGACCATGACTTGAGCTGAGGTTGAGAGTAGGAAGCTTATTGGATTAAGCCACCCAGACACCCCTGTGCTTCCATATGAATTTTAGAATTGTTTTTTCTTTAAAAATTTTTTTTAATGTTTATTCCTTTTGAGAGAGAGAGAGAGCAAGTGCGGGAGAGGCAGAAAGAGAGGGAGACACAGAAACCGAAGCAGTCTCCAGGCTCTGAGCTGTCAGCACAGAACATGATGCAGGGCTCCAACTCACAGACTATGAGATCATGACCAGAGCTGAAGCTGGACGCTCAACTGACTGAGCCACCCAGGCTCCCCTGGAATTGTTTTTTCTATTTCAGTAAAATCAAAAAATTCCATTGAGGTTTTGGTAGGGATTTCATTATTATGGACATGTTTAACAATAATAAGTCTTATAATCCACAAATACAGGATCTCTTTCTATTTGCATTTGTCTTCAATTTCTTTCATCAGTGTTTTAGTTTTCACTGTATAACTCTTTCACCTTGTTAGTTTATTCTAGAGTATTTTATTATTTTTGGTGCTTTATAAATGATATAGTTTTCCTACTTTCATTTTCAGATCATTGATTTGAAATCAGATTATATGTAGAAATACAGCTGATTTTTGTGTGTTAATTTTGTATCCTGCAACTTTACTGAATTAGGTTACTAGTTCTTACAATTTGTTATACAGTCTTTAGGTTTTCTATGCATAAGATTGTGTCATCTGCAGACAGGGACAATTTTATTTCTTCCTTTCCAACTTTGATGCCCCCTATTTCTTTCTCTTGCCTAATTGATCCGGCTAGGACTTCTAGTACTACATTGAAAGGAAGTGTCAAACGTGGTTATCCTTACCTTGTTCCTGATCTTAGAGGAAAATCTTTCAGTTTTTCACAATTGAGTGTAAAATTAGCTGTGGGTTTTTCATATATGGACTTTATTGACAGAACATTTTTAAAGCAGATTTAGGTAATACTTAGAACAAAGAAAAAACTTGAGATTCTACTAAATTACTTTCTGATTATTACTCTTATAAACAACTTCTATACATTTTTAACGTAAAAATGGACTCAGTCATTTTACTGATTTTTTCCCAAAGTTAAAGCAAGGTTTTAATATGCAGAGAGGAGAGGCTTCAGCCCCAACTTAAGTAGAGATGGAAATGAAAGATGTACCCTGGGAAAGAGCTTAGATTTTAAAGTTAATTACAGGTGAGCAGATATGAGAGCAAGCAGACAGTTTTCTGACATCATTCATTTCAATTCAATACTGTATTAGATAAATATCTCTCTAATTTTAAGTAGCATTTTCTAATGTAAGCATGAATGCCTGTACTAGATTTCCACAGCTGTGTAACAAATTACCGCAGACTTAAAAGCTTTAAGAAATCACACATTTATTATTTTACAGTTACCACAGGCAGGAGTCTGGGCATAGCTCAAATGGGTCCTCTGCTCAGGCCCCCTAACAAGCTGCAATCTAAGTATTAGTAGGGGCTGCAGTCTCATTAGAGGTTCAACTATAAGTCTTAGTTTTCCCATATACCTACAAAGATTAAATCATATTTTTTTATTGGCTCTGGTTTTCAAGAATTTAGAAAAAATTTTTCTTAAATTAAAAATATTACAATTATTATTATTTGTTAATGAGAAAAACGTAACAAAACTATCATGTTCAAAGTCACCTAGCTCTGAGTTTGTGTTTCTTTATTTTATCATCTTGTTCTTTGGTCACTAAAATAAATTTTTGCCACCACTTTATATTCTCAGTCTGATTTCCTACGCTACTTTGAGATTTGATTAGTAGTGGAAACTTCTTGGGAAGCTATTTGGCACTGTTATCGACCTCACACAGGATTCCCCCCCCACCACCCCCTTTATTCTGTCTTTTTTCCCTTTATTCTGTCTCATCTCATTACTTCTCCATTTCTTCCTGCAATATCACATTGAAGGCTTTCATCTAATTTTCAATACACTGTCACCTGCTCATCTTTTTTTAGTTCTCCTGCTTATCAAGCAGTTCTTTCTTATAGAGTCACTTTGCTTTGGAAACTATGTGCCAGGCATATGATACTAACTTGTAGTGCTGCCAGATGAATCTTGTTTAATTTTCTTTTTAACCTTGCTTTAAATTTATAGAACAGCACATGTTCCAAATGCATTGAACATCAGGAGTAAAAAAAAAACCAAAAAAAAAAACCCCACTTTTTTTTGTAGAGAAAAATGGAAAAGCATGTATATATGGCCTGTTTTATCTATATATAAACACAGTGCTGCTCTTCTACCGGTGGTTGTGCACAGGTGATTACCAACAGGAAGCCACTAGAAGGTAATGGAAATTAGTGCACTCAGCATAGCAGTAAACATTTAGCCTTTTAGATATACTTTAGAAAGAATTTCTCAATGGATGGACTTGCAAAGTGTGACTCTGAAGAGCAAAGCAAAAGCTAGCATTATTGGTATTGAGTCACTGTCCCACTTCAGGCATCCAAATGCTCAAATCTAACAGACAAAACCTTAGCTCTTAAAATCACAAAATTCCTTTTACAAATTTGTAAAAGTAGGGAAGAGGATCCTCTGGAAGAATGAGAAAGTTTTCTTTGCTTTCATCTGAAACCTATTTTATCCAGTATTAGCCTTACACAATATCATGCATACACATTCTAAACAATTTTTTAATTCACTTAATAAATAGCTGATATAATTCCTTTTTTTGTGTACAACTTGAATTTTTTTAAAGTTTACAATAATAACAAAAACTAAATCATATCTTATTTGTTATAAAGGCTAGAGTTTAAATATAATGCATTGTGCTAAAAATCAGGTAAAATGTCAAAAATATGTATAGTGCATGTTTTCTTCAGTGCAAGGTACTAATTAAAAATTTTTTTAATGTTTATTTATTTTTGAGAGAGAAGGAGACAGATTGTGAGTGGGGGAGGGGCAGAGAGAGAGACACACAGAATCCAAAGCAGGCTTCAGGCTCCCAGCTATTAGCATAGAGCCTGACATGGGGCTCAAACTCACAGACTGTGAGATCATGACCTAAACCAAAGTCAGATGCTTAACCACTTAACCAGGTGCCCCAAGGTACTAATTTTATACTCAAGAACAGTATAACCAAATTAACTAAGGATATGTTATAATGAAATGGAATCTAATAAATTTTCATCAAGGAAGTAAATGTTCTCTGTCATGACTTTGGCAAGTTTATTCCAATCTGCTTATATACTTCCAGTAATACAGATTCCCTTATTTCACAAGACTGTTCCCTATAGTGTTGAGTTCTATTTTTATGTCTTATAAAATTTTTACTTTCATAGAAAATAAACCTGCTTCTATAGGACATCCATTCATTGACCTTAGTTGCACCTTGGAACTATCCATTATGAATCTGTTTCTTACACATTACCTTCCTGCAAATATTTAACAAAAATTTTTTTTTACCGTGAGACATGTTCGGGTATGTCTAGAGTTTTTTTTTTCAGTAATTTCCAATATTCTTTTCTGCACACAATCTACTTGGCCATTACCATGATTATATGAATGAACTTAAAATTATTCACAGTAGCATAGGCTAAGGCTACAATAGATTTTTTCTTTAATGTTTTCGTTGTTCTGTCAACTAACACTCTATTTTATTTTCTAATATAAAGTTCTCAAGATAGGTCTCTTGAGTTGTGAAATTTATATTTGACGTTTTTATAACCTTTGTGCTGAATTTGTTTAGTTTTTTGACACATGACTACTAGTGCCAAGTACTACCCCAGGTGCTGGAGATGGATTGCTGAGCACAGTTTGATCACAATGGCCGTAGAGTCTTAAAAAAGAATCAGACAGCCAAATAATCACAGCAATAAATATATAATTATAAACTGAGATAATGTTCAAAAGAGAAAACTTCAGTTTATTACATACATTTGTAGTTATTTTAATTTAATTTTCTTTTGTTAGATTTGTCCTATGCATCTATACTCTGGGGATGTTTTTGAACCTGTATTATTTTAATCAACATGTTAGTTATTCCTTTTAGGTTTGTTATCATTTGAAATATTAATAAGTGTAAGCATTCCCATATGTTCTTACCCTTTTAAAAATAATTTTCCATATCTAGTTAAATAAAGATAATTACATTGTCCCAGCCTTCAGCATAAGGCTATGATTAGGATAAAATGAGATATTTTACCTGAAAGTTCTGTGAACTATCAAATGCTATACACTGTCAGGCATTATTATTCTTCTGAGTTAATACATCAAAAACCAGAGTCTTTTGTGTAATTAAAGCTTTCATCAATACATTAATCAACAATGTTTAGGTATATTTATCTAACCAGTTAAAATGTATGTACTCAATTGTGTACTTGTATTTCACCCACGTTTCTCTATTTTCTTCATAAAGATATTGCAGCAGAGAGTCAAAGCACTTGCTAAAATCAAGTATCTATATTTTCCTGAATTTTCCATTTTATTATTTTATAATTTACTGAATTATTTGGTAATCAAAACAAATAAACATCATTTTGGTCCTCTTCTTTCTCACTCTCCTCAACAATATCACAACTTGTCAAAGAAATGAAGGGAAATTGCCTGCCAGCTTTTACTTATGTAATGTTTTTTAATTTGTTATGCAAATGGGTATGCACAGTACATATTTCTCCTTTTCCACTCTTTGAATTTTGTTTCCAATTTCAAAGATCACTCTTCTTTTTTCTTTCATTTATTACTGACTGCAGGTGGATTCTTCTTAACAAGCAAGAGGTGTGGTATCACACTGAGAAGATATGAGGATTGAACACAGCTTTCAAATAAACTTTTATCCATCTAGTTGTTTTTTCTTTTGGAAGAGATGAGGTATAAAAGGTGATTTTTATCAATTCTAATAACAATTTATAATTTCTGATATATCCTGGAGCACATATCACGATAATTAACTCTCAAAAATTTACTTTCTTTGTTAATTACCATCCCTTGAACATATACAAAAGAAAAAGTGACATGTTTCAATAAATGCAAAAGTTCTGCTTTTCATTGTTTCACTCAAAACTAAACCAAAACACAGCAGTAATTAGAATGCATGTGCTCTTTTAGCTGGAGGGTACCAAATTGGTCTAGATGGTAGACAAACCAATCAAGACTTTGTAAACTAACAACGAACTCATAATTCTGTATTTTATTGAAATCAATGTTCACTTAATTTTTATTGTAGTGTAGATTATTTAGACACTCTCATAGTTAATGCTTTCAAATTTAATTTTGGGGCGCCTGGGTGGCGCAGTCGGTTAAGCGTCCGACTTCAGCCAGGTCACGATCTCACGGTCCGTGAGTTCGAGCCCCGCGTCAGGCTCTGGGCTGATGGCTCGGAGCCTGGAGCCTGTTTCCGATTCTGTGTCTCCCTCTCTCTCTGCCCCTCCCCCGTTCATGCTCTGTCTCTCTCTGTCCCAAAAATAAATAAAAAACGTTGCAAAAAAAAAAAAATTAAAAAAAAAAAACAAATGTAATTTTACTGCTAGTTTACTAACATTATTATTATTATTTTAAAGTTTATTTATTTTGAGAGAGAGAGCACTAATGGGGGAGAGGCAGAGAAGGAGGCAGAGAGAATCCCAAGCAGGCTCAGAGCTATCAGCTCAGAGCGAGAGGTGAGGCCCAATCTTATAAACCATGAGATCGTGACCTGAGCCAAAACTAAGAGTCAAACACTTAACCAACTGAGCCACCCAGGTGCCCCAGTTTTACCACTAGTTTGAAAATTCATTCCTTTACTATCAAGAAACATTTACTGATTGCCTGTGATGCTTCAAGTACTATTTTAGGTACTTGAGATTGGGCACTAAACAAACTAGCAAACAAATAGACAAATCTCCCTGCCCTGATAGAGCTTACCTTTCAGCAGAGACAGATAATTATAAACTGAAATAAATTAGAAAGAATGTATATTAAAAAGTAATAAATGCTATGAAGAAAAATAGAGAAGAATGAATAAGCTGAGAGTGTTTGAGGTAGGTTATAGTTTTAGTTGTGACAGGATAAGGAAGGTTACAGAGAACCTCATTAAGAAAGTGCCATTTGAACAAAACCTTGAAGGAGGTGAGGAAGTTAGCTATGTGGATGCCAGGAAGAAGAAGCAGCTAAAGCAGAGGTCCTAAGGTGGGAGCATCTTTGGAGGAAGACTAGTGTGACTGGAGCCAAGTGAGGGAAGTGCAGTGTAAGTGGGGTCAGAGACTTGGTGGGGAGCAAGGTCACAGAAGGGCTTTTGGGATACTGCAAGAATTTTGACTTTTACTCTAAGGGACAAGGGGGGTCAGGGCACAATTATAAGCAAAGATTGTACCCATTTTTACTTCTGTTGCAAAGGATTACTTTGCCCATTGTGTACTTAAGTATACACTAGTAGATACAGGAGCACAATATTATAGGCTGTGGCAATAATCCTAGTAAGAGACAATGATGATTTATATCTGAGAAAAACCAGTAGAAATGGTCAGAAATAATCAAACTCTGGGTGTTTTAAATTAATTTTTATTATGAAAAATTTAAAACATATTACAAAGTAAAAATCATAGTAAAATGACCCCATATACCCATTACTCATAAAGGAGAATTATCAGGATTTTGTCATATTTACCTTCTCCATCTTCATTATGTTCTTTCTTACAAAGTATTTTAAATCAATCCATAAATATCTTGTAATTTCCCCCCAATAGCTTCATTATGAATTCCCAAAGCTATAGTTATCATGACCGATAAAAGAGATGATATTCCATAGTATCCTGTAATATCATAATCAAATTTCTTTCAGTTATTTTAAAATATATTTATACAGTTGCTTTCTTGGAATTGAAATCTAAACAAATATCTTACATTGATTTTTGTTTCATGGTGTCTCTTAAATCTCTTTATTGTACATTTTTAAATGTTTTTTTTTTTTTTTTTGACAGAGACAGAGTGCAAGCAGGGGAGGGGCTGAGAGAGAGGGAGACACAGATCTGAAGCAGGTTCTGGGCTCTGAGCTGTCAGCACAGAGCCCAATTCAGGGCTCAAACTCATGAACCACAGATCATGGCCTGAGCCAAAGTCAGATGCTTAACCGACTGAGACATCCAGGTGCCCCCTCTTTGTTGTAAAACAGATGCCATTTAACTTCTTTCAAGTGAATCTCTAGTAGACAGCATAGAAGTGGATAATTTTTTTAAAGAATCTATTTTGCCAATTTCTGCCTTTGAATTGGAAAATTTAATCCATTTAAACGTAATTGGTGATAAGGAAGAATTTCTGTCATTTTGCTCCTTGCTTTGTGTATGTCTTTGTTGTTCCTTGTGTCCTTCATTACTGCCTTATTTGCAATTATTTGGTTCTTTACAGTGTCCAATTTTTATTCTGTTCTCATTTCATTTTCTGTATTTCTTTAAATTATTTTCTTAGTGGTTTCCCTGGGGATCACAATTAACCTCTTAAACTTGTAACGATTTATTGGTACAATAAGGTACTAATACCACCTCAACTTCAACAGTATACAAAATCTTTGCTCCTATACAGCTCTGTCCCTCCCTCTTTATATTGTTGTCACAAATTACATCTGTATACAATGTTGCCCATTAACATAGATTTTTAATTAATGTTTTAAGAGTTTGTCTTTTAAATCATACAGGGAAAGAGGTAAGGGTTACAGACCAAAAACACAGTAATACTGACTTTGTATTTACCTATGTAGTTACCTATACAGTGTTCTTTATCCTTCATAGACTTTATGTGATTCTCCAGTGTGCTTTTATTTCAACCTGAAGTACTTCCGTTAGTATGTCCTGTATGCAAGTCTACCAGCTTTTGTTTTTCTGGGAATGTCTTGATTTCTCCTTTATTTTGGAAGAATAAGAATAGTTTGCCAGATATGTAATTTTTGGTTGACACTTTTTTTCTTTCACTACTTTAAATATTTTATTCCATTGCTTTCTGATTTCTATGGTTTCTGTTTATTGTTTATCAATCTTATTGAGGATTCCTTGTATCTAATAATTTGTTTTTCTCTAGCTGCTTCCAAGATTCTCTCTTTGCTTTAGTCTTTCAACAGTTTGATTATCTTGGTGTGGATCTCCTTGTGTTTATCCTTTTTGGAAAGATCTTTAGATTTATGTCCTCTATCAAAAATGGTTAGTTTTAGGCCATTATTTTTTCAAATATTCTTTCTTCCTCTTTTTCTCTCTTTTCTCTCTTCCTGGGACTTGCATTATGTACATGTTGGTACATTTGGCAGTGTTTCACAGACCTCTTAAGCTCTGCTAATTTTTCTTCATTCTTTTTTCTTTCTGCTTCTTCGAATGTATAATTTCAGCCTTTAAGTTTGCTGACTCTATTCTGTCTGCTCAAACGTGCCATTAAAAAACATCCTCAAGTGACTTTCTGGTTTCAGTTATTGGACTTTTTAGCTCTAGAATTTCTGTTTCTTTCTGTTTTATAATTTCTGTCTCCTTATTGATATTCTCTATTTGTTAAGGCATCTTTCTCAGGGTTCCCTTTAATTCTTTGGGTATGGTTCCTTTAGCTCTTTGACTTTATCTAGTAATTTCAGTGTCTCTGCTCCCTCACAGACAGTTTCTGTTAAATTCTCCTGTGATTGAATCATACTTTCTTATTTCTTTGCATGCTTCATAATTTTGTTGATGAAAACTGAACATTTTGAAATATTATAATGTAATAACTCTGGAAATCATATCTCCTCCTCATGTTTTGTTTCTGTTCATTTAATGGGTTATAGCTCTTTGTTTAGTGACTTCTCTATACTACTTTTGTAAAGATTATATTCCTTATCAAAGACCAGGCAGAGATGAAAGCTTAAGGTCTTCTCAAGGATTTTTTTGAGCATGATTTCTGCTGTGGGCATGTGCGTGGCTTTCTAAATCCCTCCATTTACACAGAAACTTTCAATTCTGTAATTCTCAAAATATATATACATATACATGTATCTTTACAGCTTTCCTTTTTTGCTCCAGATGGAAGCAGGTTAATTTTCTTTTCAGTGTTTTTGAGAAATGTCATCCATGTAGCCACTTTTCTGTCATGAAGAAGTTCTGCTGAGGAAAAACAAAGACAAGCATCTTGCAGCAGTTCTTCAGGCAACTCTCAGGTCAGACAGAGAGACACAATTTCTTTGAGAACAGGCTCTGGTATGCTCTTTCTGGAATCAGGAATCAGGGTTCCATGTTGGAAACATGAGCTGTCATCTTTAAAACCACAGTGGAGCTAAAGAGGGACTAAGTGGTACATGGAGAAGTGTGCATGACTAAAGCTGTCCTACTATTTTTTGGGTTGCTTCTTTCTTGATTTGGTATTTTCTTAGTTGCTGTAGACCTTTGCCTATTTTTCTAGAGTTCTATTAATATTGATTCTTACCATTTTCACTCATATTTCCTTTGTGTGTTTCTGTGGAAGCATATGACTTTTGAGATACCTACTTCACTATCTTCACTCATGTCATCTCATTTGTTTAAATTTTAATGTCTCCTATTATGAATAAAGTTGAACATCTCTTTATATGTCTGAGGGCTATTTTTATACCTTCTATAAACTGTTCATAGTTTTTTACCATTTCTCTATCAGAATGGATATATTTTGAAGAAGCAGGAGAGTGTGGCAAAAAAAATACCAGTTGTCCCCAACAAGTGTCCAATCTTCCCTTCTGTATTATAGTACATGAATCCCCAATATTTATTTATTTTTTCTCATTTTTTAATTTTATTCTATGAATAGTCACAGATGACTATGAATTGACACAGATAGTCAAAACATACTTTTAATATTTTACTAAAATTTGTTATTTCTCAATTTAACTCTGCCTTTTTCTTAGAAAGCAAATATGTTAATATAAGCAAAAAGAAGAAAATAAAAATCATCTTACAACCTCACAATCTAGAGGTAACAACTATCAGCAGGCAGGCATATAATACTGTACACTTTTTAATGTGAAATACCATAAAAGTGACCACACTTGTACAGATTTTTTTAAATATGACCATATAGAAAAGTATTTTCATACATATATTTTAATAGAGAGTGATAATTTTTTAATTTTATTTATTTATTTTGAGAGAGAGAGAGAATCCCAAGCAGGCTCCACACTGTTAGTGCAGAGCCAGATGTGGGGCTCAATCTCACAAACCTGAGCCAAGATTAAGAGTTGGACGCTCAACCAACTAAGCCACTCACTCAGGGGCCCTGAGAATGATTTTTTAGAGATTGATATGTTTAATTGAACCAAAGAGCTAAAGTAAAATCTATACATAAAAACAATATAAGCATTTCAGCAAATGATGCTAGAACAATTAGATAGCCATAAACCAAAAAAATTGCTCTATATATGTCATCATATGAAAAAAATTAACTCAAAATGTATCATAGACTTAAATATAAAACCTAAAACTGTACAATTGCTAGAAGAAAACACAGGTAAAATCTCTGTGACATGGCCTTAGGCAAAGACTTTTCCTAATTCAATTTTTCTACTTTGGCAAAATACAGATAACATGTATTATCATAATCATTTTTAAGTATACAGTAACTAGACCAATGGCTGACTAGAATAAAGTCTATATCTCCCAGCCTCTCTTCCAGCTAAGTGTAGAGTAATGATTACATCCTGACCAATGAGATGTTTGCAAAAGTAATGTGAGAAACTGTACTTTACTGTATAAGGGAAGGATATGCATTTCTTGTTCCATTCTTTCCATTCCATTGCCTGGAATGTGAGTGTGATGATGATACATTTGGGATCATATAAGATAAAGGCTATTTTCTATTGCAAAGCAACATTATAGTAAATACTAAATCCCTAGAAAACTTCATGAAGCATACCTGTCAAAGCAGCCTTTAGTCTCTATTTGCATTTAATTACCTGAGAGGGAAAGATGTTGCTGTCTCATTTAGGCCACTGTTATATTTTTTCATTCAATGTATACTATATCCCAACAAACACAAATATTCACCAAGGATGCTTCTAGTTGGCAGCAGCCATTAACACTAGAAGATCAAGGAAGCTTGAGAGCTGAAGAATCCAATAAGGACAACATGAAAAATGAATATATAATCACTCATGCTTTATTTATTTTATTATATTATTTTTTGAGATAGAGAGTACATGCATGCACATGAACAGGCGGGGAGGGGTAGAAGGAGAAGGAGAGAGAGAGAATCATATGCAGGATCCACACCCAGCACAGAGCCTGATGCAGGGCTTCATCTCAAGACCCTGAGATCATGATCTGAGCCAAAATAAAGAGTGAGCTGCTTGACCCATTGAGCCACCCAGGTCCCCCAATCACTCATACTTTAAACAAGCACTTTTATTATCTATTAGAAGTGGAGGGAAAATATTTTTTAAAAAGAAAATCCTTGTAGTAAGGGTAATCTGCTCTTTATTTAAAACACATAGATTTAAAAGATGCTGAGGTGGCATAGTGAATATTAGGATATAGTAGTAAAGAAGAAAAGTTAGAGCTAAATTGTTCACTATTATAAAAAAAAAGAGACATATCAATAGCATAGAAGGTTGGAGACAGGAAGGTTTGGAGAGAGATTAGGGAAAAGGTTAAGAAAGGTTAACTAAGAAGGTACTCTGGGAAGAGATGGCTAGTGAAGATTTTTGGAGAAAAATTGATACATACTAATATTATGTAACCTCTACTTTCCCACTTAATCTTCAGTAAAATCTGAGTTGTTCACTAGCATTATAGAAATCATAATTTCCATTTAGTAACTCAAAAAACATATTGAATTATGTTTCCATGTTGGTATAGATTCTGTGCAAGAAGATTGATTCTCTCTCAGTTACAAGTACTAGGTATACAAATATAAACAAGATAAAAATGCCCATCCTCCAAGATTTCACAGTCCTTCAAGATTTCATGAAGCAAATGAAGCAAAAATTGACAAAATAATGTAACAAATGTTGGATACTAAGAATATGCAAAGCATGCTAAAAGTGCCAACAGAGGAAGACTAAATCTAGTGGTAGGGTAAGGAAGGAGGAAATACCTTTTGTGGATGCAGACTGGAATTCTTCATGGAGTGAAGGGGCAAGAATCCTAGGTAAAGGGAATAAAACCATGTAAGTTGTAAAGAGCTATGAATGAGTCAGTATGCTACCTCGATAGCGTACAAGTTGTTTGGAATTGTGAGTTCAGGATATTTAAGAGGGACTAAAAGCAGATGCATCGGGAGAGTTATACACTTTTTCAAGCCATCTTAAGGACTTTTGAATTCTCCCTTCATGTAGTAGAATTAAAACAACAAATTCGCTTATTCACTAAATAACATTTTTTTAAAAGAAGCATCTAGTGGTGCCAGATACTGTTTTAGACACTAATATATGGAAGGAGCAACTTTATATCTTGATGGGAGGAGAAAATGTTCTTAAAAATATAAGGCACATATGAAAACTATATTGAAAAACATATATAAGAAATCAAATTCTTTGTTTCTAGGAGGAAAATAATATAGAGAACATACTGTGGGCAGGGAGGAGAAAAAGAGATTTGTTCTGGCTTGAGTGGTCATGGAACTCTTCTCTGAGGAAGCGTCATTTGAGACTTGAATAAAGAGACAGAAAGCCATGTAAACATCTGCTGGAAAAAGTTTCAAAGCAGAATCAACAGCCTTGGCATAGTAATGGGAATCAGCCTGAATATTTGAAAGGTAGAAAAAAAGCAATGGCATAGACTGAATGATTGTGTCCCCCTGCCCCTCCCATTCATGTGTTTAACTCTCATCCCCAATGTGATAGCTTTGAAGGTGGAGCCTTTGAGAGGTGATTAGTCATGAGGACAGAGCCTTCAAGAAGGGGTTAGTGCTCTTACTAAAGAGATATCAGGGAGCTCCCTTGCCTCTTCTGCCCTGTAAGGACACAGTGAGAAGATAGCCATCTATGAACAAGAAAGTGGGTCCTTATTAGACACCAAATCTGCCAGCACCTTGATCTTGGACTTCTCAACCTCCAGAAGTGTGAGAAATAAATTTCTGAGACTGGGTAGAGCAGCCATCCAGTCTATGGTATTCTGTAATAATAGCATCCCAAACAAACTAAGACAGTCAATATGAAATGAGTATAGTAAATAAAAAGTAAGAATGAGTTTGGAGAGTCAGGTAGGGGCCAAATTATAGAGAAATACATAAACTAGGTAAGTGAAGGTAAGTTTGATGTCAATGGAAATCTATTGGAAGCTTCTATGCATGAAATGGCATGATCTTATTTACATTTTAGAAAGATACTTCTGGTTTCTATGTAGAGGGAAAATGGTTTTTAAGCAAGAATGAAGTAAAGGATTCTAGTTAAGAGGCTATTTCAGAATCCCAGGCAAGAGCATTATGGAAATGCAGTGAGAAGTGGAAATAATGAGAAATGTTTGGATTTGGAATATATTTTGGCAGAAGAGAGGTAACAGGCTATCCAGTAGGAATCAGTGTGAAATATGAGGAAATATGACTCATGTTTTGGTCTGACCAATAGAGTAGATAACTATGCCAATACTTGGGATAGGGAAAGTTTGGAAAGAGTGAATTTGAGCAAGAACAGATTGAGAAAAGATGAGAATTTTTTGTTCTGTTTTGACCTTGTTAGCTAATATGCGTCCACTAAACCAAGAGTAGAAATGTTGAATGATCAGTGGAACTTAAAAGCCTTGAACTTAGGAGAGGCCTGGTCTAGAAATATAAACATTAGTGTCCTTAGAATGAATATACTGGCATTTAACTCATAGGACTGGAAAGATCATCTTGGAAGAAAAACTAGAAAAAGAAAAGATTGGGGCCAATGTCCCAAAGTGGGAGTCCTTCAGCACTAAAAATCTGTAAAAGGAGGAAAAGTCATAAAGGAGCCATTAGGGAAGCAGAGAGACCGAAAAAAATTAACAACAATGACAACAACAGTTAAATGTTATGTCACTGTGGACTTAGAAGAAGTGTTTTAAGAATAAAGTCAGTGGTCAATTGTGTCAAATGCTACTGAGAAGTCAGATAAGATAATTGCAGTGAAACACTGGCTCTGGCAAAATGCAGGTCATTATTGACTGTGACAAGAGCCAATTCAGTACAGTGGTAGGTACTAAAAACTTATCGGAGTGGTTTGAGAAAAGAATGTGTTTGGGGGGTGGTGGGGAGGTGAGGTAAGAGTGCTTACAAAAAGCTATTTTAAGGGATATTATCATGGAAGAGAGCAGAGGAAGGGTCGGTGAATGGAAAAGTTAAGGGTCAAGTGAGGATTTTACTTTATTTTAATCGAAGCTATACATTCACATAATTTAAAGAGTTAAATAATTCTAAAAAGCTTTTTACAAAATGTAACTATTCTCGGAATATATCACACACGCCCCCCTTTTCTTAATCCTCAGAAATCCTAGAATCAACTATTTTAACTGTTGCTTTTGATTTCCTCTTGCCTTTTGTATCTGCATTTGTT
Organism: Neofelis nebulosa; assembly: GCF_028018385.1. Lineage (NCBI taxonomy): Eukaryota > Metazoa > Chordata > Mammalia > Carnivora > Felidae > Neofelis > Neofelis nebulosa. The sequence continues at coordinate 133,527,243 of NC_080783.1, forward strand.
TCCTTTGTCTGTCAGACTTCCCCTCTCTACTACCTTTGTTTCCTCACTCCCTTTGTCTTTCCTTTTCTGTTTCCAACTCTCCTTTAATCCTGTTATTATTATTTTCCTTTTCCTAACTTAGCTCTACCTTCTTTTCTTTTTTTTTTCCTTTTCCTTCTCCTCTTCCTCTTCATCCTCCTCCTGTCTCCCTTCTCTCTCTCTCAGACATGACTAGCCAGCACACTAAAATGTCATGTACATTGGCATTTCATGAATACATATTTTTAGTCCATGTTCTTAAGTTTGAGCAAAGTTGGACAAAGAATTGTAGTTCCTCCTCTGAGGAGGAAAAACAGGGTTTCTGAATGTCACATTAACTTTATTTTTTTCAGTATCAGCATTATTCAATAGAAATAAGAAATAATACACATAGAATGTATTTTTAATAAGTTCAAAGATTTCTGAGAATTAGAAAGCCTCTTTCACTCAATTGGTATTTCCTTCAGGTCAACTACTTTACTTTATTCCTCTAACCCTAGCTAGCACTTAATACTGTGGCTGTTAGGTAATAGCTGTTCAAAACTATTATGTAACTATATCAGTAATCCTCCTAATAAGCAGAATGCACTGTTAGCATATTGATAAAATCTGATCATGTCAACATAAACGCAATTATATCATGGCTTTGTTGGTATTGGCTATTTTTCACGTCAAACCTTTATCTTTAAATGAAAGATATTTAAGAAAATACCCATATATACTACCATTAAATTATATGGAGATTTTTTTCATATGCTCCATTGCTTACTTGATACGGCATTCACATTTACTCAATGTGTGCCAGATCTTTATGCTACCCCCAAGGGCTAGAAGGAGTCATTACAAAATAGTGTGATAAATGCTATAATGCTTTAAGACAGTAGTTAGAAACAAAGGAGAAAGTCACTGAATTTCCTTGTGAGTCTGGGTAGGCTTCAGACAGGTAGTAACTTTTGATCTGAGTCTGGAAGTGTGAGTGGTGAGAGCCATTTCAATGCAATCTTTATAGCAAACAGTTGCGAGATTCAGTCATAGTTTTAGTGAAAAAGTAATATATATATTTTTAAACACTTCCTACTTTCTTTGAGTATGGAGTGTAAAGAAATATGGACAGCAGGAAACATGCCATCTAGAGACAAGAGCAATTTAAGCTGAGCCCACTCAGTGTAGAAGCATTTAATTCAGAATCTTCACATAATTTCATTTTATTTAAAGCATTATTAAGAAATATCTTCCAGCTTATCACATGTGAATTTTAAGCCTCAGTAGTATTAGGTTTGACACAGACAGAGCACTTCTGGGATTATATTAATTTAGGCAGTAGGACCTGTTAGTAAGCATTTGATTGCCCACAATACAGAAGGATTTAATCATGTTATTGATTTGTTGGCAAATATTGGTTGAAATCCCCTGATACTGCTGGCAGTTATGCATTCCAAAATTTATTGGATTTGTGAGTCATTTTCCTTTGTGTTTAAACTTGTGATATCTTCCTATAAATAGAAAAACCCAGGTGTTAACTGAAAAGAACATTCACTGTTATGCAGCTGTACCCTACCTAGGCTTGTGCCTCTGATGCTCAGTTATAACAAGTGCTTAGATTCCTTTTCAACTTTAATTTTGTTTTATCGCTTTTAAACCATTCAATAGAAGAGAAAGTATAAAATGATTATAAATTATCTAAGCAAAGACATTCCCTTCAGCAGGTGTTCTAAAGACCAAAAGCACTAAATAATATGCTTGGGTATTTTTAGGTAAATTATAAAATTTCCTTTCTAAGTATATTGTCCTAGATTTATCTTTGAAAACAAGGCAACTGGATTAAAACTCACTGTGTATTTAATTTCAAACAAAAATATGTATTGTACATCTTTCACATGCTATAGGATACATTAGGGCAATTCTACTTCTAGAACCAGCCAAATCCTCATAAAATCTGTTTTGGCAAATCTTATACTATAGATTTTCATAGCCCATTGCTAAGGTATAGCATCTGATATTTCACAGTGGTGACAGAACCTCTATTCAAAAATAAGGGCCCAAGGTTGTCAAAATGTAAGGCTGCTAGCGTTTACAATTTGGTAATCATGGTATTAGAAATACAATTTACTTAACCTGTGAAGCCTCCTTGGACATGTAAACTAAGTCCACAGAATTGTCTATCAGCTGGACCTCATGAGAGAACACTGCACTGTCTAGGGTGAAACAGTAACTGGCAAAAGGAAAGAAAAGAAACTATAACAGCACAATAACAAAGAGTAGCTTCTTAGTCTTTCTGAGAGAAAGATGATATAAATTTTTTACATTAGGTTTTATATTAGGTTACAAAGGATTGGAGTAGGGTCGATTTAAACCTAGGGAATCGGGGGTGGCTGGGTGGCTCTTTTAGTTAAGTGTCCAACTCTTGATTTAGACTCAGGTCATGATCTCATGGTTCGTGGGATTGAGACCCACGTCAAGCTTGAGTGGAGTACTCACTGACAGCATGGAGCCCGCTTAGGATTCTCTCTCTCCCTCTCTCTCTCTCTCAAAATAAATAAATAAACTTTAAACCTAGGCAATCTGATTCAATAATTCATAGGTTTTACAGTAAGTTTCTAACAATATGTCTTAATAGCTAATGGTTGTGGTGGTAATTTTTCCCCAGCCCAAATTTCTTTTCCCATCTCATTACTTTTCCCTTAGGCATTAAAAGAAAGCTTGGAAACTTGGGTGTGAGAGGAGTATCTAGCAAGAGGAGTGACTTCAGAGATCACTTGGACAGTAGAAACTTGAGTATTTGAGATTATGGATTCAGAAAATAAGCACACAATAAGGAAAACCAAGAAATGAGATTTAACCATAACTTTACACCTGTGTATATTTTTCAAGTATATTTCTAGATACACATAGAAAAATTTTTCATATTTCAAATAATATATATGCAATTAATTTTTCCCAGATTCTGTTTAAAGTAAAAGAAGGCAATGGATTAAATTCTTATCCCAGTTCTACCACCAAATAGCTGTGTAAGTTTTGATAAGTAATTAAACCTCTCTGATCCTCAGGTTACTTAGGTTCGATTAGACTTGGTGAATATGGATTGTTCTCATATTAGCTGCCAGTCCTTATGTTCAATTCTGTGAGCCCAAAAGTAAGAATTACTTCTACTTGAGTTACTGTAATTCCCAATTCCAATCTCACCCCACACAATAACTTCTAAATTGTCCACATTGCTCCAAAGTGATCTCTTTATAATGGAAATATTCTCAAAGGATTTTAAATGCTTCAATAACACACTGTGGCCCTCATTAAAAAAAAATCTTTAATTCCTTAGAAATGTATACCTGACTCTTCATGGTCGGTCCTGCTTCGCCTCTCTTTGTCTATTTTTCACCCCTCTTCACTAAGCCTCATGATAATCCCCATGCTGTCTCAGCAATACTCTCTGTTTTCTCTTTTGTCCCTTTGTGGTATGTGTACTTCTTTCCGCATAAAACAGCATCCTTTATCACTTCTGCTTATCCCTAACTTGTGCTAATCCTTCGTACTTCAGTACTAAGTCTCTCTTTCTTCACATGTAAGCCTCTTCTGATCCTGCTGAGGTATTGTGGAATTTATCAAGTAATATCCTAACTCTCTTTATGAACCTGTTTGCTGCTATATTAGAGATCTCAGAATACTGACTAAAGAGTGTGAATTACTGAATCAGATTGCCTAGGTTTGAGTTTAACTTACTTCAGTACTGTTAAGTTGGGCAATCTATTTAACCTCTTCCATCTTCTGTTGCCTTATGTGTGAAATGGGAAGAAATAATTGGTACCTAGCTCTTAAGAATGCTGTAAGAATTAGAAAACAAACGAACATAAAACCAAACAAGCTGAAAATGAATATCATATCAATGCATGTAAAATGCTGCACATAGAGCCTGACACATAAGCACTTAATAATGTAATTTATCATTTTATTGTTCCTAAGTATGTCTCATCTCTCTATCTTTAGTACCTTATACATTTCCTGACATAACACATTTACTAATTCATTAAGAGGGTATTTGCTGTGCTGCTCTGTGTCAAATATGTAATTGAAAAACATACAAATATAAAGAGTATATACTTGAAGTGAAATAAGGAATGAATTAAAGAATGAACAAAGACAAGTTCTATCCCTCCTTATCCATAAAGAGAGTTTGCTGTCTAGCAGAGGAAAAGACATGCAAGTGAAGACTATAACAAGTATGTATCAGTTCTGGATTAGTATAGGAAGCAAAATCTTTTCAAAGTATCTCCAGCAGAAAGTAATTCTAATTCAGGGAATTATATCTTTGAAAATCATTGACCAGGTAAGGAATGGAAGTCAGGATCAGCCACTGGATTCCTAAATGTAATGGTCCATCACTAAAGCTGTAATCCAGGGAACATCAGTCTGCCCCTATTGTCAAAACTGCCTCTCATCCACATAATGCTGGTAGCTAAAGTCTGGGAAACTGAATGTGGGGTTCCCAAAATGCCTTTATGCTCTCTGGTGTCCATTACTTTGCTTGCCATGACACCTAAGTTTCACTGTCCAAATCATATGACAATGCATCACCCTCTTGGGCAGGTCTGTGAAATGCAGTTTTTCACTTCCCAACCTCTCCAGAAACAAAGGGGCCACATAATTTGTAGGAAAATATTTTACTTTTAAAAGTCTCTACTTTAAAATATATTTTGGGTATTCTCATAAAAAATCCTACCATTCCAAAATCCATAGCACTTACTTCATGGGCTCAGGTAGAAAAGTATTATTCTAGATCAACCTAGTGGTACAGTGAGTGATATAGTTACATTCTCAGTATTTTAGGAAGCAAGGGTAAGAGCATGTAAACCAGCTCAAGATAAAGGGTGTAGGTTCAGGAGGGCTTCCTGAAAGAAGAGCTCTATGGAGAAGAAAGCAAGGAAGCAGTTAAAATAATAAAAATGTGGGTTTCCATTCAAGAGGTCCCTTACCAGGAGATATTTCCCCGATTTCTTATCTGAAAAGGATGTATTTGTGAAATACCATTAACAAAATATCAATTTAAAAAGCTGGATGACAATATAGAATATTTTAGTCTACTCTTACCCATAAATACTTGGGCGTTCTGATTGGATTTCTATGCATTGAGTCCACTAAACATTTACAAACAGATGGCTGTGTCTGCCACATTCACTGAGAACTGCCTTAAGGAATGATTTAGAATTTTATTAATGCAGCTTTTCTTAAATTATGCTGTTTAAACTACTCTCAGACAAAACCAGAACTAGAAATGAGAACTTGACAGTATTGTTGTTTTCTTTCATTTCTTATTACAAAATCAAAGCAAATATTCATCATGGGAAAATTAATTTTTCACCAGAGGCAATTTTGGGGAGATAAACCTGATTAAATTCATTTAATTTTTGTAACATATGTTGCTGTTGGTTTTACTAGGAAGGGGGACTATCACTTAAAAATGTTTCTTTCATTTATATTCCACATAATAATTATTAATTGGCATTCCATAGTCTCCAAAGAACTGAGAAATCAGTTTTAATTTACCATAACTGTAGATCTTTTGTAGTAGAGCTATAGCTTAGCTATAGAAAACAGGGAGGTAATTCATTAAAACCACTGTACCACAGAAAGCAGCAAATGAATTTTCAAACAAATGCTTAGCATTATTGTCTATATAATAAATCTCACGAATAATCTTGGCCTTCTCAACCCTTGAATTTAAATTCTTTTTGAGTTGGGGCACCTGGGTGACTCAGTCAGTTAAGCGTCCAACTTCAACTCAGGTCATGATCTCACAGTTCATGGGTTCAAGCCCCACGTCGGGCTCTGTGCTGACAGCTAGGAGCCTGGAGCCTGATTCGGATTCTATGTCTCCCTCTCTCTCTGCCCCTCCCCCGCTCACATTCTGTCTCTCAAAAATAAATTAACATTAAAAAATTTTTTAAAAATTCTTTTTGAGTCAAAGATTGTTTTGTTTTGTTTTGTTTTGTTTTGTTTTGTTTTTGGGTTTCTTTTGTTGCTCCTCTTTGAACTTTAAGATTTACATAGCTGAGAAAAAACTTGTTACCTTACATTTCTTTCTTTTCTAGTTTTAAAAATGTCCCTTACTTATACTTTTAGAGGTAATAGTGTACTAGTGTCCTTTCACTATTTTTTAAAGCAAAGATAAACTATGAAAATAATACTACTTTATACAATACAAATGATAAAGTATCTTCACTTTCATCATAAACTGTCATAAATATCTCTGCCTCCCCATTGTATTCACTTTTATAATCATCTAAAGAAATTTTAGAACTATTTTCTGGATTTAAATAAAATTTTAGCAGACTATTGGATGAAAGTTAAACATACAAGAATTATCTCTAAATTTTGCATTATTTTTTATACTTTAAAAAGTAGTTCATCTTATCGTATAATAATTGCAGTAATTAGCAATATTATTGCAGACATGTTGGTTGAATAGCACCAATGCAGTTTAGGAAACTGACTTGAGCTTAAGGGGTGAGCCTGATTGGTTGAACTGCAATAGCATCTGCAATAGCATCCACCTTGTCAGTAATTCACTGAGCAATCATTATGTGATTAAACTTTGGCTTTGGAACACAAAATAGGATTGTTGGAATCCTGTTCTTCAGTGAGATGGAATTTCTACCATCCTTGAAAAAGTGTAGAGTCCCTTCTGTTATTGGCAATCATTCTACAGTCATGAGGGATGATGTGAATAGTAGGTGACAGAAGAACAGGAAAACATGTGGTTCCTCAATAACATAATTGAGCCAGTGAGTCAATCAACCCAGAAGCCTCGTTTCTTGCTAGCTTTCCTGTTCAAATGAGCTAATAAATTTCTTTATTGCATAAGCAAATATTTGTTCATTTTTTTGTCACTTGTACTTGAAAAGCCTGATGGATAAAAAGCAGAAAGTGAAAGTCTCTACTTCCACTTCCCTAACATACACCCCTAAGGTAATCACTGTTACCTCTTGTATATGAAATCTTGTCTCTATTCCTAGAAAAATTGATTTGCTTTTCTCACCACACACACACACACACACACACACACACACACACACAGAGATCTCTCTTGATATTATTATAACAAATGGGATAATAGTGTGCACAATGATATATATCTAGCTTTTTTTTCACTTAATGTAAAGTGGGCAATTTTTATATCACTATACATACTATAAAACCCATTGTTTGTAACAGCTGCATAGTATATCATGGTATGAGTGACTTCTGACTCCCTTTAACAAATGCCCTAATAATAGAAGTTCAAATTGTCTTGAATTTTTTGCTACCATGAACAGCATAGTAAGGACTTTTATACATATGTCTTTGCATAAGTGTAAAAGTATTTCTTAGGATAGAATCATCACAATAAAAATGATGAAATTCTCCATTTTGATAGTCTTGTTTATTCTGCTCAATGGTGGTGACTATACTGAAGCACACAGAATTAAATAATTTTCTCTCTATCACAAAGCCAGTAAATGTTAGAGTCAGTAGGTTTCTCAGGCCATTTGACTTTAGAGCAAGTATTCTTATGCATTATATTATGCTATTTCCTCTTTTTGTTTTGGAATTACTCCAGATTTATTAATAAATTTGGGAAGATTTATCTCCCTATTTCATATCTTCATTTTGCTTTTTCAGAAAAAAAGTTTTAGTTTTTTTTTCCATGTAGGCAAGACATTTCTCATTAAAAATAATCCTGGGTATTTTGCATTTTATATTAGACATTTTTAATATAAGGATGTTTGAAAGCAGATGTTTTGACCAGGGCCCCCAAGGGGGAAAAAAAAGGATAAAGAGGGCAATCTTCTTAAAATATCAGTCTAACTTATAGAGTGTAATCTGAAGCATTATTTTATATTAAAACTGAATATTACATAAAGACAGAATTCACATGATTTGTTTTCATAAAATATAAGGCAAAGATATTTCTATGCATATATTAGTTCGCTATTGGTACAAAACAAATTAAATCTTGAAACTTAAAGTGACAAGCATTTATTACCTCACACAGTTTCTGAGGGTCAAGATTCTGATGAAGCTTAACAGGAAAGTTGTATCTCAGGCATCTCATAGGCTGTAGTCAAGCTGTTGACGAGTATTGCAGTCATTTAGGGATAAAGGATCTGCTTTCCAGTTTACTCACTCACATAGATGTTGACAGGAGGCTTCAGTTCCCTACCATATAGACCTGTAGTGTGGTGAGAAAGAGAGAGTGAGTATGAGGGTGAGAATGAGGGTGACTGTGGGAGAGGGAGAGGGGGAGAGAGAGAGAGAGAGAGAGAGAGAGAGAGAGAGAGAGAGAATGCTCAAGAAGGAAGTCATAATGTCTTTTAGAAAATAATCTCAGAAGGAATATTCCATCATTTCTGATGTATTCCATTGTTTATACAAAACAATGCTGGTATAATAGGGGTAAGAACTACACAAGACTGTGAGGCAGGGATCACTGGATCTAGGAGATTGGAGGCACAAGCTCTGGGTTCTTGAGCACCCTCCACTACCATATGGATACCAAAAAACAAAAAGGTTGAGAAGCACTAAGCTATGAAATTTTATTTATATAGAATCTTAAGGTATCTAAGAAACTCTTATTTATAACTAGTTTAATAGTTTTTCAAAGAAATATATCTATGTATCTATCTAGATAGATACATAGATATATATATCAGTCCAAACCTCCAGAAAGTAAACTTTAACTCCAATTATTAATTTGACCTAGGATCAAAAACTTATGAGAGAATAAGAAAAGATTCTAGCCACCTGTGCAGCTCAGTTGGTTAAGCATCTGACTCTTGATTTGGGTTCAAGTCATGATCTCACAGTTCATGAGATGGAGCCTTTGTGTCAGGCTCAGCACTGACAGTGTGGAGCCTGCTTGGGATTCACTCCCTCTCTCTCTACCCCTCCCCCACGTGTGTGTGCTCCCCCTCTCTCTCTCTGTCTCTGTCTCAAAGGTAAATAAATAAACTTAAAAAAAAGAATAACAAAAGTTTCCTTTTCAAAACAATGAATTCTAAAACTGAAGACATCAACCCAGGTAAGTGTATTTGAACTAGCTCTTTTCCTTCAAAACTCTCTCTGGTGGCCTTTTGGTATATATAACAATATTGTATATAATATTGATAATTATTTATGTATTTTATGAATTATTTTAATCCTTGATATCTTTCAATTTTATAAAATTTGCAGTGATGTCAAAATTTTAATTATATAGGTTTATAAAATTATATAGATATTACTAAAGCTAATATTGTCCTATTCATTCTTACATCTTACATTCTTACATTATCAAGTTTATATATCTTGATATGAATAGATATATAATAAAATGAAATAATAAAAATACACTTTTCCAAGGAATTTCATTAACTAGTTAAATCTATATATTCACTCATGTGATGGACTATTATATTGTCGATCCCCCCTCAGTGAACCACAACTCCCAGTATTTATACACTTCTGTAGTCTCCTCCCCCTTGAGCTTAATGAAGATCTCTTAATAAGCTTGTGCACATTGCAGCTTGTTCTCTTGGAACACTTCCTGGACTAGACTAATTTGAAGGAGAAGACCGTTTTGTTGTGTTAGCCTTAGCCAAGTTCCCACTTACATAACCACCTAAGTGATATCAGTTATACCACATGAAGCACAACAACCAACCAACTGATCCCAGTCAACGCATAGAATCATAAGAAATAATACTTTCTCTTATAAGCCAAAAGTTTTTTAGGGTGTTTATTTCACAGCACTACATAACTTGAACAGAAAAGGATAATACATGAAAGCGGGGTGCTGTCATCATAAAAACATAAAATATGTGGCATTGGCTTTGGAGCTAAGCAGCAAAGGTCTGGCTAGAAGACTACTGAGAAACTTGCTATTGGAAACTTGACAAGAGTGGACTTGATTTATTGACAAAAATTAATAAGAAGTGTGACCTTGGTAACTTGTAAGATAAAACATGTGCCAATGACTGTGATTCTCACTAAGGAGATTTCCAGACAGGATGCTGAAAGTACCATTTGGCTTCTTATAGTTGCCTAAGATATGGCTTCACAGAAAAAAAAAAAAAAAAAGGTGGATAAAATAAGGAACTATTTAGTTTTCAAGCAAAGTTAATGAAATTATTTCCAAACCAAACTGGCTGAGCTATAATATGAGTTCGTTTTCAATCCTCAGCTTCTCGAGTGCATAAAAGTTATCAAATTAAGAAAAGGTATCAGACGAAAACAAAATCCAGGGCACTGACAGTAAAATGTGGCTTCAGCATAAACGTCAGATCAAAACTATGATTGCAAGTCTGTTAGGACATAAGAAAGATTCAAGGTAAGAAAGAAAAAGAAAGAAAGAAAGAAAGAAAGAAAGAAAGAAAGAAAGAAAGAAAGAAAGACAGACTCAAGGTGTTTCTTCTCACTCTTAGCTAGGCTTCTAAGGATTTTAAGGGTATTGTCACATATTCCAAAACAGAAAGGGATCTGTCCTGAAAATATATGTCCCTATGACTTTAGTCTAATAGAATGGACTATAATCTAATATGTAGAAGGTCCGCAAAATTTTAAAAGGAATTTGAATATTAAAACTACTGTCAGCTTAGAATAAAAGAGACAGTTCAAAACTTTTTGGGCCTTCAGCTTTCTACAGCAGGAAATAGGCTAATAAAGCTGCTCAGCTACAAGAAAAGGCAAATATTTTTACTGAAAAAGCGAGCAGAAAGAAGACCCCAGCAAGCTGAGCCAAGGGTCATGGGGAACCACTCTCAAATCAAGAAATATTCTCTACCCTGGAGCATAGGAACTGGTGACATGAGCCTGAATGGATTTCAGAATTTCTGTCAGTCTCTTCTTCCTCTCCTCCTCTCTGAGTGGGAGTATCTAGCGTGATTATCTTCTTTCTATCTTACCACTGTATGAAATGTGTGTAAAGGGCTGGTAATTTAACTTTTCAGTTTATAGGCCTCTATAAACTGAGCCTGGGTGGCTCAGTCAGTTAAATATCCAACTTTGGCTCGGGTCATGATCTCACCATCCATGGGTTCAACCCTGTGTCAGGCTCTGTGCTGACAGCTCAGAGCCTGGAGACTTCTTGGGATTCTGTGTCTCCCTCTCTCTCTTCCCCTCCCCCACTCATGCTTTCTCTCTATCTCTATCTCTCTCAAAAATAAATAAAAACATTAAAAAAGAAAATTTAAACACTTAAATTGTACCCAGGGTAAACTTTGGGAAAGTGTGGAGAGAAGATGTTTTGAATGGACAAGAAGCATATAATGGTATACAAACACTCTGAAAAATATTAAAGCCAGTGATTTACTTTATGCCATTAGCTCTCTTCTCTGATCATTTGCAAAGGTGGAAAAAGCTCTTTTAAAACGCTTTTCCCTTGAGCCTAGAAAAGAAAGAGAGGTTCTGCTTTCTAAAAGAAAAGTTTTCCTTTTTGATTTTTTCAGTCAGCTCAAATAAGAGGGGCTCAAGGAGGAGCCAAGATGGCGGAACAGTGTGGAAGCTTTTTATGTGTCTGGCGTCCATGAAATACAGTCAGACCAACACTAAAACATCCTACACACCTAGAAAATTGATTGGAAGATTAACACAACAATCTGCACAACCTGAACCACAGAATTCAGCAGGTACACGACACAAAGAGCTGAACCTGGGGAGCAAGAAGCCCCCAAAGGTGGGGAACCCCTTTTGTGGGCAGAGAGAGGATGGAGACTGGGGGTGGGGGAGCATACAGGAAAAGCACCCCTCCCCAAAAGCAGCTGGAGAGAAAGTGGAAAATTGGAAACAACCACAGGAACTAAACTAAAAAGGGAGAAAGGAGAAAGGAGAGGGTTTAAATTCCATTATGACTGTAAACAAGAGGAGCACAAAGGCTGCAACTCTGCAGCTCGATACCTGGTGGAGCTCTGGTGGGAAAGGTGAATCCCCAGGAACAGAGTGGGGTCCAGGAGGTTCTCAGGCCACACGAGGAAAAGCGGTTCCACTGCTGGAAGGACATTTGGTAGAGACTATTGAAGCCACCTGGTACCAGCAGACCCTGGAAGCCAGCCACATTTGCTGGTGCTGGGGCAAGGTTGTTGAGCGTGAAGCCTGGTGCCAGATGTGTACTGTGATTTTCCATGGTCCCTGAAACACTGAGGCTACACTGTCTTGCGATCTTTTTTGGGGGCGGGCTGGCACCTGGCCACAGTCTCAGGGCGCCGGCAACAGCAGGGTCCAGCGGGCCCTACAGTCCTACTTCAATCTGTTACCAGGTTCATCTGTTCAATTATTTTTCTCTTTTTCCTTCTTTTCTTTTACAATACTTTCTTTTTCCTGAATATAGCAAGAGAAAAATTCATTTTTATTTTCAATTGTTATTAAAAATATCTGCCTTTAATTTTTATTACTATATTTTTTTACTTTTGTGTAATTTTTTTCAAATTCTACTTTACTTCCATCATTTTATTTTAGTCTATTTCAGTGTACTCACATTTTCAAATTTTCAAACAATTTCCTTTTTATTCTTTCTTTTTTCTTTTTCATTTCTTTTCTTTTTCTTGAATGTAGAAAGATAAAAACTTCATTTTTACTTTCAATTTCTTTTAATTTTTTTAAATTTTTATTACTATATTTTTTGCTATTATGTAATTTTTTTTCAAATTCTATCTTACTCCCATCATTTCATTTCCGTCTACTACAGTGTATTCACTTTTTAAATTTTTCAAACGATTTCTTTTTTTGTCTTTTCTTTTTTTAATCTTTTTCTCTTTTTTGTTTCTTTTTTCTTAAATACAGAAAATGAAAAAATTCATATTTCTTTTTAGTTTTTATTAAAAATATGTTTCTATAATTTTTCTACTATATTCTCTACTTTTGTATATTTTAGGCTACTTTAGCATATTCATTTTTTCAAATACTCAAACAATTTCCTTTTTCATTTCTCTCCCCCCCTTTTTTTGTTTCTCTAATCTGTCAAACCAGTCTCTACACCCAGACCAAAACACACCTAGGGTCTAGCATCATCTATTCAATTTTTGTGCGTGTGTTTTTAATTTTTAATTTGAATATTTTTTTCACTTTAATTTTTTTCATTTCAATATTTTCCACCTCATTAATTCCTTTTCTCCCTTCAAAATGACAAGATGAAGGAATTCACCCCAAAAGAAAGAGCACAAAGAAACGATACCTAGGGATTTAACTAACACAGACACAAGCAAGATGTCTGAACCAGAATTTAGAATCACGATAATAAGAATACTAGCTGGAGTCGAAAATAGATTAGAATCCCTTTCTGCAGAGATAAAAGAAGTAAATAAATACCCAGAATGAAATTAAAAATGCAATAACTGAGCTGCAATCACAGATGGATGCAGCGGCGGCAAGGATGGATGAGGCAGAACAGAGAATCAGCGATATAGAGGACAAACTTATAGAGAATAATGAAGCAGAAAAAAAGAGGGAGATTAAGGCAAAAGGGCACGATTGAAGAATTAGAGAAATCAGTGACTCATTAAAAAGGGAAGACATCAGAATCATAAGGGTCCCAGAGGAGGAAGAGAGAGAAATAGGGGTAGAAGGGTTATGTGAGCAAATCATGGCGGAAGAGTTTCCTAACCTAGGAAAAGACACAGACATCAAAATCCAGGAAGCACAGAGGACTCCCATTAGAATCAACAAAAACCAACCATCAACAAAGCTTATCATAGTCCAATTCACAAAATACTCAGGCAAGGAGAGAGTCATGAAAACATCAAGGGAAAAAAAGTCCCTACCCTACAAGACAGATCAGGTTTGCAGCAGACCTAATCACAGAAACTTGTCAGGCCAGAAAGGAGTGGCAGGATATATTCAGTCTGCTGAATCAGAAAAATATGCAGCCAAGAATTCTTTATCCAGGAAGGCTGTCATTCAAAATAGAAGGAGAGACTAAAAGTTTCCCAGACAAACAAAAATTAAAGGAGTTTTTGACCACTAAACCAGCCATGTAAGAAATCTTAAGGGGACTCTCTGAGGGGAGAAAAGATGAAAAATATATATATATAAATAAACAAATACCAAAAGCAACAAAAGATTAGAGAGGACCAGAGAATACCACCAGAAACTCCAACTCTACAAGCATCATAATGGCAATAAATATATTGTTTTCAGTACTCATTCTAAACGTCAATGGACTCAATGCTCCAATCAAGACATAGGGTAACAGAATGGAAAATAAAACAACACCCATCTATATGCTGTTTACAACAGACCCACTTTAAACCTAAAGACACTTTCAGATTGAAAATAAGGGGATGGAAAACCATCTATCATGCTAATGGTCAACTAAAGAAAGCTGGAGTAGACATACTTATGTCAGACAATCTAGACTTTAAAAGAAAGACTGTATCAAGAGATGCAGAAGGGCATTATATCATAATCAAGGGGTCTATCCACCAAGAAAATCTAACAATTTTAAACATTTATGCGCCAAATTTGGCAGCACCCAAATATATAAATCAATTAATCACAAAGATAAAGAAACTCATCGCTAGTAATACCATAATTGTAGAAGACTTCAACTCCACACTCACAGCAATGGACAGATCATCTAATAAAAAAATCAATAAGGAAACAATGGCTTTGAATGACACATTGGACCAGATGGACTTAACAGATATATTCAGAACATTTCATCCTAAAGCAGCAGAATATACATTCTTCTCCAGTGCACATGGAACATTCTCCAAAATAGACCATATACTGGGACACAAATCAGCCCTAAGTAAGTACAAAAAGATTAAGATCATACCAGGCATATTTTCAGGTCACAATGCTATGAAACTCGAAATCAAGCCCAGAAAAAATTTGGAAAGGTAACAAATACTTAGAGACTGAAGCACATCCTACTAAAGAATGAATGGGTTAACCAATCAGTTAAAGAGGAATTTAAAAGGTATATGGAAGTCAATGAAAATGATAACACCACAACCCAAAACCTCTGGGATGCAGCAAAGGCGGTCATAAGAGGAAAGTATATAGCAATCCAGGCCTTCCTAAAGAGGGAAGAAAGATCTCAGATACACTACCTAACCTTACACCTTAAGGAGCTGGAAAAAGAACTGCAAATAAAACCCAAAACCAGCAGAAAACAGGAAATAACAAAGATTAGAGCAGAAATTAATGCTATCAAAGCAACAACAACAAAAAGAAAAACAGTAGAACAGATCAATGAAACCAGAGCTGGTTCTTTGAAAGAATTAACAAAATCGATAATTTGCCAGTTTGATCAAGAAGAGAAATGAAAGGACCCAAATTAGTAAAATCAAGAATGAAAGAGGAGAAATCACAACCAACACAACAGAAATAAAAAACAATAATAAGAGACTATTATGAGCAATTATATGCCAATAAAATGGGAAGAAATGTCCATATTCTGGAAGAAATGGACAAATTCCTAGAAGCATATACACTACCAAAACTGAAACAGGAAGAAATGGAATATTTGAACAGACCCATAACCAGTAAGGAAATCGAATTAGTAATCAAAAATCTGCCTAAAAACAAGAGTCCAGGGCCAGATGGCTTTCCAGAGGAATTCTACCAAACATTTAAGGAAGAGTTAACACCTATTCTCTTGAAGCTGTTCCAAAAATTAGAAACAAAAGGAAAACTTTCAAACTCTTTCTATGAAGCCAGCATTACCTTGATTCCAAAACCAGACAGAGACCCCACAAAAAAGGAGAACTATAGACCAATTTCCCTGATGAACATGGATGCAAAAATCCTCAACAAGATATTAGCCAACCGGCTCCAACAAAACATTAAAAAAATTATTCACCACGACCAAGTGGGATTTATACCTGGTCAGGAACAAGACAAGGAAGTCCACTCTTGCCACTGTTATTCAACATAGTATTGGAAGTCTTAGCCTCTGCAATCAGGCAACACAAAGACATAAAAGGCATCCAAATCGGCCAGGAGGTGTTCAAACTTTCACTCTTTGCAGATGACATGATACTCTATATGGAAAACCCAAAAGATTCCACCAAAAAACTGCTAGAATTGATTCATGAATTCAGCAAAGTTGCAGGATATAAAATCAACGCCCAGAAATTGGTTGCATTTTTATACACCAACAATGAAGCAACAGAAAGAAAAATCAAGGAATCAATCTCATTTACAGTTGTACCAAAAACCATAAAATACCTAGGAATAAATCTAACCAAAGAGGTGAAAAATCGACACACTGAAAATTATAGAAAGCTTATGAAAGGAATTGAAGAAGACACAAAGAAATGGAAAAAGATTCCATGCTCCTGGATAGGAAGAACAAATATTGTTAAAATGTCAATACTACCCAAAGCAATCTACATATTCAACGCAATCCCTATCAAAGCAACACAGCATTCTTCAGATAGCTAGAACAAATAATCCCAAAATTTGTATGGAACCAGAAAAGACCCTGAATAGCCAAAGCAATCTTGAAAAAGAAAACCAAAGCAGGAGGCATCACAATCCCAGACTTCAAGCTATACTACAAAGCTGTAATCATCAAGACAGTATGGTCCTGGCACAAGAACAGACACTCAGATCAGTGGAACAGAATAGAGAACCCAGAAATGGACCCACAAATGTATGGGCAGATAATCTTTGACAAAGCAGGAAAGAATATCCAATGGAATAAAGACAGTTTCTTCAGCAAGTGGTGCTGGGAAAACTGGACAGCGACATGCAGAAGCATGAACCTGGACCACTTTCTTACACAAAAATAAACTCAAAGTGGATGAAAGACCTCAATGTAAGACAGGAAGCCATCAAAATCAGGCAAAAACCTCTCTGATCTTGCCCACAGCAACTTCTTACTCAACATGTCTCTGGAGGTAAGGGGAACAAAAGCAAAAATGTACTACTGGGACCTCATCAAAATAAAAAGTTTCTGCACAGAGAAGGAAACAATCAGCAAAACTAAAAGGCAACCAACAGAATGGGAGAAGATATTTGCAAATGACATATCAGATGAAGTGTGAGCATCCAAAATCTACAAAGAACTTATCAAACTCAACACCCAAAAAATAAAGAATCCAGTGAAGAAATGGGCAAAAGACATGAATAGATATTTCTCCAAAGAAGACATCCAGATGGCCAACTGACATATGAAAAAATTCTCAACATCACTCATCATCAGGGAAATACAAATCAAAATACAATGAGATATCATCTTATACCTGTCAGAATGGCTAACATTAATAGCTCAGGCAACAACAGATGTTCGCGAGGATGAGGAAAAAGAGGATCTCTTTTGCACTGTTGGTGGCAATGCAAGCTGGTGCAGCCACTCTGGAAAACAGTATGGTTTCTCAAAAAAACTAAAAATAGAACTACCCTATGACCCAATAATTGTACTACTAGGCATTCATCCAAGGGATACAGGTGTGCTGTTTCGAAGGGACACATGCACCCCCATGTTTATAGCAGCACTATCAACAATAGCCAAAGTATGGAAAGAGCCCAAATGTCCATCAATGGATGAATGGATAAAGAAAATGTGGTATATAATGTGGTATATATATATATATATATATATATATATATATATATATATACACAATGGAGTATTACTGGGCAATCAAAAAGAATGAAATCTTGCCATTTGCAACTATGTGGATGGAACTGGAGGGTATTATGCTGAGTGAAATTAGTCAGTTAGAGAAAGACAAAAATCATATGACTTCACTCATATGAGGACTTTAAGACACAAAACAGATGAACCTAAGGGAAGGGAAACAAAAATAATATAAAACAGGTAGGTGGACCAAACAAAAGAGACTAATAAATATGGAGAACAAACTGAGGGTTGCTGGAGGGGTTGTGGGAGGAGGGATGGGCTAAATGGGTAAGGGGCATTAAGGAATCTAGTCTGAAATTATTGCTTCACTATATACTAACTAATTTGGATGTAATTTTTAAAAAAATAAAAAATAAAGTTAAATTAAAAAATTAAAAAATTAAATAAGAGGGGCTCAAATAAGTCTTTCCTAAAGTAAATATTGAGCTCCACAGACCTCCTTACTTCCTTAGCATTGTCATCTGTGTTTTGCAGAGCTTCTCCACACTCTTCCTTGGCATTTTTTGAAAGTTTGTAGGCAATGGGATGAATGTGTAAGCGCTCTTGGGAGACTACCTTTTGTTTACTTTTTAGATTTTGCTTCTTTGGAACTATTCCACCTTTTTAAAGTGTCCTTTCAGGATAGAATCTATAAACTCTGAACCAAATACCCACTTATTTTAACTTGAACTTCAGAGCAATCCTTCTTTATGATCTCATCACTATAAAATAAAATTTCATCTGAAAACAGAAAATAAACTAATAAGCATAGGAAAGTTATCAAGATAATCCCATTAAACCTTTTATAAATTCCCTGTTATTTGAAACCAGTAACAATATCTGAAAGGCTAATTTATTCTATTGTTATTGTTTTATTCAAAATGTTGCTCAATTAACAGTAGTAAGACATAAGAAATTTATGGATAATTTTCAGATGTACATTACATTCTAAAAAGACAACAAAAAATATACAAACATGATTCTAAATTGCATAATACAAAGATCTGAGTCTAGAAAAAATTCTAAGATAGATAATAAAAGTACTGTGTGTGAGGACAGCCTCTGACATTGCCTAACCATATGATGCTAGATAAATCATTTTGCCTTTGCGTTTCAAACATAAAATGAAGAAGTGAAAACAGATCTAATGCTTTGAATTAATTGTTCTAATTGTAATTTGAAGAGTCCTAAAACTTGAAAAAGCAATGGTCTAATCTTAATTTATATTTTTAAGTCTTCAAATACTTTAAATGATAAATTTCCAATAGATTTTATAAGCCCTTTTCCTGAGTTTTGCTATTTAAGGAATGACTCATTGTGAAATGCCTTATTTTAGTGACACAAATAGAATTTCATAATATGCTCTTCATATAAAATTAATAGAAAAAATGCAGATGACTTACAGTTCAATTCTGCAGGTACAGTATTCCCAGTGACCTATTTACTAAATAAAAACAGCTCCACTGTTATGCTCTGTACTGCACAGAAGACTATAAACACCCAGAAAAAATGTCCTTCATTTTTAATTCATTTGAATACCACCAATACCATAGAATCACCTTTTTTCTCACCTTTATTCAACAGAGAAAAGCAAAATCCAAACCTCTTCAGTAATAAAGTTATTCCTTTTTAGATGCAAAAATAGTTCTGACATTTTTACTCCATCAAGGACAAGAACAAATAAATGTTATAGAATGAAAGGAGATTGCCCATACCATATAGCTTCTCCCTGAAGTAAAACAACAAACCCATCAGGTTTCAGGAAGGAATTTCCTCTCTTTCTCAAGTGTTTTCTTTTTGTAAATTAAACTGTTATTTTGAGATAATTATAGATTCATATGTAGTTATAGAAATAATAAAAAGAGATCCCATGCATACTTCTCAAGTTTTGCCAAAGTGTAACCTCTTGCAAAAATACAATGCAACATCACAACCAGAATATCAACATTCATATGTCAAAATACAGAACATTTCTATCCCTATTATCTCTCATAGTGTCCTTTTATAGCCATATTTGCTTCCCTTACTCCTTAATCTTTGTCAACTACTAATCTGTTCTTAGTTCTAATTTTTTCATTTCAAAAATGTCTCATAAATAATGTTCTCACTCAGCATAATTCTCTGTAGGTTTATTCATGTTGTTGCCGGTATCATGGCATGAGGGTATCACAATTCATTCACTACCATCCACTAAAGAACAATCTCCATTGTTTCTCAGTTGGGGCTATTAGGAAAAAAATGATATAGAGGCACCTGGGTGGCTCAGTCGGTTCAGCGTCCCACTTCGGCTCAGGTCATGATCTCGCAGTTTGTGACTTCAGTTTGTGAGTTCAAGCCCTTTGTTGGGCTCTGTGCTGACAGCTCGGAGCCTGCAGCCTGCTTCAAATACTGTGTCTCCCTCTCTCTCTGTCCCTCCCCTCCTTACACTCTGTCTCTCTCTGTCTCTCAAAAATAAATAAATGTTTAAAAAAATTTTTAATGATATAAACATTTGTGTACAGATTTTGTATGAACATGTCTTCACTTCTCTATGTTAAATGCCTAGGAGTGTGTAATTGCTGGATTATACGGTAGTTGCAGTGTTTAATGTTATAAGAAACTATTAAGCTTTTAAAGAATGGCTGTACTATTTTATATTTTCATCAGTAATATATGAGCAGTCTGATTTTTCTGTATCATCAGCAGCTTTTGGGGTTGTCACCATTTTTATTTTTGCCATTTTCATATGCATATAGTGATCTCTAATTGTGGTTTTAATGTGTATTTCTCTAATAGCTAATGGTATTGAACTCTTCCTCTGCTTATTTGCTCTTTGTGTATCCTTTTTAATGAAATTTCTCTCCATGTCTTTTGCCCATTTTCTAATTGGAGTTAGTTTTAACTCTTGAGTTCTTAGTGTTATTTATTTATTCTACATCATAATTCTGTAATGGATGTAGGGTTTATAAATATTTTCTCCCACTCTGTAGCTCATCATTTCATTTCCTTAATAAAGTCTTTCCAGAGCAAAATTTTTTAGTTTAAATGAAACCAATTTACCAAATTCTGTTTTCATGGATTGTATTTTTGATGTTACATCTAAAGACTCTGTGTCCAGCTGTAGAGCCTTAAGATTTGCTCCTGATGTTTTTCTACAAGTTCTGTAGTTTTGCATTTTTACATTCATTCATTGATCTATATTGAGATAATTCTCTTTTTTTTCTTTTTTTATCTTTGTTTGTTTTTGCCTATGGATGTTCAAATTTTCCAGCACCATTTGTTGATGAATCTTTTCCATCCAATTGCCTTTTCACCTTCATGAAAAATCAGTTAAGCATGTTTATATAAGGTATGTCTGGATTCTCTATTCTGTTGGACATTAAATGTGTCTACCCTTCCACCAATACCATAGATTCTTCATTAATATAGTATATAAAAAAGTCTTAAAGTTAAATAGATAAGTTTCCCACTTTATTCTTATCAAGATAGTTTTGAGCTATTCTTTGCCTTTGTATATAAATTTTAGAATAATATAATCTATACCTGTGAAACGTATTGCTGGAATTTTGATAGGAATTACTTTAAGTCTGTTTATTAATTTGAAGAGATTGATATGTTTACCATTTTGAGTCTTGCAACTCCTGAATACAGTATGACTGTCCATTTTTTAAGATTTTTTTGTATTTATTTTATTATGACTCTTCATTTTTTAAGATTTTTTTCTGTTTATTTTATTAGCACTGTGTAGTTTCCAGCATGCATGTTCTGGACATGTTTTGTTAGATTTACATTGTAAAATATGGTATTGTATTTTTAATTTTGTTGCCCACTTTCTCATTGTTAGTATATAGAAATAGAACTGATTTTTGTGTTTACCTTGTTTTCTATGGCCTTGCTGAACTCACTTATTAGTTCTCGAAGTTTTCTGGTATATTCCTTGGCATTTTCTATGTAGAAAATCATGTCATTTGCAAATACGGGCACTTATATTTCTTTCTTTCTGATCTGTACGGCTTCTTGCTTTCTAATCTGTATGGCTTTTCTTTTCTTGCCAGTTTGCACTGGCTAGAATGTTTAGTACCATGTTGGATAAGAGTAGTGAGAGTAGGCATCCTTGACTTGTATCTGATTTTAAGGGGGGAAACATTCCATCTTTCACCATTAAGTATGTTAGCTATGAATTTTTGTAGTTGCTTTTTATCAAATTGAAGTTCCACTCTATTCATATTTTCTGAGTTTTTAAAATCATGAATAGGTGCTGAATTTTGTCAAATGGCTTTTCTGCATTGATTCATACATGTTCATGTGATTTTTCTTCTTTTGCCTGTTTAATATAGTATGGTACAGTGATTGACTTTCAAATATTGCAGCCCCACAATTTTGGAATAAATCACATTTCGTCATAATGTATAATTATTTATATGTATTGCTGAATTCTATTATATAAGGGACATAGATCTGTTTGCTTTTTTTATTGTACTCCTTTTGTCTGGTTTTGATATCAGGTTAATATTACTTTAAAAAATGAAGTAGAAAGTATGCCCTCCTTTTTTATTTTCTGGAAAAGATCGTGTAGAATCAATGTAAGTTCTTCTTTATATATTGTATAATTCTCAGTTAAATGACTTTGTCCTAAAGATTTCTTTCTGACTTATAAATTCAATTTTCTTAGTAGTTATAGAGTCATTCATGGGGCACCTGGGTAGCTCAGTTGGTTAAGCATCCGACTTCGGCTCAGGTCATGATCTCACAGTTCATGGGTTTGAGCCCCGCGTCAGGCTCTGTGCTGACAGCTCAGAGCCTGGAGCCTGCTTTGCATTCTGTGTCTCCCTCTCTCTCTGCCCCCCACCTGCTTGTGCACTGTCTCTCTCTGTCTCTCAAAAATACATAAATGTAAAAACAAATTTTTAAAAATAGTTATAGAGCCATTCAAGTTATCTATTTCATATTTGGTGAGTTGCAAACTATTTTCAAAAACTAGTCTGTAACTGTCAAACTTGCTCAACTTGTAAGTGCAGAATTGTTTATTGTATTTTCCTATCCCTTGGATGCCTGCAGGATCTGTTCCATTCTCTATTTCATTCCTGATAATAGTAATTTGTCTTTTTCTCTTTTTTGTCAGTCTTGCTATAGTTTGTCAATTTTATTGATCTTTTCACAGAAGTAGCCCTTTAGTTCATTAATTTTCTCTATTGACATTGATTTCTGCTTTTATATTTATTATTCCCTTCCTTTTGCTGACTTTCCATTTATTTACTTTCCATTTCTTCTTTTTTCTAGGTACTTGAGATGGGACTTAGATTACTGAATTGAGAATTTTACCTGTCAGCACTGAATTAGCTTTTCCCATGAATTTTGATGCCACTTTATTTTCATTTTCATTTAGTTCCGTGTATTTTTTTTACACTTCCCTTGAGATTTTCATTTTTAGACCCATAGATTATTGAGATATGCTTTGTTTCCAAATTATTACATATTTTCCTGTTACCTTTCTGTTATTAATTTCTAATTTGATACCACTATGTTCAGAGAACACACTCTGTGTGACTTCAAATGTTTTAAATATGTTGAGGTTTATTTTATGGATCTAGATATGGCCCAACTTTCATGGACATTTTGAAAATGTGAATTATTTTATCAGTTGGGTGTTCCACAAATATTGAGTAGAACATGTTGTTTGTTGGTGATGCTGAATTTTTCTCTATCCTTCCTGATTTTCTGTTTGTTTTATCAACTCTTGGGGGCATAAAGTCTCCAACTATAGTCACACATTTGTCTATTTCTCCTTCAATTATATCAGTTTTTTCTTCATATATTTTGTGGATACACAGTTGTTGTTGTTTAGTGCATACACAGTTAGAATTGCTATTTCCTCCTGGTGGACTGACACTATTATTAATGATGTCCCTCTCTGCCTCTGATCATTTTCTTTGCTGAGGTTTACTTTATCTGATATTAAATATAGGCATTCCTGCTTTCCTTTAATTCAGGTTTATGTGATATATCTTTTATCTATCTTATTTCTAAGACAGTCGGTAATTTTGTATTTGGTTGAGTATACATATACACACACATAACACTTCTTTATCCATTCATCAGACAATGGACACTTGGGATTTTTTTATGATTTAGCTACTGTAGATAATACTGCTATAAATCATCGGGGACATGTATCCATTAAAAATAATATTTTTGTATCCTTTGGGAAAATTCCTAGTAGTGCCATTGCAAGATTGTAAGAAAGTTCTATTTTTAACTTTTTGAGGAACTTCCATACTTTTTCCAAAGTGGCTGTACCAGTTTGCATTCCCAAAGGTGAAAGAGAGTTCCCCTTTCTCCACATCCTCACCAATACCTGTTTTGTTCTTGTGTTATTGATTTTACCCATTCTGACAGGTGTGAAGTAATATGTCATTGTAGTTCTGATTTGTATTTAACTGATGATGAGTGAGGTTGAGTATCTTTTCATGTGTCTAATGGCCATCTGTATATCTTCTTTGGAAAACTGTCTAATCATGTCCTCTGCCAATTTTTTAACTGAATTATTTCATTTTTGGGTGTTGACTTGTATGTTCTTTGTATATTTTGGATAGTAACCCCTTCTCAGATGTGTCGCTTGCAAATATCTACTCCCATTCCACAGGTTGCCTTTTAGTTTTCTTGTTTCCCTTGCTGTATAGAAGCTTTTTATTTTGATGTCCTTCCAACAGTTTATTTTTACTTTTGTTTCCCTTGCCTCAGGAAACGTATCTAGAAAAACATGCTATGGCTAATGTCAAAGAAGTTACTGCTGGTGCTCTCTTGTAGAATTTTTATGGTTTCAGGTCTCACATTTAGGTCTATCATCCATTTGAATTTATTTTTGTGTATGACGTAAGAAAGTGGTCCAGTTTCATTCTTTTGCATGTTGCTGTCCACTTTTACTGACATCATTTGTTGAAGAGACTGTCTTTTTCCCATTGGATATTCTTTCCAGCTTTGTCAAAGATTAGTTGGCCATAAAGTTATGGGTTTATTTCTGAATTTTCTATTCTGTTCCATTGATCTATGTGTCTATTTTTGTGCCAGTACCATGCTGCTTTGATTACTACAGCTTTGTAATATAATTAGAAATCTGGGATTCTGATGACTTTAACTTTTCTTTTTCTTTTTCAAGGTTGCTTTAGGTATTCAGGGTATTTTGTGGTTCCATACAAATTTTAGGATTGTTTGTTCTAGCTCTGTGAAAAATGCTGCTAGTATTTTGACAAGGATTACATTAAATGTGTAGATTGGTTTTGATAATATAGACATTTTAACAATATTTATTCGTCCAATCAATGAGCATGGAATGTCTTTCCATTTCTTAGTGTCATCCTCAATTTCTTTAATCAGTGCTTTATAGTTTTCAGAGTACAGATCTCTCATCTCTTTGGTTACGTTTATTCCTAAGTATCTTGTTTTTGTGCAATTTTAAATGAGATTGATACCTTACTTTCTCTCTGCTACTTCATAATTGGTGTATATAAATGCAACAGATTTCTGTACATTGATTTTATATCCTATAACTTTACTGAATTAGTTTATCATTTCTAGTATGTTTTTTGGTGGATTCTTTACAGTTTTCTATATAGAGCATCATATAATCTGCAAATAGTGAAAATTTGACTTCTTTCTTGCTGATAGGATGCCCTGTCCCCTTTATTATAATATAGTGCCCCTTTTTGTTTCTTTACAGTCTTTGTTTTATTTATTTTTATTTTTTAATGTTTATTTTTGATACAGAGACAGAGCACAAGCGGGGCAGGGGCAGAGACAGAGGGAGACACAGAATCTGAAGCAGGCTCCATGCTCTGAGCTGTCAGCACAGAGCCCTATATGGGGCTTGAAGTCATGAACTGTGAGATCATGATCTGAGCCAAAGGCAGACGCTTAAGTGACTGAGCCACCCAGGTGCCCCTCTTTACAGTCTTTGTTTTAAAGTCTAATTTGTTTGATATAAGTACTCCTACTCTGGCTTTCTTCTAACATCCATTTGCATGTTAAATATTTCTCCATCCCCTCACTTTTAATCTTTTCTGACATAAGGTCTAAAATGAGTCTATTATAGGCAGCATATACATGGGTCTTGTTTTTTTATCCATTCTGACTCCCTATGTCTTTGATTGGAACATTTAGTCCACTTACTTTCAAAGTAATTATTGATAGATATGTATTTATTGCCATTTTATTACTTGTTTTGTTATTGTTCCTGGAGATTTTCTCTTATTCTTTCTTGTCTTTGTCACTTTGGTCTCTCCTTTGCACTCAAAGATTCCTCTTTAATATTTCTTGCAGGGTGGGTTTAGTGGTCATGAACTCCTTTAGTTTTTGTTTATCTGGGAAACTCTCTCTCTCTCTCTCTCTCTCTCTTCTGAATGATAGTTTACTTGGATAGAGTATTCTTGGCTGCAGATTTTTCCCTTTCAGCACTTTGAATATATCATGCCACTCCCTTCTAGCTTGCCAACTTTCTGTTGAGAAATATCCAGCTAGCCTTATGGGTTTTCACATATTTTATAAATTTAATTACAACATGTCTTCATGTTGACCTGCTTTTGTTGATTTTGATGGGAGTTCTCTGTGCTTCCTGGATCTGGATGTCTGTTTCCTTCCCCAGATCAGGGAAGTTTTCAGCTAAATTTCTTCACATAAATTCTCTTCCCCCCTTCTCTCTGTCTTCTTTTGGAATTTCTATAATACATATGTTATTATGTTTGATGGAGTCGTTGATTTCCCTAAGTATATTCTCATGTTGCATAATTCTTTCTCTCTTTTGTTCAGCTTCATTGTTTTCCATTACTTTGTCTTCCAGGTCATGAATTCATTCCTCTGTTTCTTCTAGCCTGCTGTTCATTGCATCAGGCATTTTGCCAATTTTGTTTATTGCACTCTTCCTCTCTGATTATTTTTTAACTCTTTTATCTCTGTGGTAAAGGTCTCCATGATATCTTCTATTTTTTTTCTCAAGACCAGTGAGTATTCTTATGATTGTTCCTTTAAATTCTCCATCAGGCACATTACTTATATCTGTTTTACTTAGATCTCTGGCCATGGCCTTATCTTGTTCTTTCATTTGTGATAAATCCCTCTGTCTTGGTTTTGTCTAACTCTATGCCTTCTTCTATGTGTTAGAAAAGCCAGTATGTCTCCTGCTCCTGAAAGTAACGGCCTTATGAAGAAGAGGTCATATAGTGCCCAGGACTTCATGGAGTGTCTCTGGTGTGTGATGCATGTGCTCTGCTGTTCTGTTCTGGCTGCTCTATCCTCAGGCCCGTCATTGTACAGAGGCTCTCTTTGCCTGCTGTGGATAGTGTTTGGTCCCTGGCCTGAATGTGGCAGATTTTAAGTAGGTGTCCTGGTCTACTTGTGAAATGATAAGTGACACCAACTCCACCAGAAATGGGGCCCTGCAGAACTCTCTGGTTGGGAGACACAGTGTGGGCAGGGGTTTGTGCCGGCCTTCTGGGAAGGAGCCCACTGTCCTGGGACTGAGGCAAGTGTGACTGAAGAGGACATTTCCACTGGAGTTCAGGGGGTTGGGCTTGGTGTATGTATGTTAGGCAGCCATTGTTGACTGCACTGCTTCCAGCATGTAGCTCTGTGTTAAAGCTGAGAGCAGAGGAGGGAAATGGCACTAGCCATCTACTTTGTCCCCAGAGAGGTGTCTCCTTGAATGCCAGCTCTCAGAGATGTGCTCTAAGAAGAGCAAATAATCTCCCCACTGTGTGACCCAGGTGTTCATCAGGTTGCTGTTTACACACTTTCTGCCCCCAGGTTGTTTGCCTGCCTTCTCTCTAGGTTCAGCACAGTGCCTTCTGGGTTCTATCTCAGCCAAGTCTGCTGATCTTTAAAACTCAAGGCTTTAAGCTCTACTGGTTGCAAGAACTCATGAAATTCAGCCCCTCTCATTTTACAGGCTAATGGCTTTCTGAAAACATTCTTGTTCATTTCCATCTGTGCTCCTCTCTCTCACCTTTTTTTCAGACCATAGCTCCCTCCTCTCCGCACCTATGATCCATTTCTCCCCTAAACAGAGTTTCCACCCTTCCATCTTCTAAATGTGGCCTTTTCTCTCCCTTTAGTTCTGGAGTTTGTTCTGTCAGTCTTCAGGTCTATTTCTGGGAAATTATATAGGATGATTTGATAGGTATCTAGGTGTGTTTCTCAGACAAGGTGAGCCTAGAGTCCTCCTACTCTGCCACTATCTTCCTCTACCTGTATGTTTGTATTTGAAATGAGTTGCTTGTAGACAAAACAGAGTTGGTTCATGTTTTTAAATCCATTCTGCAAACTCTTTTAATTGATGTATTCAGACTACTTATGCTAAGTATTAATACATTAGGGTTTAAGTTAGCCATTATATTTCCATTTTCTGTTTTTTTCTGTTTCTCATTGTTCTAGTTGTTTCAATTCAGAGACTCCAGAAATTGCCTCATAATTTTCTGCCTTCTTGTGGGTCACATGAACTTTTTAAAATTTCATTTTTATCATAATTTTTAAAAATCCATATCTTTACATAGTTTTTTTAATTGTTGCTGTAGGCATTAAATTTTACTAGTACAGTTTTGAAATATTACTTCTTTTAATGTTCCTTTACCCTCCTCCATTTATAATATAATCATTTTAAATATTTTCCCTGTTCATATTTAAAACACATCAGATAAAATTTTTGCTAAAAGCATCAAATATACATTTTAAAATTCAAAGGGAGAAGAAAAGCCCAGGGTGTTTATCCTTATTTTTGGTTTACTGTGTTTTTCTTCTTCTGGATTGTCTGACTTACATTCGTTTATAATTTCCTTTCTGTTTAGAGAACTTCCTTGAGGTATTCTTTTAAGGTACATCTTCTGGTGACAAATTCTTTGTTTTCCTTTATCTGAGAATGTTTTCTTCATTTGTGAACGATACTTTTGCTGGATATAGAATTCTGGGTTGTCAATTCATTTTTCAGTACTTAACAATGTTGTGCCACTTCCTTTGATCTCCATGTTTTCTGATAAGAAATCCACTATTATTCTAATTATTTTTCCTTCTATCAGTAAAGTTTCATTCTTCTCTGGCTACTTTCAAGGTTTTTTTTCTATTTTTTTCTTTAGTTTTCAGAAGTTTAATTATATTGTGACTTGGCATGAATTTCTTTGGGTTTATCCTGTTTTGAGAATCAGTCACCTGTTTGAATCTGTAGGTTTACATATCTTGCCAAATTTGGAAGTTTCTAGCAATTTTTTGAGTGTATTTTAGATTCTTTTTTTTCTCCTTCAAAAACTACAATGATATAAATGTTAGATTTTTTGCTCCATAGTTTCCTAAGTCTCTGTTCATATTTTAAAAATGTTTATTTATTTTGAGAGAGAGGGGAGCAATGGAGAGAGTGAGCACAGAGCCAGATTCAAGGCTCAATCCCACAAACAGTGAGATCATGACCAGAGACAAAATCGAGAGTCAGATGCTCAACCAAATGAGCCACCCAGGAGCCCCTTAATTTTTTATTCAGTTCATTTTCTATTTATTATTATTTTTTTTAAATAATTTATTGTCAAGTTAGCTAACACACAGTGTATACAGTGTGCTCTTGGATTCAGGAGTACATTCCCATGATTTATCATGTACATACAACACCCACTGCTCATCCCAACAAGTGCCTTCCTCAATGTCCATCACCCGTTTTCCCCTCCTTCCAGCAGCCCAATCAACCCTCAGTTTGTTCTCTGTATTTAAGCGTCTCTTATGGTTTGCCTCCCTCTCTGTCTGAAAGTACTTTTTCCCTTTCCCTTCCCCCGTAGTCTTCTATTAAGTTTCTCAATTTCAACATAGGAGTGAAAACATATTTATTATTAACATTGGGTAATTTCTATTATTAATTTCTCATTTCTTGATTATTTTCCCATTCCTTTTTTGAGCAAATCCACTGAGATTTTTATTTCAGTATTGTATTTTTCATTTCTAAAATTTTCTGTTGTCTTTTTTTAATATATGAAATTTACTGTCAAATTGGTTTCCATACAACACCCAGTGCTCATCCTAAAAGATGCCCTCTTCAATACCCATCACCCACCTTCCCCTCCCTCGCACCCCCCCATCAGCCCTCAGTTTTTTCTCAGTTTTTAAGTGTCTCTTATGCTTTGGCTCTCTCCCACTCTAACCTCTTTTTTTTTCCTTCCCCTCCCCCATGGGTTCCTATTAAGTTTCTCAGGATACACATAAGAGTGAAAACATATGGTATCTGTCTTTCTCTGTATGGTTTATTTCACTTACCATAACACTATCCAGTTCCATCCACGTTGCTACAAAAGGCCATGTTATATTCTTTCTCATTGCCCCACAGTACTCCATTGTGTATCTAAACCACAATTTCTTTAGCAATTCATCAGTTGATGGACATTAGGCTCTTTCCATATTTTGGCTATTGTTGAGAGTGCTGCTATAAACATTGGGGTACAAGTGCCCCTATGCATCAGTACTCCTGTATCCCTTGGGTAAATTGCTACTGTTGGGTCATAGGGGAGGTCTGTTTTTAATTTTTTGAGGAACCTCCACACTGTTTTCCAGAGCGGCTGCACCAGTTTGCATTCCCACAAACAGTGCAAGAGGGTTCCCGTTTCTCCACATCCTCTCCAGCATCTACAGTCTCCTGATTTGTTCATTTTGGCCACTCTGACTGGCATGAGGTGATATCTGAGTGTGGTTTTGATTTGTATTTCCCTGATGAGGAGCGACGTTGAGCATCTTTTCATGTGCCTGTTGGCCATCCGGATGTCTTCTGTAGAGAAGTGTCTATTCATGTTTTCTGCCCATTTCTTCACTGGGTTATTTGTTTTTCAGGTGTGGAGTTTGGTGAGCTCTTTATAGATTTTGGATACTAGCCCTTTGTCCGAAATGTCATTTGCAAAAATCTTTTCCCATTCCGTTAGTTGCCTTTTAGTTTTATTGATTGTTTCCTTTGCAGTGCAGAAGCTTTTTATCTTCATGAGGTCCCAATAGTTCATTTTTGCTTTTAATTCGCTTCCCTTTGGGGATGTGTCAAGTAAGAAATTGCTACAGCTGAGTCAGAGAGGCCTTTTTCTGTTTTCTCCTCTGGGTTTTGATGGTTTCCTGTCTCACATTCAGGTCCTTTATCCATTTCGAGTTTATTTTTGTGAATGGTGTGAGAAAGTGGTCTAGTTTCAACCTTCTGCATGTTGCTGTCCAGTTCTCCCAGCACCATTTGTTAAAGAGACTGTCTTTTTTCCTTTGGATGTTCTTTCCTGCTTTGTCAAAGATTAGTTGGCCATACGTTTGTGGGTCTACTTCTGGGGTTTCTATTCTATTCCATTGGTCTATGTGTCTGTTTTTGTGCCAATACCATGCTGTCTTGATGATGACAGCTTTGTAGTAGAGGCTAAAGCCTGGGATTGTGATGCCTACTGCTTTGGTCTTCTTCTTCAAAATTACTTTAGCTATTCAGGGCCATTGTGGTTCCATATGAATTTTAGGACTGCTTGTTCTAGCTTTGAGAAGAATGCTGGTGCAATTTTGATTGGGATTGCATTGAATGTGTAGATAGCTTTGAGTACTATTGACATATTGACAATATTTATTCTTCCAACCCATGAGCATGGAATGTTTTTCCATTTCTTTATATCTTCTTCAATTACCTTCATAAGCTTTCTATAGTTTTCAGCATACAGATCTTTTACATCTTTGGTTAGATTTATTCCTAGGTATTTTATGCTTCTTGGTGCAATTGTGAATGGGATCAGTTTCTTTATTTGTCTTTCCGTTGCTTCATTGTTAGTGTATAAGAATGCAACTGATTTCTGTACATTGATTTTGTAT
The DNA here is from genome assembly GCF_028018385.1 of Neofelis nebulosa. Taxonomy (NCBI): domain Eukaryota; kingdom Metazoa; phylum Chordata; class Mammalia; order Carnivora; family Felidae; genus Neofelis; species Neofelis nebulosa. Next base: position 133,558,651 of record NC_080783.1, read on the forward strand.
CCTGCAACTTTGCTGAATTCATGTATCAGTTCTAGCAGACTTTTGGTGGATTCTATCGGATTTTCCATGTATAATATCATGTCATCTGCAAAAAGTGAAAGCTTGACTTCATCTTTGCCAATTTTGATGCCTTTGATTTCCTTTGTTGTCTGATTGCTGATGTTAGCACTTCCAACACTATGTTAAACAACAGCGGTGAGAGTGGACATACCTGTCGTGTTCCTGATCTCAGGGAAAAAGCTCTCAGTTTTTCCCCATTGAGGATGATGTTAGCTGTGGGCTTTTCATAAATGGCTTTTATGATCTTTAAGTATGTTCCTTCTATCCCGACGTTCTCGAGGGTTTTTATTAAGAACGGATGCTGAATTTTGTCAAATGCTTTTTCTGCATTGATCAACAGGATCATATGGTTCTTATCTTTTCTTTTATTAATGCGATGTATCACGTTGATTGATTTGCGAATGTTGACCCAGACCTGCATCCCAGGAATGAATCCCACTTGATCATGGTGAATAATTCTTTTTATATGCTGTTGAATTCGATTTGCTAGTATCTTATTGAGAATTTTTGCATCCATATTCATCAGGGATATTGGCCTGTAGTTCTCTTTTTTTACTGGGTCTCTGTCTGGTTTAGGAATCAAAGCAATACTGGCTTCATAGAATGAGTCTGGAAGTTTTCCTTCCCTTTCTGTTTCTTGGAATATCTTGAGAAAGATAGGTATTATCTCTGCTTTAAACGTCTGCTAGAACTCCCCTGGGAAGCCATCTGGTCCTGGACTCTTATTTGTTGGGAGGTTTTTGATAACTAATTCAATTTCTCCACTGGTTATGGGTCTGTTCAAGCTTTCTATTTCCTCCAGTTTGAGTTTTGGAAGAGTGTGGGTGTTTAGGAATTTGTCCATTTCTTCCAGGTTGTCCAATTTGTTGGCATATAATTTTTCATAGTATTCCCTGATAATTGCTTGTATTTCTGAGGGATTGGTTGTAATAATTCCATTTTCATTCATGATTTTATCTAGTTGGGTCATCTCCCTTTTCTTTTTGAGAAGTCTGGCTAGAGGTTTATCAATTTTGTTTATTTTTTCAAAAAACCAACTCTTGGTTTCAATGAAACTCATTGGTTTCATTCTGCTCTACAGTTTTTTTAGATTCTATATTGTTTATTTCTGCTCTAATCTTTATTATTTCTCTTCTTCTGCTGGGTTTAGGGTGTCTTTGCTGTTCTGCTTCTATTTCTTTTAGGTGTGCTGTTAGATTTTGTATTTGGGATTTTTCTTGTTTCTTGAGATAGGCCTGGATTGCAATGTATATTCCTCTCAAGACTGCCTTTGCTGCATCCCAAAGCGTTTGGATTGTATTTTCCAAGAATTTGGATTGTATTTTCATTTTCGTTTGTTTCCATATATTTTTTAATTTCTTCTCTAATTGCCTGGTTGACCCATTCATTCTTTAGTAGGGTGTCCTTAACCTCCATGTTTTTGAAGGTTTTCCAGACTTTTTCCTGTGGTTGATTTCAAGCTTCATAGCATTGTGGTCTGAAAGTATGCATGGTATGATCTCAATTCTTGTATACTTATGAACGGCTGTTTTGTGACCCAGTATATGATCTATCTTGGAGAATGTTCCATGTGCACTTGAGAAGAAAGTATATTCTGTTGCTTTGGGATGCAGAGTTCTAAATATATCTGTCAAGTCCATCCGATCCAATGTATCATTCAGGGCCCTTGTTTCTTTATTAACCGTGTGTCTAGATGATCTATCCATTGCTGTGAGTGGGCTGTTAAAGTCCCCTGCAATGACCACATTCTTGTCAATAAGGTGGCTTATGTTTGTGAGTAATTGTTTTATATATTTGGGGGCTCCTGTATTTGGCACATAGACATTTATAATTGTTAGCTCTTCCTGATGGATAGACCTTGTAATTATTATATAATGCCGTTCTTCATCTCTTCTTACAGCCTTTATTTTAAAGTCTAGTTCATCTGATATAAGTATGGCTACTCCAGCTCTCTTTTGACTTCCAGTAGCATGATAAATAATTCTCCATCCCCTCACTTTCAATCTGAAGGTGTCCTCAGGTCTAAAATGAGTCTCTTGTAGACAGCAAATAGATGGGTCTTGTTTTTTTTATCCAATCTGATATCCTATGTCTTTTGGTGCATTTAGTCCATTTACATTCAGTGTTATTATAGAAAGATAAGGGTTTAGAGTCACTGTGATGTCTGTAGGTTTCATGCTTGTAGCGATGTCTCTGGTACTTTGTCTCACAGGATCCCCCTTAGGATCTCTTGTAGGGCTGGTTCAGTGGTGATGAATTCCTTCAGTTTTGTTTGTTTGGGAAGACCTTTATCTCTCCTTATATTCTAAATGACAGATTTGCTGGATAAAGGATTCTCGATTGCATATTTTTTTCTGTTCATCACATGGAAGATTTCCTGCCATTCTTTTCTGGCCTGCCAAGTTTCAGTAGAGAGATCCATCACGACTCTTATCAGTCTCTCTTTATATGTTAGAGCACGTTTATCCCTAGCTGCTTTCAGAATTTTCTCTTTATCCTTGTATTTTGCCAGTTTCACTATGATATGTTGTGCAGAAGATCGATTCAAGTTACATCTGAAGGGAGTTCTCTGTGCCTCTTGGATTTCAATGTCTTTTTCCTTCCCCAGATCAGGGAAGTTCTCAGCTATTATTTCTTCAAGTACCCCTTCAGCACCTTTCCCTCTCTCTTCCTCCTCTGGAATACCAATTATGCATAATTTATTTCTCTTTAGTGCATCACTTAGTTCTCTAATTTTCCCCTCATACTCCTGGATTTTTTTTATCTCTCTTTTTCTCAGCTTCCTCTTTTTCCATAATTTTATCTTCTAGTTCACCTATTCTCTCCTCTGTCTCTTCAATCCGAGCCGTGGTCGTCTCCATTTTATTTTGCAGCTCACTTATAGCATTTTTTAGCTCCTCCTGGCTGTTCCTTAGTCCCTTGATCTCTGTAGCAATAGATTCTCTGCCGTCCTTTATACTGTTTTCAAGCCCAGCGATTAATTTTATGACTATTATTCTAAATTCACTTTCTGTTTTATTGTTTAAATCCTTTTTGATCAGTTCGTTAGCTGTCATTATTTCCTGGAGGTTTTTTTGAGGGGAATTCTTCCGTTTTGTCATTTTGGATAGTCCCTGGAGTGGTGCAGAACTGCAGGGCACTTCTCCTGTGCTGTCTTGAATACCTTGCATTGGTGGGCGGGGCCGGAGTCAGACCTGATGTCTGCCCTTAGCCCACTGTTGGGGCCACCGTCAGACTGGTGTGTACCTTCTCTTCCCCTCTCCTAAGAGTGGGATTCACTGTGGGGTGGGGTGGCCCGTCTGGGCTACTTGCATACTACTAGGCTTGTGGTGCTGGGGATCTGGCGTATTAGCTGGGGTGGATCGGCAAGGTGCACAGGGGTGGGAGGGGCAGGCTCAGCTCGTTTTTCCTTTGGTGATCTGCTTCGGGAGGGGCTCTGCAGCCCTGGGAGGGATGGATTCGAAGAAGCACAGTGTTGGGTGTTTGCGTGGTGCAAGCAAGTTCCCTGGCAGGAACTGGATCTCTTTGGGATTTTGGCTGTGGGATGGGTGAGAAAGATGGCGCTGGTGAGCACCTTGTTCCCCGCCAAGCTGAGCTCTGTCGTCCGGGGCTCAACAACTCTCCCTCCCGTTGTCCTCCAGCCTTCCCGTTCTCTGAGCAGAGCTGTTAGCTTATAACCAACCTTCCAGATGTTAAGTCCTGCTTGCTGTCTGAACACACTCCGTCCGGCCCCTCAGCTTTTGCCAGCCAGACACTGGGGCTCTGCTTGGCCGGCAGGCTGCCCCTCTGCCCTGGCTCCCTCCCACCAGTTCGCGTAGCTGCACCACCTCTCCACCCTTCCTACCCTCTTCCGTGGGCATGTAGTCTACTTTTGGCTCCGGAGAATCCATTCTGCTAGTCTTCTGGTGGTTTTCTGGGTTATTTAGGCAGGTGTGGGTGGAATCTAAGTGATCAGCAGGACGCGGTGAGCCCATCATCCTCCTACGCCGCCCTCTTTCCCCTGTTGTCTTTTTTTGTATAACTTCTCATTCTTTGGTGAGCTGTTCTCTTTGTTGTTGTTGTTGTTTTAAGACTTTCTTTCTTTTTTTTTTGAGAAGTGTTAGATTTGCAGCAAATCTTGACAGAATTTTTTCACATACCTACCGATCCCACACATGTGTAGCATTTTCATTAAAATTTCCACCAGAATGGAATGAATCTATACAGACATATCATAATCATTTAAAGACCATAGTTTGCATTACAGTTCACTGTTGGTGTTGTATATTCAATGGGTGTGGACAAATGTATAATGATATGTGTCCATCATTATAGATGGATTTTCACTGCCTTAACATTTATCTGTGCTCCATCTATTCATATTCATAGCTGCCCCCGTCAAACCCTGGCAATCATTAATATTTTTCAAGATATTTTTAATAGCAGTTTTAGATTTGCAACAAAATTGAGAGGAAAATATAGAAATCTCCCATATACCCTTTCTCTTACACATGTATAGCCTCCCCCATTTTCAAAATCACTCACAAGAATGGTATTTTTTAATAAAGGATGAAACTATATTGGCACATCACAATCACCAAAAGTCCACACTTTACCTAATGGTTCTCCCTTGACATTGTATATTTAATGGGTTTAGACAATATATAAGGGACATATTTTCATCACGATAAAAACATACAAAGTATTGGGGCGCCTGGGTGGCGCAGTCGGTTAAGCATCCGACTTCAGCCAGGTCACGATCTCGCGGTCCGTGAGTTCGAGCCCCGCGTCAGGCTCTGGGCTGATGGCTCGGAGCCTGGAGCCTGTTTCTGATTCTGTGTCTCCCTCTCTCTCTGCCCCTCCCCGTTCATGCTCTGTCTCTCTCTGTCCCAAAAATAAATAAAAAAATGTTGAAAAAAAAAAAATTTTAAAAAATAAAAAAAAAATAAAAAAAAAAAAACATACAAAGTATTTTCACTGCCTTAAAAATTATCTGCCCTGCCTATTCATCTCTCTCCACCTCAAACCCAAGCAACCACTGATCTTTTCATTGTCTCCATAGTTTTGCGTTTTCCAGAATGCCATGTAGTTGGAATCACACAATATGTAGTTTTATCAGATTGGTTTATTTCACTTAGTAATGTACATTTAAGGTTTCTCCATGTCTCTTCATGCACATAGTTCACTTCTTTTTAGTGCTGCATCGTATTCCATTGCCTGGATATATTTTGGTTTATCCATTCACCTATTGAAGGACATGTTGGTTGTTTCCAAGTTTTGACAATCATGGATAAAGTTGCTGTAAACATCCATGTGCAGTACAGGTTTTGGGGTAGAAATAACTTTTCAAATTCTTTGGGTAAATACCAAGGAGCATAATCACTGGTTTAATAATATTTAGTTTTGTAAGAAACCAGCAAATTGGCTGCACCAGTTTTCTTTACAACAATGATAAATAAGAGTTCTTGTTCCATATCCCCAGCACTTTCTGATATCATCAGTGTTCTGGATTTTGACTATTTTAGTAAATGGTATCTACTATTTTAATTTACAATCCATGTCACCATGGATTATGTTGTAGAATATCTTATCATAAGCTTACTTGCCATCTGTATATGTTCTTTGGTGAAGTATCTGTTAAGGTCTTTAGCCCATTTTTTAATGATGTTTTTCATTTTCTTTTTGAGTTTTAAGAGTTCTTTGTGTATTTTGAATAATAATTCTTTATCAGTGTGTAATTTACAAATATATTCTCTAGTCTGTGGCTTGTCTTATTCTCTTGACATTGTCTTTTCCAGAGCAGAAGTTTAAAATTTTTTTCATAATGCAGTTAACAAGGAAATCCAGTTATTTCTATGACATATAACATTTCAGTTATTAGAATATCAAGTGATGACTTTATATCAGGACATTCTAAACCTTCAGAGATTTCATATGATTTCTAGAACAATTATAGCATTGACTCATACAACATAACCTAAATCGTTTATTATCCTTTGTTTAGTATTGCTTCCCATGTAACACCATACCAAACATACAAGCCTAATTAGTCATAAAGACTTCATTTAAGATTTGAATTTTTGGAAAGTCTGTTTAAAAAACAACAACAACAACACCCCAGAATGTTTAAAGCACATGCCTAAATGGGACCACAGATTACTATAAAACTTAAAACTTGGCTATCTATTTAATCAAAGTGGCAATAAGAGATTCTAAAGGCAAACACAGAAGGTTTTATAGTTGCTAGAAAAATTTAGCTCTTTAATATTGAGGAAACTTAACATTATTAACTAATCTGAGAGCTGATAAAGACAAAGCATGGAAATTTTGTTTTCTGGGAATTTGTTTACAATTTTTTACCAAGAGCAGACCTACTACTCAAGAAAATTTTGTCCTTTTGACAGAGAGAAAAAGCCAGATTTCATTCTTAAACCACTGTATTTTTATTTTTTAGTTTTTTTAAATTCCAGTTACCTAACATACAGTGTTATATTAGTTTCAGGTGTACAGTACAGTAATTCAACACTTCCATACATCACCCTGTGCTCATTACAAGTGCACTCCTTAATCCCCATCACCTATTTACCCATCCCCTCATCCACCTCCCCTCCCCATAAATTTGTTCTCTATAATTAAGAATCTGTTTCTTCATTTCTCTATCTTATTTTTTTTCCTTTGCTTGTTTGTTTTGTTTCTTACATTCTATGTATGAGTGAAATCATATGGTATTTGTTTTTCTTTGACTGACTTATTTCACTTAGTATTATACTCCAGCTCCATCCATGTCATTGCAAATGGTAAGATTTGATTCGTTTTGTGGCTGAATAATATTCCATATTATATATTATTATTATATTATATATTATTATCCTGTATTATATATTCCATACACACACACACACACACACACACACACACACACACACACACATCATATCTTCTTTATCCATTCATCAATCGATGGACCCTGGGTTGCTTCCATATCTTGGCTATTGTAATAATGCTGCTATTAACATAAGGGTGCATGTATCCCTTTGAATTAGTGTTCTTGTATTCTTTGGGTAAACACTCAGTAGTGCTATTTTTAACTTTTTGAGGAGCCTCCATACTGTTTTCCACAGTGGCTACACCAGGTTTTATTCTTACCAATGATACAGAAATCTTTTTTTTCTTCACATCCCAGAAGTTTTTAATTTTAATGAGCTTATCAATTATTTAATTCCTTGGGATCCTTCCTCTGATATGGTATCTAAAAAGGCATTGCCATGCCTAAGGTCATCTAGGTTTTCTACTATGTTATTTTCTAAGAGTTTTATAGTTTTGTGTTTTACACTTAGATCTATGATTCTTTTTAAGTTTATTTTTGTGAAGTGTATAAGATCTGTGTCTACATTCATTTTTTTGCATACGGATGTCCAGCTGTTCCAGCACCATTTGTTAAGGAGACAATCTTTATTCTATTATATTGTTGCCTTTGATCTTTTGTCAAAGATGAGTTGAGCACATGAGTGGGGGTCTATTCCTGGGCTTTCTATTTTATTCTCTTGATCTATTTGTCTATTCTTTACCCAATACCACCTGCTCCTGAATACTATAGCTTTATATTAAGTCTTGAACTCAGATAGTGTCATTCCTCCAATTTTGTTCTTCTCCTTCAATATTGTATCCTACTGGATACTTTGGGTATTTTGCACCTCTATATAAACTTTAGACTCAATTTGTCAATATCTAGAAGCCAACTTTCTGGAATTTTGTTTGAGATTCCATTGAACTGATAGATCAAGTTCAGAAAAACAGACATCTTGATAATATTGAGTCATCATATCCATGAACATGGAATATATCCCATTTAGTTCTTTTATTTTGTTAGTCAGTTTTAAGGTTTTCCTTTTATGAACCTTGTGTATATTTTATAGAATTTATGCCCAAATATTGCATTTCAGGGATGCTAATGTAAATCGTACTGTGTTTTTACTTTCAAATTCCAACTGCTCATTGTTGTATAAAGAAAAGTTATTCACTTTTATATATTAACATTGTATCCTACAACCCTGTTATAATCATTTATTAGTTCCAGGAGTGTTTTGTTGTTGTTGATTCTACTGAACTTTCTATATAGACAGTCATGTTATATGCGAGCAAAGATAGCTTTGTTTCTTCTTTTCTAGTCTGTATACCTTTTATTTCCTTATCTTCTTATATTAGATAGGATTTTTGGAACAGTGTTGAAAAGTTGTGGTGAAAGGGAACATCCTTGCCTTGTTCTGGGAAAACTATTAGTTTCTTATTGTTCAGTATATTAGTGGTAGGTTTGTTCTAGATATTCTTTATCATATTGAAGAAATTCTCCTTTATTGCTAATTTTCTGTGAGTTTTTATAAAGAATGAGTGTTCATTTTTTTCACTTTTTCTGCATTTATTAATATAATGTAATAATTTATTAATATAATATAATATTTATTAATATTAATATAAATATAATTTATTATTTATATAATTGATATAATTATAATTTATGAATATAATTTATATTAATAACTGTATTATATTACAAATCCATTTGTGTAATGGATTACATTAATTAGTTTTTTATGTTGAATCAGCCTTGCATGCCAGGGATAAATCCCATTTGGTCATGGTGTATAATTCTTTTCATACATTGTTGGATTTAATTTTCTAATATTTTGTTTAGAATTTTTGCATCTGTATTCATGAGAGATACAGGTCTGCAGTTTTCTACTCTTTAAATTCTTTAAGATATGTCTTGTAACCCAAAAAGTCATCTATCTTGGTGAATGCTCCATATGAGCTTGATAAAAATGTGTATTCTGTTGTTGGATGAAGTAGTCTATAAATGTTAATTATACCCAACTGACTGGTGGTGTTGTTGAGCTCAACTATGTCCTTACTGATTTTCTGTCTGCTGGATCTGTTCATTTCTGATAGAGGGATACTGAAGATTCCAACTATGATAGTGGATTCATCTATTTTTCCTTGCAGTTTTATCAGTTTGGGCATTCATATAGTTTGGGCATTATTTTTTTTTTTTTTTAATTTGGTTTAAGTGTGTTTTTAGTTGCTTGTTTAAGCATTTTTATCAAGGCTACCTTAAGATTTTGTCAGATAATTCTGCCATCTTTGTCATTTCATTGTTGACATTTATTGACATCTTTTTCTAAAACTTAGATCTTTCTCATTCTTGGTACAAAGAATGATTTTCTATTGAAATCTGGACATCTTTGTATTATGTTATCAGACTCTGAATTTTATTTGAACTTTCTTTTGTTACTGGTTTTCCCTGATACCATTTTGACAGAAGAAATGGGATGTTTGTATTGTTTCTAGCAGATTAAAACAGTTTGGGTTATCACTGAAGCTGGGTGATGGCATACAAGAGCTCATTATATTAATTTCTCCACTGTTGTGTTAGTTTGAAATTTCCATACTAAAATTTAAAGAAATAAAGGTAAATACTATATAAAGTGAAGATATATTTTGTCTATCAGAGCCTAACATATTCAATGGACACTCAATACATAGTAACTGAATAAAGTAACATAAAATGTCTGAAGCAAAAAAAAATCATATTGGGGCTTCACTGTGAAAACATAATAAATTTCTAAGCTATGTATGAGCCTTAAAAATATAAAAGTTTAGGTAAGTTTAAAAATAACCAAACATGAGACTTCAAAATATGAGAAAAAACTAGCAATGAGAAACAAACTCTTGTTTTTTTACATAAAAATTACCTCATTCTTTAATTTACCTTGCCATAATTTCTATGGGTGGGGAATGTCAGTATGACAGAACAGTTCAGATATATTTAGTGCAAAATGAAATTATCTGCTTTTGGTTTCTTCTCTTATTAAAGTTTCATATTAATAGCCTGTCACATTAAACTATATGCTTTAAAATGTCACAATGTAGTCCTGAAGTTTAGATAAACTCATATTACTAGACATTTTATTATTTATTTATAGTGTCTCCTGTCTTTCCAAAGTAACAAACTTCCTACAGATACTTTTAGGGACTTTGGAAGAGATATATATTTGGAACTAGATGGTACCTCAGCAATCATGTAATGCAAAGATTTCATTTACAGACAAAATCATTTAGTCCCCATAGAGAATGTGTATGTGATTGTTTGCACAACATCTTTTCTCTCAGCTTTCCTGAGAACTACATGTCACCTATTCTACCCACATGACTTCTATTTCTATATTCTTAAATCATTTCATTTTACCCCTGGCCACAGTTGATTGCTCCAGAAGTCGGTATCTTTATGAAGAGTGTTAGATTTTGATAAACTCCAAGTTATAAACCTGTTAACATCATGTTTTCTATCATATAAGAAAAAACTTGGCAACAAGAGAGAATGGTGAGACCAATAAAGAGGAACAAAGATGAGAACTCCATCAAGACTCAAGTCTCTGACTCCTGAACCTCTGTCCAGTGCTTGTTTATTTCCTTCAATACCCCAACATCCTTCAAATAAATTTCTTCTTTTGTTTTGGTGAATCTTAGTATAGGTCACTGCCACACAAAGAACCCTAAAACACAGTGCTATGAAGGTTAAGTAACTTACCCAAACCTCCAAAACCAGTTTAAAAGTTGTTTTGGAAGCCACATAATCTCCCAGCCTTGTAATAGGCACTAATAAATTTTTGTGAAGTCAAATATATTATAATATATTATGTTTTATATAATAGAATACTATAAAATGTAAAATGTTATAGAAATATTTTGTTGAATTTCATATATATTTATGACTTATCTTGCACTGTCTTCAGTAGAAGTTTGTCTCAAGTAATAAAATAATATACTATATTTATAACTTTTAATACAATTGGGTAGTTTTTTGAGTAAAAATAACATTATATCTCGAATTTGCTTTAAAATACTTCAGCACAGGGGCACCTGGGTAGCTCAGTCAGTTAAGCATCCAACTCTTAATTATTGCTCAGGTCATGATCTCACAGTTCATGAGTTTGAGCCCCACATGAGGCTCTGTGCTCACAAGTGTGGAGCTTGCTTGGTATTCTTTCTCTGCCCCTCCATTGCTCACTCTCTCTCCCTCTCTCTCTCACTCAAAATAAATAAATAAAATTAAAAAAAATACTTCAGCACAAAAAGGTAAGGAGGCAGCAATACCTAAAACAAGATTAGTAAAATAATAATTGATAAAGCTGGGATATGGGTTAATTGGAGTTCATTATACTGTTCACCCTTCTTTTGTAGAGGTTGGAAATTTTTTATTACAAAAATATTTTAAAATTGTATGATGATACATGACATATGATAGATTCTCATTAAATACTGTCTATCTCTACCCCATAGCCCAATTTTGGGGAAAAAATAGAAAGAAATAAGAATAGCTAAATGAGCTAAAGGCCATAATTACTAGCCTTGAGAACACTTGCTTTCTGAATTGTGAGTGTTAGAAGGAATATTAAGGTTCAGATTTCCTAATAGCTAGTCCCAAATTCTAGACAGTTTTCTCTTTCATTATTTGACCATTTCACCATCTGACAATTTCTGTGATACATTTTTATTGCATTTTATTGCAATTTCACTTTTTGACTCACACTTTTACAGGCATAGGAAATGAAAACATTTCATTTATAAAAATAGGATTTTTTGGGGCGCCTGGGTGGCGCAGTCGGTTAAGCGTCCGACTTCAGCCAGGTCACGATCTCGCGGTCCGTGAGTTCGAGCCCCGCGTCATGCTCTGGGCTGATGGCTCCGAGCCTGGAGCCTGTTTCCGATTCTGTGTCTCCCTCTCTCTCTGCCCCTCACCCGTTCATGCTCTGTCTCTCTCTGTCCAAAAATAAATAAAAAACGTTGAAAAAAAAAATTTAAAAAAAAAAAATAGGATTTTTATCACTTGTACTTTGGTACATTTTAAGTACATGGGTTTTTCCCCTCAAGCTTCTTTGTTGTAGCTAAATTTAAATGAAACTGGAGATTTTCAATCTGTATTCACTGGGGAATATATGTACAAATGCATACATATACAGTATTTTTTTTCTTCAGTGTTTTGCTTTAAAAAAACTGAAGAAAAAAACCAATGCTAACAGTAGATAACAATCAAGGATACCAAATTATATAATTCAAGGAGCTTCCATTCAGACTGTGTGACTAGATTGTACAACTATGGTGATTTCTGTTTATTTCTATATTCTTTTCTATACCATACAGATGTTCTTAATTAAATAGGTATTGCTTTTATAGTCAGAAAAAATGTATAAAATTTTAAGTAAAAACTTCTGCAATGTATTTCTTAAATACATTTTACAGTCTGGACAGCAAGATCATTCTGGTTGGGATACAAAATAATCCAAGAAGATCAAGGATCATGGGATCCAGTCCTGCATGGGGCTCCGTACTGAGCATGGAGCCTGCTTAATATTCTCTCTCTCCCTCTGTCCCTCTCCCTGACTCACTCTCTCTCTCTAAAAGAAGAGAAGAGAAGAGAAGAGAAGAGAAGAGAAGAGAAGAGAAGAGAAGACAAGAGAAGACAAGAGAAGACAAGAGAAGACAAGAGAAAATATTAAAAGAAAAAAACAAAAAACCTGTTTGGAAAGTCCGTGGCAACTTCCATGAGACTGAGCAGACTAAGATGATAAGGCAAAGACTTGCTATTCTTATAATAACAACCAAATACTACTATTACTACTACTACTACTACTACTACTACTAAATAACAAAGTGGTTTCTGTCTTTTCACCAAAAAAAGAGCAGTTAAGATTCTGATAGAGTACTTTACATTCAATGGAGAAAATACTAAATAATTCCTAGCAAGCAAGACTAAAATATTAATATTTCTAAAGAAAATAAATTGCCATTTAACAAGGTCAGATTTGTAATTGAAATGGAAAACAATGGGGCAAGGAGACTTCAATGTTCATTTAAGCATTTTCCAGGAATATTCTGGTTCAAACTCTTGGTGTATCTATCATAGTAATATGCATACCACTATGAGGAGATGGATTTTGCAAATACACTTAATTTTTCTCTTCATGCCTCTTTTATTCCCCTTTACCTGCCTCTCTCCACTTGAATCCTACTCATCTAGGAAGCTTTTCACAATAAAATTTCTGCTAATTCAGACTGCATACTCCCTCCCCTCAATTTTCATACCAGCCTGTGTGCAACTCCATCATTGCAGTTATCACATTGTAATTTGTTTATTAGTCTCCCAAATTTGTCTTGCTTATCTTTTTCCCAAGCACATGATACAGTACTAGGCACATAAAAGGGGACTGAATACATAAATGGATGAATGATGGCTTAAGCCATATTTATCAAGCTGCATACTCTATTACAGGCTGTATATCAGTGTTAAATGAAGCCACAGGAGAGACCCGCAATCCAGAGCATCACCTTTTGACAGTAAGAAGGTCAGAAAATTATTTTTATTACGAAAGAAACATATATATGTTATGAAGTAAATTGTATAATCATATTTTATTATAGTCTTAGAATTCAAGGTAAATCATTTCAAGCTATAATCCCCAACTTCTGTCACACATACATACAGAGGAGATGTTTGGAAGCCACACTTATGCTTAGGCATAGTCTGAAGCACTCTGTTTCACTCTATCTAAACCCCTCTGCACTCACCGCCATGGGATTACTTTGGCTGTAGCACTCAGTTAGCTCTCCCCAGGGGCAAGTATGCCCATTTGAGAAGTTTCTGTAGGCTAAATTATTCTGAAAATAATACAATCTTCAGTAAGAAGATTGAATAACAAGATCGATTGTACAAGCCTGAAATCAGACGTAAAATATGCTAAAGTTACCAAGTTAATGCCCCTTGGTGAGTCCCCTTCATGGCCACAGCCCAGATATCTTGATTCCTCAAACTTCTATATATGTCCTCTATGTTCTATGTTATAGATTAGAGAAAAAAAAAAAAAACAAAAACACTGAGCATCCAAAAAGTTTTGGTCCTGTAAAGCCAGATTTTAGACATTGTCTAATAACAGTACCCCCCCATTCATGTTTAGTAAATATCTACTATAAATTGCTTATTATTATTTTAAAAATCATATCTCTATGTACATAAAAATTCACTTACTAAACAAACATTCATCAAGATACCTATTATGTTCTGAATGATTGAGATGCTGAGGATGCAGCAGTGAACAAAACATTATTTCTACTCCCACATAGGGTATAGTCTAGTGAGAGAGAAAGGCAAAATACAAGTCCATATCTGCCATGTCAGGGCACTGGGGTAAAGAGTGAGTAGTCAAGGAAGGGGTTCTCTGATAAGGTAACATTACTGCTGTAATCTCCAATCTGAAGGGTTTGCCTTTTCATGTAGAACTATACAGTCTTCTCCTTTTCTTTTTCTTCTTCCTTCTTACTTCCAAGAAACTAATAAAAAGAATTTTCAGAGGACTGGCTCATCTCAGGTTAACTACAGAAGTTATACCTACAAGAATGGCATCTTGTCCACAAATGCTGGCATGACTGAATCATGTGTTAAATCCAAATTCAAGAACACAAGCTATTTATAAACGGCAAGCAGGTTCACTCAGAGTTTGAGATATAACTTAATTATTCCTTGAGAACATACAACGTGCTAAACTTAAAAGCTGTTGTGCTATCCTTTCTAAAACTGTATTTTTGAACTAATTCTAGGTCTCTTGGTAACTTCAGGCGGGAAGGTTGTTTGGGTATTGTTCTTTTCTCTTTAACACTTGCGAAGGTGACTATTTGCCTTTAGCAAACTTTTATCCTTATTCTCTTTCCAGCCTGCTTAATGAGCATCACCTCTCACCTTTTGGCTTCTGTAGCTCAGATACTTTATTCAGAGAGTACTGTTTTCATGTAAAAAATAATACATTGTAATTAAAGCTATAGCTATAGAAACCATGACCATATATTCAGTGAAAATAAGCCTAAATGAGTGTTTCCCAGAGAATATAACATTTGATGCTATTCTACTCAGTTTCATTTCAACTTTGTGCATATGAGATGTACTTTGATAGTATGACACTTCTTTTTTACCAAAATACCAATTCAGAACCTTAAATATTCTTTTTCCTAAAATTAATAATAATTACTAACCCGATGGACAAAAGCTGACTATCATGTCATAATAATGACATTTAGTAAAATAGAAATCAATTATTTTCTTAACAAGTCAATAAAAAAATGAAAGTAAAAAATAGAAGTGTTATGGTCTGGAATGCCCATTTGCTCATTTTTTCCCTAAGGGCATTAGATTACATTAGTATATCTAAATTTAATCAAAGCTGGATGTTTGAAACTAGGAACTTCAAAAGGCCTTCATCGAAAAAACAAAAAACAAAACAAAACAAAATGCAAAAAATTGTAGCCAGTAGGCTACATTAACTGTGAATATTTCTCTTTAAAAGTTTATCTGAGATCTAAAATCCTTAAAGTAGTGTGAAGTATTTTTAAAATATTTTAAACATTTTAAAAGATCATCCAATAAAAGAAAAGTGCTAGATATAGCCTCATATTTGAAATAGCAGTGCCACCTTGTGACAAGATATTTCAGTATAATTCTATTCCATATTTCCTTATACTTAACCATTCTCTTGACCTATATAAAGATATGATGAGAAAAAGTACTTTGATTCCTTTAGGACATTTTAAAATCATTTATTAAAGAAAAAGAGTCAACTTTTCTTTATTTATTAACCATTAAAGTAACATTTTTAAGCAGCCATTATATTCAGTATAGTAAATATTCAATAAAGTAACCATTAAAGTAACACTTTTAAGCAGCCATTATATTCAAAACATTTTCCCAGGCTTTACAAAATTTTGTAAAAGAAATAGTAATTGGTTCTAATTATTGCTCATAGAAGGAAATAGAAAGGCTGACAAAATAAGCTCAAGAAAAAAAAATGGTGAATACATTAAATAGCAAAACATAGCATTTATCAGAGTGTTTCAAACAAGAAAGGTATCCTGGAGAAGACAGAAAAATTCTATTATCTCACAATCCTTTGTTTAGAATGGAACAAATATTTTAATAGAGCCTGGTTGGAAAGGGCATTTCATTTACCTTATCTTAATGTTTTTGTTTTGCTCCATATTTCTATTCCATTTTTCCAGCAATAAAAGATGCAAAATATTTTGAAAATTTAAATTTCTATATATAAAAAAGCCAGGAACCCAATACAGTGGGAATTTGTGTGTTTATGTGTGTGTATGTGTATGTGCTGGAGGCTTAAACTAATGGAAACCTTAATAACTTTTTAATATTTTCCAATAATTTTTTTCTCCCAGCATGTATTTGTTATATTCGAAAGGAGATATTTAAAAAATATACAGAATAGTTAAATTATATAATATATCCTAAAGTGATCTGGAAACTACAGTGAGGTTTTGTGCATATGATTCAATCCAAATCAACAATTAGATTGAACATTTACTAGACAATAAAAGGAATAACAAGTACATTTATCTTCCTGTTGTGCAAGTTACTTTGACTAAATTCTAGCTAATAGCCAGGGAAATTGCTCATTCCTCTGCCTTAAGTTCCAACTCTATTTTTCTCCCTATCTGGGGGGCCAGACTAGACTATTAGCTGTGATGAGGGACCATGAGACAGGCTGAGGTGTAAAGTAAAGCTAGCACCCCCCCCCCCTCCACCCCAGGTGGGATCTGTGTGATATTCCTTGGACATGCCTGGCTACAAGAACAAAGGAAAGGGGTTTAAGTGCTTGCCATAGTGATGGGGAAACTAAGGTAAATGAAAAATTAAATTCCCTTACTGCCTACAGCCCATTGACAAGTCCTTGAAACCAGCAGAGTGATTTCCTTCTGGGAGCTCAGCTCAATGATGACACTTTGCTAGGGGCAAAAGAGAACCTTCACTTAACATTACCCCAACCTCAAGGATCCTGTAAATCAACTCCCTTTATCTCAACTTCCCCAAGATATATGCTAGCAATCATACTCCAAGCTTATGGCCCCCTGATACACATCTGAAAGGTCTCATGAGTGAGGTTTTATTAAATGATAATAAATTACATTTCCCTATCAATAGCTAGCCCCTCAACGTCCTGGAAACCTTGCTTCCATAATTCCTTAAAGACTTACTCTATCCCTGATCCCCTCCCAACCTGAGGGTATGTAAGGAGTTACCCATCATGACCCAATGCAGCTCTTCCTGCCCATCGGTCCCTTCCCCATGCTCCTTTTTGCACTAAAGACATCTTCAAGAATTTTTTCTTGGTCATCAGCTCCAGACCCCACGAACCCCACCATCACCTCAAAACTTCATCAGCTTGACCAGAGAGCCCTAATTTTGGAACACTACAGGGAGAGGAAAAGGAAACAATACCAATGAAAACTATGTCTATTTCTCTTCTTCATCCCAGTCAATAGTATTATAATTTAATTTTTTTTCTACAATATCTAAGTTGGTAACCAAAATAGCAATCAACAAGAGTAAAAGGGTAGGTAAATTGGGCAAAAGCTGTTCCCTTCTTTAAATTTTAAGCTTCTTAAAAACAGCATCTTGGTCTCTGTGACCCAGTGTAGGTTTAAACAATAATAAATATTCATTAAATTAAAATTTTTAATTATTTCATCAATGCTGTTAAGACAGTATATTTCGAAATTTTTGGAGTTGTTTTATTATGCTGGTGATAAGATATTTAGCTATCATTAGCCTTAAAAATAGTCTTATCCTCCAAATAATTTTTTTATAGCAAATAGGTATTTTTCAGACACTGAGTTGCTTATAATTCATGTCCAATCATAATTTAAAAATAATCTAAAAGTGGGTTGTCTGTGTGGCTCAGTCAGTCAAGTGTCCGACTTTGGCTCAGGTCATGATCTCACAGTTTGTGGGTTCAAGATCAAACTCTGTACTGACAGCTCAGAACCTGGAGCCTGCTTCAGATTCTATGTCTCCCTCTCTCTCTCTCTGCCCCTTCCCTGCTCGCTCTCTTTCTCTCCCAAAAAATAAACATTAAAAAAATTTTTTTAATAAACTAAGAGGATCTTTGCCTCCTAAAGACTGCTAAATATAAATCCCTTCCTAAATCCACTGATATTTTAATACAGAAAATTAAAGAGAAGTATGTTTTTCCCCTAGGCTAGATTAAGTGGAAATGAGAAAGATTAAAGAAGAAATTCCTCATTACATAGGTTGTGAGAAAATAGAACATTTTCCCTTGGAAATTTGTACATTGATGAGCCACTTTTCCTCTTGACAGTAAAAGACATTTATAAGCCAGATGCAAGACAAAAAAAGAAACAGTATACAAACTAAGAAGACAAAGAACGAATCTAGAAGGTGAAGATTTAGGGCTGGTTCTAATTATTTCAATTTGGATTGCCTCTAAATTTGTTTCTTTTTATTAGTATTCACTTACACCAAAAAACATATTTATTTAATATCTAGTTCTATATCTGTCAAAATAAAAATTCAAATGCAGGGGCACCTGGGTGGATCAGTCAGTTACATGTCCAACTCTTGATTTTGGCTCAGGTTATGATCACACAGTTTGAGAGAACAAGCCTCATGCCCTGGCTCCATGCCAGGTGTGGAGCCTGCTTGGGATTCTCTCCCTCCCTCTCCTTCCACCCCTCCCCTACTTATGCGCAAGCACGTGCACGTGTGTGCATGTGCGTTTGTGTACACTCTCTCTCTCTCAAAAAAAAATTAAAAATTCAAATAAAAAAGACAATATATAAAAAATTAAAATTTAAAGTTAATATTAAACTAGAGCTTATTTTTCATATACCTTAAGGAAGAAAAAGTGGAGAAATATTTATTTAGTAGTTCAAAATTAACAAGGATTTTAGATTTCTATTTCAAAATTTAGCCGTGAGCAATCAGCTGTGTCACAAGTAATGCTTATTCATATTTTTAGGATTAAAATAATAACAAATTTAGCAACAAACAAAGAAAAAATTGAACAAAAACAATACAACAGTGTTTTTAGTTTTGAACTTTTTTCTTATGTGGCTACTTACAAACATAAAAGAATAATGTGTTATATATATATATATACATATATATATATATATATATATCACATATGATTCGGTTATATAAACATATCCAGTGTAAGATTAAGTAAAATTACAATTAATAATTCTGGACATATTTATGATGTCAAAAATATTAATATAAAAGTAGTATATAATAATGACTATAGCATCAATAATTTTTATTATTAAATTAGTTATTTTTCTATGAAATACATTATTATACAACATGGAATGGGATGTTTTGAAATTGGCAGAGTTAAATGAAATTGAGTCTCATATATGTCTGAACTATATACATGCTGGAATCTATCTGGTTAATTCAGTGCTCTATTTACACATTGCTGACCATCTGCTCTGTCACATGAAGTGATATTGTTATGAAAATGAAGTCAAAAGATGTCTCCTGCTCCTTGTTATTTCTGAATGTCAACATAACTTTAACGAGCCGAAAAAGATAAATGTTCACTACCAGCTTAACCTCCTGTATATGTTAATGGAATTATATTTTAGAGTCATGGAAGCATATTAAATACCCTTTATAATTAAAAGTAGTCATTCATGGGGCGCCTGAGTGGCTTGGTCGGTTAAGCGTCCGACTTCGGCTCAGGTCGTGATCTCACGGTCCGTGAGTTCGAGCCCCGCGTTGGGCTCTGTGCTGACAGCTCAGAGCCTGGAGCCTGTTTCAGATTCTGTGTCTCCCTCTCTCTCTGACCCTCCCCCACTCGCGCTCTGTCTCTCTCTGTCTCAAAAATAAATAAACGTTTAAAAAAAAAAATTTAAAAGTAGTCATTCATAAATTTTTTACATCTTCTGCCAGAAAATGAAAGCTACTTCTTGTGTAACATAGTAAAGATGCTGTTAAATAACAGTTAATAACTATATATTTATAATTTTCAGGTAGAAACGGTGAGGGTAAATTATTCAGAGAAAATATCTTTTGCAGTAGAGATGACATGTGCAAGAAGGTGTGACAAACCAAAGGAAGAGAATAAATCAACCCTCTATGCAAGAATCAGTATTTTTAGATATGGACAAAAAGTCTGTGCAACTTTTCACTAAATTTGTCAATTTTAGGAAATAATTAACAAATTTTAACCTAAATTTTCAGAAATTAAGCAATGATTTTTAACCTAAATATTGAACCTTATTGTATTAGTCACATTGATATTATAATGACAAAACCTTGCATCAACCATTTTATGACAATATACCTTCTTATATGAATAGCCCAAATCTTACTTTTACTTAACGTATTTAAAATACGTTAAGTTTAGTGTTAATAGGTGAGAAGAGGACCAAGAAAATTTGCTAAAATTTTACTTCCTCTTATATCACACTTTGGAACATTCTTTTCAACTTTTCATTTATTTATTTAGTTATTCCTTCAATTTGCAAATAATTACAAAGCACTTATGACTTATGAGACAAGGTGTCTAGGTTTGAATGGTGCTTCCAACTGACTGGGAAGGCAAAACCAAACAACTAATTATGTAAGCATTCACTACTGTCAAGAGAGGAGAGAAGCAGGAATGGACTGGATGGAAGGGCATGTGAAGAACAAGCTCTGCAGAGGGAGAAGCAAGTAAAAAGGTCCTGAACTGGAAAAAAAATATATGATTTTTTAAAGTAAATACATTAAAGCCAATGGGACTGAAACATAAAAATTGACAGTGTGTCATGGAATGAAATTTGTGAGGTAATCTGGTCAAGATTATAAAGAGCTGAACTGTTGTGCTATAGATTTGCCTCTTTATCCTCATAGGCAGGAGAAACTGTTAAAGACTTTCAAGCAATGAATGATATGACAGATTTGCATTTTTGAAACACATTAATCCAGTGTTAATAAAGTTAACAGTCATCCACTGCTTAATCATTACACGGAGAATAGTCATGTCAATGTATGAATGTATGAGGCACCAATTTGACGTCTTTTCTAGACATTAACTCCAGATAATAGTTAAAACTGTGTAACTACAGGTTGTATGCATTAATTTTAAAATTATTAAAAATAAACCATAAGAATATAATTAAAAATGAGGTTTCTGGGGCATGTGGGTGGCTCAGTCAGTCATGTGTCCAACTCTTGGTTTTGGCTCAGGTCATGATCTCACAGTTAGTGAGTTCGAGCCCCATGTTAGGCTCTGTGCTGACAGTGCAGAGCCTGCTTGGGATTTGTCTCTCCCTCAACCTCTCTGCCCCTTCCTGGCTCGTTCGCTTGCTCTCTTCCAAAACAAAAAAATTTTTAAATTTCTGTTTCCCACTTTCATATTGTCCATTTTTATTAAGAGCATACTAAATCACTTAAAACCAGAGGAGGAAGAAATGCCTTTCATTTTGCCTGCCCTCCTTCACCCAAGCAGCGAGTGTCTGGAAGTATGGTTCTCAGTGTTCCGTGAGGCAACAGGATGCTCTTGTGGTTCCCAAAGGTCTACAAAAAGTTTGTTCTTGGCAGCTTTCATGTTTCTAAAAGCAGCCTCCAACAAGTCTATTCTTCCCTGCAGGGTGGGAAGGGGATGGGAAGGCACATCATCTCCTCAGAGGAATGAATCTCAGCTTTGGTGGGGCAGGGGTGGGGGAGGGAGGTGAAGGTCTCTCTAAATTCTGAGTTTATTTACAGTTCATATTTCCCTCAATCCTAGCGGTGGCAGCAGCCTTCTGCATTTGCTAACCCATTACACTTAGAGCTCCCTTTTACTTCTTTCAGTAGTTAACTATTTTTCACTTGGTTAACTATTCTTTATAGTATATACATCTTGTTGAAATTATTTGTGTGACTGAAATCTAAATGATACAAGTACAAAGCATAATAAAAGAAATAAATGGTCACTGTTTGAAAGAAGTTAAAACACACAAAACACAGCAAAATGGAAAACACAGCAAAATTAAGTGGAATAATAGCAGGTTATTAACTTTTCATTTTTTCTTTTTCTGTATCATCTTATAAACACATATATATTATATCAAACTATATTGTTTACATTATATCATATACATATTTAAACTTCTATTTCCTGCTTATTATCTTTTTCCAAAGTCATTATACATTATTTGAATCCATGCTTTTTTTTTTAATTTAGAAATTTATTCTGTTTAATCCACAAGCTTTATATAGCTTTAGTTTAAAAAAAAAACAAAAAAAACAAAACAAAAACAGTGAAAACAAGACACTATTTCAAAGTCTGGGCCCTTCCAGCCTTCCAAATATGAGAGAGCTCTGAAAGTTGTGTACACCAGTTGGAAGGACAAGACAAAATTATGAATGGAGCCGTGACATTTCATAAAACAAACTTTTATGTAACTGAAGGATCCTTCCTGGGACTAGTTAATTGCCTTTACAAAAAAAACACAACAGAATAGAATGAAATTCCAGTGTTCCAAATCAACTTGTTACACATCCATATAAACCCACAGTGTCCTGGCAAACAACATGCTTTCATTTTCCGTCTCATCCTAGAGCTCGAATCTGGATTCATTTCAGCAGAGACTCCACAGGCAACAGGAAAGATTGTGGCATCAAAATGTTCATTTATACTTTTGTGGTAGTTCAACAGTGGTCTTATTTCTGGGCTAGCTTGCAAACCATACGAGGTTGAAAGCATCATAACTTAAATGGGTGCTAAGACTCAAATGAGAAAAAATAAAGGGGAAAAAAAAAAACAAAAACGAAAAGAAAGGAAAACCTCTGGGAATAGCCAAGGCCTTTAAAGAAACCATAAGAATGCCAACAATATTGAAACCCCCTTTTTTAAAAAGGGGATTTTTTTTGGCTTAAAATATTTCACTCTAAATGAAATTTATGTCAGCTGTCAATGAAAGAATGTCACTAATACACTGTGGACACCTTTTGCAATGTAAATCCATGCCCTTTTTTTTTTACATGGTGAACTTCAACCTAGCAATTATTACAACAAATGTTATAGTCTAAAGCTCAAACACATTTTAGCAATTTTGAAATTGAATTGCGTACAAACCAAATAAAATGTACATCGTAACACACATTCCCACCTAAGACTGTGGGGACACTTGAGCCTTCCGCATCGACCTCAGCGCCTTTTCACGCAGGTGCTTTTCTAAGTCATCGAGGTTGTCTTCGGGCTCGCTTTCGGTCTCCTTCTTAGGCTCGGGCTCCGCTTCTGGTTCCTCCTGTGCTGATGTGGTTGTGGGAGCAGCAATGGCTGCAGGGGTTACAGCAGCCGCAGCGGCTGCAGCCACGGCCTTTTCCTTGTGTTTTTTGTGCTTCTTGTGCTTCTTATCCTTTTTGTGTTTCTTGTCCTTCTTTTTCTTCTTTTTCTTTCCACCTCCTTCGGGGTCTGAGTTCCTTGCCGGAGATGGGCTTGGTGTTGGGCTTTTAGCCTTTTTGACCGGTACCGCTGGTGACCAGTTGGTAGAGGGTGACTGAGACTGGACAGGAGACTGAGGTGCTGGGGGTTTTTTAACTGCCGGCTCAGGAGATCCTGAGACAGATCGGGAGGATGAAACCCTCCTTACAGACTGAGGGCTTGGTGAGGCAGCCTTCTTTGTCTTTTTGGGTTCCGGAGTCCTGGAGACTCTCCTAATGGGCCTAGTACTTGGAGATGGGGACTGCCTTCTTTGGGGTGATGATGATGCTCCTCTTCGAACAGGTGGAGGACTTGAGGAGGTCTGAGGAGCTCGAGGCCGTGGTGAGGGCGAATGCCGTTTGTTTGGTTGTGGCGACCGGGGCTCCCGGGTAGATCGGCTCGGGGAAGACCCTTTCCTATGCTTTGATGATAACAAAGGCGAACGTCTCTTGGTGACCGGGGAGCTTCTTTGTTTGAGAGGTGGAGAATGGGAGACCCGGCGCTTTGGTGGTGGAGATGGCGATGCCCTACGTTTAGGAGGGGGAGGTGGAGAAGTGTTCTTCTCTTTGGAGGCGGAGAAGGAGAGTATCTCCTCTGTATTGGAGGAGAGTATCTTCTTGGGGAAGGTGAGCGGCGCCGGGGGGGAGGAGAAGGAGTCCTTCGTCGAGGTGGCAGTGTGGGAGACCTGCGCCTTCGAGGAGGAGGGGCAGGAGAAGGAGAACGGCGCCTTCTGGTGGGTGGTGGGGAGGGGGTCCTCCTCCGTCTACCACGAGGGGAAGTCTCTTTCTGGCGCTTTCGAGGTGATGGAGAGGCACTCCGGGAAGGGGAATGTCTCCGCCGCCTGCCTACCTCACCATTCTTCACATGGGACCTTTTGGGTCGCTCATCTTCTGAGGAAGAAGAGGAGCCAGAATCAGATGAAGACTGCTGGTTCTGTCGTCTGTACTGACGTCTCTGCTGCACAGAATCTGCTGCAGCCATTTTGCCACCTTTATCTTCTTCCGATTCAGATAACTCTACTTTTCTAGGCTTAGGTGCTGGTGAAGGGGACTCTCTTTTCTCAGTACCTTTGTGTTTTGTCACTTTACCTGAAGTTCTCCCTGGAGAGACAGAAACATGACTTTTTCTTGTACGGTTTGACTGCTGGGGTGTTGGGGAATGACGAGTTTTTGGCGGTGGAGTTGCTGGAGGTGATGGCCTATGCCTTCGCCTCGGAGGACTTGCTGAAGGAGATAACCTACGAGTTTTCCGAGGGGGGCTGGATGTCCTCTTACGAGGCTTCTTTGGCGGTGACCGGGAACGAGACGAAGAAGATGACGAACTACTTCCAGACAAGGACGCTGATGAACGCCTTCTTCGTCTCACTGGAGATCTTTTTCCAAAGTCATTATACATTATTTGAATCCATGCTTTTTAATGACTGCATAATGGGCCACTTATAAAGGTAGATTTTAATTTATTTAATCCATTTTCTCTTATTCTTTGATATTTAGACTGCTTTTAATTCTCCTAGAATTTAAGGTGACACTTTAAGGGGCACTTGGATGGCTCAGTCGGTTAAGCATCCGACTTCGGCTCAGGTCATGATCTCGAAGTTTGTGAGTTCGAGCCCCACATCAGGCTCTGTGCTGACAGCTCAGAGCCTGGAGCCTGTTCAGATTCTGTCTCCCTCTCTCTCTCTCCCCCTCCCCTCACTTGCACTCTGTTTCTCTCTCTATCTTTCAAAAATAAAATTTAAAAAATAAAGCGATACTTTAAGAAACAACATAAATATTGTTACTCTTGAATAATTATTCTTCCTCTCTCTCACCCCTACTCTTTCCCCTAACCCCATGCATCTATCTATCTCTTAATTTGGCAACAAATCTTTTAGTGATTAATGTGAAAATTTACGAACTCATAAATTGTGACATCTATTTTTAGTAAGGAAAAATACCAAATACATTTTTCTTAATTATACAACCTGGAATGTTTAAAATCTTATAAAATCTGGTGGTTCTGGAATAAGAATTGGCATTCATCAAACTAGTACCTAATATGGTATCTTGTAGCTAATAGAGTTACCTTCTGCTACAGCTTTGCAATTTTTTCATGGTATTTGAGCTTTGTCTTTGCTTTCATTTCCTATCCCAACTCTCCTTATGGCTTATCAACTACATCCTGTAGTTACCCAGTGATGGGAAGCCAATACCTATTTGTTCCACATCTACTGCAGTGCTCTATTTAGACCCTCGTTCCCAGGCTCTTTGTTTCTCTTTAACTTTTTCAAGCTATAATTTCTTCACCTTGGGAGTTTGGGGCTAACAAGACGACAGTCAACATGTCTGCCTGATACAATATTACATGATCCTAGATTCTGCCCTCCCAAGTAATCAATTTCTTACCAAAATTAAAAATGAAATCATCTGAAATTCAATAGATAATATTGAGAACTCTAATTGACCTCCCTGCCACTTAATAAAAGTATCTGACTCTGAAATAAAAAATCTAATCCTAAAAACTCAACTCTTTCTTTTTAATTAAGTTTTATCTGTAATAAATAGTTGCTGTAATTTTTCCTTTTTTGTGCAGAAGGTTATTTGCATATATCAAATCTTCAAATCTATATTAGCTTCCTATATCTAGGCAAACCACTTCCTCTACACTAACTTGTCCAGGTAATAGCAAAAAGTAATTTTGAAAGTCATATTTGTATAATTGGATGTATTCATAGCACAGCTGCAAATCTCTTAAAGTTGTTATAAACCATGCAACACCACTTCTTTGTGACAGTTTGTTGAGCATTTAAATGGAAATCAGAGAACCTAAGCTATCTATTTCAATTCAGCTAGCAATTCTGCAAAGCTTAAAAATCTAAATGCCACAGTACTGTGAAAACACAAACTATCAAAAATTTATACAATTAAATTATCTTCTATAAAAATAACTTTGTTTTCAAGCATTTGCTAATCTCCTTATAAACATACATTTCTTTTACAAAATCATTTAAGCTCCATAATGCCCATATTATGCATATTGTTTTCAAATTACTCTTTTGTTCTGACTGAATTTAAGCTTAAATTTCTAAACATGGTTATTTGAAATTGTTTCTCTTCCCCATAAGATTCTTAGTTAGGAGACGTCCAGTTGCACCACCCCACTGTTACTCCCCAGGTCACCAGTGGCAAGGTAACCAGTTGTCTATTCAACCTTTCTGCTCCTATACCTCTTATGACTCTTTTTCCTTATTTTAGCTCCTTTGTTTTTATTACACAAATAAGCCCTAATTCTGACCTCCAAACCCATTTCTTATCTCCTTTATAAAGTCCTTTTTCTAATCTTTCACTATTTCCATTCCCATATTTTCCACTTCCTTTTCTTCTCTTCCTTCCCCTTTTCTCCTCTTTTTACTCTCTATAAATATAAGTAAAACTCTACATAAGGCCTCAATTACTTTTATATATTGAAAACTCTGAAAGGCATATAGCAAGGATTTTTTTCATTAAGCCTTAATCTGTATGTCCAGCTGTTCTCTGAACATCACTATCTGGAAACTCATGTGTTCAAAGCTGAATTAATTATTATCTTTATCCCATTTCATTCACCTCCAATTCTTCATCCTTTATTCAATTCTTTATCGACCACCACCAATTTTCCGTTCATATTCATTGTTTCCCATTTTAGTGATGGCACCATTTATCTCCTAAACTAAATCAGAAATTTACAGATTATCCTTAAAGCATTCTTCTTCACCATCCATATTCCATTCCATTCTCTTAATTCCACTTCCTGAATACTTCTAAGATCGTTTCCTTAATTTATATCCTCCTAACACTATCTATATTTAGGTTCTCCCCATTCTTCACTAGCAACATCCTGACTAGTTTCCCAGCTTCATCAAAATCATCATCCTCACTAATGATAACACTAACAACACATTTTTTTCTTTCTCTTCTTTTTTTATAATACTTCCTGGTTATCTCCTTTATCAAATCATAGGCATATTAAATATACAGAAAACATAGCAGTCTATGGAGAACTAACACAAATAAAATGGGTCTTCTCTTTTCCTACTCATGTGTTGCTAAACATTTGACACTGAATCTTCATACTACCTTCAGAGGTCATGCAATTGGTGACAGAAACACAAACACTGGTTTCTCAGGAAACACATGTTTCACAGGAAACATGCCTGATTTGTAATGCTGGGTCATATCAATCTTCTATGTTTATTCTTCACTTGCTATACTTCTCTCAGCATTCCACTTCGACACCATTTTGGTGGCATTTTTAAAAATATCTTGTTACTAACTGCATGTATTCTGTCTTAGATTTTCAATGCTCAACTATATCATAGCTACAGAATATGGATAGAACATGATGGGGATTTTAAGGCATCAAACAAATCTGTTATGGACCACCTTTAAGCAAATCTCCAACCCTTTAAGAAAGCATGTATTACACATGAACTTTAGGATTGTCTTTCCATCTCTGTGAAGAATGCCATTGGAATTTTGATAGTGATAACACTGAAGTCTATAAATTGCTTCAAGGAGATGGCCATTTTAAAAATATTAATTCTTCCAATCCATGAACATGGGGTATCTTTCCATTTACTTATGTTTTCATTTCTTTCATCAATGTCCTGTAGTTCTCAATATACAGGTCTTTCATTTGCTTGGTTAAATTTATTCCTAAGTATTTTATTGGTTTTCATGCTATTATAAATGGGATTGCTTTCTTAACTTCTCTTTCAGATAGTTCATGTTAGTGTGTAGAAAATGCAACTGGTTCTTGTATACTGATTTTGTATATTGCAACTTTACTGAATTAGTTTATTAGTTCTAACAGTTTTCTGGTGGAACCACTATGATTTTCTATATATAAGATCATGTTATCAGCAAAAAGAGACAATATTACTTCCTCCTTTCCAGTTTGGATGCCCTGTATTTCTTTGTCATGCCTAATTATCCTGGCCAGGACTTTCAGTACTGTGTTGAAAAGAAGTGGCAAGAGCAGGCATCATTGTCTTCTCCTGGTCTTAGAGGAAAAGCTCACAGCTTTTCACCTTTGAATATGATGTTAGCTATTGGCTTGGCATATGTAGCATTTATTAGGTTGAGGTACTTTCTGTATTTAATGTGTTGTGATGTATTACCATAAAAGTATATTGAGTTTTGCCCAATGTATTCTTTTAATTTATTGAGATGATAATTTGTTTTTTACCCTTTGTTGTGTTAATGTAATATGTCACATTTATTGATTTAGTATATTGAACCATCTCTGCATCACGGATGTAAATCCCATTTGATCAGAGTGAATGATCTAAAAGGGTGTACTGTTAAATTCTGTTTGCTAGTATTTTGTTGAGGATTTTTGCATCTGTGTTCATCAGGGATAGTGGCCTGTAATTTTCATTTTTTGTGTGGTGTTATTGTCTGGCTTTGGTATCAGAATAATGCTGGCCTCATAAAATGAGTCTGAAAGTGCTCCTTCCTGTTAGGTTTTTTTGGAAGAGCTTGATAGGGATTGATAGTAATTCTTTTTAAATATTAGTAGAATTCACCTGTAAAGTTATGTGCTCCTGAGCTTATCTGTGTTAGGAGATTTTTGATTACTGATTCAATCTCCTTACCTACAATTGGTCTCTTCAGATTTTCTATTTCTTCATGACCAAGTCTTGATAGGTTGTATGTGCCAAGGAATTTTTAAATTTCTTCCAGATTTTAAAATTTCTCCTAATTTGTTGGTATATAATTGTTAATAGTAGTGCTTTAATATACTTTGTATTTTGTGGTATCAGTTATAATGTTTTCTGTTTCATTTCTGTTTTATTATCTCTTTTCTCAGTTACTCTAGTTAAGTTTGTCAATTTTGTTTACCTTTTTTAAAAAAAGCTCTAATTTTCATTGATTTATTTTGTATTGTTCTTCCAGTCTCTGTTTCACTTATTTTTGCTCTGATCTTTGTTATTTTCTTCCTTTTTCTCACTTTGGGCTTAGTTTGTTCCTCTTTTTCTAGTTCCTTAAAATGTAAAGTTAGATTGGTAATTTGAGATATTTTCCTTTTTCTTAAAGGAGGCAATTATTGATAATCTTTCCCCCCAGAATTGCTTTTGCTGCATCCTATAAGTTTTGGCATGTTGTATGTCCATTTTCATTTGTTTCAATATATTTTTTATATCCTTGTTGATTTCTTCCTTGACTCATTGGTATGGTATGGAACCACGAAGACCCTAAATAGCCAAACCAAACTTGAGAAAGACAAAACTGGAGGCATCACATTTTCTGATTTCAAACTATATTACAAAGCTACAGTAAATCAAAACAGTATGGTAGCGGTACAAAAACAGGCGTATAGACCAATGAAATAGAATACAGAGCCCAGAAACAAACTCACACATGTACGGTCAACCAATTTTTGACAAAATTGCCAAGAACATACAATGGAAAAAGGATAGTCTTCTCAATAAACTGCCTGAAAAACAATATCCACGTGCAAAAGAATGAAACTGGATCCCTATCTTACAGCACTCACAAAAATTAAGTGGAAATGAATTAAAGACTTAAGTGTAGAACCTGAAACCATAAAACACCTAAAAGAAATAATAAGGAAGAAACTTCATGACATTGGTTTTGGCAATGGTCATGGATATGACACCAAAACACAAGTACAAAAAGCAAAAATAAACAAGTAAAATTACATCAAATTAAACAGCTTCTGCATAGCAAACAGTCAATAAAATGAAAAGGCAACCTACAGAATGTGAGAAAATATTTGCAAACCATATATCTGATAAAAGGTTACTATCCAAAACATATAAGGAACTCTTCTAACAAAATGACCAAAACAAAACACAAGTAACCTAATAAAAATGGCAAAAAATCTTCATAGACATTTTTCCAAAAAAGATATATAAATGGCCAACAGGTACGTGAAAAAGTGCTCAACAATACTAATCATCAGCAAAATTTAAATCAAAACCATAATGAGATATTACCTCACATCTGTTAGAATGTCTATTTTCAAAATGAGATAACAAATGTTGGAGAGAGTATGAAGAAAAAGGAACCATTATACATTGTTGTTGGAAATGCAAATTGGTACAGCCACTATGGGAAACAGTATGGAAACGGGGGTTCCTCAAAAAATTATAAATAAAATTACCATGTGATTCAGCAATTCTACTCCTGGGTATCTATCCCAAAGAAACAAAGTCAGTATCATGAATTGATACAAGCTCTCATTTGATTGCCGCATTACTCACAGAAACCAAGATATGGAAACAACCTAAGTTTCCATTAATGGATGAATGGATTAAAAAATATTTATTGTCAAAAATATTTATTGTCATAAAAAAGAAAGAAATACTGCTATTTGTGATGATATGAATAAAACTGGAGGACATTATGGTAATTGAAATAAGCCAGAGAGAGAGAAATACTCGATTTTTCATATGTGGAATCTTAAAAAAATTAAACTCATAAGAAACTCGTAATAGAGTAGAATGGTGGTTGTCAAGGACTGGGAAAATGGGGAGATGTCATTCATAGGGCACACACTTCAGACATAAAATGAGTAAGTTCTGGGGGTCTATGTTCAGCATGGTGTCTATAGTTAATATAGTATTCAAGTATTGTATGCTTGAAATTTGCTGAAAGTAAATCTTAACCATTCTCATCTCACCAAAAAAAACCAAACTATATTAGGTTGATAAGTGTATTAATTCAGTTAATTATTCCATTTTTAAATATCAGCTCAAATCTTTTACTTTGTTCCATGTGTCCAACAATTTATTACTGCTGACTTAGTTTAAGAGTAGTGATTTAATTCAAAGCCTTAGTTCACATGATCCTGGATAAGCTCTCAAAATGTGGTCTAGATGTCAGTTAGGGTTTGCCTGCCCCTTGAGAGCTATATAAGCCTTGATAAAACTCCCAACCCATCTTTGGAAATCCAAAGCCATCAGGATTTCTGTTAAAGGATAATAGGGAGGGAATGAGTTCATGTCCTCATGGTTCCTAACTTTATTTCTTTTCATAGGAAAAAAATCCCCTCCTTTATAGGACAGACTAGAAAACCACATTTACTCTGAGGTCTTGTCTCAGAA
The DNA here is from genome assembly GCF_028018385.1 of Neofelis nebulosa. Lineage (NCBI taxonomy): Eukaryota > Metazoa > Chordata > Mammalia > Carnivora > Felidae > Neofelis > Neofelis nebulosa. Next base: position 133,590,091 of record NC_080783.1, read on the forward strand.
TCTCACTCACTATCTGCCAGTGGCTTTTCAAGATATCTTCATAAAGAGGAGCATTTTATCTATGAGAGAATTGAGATGCCAGATGCTAAAATAACACATTTCCAACTTCTCATAACTGCCTTGTTACTCAGGTTCTATAATTTGGGAAGTTATTTTTTTAGCTATAAAGTAGGCTCCATGGAAAGTGGGCCCTATCAACTATCATCTTGCCCAACATCCTGAGACCTATAGAGGAAATTGTCTTTCCCAAGATCCTGCTATTAATATCAGAGTCAAACTGCATCTCGAGCCCCTGGATTGTCATTCCAGTGTTCTTTCTATTACTTCATACTGCACTGATACTCAAAATAAATGAAATTATTATTTAGGCAACTCACTGAAATAATTTTCTTTTACTTAATCAAATGATAAAAATTCAAAGTATTTGGGTGCCTGGGTAGCTCAGTCAGTTAAGTGTCTGACTTTGGCTCAGGTCATGATCTCACAGTAAGTCAGTGCAAGCTCTGCATTGGGCTCTGCTCTGACAGTGCAGAGTCTGCTTCAGATCCTCTGTCTCCCTCTCTCTCTGCCCCTCCCCAACTCTTGCTCTCAAAAATAAACATTTTTAAAAATTCAAAATACTTAATAAGATTCAAACTTATATTTTCCTTTGAATATTTAAATTAATAGTAACCACTCATGGACCAGATGTTCTTTGTGAGTTTACATTTAAAAAGTGATTATGTATGCCTATAATTTATTACTCTTTCAAATCATAGCTCAAAATTCCACAGACTAATACAACTGCTAAATTAAATTTATCAGTGCTGTGAAGTCAACTTTTATTTGTTTACATTTTTAGTTCACTATGTGTAAATTCAATTTAAAAACAATTTAAAAACAAGCTTAAGGGAAGAGAATACATTGAAGTAATTAAGTTGGTTAGTATCTACTCAATTTAACAAATGTTTATTTTTTATTTTTGAGAGAGAGAGAGAGACAGCGAGAGCAAGTGAGGGAGGAGCAGAGAGAGAGGGGTACGGAGGATCCAAAGTGAGCTCTGCACTGACAGCAGAGAGCCCAATGTGGGGCTTGAACTTATGATCCAAAAGATCACAACCCGAGCTCAAGTCAGACGTTCAACCAACTGAGCCACCCAAATGCCCCAGTACTACTCAATTTATATACATTATTTATTTATTCTTTCTAATCAAAATAAGAAAGTTTTATTACAATAATAACTATAATTTGTTGCACATTCATTGAGGCAGGCACTGTGGCCTATGTATTATCTGATTTCTGTAACTTCTCTGTAAGTTAGGTATATTTTAGAATAATTAACTAAGAACACTAAGATGCAGAAAGGTTATAGAAAATGCCCACAGCCACACAATAAAGTGGCAGGTATTAAATTCAAACCCAATCCATTTTACCCAAAACCCACACTTTTACAAATGTGAAAATTGATTCTTTATTTATGATTATCAATATCCTTGTACTATCTATTTGTATCTATTTGCATGTAGGTCATTTTTTAGAGGTCGCATGTGATGTGATAAAGATTTAGTATATCCGTAGATGTTAATAAATATTTGAATAATTATAAAGATTTGCCCTCTTTATAACATTTTATGAGCTATTCTTAAATTATAAATTTCCTAAAATAGATAACTTGAAATACTTAATGCAATAATAAATTTTGAAAATCTTTTTCTACGCTTTCTGATATATTTTCCCCCTTATAAACCTTGCCAGTTCCTCATTTAAATTTTTTTGTCCAAAATTTCTGGAATAACGAGAATGCAGTTTTGCCTGACCTATTCATGGACCCAGTCTCCCAATTATACTGAACCTATTCTCTTAGATTTTTTGACTGTCCCCTAACATATAGGTTCATCCTTGCACAGTATTAATCTTTAAGCAATAAAATCTGGGACGGGGTGACAGGAAGACTACCTAATTGGCGATATGTCAGCATTTTTCTGGATGACATGTGATGATGGACTTGGCAGCAATAAGATCATGGGCATATCTGACCTAGCAACATGTAAAGCACTCATGTAACACAGATGATTTAACTATATGAACAGCCAATATTCCCAGAATAAGTTTTTCCCTCAAAATAAAGCAGCCATTTTTTAAAGACTTAAATCCATGTATTAAAATACAGATTTGACTTTAATCATCTACCAAGGATGGGCTAAATGATATAAATTTGTTCCAAAATCTAATATGACTTCAACTAATTTGATGGGAGATAGAAGGTCAAGAGCAGGAAAAATCTTCTTGGACCTACCTGAATTTGTGCCAAAAATAGGAAATTTCAGAGAAACCTTTGTTTTTGAGAATTGTCTAGGACCAACACCAGGGCCTCCATATTAGTTTGTGCACATCAAATACAAAATGATATGAGGTATTATCTGAGATGTGACAAAAAGAATACAAAATCCTTATAAGGATAATTCTAATATACTTCCAAATATCAGTGTCACCATTTTATGGTATATACAGAAAAAGAACAGTTGTCTCACATATAACCTTGGATGGTGCACCATACAAATACTTATCCTTACTGCCTCAAACTTTCTTGTAGGCCACTATTCATGTCCCTGTTTATCTTTTCAGAATCCTTTTGAAGAATGCCACCCCATACACTCAAATGGCAAAAGTAGGGACTGGCCACACTTGCTTTTTACTGCCGTGAACTTTTATCCTCTCCTGTATAATTCAATCATTACTGAAGATTGGGAGAAAATAGACCAAACACTGGAAAGGAGGAGTTCAAGACAGTAAATTTTATTTTCCCCATAGTTCAAAGAAAAGGCACAGAACCAGATAAACACAGAATTTCTTCTCAGAAACAGCTCATTCTTAAAGACTAAGCCATTCATCAAGTTGACTCTTCACTAGGAGTGCCTATTTCTTTAAAGCGCCATTTTACAGTTCTATAACACTCATTAATAAAATCCAACTCTGTCTACCATGTTGGCCATACTGTAGAATACATGTTTTTTCCAAATCCCCAGAATGCAGCGGGACAAAGACAGGATTTTCCGAAGTCTGTTTAACACTCAGGATATTACAGCAGGACTGCCTACATTTTAACCTGAGATTGATCATGCAATGGATAAATTAGTCTATGCTTGTGGCTTTGGAAAAGCTGAAATAGGAAAAACATGCATAGTTTGGAAAAATTTATATATATATATATATATATATATATGTATTTTTTTGTTTATTTATTTATTTTGAGAGAGACAGAGCAGGGGAGGGGCAGAGAGAGAGAAAGGGAGAGAGAGAATCCCAAGCAGGTTCTGTGCTGACAGCACAGAGCCTGATGCAGGGCTCAAACCCAGAAGCCATGAGATCATGACCTAAGCCAAAACCAAGAGTCAGACATCTAACTTACTGCACCACATAGGCTCCCTTATATTTATATTTTTAAAAACAAAAAACATTGAAATATAATAAAAAACTCAAAAATCTGTCCTTGTATTTATAAACAATTTAGCATTTCATTTGTTTCTTTTTTAAAAAAATTATTATTACAAAGGAATGTGGGTCCAATGTGGCTTCGGTAGTTAGTGACTCTAAAAGTCTGAATCTACAAAATAATAATAATAATAATCCAGTGAAGAAATGGGCAAAGAACATGAACACTTTCACAAAGAAGACATCCAGATGGCTAACAGACACGTGAAAAGATGCTCAACTTCAGGGAAACATCACTCATAATCAGGGAAATACAAATCAAAACCACAATGAGATATCACCTCACCCCTGTCAGAATGGCTAAAATGAACAACAACTCAGGAAACACCAGATGTTGGCCAGGATGAGGAGAAAGGGGAACCCTCTTGTACTCCTGGTGGGAACGAAAACTGGTACACCCACACTGGAAAACAGTATGGAGGTCCCTTAAAAAATTAAAAATAGAACTTTATGACCCAGCAATTGCACTACTTGATATTTATACAAAGGATAAAAAGATACCGATTCAAAGGGGCACATGCACACCAGTGTTTATAGCAGCACTATTGACAATAGCCAAATATGGAAAGAGCCCAAATGTCCACCAATTGATGAATTTATAAAAAAGATGTGAGGCGCACACACACACACACACACACACACACACACACACACACAATGGAGTATTACTCAGCAGTCAAAAATAATGAAATTTTGCCATTTGCAACAACATGGATGGAACTAGAGTATATTATACTAAGTGAAACAAGTTAAAGACAAATATCATATGATTTCACTCATATGTGGAATTTAAGAAACAAAACAGATGGACATAGAGGAAGAAAAGCAAAAATAAGATAAAAACAGAGAGGGATATAAATGATAAGAAACTCTTAAATATAGAGAACAAACTGAGGGTTGCTGGAGGTGTGTTGGGTAGGGGGATGGACTAAATGGGTGATGGGCATTGGGAAGGGCATTTGTTGGGATGAGCACTAGGTGTTGTATGTGGGTGATGCAACACCAAATTCTACTCCTGAAATCATTATTATGCTATCTGTTAACTAACTTGGATTTCAATAAAATAGAAAAATGATAAAACAAAATAATAAAATAAAATAATAAATGAATAAATAAATAAATAAGAAAAAAAAAGTTTGACTCTAGCACTGGCTTTGGCACTCTAATTCAGGTGACCTTTGATATTTAGAAATAAATGTGAAGCGAAAATAAGGATTCTCCATTTTTTTCTAGGGTATACCTATCATGAAAATGTCTTTTGGGGCATCTGCATGGCTCAGTAGGTTAAGTGTCTGAATCTTGGTTTCTTCTCAGGTCATGATATCATGGTTTTGTGAGTTTGAGCCCTGCATCAGGCTCTGTGCTGACAGTGCAGAGCCGGCTTGGAATTCTCTCTCTCTCTCTCTCTCTCTCTCTCTCTCTCTCTCTCTCTCTCTCTCTTCTCTCTTCTCTCTCTCTTCTCTCTCTCTTCTCTCTCTCTCTCTCTCTCTCTCTCTCTCTCTCTCTGCTCCTCCCCAACTCATGCTGTCTCTATCTCTTTAAAAATAAATAAACTTAACAACAAAAAAGAAAACGGTTATCTGGTCTCTCTTTCCCTTTCTATCTGTCTCTGTCTCTGTTGTGGATATTATGTATTGACTTCCAAATTTAAAAGACTATAATTTAGCGTTATAATATATCCCTCATACATGCACATTTTCTGGTTCTCATCCTCCCAATTTGGTTTTATTAGTTAAATCCAAATTTACTGCCTTCAACATTATGTCTATGTAAACATCTTTTATTCTGAGCCAAGAATTTCAATATCTTTTTTAGACAAGAGTTTTTACATTTCCAAGTTATTTCCAAGTTTAAATTTACTTTTACTTGCTTGACATTTTTCAAAATCTACTAAACTTTTCTCCAAACTCCAACACTTCTCTCTAATGCTTTTTACTCAAATTATTCACATGGCCAAAACTGTCAGATAATGTATTAACTTTATTTTCCTAAAAAAGACCTTTCTCACAAATCCCATTAATGCCCCTATCTAGTATTTACTGGTTTACTTCTAGCCTGGTGGAACCCTACTGTTCTGGGACTTTTTGTCATATTGAACATTCCCTTAGTTTCTTTTTGGTATTTAATTCTATCTCAAAACCTTATTTTCCTCTTTCTGGGTTGACTACCTTATTTTGGTGAAAAAAAGGTACATGGGAGTTATAATATTTCAAGTTTTCATATGTGAGAAATATCTATTCTCTGCCACAAATCATGACTGGTAGTTTGGCTAGCTACAAAATTCTAAGTTAGAAATAATCCTCCTGAAGATTTTACAGATATTATTCTACTGTGCTCAAGCTTCCAGTGTTGCTATAAGTTTTCTAATAATAGCTAACACTAATCTAGCACTTCCTATGCACCAAGTTTTATACTAGCCTACTAATTTCTTATAACAAACTTAAGAAAAAGTAGTATCCTTAATGACAGAGAAAGAAATTAAGATCCAAAGAAATTAAGTAGCTTGTCTCCTTCCCCCCCCTCAGTTTTCTGAAGTATTACAATATGCACTGCTCTCAATATTTCAATTTTTAATCTATATACAGTACTTGTGTGCTTGAACTCACAATTGCCTTTTTCCTGTTTTCCCTATAGTCTCTTCAAAAATCACTACAATTAAATGTTGAGATTCCTAGAATAATCCTCTAATATTCTTATCTATTCTATTTTCTATCTCTTGTCTTTTACCTCTATGTCCTAAGATATTTCCTTAATTTTACATTCCAAATTTTCTATTCAATTTTTATTTTAGTTAGCACATTTTTAATTTCAGAAATACTATTCATATGTATAAATATATTACTGTTTCTTTTTGTGTGTCTTAAACATTCTAAAATTTTCTTTATAGTATCACTTTCTATTTTTGTTACATTTATTCTTATGTTCCTTATGGTTTTGTTTTTATTGTAAATTATATGTTTTTAAATTATCTTTTCCAAATTTGTTGGTGATTTTTAAGAATACCATTGATTTTGTACTGCTATCTTTTGTTTGTCTTCCTTTCCTTCTTTTATAATTACTTAACATGGGCCATATGTCATTTAGTATTTTTTTAGGTTTATTTATTTATTTTGAGAAAAAGAGAGAGACAGAGTAAGAGGGGAGGGGCAGAGAGAAGGAAAGAGAGAGAATCCCAAGCAGGCTCTGCAACATCAGTGCATAGCCTGATGCCAGGCTTGAACTCTTGAACCGTGAGATCATGCCCTAAGCCAAAATCAAGAGCCAGACACTTAACCGACTGAGCCACCCAGGCGCCCCTGTCATTTAGTTTTTGATTATTAACAATTTTTATTATGACTAGGTCTCAATTCAGCTAAAGCTCTGTATTTGTATGTTTGGGTTTAGGGGGCCCATGTGAGCTGGGACAGCATCATTTTGTATATATTGTCTCAGGACACTTTTTTATCAAACCTTCTGTGTAAGCTCAAAGATCATTTATTTTCCTCATAGTACTTTTGCCTGTGTCTAAATATGTTTTTAAAATGAACAGAAAATCTGTATAGCTCATTACCAAGCTTTTTATTTTATAGGATTCCTTTGTGGCATTAGTGCATTTTGTTCCCCCAGGTTAACATGTAGAACTGGATTATCAAATCTGAGATCTTATTTTAGCATCAAGCTTTACTAATAATTTCAAAGATAGAGTTAATTAGGAGGTTTAGACAAAACAGAGAAAAGCCTAAGATATCAACAACAGCTCTTCAGGTCCCACTTCCTGCACTGCACATGAATATCTGGCTCAGAAAAATAGATTGGATCTCTAAATAAGGATTATAGAGTTATCTCACACATAGAAGCTTTTAAGATATAAAACATCTCCATTTTAAATCTAAGAGAGTTGCATAACTTATAAAATATCACCATGCTTCATAGATTCTAGATTCTAATTCTTATAGGTAACACTTAGCCAGGGACCCTCTACAAAGGGCATTTCAGAGATAAGGTTTCTTCCTCCCAACCAGATATCAGTAGAAAATTTCCCCAGAAATCCAGCTGACAGGAAAATTAGACCAGGTCACCTACCTCCTATTTTTCCTCCCAGGACATCTGACAGTCAAGAGAGTTAAGAGATTTCAAGTCAACTGCTTTAATTACTTCTAGATAGCCCTAAATGACTTTATACAATTATCTGGCTGATCATCAAACATATTCCTTGCTACTACTTCCAACTCTTATTAACTCGTGTGGAAAAAATATTTTTTCTTTGTGGCTTTTCTATTCTCACACTATGGAATAGGATTTATGTATAGTTCCAAATCCCTGGTAGCTCACTGTTCAAAGAAAGAAATCTTTGATTAGACTTTTAAGGTCAGAGACCACCATATTTCTAAGAAGTTTGTGCCATGCACAAAATCTGTTGGTACTATTTCCTCTATAGATTATTCCAAATTCCACTTGATTGGCATTTCTATTCAGGTTCTTATTGTTTATTATTTCCTCTGGAAATCTCATAGTTTTATTAGAGATGAATGGAATTATAGTTTTGCTCTTTTTATTTTCTGTTTTCACCAAAGAGGGTGGTTGGAGTAGAAATACCTTTGTAATCTCCCAACATAAGAAAATGAAACATTGTTTTAAAGGCTTTCTACTGCTATAACTAAAATTTCTGTGATTTAAAGAAGTTTTGAAAAACAAGATTTTGCTTCAAACTCATGTATTTGATTTTTTTGTAAATAAGCTTTTAAAAATTTGGAATTAACAAAGGCCCTATGTTAACTTCAAATATATGCAAAAAGCTTTTGAAAAGCAAATGTTTATATTTTTAAATAATTTTTGGATGCTATCTGTAAATAATTTATAGACAAATATAAGAGTGAATAAAGGACAAATAGGACTAAACTTTAGATTCACTTTTAACTATTTTAAATCAGTATCTACAGTGTGAAATTTTATATGCAGCAATAAGGAATTTAATTCATTTCAAAGATATAGTGAAAAATAACTGTATTTTACTATAAGCTCTTTTTTTACTATATATATATATAAGGTCTTTTTTACTGTATATTGAATTAACATATATATATGTTATAACATATATATATAACATATATATATATATATATATATATATATATATATATAAATAACTGTATTTCACTATAAGGTCTTTTTTTACTATATATGTATATAAGGTCTTTTTTACTGTATATTGAATTAACCTTTATATATATATATGAAAAATAACTATTTTACTATAAGGTCTTTTTTTACTATGTATATATAAGGTCTTTATTACTGTATATTGAACTAACCTTTATATATATACATATATATATAATCAACTATATATTGAATTGTTAATATTAACAATTGAAGGTTAATTCAATATATAGTTGATTATATATATATATGTATATATATAAAGGTTAGTTCAATATACAGTAATAAAGATTTACATATACATAGTAAAAAAAGACCTTATAGTAAAATAGTTATTTTTCATGTATGTATATAAAGGTTAATTACATATACATATACATATATATGAAGGTTAATTCAATATATAGTATGTGTGTGTGTGTGTGTGTGTGTGTGTGTATATATATATATATATATATATATATATATATATATATATATATTTGGGTTAACCAGGGAATAAGATGCAAAATTCTCTGATCTTCAGGTAAATGCTGGCCAGATTTCAGTAAATGACAGGCTCTTCAGAGCAAAGGCCACAAGTTCTTTATGTTTTTACCTTTCATACCTAGCATTTTATCTTGCTGGTAGTAGTCACTCTTCCAATATGTGTGCCTGGTACTGCTGTCAAAAATGTGCTAGATATAGTTAAACAATATCTTTTTATTATCATTTTTCTAATAATTAGTATATTTTAATTATAATATTGGTACTTTTTCATATGTACCATCTCATTAATCTCTATGGACTCCAAATGTTATTTTCAATGAGTTAAAAGAAAATGATTTTTTCTTGGAAGGGGAATAGAAAATCTTCAGCAAAATAACACTTGTCAAAAAGGAGAGAAAGAGAAAAGGAAATATCCCAAATTAAATTACAGAGAGGACTGGCATTGATAGATTACAAGTGCTTAAGATAGAATAGTGCAGAATTCCTAAAGTAACACCCAATTCTTATAAAATGTACCACTTGGAAACAAAGGTTCTATTTTACATCTCATTGCATCTGAAAAAGCAATCTTTTAGCACAGTCCCAACATCCTTTTTCAATTTCAATATGACATTTTATTCTGAGGTTAATAGGTATTAATAATACGTACAACCACAGAATATCAGCTACAGCTGACACTAAATATAGAGAAGATAATTCTGTGGCTTCTCTTCCATTATGACACTATCACAGGGCCAAAATCTGACCAGATGTAAGATGTTTATACTTTAACTTATTCAGTCCACAACTGCACCATAGAGAATCTGAGAAAGCCCCTCAGGGACAGTATTTTACTGTCACATCTTTCCTGACTTAGTTTCCTCTCTCACAGAATTTCATAGTAACAAAAGTTTGGAAACTATTGGTGTATCATTGCAAAAGACTTAAATAAGATAAATTATTAAGTGTTAATAATTATCACAGTACTGAGTTAAAGTATATTTCAAAATATAAGGATTTATGCATTTAAATATTGTAACAACAGTACTGCTAACCTATAAATACATTAAAGTAAATAAGTGAAGCAAGAAGTCAATGCCCAGAATTATTTATATGTATGTGTTCAAGGGTAGGGGCTTGAAGCAGAGTTAGGTGCTTAAGTGAGTCCAAAATAACCATCCCAGATAGTCAAAAAAGGAACCAAAGAATAAGTCTGATGATTTAAATAATTCTAATAGCTCTCTAATTTCTAACAGAGAATGATGGATCCACTGAGACTTCTGAAGTGTTCCTGCTTGCCTAAAGATATACCCCATTCTATTTTAGTGTTAAGCTTCTATAGTGTTAACCTGCATTGATCTAATCGTTTGTTGTTCTGAGGATAAGATGAGATAATGAAGCTGTATCTTAGAAGTTAGTTTATAAGTTTAATGCCTATAAGAATTCATGAACCCAATGTATCCAATCTTAAATGTTTTATTTTTTTGTGGTGGGATTCTCAACATGATCAGAAGCTGTAATAATGTAGAATTCCACCAATGAAGGACTGCAAGGGACAAGTCTCCTCTCCCTCCCAAGAAATCAAGAAATCTTGAGGCAAGTAGTCATAGAAAGAAAGGCAAAACCTGATCGAAGGTTTACGGGATCAGAGTAATTCTGAGTACCATAATATTGCCTCCATCTTTCAATTTTTTTTTCACAAGTTCCCATAGATTAAACTATGCATATAAATTGATAATCATTGTGATATATCTGAATTAAAAGGCAACACTGATTTGAGACTCAAGCAACATATCATTGTTGGAGGAAAGGAATTCAAAACAAGGCTTTGGCATATCAAGAGCTTCCATCCATGTAAGTACATAAGCTCTATTAGTGGTTTTGGCATAGAAGTATGGCTTCAATACATCATGGCCTTTTTACAAAGAGGCTTAGCATCAGCAAGGAAGGGGTTGGCAATCTATATTGGTCAAAAGACAATTTAACATTGTAGCTTAACAGGTACTGATGAAGCCATAAATACAAAGGAGAAAAATGGCAGGTGTCAAATGGTTTACAAGAATACATTCATCCATGAGATATGGCATTTGTTCTTCCAGACAGAGAATTTAGTATACTTTGAAGGAAAGTCTTCCTTCCTTTGAAGGAAATGAATGGCACAGTAATAGGTATAGTCAGAGTCTTAAGACATACGATGAAATATATAAAACTTGGGACACATTTTCACTGAGATCTGGGGGTTAATATGAATGCTTAAATGAGAAAACAAAAATGCTGGTTAAATAGCAACTTAATTCAGCAACTCTGCTCTTTCAGGAAAAATAACAAATGAATTATGCATCTAGGATATAGTGAAAAATTAAGATTATAAGAAAGTAGAGGATCCTTGAAAGATGTGGGGACATGTGTGTACAAGCAAGGTGATATAAGTGAGTCCAGAAATGGGGCATTTTGGAGAAAGACTGCAGAAGAAAAACCCGCAACTGGTGTTAGTATGAATGGTATAGATTTCAAGTGACAAACACAATCAAAATGACTCAAGCACAATGAAAATGTGTTAGTTTTGTAACTGGGAAGTACACATACACAGATGACTTCAGACTGGAATTAGGAGCTCAAACATTATCTCTGTCCATCTCTTGGCTCTGCCTTCCTATGTCTTGGCTATATTCTCAGGCAGGCTTTTCTCATGCAGTAGCAAAGCTGTTCAAACACACTGTCAAGCTTACATTCTACCAGGTCTGCAAACTCAGAGAAAAAAGTAAGCACTTTTTTCCTAACAGTTTAAGCCAAAGACCCAAGGATGAGTCTTAATTGATTTGGCTTCATTTGTAAGCCTTATCAGAACCCAAACATTGTGACAGGGGAATGGAATGTGATAACAATCAGCATAGATCACATTCTTACCCCTGGAGATGAGATATGAGGTCAGCTGTGCCTTCACAGAATGGGTGAAACATGGCCTCCAGGTGGTTTCTTAATAGGAAGGTGATGTACAGTTACCAAAAAAGGAGGAAAAGATGCTTGACAGCTATATACAATAAATATTCATCACATGCACATGTGGAAGATTTCTAGGTCAGGTGACCCCAGATTGTACTATCACTAAGAGTTATTACTAACTAAAATAATTAATTATAAAAGGAAATTATAAAATCTTAGAATTGCTGTAGAGGAAAGTATGCACGTGTATGTAATGTCTAATATGTTGCTGATTCAGAATATCATATTTGTCCTGAAGTGTCCATGATAAAATTCAAGTTTAGTTTTTTTTATTTTATTTGTCTTTGATATTTTTCATTTGGATTGTTATTCCAAACTCTTCAGCTGTTAATGTTAAAGAAATAAACACCCATGTCTTTTGCCATATGACTTTGCAATTCCTATTATAATATAGAGTACATTTTCCCACTCAGCCAATTGATATTGGGCTTGTCCATGTGTCTTGTTTTGACCAGTGGAATGCTTGCATATTGAGGCAAACAAATGTTTTAGATGTCCTTTCAAAGACTTGTTCCCTTGTATTTCTGCCTTGCACCATGAAAAGAACATACCTTGAGTAGCCACTGATTGAAGAAAATGGATCAGATGTGACTTCACCCCCACAGCCAGGAGTCAAGCTCAGGTAAACCACAGCATGAAGGAGAGGATCCCCCAAATAACCTGCAGACTTGGGAACAAAAGCCATAATCATTTGTTACTTTAAATTACTGAGATTTTGAAATTGTTGATTATGTGGCATTATTATAGCAGAAAACTAAATATTAAAGTATTTACACTACTTGTGGGTTATATTCCACTTATTTTCAATATTGTATATTTTATAAAAATGGTGCTATTAAAAAATGGTGCTGTTAAAAATAGTAGGAAAATGTTGACATGTAACAGTGGAAAATGAAATAGTAGGCAGTTACTGACAGTTAGTGGTTGGAAGACTTACCGAGAGCCTACTTACATATCTTCCCCATTATGATGTCAATAACTCACACCTCTGAGTTAAGACACCATATCTCCATATTTTTAAATAATTATTTAAATTCTTTTCATTAAAAAATTAATTCAGTTAATAAAAACTATATTAAGCCATTAACATCTACTAAATCTTTGGGGCAGTGAAAAGAGATAAATTCAATTTTCTTTGAAAACTCATTTCCTTTTCTCTTTTGGTTGCATACCAAGAAGCTGACACCACAGGTCTCACTGACCTCAATGGGAGAAGAGTAGTATTAGAAGCTGGACTAGAAGCCATCTTTTCTTTTCTTTTTTAATGTTTTATTTATTTTTTGAGTGAGAGATGGACAAACATAGAGAGACAGATCCCGAGTGGGGGAGGGGCAGAGAGAGAAACACAGAATCTGAAGTAGGGTCCAGACTCTGAGTTGTCAGCACAGAGCCCGATGCGGGGTTCGAACTCATGAACTGTGAGATCATGACCTGAGACCAAGTCGGATACTTAACTGACTGAGCCACCCAGGTGCCCCTAGAAGCCATCTTTTCTAACAAAGTCACTTCCTATTCCCTCTCCATATTTATATGACATTGTGGGAGTGGGGGCCACTCCCTTTTTACTGCAGTACTTTCTGTGGCCACCCAGTCCAGATGTGCTAGTCAAAGCATAACTGCCTGTGGAATAATGAAATGTCTGCGATATGTGTTTATAACATTACTCAGTAAGCCTTTTTTTTTTAATATTTACTGTAGTGAAATTAGAATCTCCTTTGAATGACAAACATGTTATTTTTTTAAGATTAGTTAACAACAGCAACAAAAAGTTTTAATGGAAGAATTGTGGACCCTAAAATTGTAAAATTGCAGAATGCTCTTCTTAATGCATAATGGTAGGAGGAAAAGAAGACCAAAAATAATCATTAGGCAGGCAAAGGAATTCCAAAGCAAGCTAACCACTATAGAAAGTTCTGAAATTCTATTAAAATGTCACTAGCAAAGAATAATGAAAATATATAGATAGAAACTGTAATTAAGAAGCTATATTTTCATATTCTTTTCCTTTTTATCTTTTTTCCTATAAACTTGTTGATTTTAATACAAAATACTTATTCCCCTTCTAAAATACCAAAAAGCATGCAGATAGTTTTTCTCTACTTGTTTCGTTTCCTGAGGAATAGCTACATTTACAGAACACTTTGGTTTCACATTTACAGAACACTACCACTTCACTCACTAGAGAAAGTGGATAACATCTTCTTGATGTTTGGAAAGAAATATTGGACACACTCCTCTTTCCCTTGTGAATGATTTATATACTGATAAAATATTCTGTTTGTTTGTTTGTTTGTTTTTGTTTTCCTAGAGAGGCTTTGCTCCTCTCTAGGGGAGAGCCCTGCCCCATTTCAGGCTGTTGAGTGGGAATGCCTATCTAATTCTTCAGTTCACCATTAGAAATGCCACTTGCCCGTTGATACAAATTGTGTTCTCCTGTATCAGCTTTTTACTAGAGGTGATGTTTTGGTTTTTATCTTCCTTATTCTTGTTTGCTTTTTCAATTAGTTTGACTCCAAGACCCAGAAAAATGTACTACATATTGGGAAGCATCTAAGCCTGCATACAGTACCTCTAAAATATGTCCATATAGTATATCCAAAATTAAATCTCTATAAAATAAAACTGTATTTTGCTGAGTGGAGTTAAGATGGTGGAGAAGTAGGGGAACCGGAATTCCCCTTGTCCCCACAGCTGTATTGAGGTCAGAACGCTTGGAATACCCAGGCATAGAGGCTGCATAGTGACAAAAAAATTTCCACAGGTGGAAAGAGAAAACTTGGCAGGACAAGTTGCGTGTTTGTGAATTGGGAGAGATAGAAAGAGCAGCATAGTCATGGAGTGGGGGAACGCTGTTGGTGGAGAAATAAAAGGAAGAGAAGGGAGGCTGTAGAAGTGTGGTATTGTATTTGGGTAAGAGAAAAACCTCTCTGGACCACAGACTGGGGAATGAAAAATACAAAGATACCAAGAAAGCCAGTTTCTTTTGCAAACAGCCTTAGGAGCTACAGATTAGAGTTATCAGAGTTGGGTGACTTTCTTCACACTGGAGCCGACCATGCACGAGTGCCTGCAGAGGAGAGGAGTCAGCCAGGGACCTCTTCACCAAATGCCACCCCTCCATGCTGGTAACTGCTTATCTACTGGAGTGAGATGGACACTGATGGAATCATATGGCCTCTTCTCCAGACGAGCACAGCCACTGGTTCCAGGCACCAACAGACAACTGTCTGGTTATTTTGTATGTTAGTCTGTTGTTGTTGTTTTCTCTTTTCTTTTCTTTCCATCTCTTCTCTCTTCCCTTTTTTTTTCCTACCTGCCCCCTCCTTTTTTTTTTCTTTCACTTGGAATCAAGCTCATAGTTTATGATTTGATTTTTGGTCAATTCCTATTATTATATATCCTTTTTGTTCCCTTTCTCTGTTCTGGTTGTTTGTTTAATCATTTTTATTCTATTCTTTTTACACATTTTCTGTATCTCCTTCTTCTTTATTTTCCTCTCTCTCTCTCTCTGGATTAAGACTTATAGTTTCCCTGATTCCCTGTCTTGTTTTTGTTTTTTCTTCCCCCCCCAACCCCACTCCTTTCATTTTTCTCTTTGTACCAGATAAGTCTTTCCCTCCAACATACACTTTTTTCCCTTTTTTCCAGGGTTACTGCAATGAAAAAATCAAAGCACACCTGGTGAAAGGTCCAAACAATCCCCCACTGTGAGCAGTGGGATAGAATAGCCAAAGACACAACAGAGTGCATGCAACACACTCCAAAAACACTTCTTGAAGTGCTAGGCCCTGGAGAGAGGATGACCCCTTTTTAATATAGTGGTACTCACAGGTGTGGGACACATAACAAGCTATTAAAACACATAAAAGACAGAAATTGGAACACAGGGAGATTTGGGGAGAATGGAGTATCTCTAGATAGAAAGGAAGCTCCGCATTCCTTCCCTATACCACAACCTATGCATCTCTTCTATCTGGATGTCCTTATCATATCCTTTAATGAACTGGTGAACAGAAATAGTCTTGGAATATGAAAAAGAACACAACACTGAGAAACTTTTAGCATGACAAAAAGCGGTCATTGGACCATCAAGAACCCAAGTATTTTACCCATTTGAACCACTTTTGCTTTTGGAGCAACGGGACACTGAGTTAACTAAGACACAGTCTATCATAAATACAGTTGTGTCTGATTCCTCCTAAGCCATCCATAGCAATGTCAGAGTAAAGAACCTCCTTTTGGAGGAGAGGCCAAGATGGCGGCACAGCATGGAAGCTTTTTGTGTGTCTCTCAACCCTGAAACACAGCCAGATCAACAATGAACCATCTGGCACACCTAGAAAACTTATCTGAGGATTAACACAGCAATCTGTACAACCTGAACCACAGAACTTGGCAGGTACACGGCACGGAGAGGTGAACCAGCAGGGAGAGAAGCCACAGAGGGCAGGGAGCTGGTTTTGCTTGTGGAGAGAGTTTGGAGACAGGGGAGGGGAGAGTATGGGAAAAGCACCCCCCCCCCAAAAGCATCTGGAGAGAAAGTGGAAAAGTGTTAACAGCCACAGGGACTCAACAAAAAAAGGATAAAGGAGAAAGGAGAGGGTTTAAATTTCATTAAGACTATAAACAGGGAGCGCAGAGTCTGAAACTCCACAGGTTGATACCTGGCGGTGCTCTGGTGGGAAGAGCAAATCCCTAGGAGCAGAGAGCAAGCTCCAAGGGGTCCATGGGCCACTGGGGAGTGGCACTTCCCCTGCAGGGAGGACATTTGGTAGAGGCTGTGAGGCCACACCACAGGCAAAGGTCCCAGCAGACACCAGAGAACAATCACATTCACTGGTGTTGGAATAAGGAGGTTAATGAAGAAGCCTGGCACTAGATGGTGTTGTGATTTTCCATAACCCCTGAAATGCTGCTGTTACAAAATCACACAAACTTTTTCTGGGGTGGGCTGGCACCCAGTCGCAGTCTCTGGGTACCAGCAGCAGCGCAGTCTCACCAACGTTCCTGGGGGCAGGCTGGCACCTGGTCATTGCTCAGTTAGACCTTCCCCCAGAGGATCTGAGCAGCAGTTCCTCAGAAGTGAGGGGTTGAAGGAAGGGGCCAACAATGGAGGAGAAGTAGGGGGATCCAAAGTTCCCATGTCTCTCAAACAAAGCCATGTTGACACCAAAGAATTTTGAAACCCAAGAGTCTGGGAGGAAAAGAGGCAGATTGTTTCCAGGGACCCACCTGGACAACCTAATGGGCTACAGGTGGGGAACCTTCGGGGAACAACAGCAGGCCCACAATAGAGGCAGGACCCACCTACAACAAACCACGTCCCTCCGCACCTGGTAACTGTGTATCTACAAGAGTGGGATTGACACCGATGAACCAGACAGCCCCTCCTCCAGAACAACATGGTTGCATTGTCTGGTTTAATTCTCAGACAATTCTTATTATATAGATATATTCTTCCTTCCTTTTCTTCTTATCTCTTCCCTCCTCTAGTCTGGTTTCTCTGGTTGTTGTTTGTTTAAGCAGACATATTTAATCTATTCTCTTGATACATTCTACATCTCCATATTTATTTTCCTTTCTCTCTCTCTGGATTAAGCCATATAGTTTCTCTACCTGGTCAATTTTTATTTTTTCTTTTTCCTGTCCCTGTCATTTCTCTCTTTGTATGGGATAAGGCCTCTTCCATCAGCACTACTTCCACCCTGTTTGTACTTGTAGCTGGTGTTTCTGGTTTTTTGTTTTGGGGTTTTTTTGAGTGTTTGCATGTGTGTTTGTTTGGTTTTATTTTTTGTTTTTTTTTTGTTTGTTTGTTTGTTTTTGTTTGTTTGTTTGCCTGTTTTCCTTTCTAGGGCTACTTCAACGAACAAATCAAAGCACACCTGGTGGAGGGTCTAAAACATCACTACAAGTAGAGAGATGAAGTAACCCAAGTCACAACAATACAGAGCAAATAACTCACTCCAAAAAACACCTCCTGAAGGGCCAGGCCCTGAACAGTGCATGACTCCTCTTTAATATAGTAGTGCTCGCAGGTGCAGGACACATAACAAGGTTTTAAAATGAATAAGGGGAGCGCCTGGGTGGCTCAGTCAGTTGAGCACCGACTTCGGCTCAGGTCACGATCTCGCGGTCCATGAGTTTGAGCCCCGCATCGGGCCCCTGTGCTGACAGCTCGGAGCCTGGAGCCTGTTTCAGATTCTGTGTCTCCCTCTCTCTGACCCTCCCCCATTCATGCTCTGTCTCTCTCTGTCTCAAAAATAAATAAACGTTAAAAAAATTAAAATGAATAAGGAACAGAAAACTAGCCAAAGTGATGAAACAGAAGATTTCTCCTCAAAAGAAAGTCCAGGAAGAAATGACAGCCAAATAATTGATCAAAACAGATATAAACAATGTAACTGTTGAACAGGAATTTAGAATAATGGTCTTAAGATTAATTGCTGGGCTTGAAAAAAGCATGGAAGACAGCAGAGAATCTATTGCTGCAGAGATCAAGTAACTAAAATAATAGTCATGATTAATTAAAAATGCTATAAATGAGATACAAAATAAATTAGAGGCGGTGACAGAGAGGATTGAAGAGGCAGAGGGGAGAATAGGTGAAATAGAAGATAAAATAATGGAAAAAGATGAAGCTGAGAAAAAGATAAAAATATTCTGGATCATGAGAGGAGAATTAGAGAACTAAGTGATTCAATGAAATGGAACAATATCTGTATCATAGGAGTTCCAGAAGAAGAAGAAAAAGAAGAGAGAGAGAAAGGGGCTGAAGGTATACTTGAACAAATCATAGCTGAGAACTTCCCCAATCTGGGGAAGGAAACAGACATTGAAATTCAGGAGGCACAGACAACTCCCTTCAGATGTAACTTGAATCAATTTCTGCATGACATATGATAGTGAAACTGGCAAAATACAAAGATAAAGAGAGAATTCTGAAAGCAGCTAGGGATAAACAGGTCTTAACCTACAAGGGTAGACACATAAGGGTAGCAGCAGACATATCTACTGAAACTTGGCAGACCAGAAAGGAGTGGCAGGAAATTTTCAATGTGATAAAAAGGAAAAATATGCAGCCAAGAATCCTTTATCCAGCAAGCTTGTCATTCAGAATGGAAGGAGAGATTAAGGTTTTCCCAAACAAACAAAAACTGAAGGAATTCATCACCACTAAACCAGCCCTACAAAAGATCCTAAGGGGGACTCTGTGAGTGAAATGTTGCAAGGACCACAAAGTACCAGAGACATCACTACAAGCATGAAAGCTACAGATAACATAATGACTCTAAACTCATATCTTTAAATAATAACACTGAATGTAAATGGACTAAATGCTCCAATCAAAAGACATAGGGTATCAGAATGGATTAAAAAAGAAAAAAAAACCAAGACCCATCTACTTGCTGTCTACAAGAGAACCATTTTAGACCTGAGGACACCTTCAAATTGAAAGTGAGGGGATGGAGAACTATTTATCATGATACTGGAAGTCAAAAGAAAGCTGGAGTAGCCATACTTATATCAGACAAACTAGACTTTAAATTAAAGGCTGTAACAAGAGATGAAGAAGGGCATTATATAATAATTACAGGGTCTATCCATCAGGAAGAGCTAACAATTATAAATGTCTAAGCACCAAATTCGGTAGCACCCAAATATATGACAATTAATCACAAACATAAGCAATCTTATTGGTAAGACTGTCGTAATTACAGGGGACTTTAATACTCCATTTATAGCAATCGACAGATCATATAGACAGAAAATCAATAAAGAAACAATGGCCCTGATTGATACACTGGACCAGATGGACTTGACAGATCTATTTAGAACTTTTCATCCTAAAGCAGCAGAAAACACATTCTTCTCGAGTGCACATGAACATTCTCCAAGATAGATCGCATAGTGGGTCACAAAACAGACCTCAATAAATATAAAAGAATTGAAATCATATCACACACACTTTAAGATCACAATGCTATGAAACTTGAAATCAACAACAGGAAAAAGTCAGAAAACCTCCAAAAGCATGGAGGTTAAAGAACATTCTACTAAGGAATGAATGGGTCAACCAGGCAATCAGAGAAGAAGTTTAAAAATATATGGAAACAAATGAAACTGAAAATACAACAATCCAAACCCTTTGGGATGCAGCAAAGGCAGTCCTAAGAGTAAAATACATTACAATCCAAGCCTATCTCAAGAAACAAGAAAAGTCCCCAATACAAAATCTAACAGCACACCTAAAGGAACTAGAAGCAGAATGGCAAAGACACCCCAAACCCAGTAGAAGAAGAGAAATAATAAAGATCAGAGCAAAAATAAACAATATAGAATCCAAAAACAAAAAACAAAAACAAAAACAAAAAACAAAAAACAGTAGAACAGATCAATGAAATCAAGAGTTGGTTGTTTGAAAAAAATAAACATAATTGATAAACCTGTAGCCAGGCTTCTCAAAAAGAAAAGAGAGGACCCAAGTAGATAAAATCATGAATGAAAATGGATTTATTACAACCAATCCCTCAGAAATACAAGCAATTATCAGGGAATACTATGAAAAATTATATGCCAACAAACTGGACAACCTGAAAGAAATAGACAAATTCCTAAACACCCACACACTACCAAACTCAAATGGGAAGAAATAGAAAATTTGAACAGATCCATAACTAGTGAAGAAATTGAATCAGTTATCAAAAATCTCCCAACAAATAAGAGTCCTGGACCAGATGGCTTCCTTGGGTAATTCTACCAGATTTTTAAAGGGTTAACTCTTTAATACTTATACTTTTCAAGCTGTTCCAAAAAATAGAAATGGAAGGAAAACTTCCAGACTCATTCTATGAAGCCAGCATTACCTTGATTCCCAAACCAGACAGAGACCACACAAAAAAGAAGAATTACAGGCCAATGCCCCTGATGAACATGGATGCAAAAATTCTCAACAAGATACTAGCAAATCAAATTCAACAGCACATAAAAAGAATTATTCACCACGATCAAGTGGGATTCATTCCTGGACTATAGGACTGGTTCAATATTCATAAATCAATCAATGTGATACATCACATTAATAAAAGAAAGGATAAGAAACATATAATCCTGTCAATAGATGCAGAAAAAGTATTTGGCAAAATAAAGCATCCTTTATTAATAAAAACCCTCAAGAAAGTTGGGATAGAAGGAACATACCTTAACATCATAACAGCCACATATGAAAGGCCCACAGCTAATATCATCCTCAATAGAGAAAAACAGAGCTTTCCCACTGAGATCAGGAGAGCTTTCCACCTGAGAGGAATTTCCACTCTCACCACTGTTGTTTAAGATAGTGTTGGAAATCCTAGCTTCAGCAATAAGACAACAAAACGAAATAAAAGGCATCCAAATTGGCAAAAAAGAAGTCAAAATTTCACTTTTTGCCGATGACATGATACTCTACATGGAAAACATGAAAGACTCCTCAACCCGAAAACTTCTAGATCTGATACAGGAATTCAGCAAAGTCGCAGGATATAAAATCAATATATAGAAACCAGTTGCATTTTTAGACACCAATAATGAAACAACACAAAGAGATATCAAGGAATTGATTCAATTTACAATTGCACCAAGAACCGTAAAATACTAGGAATAAACCTAATCAAAGATGTAAAAGACCGTATGCTGAAAACTATAGAAAGCTTATGAAAGAAACTAAAGAAGACACAAAGAAATGGAAAAACATTCCATGCTCATGGATTAGAACAACAAACATTATTAAAATGTCAATACTACCCAAAGCAATTTACACATTCAATGCAATCCCAATCAAAATAGCACCAGCATTCTTCACAGAACTAGAACGCACAATCCTAAATTGTGTATGGAACCACAATAGCGCCCAAATAGCCAAAGTAATGTTGAAAAAGAAAACTAAAGCTGAAGGCATAAAAATCCTGGACTTTACACTGTATTACAAATCTGTAAGCATGAAGACAGTATGATATTGGCACAAAAGCAGACACATACATCAATCAAATAGAATAAAGAACCCAGAATTGGACCCACAAACATATGGCCAACCAATCTTTGACAAAGCAGGAAAGAATATGCAATGGGAAAAAGACAGTAACTTTAGCAAATTGTTGTGGGAAAACTGGACAGCAATAAGCAGAAGAATGAAACTAGACCACTTTCTTACACCATTCACAAAAATAAATTCAAAATGGATGAAAGATCTAAATGTGAGACAGGAAACCATCAAAACCCTAGAGGAGAAAGCAGGAAAAGACCTCTCTGACCTCAGCCGTAGCAATTTCTTACTTGACACGTCTCCAAAAGCAAGGGAAATAAAAACAAAAATGAACTATTGGGACCTCATCAAGATAAAAAGCTTCTGCACAGGAAAGGAAACCATCAACAAAACTAAAAGGCAACCAACAGAATGGGAGAAGATATTTGCAAATGACATGTCAGATAGAGTTAATGTCAAAAATCTGTAAAGAACTTACCAAATAAACTCCACACCCAAAAACAAATTCAGTGAAGAAATGGGCAGAAGACATGAATAGACACTTTTCCAAAGAAGACATCAAGATGGTAAACAGACATGTAAAAAGATGCTCAACATCACCCATCATCAGGGAAATACAAATCAAAACCATACTGAGATACTACCTCACACCTGTCAAGTGGAACAACTTAGGAAATGACAGATGTTGGCGAGGATGTGGAGAAAGGGGAACTCTTTTGCACTGTTGGTGGGAATGCAAACTGGTGCAGCAGCTCTGGAAAACAGTGAGGAGGTTACTCAAAAAAGAATTATGCTATGACCCAGCAATAACACTAGTAGGAATTTATCCAAAGGATACAGGAGTGCTGGTTTGTAGAGGCACATGTACCCCAGTGTTTATATCAGTGCTATCAACGAAAGCTAAATTATGGAAACAGCCTAAATGTCCATCAACTGATGAATGGATAAAGAAGTGGTATATGTATACACAGTGGAATACTACTCAGCAATGAAAAAGAATGAAATCTTGCCATTTGCAACAACGTGAATGGAACTGGAGGGTATTTTGCTAAGTGAAATAGGTCAGTCAGAGAAAGACATACCATATGTTTTCACTCACATGTGGAATTTGAGAAACTTAACAGAAGACCATAAGGGAAAAGAAGGAAAAATAAGTTACAGAGAGAGAGGCAAACCATTAAGAGACCCTAAATAGAGAACATACTGAGGGTTGATGGGGTGGGGAAAATAGGTGATGGGCATTGAGGTGCTGTACATGTGATCAATCACAGGAGTCTACTCCTGAAGCCCAGACTACACTATATGTTAGCTAGCTTGAAAATAAATTATTAAAAAACATTAAAAATATTAAAAAACAAACAAAAAACAAAAAATACTGTATTTTCCTGAAACATTCTCTTTCTCAGAAAAAATACTGAAATATTAGTCCTTTTCCCCACCCTTTCTAGGCCTTTTTGTTAAATCCATACACATTTCTTTATTGATTTTTTTACTTTTAGAACAAAAAGCAGAAAATATAGCAATTGCTTTTGTTCTCAAATGAAAATTATAGAAGTTTATTTTCATTGAAGTGGGATTTTACTGGATAGAATTCCATTTTTTAATTTTAAAACATATTAATACTCATAACATAGGGAAGCATTTTTTTATGAACTTTCTTCTACTAAGCCAGCAGTATTGTAAAAATCATTAGTTCCTGGCAGATTGAGGGGCTTTGTGTAGTTTTATAGTATGCTTG
The DNA here is from genome assembly GCF_028018385.1 of Neofelis nebulosa. Classification (NCBI taxonomy): domain Eukaryota; kingdom Metazoa; phylum Chordata; class Mammalia; order Carnivora; family Felidae; genus Neofelis; species Neofelis nebulosa. Next base: position 133,613,931 of record NC_080783.1, read on the forward strand.
AGGTGTCACTTGATTGACAGTTAAATCAAGGGATAGTTCTATTATTTCTATCCCCAATGACATAAAAATAGTAAGCAGGAAGCAGGTTGTCATTCAAAACCAATTATTTCAACATATGACAATAGAAGTCTGGAGTGACGACTGACAAATACAGGTTCATGAAAATCTTAAACCATTCAAAGACTGGCAGACCTATATGAAAGTGGACTGAAGAATTCAGTTTTGTTTAAACTGCATAGCTGGGAGCTGGTGTGAGGAGGGAAGCAAGCCAAAAAGGTAATATACAGTAAAACTTAATAAACTAATTCTGTATTAATATAAGGAATGATAGTTTCTACAATTTCATTATCTTGCATAGATAGTGATATCCTTTATATTCACAAATATCATTGCTGGTATCAATATATCAAATCTAACAGGAAAATCTTGACAGAAAATGCATCTTGTTGTTAGTCTTACTCTACCTTTCCTACCTATTTTCCATTAGTATCCCATGAATCCCCTGCTCTCCAGCACTAATCAATTGATATATTCACTGCCATACAGTCTTCAGTCCCTTGTGCTTCTGCCATACCTTTTTTATTCTTGATTTATCCCTCCTTCCTTTCTCTTTCTTACAAATCCTCTTTATCTGTATGAAGACCTTCCTTTTCCATCAAGCTTTCTCAGACCATTTCAGCACATGCATTATCGCCCTCCTTTGAAATCAAACAACCTACTATCCACACTTTATTATGCATAACTTTAACTATTTTTCTCTAGTTTCTTTAATGTATCATATAGTTATATTTTTTCCCAGTGATACTATATACTTAAACATGGATAATATATTTCAAAGTACCTAAAAGAGTGCTATGCACTTAACTAATATGTTACATTGATTGACGTGCATTTTGTTTATTACATAGAGATTTGTTGAATCTTTATTTGTAGCTCTTATAGCACATGTGAGATTATAATATACAAAACTGAGGCTGAAGTTTCTCATAGAAGAATTCCTACAGAAAGAACCCAGAACTGAATTAGAAACACTATAGTCAAGATAAGAATTTTCTGTCAACTTTCAGCCAACGGCATATAGGTTGAACCTGGCAAAATTTCACATTAGTAGAGATGTTACTTTCTGCTCCAATTCCAATGTTTTGTGGGTTCCCCCCTTTTTTGAGTTAGATTTTAGGCAAATATCAAGTTGCCAGCCCTCAGCATTAAGAGACATATCTTTACTGAAGAGATAAAGAAATGTGTATTTAACCAGAAATAGTGGTTAATATATTATATGTAATTTCTCATTCAATACACCAAACTAAAAAAGCAGAAACTAGTTTCATTTTACAGGTGAGGAAACTTGAGTTTCAGAGAGGTGTTTTTAAAATGTCCCTTGAATTGATTATGAAAATATAATGATTTCATGACTCCAAACAGATCCTTAAAAATATCAAAGAAAAAATAATGAGTTGGATTTGACAAATTTACAATTATAGAGAAATAATAAGTATCACCTTTTATTCTAGTGTAAGTGGTGCTGTATGAACCTAAACCCTTTCAACACACCTATTTTTACCTAAGTAGGTTATGTGAGTGGCTCTAAGCCACACTTCCCCCCCCCCCCCCCCGAGAGTTTAAATTCAGTTCAAGGACAAAAAAAAAAAAAAAAACAAGCAGACTGTGTATTTGCTCATCTGTTCTATTTCTTGGGAAAGACCTTTAAAAGTCTTTTAATATATCACTTACCCTTCTGTTTTTGTTAAGCACTGTTTTTATTGGAGTTCTTAGATGATTTCTTCTAAAACCTTAGGATTTTCTGCAACAAACTATAAGCTACATCTGATATATCTAGATTTTTCTGCTTTATATTTACTTTTTTTTAGAAACTTATAAAAAAAAAGAGAAAAATTGAGATTCACTCAATAAAACTAGCCCTGAGTTAAACCCCTGAAATTTTTTTCCACTCACTTCCAAATTGGAAGAAAGAATTTATTTTAACATATCCATAAGAATAAAATACAAATGTTCAAAAACTTTGATTTAAATACTCAGATATTTTACTATCATTTGCAAAACCTGTCTCATTTATCTCTTACATCACAGAAAGTGATCTCTTTAGAGATCTGGTTTATTGAACGTAAGTGTCTTTTTGGAAGCTCTTATCATGTATTGGTCTAGCATCTAGATATACTTTATTTGGAAGTTTAATGATAATAATAATGATACTAATAATAATAATGTTGACATTACTCTGGAAAGTCACTGATCTTTTCTCAATCATTCTTTGTAATCATATTCTGTGATGATGTTTAGTGGTTCACTTTTAACGTGGAAGTGAAAGGCTAACCGTGAAAAATAATTTTTCAACATAGTTATTTTCCCTTCCATGAAAAGAGAAATAACTCAATGTTCACATGAAGAATTGCCTCAATACATAAAATGAAACATCTAAAGGAAGAAACTGTTAACAAGTTTCTTGGTATGAGAAATCACTAAGTACATAACATAAGTGGATTTCAAATGTATTATATCCTGATCAGTGTGGCATCATTTTCCCTGTGTCAAGAATATTAGGTTGGGGACTTCTGGGTGCCTCAGTAGATTAAGCGTCTGACTCTTGATTTTGGCTGAGGTCATGATCTCACAGCTTTTGAGTTCAAGCCCTGTATTAGGCTCTGCACTAACAGTACAGAGCCTGCTTGGGATTCTCTCTCTCACCCTCTCTTTCTGCCCTTCCCCTGCTCTCACTTGCTCTCTCTCTCTCAAAATAAATAAATAAATTTTAAATAAAACTTTAAAAAGGAATACTAGGTTGATATAACAGGGGCATAGCTAACAAAAAAATTGACTGCTCTTATAACTTAAAGATCTTGAAAACATATGAATTTTAGGGTTTTTTTTCCTATTTCTTGAAAAAATTCCATTGGAATTTTGATGGGAATCTTATTGAATCAATTGACCACTTTGAGTAGTATGGACATTTTTTTAGATGTTCATTTATTTATGTTGAGAGAACAAGAGTGCAAGCAAGGGAGAAGCAGAGAGACACAGAGAGAATACCAAGCAGGCTCCACACTATCAGCACAAAGCCTGATGCAGAGCTCAATCTCACAAACTGTGAAAGCCAAAATCAAGAGACGACACTTAAGCAACTAAGCCATCCAGGTGCCCGGGTAGTATGGACATTTAACACTAATTTTTCCAAACCAAGAACACAGGATATCTTTCCATTTATTTGTGTCTTCTTCAATTTCTTTCTTTAATGTCTTATAGTTTTCAGCATATAGAATTCTTCCACCTACTTGGTTAAGTTTATTCCTAAGGATTTCATTGTTTTCCAGGCTATTACAAATGAGATTGCTTTCTTAATTTTTCTTTTTGAAAGTTCATGTTAGTGTATTGAAATGCAACTGATATTTGCATGCCTAATTTGTATCTTGCAACTTATTAAATTTATTAGTTCTAACAGTTTTTTTGGTGAAGTCTTCAGGAGTTTCCATATATAAGATTATGTCATTTGCAAACAGAGACAATTTACTTATTTTCTGATTTGGCAGCCTTTTATTTTTCTGTCTTGCCTTATTTCTCTGGCTAGTACTTCTAGTAGTATGTTGAATAGAAGTGGTAAGAATGGGCATCCTTGTGGGGAATAAGCTTAGAAATTCCCTGGGCTTACATCAATGAGTTAACAAGGCATAAAGAAGTACAAAGCCATAGGATGCTCACACCTGAGTTTGGGTAAACAAGATTGGCACCCCAGGAATAAGGAGGCTAAAGGCACCAAAAATAGGGAGGTGCAAAGGCATGCCAGAACAGAGACAGGGTGCAGAGCACCCAGAATAGAGAAGGAGGGGCAAGGGCCCCAGAAGCGTGCAAAGGCACCCAATACAAAGGTATATGAGGTAAGCGAGATTAGACGTTCAGGGAAGAAGAGCCCCTCAATTTAGTACTATAGCAAAAAGCTGCTTTCACAGGAGGAAAGGACCAAGTTAGGTAAACAGGTAAGTTGCCCTATAGACTGCTGTGCTGCAGGGGAAGCAGCTCAGAGCAGAAATGATTAACAAAAGAAAAGGTGCCTTGTTAACTGTGAGGTTATTCCCCCTATCTTCCTTATCCCCTAGGCTAGCTACGATACACAGACATGGGGCCTCCTGCCTGCCGTTAACAACTGCCCATCTGTCCATCTGCCTGGCACCAGGATTTTGTTTTATATTGACCCAAATCCTAAACACCGTATACCTTCAAAACCCCCCTTTTCCCTCACATCCCCAAGTTAATGTTCCCAGTTTTTTTTTTGTTTCTTTGTGCATGCCCATCATGTTTGTAAGCCTTCTGATCTTAGTAAATACAGGGCAAGGACCCTTATTCAGGGCTGTTGTCTTTTCCCAGACATTAGCCATCTCTCAGTTTTCATTCTCTTGTCTTGCTAGACAAGAAAGAACTTTAGACCCATAGTCTATGACACATCCTTTTCTTGTTCCAGATTTTAGAGGAAAAGCTTTCAGCTTTTCACGATTGAGCATGATGTTTGCTGTAGGCTTGTCATATATGGCTTTTATAATGCTGTGGTGCATTCCTTCTATACCTAATTATTGAGAGATTTTATCATAAAAAGATGTTGAATTTTGTCACATACTTTTTTGCTTCTATTGAAATTCAATGACATTTATGACCTAACAAATCATGGTTAACCAGGAATTAACTTAATTTGGGAAGAACTGGGGAGGGAGTCATTGATTTGTTAGTTGGAAGACATGTAACCTGAGGGGAGTAATCTAAGCAGAAAGGAAAATATTACTAAATCAGAAGAGAAAGAATAATGAAAGAAACAAATTTCCCCACAAGATAAAAAAGGAAATGGTATTATTAACACAAGTGAGAAGAATGGCCTTTGGTAGAATGAAGTACACTTTCTTCATTATGACAGGCAGGAAGAAGAAAATAACAGGGGCAAGTACAGATAAATTTACAGGTAAAAAGAAGAGACAGATTCACAATTATGGTTTTATTTTATCACTCAAGCATAAGGAAAACAACTGAGAGTTATAAGACCCAGATGAGATCCTTACCAAATTACACATTTAAAGTCAAGGTGAAGGAAAATGAATAGCTAGAGGATCAGGAAAAACATCCAGAGCATATGGTGTAATGAAAGTCCTAAATAAATAAATAAACTCATACTGGGGGTTAGGAGATGAAAGAAAACACACACACAAAAACATCAAGTTAAAGACATTACAAAGAAAAAGAGAAAAAAATACAGAAAGAATATTCCTGGGAGCTCCATATAATTAAGAATGATACCTTGCATAATTTAAGTTTTTAACTTATTAACTGTAAAAGGGCTTTCATACTGTTAAAACCATTCAAGTGTTCTAACTCTGTATGGGAATCATCATTAAATCAACTATCCCTAACTAATTCTTAGAAATACTTGATGGAAGAAATACAGAAATACATACTGGGCAAATGGTGTTAATGGCAACTAACATATTTATCAAGATGCCTCTCTGAATTCTTAGAAATTCTTTTGACAAATAAGTCATCATAAGTCTTCTAAAATATAACATGATGTTGATTGTGGCTACCTTATAATTATATATGATTTGTATGCTTTTCTGAGTTTTTCAAGTTGGTTACTTATAGCTTTTACCAAAAATTAATGAATTATAAGAATACAAACGCGCACACACACACATACACAAAGAAATGCACTTGGTTTTTTCTCTGATTATGTGTATTTGCTTCAAATTTTATAATTTAGATTCAGCATGAATTGCAATAAATGGATCTTCAGCAGAGTTACTAACAGAAAAATGAGCATTGCCATCCCCAGAAACATAAATTTTAATTCCTGTACAATTGTCATCAATTTTATCTCCAGAAATAACATCACAATATGTGCCAGCAGGAAGACCAGTTTGCAAAGTTAAAGATAATGGCCTGCAAAATAAAATTTAAGATTTAACTTGAATTCAACAGAATGAAAAGCAAGAATTCAGAGTATCTCTAAAAGGTTAACTTTGTGCTGTAGAACTCTAAGCAAAGTCTCAGTGAGAAGAAAATCCAAATACAAAAACCTCTCCAGTAGATGTGAACAGTTTTCCAGGACTAAAAGTAATCTTACAGAAGATTTACTAATTCCCTAGTCAATAGTGAATATTACCACAAAATTAAAGTTGAGGAATATCAGTGAAGATTTGAGTGAATTATCACCCTTCGATAAAAGCAATTCTTGTAGTTAACACAAATCTTTTAAATTTGTTCTCATCTAAACTTAAGAAAATACTAATTACTTTCAAAAATTTAAATTTGATTATTTCTTCAAAACTATTTTTCACAAGAAGCTAAAATGAATTTGGGCTGGAGATAAAAATAATCTTGGATTTTGTGAAGTATATGGTTTTAAATATAAAGCTGTCTCATAAATTTATGGGGCACCTGAGTGGCTTAGCCAGTTAAGTGAATCTTGATTTTGGCTTAGGTCATAAAAGACTCTTGACTTTAGCTCAGGTCGTGATCTCACTGTTTGTAAGATTAAGCCACAAGTCCAGCTCCTCACTGACAGAGTGGAGCCTATTTGGCTGTCTTCTCTCTCTTTGTCCTTCATCTCATTCACATGTGCTCGCTCTCTCTCTCTCTCTCTCTCAAAAATAGATAAACATTAAAAAAAAGAGGTCTCATAAATTTATTTTGCTTCTCCCATTCAGAAAAGATAGAAATGAAAGGACTAGCCATGGCTTCTTTTGGTAAGAAAGAGATATATTCAATTTATTTTTTTGTCAGCAAAATATAATTTAAGCTAGAATGAGCTAAGCATGAGTGAAAGTTGGCCTTGGACTGAGACATTTCAATTGCTTAAAAGATGTCTTCTAAGCTATAGTTCTATATATTAGGGAATCGATATACTAGAGGCAGAGGATATAAGTATGACCAATGAAAGCCAATAAGAAGTCTCAGAGTTAAAACTCAAAAATCTCCTGAGGCGGGTCACTGACGGACCATAAGATACATGCTCTTTATACATATGCTTTAAAAAACATATTATTTGTCAGAGAGAGACAAGGAAATGAAAAAAAGAAGACCAAAAATTAGATAAAAGAGTACTTGAAAAAAAGAGCTAAAAAAAGATACTGAAGCAATATTTTTCCATTATTTAAAAAAGGGGAGGAAAGAGGAAAGGGGCTATGACATGTTCTTTTAGTGATTTCACAACCTTTATATCAACTACTCTGTGTATTTTGTGTGGGGTATATGTGTGGAAACATAAATGTGCAGAATATCTGCACATGATATGCAAGGGTGCACATAGAATAATTCCACTTAGAACAGAAAGTCCTAATAAGGAAGAGATCAGAAGAATAAGAGCCATCATTTTTCTTCTGGTTCTTTTCAGATTCCTGTGTTTTCTTAATCTGCTGACTAAAGAATTTTTTCAGATATAAAAAAAGTAAATGTGTAATAAGAGAAAGTAGTAAACCAAGAAACTAGTATAAATGTTATTTAAAATGTTACTTCTAATTGATATCTACTTACCAGTCATCATTGTTAAAAACAATAAATCCTCTGTTTCCTCTTCCAAAAGCTACTTGATTGCTACCATTATCCCACCAGTTTGTAAAAGGTTGGCCATCAACTACATTACGGAACATAACCATGTTCCTAAAGATAAAATACCACATAAAATGCTGATGAATACATTTAACAGTTTAAAATAAAATTTTAAGAATGTTTAATATTAGAGGTCATCTCTAAATAAGATACCTTATTTGACGCCACCGATGTTCACAGACCCAATCATTGCCACAAGTGGTGTCTGGATTAATAGTAACTTCTTTAATTACTCCATTATTATTTGGTGGCCCAATCCAATCATTAACATCCTTAATTAAAGGAAAAAAAGCTTAGATTTTTTAACATTTCATGTATTTGTTTCTTTCTTCTTTATTACACAAAACCCAGTCTGTCTTACTTGTGTCTACAGCATCTTCATTTAGTAATACTAACTCCTTCAGTATTTTTATAGCCCTTTACCAGGTCCTCACCATTTTCTTCCCAATTGCTAATTCTCTTAGTGCCATATATTAAAGGTCAGATTTTTTTTTTTTTTACCTCTTCACTTTCTTTCCAAGGAATTGTTATGGCTAAGCTCTGGGAAAAAAGTGAATGACATTGAAATGACAAGAACTTTAGTGTCAGAGACAGCAGAATGAAAACACAGATTTTATTACTATTAGATAAAAAATCTTAGATAACATTGGGGTGACTGGGTGTCTCAGTCAGTTGAGCACTATACTCTTGATTTTGGCTCAAGTCATTATCTCATGGTTTATAAGGTCAAGCCCATCTGGCTCTGTGCTGGACAGTGCAGAGCCAGCTTGGGATTCTGTCTCCCTCTTTCTCTGCCCCTCCCCTGCTCATACTCTCTTTCTCTCAAAATAAGTAAATAAACATTAAAAAAAAAAAAAAGAAAACTTAGTTAACATACATACCTTCTCTGTGCCTAATTAAATAATTATGTGAAAAATGCCTTGAATATGATAATTGCTGAATAAATATTCATTTCTTTCATTCTTCCTTTTGGATAAATGTGCTAGTCAATACATCACAATATTCTTTACTAAATTGATCAAATTTTTAATCTTGTGATTTTCGGATTGGTAATTTTAAAGATAGAGAAAAAAATTGGAAGAAATCAGTCTGGTTTGACGTGAAAAAGATTTTTAGTTTAGGTATGAAGTTGCTGTACAATCCTGCATCTGAAATCTTCAGTTTAAAAAAAAATTCCAATAACTTTCCCAATACATTCATAATTATATTTCTCAGTTCGTTTTTCAAATTGCTACTCAATACCCCATATATTACCCCAAATATTTTTCTCATCTTTACCTTTTCCAAAATAGTCTGTAAATTTCCCTTCTTTAATACATATATTTTCCTTCCACTTATAAGATATTTTCCCTATTTAACAAAAGTTCAACTGAACAACTTCTTTTCATTCCATACAACTTTTTAAAAAAAAGTATTTAACAAATATTTATATTGATCATACTATGGGCAGGTACTGTTTTAAGTTCTTTACCAGTGTTAACTTGTAATCCTCATATCAACTCTATGAAGTAGGTACGTATGAAAAGTACATATTTTACTTACTATATCCTTATTTTAAAGTGTTTCTTTGGGGAGGGGATGTTTGTCATACTTCTGATATAGCCTACAATACTCTTTGGCAACAGAGACCATAATATTAATTGAATTGCTAAAAGCATCCTGCATCAGGTTTACACTTAAATACTTGATAAATAGTAAATATAATAGTGTCATGTACAATTAAAACAAAACTGCCTTTCCTTTCTTGAGAAAAATATATATTGGACAGCACAAAAACTTACTTTTCCATTTTCAAAATGTCTTGGCCAACGGAAGCTTGACATTACTCGTGTAAATCCATACGGATGAGCAAGCATAAATCCAACTGCCATTTTGTACAGTCTGAAGGTTACAAAATGATATCATCATAGAAGAAAACAATACTTTTAATTTCATTAAAACAAATGTAAAAAAATAGGGGGGGGGTGGGTTTTATTTCCTACCTGGAGTCCCAGAATGTTAGAATAGATGCTCCTCCAGCTCCATGTCCTCGCTGATTGTCATGATTGTCCACAAAGACAAGTGCTCTGTCAGAACGCATGAAACCCCATCCTTCTCCCCAGTTCCTATTAAAACACATATACACAAAAATACATGTATTCTTTTCCAATAGTTTTAGGGTAACCTAAATGTGTATTTCTTTTGGTATAGCATCCCCAAATGAAATTCTATCTCTAATTAAATGATTATTCTATAGGAGTGTTTTTAAAATAAAAAAATAAATATATATAGAGATAGATAAATAGATATACTATATATATAGATATACTATACATTCAATGTATGTATATATGTATGGATTACTTGTATTATGTTCATGTTACAGGTATAAGATTTTTGTTATAAAAAGTCCTTTTAGAGGTTTCAGTATAATTTAGATGAGACTTCAGAAGGATCAACATCCATATCACATCATACAGAATGGAAAACTGGGTTAAAATCAGGTTTTAATATTGTATTGTTATAATATAAACATTCTAATATTTGAAATTAATTAATTGATATAATATATGTAAAATCCATAATGTAGCCACATTTTAGGTACTTTATAAATGATACAATCATTTTAATAATAGCATGGCCTTCACATATTGTATAAAAACCTAGTCAAATATAGTAGAGTTATATAAGACATAGATTAAAGTCTCTAGGTTATATTTGAGGTTTTGAGATATCCTCATGATTGACATTCTAAATAATAAAGATGATACATTGGAATTTGGGAAACTATAACCCTTATTATTCATAATTGAATCCTTAAAAATTCTAAATAAGTTCCAAAGAAGATAACTCAGATTGGGATAATAAGACTAATACATCTGTGAAATAATTTAAAAGACAAATCGTATTTCATTTACTTTAAGTAAGCCATCTTCTCTCCATCCCACTTGCGCAGAACTGTGCCTAATTTTGCACCATACTTGAATTCTGTCACACAGCCATTTCCAAAGTACTCATTGCTTTTCACTGGCTCACCACCCAGATCAATTACCTAGTAGAAATACAAGAAAAATATTACTTTAATAAGAACTTTAAAGAATTTTAACCAAAAGGTTAACATTATGTAGAAAATGACTTGAAACTAGTTATGTTATTTGAAATACCCAAAATGGTTTTCTTTATATCAAGATTCTTGCTTTTTTGCTAAATTATATGCTACAATATTAAAAATAACATGATACAAGGTGATCTGTTGTCCTGTGAGAATGTTGACCTAATTTAGTATTGTACATAAATGATAATAATAGGTCATACTTATATAGCACTTGATATCTGGATGACATTTCTAAGTGGTTGATAAATATTAACTCATTTAACTGTTGGACAAAGACAAAGACATAACTATTATCACCATCCCTTTTCTTCACTTGAAAATAAAATGTTGCATACAGAGGTTAATCAACTTGCCTAAGTGAACACAGCTACTAGTGCTATAGCCAAGATTTAAACTCAGACTGGCTCAAGATAGCAACTATGTTATTATCTGTCTTTTCTAATGGTCTCTGGGGAGACCGTAAATGACACAGATGTTTGCAGCCTAAATGAATTCTCTGCACTTCCATAAAACCTCTTGTGATAAAGAGTTAGATGTTAGATGCTGTTCCAATGAAAGAAAGTTAAAGAACACTCTTCTATACAAATGATACAGCCATTAAACTACAGAAATTGTATCTTTAATTAAATCTACCATTTATTTTCTAATTAATTAAATTATATTTTTTCATATACCTATGAAACATATATACATATATGTACTGATGTACCTCCTGGTAAATGAAGGGTTTACTTCCTTCGGGGAACCAGTTTGTACTTAGATTATGCAGTTTATCCAAAATTGCCTTCATGTCTCCAGGCCACATGTGCTTAGAAGCATCAATTCTGAACCCTGCTACACCAATGTCAATGAGGCGGTTCAGATATTCAGCAATCTTAGAACGCACATAATCTTTCTCCAGTGCAAGATCAAGAAGACCGACAAGACGACAATCTCTGACCTATTGAGGTAAAAATTTTGTGATTGATACACAAAACACCACCTTAACCTGACAATCCATTTGATTATTCATTCATTTATTCATTAACAGGTGTTTCTATAGTGTCTTTTTTGCATTGGGAACTGAACATACTGACATTCTAGTATGGACATACATTTGATGTATTAGAAAAAATGGAGTCTGTAGGAAATAAAGCAGATGAGTTTTGTTTGTTTTTTTTTTATTGGGACAAATTTAATTGGGAAAAATATTTTAAATACTGATTTGAGTTTCTAATTTTTAAGGAGTCAGACTTGGAATCCTTATTTTCATAAGGAATCTAAACCAGTATTTAAAATGAAGATCAATAAGCTACATGTGGATAATTAAAGGCACGGATAGCTCTTTATTCCAATCACTGTGGTTTTTTTCTTTAATTACCTGATAAGGATCATTATAGTTCTCAATGTCTCCACTTCCAGTTCTACATTTACCATCATTAAAATCCCAATGAGAGAATGGGACTGCTGGAAAATCTCTATTTCCAGGGTTGAAGTAACTTCCACAAGTACTGCTTGTTCCTGCACCAACACCATTCCCACTCATATGATTAATTACAGCATCCACATAAATATGGACCTGAAAAACAAAATTTCTATTTCAGTTTGTCTTTAGAGAGGTAGAAATCTATAGTATTATTGACTAAAGTTTACAGCATGGTAATCACACTCCAAAACTGGTATTTGTTATTTTTTACCTTATCTTCCTAGTAAACCAAAAGTTAAGTGTGAAGGGAAATCCATGTGAACTGAATACCTATCTGTATTTTACCCTCTTGGTAAAATATTTACATAAATGACAAACTGGTAACTAAAACTACCATAACTATGAAAAAATGCAAATAGCCTTTTGGGGGGACAGATCAGAATCATAAAAGACAGGAGAGAACATTGGTTTTTGAAATTTCCACGCATCATCCTAAGAAAGAAGCAGCTAGCCTCTATTATCTACTTAGCATCTAAAGAGAGGAAGGTAAATCTCTCATAATATAACTATTTACCATCAAAAAACCTATGGGGAAGAAGACCCAGAAATTATAGGTGCATATACAAGCCACATAAAAATTATAACAAATATTGCAACTGGAATTTCCAATTCCTAACTAGAAAGTATTCCCCAGAAATGTGTACAGTTATATTTGCTTTATAAATAATTTTGGCTTTAAACTTTGATTGAAATTTTCTTTAGTAGACAAATGGTACATATACAAAGATTTACAAAAGTTAAACATAGGTAACAATTAAGTTCTAGTTATAGCTTAAGTGTAAAGTAAAATAAAATAAAATAAAAAACTATGGAAAATATTCTGCTCATAAGGAACAGGAGACAAGAGAGAGAATTTTCCTAAATAATGTTTTTAAAGGAAATTTTAATTCACTTACACCAACGTTGTTACATCTAGTCACCATGTCTTTGAATTCATTTTCATTTCCTGATCTTGTGCATAACTTGTAGCTAACTGGTTGGTATCTTTCCCACCAAGGTCTTAAAGGGCTATTAATCACAACATTTTCATTGGGTGGAGAGATCTACAAATAAACAATAAGTATCATATTATGGGTTACTTTATATCATCAGATACTCTATAACATAATCAATGATCTAAACTCATTTCTGAATCTTTGCATATACAGCTACATTTTTAACTACCACATTGGAAATGTCCTCCTGAAGAAGGTTTATATCAGAAACAAAACATAAAGTTGTCAATAATACTAAATTTTTTTCTTCCTCAGCAAACCGTTTTAGAGTACCTATTTGTGCAGTAAAATCTTCCAGCTTCACAGATACAGATCATAATACCATTTACTATAAGCACAGCAAACTTTGCAATTTATACTAAGAATAATACCCACCTGAACCCCTCCAAATCCTTTGGGAGCTAAGTATCGCTCACATTCAAGAGCAATGTCAGCCCAGCGCCACTCAAACAGATGGACAATAGATGTCCGTCCAGGTTTGGTATTTGGGGCATACTGAGCCCAGCAGAACCCAATGACTGAAAGCAACAGAAAGAACTTCATTTTGCTTTGAAGTTGTCAGTGTTCTTTGCAGCAACTATTTATCTTCCTGTAAGAAAAATATTTTACTAGGTAAATATTAACATGAATAAATACATAGAGCATAAAGTGTTCATGATCTGAAAAGAATTATCAATAATAATAATATTAACAGGTGAAGAATATCTGTAAACAATATACCAGGCAAACAATCTAAATGACCTTTTAGAACTTAATGCTTTCTTTACTGAGGGAATATTAACCTTTTCAACATCTGGAATTTTATATAGAGAGAATCCTCAATCATGGATTATTTAATTAGAATTAGATTTCTTTCTGAAGTCCTTCACAAATAGAAGGAAAATCACAATCAAAGCCAGTTGAATTTATAATCAAAACATCGCCTTAACTATCTATTTGCAAACATTATAATGTTTCAATTTCAAAAAGAAACAGGATATTTAATTCAGTTCTTTTCTTATACCACCAACCCTAATTTTTAGTTATTTAACTTTCTACATTAAGATTTAAGAAACTATTTGGAAGTTGAAATAGAGACACCTTTCCCCACTCCATCAAATCATATGCTTAATGCAGTGGCTGTAGCAGCAGAGCGTTTTGTTTTTTTCCCCTTATAGCCAAATATTTCATACCTGATAGGACACTAAATTAATAAATTCACACCTCATTTTCTTCTTAACGTAAGTAAAAACCTATGAAAGAGAATAATAGTACAGGTGGAAAACACTTAATCCTTTAATCCAACAAGCATTAACTGAATATTGTTTTTTGTTTAAGCATGTGGATGATATTTGGGATACAGTAATAAATAAGATAGATAGGATTCTTGTTCTTGTTACATTCTAGTGTGGAAAGAAAATATAGGATTAAATGATGATGATGATACATTGAAGATATCAATAAGAACTAGTATGAATTAATAGTAATAAAATAGAAAGTGACTTTGCCATTAAGGTATTTTAAACTAAATATTCAGGAAAGATTTCTTTGTGGAAATGATTTTCAGCTAGTATTTGAAGGATTAGAAGCACCCAGTGATTTGAAGATCAGAGAAAGAGCAATCTAGAGGAAAGTACAACAGAAAAAACCCAAGGAAAGAAAAAATTCAAGCAATATTAAATAAATAAATAAATAAATAAATAAATAAATAAATAAATAAATAAATAAATAAAAGTCAGTGTAGCTAAACAATATGTAATAAAAGGAAGGGCAAAATGATATGAGGTCTGAGAATTAGGCCAGATCATGTAGGATCTTGTAGAATATAATGAAAGAGAGAGGCATTGTGTCTGTAAGAAAGGGAGCTAAGAAACTCTGGTGTACTTTAAAAGAAAATCACTCTTGTTACTCTGAAGAAATTGGATTATAGGAAAACAAGAGTAGGGCTAAGGAGATCTGTTAGACTTTTTTAGTGGTTTAGGAAAGAGGTGAGTGGCTTAGACTAAGGGCATTGACAGGATATATTTCATAGACAGAGAGGTAATAGGTTTATGGATAGATTAGAGCTGAAGAATGAGGGAAAGAGAGGGGCGCCTGGGTGGCTCATCAGGTTAAATGGCTGACTTTGGCTCAGGTCATGATCTCTCAGTTCATGAGTCTGGCTCAGGTCATGGCCTCTCAGTTCATGAGTTTGAGCCCCACGCTGGGCTCTGTGCCAACAGCTCAGAGCCTGGAGCCTGCTTAGGATTCTGTGTCTCTCTCTGTCTCTGCCCCTCCCCTGCTTGGACTCTGTCTCTCCAAAATAAATAAGCATTAAATTTTTTTTTTTTTTTTTTTTTTTTTTTTTAAAGAATGAGGGAAAGAGAAAAACTAAAGAACTAGGTATCTGGTAATGATACCATTCATTAAGATAAGGAAAAATAAGGAAGTACCAGCTTTGGGGAAGGGTTACATAGAGCACTATGGTCCATAATTATTTCTCTAGCAACCCTAATGCTCTCCTTTGGTCCTTCTTCCAACTCACCATGTAAACACTATGTGTCCTACTTTCTTAGTCAGTTCAAGTTACTATAACAAGATTATCACAGACTGGGTGATAATCAACAAATACTTATTTCTCATAGTTCTGGAGGCTAGGAAGCCTGAAATCAAAATGTCAGTAGGTTCAGGGTCTGGTGAGAGCCCCCTTCCAGGTTCATAGATGGCCATCTTCTCCCTGTATCTTTATATGATGGAGAACAGGGTATAGCTCTAGTCTCTCTTCTTACAAGGACACTAATGCCATCATGGGGCTCCCTCTCATGACTTCATCTAAACCTAATTACTTCCCAAAGACCCCACAACCTTATACCACCCACGGGGAGCTAGGGTTTCAATATGTAAAGTTGGTGGGGGGGAGACACAAACGTTTAGTCCCTAATGCTTACCCACTGCAAAACTAAAATTTCCTCATATTTCACAAGTAATTTCATTGCTCCTTAATTTTCGAAGTGTTTTCCTTTCTATAATCACCTTCCATCATCCTTGTATACTTCATAAGCAACATCTTTTAAAGCCTATCCTGTTATTCCCAGGCATAGTTAATAACTGATCTATATGATAGCTTTTTAACATATATCACAATATTAAGCTGTATTTGATTTATATTGTAAATATATTATAAATAATTAAGTACTTATGTGTCCATCATTCTGGACAAAACTTCTTAAAGGTAGACTTCCTATCTAAATTCCTAGAAACTAGCAAAACAAATAGCTAGTAATGGCTTATGTAATCAACAAATTGTAACATAAGATTCTAAATTCTAGGCACTGTGCAAAGCATTGGCATAACTTGGGTTATGTCTTCAATGATTTTTAAAAATAAACAAACACTGTCAGAAATTATGTGATATAATTTAATCTTTGCAAAAAACTTTTTACACATAAAGGAACTATAGCCCAGATAAAAAGTAAACTGTCCAGGCTCAGACAGTATATAACAAGACAGAATTTGTTAATAGGTCCTACCACAAATCAACATTCTCTGTATTATACCAATATTCCTCATAGTATTCTAGAGGTGTGGTATTCAACATGGTAGCTACAACATTTGGCTACTGATAACTTAAAATATTAGTCTGTACAGAAATGTGCTATAAGTGGAAAATATACTCCACATTTTGAAGAAATAGTGTGAAAAATTAATGTAAAAATTAATAATTTTATGTCATTTATATGCTGAAATGATATTTTGTGATGCATTAGGTTAAATAAAATTTATTATTAACCTTAATTTCCCCAGTTTCTTTTGGCATCTTTTAATATTTGGCTATCAAAAATTTTTAAATTATATATGTAGTTTTCATTAAATTTCTAATGGGCAGTACCATTCTAGAGATAATATTAAATCAGAGAAAGGGCACATCTGTACACAAACATAAGTAACAATAATAAAATAAAGAATATGATTACTACTTTAAGAAAGATACAAGTAAAGTGTTTCATGATTTCATTGGTAGAAAAAATAATTTGTGCTGGATGAGAACAGAGGAAGATACAGTCAATTCAAAGAACAGGTTTGACTTTAACCTTTAAATAAAACAGAGAAGGTGAAATAGCTCTGACTAAAAAAAATAAATAAAAACAAAAACAAAAATGAAAACAAATTTAGGAAATGAGAAAGAAGAATATCAAGAAACCAATATAGTTTTGTAGAACACTAAGTAAGGTGCAGGGGAGCCATAGGAATTAAGGTAGGAGAGTCATATTGAGATATCTTAAAGTCAAGGAGGAGAAAGTAGAATTTCTTCCTAAAGCTATAAGAAGCTATATAGAAGGGTGTTGTTCATTTGTTTGTTTGTTTGTTTTGAAAAAGAACAGTAGAGTTCCGGAAGATGGCGGCGTAGGAGGACGCTGGGCTCACCGCGCGTCCTGCTGATCACTTAGATTCCACCTACACCTGCCTAAAACCCAGAAAACCGCCAGAGGATTAGCAGAACGGAGTCTCCGGAGCCAAGCGCAGACGAGAGGCCCACGGAAGAGGGTAGGAAGGGCGGCGAGGCGGTGCGCGCTCCACGGACTGGCGGGAGGGAGCCGGGGCGGAGGGGCGGCTCGCCGGCCAAGCAGAGCCCCCGAGTCGGGCTGGCAAAAGCGGAGGGGCCGGACGGACTGTGTTCTGACAGCAAGCGCGACTTAGCGTCTGGGAGGTCATAAGTTAACAGCTCTGCTCAGAAAGCGGGAAGGCTGGAGGACAAAGGGAGGGAGAGCTGCTGAGCCCCCGGACGGACGGCAGAGCTCAGCTTGGCGGGGAACAAAGGCGCTCGCCAGCGCCATCTCCCCCGCCCATCCCCCAGCCAAAATCCCAAAGAGAACCAGTTCCTGCCAGGGAACTTGCTCGCTCCGTGCAAACACCCAACTCTGTGCTTCTGCGGAGCCAAACCTCCGGCAGCGGATCTGACTCCCTCCCGCTGCCACAGGGCCCCTCCTGAAGTGGATCACCTAAGGAGAAGCGAGCTAAGCCTGCCCCTCCCGCCCCCGTGCACCTTGCCTACCCACCCCAGCTAATACGCCAGATCCCCAGCACCACAAGCCTGGCAGTGTGCAAGTAGCCCAGACGGGCCACGCCACCCCACAGTGAATCCCGCCCCTAGGAGAGGGGAAGAGAAGGCACTCACCAGTCTGACTGTGGCCCCAGCGGTGGGCTGGGGGCAGACATCAGGTCGGACTGCGGCCCCGCCCACCAACTCCAGTTATACACCACAGCACGGGGGAAGTGCCCTGCAGGTCCTCACCGCTCCAGGGACTATCCAAAATGACCAAACGGAAGAATTCCCCTCAGAAGAATCTCCAGGAAATAACAACAGCTAATGAACTGATCAAAAAGGACTTAAATAATATAACAGAAAGTGAATTTAGAATAATAGTCATAAAATTAATCGCTGGGCTTGAAAACAGTATACAGGACAGCAGAGAATCTCTTGCTACAGAGATCAAGGGACTAAGGAACAGTCACGAGGAGCTGAAAAACGCTTTAAACGAAATGCAAAACAAAATGGAAACCACCACGGCTCGGATTGAAGAGGCAGAGGAGAGAATAGGTGAACTAGAAGATAAAGTTATGGAGAAAGAGGAAGCTGAAAGAAAGAGAGATAAAAAAATCCAGGAGTATGAGGGGAAAATTAGAGAACTAAGTGATACACTAAAAAGAAATAATATACGCATAATTGGTATCCCAGAGGAGGAAGAGAGAGGGAAAGGTGCTGAAGGGGTACTTGAAGAAATTATAGCTGAGAACTTCCCTGAACTGGGGAAGGAAAAAGGCATTGAAATCCAAGAGGCACAGAGAACTCCCTTCAGACGTAACTTGAATCGATCTTCTGCACGACATATCATAGTGAAACTGGCAAAATACAAGGATAAAGAGAAAATTCTGAAAGCAGCAAGGGATAAACGTGCCCTCACATATAAAGGGAGACCTATAAGACTCGTGACTGATCTCTCCTTTGAAACTTGGCAGGCCAGAAAGGCTTGGCACGATATCTTCAGTGTGCTAAACAGAAAAAATATGCAGCCGAGAATCCTTTATCCAGCAAGTCTGTCATTTAGAATAGAAGGAGAGATAAAGGTCTTCCCAAACAAACAAAAACTGAAGGAATTTGTCACCACGAAACCAGCCCTACAAGAGATCCTAAGGGGGATCCTGTGAGACGAAGTACCAGAGACATCACTACAAGCATAAAACATACAGACATCACAATGACTCTAAACCCGTATCTTTCTATAATAACACTGAATGTAAATGGATTAAATGCGCCAACCAAAAGACATAGGGTATCAGAATGGATAAAAAAACAAGACCCATCTATTTGCTGTCTACAAGAGACTCATTTGAGATCTGAGGACACCTTTAGATTGAGAGTGAGGGGATGGAGAACTATTTATCATGCTACTGGAAGCCAAAAGAAAGCTGGAGTAGCCATACTTATATCAGACAAACTAGACTTTAAATTAAAGGCTGTAACAAGAGATGAAGAAGGGCATTATATAATAATTACAGGGTCTATCCATCAGGAAGAGCTAACAATTATAAATGTCTATGCGCCAAATACCGGAGCCCCCAGATATATAAAACAGTTACTCATAAACATAAGCAACCTTATTGATAAGAATGTGGTCATTGCAGGGGACTTTAACACCCCACTTACAGAAATGGATAGATCATCTAGACACACAGTCAATAAAGAAACAAGGGCCCTGAATGATACATTGGATCAGATGGACTTGACAGATATATTTAGAACTCTGCATCCCAAAGCAACAGAATATACTTTCTTCTCGAGTGCACATGGAACATTCTCCAAGATAGATCATATACTGGGTCACAAAACAGCCCTTCATAAGTTTACAAGAATTGAAATTATACCATGCATACTTTCAGACCACAATGCTATGAAGCTTGAAATCAACCACAGGAAAAAGTCTGGAAAACCTCCAAAAGCATGGAGGTTAAAGAACACCCTACTAATGAATGAGTGGGTCAACCAGGCAATTAGAGAAGAAATTAAAAAATATATGGAAACAAACGAAAATGAAAATACAACAATCCAAACTCTTTGGGACGCAGCGAAGGCAGTCCTGAGAGGAAAATACATCGCAATCCAGGCCTATCTCAAGAAACAAGAAAAATCCCAAATACAAAATCTAACAGCACACCTAAAGGAAATAGAAGCAGAACAGCAAAGGCAGCCTAAACCCAGAAGAAGAAGAGAAATCATAAAGATCAGAGCAGAAATAAACAATATAGAATCTAAAAAAACTGTAGAGCAGATCAACGAAACCAAGAGTTGGTTTTTTGAAAAAATAAACAAAATTGACAAACCTCTAGCCAGGCTTCTCAAAAAGAAAAGGGAGATGACCCAAATAGATAAAATCATGAATGAAAATGGAATTATTACAACCAATCCCTCAGAGATACAAACAATTATCAGGGAATACTATGAAAAATTATATGCCAACAAAATGGACAACCTTGAAGAAATGGACAAATTCCTAAACACCCACACTCTTCCAAAACTCAATCAGGAGGAAATAGAAAGCTTGAACAGACCCATAACCAGTGAAGAAATTGAATCGGTTATCAAAAATCTCCCAACAAATAAGAGTCCAGGACCAGATGGCTTCCCAGGGGAGTTCTACCAGACGTTTAAAGCAGAGATAATACCTATCCTTCTCAAGCTATTCCAAGAAATAGAAAGGGAAGGAAAACTTCCAGACTCATTCTATGAAGCCAGTATTACTTTGATTCCTAAACCAGACAGAGACCCAGTAAAAAAAGAGAACTACAGGCCAATATCCCTGATGAATATGGATGCAAAAATTCTCAATAAGATACTAGCAAATCGAATTCAACAGCATATAAAAGAATTATTCACCATGATCAAGTGGGATTCATTCCTGGGATGCAGGGCTGGTTCAACATTCGCAAATCGATCAACGTGATACATCACATTAACAAAAAAAAAGAGAAGGACCATATGATCCTGTCAATAGATGCAGAAAAGGCCTTTGACAAAATCCAGCACCCTTTCTTAATAAAAACCCTTGAGAAAGTCGGGATAGAAGGAACATACTTAAAGATCATAAAAGCCATTTATGAAAAGCCCACAGCTAACATCATCCTCAATGGGGAAAAACTGAGAGCTTTTTCCCTGAGATCAGGAACACGACAGGGATGCCCACTCTCACCGCTGTTGTTTAATATAGTGCTGGAAGTTCTAGCATCAGCAATCAGACAACAAAAGGAAATCAAAGGCATCAAAATTGGCAAAGATGAAGTCAAGCTTTCGCTTTTTGCAGATGACATGATATTATACATGGAAAATCCGATAGACTCCACCAAAAGTCTGCTAGAACTGATACATGAATTCAGCAAAGTTGCAGGATACAAAATCAATGTACAGAAATCAGTTGCATTCTTATACACTAACAATGAAGCAACAGAAAGACAAATAAAGAAACTGATCCCATTCACAATTGCACCAAGAAGCATAAAATACCTAGGAATAAATCTAACCAAAGATGTAAAAGATCTGTATGCTGAAAACTATAGAAAGCTTATGCAGGTAATTGAAGAAGATATAAAGAAATGGAAAGACATTCCCTGCTCATGGATTGGAAGAATAAATATTGTCAAAATGTCAATACTACCCAAAGCTATCTACACATTCAATGCAATCCCAATCAAAATTGCACCAGCATTCTTCTTGAAACTAGAACAAGCAAACCTAAAATTCATATGGAACCACAAAAGGCCCCGAATAGCCAAAGTAATTTTGAAGAAGAAGACCAAAGCAGGAGGCATCACAATCCCAGACTTTAGCCTCTACTACAAAGCTGTCATCATCAAGACAGCATGGTATTGGCATAAAAACAGACACATAGACCAATGGAATAGAATAGAAACCCCAGAACTAGACCCACAAACGTATGGCCAACTCATTTTTGACAAAGCAGGAAAGAACATCCAGTGGAAAAAAGACAGTCTCTTTAACAAATGGTGCTGGGAGAACTGGACAGCAACATGCAGAAGGTTGAAACTAGACCACTTTCTCACACCATTCACAAAAATAAACTCAAAATGGATAAAGGACCTGAATGTGAGACAGGAAACCATCAAAACCTTAGAGGAGAAAGCAGGAAAAGACCTCTCTGACCTCAGCCGTAGCAATCTCTTACTCGGCACATCCCCAAAGGCAAGGGAATTAAAAGCAAAAGTGAATTACTGGGACCTTATGAAGATAAAAAGCTTCTGCACAGCAAAGGAAACAACCAACAAAACTAAAAGGCAACCAACGGAATGGGAAAAGATATTTGCAAATGACACATCGGACAAAGGGCTAGTATCCAAAATCTATAAAGAGCTCATCAAACTCCACACCCGAAAAACAAATAATCCAGTGAAGAAATGGGCAGAAAACATGAATAGACACTTCTCTAAAGAAGACATCCGGATGGCCAACAGGCACATGAAAAGATGTTCAACGTCGCTCCTCATCAGGGAAATACAAATCAAAACCACACTCAGATACCACCTCACGCCAGTCAGAGTGGCCAAAATGAAGAAATCAGGAGACTATAGATGCTGGAGAGGATGTGGAGAGACGGGAACCCTCTTGCACTGTTGGTGGGAATGCAAATTGGTGCAGCCGCTCTGGAAAGCAGTGTGGAGGTTCCTCAGAAAATTAAAAATAGACCTACCCTATGACCCAGCAATAGCACTGCTAGGAATTTATCCAAGGGATACAGGAGTACTGATGCATAGGGGCACTTGTACCCCAATGTTTATAGCAGCACTCTCAACAATAGCCAAATTATGGAAAGAAGTATTTATATTTGAAGTGCCAATGAAACATATCCGATGTTAAAAAGAAAAAAAAATTCTATTAACTCAGACTCCTCCATAAGTTTTCTAGTTTCTGATGTTCTCAAGTATTTTTTTTTCTCAATCAGTATTATATAAAAGATACTTGTTATTTTATTTAATGTCTACAATATAAATGACATCATAAGGGAAAGGCTCTAGAAAAAATTCAGGACTTCTCTTAACACATGAAATACCATAAATTTGGTCATTTAGCTTAAGTCTACCTAAACCATACCATGGCTTAAATAGCATAAAGGAGCTCTATTAAAATGTTAAGCAAAAAGTAATAGTCAAAAAACCAGTATCTATTTCTATAGCTTCCTTTCTACCTATATAAATGTCAGTTACCTATATAAGTATTAGTTATTTATAATGTTCTTTTCCCCTTTCCAAAACAACCTCTCATCTCAGGCATATACTATTTTTTAACATGTAAATAAATTAACATTAACCTAAAATAAACAAGTTATCTACTCTTGTCATTTGTAGTTATTAGCCTAGATACTTCATATCTATAGAAATATCTTTAGAGTAAGTTGTTTAAAGTATTATTAAAAATTTTAACAGAAATACCTTAAATGTCACATCTATGCTTGTTATTTTGTCACTTTTATTTATCTCCAAGTGTTTTCTTTTTCTATTTTTCTAGTTTTCAATATTCTAGAACTTTCATTACTATTATCAATACAGTAGTTGTTCAAGTTAGTGGTTTCTCTTACTGAAAAAAAGTCTTAATTCCTCTAAATTTTACACTGAATCATGTACAATTTTCTCAAAACAGTATCCTGTCTCCTATGAGCTACCTACCTCCATAAAACAAAAAGAAAAACAAAAACAAAAAACTTAAAGGAAAAACAGGAAAATGAACCCTGAGCTCAGGATAATAAATCACCTGTGAAGTTAGAGAAAAGAAGGCAAATATAATCAAGTTTACCTACCAGATTCTTTAAATGAGAGAAACGTTTTCAGCCAAGACTCAGACACACTTCAAACAGAAACAGTACATTTTGTGCTGCTGGAAACTGAAACTTGAGTTGTCAACAAACCTAAAATAGCTTGTAAAACTTTGACCCGTATCAAATCATATGACAGAAACCACTTATTTCAAGACAAAAAACAGGGGGTAGGTACAATACTCACAAAACATTAAGATAACTTACCACATCAACTTCTTTACATCAGCAAACTCTCAAGTTGACAGGTCAGTCTTTTCAATCATACAATAACAAAAATCATATAGTTCTTGTTTTGCTTTCTCTTCAATGAGGAAAAAAATGCTGAATTTAAAGCTTTATAGATTTTCTATAATCCTCTTCTTCTCCATAGGTGCTCTTACAATGCTGTTCCAACTCTCCAAACCAAATCTGTGAAAAAAAGTCTAATGTGAGCTCCACAATGATACTTGATTAGCTACTATCACTCCCAATTCCCGGGAAAACCAACTGTCTTCCCTCAGCTCAATTTGCTTCCCTGACACTTCTAATTACACTGTACCTTTTCAGTTGTTTGCTTTCTCTTTTGGTCTTCCTTTCTCTTTCTCAGTATTATCTCCCAATCTCAATTAGTCTTTTTATTTCCTAAATCATTTATATCAATCTATGAATTTTTTTTTATAAAATAACCTTTAAAGACACAGATTAAAATGATTGTGTTACATTATATAAAAAAGTGTGAGTAGGACGTAAACAAAGTCTCTAAACCAAAATCTAATTTTGCATCTGAGCTTTGCGACCTACTATGTGAACCTTAAGGAAAAGAGAAGCCTATAGATTGCATTTATATCTTAGTTGGAAAATGGGGATAATAGTATTGTTGATAAATATGACAAAAATACAAAAATAAGTAAAACCAACTAACAATATGCATTGAATGTTACTATTACCACTTTGATTCCTTACACAAACATAAATGCAAGCTAGAACTATGATTATACCCGGTTTTAAAAAAGGAAACTGAAGCACTAATATTAAGTAAGACAACGATTCCATGGTCAAATTTCCATAAACACTGCAACTGAAATTCAAAACCAACCAGTTTAACTCCATAGTGAGCTCTTAGCCATTACTCAGTCTTTTTTTTTTTTTTTTTTTTAACGTTTATTTATTTTTGAGACAGAGAGGCAGAGCATGAACAGGGGAGGGGCAGAGAGAGAGAGGGAGACACAGAATCTGAAACAGGCTCCAGGCTCCGAGCTGTCAGCACAGAGCCCGACGCGGGGCTTGAACTCACGGACCGTGAGATCATGACCTGAGCCGAAGTCAGACGCTTAACCGACCGAGCCACCCAGGCGCCCCAGCCATTACTCAGTCTTATCAGTCCCCATCACTGAGTCAAGTGATAAAAGTCAAGTAAAATACTTTATGTGAAGATATTTTAGAATCTGGAAATTTCTGTTTAGTTAACATTAATAAGTTTATAAAATTGCAAAAGTAGTAAGGGTTATTAGTCTCATACTTCCTGTTTTTCAAATTTTCACACTAAACAAAATTAATCTTTCTCTGTTACAGTTTTTATACCTGATTTCATACCCACAGAAGATATTACTATTCATAAATATTCAGTGCTCCTTCCTGCAGGTTACATATACCTTGTCCTGTTGAATTTGGGAATTTTCATGTCATTTGCTTTGGCAATAAAATACAAGCAGAAGTAATATGTTTTGTTCTGGGGCCTCTGTATTAAAATAAAGTTTCAGTGGCAGATTGTAAAGTGACTAATATGAAGAGTCCCCTTGTTGATTTAAGATAAACACAAGAAATAAATTTGGCTACTGTAAGCTACTGAGTATTCAGCTTTTTGTTACTGCAGCATAACCTAGTCTATCCTGATTGATACAACCATTAAGTTCCTGTAAGCTCTTTGATTCCTAAGACATTCTATATGCCATTTCATTTTTCTTGGGATGTAGGAAGAAAAAATAAATAAGATCAGAGAATATTTATATTGAAAGAGACTACTGGAATAGTCCAATGGTTTCTAGATTTTGAGCTCTAAATAATCAATAGAATTTTAAAAGAAATTGTATAAAAAATATATTTTCAGACAGAAGTCATGAAATTCAGTTTTACAAAAATATCTACCATTAATATATTGTTCTTATCTTTCTCTTCTTAAATTTGAAATCACTTATCTAAATCTAATATTATTTTATTGATATAAAAAACAAGACCTAGGATTAAGACAAGTAGCATTTATATTAAACCAATAACAATTTTAAAAAATTGACATGTGATGTCAGCATCATGGTGGTATGAGTCGTTCCTCTTTCATCTCCTCTTTGATTACAATTAATTAGTCACCTATACATGAATAAAAGTGCCTCTGTACATTACAACAGGACACCTGTGAAATTTCTATCTACTTGTGCACCCGAGAGAAAGTGGATAGATCTCAGAGTGAACTGTGGATTCAGCAGAATTGGTGAACCTGCTCCACCCACATTGCCCTGATTAGATAAGGGGAAGATGGAGGGTATACCACTGGACAGATACACATGGAAGCATCAGCCTGATAGGAGACCCTGGCACACCATCAGACTGGTACAGAGGTGAGTTTGGAGGCAGAGGTAAGAGAGGAACCCACTGAGGCAGGCTCCCTCTCCAGGACATCAGTGCAACACTCTGGGCTTTTGGCAACAGAAGGAGTTACCTCTCTGGCAGAGGATGTGAAAAGCACAAGAAGTGACAGACTGCCCAACTACACGTGGGCTGCAGCTGGAGAGCTTGTTTCTCTCCTGCAGCACCAGAGTTCTAAGGAATGACCTCCCTGACTTGGAGGAGGGAAGGGAAATGGAAGGAGGCAGACAAGGAATATCAAATGGCGTTTAAGGAACTCATTTCCTTCTGTATGCTTCAGGGTTTCAGCTGTAGATCCACTCATGGACCTTTTGAAGTTCCCTACACTAAGATTCACCTAATGGGCTGTAGGCACGCCCAAAGTCCCAGGTGCTAAACCCACATCTCTCCCAAATCTGCTGCCAGCTCTTTTTGCACACTTCATCCTAACAGCCATCTCCCACAGGAGAAACCAAAAACTTGAGGTATAGTGCCATCTTCTGGACTACAAAAGAAAATTTTCTAACTGCTAACCTGTTGAACTGTAACAAGCCAAATTACACAAATCCTTAAGTAGGAAAAGTGTTTGCTGCTTCAAATGTAAAATCAGAGGCATATATTGTTAAGCACAATGAAAAATCAAGATAATATTATATAATGGAAATAAGATAATTCTCCATATACTGAACTCAAAGGCATAAAATATTGAGACACAACTGTTAAAGAATTCAAAATAAATTTTATGAAGAAATTCAGTGAGCTACAAGAAAACCGAGAAAGGCAATTCAATGAACCTGGGAATAAAATTAATGAACAGAAGGAGTTCCCTACCAAAGAGACTGAAATTTTAAAAAAAGAACCAAACAAGCACCTGGGTGGCTCAGTCAGTAGACTGTTGTTTTCTGCTCAGGTCATTATCCCAGGGTCACAGAATCGAGCCCCGCATCAGGCTCCATGCAGAACACACAGCCTGCTTAAGATTCTCTTTCTCTCAGAGGCGCCTGGGTGGCGCAGTCGGTTAAGCGTCCGACTTCAGCCAGGTCACGATCTCGCGGTCCGTGAGTTCGAGCCCCGCGTCAGGCTCTGGGCTGATGGCTCGGAGCCTGGAGCCTGTTTCCGATTCTGTGTCTCCCTCTCTCTCTGCCCCTCCCCCGTTCATGCTCTGTCTCTCTCTGTCCAAAAATAAATAAAAAACGTTGAAAAAAAAAATTTAAGATTCTCTTTCTCTCTCCCTCTGCCCCTCTCCCTAGCTTGTGCGCGCTCTCTCTCTCTCTCTCTCTCTCTCTAAAATAAATAAAGTGAAAAAAGTAAAAATAAACAAATTCTAGAGCTGAAGAAGTAAAACAATGAAATGAAGAATGCATTAAAAAACTTAACAGAAGACCATGGGGGAGGGGAAGGAAAAAAACAGAGAGGGAGGGAGCCAAACCATAAGAGACTCTTGAAAACTGAGAATAAACTGAGGGTTGATGAGGGGTGGGAGGGAGGGGAAGGTGGGTGATGGGCATTGAGGAGGGCACCTGTTGGGATAAGCATTGGGTGTTGTATGGAAACTAATTTGACAATAAATTTCATATTAAAAAAAAAGCACAGATAACAGGGCAGATAGAATGGAAGAAAGGCTAAGTGACTTGAAGGACAGGAATTTAGAAATGAATCAGTGAGAAGGGAGAGAAAATTAAGATTTTATATTAAAAGCAAAGAGGGGTGCCTGGGTGGCTTAGTCGGTTAAGCATCCAACTTCAGCTCAGATCATGATCTCATGGTTTACAAGCTGGAGCCCCATGTCACATTCTGTGGTGACAGATAAGAGCCTGGAGCCTGCTTTGGATTCTGTGTCTCCCTCTCTCTGCCATCCCTTCCTTGCACTGTGTCTCTTGCTCTCTCAAAATAAATAAACATTTAAACAGTGAAAAAACCCTATGAGTACTATAAGATTCTATCAGAAAAGCAAATAGAATAATTAATTTACCAGAAAAAGAGAAAGGGAAGGGGGGAAAGAGTTATTTAAAAATACAATAGGGGCACCTGGGTGGCTCAGCTGGTTGAGCTTCTGACTTCAGTTCAGGTAATGATCTCATGGTTCACGAATTCAAGCCCTGCATTGGGCTCTGCGCTGAAAGTGTGGAGCCTGCTTGGGGTTCATTCTCTCTACCTCACTCTCTGCAAACTACCCCCACCCCGTCTCATGCTTTATCTCTCTCTCTCTCTCAAAAATAAATAAATAAAACTTTATCTCTCTCTCTCAAAAATAAATATATACATTTATCATATATAGATATAGATATAGATTAGATATAGATATAGATATAGATATAAAATAGCTGAGAACTGCCCAAACCTGAGGAAGAAACCGAATGTACAAGTCCACAAAGCTAGAATACCCTATTATTTCAATGGAAAAAGACCATGTCCAAGACACTTTATTAAAAGCTGTTAAAAATCAGTTATAAAGAATCTTAAAGGCAGCCAGGGATATCAAAGAAAGCAGTCTACAAAAATACTCCCATTAAACTATCTGTGGACTTTTAACCTGAAACTCTATAGGGCAGGTGAGAATGTAATGAAATATTCAAAACGTTAAAAGATAAAAACTGACATCATTTGTTTAATGAAAAAACAATCTAATTTAAAAATGGGCATAACTAAATAGATATTTTCCCAAAGAAGACATCCAAAATGTCAACAGGCACATAAAAAAATGGTCAAAATCATGAACCAACATGGAAATGTAAATCAAAACCACAATGAGATGTTACCTCACAATTGTTAGAATAGTTATTATCAAGAAGGCAAAAGATAGTAAGTGTTGGCAAAAATGTGCAGAAAAGGGTACCCTTGATTCAACCACTGTGGAAAACAATATGGAGCTTTCTCAAAGTTAAAAATAGATCTACAATATGACCCATCAATTCCATTTCTGGGTATATACCCAAAGGAAATAAAACCAGGATTTCCAAGATACATATCTGTACTTCTATGTTTACTGTAAGCATTATTCACAATAGCCAAAATATGGAAATGAGCTAAGAGTCCCTCAGTGAATGAATGGAGAAGGTGATGTATAAATGTTATGGAGTATTAGTCAGCCAAAATGTCTTTGTTTTATCTTTATTCCTCAAAACTACTTTCTTTGGGTAAAATTATAGAAGCTATTTTCTTTCACTACTTTGAGTATATTCTACAGACATCTGGCTTCCTTTGATGCTATAGTGAAGTCAGATGTCAGTCTAATTGATATTCCATGGAGGAAATCCTTTTTTTCTCCTTCTTAAAAATTCTTCTGCTTTAAAAATATTGTCTCTGTGTTATGTCTAAATATGGGTTTTAAAAAATTTATCGTGTATTCTTGGAAGTGTGTGTGTGTGTGTGTGTGTGTGTGTGTGTGTGTATCTTACCAGATCTAGGAAATTCTAAAGGCATACTTTATATAGCCATGCTCTCCACAATCCATTTATTTATTTTGCTTCTTTTGGACTACAAGTGAATATATGATAGTTTTCATTCTATCCATTCTGTCTCTTAGTCTCCTATATTGTTCATATCTTATTATTAGCAGCCCCCCAAAATGAAATACTTAGGTAAAAATCTAACAAGATATATGCAATATCTATATGAAGAAAATTACAAAACTCTGATGAACAAAATCAAGGAAGAACTACATAAATGAAGAGATATTCCATATCCATAGGTAAAAAGACTCAGTATTGTCAAGATACTAGTTCTTCCCAATTTGATTTATAGATTCAATACAATCCCACTAAAAATACTAACAAGTTATTTTGTGGATACCTACAGATTCTAACATTTATATGGAGATTAAAGAGACAGAAAAACACAATATTTAAGAACAACAGTCAGAAGATTGACATTACCTGACTTTAAGACACTATGAATCTATAGTATTCAGGAGAACAGTATTGGCAAAAAATAAAATAAAATAAAATAAAAAAATAAAAATGAAAAAAAAGACAAATCAATGGAACAGAATAAAGATCCTAAAAATAGAGCCAAAGCTATAGTCAACTGATCTTTAACAAAATAGTAAAGGCAATACAATGGACAAAAGACCATCTTTTCAACAATAAAGGGGGCAGTGGCGGGTTTCTGGACACAGACTTTACATACTTCTACAAAAATTAACTCAAAATTAACTATAGACATACATTTAAAATGCATACTATAAAACTTCCAAAAGATAATATAGGAGAAAATCTAGATAGTCTTGGATTTGATGATCACTTTTTAGATACAACACCAAAGGCACAATGCATGGATGAAATAATTGATAAGCTTGATTTCATTAAAATTTAAAACTTCTATGTCAAGAGGATCAGAAGAAAAGCCACAGACTGGGAGAAAATATATACATGAGACATATCTGATAAGGATTATTACACAAAATATACAAAGAACTTTCAAAAATCAACAAAAAAATGAACAATGCAATTAAAGAATGAGCAAAATATCTAAACAAACACCAAAGAAGATATACAGATGCCAGGTAAGCATATGAAAAGATGCTCAATATCATATGTCATTAGGGAATTGCATATTAAAACAATAAGATATCATTACACACTGATTAGAGTGACAAAAATCCAGAACACCTACAACAACAATTGTGAAGAAGGATGTGCAGCAACAGGAATTCTCATTCATTGCTGGAGCAAATGCAAAATGGTACAAACACCTTGGGAGGCAATTTGGCAGTTTCTTACAAAACTAAACACACTCTCACCATATAATCCAGCAATCATGCTCCTTGGTATTTACCCAAATGAGTGGAAAACTTATATCCACAAAAAAGCATACATACAGATGCTTATAGCAGCTTTATTTATAATTGCCAAAACTTCAAAGCAACAACATGTCCTTCAGTAGGTGAGTGGATAAATAAACCATGTTACATCCAGACAAGGCAAATTTATTCTGTGCTAAAAAGAAATGAGCTATCAAGCCATGAAAAGATATGGAGGAGCCTGTATGCATATTACAAAGTGAAAAAAAAAAAACAATATGAAAAAGCTACATTTGACAAATATAACTTGACATTCTGGAAAAGGCAACAGTTTGGAAACAGTAAAAAGATTAGTAGTTGTCAGAAGTTAGGGGGAAGGAGGAATAAATAGGTGGAACTCAGAGAATTTTCAGAGCAGTGGATTTATCCTGTATAATGGCGGATATATATTATGCATTTGTAAAACCACATAAAATGTACAATGCCAAGAATAACCCTTAATGTAAACTTTGAGTGATAATAATGTGTCAATGTAGGTACATTAATTACAATTAATGTACCATTCTAATGCAGGATGTTGATAGTAGGGGAAGTTTTACATGTGTGAGGGCAGGGATTATATGTGAACTCTGTAGTTTCTCTCAATTTTGCTTTGAAGCTAAAACTGCTTTTAAAAAAATAAAGACTATTAAAACTTTTTAAATAAATAAACACTTTTTAAAAAAGGTACCAGGCCCTATTCCCTAGAACCTATAAATGTTTCCTTGTTTGGAAAAAGTCTTTGCAGATGTAATTAAGTTAAGGATCTTGAGATGAATAGAGTAACCTGAATCATCCCAGTGGGTTCTGAAAACCATATGTATCTTATAAGAAAGAGGAAGAAAGAGAGTCAATACCATGGAGGCATAGATTGGAGTGATGCAGTCACAAGTCAGGGAATGCTGGCAGCCACCAAAGCTGGAAGAAAGAAGGCTCGCTTTTTCCTTAGAGCCTCTAGAGGTTGCATGGCCCTGCCAACACCTTGATCAGTGAAAAGATTTTGGATTTCTGGCCCCCAGAACTGTAAAAGTGTAAATTTCTGTTGTTTTAAGCCATGAAGATTATGGCAATTTGTTATAATAGCCATAGGAAACGAATACAAGTATGTGCTCTTTTGTGTATCAGTAGTTGTTTATATCATATTATTGTGGATTTGGTATAGTGAGGTCCGACTCAGATCAAGAGAGAGAAACCAGGAGGTTTTACAGTTTGTTATGCTCACAGTACCCTGAGGAGAAACAGGACGTCACACAGGGCCACTCAGGGGAAGCACCAGAGTTGGTCACCAAGCAGAAGAAGGAAAGGAAACTATGAGCAAGTTCCTTTTTTATGGTCTCTACAGGAAGAAATGGGTGAAGGAGGGTAGGCAAGCTTAGGATGTCTACTTTTAATAATTTCAGTGGGTTCCAGGGTAGAAAGATACTCCTGGTTGTCTAGTACCTGGCCCTTGGGTGATTAGGGAAGGTATACAGTGACGTGACCCAGAGTGTGAAAGTCTGATAAGGGAAGTTGTTTGGGATGTGGACTTAATCAGATGCCCAAGAAAGTCTGATTGACCTGTAGTCAGGGCCTCAAAATTGGATCAGACAGCATTTATAAAAAATATATTACAGTAGTCCGTTTCTTTATATTGCTGGGTGGTAGTCTATTATATACATGTACCATCATTTGTTTATCTAATGTGTTGATGGCCATTTAGATTTACGTGTTTTGGCAATGATGTATAAAGCTGCTGTGAACAAGGATAAACAAGACTTTTTATAGACATGTATTTTCATATCACATGGATTAATACCTAAATGTAAAAGTGTTCATTCTTATTATAAGTATATGTAAAGTGGGGGCACCTGGGTGGCTCAGTCAGTTGAGCATCCGGCTTCGGTTCAGGTCATGATCTCACAGTTTGTGGGTTCGAGCCCCACATTGGGCTCTGTGCTGACAGCTCAGAGCCTGGAGCCTGCTTCGAATTCTGTCTCCCTCTCTCCCTGCTCCTCCCCCACTCATGCTCTGTCTCTCTCTCTCTCTCCTTCAAAAATAAAAACATTTAAAAAAATTTAAAAACTAAGTATATGTAAAGTTTATAAAGATAGTCAAACTATTTCCAGAATGATTGTATCACTTTATACTCCCACTAGCAACCTATAAGTAATCCAGTAAAGTTCTTTTTTTTTCTAATGTATAAATCTGAGTTTTAATAAATGTGTACATATATCCATCTCAACCACAATATGCAATATTCCATCATACCCCAAAATACCTTCATCCCTTTGTAGTCAATTCATCCACCCACACCTAGCCTCTGGCTCATCAGGTCTCTGTACTATAGTTTTATCTTTATATGATTTCATGAAAATGGAGCCACACACTGTGTGACTTTCTGAGTCTGGCTTCTTTTACTGAACATGATGCACTTGAGATATATCCATACCGTCACATGTATCAGTCATTAGTATTTCATATAGAGGTACGATACTTGAAGAACATTTTGGGTTGTTTTCACTTTGGAGAATGATGAATAAGGCCACTCTAAATGTTCACATACAGGTTATTTTTTTTATTAAAATTTTTATATTGTGGTAAAATACATATAAAAAGTTTACCATCTTAATTTTTGTTAAATGTACAGTTCAGTGTAGTATATTCACAATGTTGTGCAACCATCACCACCATCAATCTCTATAGCTCTTTTCATTTTGAAGAACTGAAACCCTTTACCCATTAAACAGAAACTTGAGGGGCACTTGGGTGGCTCAGGCTGTTAAGGGTCCACCTCTTGATTTTAGCTCAGGTCATGGTCTCATGCTTTGTGAGATCAAGCCCTGCATTGTCAGTGCAGAGCCTGCTTGGGATTCTCTTTCTCTGCCCCTCCTTGGCTCATGCTCTCTCAAAATAAATAAACACTTGAAACACACAAACAAACAAACAAACAAACTGCTAGAAACTCTCCACTGCTCCTTCTCTCCAGCCCCTGGCAACTTCTATTCAGCTTTCTCTCTGTGATTTTGACTACTCCAAGTACCCCATATTGTGAAATCATACAACATTTGTCTTTTTGTGAGTGGCTTAGTTTATTTATTATAATTTCACCAAAGTTTATTTCCACTTAGCATATGGCAAAATTTCATTCTTATTAAAGACTGAATAATATTCCCTTGTATGGATAGACCACATGCAACTTATCCATTCATCTACTGATGTACTCTTGTGTTGCTTCCACCTTTTTGGCTATTATAAATAATGCTGTTATGAACATGGGTGCACAAATATCACTTTGAGAACTTGCTTTCAATTCTCTTGGGTATATATTCCAGAAGTGGAACGGCTGAATCATATGGTAATTCTATTTTAAATTTATTAAAAACTGCCACACCATTTTCCACAGCAGCTATACCATTTTACATTCCCACCAACAATGCACAGGGTTCAATTTTGCCACATCCTCATAAACATTTGTTTCCTGTTTTTGTTTTGATAGACATCCTGAATGTGAGGTGGTACCTATGTGCATATTAAACATTTATACATATTCTTTGGAGAAAACTCTATTCAAATTATTTGTCCATTTTTTAAATAATTTTTTAAATGTGTTTATTTAATTTTTGAGAGAGAGACAGAGCATAAGTAGGGGAGGAACACAGAGAGAGGGAGACACAGAATCTGAAGTAGGCTCCAGGCTCTGAGCTGTCAGCACAGAGCCTGACGCGGGGCTCTAAGTCATGAACCGCAAGATCATGACCTGAGCTGTAGTCAGATGCTTAACCGACTGAGCCACCCAGGCACCCCAAATTCTTTGCCCATTTTAAAATTAGGTTGACTTTTTTGTTGTTGAATTTTAGGTGTTCTCTATGTTTTCTGGATATGAATCCTATATCAGATTTATGATTTGCAAATATTTTCTCTCATTCTGTGTACATCTTTTGATATACACATTTTTAAAAATTTTGTGAAGTCCAATTTGTCTATTTTTTCTTGTTACCTATGCCTTTGGCATTGTATCTAATGCATCACTGTCAAATCAAATGTTGTGAGCTTTTGCTTTAAGAGGTTTTTTAGTTCTTAAATTTATGTATTTTGATCCATTTTGATTTAATTTTTATATACAGTCTTAGGTAAAGGTCCATATTCAATCTTTCGCATGTGGATACCCAGTTCTCTCACCACCATTTGTTGAAAAGACAGACCTTTCCCACTGAATGGTCTTGGCATCACCCTTGTCAAGACCATTTGAACATGTATGTAAGGATACATTTCTGGATTTTATTCTATTCCATGGGTTTATATGTCTGCCTTTATGCCAGTACCACAATGTTTTGATTACTATAGGCTTGTAGTAGGTTTTTAAAAAATGTTTATTTATTTTGAGAGAGAGAGAGCATGAACACACAAGTGAGAAGGCACAGAGAGACAGACAGAATCCCAAGGAGGCCCCGTGCTGTCAGCACAGAGCCTGATGTGGGCTCAATCCCATGAACTGTAAGATCATGACCTGAGCCAAAATCAAGAGTTGGAAACTTAACTGACTGAGCCACTCAGGTACTCCTTGTTGTAGGTTTTGAAACCAGAAGTGAGTCCTCCAGTTTTGTTCTACTTTCTCAAGATTGTTTTGGCTACTCAGGGTCCCTTAAGATATGAATTTTAGGATAGGATTTTCTATTAAAAATGAAAAGCCAGTGGGATTTTTATAGAGATTGTATCGAATTTGTAGATCACATTTGGGTGTATTGACATTTTAATACTATTAAGTATTCCATTCCATGAAAATAAGAAGTGTTTCAATTTATGTCTTCTTTAACTTTTTTCAGCAATGTTTTATAGTTTCTATCATTTTAGTTTTCACCTCTTTGGTTAATTCCTAAGTATTTTATTCTTTTTCATGCTATTACAAATGTAATTTTTTCCATAATTTCCTTTTCAGATTGTTCATTAGTATACAGAAATGCAACTGATTTTTTTTAAGTTTAGTTGTTTATTTGCCTATTTATTTATTTGTTTACCTATTATTTATTTATTTATTTATTTATTTATTTATTTATTTAGAGAACATGTGGGAGGGACGGCGGGTGGGGGTGGGGAGAGAGAAAAAATCCCAAGCAGGGCTTGGATTGGGCTTGGAAAAAATCCCAATACAGGGCTCAAACTAATGAACTGTGGGATCATGACATGAGTTAAAATTAAGAGTCAGATGTTTGACTGAGTCATCCAGGCACCCCAAAATGCAACTGATTTTTGCATGTTGATTTTGTATCCTACTACTTTACTGAATTTATTAATTCTGACAAGTTTTGTAATGGAATCTTTATGACTTTCTAATATAAGATATTTACAACTTGATAAAATAAAACTCAATAAAACAAAAAGTGGAAATAGGGCCTAAATAGACATTTTTCCAAAAAAGACCTACAAAAAGGAAACTGGTACATGAAAAGATGCTCAACATCATTAATCATCAGGAAAATGCAAATCAAAACCACAGAGAACTAATACCTCACACCTATTAGAATGATTATCATAAAATAGATAAGAGATAATAAATGCTGGCAAGGATGTGAAAAAAAGAGAACCCCTCTACATTGTAGATGACAGTGTAAAGGAGTACAACCACTATGGAAAACAGTGTGGAGGTTCCTCAAAAAACTAAAAATAGAATTACTATATGATCCACCAATCCCAGTAATTTGTGACAACATGGATGAACGTGAAGGGCATTATGCTAAGTGAAATAAGCCAGACACAGAAAGAAAAATACGGCATAGTATCACTTGTAAGTGGAATCTAAAAAAAAGGAAAAAAAAAAGTCAAAACTATAGTCAGAGAGTAGAAAAGTGGTTAACAGGAACTAGAGGATGGCAGAAATACAAAAACAGTTGGTAGAGTATAAACTTGCAGTTACAAAATGAATAAATAAAGTCTGAGGACCTAATGTATAACATGGTGACTATACTTGGTAACACACTCTGTAATTGAAATTTGTGGACAGAACTTAAAGGTAAATATGTCAGATGATGGATATATTAATTAACTCAATTGGGGGGGCAGATTCTTTCCACAATGTATATGTATATTAAATCATCACACTGTACACTTTAACTATTTTAAAAATTTATTTCTCAATTATAACTCAATAATGCTGAAGACCATACCATCTGTGAACAGAGATAATTTCACTTCTTCCTTTTCAATTTGAATGCTTTCCCTGCCTCCATCCCCACACCCCTGGCTAGAATTTCCAGCACTATGTTGAAGAGAAATGGTGAAAGTGGGAATCCTTAACTTGTTCCTGATTGTAGAGGAAAATTTTTCCCTGCTTTTCAGCATGGAGTATGATGTTCACTGTGGGTTTTTCATATATGGCTTTCATTATGCTGAGGCAGTTTCCTTCTATCCCCAGTTTGTTGAATGTTTTTATCATGAGAAAGTATTAAAGTTTGTGAAATGCTTTTTCTATATAATTTGAGATGACCATGTGGTTTCTGTCCTTTATTGATTGATTGATTGATTGATTGATTGAGAGAGTACACACATGCCTGCAAGCAGGGGAGGGGCAGAAAGAAAGGGTGAGAGAGAATCCCAAAAAGGCTCCACCCTGACTGCATGGAGCCTGACGTGGGGCTTGAACTCATGAACTACGAGATCATGGCCTGAGCAGAAATCGAGTTAAATGCTTAGACTACTGAACCACTCAGGCACCCTAGTCCTTCATTTTTTTAATGAGCTGTATTTAATGAACATTGATAAATTTTCATATGTGGAACCATCCTTGCACTCCAGGAATAGATCCCACTTGGTCATGATGTGTAATTCTTTTAATATGCTGCTGAATTTAGTTTGCTAGTATTTGGATGAAAAAAAAATTTTTTTCACATCAATGTACATAAGGGATAGTGGTTTGTGTTTTTTCTCTTGTAGTGAGTAAGCTTTGCTATTAGGGTAATTTTAGTCTCATAGCATGAGGCAAGAAGTGTTCTCTCCTCTTCAATTTTTGGGAAAAGGTCAGGAAGGACTGGCATTCTCTCTCCTTTATGTTTGCTAGAACTCAAAAGTAAAGCCATCAGTTCCACAGTGTTTCATTGTCAGATTTTGGTTACCAGTGCAATCTCCTTACTAGCTATAGGTCTATTTTTGTGCATAATTTAGTCTTGGTAAGTTTTGTATTTCTAGGAGTTTGTCAATTTTGTCTAGTTATCCAGTTTGAGTAGAATTGTTCATCATACTCTTATAATCCTTTTTATTTCTGTAGAATCTGGAGTAATGTACCCACTTTCATTTCTGATTTTAGTAAGTCTTTATTAGTCTACCCATTGTAAGTGTGTCAAGTTTGTTGATGTTTTTCAACAATTAACTTTTGGTTTCATTGATTTCTATTACTTTTTTATCCTCTATTTCATTTATCTCTATTATTTCCTTCCTTCTACTAGCTTTGGATTCTTTTTCTAGTTCCTTAAGTTATAAAGTTAGCTTGTTGATTTGAGATATTTCTTTTTTAGTGTGATTTATAACAATAAATTCTTCCTTTAGCACCACTTTTGCTGCATCCCCTAGTTTTGGTACATTATTTGGGTTTTCAATTGTCTCAACTAGTTTCTAATTTCCCATGTGACTTCTTCTTTGACCCACTGGTTGTTCAAGAATTTCATTTAATGTCAGTGGTAAAGTGAATTTTCCAACTTTTCTTCCATTATTGATTTCTAATTTAATCCTGCTGTAGTCAGACAACATACTTTGTACGTCTCTTTTTATAAATCTATTGAAACTTAATTTGTAGCTTGATACATGGTCTACCCTAGAAAATGTCCCATGTGCATTTGAGAAGAATGTGTATGCTGTTGTTGTTAGGTAGAGTGTTCCGTATATGTTAGTTCTAGTTAGTTTATTGTGTGAGTCCTCTATATCCTTATCTTCTGTCACATTCTATCCATGTCATAAGGGGAGTACTAAAGTTTTGAACTATTAGTGTAAAATTGAATATTTTACCCTTCAATTCTGTCAGTTTTATTTCATATATTTTTTGATTGTCATTAGGTGCATAAAAGTTTACAGTTGCTATATCCTTTTGCTCTTTTATTAAAATTTAATGTTCTTGTCTCTTGCAATCTTTCTGATTTAAAGTCTATCTTGTCTGATATTAGTAAAGCCAGCCCTGCTCTTTTGATTACTATTTGCATGCAGTATCTTTTCCCATCCTTTCATTTTAAATATTTTTGTGTCTTTGGATCTAAAGTGTCTCTTGTAGACATAATATAGTTGAATTGTGTTTTCGTATATTCTTGCAACTGTTGAGTTTTGAAGAGTTGAATTCATTTATACCTAAGGTACTTACTAGAAAGAGGGACTTCTGTCATTTTGCCTATTTTCTATATGCGCTATGGCTTTTTTGGTGTCATTTCCTGCCTTATTAACGTCTTACGTTGATTTTTTATAGTGACATGTTTACTTTCTCATTTCCTTTTGAGTTTATTCTGTAGCTTTTGTAATTACCATGGGGTTTACATTTAACATTCTAAAGTTTTAACACTTACTAAATTCAATAACATACAAAACCTCTGCCTTTACAGTTCTGTCGTCACTTTTCATTGTTGAAGTCCTCCAAATTACATTTTCATACATGTGTACCCCAAAACATAATTATTTTAAATATCATTCGTCTCAAAGTATGTAGAAAACAAACTGTGGTTACTAACCACAGTTACAATGCTGGTTTATAAATTAATAATTGTTTAAAAAATGTATTTGTCTCTTAAATTGTGTAGAAAACAGGTGTAGTTATAGACCACTATTATAATATTGGCTTTTATAATTGCCCATATATTTTCCTTTATTGAGATCTGTATTTCTCCAAACAGCTTTGAATTACTGTCTAGTGTCTTTTAAGTTGACTCTGCAAGGCTCCCTTGAGTATTTCTTGCAGGGCAGGTCCAATGGTAACAAATTCTCTCAACTTTGTTTATTTGGGATTGTCTTAATTTCTCCCTTTTTTTCAAATTTGTTAAACATGTATTTATTCTTGAGAGACAGAGCATGAGTTGAGAAGTGGCAGAAAGAGACAGGCACAGAATCCATAGCAGGTTCTGAGCTGTCAGCACGGACATGAACCACAAACCACAAGATCATGATCTGAGCCGAAGTTGGGATGCTTAACCAACCGAGCAACCCAGGAGCCCTCTCCCTCACTTTTGAAGAATGGTTTTGCTAGATATAGGATATCTGGTTGAGAGGTTTTTTTTTTTTTTCTTCTTTTTTTAGCACTTTGTATCTATCAGCCTATTGCCTACTGTTTTCCAAAGTTTCTGAGAGAAAAAAATCTGCTGATAATCTCATTGAGGATCCCCCGCATTTAACAATTCACTTCTTTCTTGCTGTTTTCAACACTCTTTGTCTTGAAAGTCTGATTATGGTGTGTCTTGATATGGGTCTCTGAGTTCATCTTACTGGAAATTTGTTGAGCTCTTGGATCTCTATATTCATAATTTTCATCGGATTTAGGAAGTTTTCAGCCATTATTTTTCAAATATTCTGTCATTTTCTCTCCTTTTCTGGGACTCCCATAGTGTACATACATCTGTTTGCTGGTGTTCCACAGATCCCTTATGCTCCGTTCATTTTTCTTCAATCTTTTTTGCTTCTGTTCTTCAGACTTAATCATTGTCCTCTCATCTGGGTTGTTGATTCTTCCTTCTGCCTACTCACATCTTCCTTGGAATTCCTCTAGAGACTTTTTCATTCCATTTATTGTCCTTTTCAGTCAGGTTTGTTTTTTTCCTAGCTTTCTGTGCATCTTCCTTTAATCTTTTGAGCGTCGTTATAGGTTGTTTTAAAGTCTTTCTCTTGTAAATGCCATCAGGTCTACTTCAGGGACAGTTTCTGTTTTTTGTTTCCCTTTTGAATAGGTCATACTTTCCTGATTTTTATTCTGTCTTCTGGTTTTCTGTTGAAAATGACATTTTAACCTAACAATATCTTAATTCTGAAAATCAGATTCTTTTCTTTCCCTAGGATTTACTGAGGGGTTTTTTGGTTGTTGTTGTTGTTGTTACTGTTTTAGTTTTTTATTGTTTTTTGCTGTCTCTGTGCTAAGGATCAGCGTGAGGTATAAAACCTAAGGTCTTCTCAGATATTGTTTGAGTCTTTCCTTGGGTATTTGTGGTCAATTTCTAATTTTTCCCATATATGCATTTTTTTCTTAATTTTTTTAACATTTATTCATTTTTGAGAGACAGAGACAGAGTGTCAGCAGGGGAGAGGCAGAGAGAGAGCGAGACACAGAATCCAAAGCAGGCTCCAGGCTCTGAGCTGTTAGCACAGAGCCTGAGGCGGGCTCAAACTCACAAACCACAAGATCATGACCTGAAGTCAGACACTTAACCGACTGAGCCATTCAGGCGCCCCGATATATGCGGTTTTTGAATATCTAGTCTTTAATGTCTAGCTCTCTAAAGGGGGGAAAAAAAAAAAGACAAACAGAAAGAAAAAGAAAAAAGAAAGGAAAAGAAACAGAAACAGAAAGGAAAACAAAAACAGGGGGAATATAGGAGGATCAGTCCTTTTATACCCTTGGAAGTCACTTCATAAGGGGTTGGGGGGTTGCTTACAATGGAAAGAGGTAGAACAAACATGGTTTCTCAATTCTTTACCTCCATATCAAAAACAGAAATCAGCCATCAGCACTGATACCCAATATTTGGAGGTGAAGGTTCTTTTTGTCTACTCTGGCTCCCACTAGCTGTGCACAAGCTGCTCCAGGAATACATGCAGAGCTGGTGGCTATATGGCTGGGGTTGGTTAATAGGTAACTGCTACTCTGTTAAGAGCTAAATTTGAACTGAATTAACTTGTTATTTACTGTGAGAGCTTTCCCCTGTTAAGTTGCAAGGCTTCAATAGACTCCAGAGTTCCAAAATAGTTACATCAAATAAATACTTACCAGTGCAATTGCCATCTAGTTGGGGAGATGGATTCCTGGTGCTTCCTACTCTACCATGTTTCCAGAATCCTTTCACATACAAGTTTTTTGTGTGAGAACACAGTTTTTTGTTCCTTTTAAATAGTCTGAAGTGTGAAAGCTAGATCACATATAAGTGTACATTTAACTTTATAACAAATTTCTTCAAACTGTGGCAAAGCAGCTGTACCATCTTGTACTTCCATCAGCAATGTACGAAAGCTATAGTGCTCCATTCTTGGCAATTGTTGCTACCGTCGGAATTTGTTTTAAGCCATTCTAATAAGTGTACAGTGCTATATTACTGCGGCTGTTTTACATTTATCTAAGGACTAATGATGTGCATCTTTTCATGTGCTTATTTGCCATCTGTCTTTGGTAAAGGATCTTCAGATTTATTATCCTTTGGGGGGGCTATTTTTTTCTTATTTAGTTTTGAAAGTCCTTTATATATTCTGGATAAAACTCAAATATATGTTTTGCAAAACTTTTTCAGTCTGTGGCTTGCCTTTTCATTTTCTTAGCATTGTCTTCTGAAAAATACAAGATTTTTATTTAACAAAAACCAATTCTTTCTTCCTTTCCTTCCTTCCTTCTTAGCGTGTTGTACTTAAGAACTTGTCTAAGCAAGGTCATACAGACTTCATCCTATTTTTTTCCCCCTAGGAGTTCTATAGTTTTACACTTTATGTTTAGGGCTATGATTCATTTTTGAAGAGACTTTTGTGTAAAGTGAAAGCAATGTACAGAGGTTTTTATTTTTTAGCTTATGGATGTCCAATTATTCTAGCAGCATGTTGAAATGACCATACTTTCTCCACTGAATTGTTTTCTCACCTTTGTAAAAAATTACTGTACATGTGTGAGTCTATTTCTGGACTTTTCTGTTCCGATGATATGTGTGTCCATCTTTTTGCCAATACCACACTAACTTGTAATAAGTCTTAGATTTATTATTTAAGATTATTAAATATTTAATAATATTTATTAATAAATATTAATTTATTATTATTACAAGACTTGTAATAAGTCTTGTAATAACTTTGTAATAAGTCTTAGAATTAGGTAGTCTAAGTTATGCAATTTAAAAGAATTTTTTTTTTCAAAATTGCACTTGCTATTCTAGTTCTATTCCTTTTCTAAAGAAATTTAAATCATGTTGGAAATATCACAAAATATACTGCTAGGATTTTTGAGTAGTAATGAATCAACTGGGGAAGAGTTGATAATCTTAAGAATCATGAGTCTTTTGACTCAGGTACACAGTATCTATCTCTCCCCATTTATTTAGATAGTCACTTTTCATTATCAAAACTGGTGAAGGGTTGTAGGATTAGTACATATTATGTAGATTTATTATTTGATACTATTGCAAATGGTATTTTTAGAAAAAAAGTTCAATATCCAGTTGTTCATTGACTTTTAACCTTGCAACCTTGCTTACCTCACTTATTAGTTGTAGGCTTTTTAAGTCTTTGCGATTTTCTACAATCAAGTCATCTCTGAATGGGGACTTTATATATTTGCAATTTGTATGGTTTTTGTTTTATGCACTGGCTATCAGTAGATATTGAAGTGGGGAGATTAGTGTACACTTTCTCATTTTGTTCTCAATCTTGGGGGAAAGAATTAGTTTTTAACCACCATCAGGACATCTGTAGGTTTTGTAAACACTATTTACCAGATTTAGGAAGCTCTTTTCTAGTCCTATTATTACTAAGATTTTATTAAGAATGAATGTCTATCAAATGCTTTCCTTTCATTTATTAAGATGATCATGTTTTGTTTTTTTTCCACCTTAGCCTCTTGATATGGATTACTTTTACTGATTTTCAAAGGTTGGGCTAGCCTGTATTTCCCAAGAAAAACTGCATTTGGTCATGATTTATAAAACTCTTTACACATTACTTAATTCAACTTAATTATTTTGCATCTACACTCATGTGAAATATTGATATGTAGTTTTCTTATATCCTGTCTTGTTTTAGCATCAGGGTAATACAGGACTCATAAAATGAATTTGGAAGTATTCTCTTGTATAGAATTGTTGGTTTCCTCATTAATGTTTAGCAAATTTCACCAGTGAAGCTATCTATCTAGGCCTTTAGTTTTCTTTGCAGAAAGATTTTTAACTACAAAGTAAATTTATTAAGTAGCTATAGGATTGTTCAGGTTACCTACTTCTTGAACAAGCTTTGATATTTT
The DNA here is from genome assembly GCF_028018385.1 of Neofelis nebulosa. Lineage (NCBI taxonomy): Eukaryota > Metazoa > Chordata > Mammalia > Carnivora > Felidae > Neofelis > Neofelis nebulosa. The sequence continues at coordinate 133,658,438 of NC_080783.1, forward strand.
GTCACTTTTATGACGTTGGCCTATTTCATCAAAGTTGCAAATTTATGGAAACACATTTTCAAAATATTCTAAATATTTTCTTACAACTTTGGGGGTATTTTTTCTTTGCAATTTGGCTAGAACTTTCTCAGTGTTATTGATCTTTTAGGCATTAGTTTTGTTTACAATACTTTCTACTGTTCTTACAATTTCACTGATTTATTATTTCCTCTTTCTGATTGTTCTGGGTTTAATTTGCTCTTCTTTTTCTAGTTACTTAAGGTGGAAAACTGAATCATAAATCTGATTTTTCTTCTTTTCTAATATAAGCAAATTCTCACCTTTTGGTATAAGATAAGCAAACACTCTTTTGGTATATTCCACAAATTTTTTAGGAATTTTCACTTTCATTCAGTTCAAATACTTTTTAATTTCCATTAAGAATTGTCTTGATCCACATTATTTAGAAATATTAATATCCAGAAATTTGAACATTTTTCACATTTTTTCTGTTACTGATACCTAATTTAGTTCAACTAAGGTCAGACAATATACTTTATATGATCTGTTAAGGTTTTGAACTTATTAATGTTTTATCAGTACCAAATCATGTGTCTTCCAAATGAATCACTGTTGTTTAGTTCTTGGGATGGAAAGGAAGAAAAATCTTACTATTTATGCATAACAGGTAAACATACAGTTCAAAAACAAAAAGTATACTGTGATATTAAAATTTCATGTAGAGTGATTAGTGAAAAAAATTCTAAAAATGTTCCTTTGGGGAGGGCATATGAAAACATAGCTGCAAAACACTGGATTAGAGGTGTTCCACTATTTTATTTTAAGTTGTGACATAGGTCATACAGAAAGATGCAAAACAACAACAACAAATTACAGACCCCATGTCCCAAGACCCAGATTTAACAGATGTTAATATTTTACCAAAATATTCTTCAAATAACTTTTTAAAAGAAATGTACAATATATAGAGCTATCCAAACCTCAATCTTTCCTTCCACCCTTTTCTCCCACAGCAAGATATTAAATGCCTCCATAAATATTATTTAATGGTATTTTATGCATCTTTTTCTAAGCTCTGAAGTTTCATACAATAAATTACCTCTTGCTCAGACTTGCTTCTTGAATTCTTAAGATTTTCAAATATCCTAGTGTATCAGTACTATATCATAATTTAAAAAAATTAACATTTCTCGTATAGTCAAATACCCCTTTTCTCATTTTCAGTTGATGTAGTTTCTAATAGATGTAACCCCTTTTAATCACAGATGTTCTAACATGTTGATTCATCTCCTAACTTCACCCCAAGGCATTAAAGCTTATGCTTGTTGCATACAGGTCCTCCCTTTCCCAGTATTTTTTCAATATTTAGTGAGTTTGAGCCGTTTACTTTAGATTTCTTACTGGCCTTTATGTGAATCCAATACCTCTATAACAGCTTCCTTTCAGAAAATGTCAGAGTAGGATATATAGTAACTTCAGTTCTTGGATAGAACTGAATAGAGTGAGAACACTATTCCTCCTGAGATCATCAGTTCTCTTATGTACCTAACATATGTGGTTGGCTATCACCTCTCCTGAGCAATCATACTGAGGTCAATATTCTTTGTTTTATATGTATTAGTGAGTTATAAATAAAACAAATATCTTATTAACTTACAGCTAAAGTTTATTAAAAAAAAAAACAAAAAACTCCTCCATTGCTCACAATGGGAAATGTTCTCTTCTTATAGGGTGATGAAGATCAAATAATTACTGTAAGTACAGGTGCTCAATAAATATTATTTTCCCTTACTTCTTTTAAAAGCCTTGATATATCTTGATATTGATTTTAAAGGAGTCTTATTTGTATAGCATATACTTTCCAAATCATCTAAAGCAGAAACCTGAATGCTACTGCCTTTTGATTTACCTAATCAGGATTATGCTGATTCCATTTATGTTACTATAGTAGGAGGCAGAGCCATGCTAGGTTGGGATGAGGAGCACCTGCATTATTCTGTGCCTGACTACTTAAATTTTATACCCTATAGGTCTCACTTCCCTCATACTAATCCCATCCTTTGTAGAAGGCATAAATGGAAAATCACATGGAAATAAAAGTATATATTGTATATTGTAGTAAAACATTTGATTTTGGCTGTCAAGTACCTACTTTCTTAATTTCATAGCACTGTGCTTTTCCTCTGAAGAACAAACCCTTTCTAACTCTCACTTTATGTGGTTTATATGAAACTTCACTCCTTATGCTTTAAGGGTAACATATATGACCCATAGTCAGCCCATAAGGGTGCCAAATCCCTCCAGCAAAAGGAAAAAGTACTTATTTAAAGTTTACTTTGTTTATAGTAACTAAAAAATTCAATGACAGACTAGCTGTTAGGGTTTTTAGTATAGGTTTAAATTATTAGTACTTCTCCATGATTTTTTAAAAAAACTCACTGATAACAAACAATTATCACAATTACCAGGATAATGCTTAGCAGCTCCAGGTATAGCTCTATCCAGTTGAAAGGAAGGAAGGAAGGAAGGAAGGAAGGAAGGAAGGAAGGAAGGAAGGAAGGAAGGAAGGAAGGAAGGAAGGAAGGAAGGAAGGAAGGAAAGAGAGAGAGAGAGAGAGAGAAAGAAAAGAAAGAAAAGAAAAGAAAAGAAAAGAAAGAAGGAAAGGAAGGAAAGGAAGGAAGGAAGGAAGGAAGGAAGGAAGGAAGGAAGGAAGGAAGGAAGGAAGGAAGATCTGTATAAGCCCTGGAAATCCTTCTAATTGGACCTATTCAGGTCATATGCTCAATTTATGAAATAGACACAGTGGTGGGATGGTTGTGCATTATCCATAAACAGGTTAATAATTCCTGGACACCAAAGTTCTTAAACTTGCCAAGAAGTCTCATCGTCCAAGTGTGGCAAGAAGTGTGAAGGCCAAGGACAGGCTGTCCACAAAATGTGCCACCTTGGCATACTAATTATTAAGAATGCTCTCCCCCTCCCCACATTGTCTCCAGAAAGCAGGAAATAAATGAAAGGCACTCTCCCTGAGGTATTTTTATCACCAGAGATAGGAAATTCAGAGCTATGAAGGTTGTGTGAACATATCTTGTTAGTTTTAGTAATTTACAGCCATAGCCTAAATTCTGTTTAGAATCCTTCACTATTTGAAGCTCCCAAATTAAGTTTTCTTTATCTTGTCAGGGGTGCCTGGGTGGCGCAGCTGGTTAAACGTCTTTATCTTGTCAATTCCTCATTGATTTATGTCTGTGTTGGAGTAAGCAGTTAGGTTCTAACAGGATACCTGGAGGCCAGCAACAAGGAAGTCATGGCCAGCTATCAGAAACGTCAGAGAGAGGCCTGTCCTGGTAGCAGTCCACAAGAATCTGGATCAAACCAGACAGGCCCAAGATGGCAGATGCCATGACAGGAAACCCCTGACCAAATTATTAAGAAAAAGTATAAAAGCCTGCTTCCTGCCCCAAGTAATAAATATTCCACCCCCTAGTTAACAACTGTCAGTAAAAGTTAGAAACCCAACCCCTAAGGCACACAGCTCTCTCTTGAGCTCACTTGCTCTCATATCTCCAGAGTATACTTTTCAGTTTAATAAACTTTCCTGCTTATGTCGCTCATCCACTGTGTTGTGTGCCTGTCCTTGAGTTTTTTCAAGACAAGACAGACAGCTCTTGACAACTCCTTCAGCTAGGTTGAGGCCCCCCTGGCCTGGAATCTCCCTGGGTCTCCCCAGTTCACCTAGCAACATCTGCATAAAATGTACAGAAGCATAAAACTTGAATATTTAAGACTTCATGTTATTATTGGGCCTCCATTAATTAAAATTTGTTTTTTTCCTACTATGAATTTGTTTCATGTCAGCTTAATTCTTAGACCAGTTAGAAGAATCTTGAAGGAAATTTTTTCCTCCCCAACAGTTGGCTAGTTGGCAGGATAAACTTTAACTGGCTAAATATTGCTCACCCTGAGATTGCTGTAGTTGAGAAATCCTGGCACATCTGAGACAGCTGGCAAAAGGTAAGATTTCTTACCATGTCAACCTCCTGCAATCTGTCTGCAAGGTCCGGTGGAACAAGCGGCATGAGTCCTTTTTCTTTCTAAATTTAGAGGAGCGAGAGAAAATATTTTTGGAAATAGTTGCTTGGGCTTAGCAATTCGAATTAATTTGGTAGAGAGTACTCTTGGTTTTTACTGATTTCCTCCCAGAGATCATCGCTCCATTGTTATAAAAAGGAATTACTACAGGTTAAGAATATCAGCAAAGTCCCTTACAAGTCTGCTGTTCAAACTAGTATTACAGACTTCTGAGTTCACAATTCTCATCAGACTGGCATATGTTTTGACAAACTTTGCTGTGTGGGTCTCCCACGTAAAAACTGGATGAGGTTTTTCCTTTTGTCTTGCTTTATGTCTTGAGAACTTGGATTTGTGATCTGTGAATATATTCTCTCTGGTCTCCACCACTCTGGAGGGTGTACTTACTGGGGTGCACCTTGGTAGCCACAGAGAGTGAGGATGTGAGATACGAAGTTGAAAGCAGCACTCTCTTTGTCCAGCCAAGCCAGCTCTCAGAAAGGTAAGTCATAAAAGGTCCCAGTCCATAAGGGACTTTTGTGGTTTGCTGCTTATTACTGCCGAAAAGTCCCATTCCAGTAGCATCTGCCTGGTGTCACAGATTAGTGGGTCTATGACTAGAGGTATCTTAGGTTTCTGTGTGCTATCAAAGACACTGTTTTCACTAAACTCATCCACACTGCCTATGTAACAAAGGTTTTTGCTTCCTTAGACTATTTCTGGGAGCTAACTTTGGGATCATGAGAACTGTATCTATCATCTATGCCCTCTAGATATGCCTCTCACATTCATGGCCTAAGCCTAGAAAGTCACCTAGGAGTCTTTCCATAAAAAGGCTTATCGGTTTGAGTTGCTATTAAAATTAGTAAGATCTTGGGGTGCCTGGGTGGCTCAGCGGTTATGCATCCAACTTTGGCTCAGGTCATCATTTTGCAGTTCATGAGTTCGAGTCCTGCATTGGGCTCAGCGCCGACAGTTTGGAGTCTGGAGCTTGCTTCAGATTCTACGTCTCCTGCCCTTTCTGCCCCTCACCCGCTCATGCTCTGTCTCTATCTCTCTCAAAAAATAAACATTAAAAAATAAGTTTTTTTAAATAAAAAAATAAAATCTTACTCATCAATGGTGAGACAATAAATCCTTCACATTGGCTGTTTCAAAAAAACTTCTTTATATAGAGCTCTTACTTGTCTTAATAGTATAATAATTGCGAGCCTTAGGGATTCCCTTGACAAAATGAAAGAGAAATTAGACCTAAGACAAATACTGATGTCTACATTCAAAGTAAATTCCCCTTCTTAAAATCTGGCCCCATCTGCCTATTTTAACTTCCCTTTCCCTACAAAAAGTACTCCAGCCTAAACTCTAGATTCAAAGTATATAGGTTACTTATGTCAATGCTAAATAAAAACCCATGAAGTGGAATTTAACAAAAGCACTGAAGCAAGTGATACGGCTCACTTTCCTGTTTCATAAGAACTCCTACTTTCCAGAGCTCTGTAATCAGGCTCTGCCAGCTGTAGGCATTCCTATGCAATATCATTTGTAGATATATCCTGAACCACCCCACCCAGGGGGAAAAAAATTTCATGTCCCTAGGAGAGCAGTAAATCTTAAAAATTACAAAGCCCGTTTTTACCTCCACTTTCAGAAGAGCCCACCAAATTTAGAAAGAAATTAGAAGATTAGTAGCCACTCACAACCTCCCCACTACAGAATAAACAGATGCCCATAATTTCTTCTGGCCTTCCTACAAATGAACAGCAGGAGGCTGATATTCAGGGGCTAACAGAAGCCAACATTGAATTGTGAAGGCTTCTGTTAAAATAATTTTTACAGAATTTTTTACAAAGATATAAATCTTCTGATTCCCACTTTAGTTGAAATCTCCCTGATCTAAAGAGGCAAGTTTAGTTAAAATGGCTGATCAATCCTGATATTCTAGCTGTAATTCAGTTCTTTGTGGGAATTAGAAACAAGTTTGCCTGCCAAATTTCTACAAAACCAAAAATGCAACTCTAGAAGCAAATCACCCCCTCCCCCCCCCCCCCCGCAGTCTCTACCAATTCCAAAACCTCACCTATTCCTCTTGACACGTTTATAGATACTATAAAGATCAGGATATTGAAGCAAAATTGTCCTGTATTTTAGAAAAAGGTAAATTCTAAACAGCAATTATCCTGTAACTCCTAGAAAACACACACACACACACAATTTACATTCTTTTTCTGTCCCTTAAAGTCATAAATCTTGTATCTCTGAAGTGTAAATACAGCCCACAACTACCAAGGCAAAGGAAAAAAAGAAGGAAGCAGGCCTTTTTTTTTTTTTTTAAATTCTTATTTATTTTCGAGAGAGAGAAACAGAGCACAAGTTGGGGAGATGCAGAGAGGGAGACAAAGAATCCGAAGCAGGCTCCAGGCTCTGAGCTGTCAGTACAGAGCCCTATGTGGAACTCAAACTCATGAATCAGGAGATCATGACCTGAGTCAAAATTGAGTCATTTGGCTCAACCAAATGAGCCACCTGGGCACCCCCTGAAAGCAGCTCTTTTTAAAAAGTACACTGCAAAAGGGCTCTCTTGCCCCTTTTTCTCTTCAAATATTGCTAACTGTAAGGCTTCTGCCTTTGTCAGTATATGTATCTATTGTAGATATATGGCTGTTTCTACCTCCAGTTGGTATTGCTAAAATTAATTTGTAAAAGACCTCTGTTTAATTTGCTTAAAGAAAATTAAGCACATAATTATTTTGAATTCCTAAAATTTCTCAAAAAGAAAAAAGAAAATCCAAATGAATTTCAACTTCATGTGATCTGGGAAAGTATTTGGTATTAAAACTAACTGAAGGTTTTAGTTTAATTAAAATAGACATGTCTTTAGAGTTATCAGCATTAAAATAATACTTTTATTCCACCTGGGTTTACTGAAAGTCAAATAAGTTCATGTAATCTCTACTGCAAAACTTGTCAGCCCAAAACAATATAAACTGAGAATAATGTCAGATTCTGCAGACAGAGTTGTTTTTGTGGGCAACCTACACATAATTGTTAAGAACAAGTAAGTTAGACAGATATAGGTAAGATAAAAAGGTTTTAGGTAAACTTTTAAAATATTGTCCCCAAATCTTTTTGGTAATCTGAAACCTAAAAGTTTTGCTAACTGAGGAGTTAAGGTAAATTTAAGGAATATCTAATAAATCATTTCCAAGTATGATAAAATAATGAAACATTAATTACTGAACATAGATTTATCTACTTTTGGCTTCCTTGTTACAGAGAAACTAAAGATAAGCTTGAGTCTGATACTGAACATTTTATGTTTTACTGAAAGATTATATTTTGAAGAAGCACATTTCTTGAAATTATGAATTATGTCTCATGTCAATTTAATTCTTAGATCAGCTAGAAGAAACTTGAATAATAGAGGAAATTTTCCTGCTGAACAGAGGCAATAGAAGTTCTGGTCATCACAGTGGAGAAATTGACTGTCTAAGATCTCAGAATGTTTACGTCACCTTTGGAATCGGTGTGAGTTGAGAACCACCACAACTACTACTACAAGAGTTAATATTTATGGAGAATTTGAATACAATATAGATATACATATATCAGACTCGTTAAGTATTTTATATTCATCACACATCTTTACAACAACCCTAAGTATTATGATTATGCCCAGGGAAACTGATAGAGAAGGTAATAACTTGACCAAGGCCATAAAGCAATTAAGCCTTAGAAACAAGATGTGATGTTAGAATATACATCTATAAAACCACTGCAGTATACCACTTTTCAGTAAATTAACCTGAACTTCCTGTCACTGTAGAAAAGTTTTATGATTAATTTTTAAAAACTGTTTTTTGCATACCTAACACAATTACATGTTCTAAGGAATAATTTTATTTAGCTCTTAGCTCACTGCTCCTGTCATAAATCTTAATAATTTCAAAATCCACTTAGATATTTCTTTTAATACCCAAGTTTCTCAATATCTTTAATTAATCTCTTTCCATGACTCTGCTTTCACTCAACTACCATGTCCACATCCTGGAACTTGCAGTCACTAATTACCGTATTCTCTCTACTATTGTCAATTGCAGTCACCTTATTCTCTTATTTCAACCTCCCAAATTTGTACTTCTTACTCTAGTATATAACTCCAACATATCTTTAATCATACTGCAATCTGTAATTGATCATACCATTTCTCCATTGTGTCTTAACCTTCATTTTCTCACTTTGCTCTTTACGCAGATCTCTTTCTACACCCCTTCTTTATACTCATTCCCTTGAGTGTATCAACACTTTTTCATTTCTCCCACTTGGCTGTATTCACCTAGGAATATTCCAATTCTAATTAAATTCAATTCTGTCTACTTAGTGATAGCACCAATTCTAGAATACTTGGAAATGAACACAGAACTATTTGACTAGTGTCACTTAAATTAACAACAGACTTCAAAACACCACTTAAGTACCTTCTAGCCATCCTTCTAAGTCTATTCACTCTGCCATTCAAGTGTCTATTTTACACCTTCCTTTTTGCCCCTGGATCCAACACTCTTTTCCTCTTCAAGATCTTACTTCCTTCCTATTTCACTGAAAAAAATAGAACACAACTTCTACATGCTCCTACTATGTATCTACCAAACTATAACCATTTAGACTTACACAATCTGTCCCTTCTGTTGCTATTAATGAGATGTTTGCATGCCCATCTTTAAAACTAACTCTTCTATTTGTACACCATATCTGTACCTCCAGCAATATCCCTTTCCCTCCTATATCATCCTTGGTTTTGCTTTTTCCTCTACTGGATTAGTCCACACAAACGTGCTATATCCTAAATCTTTATAAAACAAAACAAAATCAAAAACCTTTTTGATACTGTATCTCCCTAGATTAAGAGAACATTTTTCTATTCCCCTTGAGAGCAAGACTCTTCTAACAGTCATCTTCATTTCTCACTATATTAAAATTCCTCTCTACTATTCTAATACCTTCTCTCATTTCTTCCATCCATCAAATCAGTTTGTCAGGAGAGAGGTGTGTTAAGAACAGATCTGATGTAGTTGACCACCCCTTCCTACTTGAGATACCTTCTTCATTTGTCTTCTGCCTATTCCTTAGTCTTCTTTACATATTTGACATCTAAACACGAGCATGTTCCCGGATTCACTTCACCATACTTCTAATGCTTACCTTTAAAATTTCTATTTTCTTTATTTCACGATGCTATGAGGAATAAACTGTGGTTCACAACAGCATTCTAACAAAGACCCAAGTCTTTGGGCAGTGATTCTAAGATGAAGCTACTATTACATATTCACAGGACACTTTTAATAAACAAATTAAATATATCAAAGTTTTATATTAACACATAGCTGAAACTAATTTCACTAAGACAACAGGATACTTTTGTATGGGAAACATTTACACCTTTAAGGTTTGGGGGCACCAAAATAAAAGACAATTAAGAACAAGAATACAAATCCCCTGAAGTGGGAAAAATCTCCCACTACTAAAACAAAACAAGCAACAACAAAAAACAGCAAAACTCATAGCCAAACAAACCACTCCTAAAATAATTACAAGAAATAAGAAGTAACATTAGTATAAAAAAAAAAAAAAAGTATGTGAGTGCAGTGGTATCCAGGTAAGAATGAAAAAAAAGCTGTATCCGTAATCATAAAAGAAAATTTCTATTTAGTATTGTAAAATTACCTGAAAAAAAATTTTTTTTTACCTGAAAAATTTTTTATGTAATTATCAAATTACACTTTCCAAATGTATTAAACATAAAGAAAAATTAAGAACATTATTTATTGGAAAGAAAATAATTTATTATATATGAGGAAGATGATTAAAATACATGTAATATATCCCCAATAAACAGATTTAAATGCATATAGATTTAATTTTTAAATATACTTTAAAAGCTGTTACGCACAGTTCCATAGTCCAGGTGTCAATTTCTTCTCCTCAAAGTTGGAAAGCAGTTGGAAGACATGGAAGCAAAAGGAACCTAAAACACCATAAGAATTCATTAAAAATAATGATTATAAAACATTTCAATTGTTTTAAAATAACTAAAAGCTAAAACATTTATATTTAGAAAATTAGTGAATCATGTCAGTACTACAAATTTTTGATTGTCAACATAAACAGCTTATATGGAAACGGATTTATAACATTAGAAAATAAAACATTTTAACTGTCTCTATTAAAAAATAGCAGTTTCAACATCAGCAAATTTTCATACTCTTAGAGTGATAATTTATTAACAGAATTTTGAATTATTTTCATAGTACTAGTAAATAGCAGGATTTGCAAGAAATGTAGAAGCTCTAATTCTTGATTTTCCTACTTGTAGAAGGTTGGATGGCTAGGCATCTAACCATTCTAATCTAAGTAGTATCTAAACTGGTCAGCCCTTGTAACTACTGAAGGAACCTTTTCGAATTAGATTGTTGGTCTCATTCACAGAAATTCTGATTTATTAGTTTTAGGAGAAAGCCCAGGAACCTTTATATGTAAAAATCCTTCCTCAGTGGTTCTCAACCTTGGTCACACATTAGGAGGGTTGAAAAATTCCAGTATCTATGTTGTACGCCAGACCAATTAAATCAAAATGGAGAGAAACCTAAGCAATAGTGTTATTTTTCAGGGTTGTTTTCTTTTTTCTTTATCAGTATTTTTGAAAAGTTTCTCAGGTGATTCCAAAATGTGGCCAGGATTAAAAACCACTGTTTTTGGGTAATACCGGTCATCAACTAGTCTGGAAACCACTGTTATTATGTATACCTACCAGTATTGTTTCTTTTCAATTAATGTGCTACCCTGAGTCAACATTATGTCTTCTCCTCTCTGTTCCTCTTTTCTTATTCCTTTTGTTTTGTTTAGAAAAAGAAAGAGGAAAAAAGATACTTCTGCTTGCTATCTATCTCAAAAGACATATCAATATTAAAACCTCAGATGTGAGGTCTGCTCCTCTTATTTGGAACTGACAAGGAAATCCAGTTATTTTAATTTTCATTATGTGTACTTTTTTAAATGAAAAAAATCCTTTCCCCAAACAAAATTTACAACACATTACATAGAATACCTAAACCAGATACATCACAAAACAGAAGGCATGTTACTGAATTAGGTTTAGGAAATACATAAATATAAGAAACAAGACTAATTTCTGTGTTAAAGCAAATGCATACATTCTCCAAGTAAATACGTTGACCTGATTCACTAACTTTCCCTGGAAAAATTACATAACCTCAAGAATGGCATAGAAAATTCAGCAACAAAGCAAAAAAACCAAAAAAACAAAAACAACAACAAAAAAAACAAAACAAAACAAAAAACAAAAAAACTCCCCAAAAAACAACAAAAAAAACCACATAAATGATTTGTCCAATCAATGTTGATAATTTTAAAAATAACTCATTTGAATAAAATTATAAAAAACTATTGCTTATTCTGAATCCATGAGTTGGAAAGTGACAAAACATTTCTAGGAAGAACAAAAAACACTGCCCCAAAAAGGATACAACAAGAAAGGATACACTTTGTATGACAGTATTACAGCAGTATTTACGCAGGAATGCTTCTAAAGAAGAACAGCAGAATTCAGTTTAATTTTTTTTTCTCAGTTTTCACATTATATTTACAAATAAATTACTTTTTTAAACACACACTGAAAATTGTTTATTTTTAACTGGTCCATTAAGGTATTTGTAAGAATTCTGACTACATCAGGATATATACTTCACAAAATTCAAATTATCATGGCATTTCACAAAAGGAATAAACATTTTGCAAAATTTTCCCTAATTATATTTTTTTCAGCTTAACACCAGTGAAGTTGACCAAGTTATTTCATGTTCCTCCAGTTTATAAAGGCAGGAAGATTTAAAATAAAACAAAATGAATGTATTTCTACTCATTTGATTTCCTAAAATCAAACAATGTAACACAAACTTTGAAGCTTAAAATGGTTAATTCTACCACTTCTAATCATTAAATTTTTAAGTACGCATTAAAATTACTTATTGGAAAGGCAAAAAATTTCATGCCTCAAAAAATATGTAAATAGTTCTGTGACATATATAATTAGTAATGCAAATTCTTAGGCCCATTAAGAGTGACCAATTTGTCTTGGCTTGGTAGACACTTTCCCAGTCTCAGCACAGGAAAACTGGGATGACTGACTACCCAAGACCCCTACTCCAGACCTACTGAGTTAGAAAATGGGTGAGGGTGAGGGGAAGCCTAGCAAACTGTTTTATCAGACCTTCAGAATACCATAATACATATTAAAGTTTAAGAAGCATTGCTTTCCTCTAGCTAGAAAAAGATTTAAGACAAAGACTCATTCCTCTCATAAATTCATTCTCCAAACTAAATTTTTACATACATATGGGCTTTATTCATAAGGTAGTTATAATTTTGAAATTCACTGAGAATTAACTGCACAGTGACACAGAGAGATAGAGACATGGGTGGATCGATCAATTGATTCACATCCTTTAAAAACCTTAGGAGATACCTGAATTTATCACTATCAGGCTTTTATCTTTCCTTAATTTTATCTCAAGACAGTTTGTTCTTTTATTATGTTATATCCACACTTACCTTTATTAATTTTTAACACTTTCTTTTTCCTTCTTTAGAATCTTGTTTTGGTCTAGCAGATCGAGCAAATTGCTAATATTTAAAAATTAAGGTTTCCTTCACAAACATGACAGTAATCCTCTCTAAATAATTATTAAGAACATTCTAATATAGGGTAGAAGTACAGTTTTTAAATTTTTTTAATGTTTATTTATTTTTGAGAGAGGCAGAGCGTGAGCAGGGGAGGAGCAGAGATAGGAGACACAGAATCCGAAGCAGGCTCCAGGCTCTGAGCTGTCAGCGCAGAGCCTGATGTGGGGCTTAAACCCATGAACCTTGAGATCACGATCTGAGCCGAAGTTGGATGTTCAACCGACTGAGCCACCCAGGCGCTCAAGAAGTACAGTTTTTAAAATGTATCTCTTATACTTGTCTTCCTACTCTCAGACATTTGTCAAATATTTTTTTGAGTGCCTACTTGCTCCCCATGATTTGCAAAAGTAAAAAATTTACCTTTTCTTTATAGTCATTTTTTTTACACCTGGACCTTCACTACATATATCCCTCTGATTTCCATCTTGCAAACTGCATTAACTACTAAAAGCAGAATGTTTAATCAATAATATATTTTGGTAAATTTTCAAATAGAAATATGAATTACAAAATAAAACAGTAAAACTGCAGTGAATCATATCTTTTTTTAATGACTCCTAGTGGATTTGTGAATACTATAGTCTTTTAGGCTTAGCATAAAAATGTACTACTGAGCTGTAGAAATGAAATGTTTAAACATGGCTAAATTTTAATAACCCCATGCTGCTGAGGTTCCTCTATTCTCCAATAAAAATCTAAACAACCACCTGATCCAGCTAAGTATGTTTGTAACTGAGCATCTGGAGCTAGAATGCCAAGTGTTGAGACTTCTTAACAATAACATAAAAATTAGTTGGAAGTATACCCTTCTGCTTAAAAGACACATTGTCTTTGGAACAGACTGTTTAAAGGATACAACCACCATAGGTTTTCCAAAAAGAACATATCCATTAGCTTCCTTTAAGGCTTTTGCTGCTGCTTTTTCATTTGGAAGTCCAATGAAAGCTTGTCCTTTCATGCGACCTTCTTTCATCAAACGTATATCAAACCTAGAAGTCAAGGAAGAAAAAGAGGTTTTGATTTAAAGAATGTCAAACAATTTTGATGAGGGGAATAGAAATGTGTCAAACAACTAAAATTTTTTCTATTTCAGAGTATAAATTACTACAGTGTCTGATTAGAACATTACTCGAGACTTCTTAAAATTATGTTTTGTATTCTGTTCTAAAATTGATTCTACGTAATATAAGTTTGATAATGTGCTTATTTTTTTTTTTTTAATTTTTTTTTTTTTTTTCAACGTTTATTTTATTTTTGGGGACAGAGAGAGACAGAGCATGAACGGGGGAGGGACAGAGAGAGAGGGAGACACAGAATCGGAAACAGGCTCCAGGCTCTGAGCCATCAGCCCAGAGCCTGACGCGGGGCTCGAACTCACAGACCGTGAGATCGTGACCTGGCTGAAGTCGGACGCTTAACCGACTGCGCCACCCAGGCGCCCCGATAATGTGCTTATATCTAGCTTTTTAAAGCTATGTTAAATGTATTTAGGTAGTTTATTTTTATTTATTTTTTGGGGTGTACCAAATTACTTTGTTTGAAGGAATGTTACAAATGAAGGAAGTTAAGTAGATGTTTTGGTACAACTTATAGAAAAGGGAAAATGTCACCCCAACATACATGCACTGCCTCGGTGACCAGGGAAGTCACCCATGTGGCGATGGGAAGACAGCCTAAGGCTTAGCTCTCATTATCACTGTTTCCCAACGTGTGCTTGTCAAAGAGATACTCTGCCATGCTGTATTTACATAGTTTAAAAATTATATTGCTAGAAACTATGAAAACAAATTTAAATTTTTATTTTGTAGCTCTATTTTTAAAAAATTTCATACAGCCAACTCAATACTATCTACCCAAGTGACAAAAAACAACTACATAACCAAGAACAGAAAGGCTGAGAGGTACCACAGAAAAGTAACATAGAATTTCAAAGTAGAAACGGACTTTATTATCTAGTCAAAATCATTTTTACAAGTGACGCCTACAGAGAATGAGTGACTTCTTCAAGGTCATACAGATAGAGTGAAACAGAAATCAGATTTTTTTTATTCTAAGTGTAGTATTCTATTATTTTATAGCATATTCATTTTTCAACATTTTTTGGAAAACTATATTAGAAAATCGGAAAAACCAAACTGTAATTTACAACTAAAGTACTGCCTACAACTGTGACAGTCCATACAAAGCATTTTAAAAATGCAGTAATTTTTTTTTAATTCACATGACTAGTCCCATGGAAAACAATTAATTGATCATTTTGACGTATACAGCTTTCTCCATATAGAATTATCTTTCCCCTCAAATTCTAAATGCAGCAACACAAAAAAACAGAGGAAATGGATAGACACACACACACATATGTATTTATGTACACTAAACATTTCATACATATATTCTTCTGTTTCTTATAATGATTCAAAAGTAGAAACAAGAAAAAGAACCAGTATTTTGCATGCCTAGCAACAGAAACTATTGGTATAGTATAAGAGATATTTGCCACTGACAAGTATAAACAAGCCAGACAGACTTTAAAAGATTAAAACAAGACTAACTAGTTCCAGTTACTCTTTTATCTCCACTCTTTTACCTCTACTCAAGTCTCTCTCTTTGCCTTTTCTACTTTTCCCTACTTCTAATTTATATGGTTGAGGGTCTTAAATACTTGAGTTCACTAATGATGGCATTTTAAAGAATGATATTCTAACTCTAAACATTAGCTTTTAACTCATTTACAAATCACATCCATTTCTTTTGCTCTCACCAAAAGTGGGAGACTTGCTTAATGCAGACTAATTAAAAGAAGGGAAGTTACTACCAATGTTAAGAATCTGAAAATTAGGCCTGACTGCTATATATTCCTGCATGAGTTATTAAAGCAGTAGTTTCCAAAGTGTAGTCTTTGAACCAGCAGCTTTGGCATCATCCATGAGCTTTTTAGAAGTACAAATTCATGGGTCTTACCTCAACCCCGATGGACTGAAGAAACTGTTTTTACCAAGCTCTCCAGGTGATTTTTACTCAGGGTAAAGTTTGAGAACCACTGCTTTACAACTGGGGATTAACACTGGAATTTATGCTACTTGGATAAATAAAGTTTTATTGGAACTCAGCCATAAGTAATAGTTTATGTATTGTTTATGCCTGCTTTCATACTACAAAAGTAGAACTGAGTAGCTCCAACAGACGCTTTATGACCTGTAATAAATTAAAAATAGAAAATGTCTGCTACCTGCCCATTTACAAAGAAGTTTGCTGACTACAGCTTTAGATATCTAAAACTTATGCAACAGGGAAAATGCTGGGATAAAAAGGGGTTAATTTGTAACAGATAAAATAAAAAAATTTAAGAATATGCTTCCACTTACATTATCCGTTGTGTTTCTGAAGAAAAGTCAACGTATCTCCCAAAAATAAACTTAAGGTCCTAGAATTTTAATAAGAAAAAGACAAATAAGAAGGTTCAGGGGAAAAAAAAGGTAAAATAAAAAGCCAATTTATAAATTTCAACTTACCTTTTCTTGAACATGTTTAGCTAAATTCTTTACGTAAATTCTACAGTTTGGTTCACCAGGTTCATAACTTCTGAAAACTGAAAGTGTTTCCATTTCTTATTTAAAAGGAAAACAAAACAATATAAAATTAGTATTTTTTCATTAATTTTTTTCAAAGAAAAACCATAATAACAAATACAAATGTTAAATAGATGAAAAAAGCATATGAAATTGTCAAAACTATAGCCATTAATAGCAGTATTATTAACAAAAATACCCACTAAAAATGTGAGTTGATAATATGAAAATAAATTTAAGAACTTCAGGCATCTAGGGGCACTGGGTGGCTCAGTCAGTTAAGCATCTGACTTTGGCTCAGGTCATGATCTCACAGTTTGTGAGTTCGAGCCCCACGTGGGGCTCTGTGCTGACAGCTTTGAGCCTGGAGCCTACTTCAGATTCTGGGTCTTCCTCTCTGCCCCTCCCCCCACTTATGCTCTATCTCTCTCTGTCTCTCAAAAATAAATCAACATTAAAAAAAAAAAAAAAAAAAAAAAAGAACTTCAGGCATCTAGAATAACCAAAACTTATCCAATAAAATATTATTGAGGCTCCTTTATGATGTTACTTTATTAAAAAGACTGAAGCAATTTAATGTTATCAACCATTTGTGTCACTGTTTTGCTTAAAGTCAATTTCCCAAACCACCAGGCACAAACACAGTCAAATGTAAGTATTAATTTAGTCAAACCTGATAATCAAGTATTTCATACACATTGTGGCTTCTGAATCCCTATACAGTTACTCCTATTAAGTGTCAATTATCAGTTCCTAACAACTGACATTCTATGCAAAAATGCTAGTTGGAGGGTTATTTCCCATTATTATGGAAAAAATTATTAACATGCTACACGTCAATTAAAACCCCTAATTTCCTAAAATATAGTAAAACAGGAAAAATTCTTTAGAAATAAAAAACTATCATGTTAGGAAATAAAATCCATAAACACATTAATCCATTAATCACTACAAAATTGAAACTTTTTTTTTAAAACAAACAACTGCTTTGCATGCATCTCAGACACAATATTG
The DNA here is from genome assembly GCF_028018385.1 of Neofelis nebulosa. Lineage (NCBI taxonomy): Eukaryota > Metazoa > Chordata > Mammalia > Carnivora > Felidae > Neofelis > Neofelis nebulosa. Next base: position 133,675,849 of record NC_080783.1, read on the forward strand.
TGATGATATATCTACTGTATTTGGAATATAGAACTACAAATTATGGGCCACTTGATTTTTTTAAATGTCATATGAAAGTTTTAGGAATGAAAACAAAAATTTCTTCCAATTATATATAGACTGAAAACACTGTATTGAGAGACACTTTCCTCCCTACCGAATATGGGTATTAAAAATCAAAAAAAGTGATTAAAAACATTAACTGGAAAGATGTTTTGAAGGATATGCCTTAAATATGGTAAAGAACATGAAAAGTTTTGTTTCTGAAGCATCAAAGAAATGGAATGAGCACTGGTTTATTTCACAAAATTACCTTCTCTAGAAATTCTGCCTTTTTCCAACTCCCTTCTAGAAATACACTCTGATGGCATTTCATCACAGTCTTCTTTAATCTCCTCTGTGATGTTCAAATTAGGTTTGGGGAAGATTTTTCCAAATCCTACATTGGGTGCATCACCCTCAGTAGCAGGTAAATCTAAAAGTTAACGTTAACAACAGCAATTAAAAATTCCCTCCCTTCAAACAGGTTTTGTTTTCCATTTTAAGGTATCTTCTGGCACTAAAACTCTGTAGTGTTTTTCTCAATGCTTTAGAACTTTTCTGTAGGCAAACTTTTTCTGTAAATGTTCAAATAGCAAATATTTTAGGCTTTGCAGACCATATGGTTTTTATCATGGCTATTAAACTCTGTCACTGTAACATGAAACAGACACAGACAAAAGCTAAACAGTCAAATGGTTGCTTTGTGTTGCTACCTGTAAGGGCCTGCAAAGTGGAAAGAAAATGAATTTATTTTCAAGGAATTTAGTTTGAGGTGCCAGAGGGGATAGCTGATTAAATGTGGTGAGCAAGATAAGCAGAAACGTGTGTTGGAGGGGAGGGGGTGTCAACAGTATTTTGTTTAACCTACCCACTCTGAACTATGAATAATTACATGAAAGAAATCTGCAATTCATTAAATAAATTACATAACTATCAAAGGCATTCTGTAATGGCATGTGGTCATTCAAGATTATACAATGCATTTGATGACTTCATAATGCTACATCAGAATATTAGAAAACAACCATCAAAGATTATTAAAAGATTAAGATCAGAACATTTGATGTAATCATAAGACACTTTCATTCGAAGTTACCAAAAAAACTTCATTAAACCTCTCCCCACTCTCCCACCAAAAAAAAAAGTCAATCCTACTCTTGAATCCTGCAAGAAGTACAGAAAAACAAGTACTCATACTTAAGAGATTACTGACTAGGAAAATTAAAAAACACTGCAATTTTTAAAAATTTTTTGAATGTTTATTTATTTTTGAGAGAGAAAGAACAAACAAGCAGGGAGGGGCAGAGAGAGAGGGAGACACGAAATCTGAAGCAGGCTCCAGGCTCTAAGCTATCAGCACAAAGCCCAATGTGGGGCTTGAACTCACAAACTGCAAGGTCATGACCTGAACTGTTGGAAGTCTAACACTTAACAAACTGACCTATCCAGGTGCCCCAACATGGCAAATTTTAAATTTTATATAGGAACATTAAAGATTTCATTTACAAAACATGAATTTTACCTTCAGCAAAAATTAAACTGGTATGGGAAGGATAGGGTTAGGGTTAAACGTTCACTAGAAAAATTCTAGTCATACTACCAAAAAACTAAAAAGCTATGTAAATAGTGCAAAGAATATGCCATATTTAGAATTATAAAAGTTTGTACGTAATGTTGAAAAATTGTTGTACAAACAGATCTCCTGTGGCCTGAAAGCATCAATAAGAAAAAAAAAAACTTTAAGACTGCTTCTACTAGTACTTCAACATTACTACTTGCACTGATGTAGAATGGGAAGACTATTACCCTCTCATACAGGTCTAAACCTTTGAGAAAATTAAACTTAAAAACTAAAAATATTGCATGTAAGGGTGACTAACATGAAACAAGAAAGAAAAATATACAAAAAGAAAAATACAGGGGTGTCTGGGTGGCTCAGTCAGTTAAGCATTGGGCTCTTGATCTTGGTTCAGATCATGATCTCAGTTTGTGGGTTTGAGTCTTGAATCGGGCTCTACGCTGATGGCATAAGAACCTGGTTGGGATTCTCTTTCTCCCTCTCTTTCTGTGTCCCTCCCCTGGTTGGGCTCACTCTCTCTCTCTCTCTAAACAAACATATATATATATATATATATATATACATACATATATATATATATATATATATATATGTATGTATATATATACATACACACACACACACACACACACATATATATATATATATATAAGCAAAAAAGGAGCTATCTGTGCTCTACCTACTGTTCATTTATTAAACAACAATAGCTAATATTTAGACATTTAGACCAGGCCAAGCAGTTTACTTGGATCATCTTGGTTGTTTCTCACAATATTTATTATCTCCTCTTCTGTGATGGGAACTGTGCTCTGGGGCCAGGGTACTGCACATGCTGCCTCTCTGGTGGAGATTATGGTCAGATGGCTGACACAAGCCCAACCCTAATGCCAGCAGGGCCAGGACAAGAGTACAGATGGAAGCATCATACCATTCTCTTAAAAAAAAAAAAAAAAAAGAAGAAAAAAAAGGAAATGCCTTCTCACTAACAATGAGAAAGGACTTAAAAGCAGTTTTTCCACTCACTTTCTAACAGTTATTGGAACTCTGATCATATATTCACATAAGTGCTCAAAAACACATGTGCAAAAATTTATGTTCCAGTGGTTTCTCAAATAGTAAACATAAACAACCTCAACTTCTACCAACAGAGCATGGTTAAATAAAGATTGATGAAGGACACTTGGGTGGCTCGGTCAGTTGAGCATCCAACTTTGGCTCAGGTCATGATCTCACAGTTCGTGGGCTCAAGCCCTGCATCAGGCTCTGTGCTGACAGCTCAGAGCCTGGAGCCTGCTTCGGATTCTGTGTGTCTCTCTCTCTGCCCCTCCCTCACTCATGCTCTCTCTCTCTCCCTGTCTCAAAAATATACAAACATTAAAAAAAAATAAAAATAAAGATTAATGCAACTAGACTATGTAGTATTATGCAACCATAAAACAAAATAAGGTATATATTTTATATACCCCACCTCAAACAGTGGGGTTTGAGGTGTTAACTCTTAAAATGTTACTTTATATGTTTATTTTCTATAAGCTCGTATTATTTCCAAAATTAAAAAACAAGATTAAAAAAAAAGGAATGTCATTATAATATCAAATTAATGCCTAAAGTAAGCAGAAAAAGTATCTGTAATGTTAATAATCTTTAAACTTAACACCATCTTAGTAAACAATCTTCCATGTCTTTTGGATAAAAAAAAAAATATTTACATGAAATCTACAACAGACACAATAGTCACATAGCTTGTTTCCTAATCAATAATACAACATCACATCTAACAGTGAAAACATAAGTCAACAGAAGAAACTTTTCCATTGTATTTTTAGTGTAAACATCAGCAAAAACCAGACTAAATTTCACCCCATAGTTCATTACTAGCAAAAGGCAACAGTGATGGTCTCATCATTAAGGACTAATTTTGATTACAGGAAAAAGTTCAAAATGGATAGTATTTCATGATATTAAGGAAGTCTGCATATTTCAAATATTTAATTCTAACACAAAAAGCAGATTAAGAATTTTTACATAGCATATTAAAGAACTAGAATATACTTACCATAATTTTGTTCTTCACAATTTTGTTCTTTTCCTAGATCTTTCTTAAATGCAGATGGCATGTCAGTAGATATATGAAATTCAATTTTCTTATTACCTACAGGTTGTGGTTGGTCAAATACATCCGAAGGTAACAACACTGGATGTAAACTGCTGTTTATAAACAGTGACAGCATTACTTTGTAATTGCAGATAAAATCCTGAGTAAAACTTCATTTCATATTTACCATAACAATGATAAAGTGCTCATAATACTATAAGCATTACACAAAGTAACTTCCACTTAATACTTCAATAAATCCTAACAAATTTTCTAATATGAGTATTATTAAATTCCTAGTTAGACAAGGAGATTGACATTAAGGGATATCACTCATTAGATGATAGAGACAGTACTTGGGGACTACTGATTCCAAACTTGAGGATATTTACCAATACACAAAGAAGTTCATTCTATGTTTAATATACGCATTTTTATGTACTGTATTCTATATGCTGTACAATAAAGCTGTACTGTCCAACAGAATTTCCACTAGCCAAACATGTGGCTAATGAGCACTTGAAATACTGCTTTCCAAATTAAAATATAAGCATATAAAATACACACAAGAATATAGCAACTTTGTACAAAAAAATGTTGAATGTCAATAATTGTTTATATTAATTATAAGCTAAAATAATATTTTGGATATTATGGGATAAATAAAATATACTATCAAAATGAATTTCATCTGCATCTTTTTACTCCTTTAATGTGGCTATTGGAAAACTGAATTTGGTTTACATAACTTATCTTTAGTTATTTGTGCTGCTATAGAGATTAAAAGCATGGGACTGTGGTATCTAGACATACATAGGTAAGAAACATACATCATATTTATACTTAATATGAAACTTTAAAAAAATAAGACTCATTCCTTTCAAATGGAAAAAAGATTTTTAGCAAACTCTCTATGAAGTTACTTACAAGTTCAAGGGAAATTATATTGTAGAATAGCTAAAAAAAAACAAAACTAAAATTGCAATTAATGATAATTTTATCTAAGATATTAAAATGCATAGAATTCCATGGCAAACAGGCAAGTAAAATATCTGCCATAAATTGTTTTTAAATGACATGAGTTAAGCAAGTAGACAAAGTACACAGAAAATGCTTATTTCATAACCCAAAACAAAATTACCTGTGTGCAGTAGATGGTGTTTTCAACATATCCTTTATTTTTTGCTTTTTTCTAACATGGTGCTGCTTTATTGTTTTTGGTCTTTTGGGCTGAAGATTTGCTAGTTCCATTAGTTTGGTCATTCTACATTAGGGAAAGAAAAATAAAAACAAAAAATTCCTCATGTAGGCGCATATAATATAAATTAAGCTAGAAGTATAAATGACATATTCTAGTAAATTAGGATTTATGTAGCATAAGTATAGTCTGTTTTTTTAAATTTTTTTCATGTTTATTTTTAAAAGAGACAGAGTGCGAGTGGGGGAATGGCAGAGAGAGAGCAACACAGAATCCGAAGCAGGCTCCAGGCTCCATGCTGTCAGCACAGAACTCAATGTGGGGCTCAAACTCATGAACCGCCGAGATCATGACCTGAGCTGAAGTCGGACACTCAACAAACTGAGTCACCCAGGGCCCCATTAAGTACAGTTTCTAAGCCATCAATTAAGATAATAATTTAAAATAAGCTCATATTCTAAATTTCCTTGGTCAACTTTCATCTTTAAAGGAATTGGAAATTTTTTTTTTTTTTTAAATTTTTTTTTCAACGTTTTTTATTTATTTTTGGGACAGAGAGAGACAGAGCATGAATGGGGGAGGGGCAGAGAGAGAGGGAGACACAGAATCGGAAACAGGCTCCAGGCTCCGAGCCATCAGCCCAGAGCCTGACGCGGGGCTCGAACTCACGGACCGCGAGATCGTGACCTGGCTGAAGTCGGACACTTAACCGACTGCGCCACCCAGGCGCCCCAAAAGGAATTGGAAATTTACTTAGTTTCAATTTATCTCTAAAAGATATGTTTTAGTATAAAAATTATTAGTTGTTCAAATAAAATGACTACACCTGATGCCAAACAGTTAAAACAAGATACAGTAATACAACAACTTATGTAACTTTTCTCTTTACTTGACTGACTTTTCTTCTAATTAAAGATAGCCTAAACTGAAGTATTTTTATTTTAAAGCATTTTGTGTATAATTGTTGCACATGAATCATTACACAAACAAGATAAGTTACTTGAGAACAATGTTTTCAAATACAGTACTATACTCTGAAGTAGTTTATAAATAACTATCAAGGTGTAACAATTGATACATTGTATGTAGTTTATCTTCATTGTGAGTGTGAATAATACTTAGAAAAGATCTTGTCTAGGCTTTTTTATATCTTCCACAGGATCGGACATGGTGTTTCCACAGAGCACAAGCTCAAAAACCACTAGTCATAGATAGCTCTATATCTATAGTTACATTTGTGAAATTTGGAAGCAAAATAAACATGCACACAAAATTCAAGAAAAGAGAATTAAGTCGTTAACATAAGCTTTAAGTCTAAGTGAGGAAAAATGTAAACTTATGCTATGTAAACATAAAGCCTCTTAACAATCATAGTTTACCCAAAATTTTATGAATAAATCTAGTAATACAAAAACATGCCTCTGTTAACAAACTGCTCAAAGTACACTAAGCCTCTACAACAATGCCAGGCATAAGTTAGGTAGGTAATCAACAAATATTTGCTGAATGAACAGTACAGGTTTTTGTTTTTCTTTTTTTTTTTTTTTAATTTCCAGAAGATACTAGAAAAGCAGAAACCAGAGACTGTTTCTCATTACTCAAGATGAATTACTTAGAGAATTCCTCACTATATCCCTAAATGAAAACCTAAATAAAACAACAGAGTTTTCACCAGTTTGCATAATTTTTACAAAGAAAGTAAAATTTACAGAGGTTATGGAATTAACACAAGGCAACACTCTATGCTGTTCTTTATTCAGTAACAAGTTAAAGTTATAGTCTATCAAGAGCTGTCAGCTTTCCTAAAATGTCTCTATTGAAGACACTCTAGTCACCCCATTTATGTAGTTTTGGCTCCACCTACACTTTGATTTTAACTATTTCTCTTGAAAGAATACATATATTGAGCCACTACTTAAGTGAACACTGACTCAATAATAGTGAAATTCTTACTGATTATTTGTAAATATTGCCTAGATTCTCTGCTTGGGTTTTGACTCCTGTCAACCATTCCTGTATCTGACTTCTGCACACAGTTACCTAAGATTCCCAACCTATGGGGTACCTGGCTGGCTCAGTTGGTGTGCTCCACGTTTGGTGTAGAGATTACTTAAATATAAAAAATCTTAGGGGCGCCTAGATGGTTTAGTTGATTGACCATCCAACTCTTGATTTTGGCTCAAGTCATGATCTCATGGTTCCTGAGTTCAAGCCCCATGTCAGGCTCCACACTCAAGTGTGGAGCATGCCTGGGATTCTCTCCTTCCCTCTCTCTCTCTCTCTGCCCCTCCGACACTTGGTCTTTCTCTCTCAAAACAATTAAACTTTAAAAATAAATAAATAATCTTAAAAATAAATAAAAATCTTAAAAAACAAGAAAAAAAAAAGATCCCCATCATGTGCACATACTAGTCTGCTGGAGGAGGGATTGGCCAATTAACAGCCTTAGGACCAAATTCAGCCAGCTACCTGTTTTTGTAAACAGAAAGTTGTGCTGGAACACAACAAAATCTGCTCATTTAGGTTTGTCTATGGCTACTTTCCTACTATAACAGAACTCTCTAGCCCTATACAGAAAATGTTTAGCAATTCCTATTCTAGGCTATGCTATGGATTATACACCTGGACATTGTTAACAACTTACTGCTTTTCACCAGAATCTTTAAATAAAATATATGTAGGCTGTCAAGAACAACCAATAAATTCATCTGCATTAGTAACTATGAATGGCTTTGCATAAATCCCTCAGAAATGCTCTGGAAATACTCAGAGGTGAATAAAATTCACGGAATAAGCTGAAAAAATATGAATACAATCTATTCTTATTCTTGTTATTCGAGAGAGTTATGTTTTATAAAGTGTCCCCTCTGCCAAAAAAAGTCTCCACAAAGAATTAGTGAATAATGAATGAATCAATGCCCCTAGGGGAAAGTCAGAATTAGTTTCCTGCAAGCCTATTCTCTAACATTTCACCAACTGATCTATAAACACCTTGTTTTATGTGTTTCTGGTTTAAGGGCACCTTATTTTAAATATGGTTGACTCATTAACACTGAACTCACAGTCAACAGCACTACAGCTCCAACCTGAACAAGGTTTATCTAATGTGTTTTCTCCATCAGGCACATCACAGCCTCCTTGATCTTGTAAACATTAGACAGAACTACAACACTATGGTTGGAGACCGCTTTAAACAGCAAAATCACCAACAAACAGCATAAAAATGTGAAAAGATTAGTATTAAATAGACCATGAAAAGGATACCTGTTAACAGTATGGGAGCAGAATGTCACCCTGTTATACCTCATCTGGGAATACACATGTCAAGCAACTCAAATTTTTCATCATTGCACCATGCCCACATTGCCAAAAGACCATAAAAGCCCTATCTATAAGTAATGATTTGGGTGTTACAAATAAATTTTAGCAGGTAGGCACATTCACAAATAAGCAATCCACAAATAATGAGGATCAATTGTACTTTATAGTATCATAATCGTCAATCTAAAAAATCACTCATAATCCAAAAATTTTTCCTTAGGTCTTAATATATAGTCCCAGGTCTCAATCTGTACCTAATATGCATGGTCAAGAGTTAGAGGGTTGGGGACAAATTCTAATCACCCCAAATTACGAACAATTATAGGCAAAATTTAATAAGAGCAAGTGAATCATTCTGTTTCTTCAAATCTAAACAAATCTTATTTGATATTACAAACCTCTGTCGGTCTTCATCATCACTACTTTCATATTCTGATTCTTTACTTGATAATTCCTCCTCCTCATCTGGCAAAGGAGGTTCCTCTGGTGGCTGAGGAGATGCAGGTGGAAGAGGTGCATGTAATGGCATATAGTCTTCATACTAATTAAAAGAAAAAACAAAAAGACTACAGCAATCTATGATATTTATAGAACAGAAAAACCATTTCCATCCAGACACATTATTCTCAGATCTCTTTCCCTCACGATATTCTTTTACACATGCAACATTGAGTAACACCTGCTACAGAAGATGGCTAATTGATCACAAAACTTGTTTCTTCCTCCTTCACACCTAGCTGGACTAAATTTCCAAACCTCCTACAGTTAGATTTCACCATACAATAGTTTTAACCAACAAAATGCTAGCATAAAAAAAAAAAAAAAAAAAAAAAAAATCCACCCATAATCCTCTCTTCCTTCTTGATCTGCAAGATGTATGGTAATACCCTCATTGATATGGGAATGCACGTAATGAAGTTATGTCTTTTGAATGATTCAGTAGAGTACAACACCATTCTGTCCATTTTGGGATGGACTTAACATGCATAAGAAATAAATTATACTGTATTAAGTGACTAAGATTTGAGTTTTATGTTAACAGTAGTTAGCCTAATCTTTGTTTATTTTTTATTTTGAGAGAGAAAAAGAGTGTGCATGTGAGCTTGTGGGGCTGAGAGGCAGAGGGAGAGAGAGAATCCCAAGCAGACTCCACGCTCTCAGCAAAGAGCCTGATTCAGGGCTCAATCCCACAAACAACGAGATCATGACCTGAGCCAAAATCAAGAGTTGGACACCTAACCAACTGAGCTGAGCCCCCATGCACCCAACAGTTAGCCTAATCTTAACTAATAATCCTGTAATGTGCCAGGTATTGAGATGTTGGGATTACAAAATATTATCAAGGTTAATAGTATAGACATTAGAAAAGTAGCCAATATGCAATACATAGTAGAAAAGCAAATGTTCTACTTAAATGTTAGGATTCAAAATAATTTCTCAGTGCCACTGTCTAAACAAATACTAAGAGTACTACACCAAAATAGAAACTAGAATTATTCAACAGCAGACACAGATGATCTAAATTACTGATAGGTTTGCACAGTAAATTCTAATAAAAATTATTAGCAACATTTCTTGTCTTTTGCAAATGAAGTTCTATATGCAGTAAAACCAGAAACAATGGAAATTTTCATATTTGTTGAATGTAATTATTTTATAAAATGGCAGAATGTTCTGGATCAGAGGACTGAACAACAACACTGGCAGCAGACGATGGCCTCTAGGGAGCCAATGGCTGGCTCAGTAGGTAGAGCATGCCACTCTTTTTGTTTTTTTGTTAGTAGGCTTCACTCCTAGCATGGGGCCCAACACAGGGCTTACCCTCATGGCCTTAGAGATCAAGACCTGAGCTGAGATGAAGAGTTAGACACTTAACTAAGACACCCAAGCACCCCAAGCATGCGACTAGATCTCAAGGGCATGAGTCCAAGCCCCACGATGTAGAGCTTACTTAATTTAAAAAAATGTTTAAAAAAAAAAAAAAAGATATCACAGAAATGATGGCCTCTATTACCAAATGCATCTCTTTCATGTTCTGGCTTTTTTCCACTTTTAATTGTTCATTTGACTAATGTTCTATTAACTTTGTATTTGTCCCTTATTTTCAATGCACATTAGAGGTTACTGGAACAATATTTGTGAACTTTATCCTAAATAATCCCACCTCAGAAGAGATGTTGTAAATCTTTAAAATTCTAAGAGATTTCTTACCATGGGAGGTCGCGCAGTAATTGGTCCAAAAGGTGTGGGCAAATTCATTTTATTCATAAGATGAAGAACCTTAAAGCAGAAACACATTTAAAATCATATAATAAAATGACGATTCAACTCACATCTTTTTTTTTTTTTTTTTACATTTATTTATTTTTGATAGAGAGAAACAGAGCACAAGTGGGGGAGAGGCAGAGAGAGAAGGAGACACAGAATCCAAAGCAGGCTCCAGGCTCTGAGCTGTCAGCACAGAGCCCGACGCGGGGCTCGAACCCACAAACCGTGAGATCATGACCTGAGCCGAAGTTGGATGCTTAACCAACTGGGCCACCTAGGCACCCGATTCAACTCACATCTTATATTTTATGTAATTTAAAACTTTGCAATAACACTCCTGATTTAGTGCAAAGGCTGGCCACCTCTTGCCTTATCCCAGAACAGGGATAATACCAGGTGCTGGTATATCTCAGAAGATTAGCCTTCCTGAAATGTTTGTCAATTCTACAAATACTATTATTCTCATTATTAAAAATGTCATGTTCTTGCAATGTGAATGCTATCAAAATGTTATGTCTTTCCCCTTAATTATTGTAGAATTATGAAACAGAAGGTACAATAAAGAAAATAAATATCATCTACATTTTGTACCTCAAAGTATCTTACTACTATCAATACTTTCAAGCATTTGCTTAAGGGTCTACTATGCCTTTTTCTTTAAGAAAGAATATCTACATTAAAGGTGTATGCTTAAGTAACAAAAATTACCAGAAATTATATTTCCCAAATTACATTGTGTTTATTAGTATTATTAATAGTAAGCATATTACTATGTTTATACCACAGTTTAGAAAAACTTCTACTTGAATCCAGTAACACTTCATTACCTTTTGCAACGGACTGAACCTCCACCCATATACATATACTGAATCCTAACACTCAGTGTGATGGATGGTCTTAGAAGGTAGGGCCTTTGGGAAGTAATTAGGTCATAAGGGTAGACTCCCATGAATGGGATTAGTATCCCTTATAAAACAGACCCGAGAGAGCTCTCTCACCTTTTTTCGGCAAGGTGAGGATCCAAAGAGAAAACAGCCATCTGCATCCCAGGAAAGGGCCCTTACCAGAACTTAACCTTGTGAGCACCCTAATCTCAGAGTTCCAATCCCCAGCACTGTGAGAAATAATTTTCTGTTTATAAGCCAGTGAGTCTACAGTACTTAGTTATAGCAACCCAAACTAAGACACCTTTAATTACTATAATACATTGCATGTTGGAATTAGCCTGATTAATACTATTATGAAAAGTATAAAAATTAGCATGGAGAATAACTTATCAAGTCATTTAAGCATTTACTTTGAGGAAAGTTACGTTTCATTCTACTTACCTGTACATAGAACTTAGGCACACTTGCCAAAGCATTTACTATGTTTGCTAGGATTGTGCTTGAAGGTGGTGGGTACATATACTTGAGACATGAATTCAGAGGAAAAGTCAGCCTAAAAAAAATATTTAAAATGTTTATCATGTTTTAGCAAATTTCATATCAATAACTCACTTTTAGGTAACATACAAAATTGCTCACATAATTCAGTACTTTTAGATTTACCTTGTTCCTAATAATCCCAAACAAGTACATTTAAAAAGAAACTTGCTTTCTGACTGCACTAAAAAAAGGTATTTCTTACCGGAGCTTATCTTATAGCTCTGAACATTTTTTTTTTATGTTCATTTATTTTTAAGAGAGAGAGAAAGAGTGTGAGAAGGGGATGGGCAGAGAGAGAGGGAGACACAGAATCTGAAGCAGGCTCCAGGCTCTGAGCTATCAGCACAGAGCCTGACGCGGGGCTCTAACTCACGAGCTGTGAGATCATGACCTAAGCCAAAGTTGGATGCTTAACTGAGCCACCCAGGTGCCCTTATAGCTCTTAACATTTTAATGGTCCCAAATTCAGTGACAAACTCTAACTGCTGAAAATGTTCAATCAACATGTTAAAAATATACATGACAGATAATAAAATATCCTGTAGAACATCTTATTTGCAATACAGGCATGCACACGTGCGCACGCGCACACACACACACACACACACACACACACACACACACACACACTCTGAATGACAAAACTGAAAAAACAAGACACTAACAAAAAATACTAACCCATGGTTTGGTGCAATCCCATTTTCTATGGTTAAACAACCAAGTTCTTTCTTTTCTTTATCATCTTCCACAGGATCATCAGATCTAAAAAATACAGAATCAAAGTTGATCTTATCTTTAGAAATAGAGTAAAAAAACTGCATACAGAAAAGACATATTACCTTTTCAAACATGGTACTGTATTACGAAAATAGTTCCATAATAAATAAAACTTCCAACCATTTCTCAAATAGCAAAAGAAAGGTAAATAGTAATCAACATTAGTAAACGTCCTTCTCTATCCTAGACATTATACAAGGCACACATTTTCATTTAGTCTTTTTACTCTTCAATGAAACCCTATGAAGATGGTATGACAAATCTCATTGACAAAACAGACAAAAAAACAACAACAAAAAGCAAAAAAAATACCCCTGGAGTTCACACGGTATACAATAGTGGTACTCAAATTTCTTAACATGTATCAATACCACTTAAAGAGTTTGTTACAATTCAGACTGCTGGGCTTTATCTTCCCCTTCCTACCCTTCCTCCCACCAAATTTCAAATTCAGTAGGACTATGGTAAGGCCCAAGAATCTGTATTTCTTTTTTCATTAATGTTTATTTATTTTGAGAGAGAGAGAGAGAGAGAGCGAGAGTGAGCAGAGGAGTGGCAGAGAGAGGGAGACAGAGAATCCCAACCAGGCTCTGTGTTGACAGATAATAAACACAGGGCTCAATCTCAGGAATAGTGAGATCATGACCTGAGCTGAAATCAAGACCTGGATGGATGCTTAACTGAGCCACCCAGGCACCCCAAGAATCTGGGGTGCAGATGATGCAGCCGGTCCAGGGAGTACTCTGAGAACCACTAGTGCAAAGCAAATTTGTAAGTTTTATAACTACAAAGAGTTACAGTTGGGAATTAAATACAAGTCTTTGATTTCAAAGGCCATGCCTTTTCATGACACCCTGCTATCTGTAATACAAGGACTTATACTAGTTTTATTCCTCCACTTAAAATTGAAGTCTAGTTATATTCCTCCACTTAAAATTGATTACTTTTCCTCCACTTAAAATTGATTACTTTTCACCCTACCCTCTTCTCACTTCACACTGATTAAATTCTTAATATTAAATCAACACTCAAGATTCCTAATGCACAATTAAGAACAAACATAAATATAATATACTAGATTCAAGAGATGTATCATTTATTATCTGAAATCATTTACTTGCTAGTCTGAAGACAACCCAATAGAAACACAATTGATTAAAAACACTTTAAAATTTTAGGAAAACCTATCTACATACCTTTTCTTTTTTTCAGGGTCTGAAGAGGGACATGGGGAATGAACTCGATCTTGTTCTTTTGCAAATTCAACAACTAAAGTATGACCCAAAAGTTTCAGCTGATGTAGTCTTGTCAATGCCTTCAGTTGGAAAAGCAAGAGTAAAAAATATTTTATAATTTCACCAAAAATTATTTGTCAGAGAACATCTATATAATAACTTACACATGTTCTTTGTTAATGCTGTTAATATTTCCTTGGCTATTTCTTACCCATTTCTAATGTCAGGCTGGTTAGCCTTTGTCGTTTATTAAGGGACTGCTTCCTATCACTTACCAAAACTAAAATCTGCTGAAATCCAAATCTGCCTATACCTAGGCAACTGAAAAGGTTAGAAAAACAAACACAATCAACCTGGACTCACTTTAAATTCACGACCACAACCACAAATCTGGAGTGGAACTTAATGATGCCATACATATCTCATTTTTAGTTCATTTTTTCTACTAATTTCTAAGACTATTTTGTACTTTCTCCTGGTTCCTCAACCCTCACAACATTCCTTTCCCATTCTTTACCTTAGGATTTTGCTTCCTACTTTGGGAAAACTGAAACAACTATACGAGAACTTCAGATTCCCACCATAACTCCCATCTACCAGCATATGCATCTACATATTCTACCTTCTGCTATAATTAACTAGTCATGTTTTTAATCTCAATCCAGTTGCTTGACTTGTATACTAAATCCCACCCTCTCATCTACTCAAGAGTCTCTCTTCTGCTCCCTGAAACTGTATGGGAAGTCTTCTTTAATTTTCTGTCCTCTACTAAATCGTCCATATTAGCACACAAATATGCTTCTATTTCTCCCATCCTAATTTGTTTTTCTTCATCCATCGATCCCACTTTGCTCTTCTCCCCTCCTTTAATTACTGTTGCAGTAAAACTCCTTAAGAATTACCTAAGCCCTTTACCTAAAATTCCTTTGCTCCCATCCAGTCGCCAACTCAGTCCACTGGCACTGCTTAGCAAAGACAACAAATTCTGTACTGCCAAGCCAATGGTCTACTTTCAATCATCATCTTATTGCATTTAACACAGTTGATCACTCCCTCCTTGATACATGTTCTTCACTTGGTGTCAAGACATCATACTTTCCTGCTGTTTGCTTCCTAGCTCACTGGTTTCTACTGCTTAATCTCTTGGCTTGTGCCTTCTCAAATTCTAAATGTTGGCATACACCCCAGAGTTCTATTATGGGCCCTCTTTCCAGCTACTATCTTGGTGATCTAATCAGCATCCTAAATTTAAATTCCATCACTATGCTTATAATTCCCCAATTCATAACCTCAGTGCAAACCTGTCCTGAAGTCCAAGAAAACATATCCAAACTACAGGATGGCTCCCGTTAGGTGTCAAACAAACATCTCAAACTTCTCACACTTCAGAAACTGAGCCACTAATGTTCTCTCCTCATCCCCTCAAATATTTTCTATCTGGGACTTTTCACATTTCAGTTGCTGGTATAACTCCATTCTTCTACTCACTTATGTCAAAAATATTGAAATCATCTGTAAGTTTTCTTCCCACATCAAGAAATTGTTTGCTTCTATCTTCAAAATATATCCAGCATCTAACCACTTCTATCACCTCATTCCAAACAGCTATCATCTCTGAACTAAATTGCCACCATAACCTTTTTACAGATTTCCTTGTTTCTGCTCTTCCCTGCTTTACATCTCTTCTCAACACAGCACCCAAGGTGATCCTTTTAAAGATATGTTAGATTATGTTACTGCTTTGCTCAAAATATTCCAATTGCTCCCCATTTACTCAGAGTAAAATCTAAGATCCTTAGAATACCTAAATGAGGGTTGCCTGGGTGGTTTAGTCGGTTAGGTGTCCAACTCTTGATTTCAGCTCAGGTCATGATCTCAGGGTTCGTGAGTTTTGTCAGCACAGAGTCTGCTTGGGATTCTGTCTCCCTCTCACTCTGTACCTCTCTGCTTATTATTGTTCACTCTCTAAATAAACTTTAAAAAAAAAAAAAGTACCTACATGATATGGCCTCTATTACTTCTCTAACCTCAAATCCAATTATTTCTCCCTCATTTTGTCTGCTTCAGCCACTTTGGCTTACTTAAACATGACGTTCTCCCATACTACAGCCCTTGTTCCAGCCATTATTCTGACTGGAATGTACTTTCCCCAGGTACTCTCTTAGCTAACGTCCTTCACCTCCTTCAGATCGTTACTCAAATATGACCCTTATCACCTCAACAGCAACTCAACCATTCCCATCTAGCACTCTTGATCCTATTTCCTTTTCCTTTGTATTCCATAGCATTTATCATTTTCTAGAATATTAAACAATTATGTTTATTATTTATAATCTGCCTCCCCTTTAGAGAATGTGAGCCTCAATGAGAACATAAATCTTTATTATTATTTTCTTCCTCACAAAATGGATGTCATACATATTCTCTTTAAGGATATATGGTTTTTCATTTTTAATGTTAGCTAATTTCCCCCACCTCTCTCAGCTACTTACTTTGTAGTTCTACTTCCTTTTCAACTTCTTCTTCTCATTCTCCTTTGCTGGTCTGTCTTCCTTGGGCAACCATACCCATTCACCTGATTCAAAAAACTCCATTTTGAGCTTGTCTCAGCTCTAAAGCCATATTTTTAACTGTATTAAAAATACTTCCACAGAAGTAGCTCACTGACTCCTCAAAGTTAACAGATAGCATTTGAATTCATTATCTACCTTTGCAAGTATCTTTTAAATCTGCCCTTAATGTCAGCTAATGTAATAACCTAATACCTCAGCCCAAAAATCTCAAACCTAATTATGTATAGGAATCACAAGACCTACAAACCCAATCTCTACCAAGTGTATACCTACTTCTTCCTTTGTCTTCTTATTGATTTATTCAGACCTTTTATCTTGCCTTGCCCATTATAACACTTCTCTTGTCTTGGCTTTCCATTTGGTCTTCCTACCTTTAGTTTTTCCCCATCTAATCCATTACATGAACTCTACCAGATATTTTCACAGATCTGACTATATTATTGGCCAGCTCAAAACTATCAGTGCCTTAATATCTACTAAACAAAATTCAGTCCCTCCCTCCCACCCAAATTTAGATCTCAACCTATTTTCCAAGTCCTAGTTCCATTTCAACCCTTAATTCTTGCTCTACTTACAACTTTCCATGTTTGACAGCTTCACTTAGTGTTCACCCAACCTGAAAGGGCCCATCTCCCTTTGTTTTCTTCTCAAAATCCAACTAATCATTTAAAGGTCTATCTCAAAGGTCAACTTCTTTGTGAATGAATCCCTAGGATTTTTAAAATACATGTATTTTCCCTTTAATACTTAAGACATCTTACCTTGCAGTTAAAGAGAGTTATCAATCTTTGCATCCTTTAAAATTTATTTTTAATTACATATGAAATTACAATTCAATCTTAATTTGCTTTCCAGTTAATCTATGTTTATTTGTTTGTTTGTTTATTTATTTATTTATTTATTGTGAGAGAGAGAGAGGGAGACACAAAATCTGAAGCAGACTCCAGGCTCCGAGCTGTCAGCCTGACAGGGCTCGAACCCCCGAACTGCAAGATCATGACCTGAGTCCAATGCTGAACTGACTGAGCTACTCAGGCGCCTCTCCAGTGAATCTATTCTAATTTCCAAATACCTAAACATTGGAGAAGATTTGCCAACTGATAAACCAAATGCAGTCTGTGAGGAAAACTCTTGAAATACAGACCCTTTTGCTTTTGAAAACTGTGGTTTAACATCACATTTCATTTTTGAACAAAGATAAGTTAATAGGAAATTGCTGACAACTTTAATAGTAAAAAAAAATAAAAATAAAAAAGTCATACCTTTATAGCTGCTTTTTCACTAGGAAAAGTAGCAAAAGCTGTATGTTTCTGAAAAATAATTAAGGTACAAATTATTTGTAACATAATTTCAGTCTTCCATAAGGAAGTCTGATACTTCACCAGTTGACAGTGATTTCAAAAATTAATAAAGTCATGGAAAAGGATGGAAAATCGAGATTATTTTAACTGATAATGATTTTCAGTACAGTGGTTCTGAATCTTTTTTGCTTCAGAGTTCCTTGAGATGACAGCTATGTAGCCTTTTAAATACGAAGGTGTACACACATATACAGTATGTTTTACACATGCTTTTAAATAGTTCAATAGACCAGAAGTTTAAAAACCCCTACTATACACAGGAAAACTCTTAAACTATCTCAATATACAAATATCTGCAATTTATAATATATATGAAGATCTTAAAAACTTTCCTCTATAAGATAAATGCGAAGTTTAAAAATGTTTACCAACAGAAAATCATTAAGTGCATGTTTCCTTTGTGATTTATCCTTGTAATAAGGGTTCAATGGGAGAAGTCTATTTTTCAATATAAACTGTAAATAGTTTAAAAACCATCAGAAAAAAACATAAGTCAAAAGTAAATGAATCCTTATGCTGTGAAAGAGTTGTTGTCAAGAGTTGCTTATATTATATCATACATTCTAATTTTGTCAGATCTGATCCAACATGACCTAATAAGAGTGTATTTAAACTGAATAACACAGAATACTTGTACTTGCTGGTATACATGACACTTTGATCAAAACTGGTCGTTCTTCTCAGTACTTCTTAACCCTGGCTGCATATTAGAATCACCAGAGGAGACTAAAACCACTGATTTCGCTGCATCATAGACCATCTTGCAGAAACTTAACATCACCGTACTGTTTTAATGGAGAGAAACCCATCTAAAACATCTTCAGGCATAAAAGCAAATGAAGTTATTGAGTAAATTCCTGCAGTCTCAAAATATTGTTCCCCAAAAATTCCGTCAGAAATAAATTTTTATTTTATTTTTATTTTATTTTAGAGAGAGAGAGCGAGCAAGCGAGCATGAGCGGGGCAGAGGGGCGAGGGAGAGAGAGAGAATCCTAAGCGGGGTCCAAGCTCTGCGGGTAGCCGGAGAGGAACTCCATCTCACCTCCCACGAAACACGATCTGACCGAAATCAAGAAATGAAGCCTCAACCACTGACCCACCCAGGTGCCCCCTTTTTATTTTTTTCACTTTACTTTAGAAAAAGATTTTATGAATAATTTCTTCGTAAAAAGTCTAGTAGAAATTCTATAACTGGCTTACTGAAGTTACTATTGTAGTTTCTCCTCTATTTTAATGAATATCTTCACAGTGGCATATACGTGAACCAACATTTTTGCAAAGTCCTTTGTACTTTATATTTGAGTACTGAGTCTAAAAGAAATGCTCTCAAATTCAGAGGAGTTTTGAGATTCCCCGGATGGATCAGAAAAGGGAACGTAAGCCACTCTTCTGCCTGCTCTTCTCGGCGGCGCTGTGACTAATGCAGGCTCAAGCCAATTAAAACTTCACATGGTACGCAAGACATCTGGACATTAAAGAGGAAAGACAGACACGCCCTCACTACACAAGCGCATTTTCCCACTCTTTTCTGTCTTCCTTCTGTCAAAGCTTCCCCCTCCCCGAGTCAAGAGCCTTCCCCGGCGGCTTGGGACAGGAGCGCCCTTACCAGTCGTCCCTTATCTGACAGGACGCGCACCGATTGCGCCCCGAAATATTTCAGCAAATCCTCTTTCTCCTCAGCAGTCAGCTCGGCTGGCAGGTGCCTCACAAGAAGGGTTCGGTCGCCCCGTGACGGAGAGAGTGAAGCATAGCTCTGACATCCTCTTGCCATCGGCGGTAGAGGCTGCTCGGGAGCCGCCATTTCCCTCAGAGAAACTGCAACACGGAAAGCGAAGAGAAGAGGCCGCAGTGAAAATGAGCTAATCAACAGAAGCTGGGGATAAATGAGTATTTTTCCGCCTCGCGCTAAGGATTCTGGAAACAGAGAAATACCGCGATAGAGGGTCACTTTCTCGCGAGACTTGCATCCGCGACGGATGTCTCTTAGGAAACCGGTTTCTAGAAAAGAAGAACTAGGTTCCAAACGAAGGGAAAGCAAAGTGGTTTTAAATTACAGGTAGCTGCTGAAGGTATTAAAAAAAAAAAAAAAAAAAAAAAAAAAAAAAAAAAAAAAAAACCTTTGCCCTAGAGAAGGGTGAGGATTTAAAAATGTATCAGATAAGGAATGAGGGGGTCCCAGTCGCGTGAAGGGGAAAGAACGTAAACCCAGGGAATGAAAGAGCCACCGCCGCGACAGCGCAGGCGGGGAGCCAGACTGGACGCGGCGCTGGCCTGGGCGGGAGCTGAGTTCACTGGATTCCTATTTCCTGGCCAATCGCGAAAGCGTATTGACTGGCTGGCCGGCGGTGGGGGGGGGGGGGGGGGGGGTGTTGCTTACAGTCTTGGAAAAGTAAAACCTAAAGATAGCATGTTCTTCCTTCAGTAAGTGCCCTTAGAACTCAGTTTAAGGAACAAAAAGTTAACAAAGAAATGTGTTTTGTTTTCTTGAGTCATCGTGCATATAGCAGCCTCATAGGCTCTGGCCACTGTTTATTTCACGGAATTGGTGGCCTCTAGGGAGATATACTCTAATGTAAATAAATGATTATATAGATAAAGCGATAGATCTTTACGTTTAATCCTCATAACAACCCTAAGGGGATAGGTACTCATTTCGATTTTATAAGTGAGGACGTTGATGTACAGGGGGCATTGATATACAATGAGGGCATTGATGTTTAATAAATGGCAAAGCTGAGATTCGACCCTGTTAGCGTGACTGGCGTTACACTTTGATCCACTATCCTGCCTAGTTTCTGAATGTAGTGAAGGAGAGATCATCCCAAGAAATCAATCAGAAATCTTCCTTACTGATTTTTCTAGTAGGGGTGTGTGTGTCTGTGTATAATGATTAAATTTTGGATATGAAAATTTCTCTCTAGAATTCCTTGAGGATTCTAGAGAGAGGTATTGGTTACAGTCGGCTACATTCTGTACAGGTGCTGCTATAGTCTAGGGGCCTATGGAGCCTACTTTTTATTTCCTACTTAATTAGGTATTAAAGATATAACAGCAAGCAATATACTAAACTTCTGCTTTCATGGAGCATTGTTGGAGAAGCAGGAAAGGGACTTTTTTTTTTTTTTTAACATGAAATCCCTGATGTTTATTATCATAATAAAGCTTGGACGTCTAAATTCTATAGTTGTATTAAGCACTATGAGCAATTCAGGAGGCTCTAATTTAGTATTAGTATTTGGTAGTACTCGACGATTTTCTGATTTTTTTAAACATAATTTATTGTCAAACTGGCTTACATACAACACCCAGTGCTCATCCCAACACAGGCCCCCCTTCAAGGCCCATCACCCATTTTCACCTCTCCTCCACCCCACCCCCCCATCCACCCTCAGTTTGTTCTCTGTATTTAAGAGTTTCTTGTGGTTTGTCTCCATCCCTCTCTGTTTGTAAATATTTTTTCCCAGGAAGGGACAGATTTTAATAAAAACTAGGAAAACATGGGAAAACCCCCAAATGTCAGTTACGTAGAGTCAGACCTTGATGCTCCAGTATGTTTCTTTGGAGTCTTGATTATATGGAGACTAATTGTAAACTGACTGATTTTTCTAGTATGGGTGTGTGTGTCTATGTATAATGATTAAATTTTGGATATGAAAATTTCTCTTGGTTGCAGTGTGAAAAATATAGTAGAAGCCAGTAGAAGCTATTATAGTAGCCCAGGCACAAGACATTGCTTGAAATAGTTTGGTAACAGTAGATATAGAGAGAAGAAATTGGAATTGAGACATATTTCGGAAGTAGAATTGATAGACTTTTAGATGAAGAAGAGTGATTAAGGATAGTTCTGAGTTTTCAGCTTGAGCGCTAAACTGTTCACCATCTAGGTGGATGATGGTGCCATTTACTGAGCATGAGAAGAGCAACTAAAATGTTAACTAGATTAGGGACTGCAGGGAAGGGTGGGAAATGGAGGAATACATGTTAAATTTCAAGTACCTATTCAGTATCCATGTTTCAAGTAGGAAATTGGATGTGTAAATATGGTATTCTGGAGAAATATCAACCGGAGATGCACATATAGCATCAACACACATAATGTTTCTATCCAAGGGATGAGAGATAGTGTAGGCCAGGGGAAGGGGGCCCAGTATTGATCTATGGAGCATGCCAATGTTGGGAAATGGAGGAGAGGAGAAAGAACAAGATAATTCTTTTTTCTTTTGGCACTTATATTCTAGTAGTAAAGATAGACCACAACATGTAGATAAGTAAATAAGTTCCTTTGGAGAGTTATATGTGCTTTGGAGAAAAAAAAAAAAAATAGAGACAGGGTAGAGGGATAAACTTATTAGAGAAGGCATGCTGCTTTAAACACTGTCTTTTGCAAACTTTTGCTGTGTCTCTTACCATTAGTTAAATGATGAGCATATAATGTATAAATATCTGTTCAAGGAATGAATTCAGGAATGGATTAACCTTAATATTTATAACTGCTTCTTATGGTCAAAAATTGCTCCATCAGCCATCAACATAAATTTAATGGTCCTTATATATTATAATTGAGTATCACAACTCATTGGGATAGTTTACCATTTAATTTAATTACTTTTATCTGCACTCACTTAAATCTGTCTTATCCTTCTCTTGCCAATAGCTCAGACAGATTTCATAATTTCTTAGTCACTTTCAGTTAATAGTCCCAGTGGTCTTGAAATGTCAACTCTAAATTACATTCAGGCCTCACTTTTTACCCTCTTTTCATATTAGCCTTAACCTGAGAGATAGGAGGAAGATATAATTTGCTTTTATTTCTCCCATGTTTGAGTAGAAGTGGATGTGCTCTGTTCTGAGTTGCACATTTCTCATTTTCTTTTCTTGTTATACTGCAGAGTTCCCAAATTTTCTGAACTCATGTTGCTTTTATTGTCTCAATAATTTTTTCATAACATCCCTTGGTGCCTCCTTGCTTCCTGTTCCACCTTGACTTTCAAGAGGCACTTGTTTTTTCTCAAAGCAACAGGGGTAAAAAAAAAAAAAAAACAAAAACCCAGCTTTGCAAAGATTTTTTTTTCATTTATTTGTTTGTTTATTTATTTATTTATTTTTAAGTAGGCTCCACACCCAACATGGGGCTTGAATTGACTGACTGAGACAATGGGCACCCCACCAAACATTTTTAGATTCAAAAATATTTCTTTTTTTTTTTTTTTTTTTTTTTTTTTTTCAACGTTTTTTATTTATTTTTGGGACAGAGAGAGACTGAGCATGAACGGGGGAGGGGCAGAGAGAGAGGGAGACACAGAATCGGAAACAGGCTCCAGGCTCCGAGCCATCAGCCCAGAGCCTGACGCGGGGCTCGAACTCACGGACCGCGAGATCGTGACCTGGCTGAAGTCGGACGCTTAACCGACTGCGCCACCCAGGCGCCCCGATTCAAAAATATTTCAAGCTGGTGATTCATGTAGTGTCTGGCAGATATTGAGTGTTGTTGTTTCCCTCAAATATTTAAAATATTCCATAGCAGGGGCATCTGGCTGGCTCAGTCTTGATTTGGGGTCATTAGTTCAAACCCCACGTTGCATGTGGAGATTGCTTAAAACAATAATTAATTAATTAATTAATTAAAAATCAAAATAAATTATTCCATAGCACTCCTGTGAGGTGGCCGGGGCACCTGGGGCACCTCAGCGTACAGTTTGAGAATTGTGGCTCTAACTTCTTTTTGGTTTTGATTTTCTTCATTGCAAGGAAGGAGGGAATGTTAGAGGTTGGGAGTATCTTACTTCATTGACCAAATGTTGGTTCTTTATCTCACTCTGATTCTCTCTGGTTCTATCTTTCTGTGGATGGAAGCCTCTGCTAATGTGGTTTTTAGGGGCTCATATTCATCAATTCCCCCTCTATCACTGAGTACCTTCTGAGATAAGAATAGCTTTCCCTGCTCCTTGGCCCTTACTTTGGTTTCTGTCCCTAGTTTATCTGCATTCCTTTCCATTTTCAAGCTCCCTATTTTTTCCCATGAAGCTAGGAGCACTGCTGGGGCCTATTTCTGCTATTTTTGGAAGGCTGTGAAGAACTAACCTGAGAAAGGAATTTACTCTTTTTTTTCAGACTTTTTTTTAAATTAAAATATAATTGACATAGAATATTACATTAGTTTTAGGTATACAACATAATGATATGATGTCTGTATACATTACAAAATGGTCACCACAGTAAGTCTACTTTACATCCATCATCTTACATAGTTACAAATTTTTTTTCTTATGATCAAGAACTTTTGAGATCTACTCTTAGCAACTTTCAAATATACAATACAATATTATTAACTCTAGTTACCATACTGTACATTACATCTCCAGTATTTATTTTATAACTAGAACTTTATATCTTTTGACATCCTTCACCCATTTCTCCCATCTTCCCCCCACCCCCCACCACCCCCACCCCCGGCCTATGACAACCACTTTTTGTATCTCTGAGCTTGGTTTTGTTTTGTTTTGTTTTTGAGTCCCATGTAAGTGAGATCAGATGTCATTTTTCTTTGTCTGACTTATTTCATTTAGCAAAATGACCTTGAGATCCATCCACTTCGCCACAAAAGTCAATATTTCCTTCATTTTTATTTCTGAAAAATATTTCATAATATTTCATTACATATCACATTTTCTTCATCCATTCACTCATTAAGGGATGTGTAGGTTGTTTAGCCTATATCTTGACTATTGTAAATAATGCTGTAGTAAATGTGGGGATACATATATCTTTTTGAGTTAGTTTTATTCAGCTGAGACCCACAAGTGGAATTGCTGGATCATATGGTAGTTCTTTTATTTTTTGAGGAGGCCCCATACTGTTTTACATAATGGCTATACCAGTTTACATTTCTGCCTATAGTGCACAGGGATTCCCTTTTTCTCCACATCCTTGCCAACACTTGTTATTTCTTTCTTTCTTTCTTTCTTTCTTTCTTTCTTTCTTTCTTTCTTTCTTTCTTTCTTTTTGATAATAGCCATTCTAATAGGCATGAGTTGGTATTTCGTTGTGGTTTTGATTTGCATTTCCCTGAGGATTACTGATGTTGAGCATCCATTTGTGTATCCATTAGCCATCAGTATGTCTTCTTTGGAGATACGTCTACTTAGATTTTCTGCACATGTTTAATTGAATTATTGTATATTCTTTTGCTATTGAGTTTCATGAATTCTTTCCCAAATTTTTTGTTAAAAACAGTCTCCTCTTGCTTCATAGCCAAACATCTAGAGAGAAACATAAATTATCCTTATTCACTTACCTTCTACTCACTCAAAAATGCATTTCTATCTGACTTCTGATTCCATTAGTCCTTAGAGTAATTCTCACTAGGGTCAACAGATACCTCCAAATCTCTAAATCTAGTGGACTTTTTCAGTGTCATTTTAACTGTTCACAGCACTTGAAACATTTGACAACTTTCTTTTTGAAGCATCAGCTTCCCTTGGTTTTCAAAATATACCATTTCTCTTATTGTTCTAGCTCACTTTTTCTCTAACCTGATTCTAATAAATTTTCAATTCCTTATTTTTCACTCTGTCCCCTAACTTTGAACTTTCTTTCCACTTTTACTGTTATATTACAACCTTGTTTGTTAATCTCATTGAAAAAAATTGAGGACTCCCATACCCATCAATCATACTTATATTTGTTCTCTTTGGTTAAGCCAAACTCTCACCTCAGAAGTGGATCCCCTGCCTTCTTGGGTACTCTGAACCATTCTCATTCAGTATGTATGCTATTATCATTTTGCTTTTTGAAAAAGCAAAGCAGGGGCACCTGGGTGGCTGAGTCAGTTGAGCATCCAGCTTCAACTCAGGTTGTGATCACATGGTTCATGGGTTCAAGCCCCACATCAGGCTCTGTGCTTATATCTCAGAGCCTGTAGCCTGCTTTGGATTCTGTGTCTCCCTATTTCTCTGCCCCTCCTCTGCTCATGCTCTGTTTCTCTTTGTCTCTCAAAAAATAAAAATTAAAAAAAAATTAAAAAAAAGCAAAGTAAATGATTTGGAGAACAAAGGCTAAAGAAATATAGAAAAAAATTAAAATTTCTTACAACTTACAGCCCATTAACAAGTACTTGGGACAGGTAGGGTGATCTTTCTTTAGTAACTCAAGTGCCTTACCTTTAATACTTTGCTAGAGGCAAAAAACAAAAGCAACCTTAGCTTGACATTAGCTTGACCTCCAGGATCCTATAAGTCTTCTTTAACATATAAAAATCCCTTTGGAAACTTCCTTCCTTTATCTCTTACCCTCACTTCCTCCTCCTGCAGAGGATATATGTTAGCAATAGCCCTCCAAACATATGGCCCACTGAAATACATCTGCAGGATCTCATGACTAAGGTTTTACTAGACAGTAGTAAATGACCCCTCAAGGTCCTAGAAACCTTGCTTGCAAATTCCTTGGAGACTTATGCTATCCCTAACCCCCTCCCAACTTGAAAGTGTATAATTAGTCACTCCTCACAACTGTAGTGCAACTCTTTCAGGAATCTGTCCCTGTGCTTTAATAAAACCATCTTTATTTTTGTACCAAAGACATTTCAAGAATTCTTTCTTGAACATTCACTACTGAACCTCAACATGTCATATCAGCAAATATACAAATTAAAAAAAAAAAACAACTTTTGTTTCCACTTCCCTCTCCAGCTGCCATCTCTTTCTGTTTATAGCAAAACTTCTAAAAATAGGATTTATATTTGTTGTCTCCACTTTTTTTCTCCTATATTTTCTTCAGTTTTGTTAACAAAACTGCAGGCCCAAAATGGCATCACTTAGGCCAAGTCATTGAAATAAGGATTAATATATAACGTAATTATAGTTTCAACCTCCCCAAGAAATATAATCTTAACTGGTCCATCAGGAATTTTCTGTTAAGCATCTGTCAAATGGGCCCTCTCCAGCCCCCACAGGAAGATGAGGTGGTCTACTTAGTAAAGACTTTCTACCATTCCCTATAAGGGAAAGCAACCTTTCCTGGAACAGTTCTTTCTTTTCTTTTGCTAATAATTTCTTGTTCCATCTTCCTTCCTATAAAAACCTTTTATTTTGTGCAATTCCTTGGAGCTCCCCTCCACCTTCTAGATGGGATGCTGTCTGATTCATGAATTACTAAAGCCAATTAGATCTTCAAATTTATTCAGTTGAATTTTGTTCTTTAACAGATTTGGTGGCAGCAGTGGGATCCGAAGCAAACCTCCATCAAAATTCAGGGACAATGAGAAACAGAAGCATGGTGCTCTATGAACCTTGTTGAATTCACTGTCTTTCTCGCTGTTTCCAAATGCCCTTGGTGAGTTCCTCTCAGTTTCAGCTCTGCTCTCTTTACATTTGAACTGTGACCTAATTGGCCTTTTTTTTTGTCCAGAGTTAATAAGTCATTCTGGACTTAAAAGTAGCTGTAACAGATCGTCAGTCAACCCTTGGTTCAGTCCACAATGCGATATATGAATCCCTTCTCCAGTTCCAGTCTGCAGTCCCTGTTTACTGGAGTTTTCTAGTTTGGTCTGTATTGGGAATTATTGGTAGTTACCAGCTAGAGTTGGACTGGGTTGGACTTAAGAACCAGACTGAGTTCAGAATCAGGGTCTGATTTAAGAACTAGAATGAGTCCGGGATTGGACTGGGTCTGATTTAAGCTGGATTGCATTTAGTGTGAGACTTGGTGTTTTAAATAGAAATTAGTAGCTAATGGGAATATTGGAAGCCAAAAATAAAGATGCAAACGTTGATAGACATAGGTTGAGCATTTAAAAGCTTTTGGAGTATTTGCCATCTCAAGAAGACTCCCATGGTAGGATAACTTGGTTATGGAATAAGTTAGACTGACACTAGGTTACTTGCCAGCTTTAAGAAAATATCTGTACAATGAGTTACACTGTAAAATACCTCCCCAAAACCAACCCCATGGCACATCCCTCTTAGGTGTGAGTTTGCCTCCAAGAATCCTAACTAAAAGGCCTAGCTTAAAGAAATAGGATTCTTTAGATCTAGAGAGTTGAGCACACACCTGCTTATTCTATATCTAAGAGCTATAGTCCTGAAAGTTGCAGATATCTAGCAAGATGAACAGTTTTACTAAGAACAACCTAAAATTACAATGGCCATTATGGGAAACATTATAATTAGATAAGATCACTTAAGAAGAATACTTGAAATTAACAGTCCCCAAATTAAATAGGATGGGATACTTATTTTAATTTGCATGCAGAAGTCTCCAAAAGTTTTCAAACTTCTAAAATAGTTTCAGTGGAAGATTCATTGCAAATGTCTAATAAAAAAATAGAGAAAATGTACCTAAAACAAAGATTATAAGACTTATATCTACTCTGAAGAGGCTATTAAACAGCTATCTCTGTTTTAAAAGTTTATTTATTTATTTTGAGAGAGAATGTGAACAGGGGAGGGGGGAGAGAGAGAGAGAGAGAGAGAGAGAAAGAGAGAAAGAGAAAATCCCAAGGTGATCCCATGCTGTTTGCTCAGAGTCTAACATGGGGTTCGAACCCACAAGCCATGAAATCATGACCTGAGTCTAAATCAAGAGTTGGATGCTTAATGGACTGAGCCACCAGGCACACCTCATGGCAGTAATTTTAAAACGGAAGCTATAAGGTCTCTGTATATCTGAACATACAGTTCATATGTGTCTATATCTGTCTTGTAGATGTGTGATATTTTCTACCTCCAGATGGTATTGCCAAAATTAATTTGCTAAAGCTCTGTTTAATTGGCTTAAACAAACTAGCACTTATGTAAATTAGTGTACATAAAAGTTCTCAAAAATGTAATAGAAACTAACCCAAATGTTTTTCAGGTTCTTGTTGGTATGGTTTGAACTAGGGTCTGTGAGTCAATGACCAAGAAAGAATTCTTGAAAAGTGCAAAAGGGTGTTTTTATTGTAACACTGGGACAAGACCCCTGGGCAGAAAGAGCTGCACTGGACTTGTGAGAAATGGCTGATTTTATACTTTGGAGTTGGGGGAAGTACAGACAAAGGAAGTTTCCAAAAGGATTTTCATTTGTTAAAGAAGACTTACAGGATCTTGGCGGTCTGGTTAATATTGTTAATATTAAGATTAGGTTGTCTTTTGCCTCTAGCAAAGTTTTATCATCATTGAGGCAGCTAAGCTCCTTGAGGAAGGTCACTCTGGCTGTCCCAAGTACTTGTCAATGGGCTATAAGTCCTAAGGAGATTTAATTTTATCTATATTTCTTTTACCTTTATTCTCTACATCATTGTATTCTGGGATAATCTTCAGTAAATTAAAGTTAGCTCAATAAATTCACTGGTTTAATTAAAAGAGGCATGTCTTTAGAGTTATCAACATTGAATATAATTCTGATAAACAAATTTTATTCTACTAGTTAAATTTATTTACTAGTTAAATTCATGTAATATCATTTGCAATTTGTTAGCAAAAATAATTTAGAATTATAGTTGATTTTATCTGGTGTCTTATGAAGTTTTTATACATAATCTAAACATAATTGTTAAAAACGAGCAGATTGAACAGATAACGTTTTGGGAAGACTTTAAAAATTATTTCCCCAAATCTTCTTGGTAACTCAAAACGTTAAAGTTTTGCTAAGGGATGAATTAAATTTGTTGAATATTGGGATCATTTCCTAATAAAGTAATAAAACATTAATTACTAAACATAGATTTCTCTACTTTTGGCTTTTTATAACAGAGAAACTAAGATATTCGGATGTGTTAATGCTACATTGGAAAAGGCACATGCTTCTGGAAATTATGAAATGTATTCATAAATTTTCCAATGTAAAGAATGCTGGTATAAAGGTTCACAATTGCCTACTTCTAGTTTTCACTAGAAATTAAGGTTTCTAAGAGTTAAGAATTCTAATTAATATGTGATTATAACAACTAGAAATAATAAGGAAAATATCTCCTTATGTTGTAGGATTTTTTTACCTCATTACCTGGGATTCGTTGTTTCACTGCTTTGAAAACTGAAGAGGTGGACACAGAATGAGCAGCAGGCAGAGGTTTATTAGAATATAAGATTAGAAAGGAAGAGTAGTAGGAAAGCTCTCTTTACAGAGAGGGGCATTCGAAGGTGAATACTTGATAAAGTTTTGGGATGATGGGGGGTTTGTGGGGTCTGGAGCCGATGGCCAAGAAAGAATTCTTTAAGATGTCTTTGGTGCAAAAGGGTGATTTTATTAAAGCATGGGGACAGGATCCATGAGCAGGAAGAGCTGCACTGGAGTCATGATGGGTAACTCATTATATACCCTCAGGTTGGGAGGAGATCAGGGATAGAGTAAGTCTCTAAAGAATTTTGGAAACAAGGTTTCCAGGACCTTGAGGGGCTAGCTATTGCTAGCGAAACACCATTCATCACCATTTTAATAAAACCTCAGTCATAAGACCCTTCAGATGCATATTGGGGGGGCTATAAGCTTGGAGTATGATTGCCAGCATATATCTTGGGGCAGTTAAGATAAAGGAGGTAAACTTACAGGATCCGTGAGGTTGGGACAATGTTAAGCCAAGGTTCTCTTTTGCCCCCAGCAAGTGTCATCACTGAGCTTCTAGAGGGAGGTCACTCTGCTGGTTTCAAGAACTTGTTAATGGGCTGTAGGCAGTAAGGGAATTTAATTTCTCATTTGCCTTAGTTTCCCACATTATCATGGCAAGCACTTAAACCCCTTTCCTTTGTTCTTGGGTAGCCAGGAGTGTCCAAGGAGTATCACACATGTCCCACCTTGAGGGAAGGTTGGTTCTGGCTTGTGTTTTGCCCTCAGCCTGCCTCATGCTCAGTCATCATACCTATGGACAATAGGCAGGGGTCCTTGTTTTATAAGGTTCTGGTCACCACCACCCCACACCCCCACACCCTTCCTCCTTATTCCTTCTCAGGTTCTACTCTTATTGACTGGATAGCTAGGTGCTGGGTTGTCCATTCCTGATTGACTCATTTCCATTGTATAAGGGGTGGTCTAAGGCCATACCTGTTCCTTGTGAATCATAGGTTTTATGATCTACTTATTTTTAGTGAGGTCTTTTGTCAAATTCCTGAGAAAAACCTAAGGGGGTGGTGTCTGTTACATTCTTAAGAGGAACCTTATGTCCCAGGGGGTTTGCTGTGGTCAGATACTCCCAGCATTGTTCCAAAATACGTGTTTTTCCCCACCAAGGGACCTCAGGAAGTTTCTCTCTCTGCTTATTTTATCCTATCTTTTCCTATCATACCAAGAAAGTAGGATGTATTTTCGATAGTAAAAGATACAAAAAATTGAGATGCAATTTTTGTTGAGGAAAAAGAAAGTAATTTTGTCCTAAAATGAGACTGGTTGTTTAAAGAGAAAATAGACAAAATCTGAATATAAAAAAGAAAATTGTAGAAAGTTTGTTAAAAAGGAAACTTTGGAAAATAATTTTATATGTGGTCAGTGATAAGGGACCATAAGGCAAGCTGACACCCTATAGCCACCCCCACCCATGGTATATGTGTGATATTCCTCAGGTACTCCTGGCTGCCCAAGAACAAAGGAAAGGAAAGAAAACAAACAATTAACTGATAGAGATCACAGTCATACAGGACAATTTTCAAATATCTTAGTAAATTACAAGAAAAAGGCAATCTTATCAATAGCCTAATGTCTAGAAACGTGTAGCCCCAATATCACCCTCCCCTCCATAGTGATGTGGGGAACAAAGGCAAGAAGGAAATGACAGGTAAAGTTAAATTTCTTTATAACCTGCAGCCCATTGACAAATAAATACTTGAGGCAAATAGAGTATAATATTTCTCCAGGAACCCCCTACTGTCATAATGTTAATCCCTTATTAGGGGGAAAACAACCTTAGCCTCACAAACGCAAGGACTCAGGTATCTTAGGAGTCCTCTTTAGCATATATTTTTTTTTCTCTTTAACATATGAAAGTCCTTCTGGAGGCCTCCCTCTTGCCTTTACTTCCCTCAAATTACATAGTATATAACCAGTCACTCTTCATAACCCCAGTGCAGCTCTTTCTGCCCAGGAGCCTGTCCTCTGTCCTTGTGCTTTAATAAAATCACCTTTTTTGCACCAAAGATGTCTCAAGAATTCGTTCCTGGCCATGGGCTACAGACCCCCACCATTCCAAAATCCCATCAGTCAGGAGGTTGGAATGAGTAAGTTTTTATATCAAAAGTAAACTTACAAAATTGGAATTTGGTTTTCTCCATTAAAAGGACAAAGTTGCTGGATTTTTGGTCTGCTTTTGTTAATAGATTATGAACATTTCTTTACCTTTTGAATGATTTGCCTAGAAAACAAATATTCTGTGTTTTATAAAAAATAATTTCCTGTGTCTACTGTCTTTATCATGTCTTTGATTACCTAGGAAAACTGAGTTTTCCATATGTGTGTGTGTGTGTGTGTGTGTGTGTATGTATGTACGTATATATCTTTTTTCTTTTTAAAGTAATCTCTGTCCCCAATATGAGGCTCAAACTCATGACCCCAAGATCAATAGTTGCATGCACTACCAAGTGATAAAGCCAGGTACCCCTGAGTCTTCTTAATATTAAAAGAGCTAAATTTGGGGGATCTTGGGTGGCTCAGTTGGTTGAGCGTCCAACTTCACCT
The DNA here is from genome assembly GCF_028018385.1 of Neofelis nebulosa. Lineage (NCBI taxonomy): Eukaryota > Metazoa > Chordata > Mammalia > Carnivora > Felidae > Neofelis > Neofelis nebulosa. Next base: position 133,708,362 of record NC_080783.1, read on the forward strand.
CAGGTCATGATCTCACAGTTCATGAGTTCATGCCCTGTGTCGGGCTCTGTGCTGATGGCTCAGAGCCTGGAGCCTGCTTGGGATTCTGTGTCTCCCTCTCTCTTTGCCCCTCTCCCGCTTGTGCTCTGTCTCTCTCTCTCTTTCAAAAATAAATGGATATTAAAAAAAAAAGCTAAATTTTGCTAATAGGTAATTAAGTTTTATAATGGTCTGTGATACTACTCAGGTCAGCACCTAAAAAAATTTTTTGTGTGCTATTTTTACAAACTTCCCCAAATCAAATTCTAAGTGAAGTCTTTTAGTCCTAGAAGAAACTGGAATTTTTCTAGATATTTCCTTGGAACATTCCAAGGGATTTGTTAATAAACTAGGCTTATTTCATATGTTAAACTATATGGGAAGTATTGTCAAATAAGAACTAATACTATTCTTTTTTTATGTTGTTTTTGTATAAATATATAAGAGTTCTAGAAATTATGTGAAATTCCTAGAAATATGTGTCCTGGTATGTTACCACTTGAAAATATTCTTTCACCTTCTGAAGTGTCTCATCAAAAATGAGACTCATATTAAAAGGACTAAACTTGAGTATCAAGGAAATGCTTTAGCTGACTTTCATGCAGAGGCAGCAGCAACAGAATCTATAAAGATTGTGGCATATGTGGATGAAGTCTATTCTGCCTCTGCAGAAAATGACCCTTTGATGCCAGACTTTTACCATCCTGATGTCCTTGCCCATGGCAACAGCCTACTTCTAAAACAAAGAAATTAAGATGGGTAAACAATAGTTGTAAATTAAATGAACAATTAAGGCTATGGGGGGTTGCAGTGCCTGGGTGGCTCAGTTGGTTGGGCGTCCGACTTCAGCTCAGGTCATGATCTTGCGGTCTGTGAGTTTGAACCCTGTGTCAGGCTGTATGCTGACAGCTCAGAGCCTGGAGCTTGCTTCAGATCTTGTGTCTCCCTCTCTCTCACTGCCCCTCCACTGCTCACATTGTCTCTCTCTCTCTCTCTCTCAAAAATAAACATAGAAAAATTAAATTAAGGCTATGGGAAACCCAAGATGACTGCACAGTTCTTTCTGGCTCCCTGGCATGCCCCATTTTTTTGGTGTTTACATTTTTTTAACCACTCTCATGCATTCAAGATGTCTCAAATTATTAATAGACATTGAAGGGAAGACTTTTATAAAATTGCAAAAATAGTCTACCAATGATGTCTGACCTGTCATGTTCATAATCCTGGAGAAACTTGTTTTTTTCCAAGAGGATTCACACTTCCTCCCTTTGGACCCTTTGGATACCTGAAGCTGGACTTCATTCAACTGTCTCTTAGTATAGTTTACCAATATGCTCCTGTTCTTTTTTGTGTGTTTTCCACATAGATTGAAGCTTTCTTTTCCTATAAGGCTGATATCCTCATGGTAGCTAAAAAAACTGCTAGAAAATGTGTTTCCTACTTAACATACCTTCCATGATCTCTGATGACCAAGGCATCTATTTCACGGAGAAAAATCACATGAGCCTTAATGGAAATCTTGAAAACTTTTTGGAATTATCACTGTTCATATCATTGCAATCATCAGACAAGGTTGAGAGAACTAATGGGATCCTCAAACTGAACATTTCTAAACTTGCCAAAACTACTGGACTTCTCTGTCTTAAGGTATTGCCCTTGGTCTTACTATTAGAAGCTTTCCTTTGGGAAGCATAAACTCATACCACATTATATAGTCACAGGCAGACCGATGTCTGTTGGCATACAGCCTTCTGTAGATCCCTTGTTTTCTCATGCTAGTATGACCAACTACAGTAAATCTTCCATGTCTTATGCTGAAACCTGTCAACAGGTTATAGAAGACTTTCTGGATCCCAACTCAGAGGAACCTGTTGGGCACAGTCTAAAGCCTGGTGACTGGGTATTCTGGAAACATTATCAAAGGAAGACAGTTCTTGAGCTCAGCTAAAAGGGACCTTACCAAGTTCTCCTAACCACTGATACTGTTGTGAAACTATAAGACACTGGAGACCTCTGAATCACATTGACAAGGAGGAGAAGTAGGTGACATCAAGGTAAACTGATTCTGCCCATGACAATGGATCAACTGCAGACTTTAAAGATGAAACCCTTTCTCCTTGTTTTCTTTTCTTGTACTTTGGCATTTGCCTGGAAAGATAATGCCATCATCTATATCTCCCAGGCCATTGCTAAGAGGTGGTAATCTAGAATTTATTTCAGGTTAGGAGAAAATCTAATTGTGCCCCTAACTTTTCACAAGCAAAATAAGATCTCTCATTGGTTGACTCCCCTGAATTTACATTGTTGAGTTAGAAAGGACCTCTTAAGGAGGTTTTCATGATTTAGGATTCTTTCTGTTTGTCAGGTCTCTATTTCCCTGGTTAGGGCTAAATGCAAATGAGGCTATGACCAACAAACTCTCCTTAATTCTTAATTATTGCAGAACCACCTGCTGAAGTAATGGTGGCCCCAAAAAGGTCTTTAGACTCTCTGGCCAAAGTTCTTGATAATAGGATAGCCCATAATTATCTTTCCACTGAGCAAGGAGGTGTTTGAGCTGTGGCCAACACCACTTGCTGTATCTGGATTAACACTTCTGGGGAAGTTAAAACTTCATTATATTAAATCATGGAGCAAGCCACTTGGCTTAAAAAGTTCACTTCTTCAAGGAAGTCTTATTTTTACTTTTGATTTAGGTTTATGATTTCATGATTATACTTATGTCTTGGGGACTATGGCTTTGAAGTGCACTCTGAACATTGGGAACTATTCTTATAATCTCCTTGGCATATTGTATCCTCTCAAAAACTTGAAATGCATGTTTGTAACTGCTAACTACCAAGCAGATGATCTTCCTGAGAGTGAAACCTTGGAGGAGAAGCCAAGAAAATGACTGACTTAAAGAATTTGAGCCTGAAACCATGACTTGTGAATATCATGGAGGTTAAGCATGACATATGGCTACCACACTGAAGGAAAAACACAAATTGCAAGAATTTTAGAGCAGTAGCTAAGAGCGGTGCTGATGCCTTACATTTTTATCATATCTCTTAGTTACACTGAGTCTGATCAATGGTGGGGGGAGGAGGGGAATTGTTAAAAAGAAAACCACAGGCCCAAAATGGTTTCACTTAGGCTGTCACCAAATCAAAGCTTAATGTATAACCTACTTGGAGTTTTAACCTCCCCCAGAAATTTAGTCTTAAAATCAAGAGTTTTCTCTTAAGCATCAATTAGGTAGTCTGTCACATGCACCCTCTCAGCCCCGGAAAAGAAGATGAGGTAATCTGCCTAAGCTCCCCTAAGGGAAGGTAAACCTGTCTGGAACAATCCTTTCTTTTCTTTTGCTAATAACTTCTTGCTTCAGCCCCCTACCTATAAAAACCTGCTTGTTAGATCGGATGCTGCCTGATTATTAAGTGATTCATGAATCACTTAATAAAGCCAATTAGATCTTCAAATTTACTCAGTTGAATTTTTTCATTAGCAGTTTATTCTAATCAAGTGAGCAACCCCACTATTCTACTGAAATTGCCCGTTTCAAGGTCACTAATGACCAACACATTGCTAAATCCAATGGTAATTTCTCAGATCTTATGCTACTTGATCTATCAATATCACTAAACACAATTATTTACTCTCTGCTGTAAAAACAACCAAAACAAAGCACAACTCCCAAACTAAGCTCCCTTCATTTGACTTACTGGGTACCACACTTGCAATGTTTTCCCTCAGTCATTCTGATCACTCTCTTTGTTTCTTTTGCTGGTTCCTCCTTATCTCCCTGACCTCCAAATGTTGGAGTTTCTTTTTACTCTACCCATCCTACAGGTAATTTATCAAGTTTCATGGCTTTTAAAACCATCCATATATTGATGCCTCCTAATTTAGTATCTCCAGCCTATACCTCTTTCCTATATCTAACCTCTTGCTTTGATACCTCCTCCATGTTATATAATAATCATCAAAAACATAACTTGTTTAAAACTGAGCTCTTGGGGCTCCTGGGTGACTCAGTCGGTTAAATGTCTGACTCCTGATTCCAGCTTAGGTCATGATCTCACAGTTCATGGGTTCAAGCTCCACATCGGGCTCCATGTTGAGAGCACTGAGCCTGCTTGGGATTCTCTCTCTCCCTCTCTCTGCCCCTCCCATACTTGCTCACTCTCTCTCTCTCTCTCTCAAAAATAAGTAAAATAAATAAATAAATAAAACTGAGCTCTTGATATTCTTTAAAACTCTCAAGTTTTTTCCATCTCAGTTACTTTTGATTTCTCTTTATCTTTTATACCCCATGACTCTCCATTCAACAAACCCTTATTGTACCTTCAAAATGTATCAAAAATTGGACCATTTTTCTCCATCCCCACTGTTACCACCCTTGTTAAAGCCACCATGAACTTTCTGAAATTGCAGTGGCCTTATGGCCATTCTACTTTTGTCCTTGCCCCTTGAGCAGACACAAAAAGGCTCAACAATTATTCCATGTGTTCTTCATTTCCCAACTCCCTTGTTCTTAGGTATGACTATGCAGTTCATTCTGGTCAATGGGCTGTTAGTGAAAGCAACATGTGTCAATTCCAGACCATAGCATGGAAGAGTAGATGTGAAAGCAGTGATCATGGGGACCACACATTGAGATTATAGAGATAAGCTAAACATAAGTAGACAGGTAAACATAACAGAATACACAGTCACCATTTAAATGACAACTGCCTTACAAAATTACTTGACTCCCACCAAACTTTCCATAATTAAGAAATATCTTTTATTATGTTAATGCACTGATAGTTTAGGGTTATTATTTTTTTTAACCATAGCAAAGCAAATTCTATTATGAATAAAAATACACTCTGATGGTTGATTTTATGAGTCAACTTGACTGGCCACAGGATGCCCAGGTTAAACATTATTTCTTGGTTTGTCTCTGAGGGTGGTTTTAGATGCGATTAGCATTAGATGTGGTGGACTCAGTAAAGTGGTTTGCCTAGTCTAATATTGGTGGGCATCATACAATCCCTTGAGAGCTTGAATGGAACATGAAGTATATGGTGGAAGAGTCTGTCCCTTTTTTTCCCGCCTTACTATTGAGCTGGAATATCTCACCTCTGGCCTTTACTGGGAATTATACCATTACCTTCCCTGGTTCTCAGACACTCAAATTTGGAGTGATTTATATACCCAGCGTTCCTGGATCTCTAGCTGACAGAAGGAAAATCATGGGACTTTACAGCCTCCATACTCACATGAGCCAATTCCTCAAAATAAGTATTTTCTCTATGTGAATATATAGCTTTTATTTATTATAAGATTTTAAATTTGCTTTATATACATATTGAAGAATATATGTTATATTATATATTAGTCTTATAATAAGAGTATATTTGGGGAGGGGAAGATAGCAGAGGAATAGGAGGACCCTAGGTTGGCCTCATCCCACAAATGCAATTATGTAACTATCAAAGCATACTATCTATCCCAGAAATTGATCTGAAGACTGGAAGAACAAACACCACAATTACAGGTAGAAAAGAGGCCACATTGAAGAAGGTAGTCACTGTGGTGAGGAGGGATCCATGGTTATGGAGAAGCTTGAGAGACTAACACACAAGAGAGTGCATGGGGAAAATGAATCTCCATAGCAAATTGGCTTGGAAAGTGAGAGACCCTGAATTTTGTAAGTTCCTGCAACCTGCAGGGCTTAAAGCCTGGAGTTTTAAAGGTCAGTGTGCTTGGCTCTAAGAGAGCTTGGAGGACATTGGGACTGCTCTTAGAAAGAAGGCAGGCAAACAGCGCATAGACATACAACATAGAAGCAGTCATCTGTTCTATGTTCTATGCTTGGGGCACAGAGTGGCCCATCTTGCTCATCTTGGAGTGTTTCCCAGAGAGGCAGCATTCACAGAGAAAACACTCCAGGAATAAAGGAATTGACAGGCACCTTTTCCCTCTATCTGCCCTTTAGCATAAACACAGAATCACCTGCAGGAACCAGTGCAGTGCTGGCTCTCCCTACATAACTTGCATACACCCCCACCCCACACCATGTTCTGTAAGAAACACCCTTCTTAGTCATGCATACCTCAGTCCCTTTACTGTGGACCCCCACCCCTAGAAGATTGGCCCATACCCCTGCCAACACTGCATATCCTGACCTTAGAGTTTTTCAGGATCTTGGTTCCAGCAGCAGGTCTCATTTCACAAGCAGACCAGGGCCCACCTAATTAAAATATGCCACATTTAGGCCAGGGACCAAATACTGCCCACAACAGTCAGAGAACCTCTGTTGGTGACTGACCTGAAGGATAAAGCAACCATGACACAACAGCAGAGTGCACACAGCACAACTGGATATACTTCTGGAAGCACCAGTCCTTGGGGAACAAGGAACACTATACTGCAGGGCACTCTAAGACCTCTTCTTCATAAATCCATTACCCTCAAGAACAGGAGGTATAGCTGACTTCTCTAACACACAGAAACAGGCACAGTGACTTAGACAAAATGAGAAGACAGAGGAATTTGTCCCAAATGAAATAACAAAATAAGGCCATGGCTGGAGATCTAACCAAAGGATATCAGATATAAGTAACATGCCTGATGGGGAATTTAAAGTACATGATCCTAAATGTCGTCACTGGACTTTAAAAAAGAGTGGAGGACATCAGTGAGACCATTAACACAAAGATAAGGAAGGAAATAGAAATAAAGGACTCAATAAACTAAATGAGAAACACACTTGATGGAGTGAACAGCAGACTGGAAGAAGCAGAGGAATGAATTAATGACTGGAAGACAGTAATAGAAAGTAATCAAGCTGAACAAAAGAGAAAAATAATTTTGCAAAATGAGAATAGTTAGGGAATTCAATGGCTCAATCAAATGTCCAGAAAAAGAAGAGAAAGAAAAGAGGACCAGAGAGTTTATTTGAAGAAATAAAACTTCCCTAATCTAAGGAAGGAAACAGATATCCAGATCCAAGTGACACAGAGAACCCCCAACAAAAGCAGACTCACACCAAGACATATTGTGAGTAAAATGGAAAAATATAGTGATAAAGAAAGAAATATTAAAAGAAGCAAGACACAGGCACCTGGGTGGTTCAGTTGGTTAAGCGTCCAACTTCACAGTTCATGAATTTGAGCCCTATATCAGGCTTTCTGCTATCAGCACAAAGCCCACTTTAGACCTCTGTCTCCCTCTCTCTGCCCTTCCCCTCCCCCAAAAAATAAACATTAAAAAAAAAAGAAGACAAAAGAAGACAGTTACACACAAAGGAAATCCCATAAGGCTATCAGCAGATTTTTCAGCAGAAACTTTGCAAGCCAGAAAGGAGCAACAAGATGTATTCAAAGTACTGAATGGGAAAAACCTGCAGCCAAGAGTACTTTATGCAGCAAGGCTATCATTCAGAAGAGAAGGAGAGATAAAGAGTTTCTCAAACAAAAGTTAAAAGAATTCTTGATCATTAAACCAGCCCTGCAAGAAATATTAAAGAGGACTGTTAGAGTGGAAAGGAAAGAACAAAAATGACAGTATGAAGGTAGGAAACACAAAGGAGTGAAAAATGAGTATTTCGCTTAAAAACTCCATCATGGAACTCACAAAACAAAAGGATGCAAATCTGACACCATATACCTAAAATATGGGGAGGAGAGGAGTAAAGAATGGGTTCAAACTTAAGCAACTGTCAACATAATATAGACTACTATGGGGCACCTGGGTGGCTGAGTTGGTCAAGTGTCTGACTTTGGCTCAGGTCACGATCTCTGGGTTTTGGGTGCGGGCTTTACATCAGGCTCTGTGCTGACAGCTGGGAGCTTGGAGCCTACTTTGGGTTTTGTGTCTCCCTCTCTCTCTGCCCCTACGTGACTCATGCTCCCAAAAATGAATAAATGTTAAAAAAAATTAAAAAATGTATAGACTGCTATATGTGGAAGATGTTATTACAAACCTAATTGTAGCCACAAGTCAAAAACCACTAACAAATACACAAAAATAAAGAGAAAAAAAATTCAAATATATTATGAAGGGAACCAACAAACTATGAAAGAGAAAAGGACAAGAAAGGACCAGAGAAAATCTTTGGAAACAACCACAAACAAGTAATAAAATGGCAGGCAATAAATATATATCTATCAATAGTTACTTTGAATGTAAATGGACTAAATGTTTCAATCAAAGACATAGGGGTGACAGAATGGATAAAATAACAACACCCATCTATTGCTCCCTACAAGAAACTCATTTTTTACCTAAACACACATGCAGATTGAAAGTAAGGGGATATAGGGGCACCTGGGTGGCTCAGTCAGTTAAGTGGCTGACTTGGGCTCAGGGCATGATCTCACAGTCTGTGAGTTCAAGCCCTGCATCAGGCTCTGTGCTGATAGCTCGGAGTCTAGAGCCTGCTTCTGTTTCTGTGTCTCCCTCTCTCTCTGTCCCTCCCCCATTCATGCTCTGTCTCTCTGTCTTTCAAAAATGAATAAATGTTAAAAAAAAATAAAATAATAAAGAAAGGGGATGGAAAACATTTATCATGCAAATGGATGTCAAAAGAAAAAGTAGCAATACATATATTGGACAAAATAAACTTTAAAACAAAGACTGTAGAGATACAGAGGATACTATATAATAAAGGGGACAATCCAACAAGAAGATAACAATTGTAAATATTTATACACCTAACAGGGGAATTAACATAAAGGAATTAATCAACAATAATATAATAATAGGGGACCTTAACCCCACTTATATCAATGGACAGATTCTCTAAACAAAAAATCAACAAGGAAACAATGCCTTTATATAACACACTGGACCATATGAATTTAACAGGTATATTCAGAACTTTCCATCCTAAGACAGTGGAATACACATTCTTTTCAAGTGCACATGGAATATTCTCCAGAATAGATCACATATTAGGCCTCAAAAGATGCCTCAACAAATTTTAAAAGATGAAAGTCATACATGCATCTTTTCCAACCACCACAGTATGAAACTAGAAGTCGAATACAAGAAAAAATCTGAAAAGACCACAAATATATGGAGGTTAAATAACATGCTATTAAACAATGAATGGGTTAACCAGGAAGTAAAAGAAGAAATAAAGTACCTGGAAAAAAATGAAAATGAAAACACAGTGGTTCAAAATCTTTGGGAGGCTCTAAGAGGGAAGTTTATAGTATTACAGTTCTACTTCAATCAGCAGGAAAAGTCTCAAACAACCTAACCTTACACCTACAGGAGCCAGAAAAAGAACAATAAGTAAAACCTAAAAACAACAGAAGGAAGGAAATAATGAAGATTACAGCAGAAATAAATGATACAGAAACTAAAAACAAATAGTAGAACAGATCAATGAAACTAGGAGCTGGTTCTTTGAAAAAAATCAAGAAAATTGGTAAACATCTTGCCAGACTCATCAAGAAAAAAAAAAGAGGAATAACCAAAATAAATAAAATCACAAATGAAAAAGGAGAAATAACAACAAACACCATTGAAATACTAGCAATATTAAGAGAATATTATGAAAAAATATATGCCAACAAATTGGACAACCTGGAAGAAATGGATAAATTTCTAGAAACATATAAACTACCAAACCTGAAACAAGAAATTTTCAAATATAAATTTTTAACAGACTATTTGCCAGCAAAGAAATTGAATCAGTAATCAAAAAACTCCCAACAAACAAAAGTCCAGGATCAAATGGCTTCACAGGCGAATTTTACCAAATATTTGAAGAGTCGATACCTATTCTTCTCAACTACTCCAAAAAATAGACACAGAAGGAAAACTTCCAAATTCATTATATGATGCCAGCATTGTCCTGATACCAAAACCAGATAATGATACCACACACACACACACACACACACACACACACAGAGAGAGAGAGAGAGAGAGAGAGAGAGAGAGAGAGAGAGAGAAACTACAGGGCAGTATCTCTGATGAACATGCATGCAAAAATCCTCAACAAAATAATAGCAAACCAAATCCAACAATACATTAAAAAAAACATTCACCACGATCAAGTGGGATTTATTCCTGTGTTGTGAGAGTGTTTTAATATTTGTAAATCAATCAGTGTGATACATCACATCAATAAGAGAAAATATAAGAATGATATGATAATTTCAAAAGAAGCATAAAAGCATTTGACAAAGTACAGCATCCATTCATGATAAAAATTCTCAACAAAGTAGGTTTAGAGGGAACATACCTCAATATAATAAAATCCATATATGAAAACCCCCTAGCTAACATCATCCTCAATGGGGAAAAACAGAGAGCCTCTCCCCTTAGGCCAGGAGCAAGACAAGGATGTCCACTGTTACCACTTTTATTCAATGTGATACTAAAGGTCCTAGCCATAGCAATCAGACAACAAAAAGAAATGAAACGTATCCAAATAGGTAAGGAAGTAGTGAATAGTATCCAATAGTATCCAATAGTAAGGAATAGTGAAATCAAACTTTTACTATTTGCAGATGACATGATACTCTATATAGAAAACCCAAAAGACTCCACACACACACACACAAAACTACTAGAACTAATACATGAATTTAGTAAAGTCACAGGATATAAAATCAATCTATAGAAATCTGTCACATTTCTATACATCAATAATGAAGCAGCAGAAAGAGAAATTAAGGAATCAATCCCATTTACAACTGCACCAAAAACAATAAGATACTTAGTAATAAACCTAACCAAAGAGGTAAAAGACCTACAGTCTGAAAACTATAAAATACTGAAGAAAAAAATTGAAGGCAGCATAAAGAAATGGAAAGAGTTCATGCTCATGGATTAGAAGACCAAATATTGTTAAAATGTCTATACTGCCCAAAGCAATCTACACACTTAATCCATCCCTATCAAAATACCACCAGCATTTTTCACAGAACTAGAACAAACAATCCTAAAGTTTGTATGGAACCACAAAAGACCCCAAATAGCCCAAGAAATCTTGAGAAAGACAAGCAAAACTGGAGGCATCACAATTCCAGACTTCTCATTATATTATAAAGTGGTCAAAATATTATGGTACTGGCACACACACACAAAAAAAAGGATACATAGATCAATGGAACAGAATAGAGAACCTAGAAATCAACCCATGAACCAATGGTCAATTAGTTTTCAACAAAGCAGGCAAGAATATGCAATGGGAAAAAGTCTCTTCAACAAATGGTGTTAGGAAAACTGGACAAGTACATGCAAAAGACTGAAACTGGACCACTTTCTTACACTGTGAACAAAAATAAATTCAAAATGGAAGAAAGACATAAATGTGAAAGGTGAAACCATAAAAATCCTAGAAGAGAAGTGGTAATTTTCCTGACACTGGCCATAGAAACATGTTTCCAGATAATGTCTCCTGAGACAATGGAAACAAAGCAAAAATAAACTATTGGGACTACATCAAAATAAAAAGCTTCTGCACAGTGAAGGAAACAATCAACAAAACTAAAAGACAACCTACTGAATGGGAGAAGATATTTGCAAATGACCTATCTGATAATGGCTAATCCAAAATATATAAAAAAACTTCCATAACTCAACACCAAAAAAGCACAAATAATCCAATTTAAAAATGGGCAGAAGAGAAGAACAGATATTTTTCCAAAGAAGACATCCACATGGCCAACAGACACATGAAAAGATGCTCAATATTACTAATCATCAGGGAATGCAAATCAAAACCACAGTGAGATATTACCCCACACCGGTCCAAATGGCTAAAATAAAAAACACAAGAAACAGGTATCAACAAGAATATGCCAAAAAAGGAACCCCTGTACACTGTTGGTGGGAATGCAAACTGGTGCAACCACTCTGGAAAATGGTATGGAGGTTCCTCAAAAAATTAAAAATAAAACTGTCCTACAATTCAGTAATCACACTACTGGGCATTTACCCAAAGAATATAAAAACACTAAGGTGAAAATATATAGGCACCCATATGTTTATTGCAGCATTATTTATAATGGTCAAAAATATGGGAGGAATCCAAGTTTCCATCAGTAGGATGAATGGATAAAGATGAGGTGTTTTATATATATGCAATGGACTATTAATCATTAAAAATGAAATCTTCCATTTGCAACAGTGTGGGTGGATCTATAAGGTATAATGATAAGTGAAACGTCAGAGAAAGACAAATACCATATGATTTCATTCGTACTTAGAATTTAAGAAACAAAACAAATGAAGAAAGGAAAAAAGACACACACAAAAAAACAGATTCTTAAGTATAGAGAACAAACTGATGGTTACCAAAGGGAAGGTAAGTAGGGGGATGAGTAAAATAGACGAAGACGATTAAGAGTATACTTATGGTGATGAGCACAGAGTAATGTACAGAATTGTTGAAGCCACTACATTGTACACTGAAACTAATATAACAGTGTGTGTTAATTACACTGGAATTAAAATAAATGAAAAAGTAAATTTTAGTTAAACTCTACCTTAACCCCAAATTGATAAGACCACTGGCTCTCCCTTTGTTTTGGTGAAATCTTCGCATTTCTTGCTAATGTATAATTTTTTGGCAGCAAATACACCTACGTTTGTCAGACTAGAGATGTGGTACAGTTTGGTGGTCTTTGAACAGATTTATTAACCATTTTTGAACAACATTTTCTCTCCCCAACAGTCTCAAGGACATTTAAAAAGACATAGACCAACCACAATGACAGATGGAAACTAGCATGTAACTGAGTTGTTACAGGAAGCTGTGTAAGAAAGCAGAGAAGAAAAAAAATAAAGAGACTAATTTTAATGTCCCTAGTCCTTTTAGTTGCTCCATTATTTGACTCTAATTTATGTTTCACCCTTCCATGCACCTTATTACATAGTAAAGTGTATTTACTCTTTCTTGAACACATTCACGTATTCTCTGTGTACTTAAGTATGCTTGTGTATGCTGGCCCCTAGTGATGAGTTTCTTGGTCTTCATACAAATACAAACTTTGATGCCCTATATACTTTGTAACTTCTACCATGACACCTATAGTTTCTTTTGTATTACAGTTATTTGTAAGTTTGATTATTAGATTAAAAAAATTTTTTTAAAGATTTTTATTTTTAAGTAATCTCTACACCCAACGTAGGGCTTGAACTCAGAACCCTGAGACCAAGAGTTGCATCCTTTCCCTTCTGAGCCAGCCAGCACCCCTGATTTTTAGATTCATAATTGTGACTTACCTGGAAAGTTGCAATAACCTTCTGATCAATTTCTTTTGTTTTCACTCTATACATCCTACAAGCTACTCTGTTCACAGTAATTAGTGTGATCTTTAAAAGACATAAATTTGAGGGGCACCTGGGTGGCTCAGTCAGTTAAGCATCTGACTTCAGCTCAGGCCATGATCTTCCGGTTCCTGAGTTCGAGCCCCGTGTCAGGCTCTGTGCTAACAGTACAGAACCCGGAGCCTACTTTGGATTCTGTTTCCCTGTCTTTCTGACCCTCCCCTACTCTTTCTCTCTCTCTCTGCCTCTCTCTCAAAAATAAATAAACGTTAAAAAAAGACAAATTTGATTATGTTATTTCCCTGTTGGAACCTTTCAATTGGTTTCCCATCACACTTGGAATATAAAGTCCTTACCATGTCCTCTAAAGCTTTTTAAGGTACTTCTGTAATCTCATATAATCCTACTATGTTTCTTATGCACTCCCCTTTAGTCACCCTTGTTTCATATGGGGAGGGGAGTGGGAGGGTGGAGACAAAGAATGAAAAATAGAATCCTTCTTTTTTTTTTTTTTTTCAACATTTTAAATTTATTTTTGGGACAGAGAGAGACAGAGCATGAATGGGGGAGGGGCAGAGAGAGAGGGAGACACAGAATCGGAAACAGGCTCCAGGCTCCGAGCCATCAGCCCAGAGCCTGACGCGGGGCTCGAACTCACGGACCGCGAGATCGTGACCTGGCTGAAGTCGGACGCTTAACCGACTGCGCCACCCAGGCGCCCCAAAATAGAATCCTTCTTAATGGCGTTTGTGTTTTCTACCTCTCTAGCATTCTTCTAGATGCTCATATCACTCACATTTATTCAATGTCTATTCAGATGTCCTTTCCTCAGAGAGGATTTTCCTGGAAATAGTGTACCTCCTCACCTTCCCATCACTAATCACTTATCCTGATGTATTATATTTTGGGCATATAACAGCATATGCATTATACATTAGTGCTCATATATATGAGTGTGTTCATGCGTGTGTGTGTTTATGATATAAGTTTTAAGAAGTTAAGTGTGTTTGTCTTGTCTTTTTAGTATTTGCTTCTTCACAGGCCAAAAATAATGAATTTTTTAAAAATGTTTACTTATTTTTGAGAAAGAAAGAGCATGCAGGGCAGGAGCAGAGAGAGAGGGGGACAGAGGATCCAAAGCAGGCTTTGTGCTTAGAGCAGAGAGCCCAATGTGGGGCTCAAACTCATGTACTGTGAGATCATGACCTGAGCCAAAGCCAGACACTTAACTGACTGAGCCCCCAGATGCCCCCAAAATAGTGAATTAATGAGTGCTTTCCAATCATATATTTGTCTTTCTTGCATATATCAAAGTTTCAGTTTTAACCACCACGTTCAGAAGTGTTTAAAAACACAGATTTGAGAGTGAAACAGTCTGGGTTTATATTCCTGTTCTGTGTGACCTAGGGGAAGTAATGTGACTTTCTGCCTCTGTTTTCTGATCAGTAAAATGTAGAAAATATCTTCCCCATAGTCTTTTTATGAGTATTATATGAATTAATCTGGCACAGAGTCAGTGCTTCATTGTTATATTTGATATTTTTTTACGTTAATTGGTGATTGAGTAACATCTGTCTTCCTCATGAGACTTTTAGGAACCATATTGTCTTTTTTTTCCTCACCACCGTATCCCAAGATTCCAGTTCATAATAGAAACTCTATAAATTCTGTTGAAAAAAGAAAAAGCAATGGTATAAGTTTTGAGGTAATGAATGCATATTTGTATGCACTGAATGCATTCTCATATTCTGTAGTTACTAGTAATTGACAGTAGATGGCAAACTTGTTTTAGGCAAGGCAAATGTTGCTGGCATCAGGCCTCATGAAACCGAGTGAAAGTGCAAGAGAGGGGGAAATGTCATATGTATGTTTTTTAGGTTGGCAGGATGATAGGAAGATGAAAGTTTAATAATAAAATAAGAAGAGTTGCCTATATTTTATTCTGCTTTATTCCATTGTATGTTCTACCCTTCTGACCAGCTTCTTTTGCAGTGATGATTTTTAGCATTTCTGTCATTCTACTAGCTCCTTGTTGCATTATTCATAATTGTCTATTACAAAACAGTGTTTAGAAAGTTTTATTATAGTATTTATTATTAACAAAAGTTTCCTTTAAAACCTATGCCTGCTGGTTCTAAAAATCCATTATGATTTTGGCTGAGACATGAGTTACTCTATATCTTATACCCTCCATTTCTCATTCTTATACAAGAACTTTAACTTTTATTTTGATTATTGGTCACTCACACTGATGTGAACCATATGTCATTTTTGTTTTCTTCTAGCTACTAATATATCATCTTGGGAAAATAAATTGTGGGGTTCAATGCCATTGTGTTTGTTCAACTTTACTTTTGTTTAACAAAATTATTAACAGGCACCTGGTATAAAAGAAAGAAAAGAAAGTGTTGAAGAGCCTACAAATAAATGATCAAATTTTTTTATTCTGAAAATTAATTTTATAAATATCCATTAATTAAAATTGGTTAAATATATGCAGATGCTCTGGTAAAATAAATTTACTAAAATATATTCAAAATGTGGACATGTAAAATGAATAATAGTACTTTAAGAGAGTGGTCTTATTATTTTTCCCTTTGTAATGTGATGTGAAATGTTGTTGGCTATAAGAAAGAAACTTGATTAACTTTCTTTCAACTGCTGAAGAAATGATTTTTTTTCTTCCTTTTCTATGCTTAGTAAGAAGGGTGATTATCTATTACTCAACTGTCTCAATTACAGTGGCTTAGAATGAAAGGAATATAAATTATTTAATTATTAATATTAATTTTTTACACCTTGCTACTATTAGCAATGTTGGAAGGAATTCAGACATATTAAAAGTCTTTCTCAGTTTAAACGATTCAAAGTGGAAAAACACATTCAGTACAGTGATTTCTTACATCATGGGAAGACTTGTAGCATGAATTCTGAGTCTTGCATTGACTTCTGCCTCTCTCTAATGTCTCTACTCTATTGTCTTTCAAACCTGACTCATAAAATTATTTTATATTCAACTTGAGAGAGGATTTATGAGTCGAGCTATTATACTAAGAAGGCTTCCCCCAAGTAAATTTTTCAAATATATGACTGTCCCACAAATATCCCAGATTAAGTCACCTTAACAACTCACATATTTAAAAAAACAACTATACCATCCTGGAAATTAATAAGTTAATATTTTCTAAAAGTAGTATATATTTATATTGAACTGTGCTGATTAGCAAATGAAAGAATGATAAAATATAACCCCATCAACTATTGATAAAGTCTGTTAACAGTTTGTATATTCCTTTTACTTGTTTACCTATTTTATATACATGTATTTGTAAAAATTGAAGTTTATCATTCATATTACTTTGTAATTCTTAGTAATGTATTACAAACATCTTATATAATTATATACTGTTCTTCAAATCATGTTTTATAGTATCCCAATGCATGAATTCAACCTATCCCTTTATTATTTTCCCTTAATATATATTGAATATACTATTAGATAGATATAAAATAACATACCTAATATAAATGTTATAGAGCCTAGTAATAATAAAAAGGACATCCATGAATCTACTACCTCACTTCTAAATTAAAACATTGCCTAACAATGATTACTATACATTGACAAATTCCTCAGTGTATATAATACCATGTGAGCAAGTACAGCTGAACAATGTAGGTTGGGTTCCAGCACTCACAGTTCTGCCCCTGTAGAATTTTTTGCATCTACTTGAGGTCAGCTTTTTCCTTCTTGCCTTTATCTGGTGTCTTGTTTTGATCTGTAACACTTACGAGTAACAATTTGGATAAGGATAGGCAGGCATGTAGGTATCACATCTCCCCCAAATAAATAGTTTTCAAAAACATCATCTTCATCCAAATTTAGCAAAGATTCATTTTCATAACGGAGACTACCTATATCAATGCAGCTCCTTTCACAGTAAAGAAAGCACTTACAATATTATATGAAACAACTATCTTGTTATATTTTTTAAAATTTATTTATTTTGAGAGAGAAAAAGCATGAGCAGGGGCAAAGCAGAGAGAGACAGAGAAAATCCCAAACTCATGCTGTCGGCACAGAGCTCAACACACATGGGGCTCTCTGAGCTGAAACCAAGAATCCAATGCTTAACCTAATGAGCCACCCAGGCACCCCTGACTTGTTGTCTTTTTAAACTTTTCATTCCAGAATAGGATCTTTGCTTTACCTTTTCTTAATCAAAAGCCTCATTTAAAGTAAATTTTCTCTACTTCTAGAAAAAAGGATTTTTTTTTTTTTGCTTAAAGGGTTCTTTTGCTTCTATCATGTTTTAAAACAGTTTTAACTATTTTTAGATAATTTTAGATAAACCAAGTTTATAAAGTCAGAGAAAATAGCTATTTCTTAAGATTAAAAATGATATCTTATTCTCTTCTGGATAATTTTTATAGTATAGCTAACCAATCAAAGCGTGGCAGTCAATAGTTGCTAAATAAATGATTTTGGTGAGTAGAATTGCTCAGTAATTCTAGAAAATACTCTAATTTTCTAGAATTAAGCAGCCTGGCAACCTATTCTATGTAAAATAAAGCATAGCCCCCATCAGAAAAATACTGGCAAGAGTCTCTTGATAGTCATCTGGGGAACTTGCTCTCTGCTCAGCCATTCCTCAGACTTCATGTTTGAATTGAGTTACCCCTAGGTACTTCAGGGCTAGACTCATTGACTTGAAGCGGTTGCCATCTGGCCACTGAGTTTATTTCATACATGAGTAGAAGAGCCAGTCCAACTGAAGTAAACTTCAGGACTGTTGCTGTGAATACCAGGGCAGATCTTCTCTTCAACACTGGACTTGATGTGAGTGGCTTGGATTCTGTTAATTGGAGGACCATGGCCTGAGATCAGAGCCTCAAGGGGAGTAGAGACTGAAAATTGATCCTGGTGCAGTTTTGTTTCTGAACTAGAGATAGATTTACCCCTACAGTGTTCCTTTATGTTAGCCAGTATCCCTCCTTTTTTGTAACATCTAGCTTTGTTGCATTTTCTGTCACTTGCAACCAAAAGAATTCTAACTTATTGATTTAGTTTATTGGGGCTATGTCTTTAGTTTCTTATTCAGATACATATCTTTAGTTTATGAATGATTCTAAAAACCTCCATTTTGTGGTTTTCAAGCAAACAGTTGACAAAAATTTGAAGGAGAAAAATGGGTAGGCTCACTGCCATCAGTCAGCCATTCAATCAGTCAGTGAATATTTATTAAACCATCATCAGACTAAGAAACTCATGAAGGTAGTGGACCATATCTTCCTTTTTATGTCTCTGTCAACAATTTCTAGGGCAATTTCTTACACATTCTAATTGTTCAATTATTACCTGAGGGAAAAATGAACAAAATAATTAAGAGCACTATAACTTAGTAGAAAAAAAAATCTGGGTTATTTTGCCTGAAATATTTGATGATTGAAGAAAAGCATATTTATGTTTATACTATTAAGCCATAGATAGACATAAATAGGTAAGGAAAAGCTCATATTATTAATTGTATAATCATGAGAAAGTACTTTCTGAACCTCATCTGTAAAATAATTATAATATCAAGCTTAAGAATTTCTTTGAGGATTTAATGAAATAAAGTATGTAAAGTGCCTATAAGAGCTCAATAACTGTTAGCTACTCTTATTGTAATGAATGAATGATGAACTTTGGCATAATTTAATAATGTTTGGTTTTTACTGCATTGTTATAACTTTCAAATTTTGTTGAAAGCTAAATTTTGTAGTTAAATTTGACACTAAGCATATCCAGTCAAGGTTGGATTTATATATTCCATTAAGTAATCACTTACCAGATTCTGACATCAGATGTCTCAATTTAAGAATATTGGTGGCATTCATTTGTATAGAGTGTTGACAGCAAGGAAGCTGAAAATCCTGCCTGGCTTATCCAACTATACTAATTCTTATAGCGGATTAGATATATTAGAAAATAATATGAATTAGGGCTATCAGTCATGAGACTTGAGGACATCTTAATAACAGAGCAAGAAAGCAAATTATTCAAAGTCTTTACTTCTAATTAATAATCAAGGAGAGTCTGAAAAGCACCTTATTATGACTTTTACAGTTAGGCAATTCTACTAAATATCCACAGATTCATTGCAAATACTAATGATATACAAAATAGCATGCATCTTCATTTACCAGTTTCAGTGTGCTTTAAACACACTCATCTAGTGCATGTCTTTTATTTATTTATTTATTTATTTATTTATTTATTTATTTATTGTTAAGTTTATATCCAAGTTAGTTAGGCTATGGTGCAATAATGATTCCAGGAGTTACTGCATTTCTTATTTTATGTTCAAAGTACATACCAGAAAAAATAAATAGCCAAGAATTGAGAACTATTTTTGTCCATTATTATCTGTCTTCATATCTTTTCTCCAGAGTTCCTAAACCCAAAACCTGTTCCCAAATGGGGATTCTAGGACTACCTGTATCAACTGACTGCTTTTTTATAACATGTATTAAATGATTTAATCAATTTTGTATTAGGTGTTTTTGAATCCATAAAAAAGCCTACACCACCAGACTCTCTTGAATGACACCTGAGAAACTACTTTGTTAAACTCCCCTTGTAATGCAAAGGCAAAGTCCTGTTCTCCATGGAACTTAAAACACACATACATAAACCTGTTAGTTACTGTTAATGTCCTATTAATGGCCACTGGTTTTAACTTTACTAAAGTCAGTCTACAAAATTAAGTCCTATATTATTATGTTTAATAACAACAACAAATAACCACCAGAATTGGTACTGAGAATTTAATAAAGGGCTTAATTAATGTATCTATATAGTTATATCACAAATTAATTCTGTGAAAATATAGAAAAGTGGCATAAAAAGTATAAGGGGCATCTGAGTGGCTCAATTGGTTAAGCATCCAACTCTTGATTTTGGCTCAGGTCCTGACCTCATAGTCGTGAGATCGAGCCAAGCCCCACATCAGGCTCTGCGCCGAACGTGGAGCCAGCTTGGGATTCTCTCTCCCTCTCTCTCTGCCCCTTCTGCTTTCATGCTTTCTCTCTTTCTCTCAAAATAAATAAATAAACATTTATGTAAAGAATGGATAACTAAATACTAAATAAATGTTATCATTGTGGACCATGGTACAGGGAGCATTCCCAATCCTGTAGGAATTAGTATGGTGTATATTTATTAACATATCCAAACACATACCATAGTGCCCAACATTTGATACGGACTAAATCACATCTAATATGGACTAATCACAATATAAACTGAGTATGTATATTTAATTGCATTTATTCATTTTATGTATTTGTTTTTATTATAATATTAGACATATATGAATATATATTAATGTAGACAGATCAGTGTTTGTAGGAAATGCGGTTTTTGGAGGTTTGTTTTACTTCTATGGTAGACTGAGTTATTTGCTTCAGTTCTTTTGCCTGCTCCCTGTAATCATTTGCCCTGTAACTTTACAACTTTACCCTCCTTCCCAAACATGAAAGAGTATACTTTCTTCCCTATCTTTTAATGTTTTACTCAGTCATATGACTTGCTTTGGCCAGTGGGATTTTAAAAGATATAACACAATGTATTTGTATATTCAGGCTTTCCGTCCAGCTTCTTACCATTACCATGAGGAGAATACCCTGGCTAGCTACTGGCTCCAGGCGGGGAATGAACATCATGTGAAGTAGAGCCACTCCAGCAAACCCAAAGACATGTGAATAAAACTTCTGAGAGGTTTTCTGGGCAGTTTTAATGCATCAAAAGATAATTGATAGAATTTAATTCTCTTTTACATAGCTTTTCAAGACATTTCTTCCAGGAAATCTTCCCAATATTCTTCCTTTTTCTTAGGCTGGAACAGATGCCTTTGTGTCTGTGAATTGCCCTCTCCATATCTTTATCACTGAATTTACCACATTATACTATAATTGTTTTTTAGTTTGTTGTAATCATCCACCAGGCTAATTTTCTTTAGAGTAGGAAGTGTATTTTTTTTTCAAAAAAAAAATGTACCTTGCACATAATAGGAGCCAAGTAAGTATCGGATCAATAAAATAATTTAAAGGAAAAAGTCTGATATGCCATGTGAAATTACATGTAATCATCCAAATTTTCACTTCCTTATAATAGTAATATATATCCACACCATTGCCATGTCTCCAGGTAGGCAGGAAGTACTTCATCAGCCTTTAATTCAAGGCTTGCACATTTGACTAGCAGTGGGGTATGAACTGTTAGCAGCCATGACAGAACTTATATAAAGTAGTTGAGTCTGCCCTGTTGTGCTTCTGTTATTGTCATGTGAAAAACATGTCCTGGGTAACCCACTAGTTGCACTGATCCAAGAAAGATAGAGCAGACTTGAACCTAACCTATAGTTTGGAACCAAGGTCAGCCTAAATCATCCGACCTCTATGGGACACAAATGTGTAAGCAAGAATAAATGTTGTTTTATGCCTCAGAGTCATAGGATAGTTTGTTACAAGCACAGTTGTGGCAATAGCTGAAACTTATCTATGAAGAGATTTTTTTAATATGACTAATTCATGAATAAACCACACAGTTTATTTTATATCCACAGAAAAATTTTCTAGTGCGTACATATTTTCATAATCAATCATAATGAATCTAGTATGCCTTATGACATAAAGCAAATCCTATTGACAGAGTTGAATTATATTACCATCATAGCAGATGGATAGTTACAATTTTAGTTAATTTCAAGCTATGAATCACACTATTCACTTCCTTCCCCACTTCTCTCTCTCTTCCCCTCTCTCCCTACACACACACACACACACACACACACACACACACACGCACACACACACACACACGTACATACAAATACATATCCATCTAATTATTAAGCTAAAGCTTACATATGTGGTCAACTCTGCTGGTTATTTATTCCCTGTCAACCATTTTCCCTCTTCTTATAATACTAGGCACTAGATCATGCAGACTAAAGATTCCCAGTCTCCCTTCAAGCTAGCTGTGCTTGTGTACTGGACAATGGCATATGAGCAGACCTAATCTCTGCCACCCACAAGTAATACCCTTAAAAGAAAGGAAAATACCTTTCCTTCCTTCTTTCCTTTTTACTGCTAGCTAGAATTTGTACAAGTGGTAATGAGCCGTCTGGGACTCCAGAGATGGACAAACCACAAGACAGAAGGAAGTTAACCTTCTGATTACTTCGTATAGTACAACTGCCATACCTGCAAGGGCCTTTAACTTGTGTGAAAATAGACTTCATTCTTGTTTATGCAGTTGGTAATACTATATTTGAAATGTATATAATAAAAATGCATGGTCTATATAGTATTCATCAGAGCTACTCTAATTAGATGGCCTACTTTTAAAATGAATTTTTTAAATATGAAATATTTATTTGTTAATACACGTATACATTGATTAGAAACTAGAAATTTTAACCTCTGCACTTCTGTCTAGGAATGATCATTTTAACAGTTTGGTGTTATTGCTTTTGCATGACTGGGCCAGTTGTCATGTCTGCATTACCTCCTGTGCAAAATACTAGATGACAAACAGTCCTCGCCAGAGCCAATGATTAAAAGTAATTTAAAGGTTTATTACCCACTCAGGCATAGGCTAAATGAGGGGAGTCCCTGGGTTTGGAGACCTCCAAAGAGAAAGGGGGAAAGGAGGGAAGCAGAGGAGAGAAGTAGAGTGAGAGAAGAGAAATACAGTACGGGATACCGTCTGCCTACATTTTTGAGTAAGGCCAAAGGCAGACAAATACTGGTGGCTCCTCCAGATAGGGGTAACAATTAGAGAGTGGGAGTGGAGATCCGAGACAGGCAGGGTGGCATGTATTGCACGCAGCCTATTTACCAGCAAAACAGAAGTGACTGAGGTGAGGAAAGACACTTACAGTTTTCTCTCTGGTATTCACTTTTTGTACCAACTCTATCTCTCACAGGTATGTATCCTTCTAGCCTAATTTTAAAAGTTGCATTAAACTTGATTACAATTAAGGAAGCGTATGATGGCTAATTTTATGCATTAACTTGGCTGGGCTATGGTGCCCAGATATGTGGTCAAACATCATTCTTCATGTTTCTGAGACTTTGGGGGGGGGGGTGAGATTAATGTTTAAACAGGTAAACTCTCAGTAAAGTGGATTACCTTCTGCAAGGTGGTTGTGCCTCATCCAATCAGTTGAAGACCTGAATAGAACAAAAGATTGAGTTCCTCTGAGTAAGAGAGAATTCACAGGAAAAGGCTTTCAGACTTGAACTATAGCAGTGGATCTCCAACCTGCCAGCCTACCTTGTGGATTTTGAATTTGCCAGCCTCCATAATCCAGTAAGCCAGTTTCTCAAAATAAATCTCTTTATATACATACATACTATTGGTTCTATTTTTCTGGATAATCCTAATTCAAGGGCACAACCAAATAGTTACTAAATATGAAGTATGTTCGTATTCATTTTGCAGGGGAAACTTCTATTTCAAATGAAAATAAAATGATGATGATAATTGGAATATAGCTATACAGATTATATTATGATCCACTTTATTTAAACCTCAGTGTTATATTGTCCTCAACATATTACCAACCATCTATACTGGCCCCATATGTTATTTCTTAATTTCTTTATCAAACAAAACTATTGTGTATAGTGAACTAATTCAACCATAAATCAAATAATTTACCATGACAGGTAAACAGAAATGTTTACCCAGTAAGTTTTACCTTAGGTTTGGTCTGCAACCAGTGGAAAATGCTCCCTTGTACTAATGAATAGATTCAGTGAAGCTAGCCAAAGCACCTGCCAAAAATACCTTAAAAATGTTCCTTTTCCAGAGCCCAAAAAGTGAAAAGTGTTCAAAATGTTAATTCAAAGTACTAAGGGAACAAACGCATACCTTGTGTTAACCAGTGTTTATTTGGAGTGGGAATTCACATTACTGAGGCTTAATTGTATAAAGATATCTAGGGCCTAGCAATAATTTTTGGGTAAGGTGTTTGGATAAGGCACTACTCAAGTAAGTAAGTGTCTTTCTCTCAATGTTTTTTTTCTTAATTCAGTAAAATACCTTTCAAAGTTTCTCCCCCCCCCTTTTTTTTGTGAGGGAAGGGATGCTTTTTTAATACATGAAGGAAGACAAAAAATGATGATAATAATAGTAATAATAATAATAGCTGCTTTCAAACTTGTGGGTCAAAAATGAATATTCCCCAAGCTTCAGGGAGAAGCCCACTCAAGGTGGGACATACCAAGAAAATAATTTCCTAAAGATTTCCTAAAGATATTGATACCTGTTCTTACCTTCTGGCTCACAGGAAAGATGACTAAAATAAATGCCTCTCCTATGCTGTAGACCCCACCTACCTGCATTTCTTCAAGGATATTTTTTCACAGATTAATCCATTTCTTCTTCAAAGCTTCATTTTTGTCTCTCTTTAACTATTTCCTTTTCTCCAGAAAATACATGTGTATACTTGATTTCTCTTGTTCTCAAAATACTCTCCCTTACTCCTGTGTACTCCAATCACACTTATTCCTTTATTTCACAGCCAAGCTTCTTGCAAAGGCTTTTTAAAAGATTGTTCTTTCCACTCCTTTATTTAGTAATTAGAGACATTTCTAAGCCAGCATGTAAAGCTCGAGTGTTACACAGACTGTCAAATTTAATTCTTAACTGTCTGACAAAATATATGTAGATATCTCCTACTCCCTATTTACTGATGAGGAAACTGAGGTTGAGACAGGTTAAAGCACTTGCTGAACATAATCTAAACCCAAAGTCTGTACACTAGAATATAGATATTTTCATCCTCCCTAAAATTAACTGCTGTTCACTGAATGCCTACTCTGTTAATATGTATCAGGCATTGGTTAAGCTCTTAAGCCACATGCTGTTGGTTTGTTCTCATGACATCTCTGTGAAGTGGATGCCCCCATTCATTCCTCAACCTCCATGGAGCTTCCAAATTCAAATGAAATGTTTTTTCTCAAATTGTGAATAATCTATTGAATGTCAGATTAAGTTAGCATTTTTTTCCTTTTTAATTAGTCGTGGCATTTAGTATTTCTGAGCACTATTTTTAGAGAAAGATGTCTTCTTTAATGTTAGTGAAAAAATCTTGACTTACACATGTTTGTAATAAGAAAATTGGAAAACACTAATAAAAAAATCAAGAGTAATCCTACGATTCAGAGGTGATTAACATTACTATTTCACTGTATATACTTTCAGAATAACTCTGATTCACATACTTTCATATTTATGAATATTCATAGATATTCATACATATTTTTTTAAATGCAAAGTCTATGAAATTTTGTAATCTACTTTTTTTCACTGGTCAGTGAAAGGTTACTATCTTATATGTCAATAAACACTTTCTAACAAAATAATTTTTAATGGTTTAATGGTTGCACAAAATGGCCGTATCATTTATTTAACCAATAATTTATTGTCAGATGTTTCAGTTGTTTTTGAATTTTTCCTTAGCTATTAAAATAATGCTGTGATTTTCTTTAGGATAATTGGCTAAAAGCATAACTCTAAATCAAAATATACACATATTTTTAAAGTCCGGAAGACAGATGGTAAAATTTCTCACACACACCTTTCTGAACACCCCTGCCAACCTTGATTATTGATTTACTTGAATCGCTCTTTCCTGGCTCAGCCTATCTTCTCAAACACTGCTTGTCAATCTCCTTTACTGATAGCTTCTTTCTCTCTGGACCCCTTACATGTTTCTGCTTCCCAAGGATTTGACTGTGCTCTTCTCACTATACATATCTTACTGGAATATAATATCTAGGCACATGGTTTCTAGGTTAGCTTCCTATGGCAATTTCATCACCATTTTTTTTTCTGCCTCACTAAGCATTTCCTCTCTACTTTACAAGGCTCTACCTTTGACCTAATCTTACAGTCAATACCATTGGCTTTCAAATTTGAATACAGCAGACTCTAGTTCTCAATACATATTTCTGTATTGGTTATTTATTACTGCTTAACAAATCACCCCAAAATTTGGTGGCTTAAGACATCAAACAGCTCTCTGGATCAGCATTTGGGCTAGACTCAGCTGGTATCATATGTGACTGTAGTCATCTCAACACTCAACAAGGGGTTGATGTTCTAAAGTGGTATATTAGTTTCCTGTTGCTGCCATAATAAATTACCACAGACTTAGTGGCTTAAAACAGTGCAAATTTATTATCTCATAACTCCATAAATCAGAAGGCTGTATTGGTTTAGCTGGTTTCTATGATCCAGATTTCACAAGGCCAATATCAAAGTGTTGGCTAATTGAGCACTTATGAGAAGGCTCTAGGAAGAATCCACTTCCATGCTTATTTGGGTTGTTGGCAGAGTCTAGTTCCTTATGGTTGTAGGGCAGAGGTCCTCCTTCCTTGTTGGCTCTCAGCTAGGGATTGCCCCTGGCTTTGAAAGAAATCTTTCTTCTTCATCTCAGAGCCAGCGTCAGTGTGTTGAGTGCTTTTCATGCTTGGATTCTCTCAGACTTCTCCTTTTGCCAATCTCTCTGACTCATTCTTCTGCTTTTAAGTAAAACTTCGACTAGTCACATAAAAGAAAACATGTTAACTTCAGAACTCAAAATGAAAAAAATTGTAGGGACACAGTTGAAACTTGTGCTTTTCTAGCTCAGATTCCTATTCCATTTTTTATTTCATAAGAATGGGAGTATATTAAGTTGTTATGGCATATTTCCTTTCATTTATTCTGTAAAATTCTTTTGTTTTCAGGGATGGGAACCAACTTAAACTGGGTCAAGTAAAAAGTTGTTTATTATAAAGCCATGGATGTCTCATAATTTTAAAGAATGGAAATGAATAATGTTGGACCTCATGGGACCTGGATTTGGGATGTCAGGAACAGAGACCAGTCTTTGTTATTCTCAGGAGCCCTATGGACTCTAAAACCTGCTTTTCTAGCTTTCTCTTTGACGCTGAACTATTCTGTGTCTTTCTCTGTTACCACCTTGTAACCTATTTAGTATGATGCCAATTAGAATCACCAGTAACAGCTATAAATTATGAATACTTGGTATCTGTTCTTATTAGTAATTGATTACTATCTCTCTGTCTCAGTTCAATTCTTGAAAGACTCAGATTTATCATTGGACTGCCAGTATCTTGACGGGCTTTGGGCTAGATGATTATTCATGATTGATCATGAGGAGATGGGTGAAAGGGTCATAAAAATCTGTCTCTCTAGGGTCTGTGGTTATAGTAGATTCTAGAAAATGAGTGTCTAGGAGAGGAAATGACAGGCATGTCTACTATACTTGTTAAAAATTTTAAAAGTCAAGTTTTAAGGAATATTTAAATAATATATCATTACTGCTCTTAAATATTCAATATTAAAAGTACACTATATTTCTCTTCAGTCTTTTAATATGCATTTTTATAGTTATGATCATGTGTGCATTTATATACTTTTATTTTGCTTTCTTGTTATTTCTTGATACAGCATAGTTTCCTTACATCATTAAAAATGCTAAAAGACAAGCTATAAATGGCCACCTCACGTTAAATTATTTGAGTGTATAACTCACTTAGCTATTCCCCTAATATTGCAAATTTGGCTTGTTTCCAACATTATAAAACTTAGGTTGATTAAATTCTTTGTTCATAAATTTTTGTCTGCATTTTGGAGGTAGATTTCTGGTGAGTAATAAGGAAGCAGGGTATGAAAATTTTAAGATTTTTCAATTGCCAAGTTATTGGCAAATTTCTGGAAGGATCATATCATTTTACAACATTGCTTTTGTTAATCCTTTTTACTTATCATCTAGTGATGATCTAGGGGAAGATAGCAGTCCTGAGAATATGAGTCTTAAATTAAAATTTAATTCCAAATGTAAAGAGAGAAATCTAGATTTGTGCTTTCATTTTAACTAAAAAGTTTTATTTAGCAAAATAGAGGCACATTATGAAAAGTACTCACCCCCCTTTTATTCTGAAAGATCTATTCATTGAAACCATATTTTTATTTTTATTTTTATTTTATTTAAATCCAAGTTTTATGGACAATCCAAGTTTTATATATATATAAATATATATATAAATATATATAAATATATATATATATGTATATATATATATACAATATATATATATATACAATATATATATATATATTGCTTAGCATAATAGTAATATATATGCTATATATTAACACAGGTATGTTCCTGTGTTAATCTTCTTTATCCATTCATCAGTCGATGGACATTTGGTCTCTTTCTATACTTTGGCTATTGTTGATAGTGCTGCTCTAAACATTGGGGTGCATGTGCCTCTTCAAATCAGCACTTCTGTATCCTTTGGACAAATACCTAGAAGTGCAATTACTGGGTCATAGGGTAGCTCTGTTTTTAACTTTTTGAGGTTCTCTGCAACCTCACCAACATCTGTTATTTCCTGAGTTGTTAATTTTAGCCATTCTGACAGATGTGTAGTGGTATCTCACTGTGGTTTTGATTTGTATTTCCCTTATGATGAGTGATATTGAGCATCTTTTCATATGTCTGCTAGCCATCTGGATGTCTTCTTTGGAAAAGTGTCTGTTCATGTCTTTTGCCCATTTCTTTACTGGATTATCTATTTTGGGGTTAAAGCCATAATTTAAAAATTACATTTGTTTCAGGGCACCTGGCTGACTCAGTCGGTGGAGCATGAACTCAAAGTTGTGATTTCAAGCCCCATGTTGGGTGTAGAGATTGCTTAAAAAGTAAATTCCAAAAAAAAAAAATCATTAGAAATTACATTTGTTTTGAACAATTATCTTCGTTTCATTGCCTCAACATAGCCTGAACATAATGTGATAAATCATTTCAAATTCGTGACTCTATTGATATGTTCTTGTGTTTTTCACAGTAGAAAACTATTTATGAGCTTTCCCATACTTTATACTAATATTTTGTTGTATTATTTGGCTAAACTAATTTCATCGTCAATAATTGGCATCATATTATCTCTGTCATACTGAATGGGCACTCTGATGTCTCATAATCTTAACCCCTATAACTAATGGTTTTCCTAGAAGAGCCTCCTTAGAAGGTAAAGTAATAGCATAAAAATTGAGGACATGGCTCTAAATTCAGACAGACATGATTTCATATATATGTGTATTATATATTAACCTAAGTTAGGCAAGTTGTAGAATACATTTTCCTCATCTGTGAAATAGGGATAATGCTAGAATTTGTTTCATGTCATTGTTGCAAGGAGTAAATGAGTTAATGCATGTCAGTTACTTAGTCCATAGTAAACATTCAAAATGTCAGTTAATATTATCGATTTAATAAGTTAATAAATGTTAACCATTAGCTATTTCTACTTTATTTACTTTATTATTTTTACTTTATCTAAATTTGATTCTCTAAAATAAATTAAAAACCCAGTTCCTATTTCAGCTTTATTTTCTCTATATATACTCCACTACATGCCACAGAACTGGCTTCTCCATATATATTTTTTCAAATCCTACTGGATTATTAGTTTTGATGGAAAAATTTTCTCTATGTGACCCGTAATGTAAATTGGAAGCCCATCAAATATTATTAAAACTTATATTTTTTGAAGATCATATCATAGTTATAATAAAAAAGTTAAACTTAGGAAAATTAATGCTGAATTCACTCCAGCCATATCACTTATTTAGCAGCACATCTATGTCAATACACATGATGGTATAGGCAGCAGAATTTAGTAAAAACAAAGCCACATATTTATTGAGTTCAAAGCAATTACTTGTTTATATAAAAGAATGCTAAGGAGGTTCCTCTCTGGCTCAGTCAGTAGAGCACGTGACTCTTGATTTTGACCTTTAAGTTCAAGCCCCACATTGGGTGTAGGGATAACCTAAAAATAAAATCAATCAATTAATCAATTGATACTAAGAAAGAGAAAGGAAAAATTTGTGGGTAGCCTGATACTATCAATCAGACTTTGGTGGTCCTGTCAGCCGGCCTTTTACAGCTAAGTGTTGGTGTTCTTGAGCATGGAATAATTTTGTAGATGGCAAAGGTCATGAGAGACCATAAGAGAACAAGACAAAAACAAGCTTACCTTATAATCCTGTCTGAACACAAAACATGAATAATTATGAAAGCCACAAGAAAGCAAACACTTCCCTTTCCTAGTTAATATGAATGGCTGTTGCTTCTTAACCAATTATTGCTTTAGCCTCACTCTAGTATACCTTTCCTATATAAATGAGATTTATTGAGAAACCCAATTATAAAATTGTCCTGCTTTCTGAAAGAACTCAATTCAGGGCATTCTTTGTTGTACCCTCACCCAAATCAATCATAACCCAAATCCTACAATAAGTCTTTTCTAACTGCTCCTACCTGAAAAGTCCCACAGTTCTTCATAGTATGCATTTTCTCTTAATGGTAGCAAGTAATAAACTTAATTTAATTCTAGGTATGTTCCTAGTGGTCTTTGACTGGAAGGCATTGACAGAATATAAAAGTTGTCAACCTACCCAGAAATTCTTTACTTTTACTCAACATCAGTTACCCATTTTGTTGAATATTGAGGTTACTTTTACATTGTCACAGATGGGCTTTTAATATTAAAATCTTCTAAATTTTATATAGTTATATATAGTTGTATGCCTTCAAAAATCAGTTCTGCAGATTGATGGTTGCCAGAGGAGGGAGTGGGCATAAGTGAAAAGGAATAAACTGGTAAAAAGTTATAAAATAAATAAGTTCTGGATTGTAATGTATAACATGGTGACTATAGTTAAAAACACTGTATTGTATATTTCAAAGTTGCTAGGAGAATAGATCTTAAAATTTCTCATTACAAGAAAAATAACTATGTGTAGCAATGTGTGTTAATTAGACTTGTGTGACTTTTTCACACTACATACATAAATCATTATGTTGTGCACCTGAAACTAATGTTAAATGTCAGTTATATTTTAATACAAAAAAGTTTTTAAATTCAGTCTGTTTCTTCATTTAGTGATTGTCACACATGTTCTTTTTTTATTTAATAATATCTCTCAAATAATGTGTTTTTCAAACAAATACTGTTAGATACTATTTACTTTATTTAAGATAAGCTAATTAAGAAGCTCATTAGAACCACATTCTGAATTGGAATGCACCATTTAGTAACATGCTGAGACAGTTAATGACTTGTGATTTCAGAGTACAATGTGAAAACTTTATAATGCTGTACTTTTTAGTAGGATAAAGTAAGATGTAGTTAGTTACACTAATTTCCATATTGAACCACTGCCTGGAATAATTGTTTAATCACTAGTTCCAAGGACAGTAATATTTAACAGGATAAACATTTAAGTAAATGGAGTCTTCTAGTGCTCTTTATCAGCTATAAATTTAATTTACTAGGGAAAATTTCTCATTAATTCCTTTTTCACCATTTTACCTACACTAATTAAACTAGTTTAGGGAATTTTTTTTCCAAATTCTTATATTGAATGTCAGGGAGCAGAAGAAAAAGTATTACTCCTATCACACTTGTTACAAATACACTGTTTAATCTACCAAAGATCAGTTTAT
This sequence comes from Neofelis nebulosa, assembly GCF_028018385.1. NCBI lineage: Eukaryota > Metazoa > Chordata > Mammalia > Carnivora > Felidae > Neofelis > Neofelis nebulosa. The sequence continues at coordinate 133,740,230 of NC_080783.1, forward strand.
GTTTTTCTCCTACTTTGTCATAAAATTTATATGTAACATCAATATGAGGCAATATATTTTATGTTTAAAATAAGTAATAGTTTATATGGACAATAATATGTTCAATGAAAGTGTGGAAATTTCATACAAAATTAAATTTATATTTAGCTCAACTAGATCTTTTAAATTCACCACTATAGGTCAACAGTACTAGACTCTATTTGGCAGAAACATAAAGAAATAAAATAAATATTCTTTTTTTTTAAGATGCTTTTGGTAAGACTTAGTTATTCTGAGTTAAAGGACAAAAATTTGTGGGAAAAGAATTGAAAATAATAAGAATGGACATTTATTGAGCACTTACCACAAATTAGGAATTGTTAAAGTAATCCATATGTATTAATTCATTTAATGGTCACACACATATCAAAAAAAAGCCTCTGAGGAGAAGTGACACAACTTCTAAGTGCTCACCCAAACCATAGCCTCCTCTTCTTTTTCAGCTGGGAGTTCTCTCCCAGTTTCTTTTGTAGTTAGAAGTGGTCATGTGGTTGAGTTCTAACCAGTGGAATACAAAAGTGATCTGTAGTCCTTCCAGGGCTGACCCACAAAATTCCCACAGGTGATCCTCCATGTTCTTTTTGTTTTTTCTGTTAATAGGAATAAAGACGTTTCCTACGATGTCCTCAGCAGATGCATGTTAAAAATAGAACATTTCTGTCTTGGATCACTGAAATTAAATCTCTCTTATATAAGTCAAACCTAATTATAACTAGTTATGAATAGTTATAACTCAATAGATGTATAAGGTCTTTTAGTTCTTAAAGGAATACAGTGTTCTTAAAATGACACCTAATCACATTTTGTACCTATATGATTCAACTTTCCATTTTTTCATCTTTTCTTGTTGCATATTTTTAGAATTATATATATTTTCAATCTCATATTCTATAGCAGAATGCTCTGCACAGAAATATATTTGGATATGTCAATAAATAAACTGGAATTTGCTGCATACATTTCCTCTGATTTATAAAAAACTTGGAAGAGTCTTATGTCTGAGAAAACAAAGCTTCACTAAAAAAATTATATTTATAAATATAATTATAGACCAAATCCTAAGAGATTTTTCTCTTCTAATTTATTTAAGAATAGTGAATTACTTAGGTTGTTATGAAAGATTGTTAAATTTCAATTTGAGATTTAAGTTTTAATCAGAATGTTTTGTTCTTTAATCTCTAGCCTCTATTATCTGTAAATTGTTTCTCTGCTTAAAAAATTACATTGCCTTTTGGTTATTTCAGAGAACAAATAGTATTAAAATAGAGCTTTAAAACTTGGAGCAGAAAATATATAAAGGTATATATTTAAAAGGGATAAATGTCAAGATCTTAATGGTCACTCTCCAGAAGAATAGGGTTAATGCCTTTTACACTGGAGATGCAAAGGTTTGGTTAAATTCTAATTCTAAACTTCGTGTAATCTTTTTCAGAAGCTTTGGACAGAAAAGAGCAAATAATTGGTGACAAAATTATCACAGCTCTGTAGATTTGTAATATACTCTTGAACCTCTGCAATGAGTCTAACTGGGCCTTACAGGTCTAAAAAGAGCTGAGCACATTCTTGTAGTACATTCTATTCCTTCAAAACATAAGGTAATTAACTCTTACAATGGGTGTAAGTTGTAGGGAGGAAGTGTGAACACAAACATTTGGAAGAATAGGTTGACTTTTGATTAACTACAACTTACAAGCTTTTATCTTGGTTTTCATAGACTAGTTAGTAGACAATATTTCTCTTGGTAGCCCTGTGCCAGAAGGCTTGTTATCGCTATTCTAAACTGAAGTTTGGGAGAAGTTAAAAATTTTCCTGTTTGGATATGCAAAGAAAGAGAGGATGAAAAAGCTATGCATAGTGGAATTCGTGACACTGGAGGCATGACAGATATATTTATGTAATCAGATGAACAATGTAGTAAATCATGGCATTTCACCAAATTGAAGACGTATTATTTTTTTCCAAATAACTAACATATTTAAAATTGGGATGCATTTTACAACTGCTATCAACTAAGTGTCGATCATGATGTACTAGTTAATGCCTGCACATATGCAAATTTGGCATAGCTATTCATATTTTACTCACCTCCTTGAGTTATGTGTGTTGTTGGAACTACGTGTATTGTTACTACACACTACATAGTGTAACTGTAGAGATTATGAAGTCTTGAAATAGATAAAACAAATCTTAAAAAGGATGGAATGACCAACTTCACAAATCATGCAAGATTATTGTTAGAGTATTGAAACACATGTTTGTTTAAAAGCTTTCTGTTTGAACAAAAGGTGCCTAAGTTTCAGAAAAATGTAATTTGAATGAGGAAAAAAGTAAAACTATGAGCTTATTCAGATAGAATGGCACTAGCATCACAACTTTCAGAGTGTATATCAGCAACTTAAAAGAAAAATCATGTAGATAAGAATCTTTTAAGAAATGCTGCATCACCAGCAATTTTGATGGCACAGAGAACAATACTGTGTTGAAAAAATAAGGAAAGAAATGACTCCAAGTTAAAAACAGATATAGTAGAGTCAGGCTTTATGATGAAGTTTCTAGGAACAAACAAATTTCTTTTTCTAGCATTTTTCTTCATGTGATATATGTTAAAAATCTATGTCTAGTGGTGCCTGGGTGGCTCAGTCAGTTGAGTGTCTGATTTTTGATTTTGGCTCAGGTCATGATCATAGGGTCATGGGATTGAGCCCTGTGTCAGGTTTCATGCTAGCATGGAACCTACTTGGAATTCTCTCTTTCTCTTTGCCCCTCTCCCCTGCTTGCACTCTCTTTCTCTCTCTTTAAAATAAAATTTAAAAATATTTAAAAATCTATGTTTGAATAAATATAAAATATGTTCAATAAAAATTATAGGTGAAAAACAATTTATCTCCATGTAACTGGGAGCATTTTGCTAATATTGTGTCATAAAAGATTGTGGGACATAATCAATAGCATCTTAGATTAAATAAAATATCATAATTTATTATGTGTTCCATGACCTAATATTATTTTCAAGCATATTAAAAATATAAGCACAAAGTTAAGGATATGTAATATTTATATGTTAAACTACCCATATATTGGTTGATCCCTTTTGCCCATCAGGCCAAAGTTTGAGGCTATTCCTCAATGAATCTACATCACTCTACTTACATAATAGGAAAAGGAAGAATGGCTTCATTATCATAATTGGCTCATAAAGATTGAATGCCTCCAGTTATTGAGCACTAGACTGAGTGCTATTTGTGGACTACCTCATACAATCCTGACAAAGATTTACATCATGTACTCCAGTGTGCAAATGAGGAAACTGAGGCTGAGAGAAATTATGCTGAGATTCACATATTCAGTATCTAATGGAGCTGTAATTTTATTTTAGGCATTCTGGCCGCAACATTTATGCTCCACCACTGTACTCTATAGAGAAGCTATGCTGCATAGTGATTAAAACATAGACACAGAAGCCTGATCAGTTGGGTTCAAATTCCACTCTGCCATTAACCAGTTGTGTGGACCTAGAGAAGTGATTTAATTTCTCCGTCTCAATGGTCCCCTCTGCAAAATGGTGATAGGAATAATAGAGATAGTATCTTCTCCATTAGGACATTATAAGGATTAAATGAGTTAATACATGTAGAACATTAGAATAGTGTCAAGTGTATGATTAACATTATATAAATGTTAGACTTTTGTTATACCATCTCCTTTGTATTACGACTGACCAGAAAGAGGATTATCTGCCCTGAAAGAAACAACCTGGTGATCACAGAAAATTCCATCAGGCATTTTTTATTTCTCTGCTGCATACATTTATTTTTTACCAGAAAACAAAGTATGATGGCTCCTTTCCAATTGTTCTATTTAATTGAACAATTATGATTAAAGATCAGCATTATCTTTAATGACTTTTCCTACATCCACATTAACTCTTCTCTTTAAATTGGGTGTTCAGTGGATCTTTTGAATTTCTCGTTGGTGATAGCAAATTCAAATTTAAAGTCATTGTTATATTCCCTTATTACAGGACTAGAAATGGATACACTAAAGTTTGCTTCATGTTGTTAAAGACTTGTTTTCCCTAAAGATGAAAATGCAAAGAACATTTAAAAGGACACCTGAGGGGTGCCTAGGTGGCTCAGTCGGTTGAGCGTTCGACTTGGGCTCAGGTCATGATCTCTCAATTTGTGAGTCGGAGCCCCACGTCGGGCTCTGTGCTGACAGCTTGGAGCCTGGAGCCTGCTTCGATTCTGTGTCTCCTTCTCTCTCTGCCCCTCCCCCACTTGTACTCTGTCTCTCTGTGTCTATAAAAATAAATAAAATATAAAAAAAATTTTAAAGGACACCTGAAAAATCACAAGGACAGATTATATAGTCATGTAGATTGTTAAAATGTATTTATGTTGTATTATTTTTCCAAGAAATATCACATGAAATAAACTCTTGTTGATAGAACTAAGTTATTTGTGTTGGTTCTAAAATTACCCAATGTACGGCCGCCTGGGTGGCTCAGACAGTTGAGCATCCAAATCTTGATTTTGGCTCAGGTCATGATCTTAACCGTTTGTGAGATTTAGCCCTGCATTGGGGTCTGTGCTGACAGCACTGAGCCTGCTTGGGATTCTCTCTCTCTGTCACTCTCTGCTCCTCCCCTGTGCATGTTTGTGCTTGCGCTCTCTCTCAAAATAAATAAATAAATAAACAAATAAATAAATAAACTTAAAAAAAAAAAAGAGATGTATTCTTAAAAAAAAAAATTACCCAATGTAGGGGCAGCTGTGTGGTTCAGTGAGTTACATCTGACTCTTGGTTTTGGTTCAGGTCATGATCTCGAGGTTTGTGAGATTCAGCCTGAGATCTCGATCTTCATGCTAATAGCATGGAGCCTGCTTGGGACTCTCTTGCTACACCTCTCTCTGCTTGTGCCTTCTCTCTCTCTCAAAATAAGTAAACTTTTAGAAAGCACTTAATAAATATCTATTTTATAGGCCAATTGTGAAGATTAAATGTCTAATTAATGTAAAACATCTAATACAAAGACTCAAAATTAGTTGACTCTACTATTTTCCTACTCCTTTACACCCATCCTCTGCCCCAGCCTTTTTCAAAAAGTAGGATCATTCCTAGGATAAATGAGACACCAAGAAAATATTTTTGGTGTAACTTACTATAGAAATAAGTAATCTGATTTTAAGAACTACAAAATTTCTGGGCCCATAGGAGGTATTATGATTTGTTGAAGATTGAAAACAGTGGATAGAAAAAATACACAATCATATTTGTTTATTGTCAATAGTATGAATAAAAATTCTTTACAGTGCTCAAGCATTATGCATTCCTTTTTAATTCAGGAGCTATTTCTTTTCATTCTTTATTGTCAAAGGTGTGATTCCTGTCCAGTGTCATATTTCCACTACAAGACAAAGATAGCAACTTATTTTTTACAATGCTATGGTCTTTGGAACATATTTTTATTGAAACAATCCAGGTCTTTTTGCCTTTCTATTTCCAATGCCATTTATTTGTCACTACTTAATGATGTTGCTCTCTCATCCATAATGTTGCTCTAAATAGTGACTTCCAATTCTTCTCTCAAACTGTGTTTTATTTGATGACATTCATGCAAGTCTTATTCAGAGCATGCAGGAAATATAATGATAATTTATTTTTTGGTTTTGTTAAGCTTACCATGTAGAATTTTATAGCATAAATGTAGAGCAACCCATTTATAACAATGTCTTCTCTTAAACTCTAGGACACAATAATTGCAGATCTAAAAATGTGATCTCATTTTATGCAGACTGCACCTGTACCTACATATACTGGCAGTGGTGAGAGGAAAGATGAGGAACATTAGGACCAGTGCAAGAAAAGTTGTTCTAGTTGTACAATGATTGATTGTCTGTTCTTCACCTAGAAAGACTTAAAACTTACCTGGAAGAGCATGAAATCACATCAATTAAAGGCAAGAGAGGACGTTGATTGAAAGAACCCATTGGGGGCACCTGGGTGAGTCAGTCAGTTAATCGTCCACCTTCAGCTCAGATCATGATCTCCCAGTTTGAGTGTGAGCCCTGCGTCAGGCTCTGTGCTGACAGCTGAGAGCCTGGAGCCTGTTTTGGATTCTGTGTCTCCCTCTCTCTACCCCTCCTCAGCTTCTGTGCTATCTCTCTCTGTCTCTCTCTCAAAAATAAATAAACATTAAAAAAAAGAAGAAGAAAGAACCTATTGGTATTACAGAACAATAGTTTTGAAAGCCCTCAAAGAAGATATGAATAGCCACCCCTGGAGGATAAGATGGCTTAACACGTGGGTGGAGTCGGCAAAGAGAGTAAACACCCAGGATGTCAGGGGCAGGATATTCAGAGTAAAAAATGTCTGCTGCCAGTCCCACCTCCCTTGGGTGTTGTTGGCACAGCAGTTAAACTATATATAATTGATATCCATGCACAAGGCCAATGTTCTGTGAAAGACTAATATAGCTCATAGCCTTGAACTTGGCCTGTATTTGAAATGCCCTCAAAAATTATATCAATAGGATTCTGGAGGCCAATCTTACATTAAATAAATACTACCCCAGCCAGTAGAAATGATTGGTTTGCTAAGCCACCTTCCAGGAAACAGAGACCAACTATGGTTCCTATAAGTATAAACCCAAAACTACTCATGCCATCTATTCAAGACCACACTTAGGGTAGAGAGTTGGAGGGGTGCCTGGGTGGTTCAGTCAGTTGAGTGTACGAATCTTGATTTAGGCTCAGGTCATGATCTCACAGTTCATGGGTTCAAGCCCTATGTCAGGCTCTGTGCTGACACTATAGAGCCTGCTTAGGATTCTTTCTCTTCTCTCTCTATCTCTCCTCCTCCTCCTCCTCTCTTTCTCTCTCTCAGTAAATAAATAAACTTAAAACAAAACAAAACAAAACAAACAAACAAAAACAAGGATAGAGAGTTGGAGAGTTCTCTAAAGGGGAAAAGTAGGGATCAACTTCTTTGTGGGTGCTGGGCTGGGCTTGAGAGGCCCTGCCCAAATGGCCTTGACAAATAAGATACTCTAAATTATGGAGTGCTTCAGTTGTGTGGCCTCAAACAATGGCCCTACTATCCCATGTATGGGACTGATTCTTCACAAGACTTTTAGTCTCTCTGAGATCCTTGAATTGTATAGCAGGGATCACTACTTAGTCTGACTTCTGAATCTTCTGTAAACTTATTGACATAAGCCATTCCCCAAGACATAATCAAATTAGTCATTAAAGGATATCTTATGCCAAGTTACAAGTCAATTTGCTTAAAAATTTAAAATCCTGTCTATATCTAGTATGTTTCCCAGATCCCCTCCAATTTTAGCCTTCCCCCATTAATCATAATGGTATCAGTGTACTCAGAAGACTTGAAAGAGTGGGCCTACAAATGGAAGCTTTGCCCTATATTCAAAGGTGTTTTTCCTCAGGGTTTTATCAACTGATCTTTTTTTTATTTCTAATATATTTTTAGCATTTTATGACCTACAGCACACAATTGTTAACAGAGATATATTCTTGGCTCTCGACAAAAATCTTGTCACCAAGGATAGCGTCTCTGATGTTAGACAAATGTAAATATTACATATCAAGTCTTATCTCATTCATCATGTCACTACAATCAATTCTAAAAGAGAACTGAAAGAATCAAAGATTTTAAAAATAAACATAATATATTGAAGAGTGACAATATAGTATCCAATGCATTTGCTGATTACTCACCTCTAATTAAGATGAGTATACACTATAGTTCTTCCAATTCTGTTTCATGAACCCCACGTTTAAACCCTCAGTAACTAACCATGTTAGCTACTTTTCAGACTTTTGTTTTAATTCCTCCCATAGCTTTTAGATATTCCTCTTTGTACCTGTTTCTTTTTCCTAAGTGCTCACCCTACAGATTACAATATGCATCTTTAATTTATCACAGCATATTTCAAGTTAATATTTTGTCACTTCACAAAAAGTGAAATGATCTTAGTAATAGTAATCTTTTGTTTTAATACATGAAATTTATTGTCAAATTGGTTTCCATACAACACCCAGTGCTCATCCCAAAAGATGCCCTCTTTAATACACATCACCTACCCTCCCCTCCCTCCCACCCCCCTTCAACCCTCAGTTTGTTCTCAGTTTTTAAGAGTCTCTTATGCTTTGGCTCTCTCCCACTCTAACCTCTTTTTTTTTTTTTCCTTCCCCTCCCCCATGGGTTTCTGTTAAGTTTCTCAGGATCCACATAAGAGTGAAAACATATGGTATCTGTCTTTCTCTGTATGACTTATTTCACTTAGCATAACACTCTCCAGTTCCATCCACGTTGTTACAAAGGGCCATATTTCATTATTTCTCATTGCCATGTAGTACTCCATTGTGTATATAAACCACAATTTCTTTATCCATTCATCAGTTGGTGGACATTTAGGCTTTTTCCACAATTTGGCTATTGTTGAGAGTGCTGCTATAAACATTGGGGTACAAGTGCCCCTATGCATCAGTACTCCTGTATCCCTTGGATAAATTCCTAGCAGTGCTACTGCTGGGTCATAGGGTAGGTCTATTTTTAATACTTTGAGGAACTTCCACACTGTTTTTCAGAGCGGCTGCACCAGTTTGCATTCCCACCAACAGTGCAAGAGGGTTTCCGTTTCTTCACATCCTCTCCAGCATCTATAGTCGCCTGATTTATTCATTTTGGCCACTCTGACTGGCATGAGGTGATATCTGAGTGTGGTTTTGATTTGTATTTCCCTGATGAGGAGCGACGTTGACATCCTTTCATGTGCCTGTTGGCCATCCGGATGTCTTCTTTAGAGAAGTGTCTATTCATGTTTTCTGCCCATTTCTTCACTGGGTTATTTGTTTTTCGGGTGTGGAGTTTGGTGAGCTCTTTATAGATTTTGGATACTAGCCCTTTGTCGGATATGTCATTTGCAAACATCTTTTCCCATTCCGTTGGTTGCCTTTTAGTTTTGTTGATTGTTTCCTTTGCTATGCAGAAACATTTTATCTTCATGAGGTCCCAATAGTTCATTTTTGCTTTTAATTCGCTTCCCTTTGGGGATGTGTCAAGTAAGAAATTGCTACGGCTGAGCTCAGAGAGGTCTTTTCTTGTTTTCTCCTCTAGGGTTTTGATGGTTTCCTGTCTCACATTCAGGTCCTTTATCCATTTTGAGTTTATTTTTGTGAATGGTGTGAGAAAGTGGTCTAGTTTCAACCTTCTGCATGTTGCTGTCCAGTTGTCCCAGCACCATTTGTTAAAGAGACTGTCTTTTTTCCATTGGATGTTCTTTCCTGCTTTGTCAAAGATGAGTTGGCCATACTTTTGTTGGTCTAGTTCTGGGGTTTCTATTCTGTTCCATTGGTCTGTGTGTCTGTTTTTGTGCCAATATCATGCTGTCTTGATGATTACAGCTTTGTAGTAGAGGCTAAAGTCTGGGATTGTGATGCCTCCTGCTTTGGTCTTCTTCTTCAAAATTACTTTGGCTATTCAGGGCCTTTTGTGGTTCCATATGAATTTTAGGATTGCTTGTCTCTAGTTTCGAGAAGAATGCTGGTGCAATTTTGATTGGGATTGCATTGAATGTGTAGATAGCTTTGGGTAGTATTGACATTTTAACAGTATTTATTCTTCCAACCCATGAGCACGGAATGTTTTCCCATTTCTTTATATCTTCTTCAAT